>NC_064836.1:60494832-61744832 GCF_024166365.1 Elephas maximus indicus
GAGTTTTGGAGGAATTTTCCAGAGGGAAGTAATGTGTCTTTTTATGACTGATAATATTCTTTAATTGAAATTTAAATAATCTCATGTTAAGTATAACCAGAAAGATCAACTTTTCAAGATTTGTGTACTATTCCTTTATAAAATATATAAATCTCCAAATGCATGATGGAAAAAAGAAATGAATATAGAATTCAGGAAATAAAGTGTAGAAATGATCATTTAATATATGAAAAAGATTCAGTTTCACTCAAAATAAAAAAATGCAAATTAAAAGATTAATGAAATACTTTTTTGTTTAACCTTTCAAATGAACAAATATCTGTAGAATAGTAAGAATGATAATTTGAGGGAGACACTTTTATAATACTGGCAGGAGGGTTGATTAGTACAAGCTTACTATTGCTCTATAGAACAACTATCAAAACCTCAAAATATTCCATAGCTTAGTCTGAGGAATGCATGTCTAGAAATTACTTTTAGGAAATAATCATATGAAATTAAAGATTTATGTAAACAGATGGCAGGTACAAAGAGATATTTAGAATTACCAAAAAAACTAAATGTTTAAAACTAAGAATTTATTTAATAAATCAGTAAATTATGATACATTCATAAAATGAAACATTGTCAATATACTGAGTATTTTCTAAAGATCAACCAATGATGTAGGCATTCTCACAGTAATATATTTAAGCAAAAAAAATTATTAATAAAAATACATGCAGTATTATAATGAGAAATGGTATTTAGAAATTAATTATGCATGCAAATGTATTTATATACAGGAACATAAATAAAAGCTTGGAAGAAAGTTCACCAGAAATTATGCTAGCAATGGGTATTTCTGCGTTCTGTGGTTAAGTGATTTTTCTTTGCCGTAGTTTTCTGTTTACCTAACTGTTCCATGTCCTTGTTGTTATTAGGCGCTGTCGAGTCGGTTCCAACTCATGGCGACCCGTGTGCCCTAGAAGAAAACACTGCCTGGTCCTGCGCCATTCTCATCACTGTTGTTATGCTTGAGCCCATTGTTGCAGCCACTGTGTCAAGCCATCTTGTTGAGCGTCTTCCTCTTTTTTGGTGATTCTCTACCAAACATGATGTCCCTCTCCATGGACTGATCCATCCTGATAACATGTCCAAAATATGTGAGATGAAGACTTGCCATCCTTGCTTCTAAGGAGCATTCTGGCTGTACTTCTTCTAAGACAGATTTGTTCATTCCTTTGGGAGTTTATGGTATATTCAATGTTTTTCACCAACACCGTAATTAAGAGACATCAATTCTTCTTCAGTCTTCCTTATTCATTGCCTAGCTTTTGCATGAATATGAGGGATTGAAAACACCATTTCTTGGGTCAGGCACACCTTAGTCCTCAAAGTGACATCTTTGCTTTTTAACACTTTGAAGAGGTCTTTTGCAGACGATTGCCCAATGCAATGAGGCCTTTGATTTCTTGACGGCTGTTTCCATGGGTGTTGATTGTGGATCCAAGTAAAATGAAATCTTTGACAACTTCAGTCTTTTCTCCATTTATCATCATGATGTTGCTTATTGGTCCAGTCTTGAGGATTATTTTTTTCTTCAGGTTGAATATTCTATAATTTGTTTGCTCTAAACCAAAACCAAACCCCTTGCCATCAAGCCAATTCTGATTCACAGTGACCCTCTAGGATGGAGTAGACCTACCCCATAGGGTGTCCAAGGCTGTAATTTTTTTTTTAATTTTGTTGTTTTTGAGAATATGCACAGCAAAATATACACCAATTTAACCATTTCTACATGTACGATTCCGTGATATTGATTACATTCGAGTTGTGCAACCATTCTCACCCTTCACTGTTCCCTAAGATTCCTTCTAATCTTTTGAGTTGCTGTTGTCACCTTGACCCCATATAGATAGTTCTTAAAACAGCATAATGCTCAAAGCAGATGTTTTTTACTGGTTAAGCTAGACTATTGTTTGGGGGAAGATGTTGGATTTAAGGATTATAGATTATCTCAGGGCAGTAGTTTCAGGGGTTCATCCACCCTCCATGATTTTAAAAAGTCTGGATGGAGTCCGTGAGAATTTGAAATTTTCTCCTGCATTTTTCCACTTTTGATCAGGATTCTTCTATAGAATCTTTGATTAAAATATTCAGTAATGGTAGTTGGGCACCAATCAGTTCTTCTGGTCTCATGGCAAAGGAGGCCATTGTTCATGGAGGCAGTTTGACACACATTCCATACCCTTCTCCTATTCCTGACTCTTCTTCCTCTGTTGCTCCAGGCAAGTAGAGACTGCTGGGGCTTGAATGGCCACTTGGAAGCTTTTAAGACCCCAGGCGCTGTACAATGAACTAGGAGGTAAGACAGAAGCATTAAACACATTATTAGGCCAGTTAACTGGGATGTTCCATGAAACAATGACCCTAAACCTCCAAACCAAGGAACCAAATCCCATAAGGTGTTTGGTTGTACATAAGCAGTTTTATCAGTGTTTTTTTTTTTTTTGTCACTGTTGTAACAATATCTGTCACACAGCTTTTGCCAATTCAACTTTTTACAGGTGTACACCTTATTGACAGCAATTATGATAATTGGCTGTGCAACCCTACCATTAATCAATGTGATTTTTCCATCACTGTTAACCCCTCCTTTCCTGCTTCCTCCCGCCCTTGGTAACCACTAATAAAGTTTAGTCTCTGTACATTTGCACCTTTTTTATATAAATAAGATCATATAATATTTGTCCTTTTGTGACTGACTTATTTCACTCAGCATAATGTCTTTAAGCTCCATCCATATTGTAACATGTTTTAAGACTTCGTTTCAACTCCTGGCTGAGTAGTATCTCATTGTATGTATTTACCACATTTTGTTTATCCGTTCATCTTTTGATGGGCATTTAGGTTGTTTTCACCTTTTGGCTATTGTGAATAGTGCTGCAGTGAACATCGATGTACAATTCTCTGTTTGTGTGTCTCCTTTCGAGTTTTGTGGGTGTATACCTAGGAATGGAATTGCTGGGTCATATGGTAGCTCTATTTTTAGTCTTTCAAGGAATTGCTGCACTGTTTTCCATAATGGCTGTACCATTTTGCATTTCCAGTGTAGTGGATAAGGGTTCCATCTTCCCCACATCCTTGCCGACATTTGCTATTTTCCATTTTTTTTTAATCTTAATCATCCTACTGGGAATGAAAGGGTATCTCATTGTGGTTTTGATTTGCATCTTTCTGATGGCTAATGACATTGAACATATTTTCATATTTCTGGTGGCCATTTGTACACCCTCTTTGGTGAAATATGTATTCAAGTCCTTTGCCTGTTGTATGATTGGGTTGTCTTTTTCTTGGTAAGTTGTCAAAGTTTTATGTATATATTGGTTTTTAGATTCTTACCAAATATATGGTTTCCCATTGGTAGTTTGTCTTTTCAATTTTTTTGGTAAACTCTTTTGATGAACAAAATTTTTACATTTTTATGAGGTCTCATTTATTTTGTCTTTTGCTATTTGTGTTTTTGTTTTTCTTATTAAATAATCCATTTTTAAAAGCTAGGCCAACAGCATTGCTGCTGCATTTTCTTCTAAGAATTTTATGGTTTTAGATTGCATATTTAGGTCCTTGATCCATTTCGAATTTGTTTTTGTGTATGGTGTGAGGCATGGATCCTGTTTCATTTTTCTGCATGTGGAAATCCAGTCTTCCCAACACTATTTATTGAAGAGACTCTTCTTTTTTAATGGGCTTAGCACCCTTGTCATAAGTCAGTTAACCATAGATGTCTGGATTTATTTCTGGACTCTCAATTCTATTCCATTTGCCTATGTACCTATTGTTATACCAGTACCAGGCTGTTTTGATTACTGTAGCTGTATAGTATGTTTTAGAATCAGGAAGTGTGAGTCTTCCAACTTGGTTCTTCTCTTTGAGCATTGGTTTAGCTATTTGGGGGCTCTTGCCATTCCATATAAAGTTGAGGAATGGCTTTTCCATTTCTGTAAAGAAGGCTGTTAGAATTTTGATCAGGATTGTGTTGAATATATAGATCGTTTTGGGTAGCATTGACATCTCATCAATATTAAATTTTCCTATCCATGAACATGGAACATCTTTTCATTTACTTAAAACCAAACCTACTGCCGTCGAGTCAATCCCAACTCATAGCAACCCTATAGGACAGAGTAGAACTGCCGCATAGAGTTTCCAAGGAGCGCCTGGTGGATTTGAACTGCCGATCTCTTGGTTAGCAGCTGTAGCACTTAACCACTGTGCCACCAGGGTTTCCAGAATTACTCAAGTCTTCTTTAATCCCTTTCAGCAGTGTTTTCCAAGGCTCTAATCTTCATGGTCTGCCACAACTCTTGCAGAGCAGCTGGTGGGTTCGAACCTGCGACCTTTCTGTTAGCAGCCAAGCACTTAACCATTGCTCTACCAGGGCCCCTTTATATTTACAGTACCTTTCCAAAATTTCTCTTTATTTGATTTTTTTGTAAGAAGTGAAACAAAATAGTTATGTTTAAATGCAGAGTTAATCATTTCCGCTGCTCTTCCAACCTCCACTGAAGTAAAAATATTAATCCTAGGATGTATCTTTCCACGTTTGTCTCTTAGTTGATACAAATATAAACATATTTAAAGTTTGGTCTGTTTCTAATTTCTGTTTACTAAAACACAATTTTATTATGCACATTATTTTGTTCTTCCTTTCATTTAACAGTATATCGTCATCATCTGATAAATACATAGCTCTAATTCTATATTATTGTTCATATTTCTTTATGCAAGTACCATACAAACATATGATTTTACTGAAATGGAAGTATGTCATGCTGGTTTGTTTTTTCACTAGGTTTTTTTTTTTTTTTTTAACATCTCAATCCGTCTCCAGCCATTTCATTCCATCTCCCAGATAGTAATCTATTAAAATCTGCTTATATAACTGCCCACATGTATAGGAAGTCTCTGGGTGGTTCAGATGGTTACGTGCTGGGTTGCTAACTGAAAGGTTGGCTGTTGCAACCCACCTGAAGGCACCTCAGGAGAAGGTTCTGATGATCTGCTCCCAAAAGGTCACAGCCATCAAAACCCGATGGAGCAGTTCTACTCTGCACAATTAGAATCGCCAGGAGTTGGAACTGGTTTATTTTTATAGAGAGTTTTATTAGATTTTTAGAAAACGTGCACTTACTTGCATCTTACTTTTGTTGCTTAACACTGGTTCACAGGAATCCCTCAAGTCAGCTATGCTAATTTACTCTTTTTAAGGATAGCCTAATATTCCACGTTGGTCATGTGCTATAATTAATCCAGCCATTCCTGTATGGGATCCCTATAACAGCGATACAGTCAACATCCCTAATGAATCGTGCTTTAATTTCTATGGGATATGTATACAGGAGTGACATTGTAAGATTAAGGATATGCAACTTTCAAATTTAAATAGCTATTACTAGATCCTTCGTCCAAAAAAAAAACAAAGCCGTAACAATTTACATTTCTATAAGCAATAGATGAGAGTATATTTTCCCAACATCCCTACTAGCAATAAAGGATTATTGCCAGTCTCTGATGGGTGTGAAATAGTAATTTATTGTGACTTTTGTGTGCATGCCCCTGACTAATAATGAGTTTCATTTTATTTTCATGTTTATTGGACTTTGGATTTTTTCTAGTATGAATTAAGTACCTATAATTTTTTTTTCCCCACTGTTCTCTTACATTCTGCCTTCTTCTTGTCAATTTATTAAATATTTTCATTGGATTTTAGCCTTTAATCTATCATCTTCATTACAAATTTTGTAGTAAAAGTTCTCCGTATTTCCTTTTACACCTCACGTATTTCTGTTCTTGTTTAAGGAAGTCTTCCCCACTCCCACCCTGGCTCCCCCACCCAGCTTTTACATGCAGCCTCCAAAGGTTTCTTTTAAAATTGCTATACTTAATGCATCTGGAGTTTATTTTGCGTATGACGTAAAGCAGGGATTCAACTCAGTGTCATCCAGAAATAATACCCATATGTGTGTATTAACAAATCACATTTCCCACTGAACTGATTCCACCTATGTCATATATTGAATTCTCATATATTCTGCACGTAATTCGTTGAATCTTTCTATTTCATTGATCACTTTATTCATTCTTATACCAAAACTATATGACAAGTTGTTAATACGGGCTGATGTTTGCTAAGGCAAAGTCCCCCTCAGTCTTCTTTTTTCGTATTAATTTGGCTGTTCTTAGACATTTATTCTTCTTGGAGAAATTTAAATTCATATTATATGTTTTAAACAATAAAAAAAAAAAACTAGTAGTGATTCTAATTGTAATTGCCTTTCAAAAATAATGATATTTCATTGTTCACATTGTAATGCACTTTAATAAAGTTTGTTTTTTTTTTATATTTTAAACTGTAATAGTTTGAATAACATTTTAATGCCTGCTTTTTAAAAGCTAGTGGAATTCAATTATGAATCCATCTTTTTCTGGTGCTTTTTAATGTCATCATTTTAATATCTTTGCATTTATTGCTACGGTAATTGATCCATTTAAGTTTGTCCTTTATGTTAACCTTAGTAATTTATAAGAAGAAAGTTGTTTCTCTAAGTATTAAATTCCATTTCTATATGGTTACACATCATATTTTCTAATGACACTTATAATTTTTTTCTTATGTTGTCCAGTTACACCTCCTTCTAATATTTGTGATTTCTGTTTTCTTCATCATTTTATTAACATTTCAGATGTTTTATTGGTTGTTTAGCATTATAAGAATCAGATTTAGGAGTCATTTCTTATTTCCATGATTTTTCTTTTCTAATTAATTAAAATTTTATTATTGTGATGGCTTAAGATTAT
This sequence comes from Elephas maximus indicus, assembly GCF_024166365.1. NCBI lineage: Eukaryota > Metazoa > Chordata > Mammalia > Proboscidea > Elephantidae > Elephas > Elephas maximus. The sequence continues at coordinate 60,501,676 of NC_064836.1, forward strand.
GTGACAACTTGGCTGGGCCATGATTCTCACTGTTTTGGCAGTTGTATAATGTTGTGATCACTTTCCTGTTAAAATCTGATATGTGACCACCCCCATGATGGAATCTGCTGCATGGTACCGGTGGGGGTGGGACCTGTGGTGGCTCACCACCCCCTCAGCCTTCATCTCTCTGCCCTCTGCCGCCTACTTCCTTCCTGCTTGCCTTGCAAACGTTGTTGGCTTGTTCTGGATCCAGCAGCTGTCTGTTGTTTGACCTCTGGTTCTTGGGACTTGAGCTAGCAGCTTACCTGTCCATCTTGGCATCTGCCGATCTTCACAGCCTGGGAGCCAGAGTCCTGCTCCCCATCCTGCCTGTCTTGGGTTCGCCAGCCTCTGCAGCTGACTCAGGAGAAACCTTGCAGTCTTGCCTGCCAACCTTGGGGATTCCTTGACCGTCACAACCTGTGAACGGGATCCCTGCTCTCCAACCTGCTCATCTTGGGTGCACCAGCTTCTGCAGCACCATGAATTGGGAAAGGATTCTGTCCTGATCCAAGGACTTAGGACACTCCCACCCCTACAATCACATGAGCTGTTTCCTTAATATAAATCTCTCTGTGTATATTTATATGTATTACTGGTTTTGCTTCTCTAGAGAACCCAGCCTAAGACAATCATTATTGACTCCTTTTTTTGTTCTCTTTCATAATCATTATTTTAAAAAATATTTCTTCTTTAATAATTAGAGCTATCAGGGCTTTATGGCCCCATAGCTTTTTCTAGTTTCCATTCATTTTGGTGTAAAGAGTTCAACTTTACAGTAATTTCATTAAAATTTTAGTAACAGTTTTGATTTCCTCTTCAAGTTATCTTCAGTGGTGTTTCCTAATTTCTTAGTAGTAAAGATGTGGGACATGACATTTTAGTATTTATTTTTTCATTTTATTCAGTAAGAAAAATAAACCTTTATTGGCAATATATGGAATCAAACTTGCCAACTGTACTCTTTTTGCATTTTGTTCTATGGTTTGAGATATCCTTCCTGTTTAAATTCCAGACCACTTGATCTGCCTTTCAATCAGGTACTGATTTTTTTTTGTGTTTATAAATCACGTGTTTGTAATTCTAGAAGTAAGTTTTAGTTTTGTTCTTGAATGTTTTAAGTAATTTTTGTTTTGGCTTTTGGTCAGTTTATGTCTCCTCAAGCAGCTCTAATGGGAGTCATTCCTAATTGGTGTTTGTCCATCTGTCTCTCTCTCACATTTTATTGCTGCCCACCTCATTAAATATGCTGTTATGCTTTTTAACTGTTCAGTAGGGTTCTAGTCCAGAAGACCAAAGAATGATAAGTAGTGCTATGGTTCTTTGTCTTGTAGGCAGTGGTAGGTATAGCAGCAGTGAACCTGTTAGTCTCCCAGCCATCTGGAGTAGCTCTCTGCTCATCTGCCCCCTGCTACTTTCCAAGCTTTAGGGGTGGAAAGAATTTAGGCCACCTGATTAGCTACTTCTTGGCCCTACGGGAACAAAACCATGGAAACCTTTTGAACTCTTACTGTAAATATCAGTCTTCTCCTTTTCCTGATGTTCCAGCTCTTTCTAGAATCAGCTTTGTTCAGATTGTCATCCAGTACCCACCAAGGCTGTTATCCAGACCTTTCTTCAAAACAGAGGGTGAAAGCTCTGCATTGGCCTTTTTCTCCTAATTCCCTAGCCAATATGAACAGCAGATTCAGAAAAGGAGTGTATTTGATTTCATATGATAAAACCCATTGCCGTTGAATCAGTTCCGACTCATAGCGACATTATAGGACAGAGTAGAACTGCCCCATGGAGTTTCCAGGAAGCACCAGGTGGATTTAAACTGCTGACCTTTTGGTTAGCAGCTGTAGCGCTTAACCACTACATCACCACAGAAATGAGGTGCATTAAGCTGCCATATTTCTAGAATCCCTTTCCTCCACATATTGCATGACTTTATAGTCAGAATAAGGTAACATTTTAAATCAAATATGTAGAAGTAAATATTTGGACATGATTCATAAGTTTAAAGCATTTAAAAGGACAGTCAGTACTTAAATATTGACATTTATACTAGTTTGTTGTGGCATGCTCACAACAAATCTGCTCTCTGCAAATAATTTCTTCCAACATTACTGAGGAAGACACATCTCCAATCATTTGATAATACAGTTATTAAACCAACAAGGATAAAAAAAAAACCTTTCAGAATATTCAGCTAACCAATTTTCTCCTAAATATCCACCAATGTAATTGTGTGCATTTATCAAATTGCAATATTGTAGAAAAGAGTACAGCTGGTATCCATACCTCTAAAAATAAAAGTCACATATGTGGCTCTTACAAAGTTCAATCTGTAGGTCCCACATTAAATTTTTAAACTCTGAAGATCTCAGAATACAGTCCTTAGGACATTATTAGTAAAGACAGTATTTGCTTCCATTTGATCCTTTCATAGTTACAGCCAGTTACCCTTTTATTTCTCCAGACTCATTAGTGCTTTTATGTCTTGCTCTGTTCCTTTGTGATATTTCTCTAGGTAGGACTATTCTGGGAAGGCAAGACTGATTTTATCGTGTTCACATTTGCTGCCTGAAAAGCACAATGAATATGAGGCAAAACGGAGACAAGCAGAAGAAAATTGCCCCTGGATTTTTAGAGCTATAACTTGGCCAGTATTTTTATGTTGCACCAAATTGAACTATTTCTCAATGAAGAGAAAATTCTAGGTGTATTTGTCTAGTTCTGATGAGAATAAATACAAGTTACTAAATTATCATAATTTAAAGTACAGATTGTAATGAATAGGAAGAATATCAAATGTATAATCCTTGTTTTGAAATTAATTTCCCTACCTAAAGTCAGCCATACATATATATAAAACCCATTGCCATGGAGTTGATTCCGACTCATAGCAGACCCTATAGGACAGAGTAGAACTGCCCCCATAGAGTTTCCAAGGAGGGCCTGGTAGATTTGAAATGCTGACCTTTTGGTTAGCAGCTGTAGTGCTTAACCACTGTGCCACCATGGTTTCCCGATACATATATAACACATACCAAATATCTTCCAAAAGAAAGACTGATTCTAGTAATTTAGTGAATAGTCCTCAAATAGAAAGAAGCAGAGGTGACAAAAAATTTTGAAAAAGACATTTTAATATGTCTTCTAAATGTCCCTGCTCTCCATTCCATTCCATTCATAAGAACATAGTAGAATCCCTTAAAGCCTTCCAAAATTCCCCTTTAACAGAATGAGGCATTTTGGGCCTTGGACTTAAGAGCCAAACATGCATAATTTCAAATCTTGGCTCTGTCAGTAGCTCTGAAACATTTTTCACTCCCTGTCCTCTACTCCGTTAGCACTGGAATGAAGTTCTTTGGGCTTCTGTTGCAGATACTTTTCTTTTCTCTTGGTATACTCTTGCTTTATTTACCAATGACTTCCAAATATATTTCTCTAGCCCAGGCCTGTCTTCTGAGCTCCAGATTCACGCATCTAATGGTCATCTCAGCATTCCTTACCCAATATGTCCAACAGAGCTCACAGTCTTTCAACCAAACATTTCCTGCAGTATTGCCCATCTCAGTGAGTAGCACCATGTTCCCAGTTTTCATGCCAGAATTTTGAAACTATTTTCTGACTCCAAATTCCCCATGCCCAGTCAAGCATAAGCCAACCCTAAATATCTGGAATGTATCAATTTCTCTTTGTTCTCCTTTCCATCACTTCTTTGGCCTATTGATGTGGCCTTTTAATTGGCCTGTAAGATTCCACACTGTCTTCCTTCTAATCCATTTAACTTCTTGCAACCAGAGGAATAACTTAGTTTTGTTTTTTTAATTCAATGCTTATCAAGTTACACTCTAGCTTAAAATCTTTCAATGATTTTTCCTTGCTTTTTTTTTTAATTTTTATTGTGCTTTAAGTGAAAGTTTACAAATCAAGTCAGTCTCTCACACAAAAACTTATATACACCTTGCTACATGCTCCCAATTGCTCTCCCCCTAATGCGACAGCCTACTCCCTCCCTCCACTCTCTCTTTTCGTGTCCATTTCACCAGCTTCTAACCCCCTCTACCCTCTCATCTCCCCACGAGTTAGGAGATGCCAACATAGTCTCAACTGTCCACCTGATCCAAGAAGCTCACGCCTCACCAGCATCCCTCTCCAACCCATTGTCCAGTCCAATCCCTGTCTGATGAGTTGTCTTTGGGAATGGTTCCTGTCCTGGGCCAACAGAAGGTCTGGGGCCCATGACCACCGGAGTCCTTCTAGTCTCAGTCAGACCATTAAGTCTGGTCTTTTTATGAGAATTTGGGTTCTGCATCCCACTGCTCTCCTGCTCCTTCAGGGGTTCTCTTGTGTTCCCTGCCAGGGAAGTCATCGGTTGTAGCTGGGCACCATCTAGCTCTTCTGGTCTCAGGCCGATGTAGTCTCTGGTTTATGTGGCCCTTTCTGTCTCTCGGGCTGGTAATTACCTTGTATCCTTGGTGTTCTTCATTCTCCTTTGCTCCAGGTGGGTTGAGACCAATTGATGCATCTTGGATGGCCGCTTGTTGGTGTTTAAGACCCCAGACGCCTCTCTCCGAGGTGGGATGCAGAATGTTTTCCTAATAGATTTTATTATGCCAGTTGACTTAGATGTTCCCTGAAACCGTGGTCCCCAAATCCCCACTCCTCCTACGCTGGCCTTCAAAGCATTCATTCAGCTTATTCCAGAAACTTCTTTGCTTTTGGTTTAGTCCAGTTGTGCAGACCTTGCCTGTATTGTGTGTTGTTCCCTTCACCTAAAGTAGTTCTTATCTACTATCTAATTAGTAAATACCCCTCTCCCACCCTCCTTCCCTCCTCCCACCTTCCCTCCCCCCCATAACCATCAAAGAATATTTTCTTCTCTGCTTAAACTATTTCTCGAATTCTTATAATAGTGGTCTTATAAATATTTGTCCTTTTGCAACTGACTAATTTTACTCAGCATAATGCCTTCTAGATTCCTGTTATGTTATGAAACGTTTCACAGATTCCTCACTGTTCTTTATCAATGCGTAGTATTCCATTATGTGAATATACCATAATTTATTTATCCATTCATCCATTGATGGTCACCTTGGTTGCTTCCATCTTTTTGCTATTGTAAACAGTGCCTCAATGAACATGGGTGTGCATATATCTGTTCGTCAAAAGGTTCTTATTTCTCTAGGATATATTCCAGGAGTGAGATTGCTGGATCGTATGGTAGTTCTATTTCTAGCTTTTTAAGGAAGTGCCAAATCGATTTCCAAAGTGGTTGTAACATTTTATATTCCCACCAGCAGTGTATAAGTGTTCCAATCTCTCCACAGCCTCTCCAACATTTATTATTTTGTGTTTTTTGGATTAATGCCAGCCTTGCTGGAGTGAGATGGAATCTCATTGTAGTTTTGATTTGCGTTTCTCTAATAGCTAATGATCGTGAGCATTTCCTCATGTATCTTTTAGCTACCTGAATGAATGTCTTCTTTAGTGAAGTGTCTGTTCATATCTTTTGCCCATTTTTCCTTGTTCTTCAGATAAGGTTTGGGGAACACTGTGTGCCCACCTCTCCAGCCTTACCCTAGACATTTTCTTCCTTTACTGCAGTCATTCTAGACTTGTTTTAATTTCTCAAATACTCTATATTTGAATTTATCCTTAGACCTTTCTACAAGACATAGTTTTTGCCCAGGAAAGTTCCTTCCCTACCCAACCTCCTTTGCTTCATTTAGATAACTTGTTGGGTTTTTTTTTTTAATTGTGCTTTAGGTGAAAGTTTACAGGTCAAGTTAATTTCTCATTCAAAAATTTGTACACGTTTTGTGACATTGCTTGCAATTTCCACAATGTGACAACACACTCCCCCTTGCTTTTAATGGCAGGTCTAGTCCTTCTCACACTTCAAATTTCTTCTTCTACTCTGGCCTCATTTCTCTGACCCAACTGGGAAAGGTTCTCTACTTTTAATAACTCATTTGTTTAGAATGAGCCCACTCAGATAATCCTGCATGATATTTCCATCTCAAAGTTGGTACTCTTAAATAAACCAAACCTAAAACAAAACCTGTTGCTGTTGAATGGATTTTGACTCATAGCGGCCCTATAGGACAAAGTAGAACCGCCCCATAAAAAAAAAAAAATAGGGTTTCCCAAACTGCAGACCTTTTGGTAGGCAGCTGAGCTCTTAACCACTACACCACCAGGGTTTCTTTTGCCATGTAAGGTAATGTATTCGCAGGTTTTGGATATTAGGACACGGACATATTTGAGGGCTTATAATTCTGTCTTCCACAAGATGTGATGATAATATCATTATTATTTTTATTATTATGAAAATAATTTTTTTTCAGAATTCTAATCCTGTAAGGTAAAAACAAAATGATAAAATGTATTATTGCTCTATTTCTCATTTAGTAAGGGATGTAATTGTGAAGGGGAGTCATACTCTTTACCTAAAAAAAAAAAAAAAAAAAAATTTTTTTTTTTTTTTTAAACTCAGGTTTTATTCTAATTACTTTCAGTAAATTTCAAAATGCCTTTTGTGGATAAAGAAGGTTAAAAAAGCCATTGCCGTCCAGTCAATTCTGACTCATAAAGAAGGTTAACCCAAAACCCAAACCTGTTGCCGTCAGGTCGATTCTGACTCATTGCTACCCTATAGAAGGTTAAAGCTTCAAAAATACACCCAACCTATAGAGTGAAGGTGAGTTCACAACTTTCACTGAGTAAAGCAATGTGCAGGGCACTACCCAGCTCTGTGGACCTCATGCATGTGACCAAGCCTGCGTAGGCTGATCCCACAGTGACCTGTGACACCTTGTGAATGTCTGGTCTGTTCCAGCTGTGGCTGTGTGACCCTAATACCTCACAACATCTTTTCTCCTTTCCAAAATGGGTGATTGAGAGCTCGACATAATTAGTGTCATAATGCCATAATGATACTCTAACCCGTATGTTTTTTTCTTAGCATTTTGTACGCTCTCACTTTCAATGTCCTTGCACTGGTCTCTTTCCACAAGGATGCAGGGCCTTCTTGACTCCTGCAGGCTTGGTCTCCCTCTTTTTCTTTGTTCTCTTGGGAGATGACCTTCAGACTGCAGTACAGCAGCTAAGAAGAATGCCTGGTGCTTTTGGTCTGCAACTTTCTTTCTTGCTCCTTATCTCAGTCAGAGTAAACTTTTAGCAGGCCAGTTCCACTAGCCAAGAGATTTTTATATAAATTTTTTGCCTGTTACAAACATACAGATTAGAGTCCAGATGTCAGGCATACCTGACCATCTAGGGGCTACATGCTTGCAAAATGACATGTAAGCTCTGATGTGAAAATTGCTTTTCAGGACTCCATAAAAACAGTCTGCATTGCTGCCAGGCTTTGCATTGGTGTCATCTACTAATAAACTTTCTTTCTGAGTTAGAGTACGTTTCATTGGCTCGACTGCTCCGGGGCACAGGCCCCAATCAGGTTAACAACTGTATTCAGACTGAAGCAATAAAAACTTCACCCTCAGCTGGCACATTATATTGGTTAGCCTGGAAAGACAGCACTATCCTTTGTACTGTTCTGCCTCTTGGGCTTGCCTTTCTACTAATGCTAAGTACCCTCCACACCAGTGCACGTTTTTTGCCTATCCAGTGTTACAGATGTATTTCCTCTCCATGTCCCCCACGAAGTCTTCCTTGAAAATCATTGCTTAAACTTGGGAACCTTGAAGTACCATGTTTATAGATGTTTTTTCAGTCCTTTCAAGCACCTGCAGTTGTTTGTAGCAAGAGAAACAAAAAAGAAAAGATGGATATTCTGTGTTTTTAACAACAATGGACTATAAAAGGACTTTCATTCATAGCCTCCATTTTACTAAAACCAAGCATGATATCTTTAGTAAGAGTGCTAAAGAGGTGTTTTACAGGAAGAGGCAGCACTTACCTTGTAATGGGTCCAACTGCTTTCTTTGCAAATCCATGCTGCAAAAATCACAAATCCGAAACAAGTGGTTACAGCAAGATTTTTGTGCATTTTCCTCCTCAACAGTGCAGTTCCTTCACTGAGCTTATGAAATTTTGGCACAGAAACTTATCATAGTTGTTCATCACTGTAGCACATTTGTCTTAAGTAAATGGTCCGTCAGTCACAACGGCTACTACGTACTACTAAAGTGCCATGATGCAGGTTTCTAGAGATCAACCAACTTGACCATTTGGTTTCTTACATGCAGGTGAAAATGGCACAAACAATTATGCACTCTACTATTAGCTGAAAGGTTGGAAGTTTGAACCTACTCTGAGACACCTCAGAAGAAAAGCTTGGCAATCTACTTCTGAAAAATCATCGTTGAAAACCCTGTGGAGCACAGTTCTACTATGCACACACAGGCCGTGAGTCAGAACTGACTCAATGGGAACTAACAAAAACAACAAATATTGTTTCTGCTGATTTCCTGTGTATCTTCTGCTAGTACACAGAGCAGTGTCTCACCTGTAGTTGATGAGCGCGTGTAGTTGACATCGTTGGCTTACATATAGTTAAGTTCATCATGATTTAAAATTTATACAGTAAATAGTGCCTTGATACTAGCTTGCATAATAGTTCTTATTGGTTGGGAAGCGACTGGGATACTTAGATTGTCTTATTTCATCTTTGAGTACCCCAGCTTGCTTTGCCCATAGTGAGGCACTTAATATTTACCAAACCAAATTTTATACAATCACACAATGAAAATATATTGACTGAACTCTAACCTGCGTGAGGAAATGAACTTATATTAGCTTTCTGTTCTTGGAAGAGCCTGGCATACTGCTTGTGATTCAGCAGTGGTCAGTGCGTTAAAACAAGGCTTTGAAGTGTGACATCCAGGATGGCAAATGTATGAGAAGTACAGTGTTTCCTAAAAATCCAAAACCCATTGTCATCACATCGATTCCAACTCATAGCGACCTTATAGGACAGAATAGAACTGCCACATGGAGTTTCCAAGGAAAGCCTGGTGGATTTGAACTGCTGACCTTTTGGTTAGCAGCCATAGCTCTTAACCATTTCGCCACGAGGGCTTCCACAGGGTTTCCTAGGAAGAGTATTTTGATATCTGCAGTGGTGCTGCCTGCCTCTTACTGTACTTATAAAGGCATATACCATTGAGCTTTCACCGGATTCAGCCAGCCTCAGCCATGTCCTGATGTAAACAAACAAATGCTAAATTATGATTGGATCAGCTCAGTCTCTCATACTGATTCAAACCTGGTCCTAATAAAACTGGAAAAAATATGTATCTCACTCTTTGTGTATTTTCATCCCAGGACCAAACTCACAAATATTTATAATGCATTATCCTAAATTGATAACTCCTTACAAAGCCAATAGATTCTCAAAAATGAAAACAAAGATAGAGGAATATTAACATGAATTTGCCCTAAAAAATCACAGAAGTGATTACTTGTAAAAAAAAATATACTTGACATTAAAGATAACTTTGAAAATTTCAGAATGCACTGCATAAATATAGCACTTCCCTGAGAAATGTGCATCGTAATAATTAATCTGGATATATCATTTCCCCTGAAGGACATTTTATGAAACAAGTATTTTTTTTTTTTTTTAAAGTGGAAAATTTTTATAAAATACAGGTAGTTGTGAAATTCATTCTCCTGCCTAGGTTGAAAACAATAACCATACTTTTTACTCCCTGTATCATTGATAAGTACAAACGAGTGCCTCTATAACATGTAAGTGCGAGTGTGTCATTGAAATACTGAGCTATAGTTTTTGTTGTTTAAGGCATAACATATATGGATTTTAGAGAACGTTAGGTTGACTTAGGAATTCTGTCACTGTTCTTTCTCAGCAGAACTCTTACATCAGACCGCGTCTGTATTCAGACATGCCTCCTTTGGCATTTGCCCTCCTCCCTCTAGGAAGTAATTGGTGTTACTTCCTAGGTTCTGGCTGCTTTGAAAAACTCATTTATGGATTGATTTTATATTAAGCACTTTTGTCACAATTGGTGTAAAAAGTACACAGTGAGGCATCCATTTTTTCAGTTTTATTAAGTAACAGGTTTGGAATCAGAACAGGAAATTGAGTTTATCTCAATCACAGTTCAGTCTTTGGCTGTTTGCATAAGGACAAAAAAAAAAAAACCAAACCCAGTGCCGTCAGGTCGATTCCAACCCATAGCGACCCTATAGGACAGAGTAGAACTGTCCCATAGAGTTTCCAAAGAGAGCCTGGCGGATTTGAACTGCCGACCCTTTGGTTAGCAGCCACAGCATTTGACCACTATGCCACCAGGGTTTCTGCATAAGGACATGGCCTAATAATTGGAAATTTAAAATTTTGTGTTCAGAAGCTTCTGGACTCATTGTTAGTAGGTGAGAGATTTAATAACTGCAGAAGACAATGCCAAAGTGATTTACTTTGACTTCCATGTAAAGTACTATTACCAACTTGAGAATGCATTGTATTTGAGAAAGTATGAAATTTCAGCTTTTACCCGTGGGCAAAAACATTGAGCAGATAGCCCCATTGGTTCCACCAGGAATCTAATTCACCCTTAAGAGCATCTTTTCACTATTCATGTCACTGTGAACACTAAGTCCATTAATGCAGCCCAAAGAATTAAATTATGAAATTGAACTCCGCAATTTAGGATGAAGAGGTTTATCCCTTGGAAGTGACAAGTTTTCTTAAACCTCAATTAGATGGAAATGATTACCACATTCATCCTGTGCATTGACACCACCTACATTTGCGTAAATAGATCAACAATCATTACTGGCTTTTACCTAAATAGCTACACAAGCTGTTCTCTGCCCTTGTATAGAATAGCAATATTCAATATGCCTTACATTCTTTATTATACCAGATTTAAATTTCTCTTGCTGAAGTTCAAGGCCGCGAGAGCTCATATATATTTCAGAAGACACTAAAATAGCTTCTTTCCATTGCACTGTGAGAATTAGATGGCGATGCCTTTCCATAGCTCTTGTAGTTACATAACTTTGTGTTTTCCTAAACTTTGTTGACATTCATTTTCTTTTTTTTTTAGGTATACTTCTTTGAATTATTTTTAGTAGAATGTTCTAGGGATTACATTCATAACTTTTCACATTCCGATTAAAGGTAATATTATACCACTACATAAAATATAAGATCTATGTTATGGATTAAATTATGTCCTAAAAGATATGTTGAAATCCTTACCCCTGTACCTGTGAACAGGAGCCCTGGTAAAGCAGTGGTTAAGTACTTGGCTGCTAACCAGAAGATCCTGGTTCGAACCCACCAGCACTCCATGAAAGAAAGATATGGCAGTCTGCTCCTGTAAAGATCTACACCCTTGAAAACCCTAAAGAGGCAGTTCTACTGTGTACTATAGGGTCGTTATGAGTAGGAATCTGCTCAAAGGCAACTTTTTTTTTTTTTTAACCTATGAGTGTCACCTTGTTGGGGGAAATAGTGGCTTTCTTTGCAGATGTTATCAGCTTAATGAGATCATATCAGTGTAGGGTGGGTCCTAGTCCTAATCCCTTCTAGGTGATATAAAAGGAAGTCACACACAGGGAAGACAGACACCATGTGACAGCAGAGGCAAATGCATCTATAAATAACAAGGGAAAGTCAAGGATTTCTAGCAGCCACTAGAAACTAGGAGAGAAGGCATGTAACAATTCCTCTCACAAAACCATCAGAAGAATCAACACTGCTGATACCCTGATTGGGACTTTCAGACTAAAGAACTGTGAAAAAATAAATTTATGCTCTTTAAAGCTGCAATTTTGTAGTATTTTTTTTTATGGCAGGCTAGGAAACTAGAACACCATGTAACCATGGAGGTCTGTTTACTCACCTGTCCTTTACCCTGTTTAAATGTATTGCATCTACATATGTATAAACCCCATAGTGAATGTTACTATTTTCCTTTAAACAGTCATTTGAATTTTTAAGTGTTAAAATGAGAAAGAATCATTGCTCGTATTTACTAACATATTTATCATTTCTGGTGTGCATTATTCTTTCCTGAAAATTTGAATTTCCATCAGATATCATTTGCCATTTGCCAGAAAAGCATTTAGCATTTTTCTGTAATGCAGGTCTACTTGTGATGAGTTTTTTTAGTTTCCTTTTATTTGAAAATGCCTTTAATTTACCTTCATTCATGAATATTTTCTTTGGATATAGAATATTTGCTAGATAGGTATTTTTCCCCCAGCACTTTAAAGGTGTTGTTCCACTATCTTCTGGTCTCCATTATCTCTAATATGAAAAAATGCAGTCATTCAAATTGTTATCCTTCTATACATAATGTGACACTTTTCTCTGGAGACTAGAGAGTTTTCCCTTTATCTTGGATTTGCAGCAATTTGACTGTGTTGAATCTGATATGGGTTATTTTGCATTTATCCTGCTTGGAGTTCTCAGAGACTCTTGAGTCTGTAAATTTATATCTTTTATCAAATCAAGTTAATTTTTAGCCATTATTTTTTCAAAATGTTTGTGAAAAACTTAAGAAATAAATTATCTGCTCCCAAAATACAATGGTGATACAGGCATAGATGACAGTTTTAGCCATTCTCATTCAGAAGGGAGAAAATAGAAGGAAAAAAGAAGTTGCCAGTCACAAGCAATTTTGAAATCTAACCAGACAAGCTCCATTTGGTGTCAACAACACCTGGGAATCATACTCTATGATTCTGAGTCCCTCTTCCTTTTTTTCTTTTTATGAAAGATAGTGTGTGTTTGCAGCTGAGTAGTTTTATTAGACTATATAGTTTGGTCGACCCAACAGTCTGCTTTAAACCATACTTCTCTCTGTCCTTTTCTATCCAAAATGGCAGTGTTTCTACTGATAAAAAGTTCTGAAGAATCTTGTTGGTCCCCCATGTATGTCATGGATGATTCACTCCATTAAAGAAGCCCCTCCACAGATCTTCACTAGACAATCTCATCTCAACTTTCAGCTCCTCTTCAAATGACTGAGGGCATCTATGAATGACATGCTTCATCTTTTCAAAGATCCTTTGTGTGACTGAATACTGTGACCTTTTGATCTTTAATAAGTATTAGCAAAAAGTTGTCTAGCCATTCTCAGTTTTCTCTCCAGACAGTGAAACTCTTAATTTTTTTTTAATAACTTTTATTAAGCTTCAAGTGAACGTTTACAAATCCAATCAGTCTGTCACATATAAGTTTACATACATCTCACTCCCTACTCTCACTTGCTCTCCCCCTCTTGAGTCAGCCCTTTCAGTCTCTCCTTTCTTGACAATTTTGCCTGCTTCCCTCTCTCTCTATCCTCCCATCCCCCCTCCAGACAAGAGTTGCCAACACAATCTCAAGTGTCCACCTGATATAATTAGTTCACTCTTCATCAGCGTCTCTCTCCCACCCGTTGACCAGTCCCTTTCATTTCTGATGAGTTGTCTTCGGGGATGGTTCCTGTCCTGTGTCAACTGAAGGTCTGGGGAGCATGGGTGCCGGGATTCCTCCAGTCTCAGTCAGACCATTAAGTTTGGTCTTTTTATGAGAATTTGGGGTCTGTATCCCACTGATCTCCTGCTCCCTCAGGGGTCCTCTGCTGTGCTCCCTGTCAGGGCAGTCATCTATTGTGGCCGGGCACCAACTAGTTCTTCTGGTCTCAGGATGATGTAGGTCTCTGGTTCATGTGGCCCTTTCTGTCTCTTGGGCTCTTAGTTGTCGTGTGGCCTTGGTGTTCTTCATTTTCCTTTGCTCCAGGTGGGTTGACACCAATTGCTGCATCTTAGATGGCCACTTGTTAGCATTTAAGACCCCAGATGCCACATTTCAAAGTGGGATGCAGAATGATTTCATAATAGAATTATTTTGCCAATTGACTTAGAAGTCCCAGCAAACCATGTTCCCCAGACCCCCGCGCTTGCTCCGCTGACCTTTGAAGCATTCATTTTATCCCAGAAACTTCTTTGCTTTTGGTCCAGTCCAATTGAGCTGACCTTCCATGTATTGAGTGTTGTCTTTCCCTTCACCTAAAGCAGTTCTTATCTACTGATTAATCAATAAAAAACCCTCCCCCACCCTCCCTCCCTCCCTCCCTCGTAACCACAAAAGTATGTGTTCTTCTCAGGTTTACTATTTCTCAAGATCTTCTAATAGTGGTCTTATACAATATTTGTCCTTTTGCCTCTGACTCATTTCGCTCAGCATAATGCCTTCCAGGTTCCTCCATGTTATGAAATGTTTCAGAGATTCGTCACTGTTCTTTATCGATGTGTAGTATTCCATTGTGTGAATATACCACAATTTATTTACCCATTCATCTGTTGATGGACACCTTGGTTGCTTCCAACTTTTTGCTATTGTGAACAGAGCTGCAATAAACATGGGTGTGCATATATCTGTTTGTGTGAAGGCTCTTGTACCTCTAGGGTATATTCCTAGGAGTGGGATTTCTGGGTTGTATGGTAGTTCTATTTCTAACTGTTTAAGATAATGCCAGATAGATTTCCAAAGTGGTTGTACCATTTTACATTCCCACCAGCAGTGTATGAGAGTTCCAATCTCTCCGCAGCCTCTCCAACATTTATTATTTTGTGTTTTTTGGATTAATGCCAGCCTTGTTGGAGTGAGATGAAATCTCATTGTAGTTTTAATTTGCATTTCTCTAATGGCTAATGATCGAGAGCATTTTCTCATGTATCTGTTGGCTGCCTGAATATCTTCTTTAGTGAAATGTGTGTTCATATCCTTTGCCCACTTCGTGATTGGGTTGTTTGTCTTTTTCTGGTTGAATTTTGACAGAATCATGTAGATTTTAGAGATCAGGCGCTGGTCGGAGATGTCATAGCTGAAAATTCTTTCCCAATCTGTAGGTGGTCTTTTTACTCTTTTGGAGAAGTCTTTAGATGAGCATAGGTGTTTGATTTTTAGGAGCTCCCAGTTATCGGGTTTCTCTTCATCATTTTTGGTAATGTTTTGTATTCTGTTTATACCTTGTATTAGGGCTCCTAGGGTTGTCCCAATTTCTTCTTCCATGATCTTTATCGTTTTAGTCTTTATGTTTAGGTCTTTGATCCACTTGGAGTTAGTTTTTGTGCATGGTGTGAGGTATGGGTCCTGTTTCATTTTTTTGCAAATGGATATCCAGTTATGCCAGCACCATTTGTTAAAAAGGCTATCTTTTCCCCAGTTAATTGACACTGGTCCTTTGTCAAATATCAGCTGCTCATGCGTGGATGGATCTATGTCTGGGTTCTCAATTCTGTTCCATTGGTCTATGTGTCTGTTGTACCAATACCAGGCTGTTTTGACTACTGTGGCTGTATAATAGGTTCTGAAGTCAGGTAAGGTGAGGCCTCCCACTTTCTTCTTTTTCAGTAGTGCTTTGCTTATCCGGGGCTTCTTTCCCTTCCGTATGAAATTGGTGATTTGTTTCTCTATCCCCTTATAATATGACATTGGAATTTGGATCGGAAGTGCGTTAAATGTATAGATGGCTTTTGGTAGAATAGACATTTTTACTATGTTAAGTCTTCCTATCCATGAGCAGGGTATGTTTTTCCACTTAAGCATGTCCTTTTGAATTTCTTGTAGTAGAGCTTTGTAGTTTTCTTTGTATAGGTCTTTTACATCCTTGGTAAGATTTATTCCTAAGTATCTTATCTTCTTGGGGGCTACTGTGAATGGTATTGATTTGGTTATTTCCTCTTCGGTGTTCTTTTTGTTGATGTAGAGGAATCCAAGTGATTTTTGTATGTTTATTTTATAACCTGAGACTCTGCCAAACTCTTCTATTAGTTTCAGTAGTTTTCTGGAGGATTCCTTAGGGTTTTCTGTGTATATAATCATGTCATCTGCAAATAGTGATAACTTTACTTCTTCCTTGCCAATCCAGATACCTTTTATTTCTTTGTCTAGCCTAATTGCCCTGGCTAAGACTTCCAACACGATGTGGAATAAGAGCGGTGATAAAGGGCATCCTTGTCTGGTTCCGGTTCTCAAGGGAAATGCTTTCAGGTTCTCTCCATTTAGAGTGATATTGGCTGTTGGCTTTGCATAGATGCCCTTTATTATGTTGAGGAATTTTCCTTCAATTCCTATTTTGGTAAGAGTTTTTATCATGAATGGGTGTTGAACTTTGTCAAATGCCTTTTCTGCATCAATTGATAAGATCATGTGGTTTTTGTCTTTTGTTTTATTTATGTGATGGATTACGTCAATGGTTTTTCTGATATTAAACCAGCCTTGCATACCTGGTATAAATCCCACTTGATCATGGTGAATTATTTTTTTGATGTGTTGTTGGATTCTATTGGCTAGAATTTTGTTGAGGATTTTTGCATCAATGTTCATGAGGGATATAGGTCTATAATTTTCTTTTTTTGTAATGTCTTTACCTGGTTTTGGTATCAGGGAGATGGTGGCTTCATAGAATGAGTTGGGTAGTATTCCGTCATTTTCTATGCTTTGGAATACCTTTAGTAGTAGTGGTGTTAACTCTTCTCTCAAAGTTTGGTAGAACTCTGCAGTGAAGCCATCCGGGCCAGGGCTTTTTTTGTTGGGAGTTTTTTGATTACCGTTTCAATCTCTTTTTTTGTTATGGGTCTATTTAGTTGTTCTACTTCTGAATGTGTTAGTTTAGGTAGGTAGTGTTTTTCCAGGAATTCATCCATTTTTTCTAGGTTTTCAAATTTGTTAGAGTACAATTTTTCATAATAATCTGAAATGATTCTTTTAATTTCATTTGGTTCTGTTGTGATGTGGTCCTTCTCATTTCTTATTCAGGTTATTTGTTTCCTTTCCTGTATTTCTTTAGTCAGTCTAGCCAATGGTTTATCAATTTTGTTAATTTTTTCAAAGAACCAGCTTTTGACTTTGTTAATTCTTTCAATTGTTTTTCTGTTCTCTAATTCATTTAGTTCAGCTCTAATTTTTATTATTTGTTTTCTTCTGGTGCCTGATGGATTCTTTTGTTGCTCACTTTCTATTTGTTCAAGTTGTAGGCACAGTTCTCTGATTTTGGCTCTTTCTTCTTTTTGTATGTGTGCATTTATTGATATAAATTGGCCTCTGAGCACTGCTTTTGCTGTGTCCCAGAGGTTTTGATAGGAAGTATTTTCATTCTCGTTGCTTTCTATGAATTTCCTTATTCCCGCCTTGATGTCATCTATAACCCAGTCTTTTTTCAGGAGGGTATTATTCATTTTCCAAGTATTTGATTTCTTTTCCCTAGTTTTTCTGTTATTGATCTCTAGTTTTATTGCCTTGTGGTCTGAGAAGATGCTTTGTAATATTTCGATGTTTTGGACTCTGCAAAGGTTTGTTTTATGACCTAATCTGTGGTCTATTCTAGAGAATGTTCCGTGTGCGCTAGAAAAAAAAGTATACTTTGCAGCAGTTGGGTGGAGAGTTCTGTATAAGTCAATGAGGTCAAGTTGGTTGCTTGTTGTAATTAGATCTTCCGTGTCTCTATTGAGCTTCTTACTGGATGTCCTGTCCTTCTCCAAAAGTGGTGTGTTGAAGTCTCCTACTATAATTGTGGAGGTGTCTATCTCACTTTTCAATTCTGTTAAAATTTGATTTATGTATCTTGCAGCCCTTTCATTGGGTGCATAAATATTTAATATGGTTATGTCTTCCTGATCAATTGTCCCTTTTATCATTATATAGTGTCCTTCTTTATCCTTTGTGGTGGATTTAAGTCTAACGTCTATTTTGTCAGAAATTAATATTGCTACTCCTCTTCTTTTTTCCTTATTGTTTGCTTGATATACTTCTTTCCATCCTTTGAGTTTTAGTTTGTTTGTGTCTCTAAGTCTAAGGTGTGTCTCTTGTAGGCAGCATATAGATGGATCGTGTTTCTTTATCCAGTCTGTGACTCTCTGTCTCTTTATTGGTGCATTTAGTCCATTTACATTCAGGGTAATTATAGATAAATAAGTTTTTAGTGCTGTCATTTTGATGCCTTTTTATGTGTGTTGTTGACAATTTCATTTTTCCACATACTTTTTTGTGCTGAGGCGTTTTTCTTAGTAAATTGTGAGATCCTCATTTTCATAGTGCTTGACTTTATGTTAGTTGAGTCGTTACGTTTTTCTTGGTTTTTATCTTGAGTTATAGAGTTGTTATACCTTTTTGTGGTTACCTTATTATTTACCCCTATTTTTCTAAGTAAAAACCTAACTTGTATTGTTCTATATCGCCTTGTATCACTCTCCATATGGCAGTTCAATGCCTCCTGTATTTAGTCCCTCTTTTTGATTATTGTGATCTTTTACCTATTGACTTCCATGATTCCCTGTTATGTGTATTTTTTTTTTAATTAATCTTAATTTGTTTGTTTTTCTGATTTCCCTATTTGAGTTGATATCAGGACGTTCTGTTTTGTGACCTTGTGTTGTGCTAATACCTGATATTATTGGTTCTCTGACCAAACAATATCCTTTAGTATTTCTTGTAGCTTTGGTTTGGTTTTTGCAAATTCTCTAAACTTGTGTTTGTCTGTAAATATCTTAATTTCGCCTTCATATTTCAGAGAGAGTTTTGCTGGATATATGATCCTTGGCTGGCAGTTTTTCTCCTTCAGTGTTCTGTATATGTGGTCCCATTCCCTTCTTGCCTGCATGGTTTCTGCTGAGTAGTCAGAACATATTCTTATTGATTCTCCCTTGAAGGAAACCTTTCTTTTCTCCCTGGCTGCTTTTAAAATTTTCTGTTTATCTTTGGTTTTGGCAAGTTTGATGATAATATGTCTTGGTGTTTTTCTTTTTGGATCAATCTTAAATGGGGTTCGATGAGCATCTTGGATAGATATCCTTTCGTCTTTCATGATGTCAGGGAAGTTTTCTGTCAGGAGTTCTTCAACTATTTTCTCTGTGTTTTCTGTCCCCCCTCCCTGTTCTGGGACTCCAATCACCCGCAGGTTATCCTTCTTGATAGAGTCCCACATAATTCTTAGGGTTTCTTCATTTTTTTTAATTCTTTTATCTGATTTTTTTTCAGCTATGTTGGTGTTGATTCCCTGGTCCTCCAGATGTCCCAGTCTGCATTCTAATTGCTCGAGTCTGCTCCTCTGACTTCCTGTTGCGTTGTCTAATTCTGTTATTTTATTGTTAATCTTTTGGATTTCTACATGTTGTCTCTGTATGGATTCTTGCAACTTATTAATTTTTCCAGTATGTTCTTGAATAATCTTTTTGAGTTCTTCAACAGTTTTATCAGTGTGTTCCTTGGCTTTTTCTGCAGTTATCCTAATTTCATTTGTAATATCATTAAGCATTCTGTAAATTAGTTTTTTATATTCTGTATCTGATAATTCCAGGATTGTATCTTCATTTGGGAAAGATTTTGATTCTTTTGTTTGGGGGGTTGGAGAAGCTGGCATGGTCTGCTTCTTTAAGTGGTTTGATATGGATTGTTGTCTCCGAGCCATCACTGGGAAACTAGTTTTTCCAGAAAATCCGCTAAAAAAAAAAGCAGTCAGATCCCTATCAGAGTTCTCCCTCTGGCTCAGGCTATTCAGATGTTAATGAAGCCGCCTGGGGAGGGTGGGGGAGGGAACAGAGAGCTAGGAGAGTAGCAGCTCAGAATATAGCCAGAGTTGCTTGTCTTGCTTGGAATGACTATTATATCTGAGATTCCCACGGGCGCGTCGCCTGTGTGTGTGCTGGCTGTGTGGAGATTGCCCCCGGGGGGTCTGGCCCGCTGGAGTCACGGTCAGATCCTCCGCTTCCAGCCCCATGCCCAACGTCAAGGCTCCCCTACTGGGACGGTGCATTCTCGACTCCAAAATCATTCGCTGCCTCCCGGGGACTTCTCGACCCTCCAGCCGCGTGGCCGTGCCGCCACCGAGAACCAGTTGGGCCTCCTCCCGGGGTTAGTTCAGATGGGTGGAGCAGCTCCCCGTGCTTGTGCCGTGACCGAGTGTCCCGGCTGGGATGCTGTTCTCCCCGCTCCAATACCAGTCGCTGCCTCCCGGGGACTTCTCCTACCGGCTGAGTCCCATGCCGCCCACGCGACCCGGCTGGTCCCCTTCCCGGGGTTAGTTCAGGGGGGTGGAGCAACAGTCCGTGGTTATGCCGTACCTGCATCCAGTCCAAATCCCTGCAGGACGGTTCCCCGGCTCGGACGCTGCTCTTTCTGCTCCAAGACCAGTCACTGCCTCCCGGGGACTTCTCCTACCGGCTGCGTCCTACGCCGCCCGCGGAACCGGCTGGTCCCCCTCCCGGGGTTAGTTCAGGGGGGTGGGGCAGCTCTCTGTGCTTGTGCCGTACCTGACTGGTACGCTGGCTCCAGGCTCTGGAAACAATCGCTGCTTCCCCGTATTAGTTCGTTCTCCGTCTCTAAATCTGTGTTTGTTGTTCAGGGTTCGTAGATTGTTATGTATGTGATCGATTCACTTGTTTTTCCGTGTCTTTGTTGTAAGAGGGATCCGAGGTAGCGTCTGCCTAGTCCGCCATCTTGGCTCTGCCCCGAAACTCTTAATTTTAGTGTCTTTTGAAATCTGGGTAGGCTGTATTTTTTCCAAAATTGTTAAGCCCTGGCTCCTTTTTGTTTACAGCTTTTCCATTATTTTATCTCTTTTTGCTTGCATTTTTACTGTAAGTAGCAAGAAGAAGCAAAGCCACACCTTCAATACTTTGCTTGAAAATCTCCTCAGCTAAATATCCAAGAACATTGCTTACAAGTTTAATTTAACACATAATTGCAGAACACAGTTCTGCTAAGTTTTCTGCCACTACATAACAAAGAGTTTCTTTTTTCCAGTTTCCAATACTATGCCCCTCATTTACTTCTGAGCTCTCACCAACAACTCCTTTAACATTCGTATTTGGACCCAGTCTTTCCAAGGCAATGTAGGCTTTTTCTATCATACTACTCAGAATTCTTTCAGCTATGCCCATTGCCCAATTCCAAGGCCACTTCCACATTTTTCTCTGTTTGTTACAGCAGCACCCCAATTCTGGTACCAAAATCTGTATTAGTTTTTTATCGCTGTTGTAACAAATTACCACAAATGTAGTAGCTTAAAATGACACAAATTTATTATCTTATAGTTCTGGATGTCAGAAGTCTTAAATGGGTCTCACTGGGCTAAAATCAAGGTGTTGACAAGGCTGCGTTCCTTTCTGGAGGCTCCAGAATCCATTTTCTTGCCTTTTATAGTTTCTAGAAGTTAAAAAAAAAAAAAAAATTTTTTTTTTTTTTTTTTAGAAGCTACCCACATTCCTTGGCTCCTGGTCCCCAAAAACAATCAATGCCTGATTAATCCTTCTCACATCACAGCCATTCTGACACTGACTCTTCTGCCTCCCTCTTCCTCATTTAAGGACCACTGGATTACATTGGGACCACTTAGATAATCCAAGATACCAAGAAGAAAAAAACAAACCCATTGCCGTTGAGTTGATTTTATACCATCATCTCCACCCTGATCACTGCATAAACCAAAACCCTTTGCTGTAGAGTCCATTCCTATTCACAGCAACCCCGTAGAACAGAGCAGAACTGCCTCGTAGGGTTTACAAGGAGTGGCTGGAGGATTCAAACTGCTGACCTTTTGGTTAGCAGCCTAACTGTTAACTACAGTGCCACCAGGGCCCCAATCTAAGATAATATCCCAATTTTAAGGTCAGCTGACTAACAATCTTTATTCCATCTACTACCATAATTCCTCTTTTGCAAGTAATTTAACATATTCGGAGGTTTCAGGGATTAGAACATGGACTTCTTTGGGAAGCCATTTATCTATCCTGCACAACTTGCTTGAGCTGCAAATTTTGTATCCTCTGTGACAGCAGCAGTTCAAATCTCAGTTCTCTATTTTTTTAGCCTTAGCTGTACTGCTAGGAGTCTGACCTACATATACACTGTTCAGGGGTCAGCCGAAGAGCTGTTTAGGGTTTATACATAAAATTTAGGACTCTCTCTCTCTCAGGCCATATCCTTTCTAGGGTCTCCCTTCCCAGTGGCTGTGGTTGACCCAAACTCTGTACTCAGGTTCTTCAAGCCAATAAGATTGTGTATTTTCTGTTGAAGCTTCAGCTGCCGTACATGGAAGACTAGTTCCATATGTATGGGGAACAAATTTAGTGTGGTTCCCTTCTACCAAATGTCAAATTTCCCTCCAGTATCTCTCCACTTGGACCCACTCTAATGGCTTTAGGTAGTTGTTTTTGATTTTAATATTTTCTTCAGGGATAAAATATAGTTGTTATCTGGCAGGTCTACTCTGTCCTATAGGGTTGCTATGAGTCGGAATCTACTCAACAGCAGCCAGTTTGTTTGTTTGTGTTTTTGGTATCTGAGGAAGTGTTGGTTTGAGCTACTTAGCCATATGAGAAGCCATGGTATTCATTTTTAAAGTTGTTGCTGGCCTTATTTGATTCCATTAGAATTGTACTTCTTTTTTACTTTGTCATCACCTGTAACGCTCATTTTGTATAACCAAATTGACAAATCTTTAGCTTGACTGAGAGAAAAAAGAGAGAAGACTCAAATAATTAAAATCACAATTAAAGTGGGGACATTAACTACCAACCTTACAGAATTTTTTTTAAAAAGGTGATTGATTATATTTCTTAGTCCATTCTCTACTGCTTTAAAGTATTTTTAGGAAAACATTTTTGTTGAAGTTCAACGTTGCCTTAGGCTGGGTTCTCTAGAGAAGCAAAACTAGTGCAGTGTATAAATATATAGAGAACACACAAAACCCAGTGCTGTCAAGTCAATTCGGACTCATAGCGACCAATATAGAGAGAGAAAGATTTATATAAAGGAAATGTCTCATGCAGCTGTAGAGGCTGGAAAGTCCCAAGTTCATGGGCCATGCTGGAGGCTCTACTAACTCGTGTAGCCGCAGGTGCTGGTGAATCCAAGATTGGGATGTCAGATAGGAGACCCCTGGCTCACAGGCTGTGGAGGCCGAAGAATCCCAAGATGGGCAGGTAAGACAGCAGGTAAGCTGCTAACCCAAGTTCCAAGAACCAGAGGTCAGATGAACAAGGAGCCAGCTACAGGATCCGGAGCCAGTAAAAGCCAGCCAGCCTTGCCAGAAAGTCCACCTATATTGCATACAGGCCAGAGCCCCAAGGAAATAACCTTTCGGCTGATTCACTACTCACAGGAGATCTCATCATGGAGGTGATCACATTGTATCAGATCTCATTATGGATGTGATTACATCATTAAAAAGCTGCCAGACTACCTCATAATGGCCAAACCACTTAGGATCATGGCCCAGCCAAGTTGACACACAACTTTAACCATTACAAACATATATAATGAGAAATGCACAAGCACAAGTCTGCCAGTTGATGAATTTCTCTCAAAGTAAACACACTATGAGAACTAGCACCTAGGTCAGGAAATACAAGATTTTAGCATCACAGATGGATAACCTTAACCCATCTCCTAGTCACTGCAAACCTCTACTGAAAGCTAATAATTATTTTGACTTCAGTAACCATTAGTTTTTTGTTGTTGTTGTTGTTGTTCTAGAACTTTGTATCAGTAGAACCATACAATATGTACGAACTTCATTGGCATATTTCACCCAATATTATATTGTGAGAACCATCCATATTGTTCGCATGTAGCAGTAGCTTGTTTTTTTATCATTATACATGGTATCTCATTGTATGAGAAAATTATAATTTATCCGTTCTACCTTTGATGGATTTTTTTATTTTCTCTAGTTTAATACTATTACAAATACTATTGCTATGAACATTTTAATGCATATAACCTAAAAAAAAAAATTTTTTTTTTTTTTTTAGTGGAGATATATACAAACTTCTACTGTATATGTATCTAGGAGTAGAACTGCTGGAACCTGGAGTATGAATATGATGAGATTTAGTTGATACTAACAGACACTTTACCAGCAGGTTACACCATTGTGTATTCTCTCCAGCAGTGAAAGAGAATTTCATTTTTTGCACATTCCTACCAGTACTTATTTGCTTATATGATGTAAGAATTCTTTTCAATTTTCTTGTTCTAGCTTTTTTATTCCTGGCATTTTCTGTATAAAATGAGACCTGTTGTTGTTGTTACAAAAAAAAAAAAAAGGTGCCATCAATTTGGTTCCAACTCATAGCGACCCTGTATACAACAAAACAAAACACTGCCATTTCCTGCCCCATCCTTATAATTGTTGCTGTGTTTGAGCCCATCGTTAAGCCACTGTGTCAATCCGTCTCATTGTGGGTCTTCCTCTTTTTTGCTGACCCTCTACTTTGCCAGGAAACCCTGGTGGCATACTGGTTAAGAGCTACAGCTGCTAACCAAAAGGTCAGCAGTTCAAATCCACCAGGCGCTCCTTGGAAACCGAACGGGGCAGTTCTACTCTGTCCTATAGGGTTGCTATGAGTCGGAATCGACTCCACGGCAATGGGTTTGGTTTTGTTTTTTTTTTTCTACTTTACCAAGAATGATGTCCTTCTCCAGGGACTGGTCTCTCCTAATAACATGTCCAAAGTACATGAGACGAAGTCTCGCCATCCTTGCTTCCAAGGAGCACTGTGGCTGTCCTTCTCCCAAGATAGATTTGTCTGTTCCTCTGGCAGTCCATGGTGTATTTGAAATGAGAACTAAGAATGATTTTTAAAGATAGCTCAATGAGTCAGTAATCCAGTGTCCTGAAGGAGTATCAAGTAGTCGTTCACTGTTTATAACTACAGCGAAAGCTGTGGGAGCCAGAACTTGACAGGACTGCCTGTTCTTCTGAGTCTCACAAGCTTTCTGCCTTTGACAGGGTGCAGTGTTACCACTTTTCTATCACTCGTTTTAGTGGAAAATGTTTTAGATTTCCTTCTCTGACAGGTTTCTGCCTTACGCAGATTCCAACTTTCATACGTTTTACTGTAGAATACTCAAAATAACAGGCTCAAGTGCAATAGCGGAAATTTCACACAGAGGTCTAGTGAATGAAAGTCTCGCCTGAAGCAGGGTCTAGTGTTTATGCAGCTGGGGAGAGTTAGAGCTGCTATTCAGAACATGACTGGAGAGGGGCTGGTCAAGGCCATTAATTTCGGCTATAATCTATTATTGTTGGTTCTTCCCCCAGGTTCCCTAGGTCTCGTGTATACCAAAGCCAAACTTAGAGGATATACTCACAGAGAGACTATCCAGGAGATTTTTTTTCCCAAAAATATATTTAGCCTGAAGCCTTGAGCTTATTTTATTAAATACAATATTCTCAGTAGGAAATTTAAGAAAACTGAAAAGAGAATTAGTTCACCATAGAATATTCCATCTTCTGTCCTTTCTTTGAAAAAACAGGGAGAAAGAGGTCAGGATTAGATTTAGGTTAACATATGGCTACTGCATAAAGTTAGTAAACTTGGGTCATATCACGAATGTAAAGGAAAATTAATAGGGCAGAAGACTTCTAGAAGCTAAATGTATTCTGTAGATACATTGCTGTTTTCTTAGAGTTCTAGAATGCTAGTTTTTTGCTGTGTAGCAGATAGTTGAAAATAAAAAAAAAGTTAAATACTTTTTTAAAACATATAATTGAAAAAATAAATAAACAACTTCTTCAGAATACTTAAAACATCGTGATACACTTGGGTGGGAAGAATTTATTCATCAATGCTAGACCCACTGGATTAGCATTCTGAAACAAATGACAATCTCTTTACTGGAAGGTTTTCACATACTCAGGGCTGACTGATAGTATCAAGCACAGTTCCTGGAACACATCCTTGATATTTTTCAGTGAGAGCGAGAGCAAGGGAGAGTTAGAGGGAGATCCATTTCAGCGTATAGTGAGAAACCGGAAGAAAATGTGGTACTTCTATGTTCTTTAAGAATCTGACATTTTTTACTAGTACATTCTCATCAGAGGGAAAAAAAAATCACCTTTGAACATTTCTTCACTGATTATTTTATCATTAAGCATTAAAAAAAATAACATTCATAGGCAAAATCAGAAATATTTTGAACAAAAGGCAACCAGTTTTAAAATGTCTTTTGGGCATATCTAAACATGTCCTTATCTACACCACAGGACATCACTTATTTTACTTTGTATTATGAACTTTACCTTCTAAGATAACAGAAATTGACCTAGAGCATAGCTTCACAAAACATAGTGTTTATTAGTTTGATTATGAATTTTTTTTTATTATATTGTTTCTGATAGCCAAGACCTCTCTCTGTACTTGTAAAAAGAAAAAAACTATTAGTGTTTTTTTCTGCAAAATATGTAAGTTTGGTTTCTTAACCATTATTCAGCCAGGATTTCTCATAGGCCAGTGATTTCCAAAGTGTGGGGAAATCATTTGGGTTAGGATTTCAGAGGCATATTCAAGCACACATGTGATTGTGTGTGTATGTGTGTGTGTGTTTTCAGGGAGGAGTTGTTAAGGTGAAAAGATGGGAGCATACTATCACTCGTCTATATTTCTTTACCCCCACCCTGATTAGTACGTATTTCTGTAAATAGAAGTGAAAGGCTGTTTAGTCAATTGAGTTTATAAACAAAATGTTGATGCAATGATTATCACAGGAAATTGAATTGATTTATAAAGAAGTGTTTTAAAATACACTGACAACAAAAACAAAACACAGTTTCAATGCCAGCATGTAACATGTCACAGTATTTTTTAAAGACAAGGTGGAATAATTTCCCAGACCTCAATAGGAAATGTCCTTTTTCTAGCTCACCTGTTGAGCACACTAGCACATTTGTTGTGTGGGCCAGTGATGGTGGTTTACTGTACTTCAGTAGTTTTCCTTTGATGAGAATGTGCTAGTAGAAACAGCAGATTCTTAAAGAAGACCTACCATATTTTCCAACTTCTCGCTGACTCACTCATCCCTCCTCTCCTTCTCTTCTTCCCTCCCTCATGTTCACTTTCTCTTTCACACATTCACATAGAAATCTAGAGAAAATTAAAATGGAAAAAAAAAAGGCACTCTGATATTTTACTTGCTGTTGCATAGGACAAAATCTTTTGAAGAGGCAAAAATTGAAAACTTTTCCCAAAAGTTCTCAAACTGAAGCAGATGACCCAGGAAGATGAGTATCTTCTCTCTCTGGGTAATCCAAGAAAACCAGTGTATATAACTTTATATCTTTGCCTGCGAGAAGTATGGATTCCTGACTATAAAAATTTGGGCATATACTATCCAATAAAAATCTGACCATTCTTCTGTGCAACTTGGAGTTTTCTTGCTTAAGTAATATGAAATTCTACTGTATTCATATTACTATACTATATGTGTTCTAATTCCAGTCAATCCACAGTATGGTTGAGATTTCAAACAGTACCACTTAGTACAAAAAATACGTGACTTGATTTATAGTTCCATCAGAAAAATTCTCCCCAGATCATCTAGATTTGAGTTCATAACTTATACTTCTTGTCTGAATTGTTAATTAAAGTCTTACTGTCTTAGTTATCTAGTGCTGCTATAACAGAAATACCAGTAAAGTAAGCTAAAAGTCCAAATTCAGGGTGTCAACTCCAGGGTAAGGCTTTCTTTCTGTGTTGGCCTGCTTATAAATCTTCCCCTAGACTAGGAGTTTGGGACCTCGAGTCCAAAGGATGCGCTCTGCTCCTGGCACTACTTTCTTGGTGGTATGAGGTCCCCCAGTCTCTCTGCTCCCTTCTTTCTTTTATATCTCAAGAGATTGCCTCAAGACACAATCCAACCTTATAGATTGAGTCCCACCTCACTAACACAACTGCCGTCCATCCTCCCTTATTAACATCGTAGAGGCAGGATTTACAACATATAGGAAAATCACACAACACCGGGACTCATGGCCCAGCCAAACTGATAGACACATTTTGGGGGGGACATAATTCAATCCATGACTTTTATATTTAAATAATAATTCTGCTGCACGAAGAGAATAAACTAAGTATAGATGATTTTGCTGCTTTATTATCTGATTTGCCTTATAAGTTTCATTAGTCGTCTTTCCTGTTGGTTTCTCCTTCCTGGTGTTTCTTACGGCATTGCAACATTTTTCTCACTCCTCTCATCCTACGAGGTTAATCAGCCACGTCAGTTCATCAAATAAAGTATGTACAATATCTGACACTTTCTTTAGAAGATGATTTTGTTGCCATGGTGGCTTTTAGCTTTGAGGTTTCTGACATTTGCTAGATCTCATTATTTCTCCTAGAGCTTTTCTTTTTTTGATAATGACGTAAATGAGTTTTGCTCAGAAAAAACAAAAACCAAACCCACTGCTGTCGAGTCGATTCCGACTCATAGCGACCCTACAGTAATTCATAAAAAATTATCAAAGCTGGTGAGAATAACTCTATATGTTTTTCTCTTAGTGTGATTGGGTTAGCGTGTGATTTTCCTATATATGTGATAGCTACTAACACTTGTTAAAGCGTGTGCTTAGGAAAAAAAAAAAAAAAGTCAATGCAACCCAGGTCTTGGGAGCAGGTGTTCTTGAAATATATTTTTTGACTTTGATTTCATTTAGTATCTCTAATTATATTCTGTTGTCTTGGGTGAAATATCTATCTAAATTATCATAAAAAAATGAATAAAATGTCTCAAAGCTTTAGGGAAAATTATATGTGTTCGAGGTAAGGAGTATATCAAGTGAAACTTCAGAATAGCCTTATCAGACAGTTAGAGAAAAAGCTGTGTCAGGTATTACGCCTGTGTCTATAAAGCACAAACAAAGAATTTATCATTAGCGTTTCACTCCACTTTACATAGTGCAGAAGTCAATTAAATGCTTTACAGAGTTTGGCATTCCTATGAAGATTTTCAGGTTAGCTTTATTGCAGTATCAGTGCATATTTACTTACTACAAACATTTGGGTCCATCATCTGAACCTTACAAAGTCTTAACTTTTTAACTTTAGTAAGCAAGTAAAAAAATATACACAGTTTCATGATTTTTTAAATGGAAGGATTACCAATATACAGAAAGATAAACTGAAGTAGTTCAACCTCAAGAATTTTTCAAATCTTGAAATTTACTATGTATGTGCTTTCATAGATGAGCAAATAATAGCAATGGAACAAGGAAAAAAGCAACATTTACCCTTCTGTTCTCTACCTCACTCAAAGATCACCTGGCTCACATTTTGATGACCTTCTTTTCGGTAAAAATCTGTAATTATGGCCATTTTCTATCTGCAGTATAGTAAATACTGAGGAAACAGAAATAATCAAGATCCCACAAGGTCAGTTGTGTTAAATAAAACACTATAATATAGACATGAAATACATTTTAGTTTACAATGTTGCTTCCTTAAACCTCATTGTTGCCACAACCTGAGAAATTGGCTACAAATTTGCTGTGTACAATTGCAAATATATAAATTGAACATTTTCATAACATTGATAAACTACTGAAACACATTAAAATACCATTTATTGTAAATGTATAGTAATACTTCTTGGCTAATTTGAAAAGTCTTTCTAAAGTGTCATAATTTAAACGTCATGAACATTCTTTTACAGCTCTTTGTCCTTCAGCATAGATGGCTGTTAGGTGGGAAGGAAATATTTCCATTCTAATGCATAGTACATTTGAGACAATGAGATTCAACTTTCAGTTTGCTAACCTAGCACAGAGGCATGAGTGGTTCAGTGCTAGAATTCTCATCTTTCATGCAGGAGTTCCGAGTTCAGTTCCCAGCCAGTGCACCTCAAGTGCAGCCCCCACCCTTCCATCAGTGGAGGCTTGCGTGCTCCTATAATGCTAAACACGTTTTAGTGGAGCTTCCAGGCTACGATGAACCAGAAAGAAAGACCTGGTCATCTACTTCCAAAAACCAGCCAACGAAACCCTCTGGATTACAACAGTCTGATCTGTAATTGATCATGGAGATGATGCAGGACCAGGCAGCACTTCATTCCACTTTACATGGGGTCTCCATGAGTCAGGGGTCAACTAAACACCAGCTAACAACCACCTATCCTAAATGAGCAATACTAAAATTATTTATAAATGTGTTTTTAATGATCTACATATGAACTGAAGTGAAACATTCACATTGAGACATTTTATTCTTAAAGGGGAAGGAATCTAACATTTGCTGGGTACCTGAAAGTAGGTGCACATAATCCATTGTTAAGTTTCCTACAGTTATTTTAATAATGAAAACAGGACCTGTGTTCTCAGTGAGACGTATGTAAGATTCATTGTCCAAACTTACCCCACAAGTTATCATTATATTTCAGGAACTATTCTTAGGATGCTCCAGATTTTGTGTCAAGAAATCAGACTTCCCAAAAGTAATTTTAGGCCGAAGGATATTAAATATATGGTCTATAAAGTTATTTAGAAAGCACCATCTTTTTCTCGTGGTGTCAGTCCATTTATTTTGGTTAAAATAGAGAAGCAATGTGCTATAGAAGAAAGAATATAGGATATGAGGTGAGTTAAAATCTGTGGAAAGGAATATAGCTTTACTATTTACAAATCCTGGGACATTAACCAAATTATATTATGTCTTCAAGCCAGATTTCTTACTTGTAATTAAAAAAAAAAAAAAAACAGTATTACCTGTCACATAGTATATTATGAGGGTTAAATGAGATAATATACTTGAAATAACTAGCCTAGTGCCTAGCCATAGTAGACAATGAACTTTTCCCTTTCAGTTCACTAAAAATTGATTGAATGCCCACTTCACATAACACTAGAAAAAAATTCCAAATATATAGGTGACATCTTTGAAAATTACATAACAAACTATTTAAGAAAATAATAATTTTAAAATAATGGGTAATTATTATTATTCCAATGTGCGAGCCACTTTATCTGCATTATAGCCTTATATCATCCTGACAACAAATACAATGAGTGTAGTATTATTATTATTCCCATTTACCAATAAGGAGCCTGAGGTTTAGAGAATATAAATAACTTATTCAAGGCCTTCGCTAGTCAAAGGCAGAGCCTGGAACTCCAAGTCTCACTCTAAAGCTCAAATTCCCAACCATACTATACGTTTTATGGAGGTGGCACCGTGGTTAAGAGCTCGGCTGCTACCCAAAAGGCTAGCAGTTGGAATCCACCTGCTGCTCCTTGGAAGTGCTATGAGACAGTTCTGCTCTGTCCTGTAGGTTCGCTGCTATGAGTAAGAATCGACTCGACAGCAATGGGTATGCTACAGTACAAGGTCAAATGTGCAAAGCAGGCTTGCGTAGAAAAAGAAGTCAATTGAATGTGGACAGTGTGGGAATCTCTGGGTAAGGGTAGAGGTAAAATGAGGAGGAGGGAGTAGCAATACTACTTCCTTTCCTTTATACTTGTGATTTACCACCTCTTTCCAAATTTCAAATTTCATATCAAATTGATTTTATAAACTCTCCCCAACTTCTTCAGTTTTAATGTTTTGGTCATAAATATTCTATAAATGCCTTACAAATGAGAAAATAGCCTATACTTGAGTGGTTGATATTGGCTTTAATGGAGGAAAGAGGCCTTGAGATATGGGCTAAGTTTGAACAGAATGAAAATATAGGGAAAGATTCCTGGGTAGGAATGAACAGGAATTATTTTTTGTGAGCAATAATAAAATTACACGTTCGCAGGTTGAAACAAGTAAGGAGTCTTGTGTACTGCTTTAGACTATTCACGACCCAGATAATTGGTTATCAAATCATGTCGAAGAAAAACAGACATTGCTTCAGACTCAGTTGTAGTGGGATAGGACTGAGCAGCACTCCCAGAAGGAGCCTGCTAGACACATTAAAAACAAAACAAAACAAAAAAATCCAAACCCATTGCGATTGAGTCAATTCTAACTCATAGCGACCCTAAAGGACGAAGTAGAACTGCCCTGCTAAATTATGTGACTCGTGTATGAAAACTCTAATGGAACCAGAAATGTTGACAAGAATGATTCCCAGCAGAACAATGAAAGAACAAAAGAGGATTTTTGCCTTTTCAACTAAATTAGAGTCTTAATTTGGCTAAAAGTTTTGTTTCACTGAAAAGCATAAGATTAGGCAAAGGTAGTATCTTTTATCACCATATCCATTATGTCTCTGAGTAGAAGTGAAGCATCATGCTTTCAGATCTTCTATTTCGTGGTGATCTTGATCTTTGCATATACACACACACACATACACACACATGATTATTTATTTTTGGACATGGACGAGTAGACAGGAAAACAAAAACAAAGAAAATACTTGCAAGTAAAAGTTATTTGCTCCTGGTTGGTTTTATGTCTTGACCGAGATCTTATCTCAAGCTTAAATCTTATTAAAAGCATATTGTATAGGTGTCATATCGAGGTTGAGGAAAGCAATATTCAGTTTGTTAGTGATCTGAAACACAACAGGAAGTCTTATTGTTTTCATCTTTCAATAGAAATACCTAAAACCCCTCAAAATTGATATATCTTTATACATTTAAATATTTTTTGAGTGAAAAGGGGGAAATTTTGATTTGTGCCTTTCAAGTATGCGTGTAATAATCACATAGAACTTTTCGAAATGACATACTATGAATATTTCCTTGGTTACCTGTAGATTCCAACAAAGTCGTTTCTGTCTTTTAATTTAAAAGTATACTGAAAGTCAAGAAGGATGACATTGCCTGCAACGTAGGTAGAAATGTGGTTAAATTGTTAAGCAGAATTGCGATAATCATTTTTCTATATTCTCAATTAAAATATTCACCCTGAGAGTTATAATGTATTTACTCATACTTTTACTTCCTATTTTTACTTATACAGCATAATCCTTAGTGTTGATATATTCCAAGCTATTAAATATCATTGGTATTTTTATTATTTCACTGGGTATTATCCTATAAAACTCCATTAAAATTGTCTCCATAATTTTATGGAGATACCTTACAAGTTAAATCACTTTATTTTAATGCCAATTTGGTAACCAACCCATTAACCAACCTCCCCAACATACAAACCACACATATACACAATCGCACATCACCTTGGAAAGTGTTTTTAATTTGAATTTACTGTAATGCTGTCATAACAACATTTCACTATATGTAGAATTTTTCATTAAATAAAAAGAATGCCAGTTTCTTAAGATTCTTAAGCTTTCACTTAAATAAATAGGTTTCTCATGATTTTATTCCAGTGGATTTTAAAGTATCACCAATATTCCTATAAAATACATTATTCATTTCTTGTAGTGTTTAACCAACACATTTGTAAATAAAGTTTAATTGGATAAGCAAAGTTATTTTAACCTCTATGCTTACAACAGAAACCCTGGTGGCATAGTGGTTAAGAGCTATGGCTGCTAACCAAAAAGTCAGCAGTTTAGATCCACCAGGTGCTCCTTGGAAACCCTATGGGGCAGTTCTGCTCTGACCTATAGGGTTGCTATGAGTCAGAATCGACTTGACAGCAACAGGTTAATGCTTACAACATCAGCCAGTATATAAATTTTGTAAATTTTAATTATAGTAGTTTTCTGTTATCTATCTGTAACCTTAAAGTATATAAAACTTTAGGAATTTCTTTTCCAGTGACTCTAATATATCCCCTTCTATTTAAGAGTTATATGTTTTAGCATTTAAATGGTGTTTTTCATATAAGACACTTCCAGTTACCAATCTGACATGTAAAAAGCCTTGGAAGTCATCACTCCTGTCTTCATAACAAGAAAAAAAGCTGAAATACTGAAAATCAACAACTCTTGATGCCATCAGTGAATTGAGGTTACAGAGCAAACCACTGCTCTGAAAACTGGAGATACAGGCAGACACATATTATTTTTAAGATGAAAGTGTGAATACAGTCTGAGAGTTAAGGCCTGATAAAAGTAACTTTACTAAGTTTGTGTTTCAAATTATTTCTGTCTCAATTCAAGGAATATTAGTAGATTTGCAATCTTAATCATATAATCTCATCCAATAAAATCATATATCTGTTACCTATTTATATATATATAATTTTTTTAATGTCATTAACTCATAACCTATAGGGTCACTATGAGTTGGAATCAACGTGATGGCACTGGGTTTGGTTTTTGGTTTAATGTCATTAAAGTAAACCCTGGTGGCGTAGTAGTTAAGTGCTACGGCTGCTAACCAAAAAGTCAGCAGTTCAAATCCATCAGGCACTCCTTGGAAACTCTATGGGGCAGTTCTACTCTGTCCTACGGGGTCGTTATGAGTCGGAATAAACTCAACGGCAACAGGTTTTTTTTTTTTTTAATGTCATTAAAAACTACTCAAAATATACCTTCACTCTTAGTTGTAAAAGTGGCTGACATAAACATAAATACAGCTCAAGATACATACTGATGTTCATATCCTGGAGTTCTACTTCCAGAATGGCAGGAGAATTAAGACTCCTAATAGATCCACACTCCTACATATCACAACTATAAACTCTGAGTAAAATAAAACACAAAAACAAAATAAAAGCAATTAGTTGAAAAATCTCAAGAATGCATACTTTGGAGGGGAGTTAAAATTTGAAATGAGTTTGCAGTATGGGTTGAATTTCCCGTTTTTGCAGTCTGTGCCTGAAGCCGGGCCACAGGCGTGGCATGACACAGAGTAGCTGAAGTTTCATAGAATACAAACTGTGATTCAGGCTTGAGGAACAAGAGATAAGAACATGGGATAGCTACAGCTGCTGGAAAGTATGGATTGAATATCAGAAGAAGTGAGCTATCAAAGAAGAACCCAGGCTTCTTTGACTAAACTCTGCCCAAATGTGTGGCTGATCCATGAACCATGCATGTAAGAGTCAATGCATGTTGTAGATGAGGCTGAAAGAACAGGTCTTAGATTTGTTCTCTGCCCACTGCAGGAAAAACAGAGTTTTCATTTTGAGTTTATCTACATTAACTACATCCTAAAAATAAATAAATAAATAGACCCTAAACTTAAACACTCTTCAGATTGTTGAACCATCACAGCAATAACAATGTATAGGATACCAATCCAAAATTCCTCAACAAACAAACAACTCAGAAAAGTGACCCATTCTCAAAGCACAGTCAGCAGAGGCCAATTCCTAGATGCTCCAGGTGGACTTATTAGAAAGGGAAATTCAAGAAGATGTTATATCATATTCAATACGGTAAAGGAAAATATGCTTATATTGAATAGCAAGATTGAAAATCCTAATGGAAATCTGGAAAACATTTTAAAATCCAAATTTTAGAATTGAAAATTAAATATCTTAAATTAAAAATTCACAGGATATCCTTAATGGGATAATGGAGATGACAGAGAAAACAGTGAGCTTGGAAGATAGATCAGTAAAATTAACCAGTTGAAGAAAAACATAGAAACGGTCATGGACAGAGTTTCAAAGACCAGTAGCAAAAAATCAAAAAGATTTATTAATTAATGTGTGATGTGTATAACAGATGAGAAAATGAAGTACAAAATTAGATGAAAAAATCAAAGGTGATAGTCTTCTGAGTTTGGTGAAAGATATAAATTTACTTATCCTCAAACCTCAGCAAACCTCAAGAAGTGTAAATACAAAGAAAGTCATGCCTAGGAACACCATACTCAAATTCTTGGAAACCAAAGGTCAGGAGAAAATCATATAATAAAACATGTTACATATTACAGACAATGAAACAGTGAATCAAATACTATGGATCTTTTATTAGAGACTATGGAGGCCAGAGGAAATGGAAAAATATTTTAAAGGGCTGAAATTAAAAAACCACAAACAACAGCAAAAAACCAGAGTTCTACAGTCAGTGAAAATATTCTTCAAGAATGAAGGTAAACTATTTAGATAATAGAATTTGTTGCCACGAGACCTGTACAACAAGAAATGTTAAAGAAGTTTTCAGGCTGAGAGGATACTTAGGAAAACATGAATATCATTAGAAATGGTAAATATCTACAGAAATGATTATTTTTTCTTAATTTCTAAATTTAAAAAGTACATATAATTGAAACAAAACTTACGGCATTGCCCTTGCAAGGGTTAAAATGTAGATGTCATTTATTTATGTTATATTATAACTCCCAAATCCTTGCCTACTTATGAACACTTTTAAAAACTGGCAAAATAGGAGGTATAAAACCATATAAATAATTACATTAATTGACTAAACTGGGAGAAAAAAAAAGCCTTGCTGCTGAGTTAGTTCTGACTCACAGCGACTGTGTGAGTTACGGAGTAGAACTGCTACACAGGGTTTTCTTGTCTGTGACCTTTTAGAAGCAGATTGCCAGGACTTTCTTCTGAGGCACTGCTGGGTGGATTCTAACTGTCAACTTTTAGGTTAGTAGTCAAATGCAAACAATTTGCACCTTAAAGACTAAACGCTCTGATTTTAAAAAATGCAGAGGTTGCTATAAAAGCTAAGAAAGCAACACCGGCTATATTCTGTTTTATATTTATGTACATTCAATATAAAAATACAGACAGGTTGAAAGTAAACAAAAGGAAAAAGATGTACCATGTAAACAGTAATCATCAGAAGAATGGAATTACTTTATTAATATCAGATAAAATAAGCTTCAAGATAAAGGTTACTACATCAGGTAAAGGACATTTCATAATCATAAAAAGATCAATATTTCAGGATGATATAGCAATAATAAATGTTGTTGTTGTTAGGTGCCGTCGAGTTGGTTCCAACTCATGGTGACCCTATGCACAACAGAACGAAACACTGCCCGGTCCTGCGCTATCCTTACAATCGTTGTTATGTTTGAGCTCATTGTTGCAGCCACTGTGTCAATCCACCTCGTTGAGGGTCTTCCTCTTTTTCGCTGACCCTGTACTCTGCCAAGCATGATGTCCCTCTCCAGGGACTGATCCCTCCTGACAACATGTCCGAAGTATGTAAGACACAATCTCGCCATCCTTGCCTCTAAGGAGCATTTTGGTTGTACTTCTTCCAAGACAGATTTGTTCATTCTTTTGGCAGTCCATGGTATATTCAATATTCTTTGCCAACACCACAATTCAAAGGCGTCAACTCTTCTTCAGTCTTCTTTATTCATTGTCCAGCTTTCACATGTGTATGATGTGATTGAAAATACCATGGCATGGTTCAGGCGCACCTTAGTCTTCAAGGTGACATCTTTTCTCTTCAACACTTTGAAGAGGTCCTTAGCAGCAGATTTGCCCAATGCAATGCATCTTTTGATTTCTTGACAGCTGCTTCCATGGCTGTAGATTGTGGATCCAAGTAAAGTGAAATCCTTGACAACTTCAATCTTTTCTCCATTCATCATGATGTTGCTCATTGGTCCAGTTGTGAGGGTTTTTGTTTTCTTTATGTTGAGGTGTAATCCATACTGAAGGCTGTGGTCTTGATCTTCATTAGTAAGTGGTTCAAGTCCTCTTCACTTTCAGCAAGCAAGGTTGTGTCAACTGCATAACGCAGGTAGTTAATGAGTCTTCCTCCAATCCTGATGTACCGATCTTCTTCATATAGTCCACCTTCTCAGATTATTTGCTCAGCACACAGATTAAAGAGGTATGGTGAAAGAATACAACCCTGACCCACACCTTTCCTGACTTTAAACCAATCAGTATCCCCTTGTTCTGTCCAAACAACTGCCTCTTGAACTATATAAAGGTTCCTCATGAGCATGATTAAGTGCTCTGGAATTCCCATTCTTCTCAGTGTTATCCATAGTTTGTTATGATCCACACAGTCAAATGCCTTTGCATAGTCAATAAAACACAGGTAAACATCCTTCTGGTATTCTCTGCCTTCAGCCAGGATCCATCTGACATCAGCAATGATATCCCTGGTTCCACGTCCACTTCTGAATCCAGCCTGAATTTCTGGCATTTCCCTGTCGATATACTGCTACAGCCGTTTTTGAATAATCTTCAGCAGAATTTTGCTTGCATGTGATATTAATGATATTGTTCTATAATTTCCACATTCAGTTGGATCACCTTTCTTGGGAATAGGCATAAGCATGGATCTCTTCCAATCAGTTGGCCAGGAAGCTGTCTTCCATATTTCTTGGCATAGACGAGTGAGCACCTCCAGCACTGCATCTGTTTGTTGAAACATCTCAGTTGATATTCCATCAATTCCTGGAGCCTTATTTTTCGCCAATGCCTTCAGAGCAGCTTGGACTTCTTCCTTCAGTACCATCAGTTCCTAATCATATGCCACCTCTTGAAATGGTTGAATATCGACTAATTCTTTTTGGTATAATGACTCTGTGTATTCCTTCCATCTTCTTCTGATGCTTCCTGCATCGTTTAATATTTTCCCCATGGAATCCTTTACTATTGCAACTTGAGGCTTGAATTTTTTCTTCACTTCTTTCAGCTTGAGAAACGCCAAGTGTGTTCTTCCCTTTTGGTTTTCCATCTCCAGCTCTTTGCACATACCATTATAATACTTTGTCTTCACAAGAGGCCCTTTGAAATCTTCTGTTCGGCTCGTTTACTTCATCAATTCTTCCTTTTGCTTTAGCTGCTCGACGCTCATGAGCAAGTTTCAGAGTCTCCTCTGACATCCATCTCGGTCTTTTCTTTCTTTCCTGTCTTTTCAGTGACCTCTTGCTTTCTTCATGGATGATGTCCTTGATGTCATTCCACAACTCGTTTGGTCTTCGGTCACTAGTGTTCAATGCGTCAAATCTAGACTTCAGATGGTCTCTAAATTCAGGTGGGATATACTCAAGTTCATATTTTGGCTCTCCTAGACTTGCTCTGATTTTCTTCCGTTTCACCTTGAACTTGCATATGAGCAATTGATGGTCTGTTCCACAGTCGGCCCCTGGCCTTGTTCTGACTGATGATATTGAGCTTTTCCATCGTCTCTTTCCACTTTTTTTTTTTTTCTTTCCACAGATGTAGTCAATTTGATTTCTGAGTGTTCCATCTGGCGAGGTCCATGTGTATATTCGCCGTTTATGGTGGTGAAAGAAGGTATTTGCAATGAAGAAGTCGTTGGTCTTGCAAAATTCTATCATTCGATATCCGGCATTGTTTCTATCCCCAACGCCGTATTTTCCAACTGCTGACCCTTCTTCTTTGTTTCCAACTTTCGCATTCCAATCGCCAGTAATTATCAATGCATCTTGATTGCATGTTTGATCAATTTGAAACTGCAGCAGCTGGTAAAAGTCTTCTATTTCTTCATCTTTGGCCCTAGTTGTTGGTGTGTAAATTTGAATAATAGTTGTATTAACTGGTCTTCCTTGTAGGATATTATCCTATCACTGACAGCATTGTACTTTAGGATAGATCTTGAAACATTCTTTTTGGCAATGAATGCAACAGCATTCCTCTTCGAGTTGTCATTCCCAGCATAGTAGACCATATGATTATCCAATTCAAAATGGCCAATACCAGTCCATTTCAGCTCACTAATGCCTAGGATATCCATGTTCATGCGTTCCATTTCATTTTTGATGATTTCCAGTTTTCCTAGATTCATACTTCATACATTCCAGGTTCCGATTATTAATGGATGTTTGCAACTGTTTCTTCTTATTTTGAGTTGTGCCACATCAGCAAATGAAGGTCCCGAAAGCTTTACTCCATCCATGTCATTAAGGTCAACTCTACTTTGAGGAGGCAGCTCTTCCCCAGTCATCTTTTGAGTGCCTTCCAACGTGGGGGGCTCATCTTCCAGCACTATATCAGACAATGTTCCACTGCTGTTCATAAGGTTTTCACTGGCTAATGCTTTTCAGAAGTAGACTGCCAGGTCCTTCTTCCTAGTCTGTCTTAGTCTGGAAGCTCAGCTGAAACCTGTCCTCCATGGGTGACCCTGCTGGTATCTGAATACTGGTGGCATAGCTTCTAGCATCACAGCAACACACAAGCCCCCACAGTGTGACAAACTGACAGACATGTGGGGGTAATAAATGTGTACAATAATAAGACAGCATCAAATTACATGAAGTAAATATTGACATAATTAAAAGGGAAAATAGGCAATTTTACAATTTTTGTAGAAAATTTTAAATCTTTTCTCTCAGCAATTGCTAGAACAACTAGACAAAAATATCAAAATATCAATAAAGCATAGATAATCTGAAAAATACTACCAGTGACTGTGACATAATTGATATTTATAGATTATTTTACACAACAACTGTAGAATATATGTGGTTTATTAACCAAGATAGACCATGTGCTGGGAAATACAAGTCTTAATAAATTTAAAAGAATTGAAATTATACAGAGTATGTGCTGTGACTACACAGAATTAAAGTAGAATTTTTTTTTAATCTAGAAAAAATATATTTGGAAATTAATGAACACATTTCTAAGTAATCTGTGAGGTGAAAAAAAAAAGTACCGCAATGGAAATTTAGAAGTATTTTAAATATATCAAAATTTATGGGATGTAATTGATGGGAAATTTATGCCTTTAAAAACTAATAATTGAAATCTAACATGTAAAATTTCAACCTACAAAGTTAGAAAAAGAAGAGCAAACAAAACCCAATATAAGAAAGAAGGAGCTGTACTAAAGATGAGAGAAGGAATAAAATAGAAACTAGGCAAACACTGCTGTTGTTGTTGTTAGGCGCGGTCAAGTTGATTTTCAACTCATAACAACTGTGTGTGACAGAGTAGAACTGCCCAACAGTGTTTCTAGGCTTTAATCTTTCCGGAAGCACATCACTAGGTCTTTCTCCCACAGAGCTGCTGAGTGAGTTTGAACCTCCAGCCTTTCGGTTAGCAGCCAACCACTTACTTTTGCACAACATCACCGCTAAAGCTGGTTCTTTGAAAAGATCATCCAAAATGATAAACCACTAGCAAGAATGTTAAAGAAAAAAGAGAAAGAAAACAAATCACCAACAGAAATAAAATAGGAGTTATTACTGCAGACATTTAAAAGGATTATAAGAGAATGTTATCAACTACTTTATGCCAAAAAATTCGACAATTTAGATAAATGAAAATAATCCTTGAAAAACAAAAACAAAATTGGCACATAATGAAATAGAAAATCTGAATCACCTAATATCCATTGTCAAAATTGAATCTGTTATCAATAATCCTCCAACCTTAGTGGTTTTCTAGATACAACACCAAAATCATAAAAGACAAGAGAGAATAGGTAAATTGGACTTCATCAAAATTAAAACCTTTTGTGTTACAGATGATAGCATCAAGAATTTGAGACAACTCAAAGAATGGAAGAAAATATTTGAAATTTATATATCCGATAAAGGACTTGTATCCAAAATACATAAAGCACACTTACAACTCAATAATAAAAATGAAAATAAAAAAAAAAAAAATGGGCAAGTGATATGAGTAGAGATTTCTCAAAAGAAGATATACACATGGCCAGTAAACACATGAAAAGATACTCTACATCATTCATCATTGCTGCTGCCGGCTGCCGTCGAGTTGATTCCGATTCATAGTGACCCTACAGGGCAGGGTAGAACTGCCCCATAGAGTTTCCGAGGGGCACCTGGTAGATTCCAACTGCTGACGTTTTGGTTAGCAGCCATAGCACTTAACCACTGCGCCACCCATTCATTAGGGAAATACAAATCAAAACCAAGATGAGGTAACACTTCATACCTAGTAGAAAAAGACAGGCAAAAACAAATGTTGACAAGAATATTAAGAAATTGAAACCTTTAAATACATTGCTAGTGGGAATGTAAAATAGAACAGAAACTTCAGAAAATATTTTGGTGGTTTCTCAGAATATTAGACCTAACATTATCATATGACTCAGCAGTTTTATTTCTAGATAGATATCCAAGATAAATGAGAACATATGACTACACAAAAACTTATATGCAAATATTTATAACAGCATTATTCATAATAGTCAAAAAGTGCAAACAACCCAAATATCCATCAACTGATTAATAGGTAAACAAAATGTGGCACGGCATACCCATTGAATGCAATATTAGATAGGTACATGGATAGATCCGTAGATAACTGCCCTGGGGTCGACTCCTACTCATGGTGCCCTATGTATTACAGAACAAAACATTGCCCAAACCTGCATCATTTTCAGGGTAACTGGCAGGTTTGAGTTCATTGTTGGAGCTGTTGTGCCAGCCTATCTCACCAAAGATCTCCCTCACCCTCACTGGCCCTCTGCTTCACCAGATTAAATGTTCTCCTGATGATGTGTCCAAACCGAGCAAGTCAGACAGTGTTCTGTTTTGATTCACAAGGTTTTCGTTAAATGATTAAGTGATTGGCTACGAACTTAAAGCTTGGTGGTTCAAATCCACCCAGAGACACCTTGGAAGAAAGGCCTGGTGATCTAATTCTGAAAAGGCACAGGCATTGAAAATCCCATGAAGTACAGTTCCACTCTGACCCACATGGTGTTGCCATGAGTTGGAATCAACTCAACGGCAACTGGCCTGGTTGGTTAATTTTTAGAAGTAGATCCCCAGGTCTTTCTATCTAGTTCGTCTTGCTCTGGAGCTCTGCTGATGGCTGTCCTTTATAGTGACTCTGCTGGTATTTGATATACAGTGGCATACATACCTTCCAGCATCATAGCAACATACAAGCCACCAGAGTACCACAAACTGTCAAACGGGTGATGGAATGGAATATTGTTCAGCCTTAAAAAAAACTGAAATATTCCTACATGTTACAACATGGGTGAACCATCCAAATTGTTGCTAAGTGAAAGAAGCCAGTCCCATCCTGTATGATTTCATTGATATGAAATGTTCAGAACAGGTAGACAGTAGATGTTCAAAGACAGAGTAGATCAGTGGTTTCCTAAAAAAAAAAAAAAAATGAGAAATAAGGAGTGACTGCTAATGGCTACAGGTTTCTTTCTGAGGTGATAAAAACATTCTGAAACTAGATTATGGTGACGGTTGCACAACTCTGAATATACTAAAAGCATAAATTTGTACAAACACATGCAAAGATATGTGAATTCTATATGAATAAATTATTTTTTAAAAAAATACTTCTTAAACCAAAAACTCTAGGTAACGATGGTTTCACTAGTAAATTCTGTTAAACATCAAAGGAATAAATAATACCAATCTAACAAACTATTGCAAAAAATTGAGGATGAGGGCACATTTCCTTTTAAGAACAGTATTACTTTAAGACCAAAACCTGAAAAACAAATTACCATAAAAGAATATTACGCAATATTATTCCTCCAAAGCATAGAGTCAAAAATCCTCAACAAAACATTAGCAACATGCTAGTAAATCAGTTTCAACAAGATTGAGTTTACCATAAGAATGCAAGGTTGGATTAACATTCTAAAATTATTCCATGTAATTTACCATATTAGCAGAATAAAAAGAAAAATCATATAATCATCTCTATAAATATATCAGTGTCCATAGAAGCAGTAGTCAAGAACTCAAATGACATATTTCATTGGGAAAATGTGCTACAAAAGACATCTTTAAAGTTTTAAAAAGCAAAGATGTCACTTTGATGGCTAAGTGCATCTGACCCATGCTGTGGTCTTTTCAGTTGCTTCAGACACATACAAAGTTCGATAATGAAAAAGGAAGACAGAAGAATTGATGCATTTAAATTGTGGTGTTGGCAAAGACTATTGAATATACCACGGAGGGAACAAATCAGTCTTAAAAGAAATAAAACCAGAATGTTCCTTAGAAGAAAGCTTGGCAAGACTTTGACTCAGTTACTTTGGATATGTCATCAGGAAGGGCCAATCCCTAGAAAAGGACATTGCATTTGGTAAATTCTGGCCAATGAAAGTGAGGGACCCACAATGAGTTGAAATGACACAATAGCAAAAACTGTGGACTCAGATATACCAGCGATCAAGAAGCCGGGGCAGGACTGAGCAACATCTTGTTCTGTTACACATTAGGTCACCATGAGTCAGAACCTACTTGATAACAACTAACAACAACAATAGAAGTATATAAAAAGACTTTCTATCCATTCGTGATTAATAATTCTTGGTAAATTGGGAGAAGGAAACTTCTTCTGTCTGATAAAGGACATCTATGAAAAAAAGTTAAGATGATAATCAATAATGAAATATTAAAATCTTTTTCCTTGAAATTGAAAAAAAAAAGGAAGGAGACCTTCTCTCACCATCTGTGTTCAACATTACGCTAGAAGTCCTAGACCTTGCAATAAGAAAAGAAAAAAAAAGTACGGTTCCAAAAGTAAGCAGTAAAATGGTGTTTGTTTACAGATGGCATGATTGTTAATGTAGAAATCAAACTGAATCTACAACACAAGTCCTGTATACCAAAATCAGTTGTATTTTTATATATTAAGCAGCAAAAAATTGGAAAATACAGTATAAAAAATTCATTTACAGTAATGTCAAAAAATCAGATACTAAGTAATAAATTCAGTAAATGTATGAAAGACTATTACACTGAAAACTACAAAACACTGCTGGGAGAATTAAAGACCACAAAAAGAAAGAGACAGACCATGTCTATGGATTACGAGACTTGATACTATTAAGATGTCAATTGCCTCGTATGGGACCATTGACTCAATTTAATCACAGTCAAAAGTCCAACAGATTTCTTTACAGAAATTTATAAGGTGATTCTGAAATAGATACAGGAATGCAAACAACCTAGAACAGATAATGTAATGCTTATAAAGAAAAACTAAGTTGAAAGATTTATACTATCATATTTTACAATATGTGATGTTGCTATCAGGTGCTCCCAAGTCAGTTCTGACTCATAGTCACCCTGTGTACAACAGAACGAAATACTGCCTGGTCCTGCGCCATCATCATAATTGTTGCTGTGTTTGAGCCCATTGTTTCAGCCACTTTGTCAATCTATCTCATTGAGGGTCTTCCTCTTTTTCACTGACTCTCTCCTTTACCAAGCATATGTTCTCCAGAGATTGATCCCTCCTGATAACATGTCAAAAGTATTTGAGACAAAGTCTTGTCATCTTCACTTTCAAGGAGCATTCTGGCTGTACTTTTTCTAAAACAGATTTGTTCATTCTTGTAGCAATTCATGGTATATTCAATATTCTTCACCAACACCAT
Organism: Elephas maximus indicus; assembly: GCF_024166365.1. Classification (NCBI taxonomy): domain Eukaryota; kingdom Metazoa; phylum Chordata; class Mammalia; order Proboscidea; family Elephantidae; genus Elephas; species Elephas maximus. The sequence continues at coordinate 60,546,533 of NC_064836.1, forward strand.
ACTTCGAAGGCATCAGTTCTTCTTCAGTCTTCCTTATTCATTGTCCAGCTTTCACATGCATATGAGGGAGTTGAAAATACCATGGCTTGGGTCAGGCGCACCTTAGTCCTTGAAGTGACATTTTTGCTTTTTAACACTTCAAAGAGGTCTTTTGCGGGAGATTTGCCCAATGTAATACGTCATTTGATTTGTTGACTGCTGCTTCCATGAGCATTGATTGTGGGTTCAAGTAAAATCAAATCTTTGAAAACTTCGGTATTTTCTCTCTTTATCATGACGTTGCTTATTGGTCCAGTTGTGAGGTTTATTGTTTATGTTGAAGTGTAATCAATACTAAAGGCTGTAGTCAATGATCTTCATCAGTAAGTGCTTTAAGTCCTCTTTCAGCAAGCAAGGCTGTGTCTTCTGCATATCACAGGTTGTTAGTGAGTCTTCTTCCAAGTCTGATGCCGAGTACTTCTTCATATAGTCCAGCTTCTCGAATGATTTGCTCAGCATACAGATTGAATAGGTATGTTGAAAGGATACAACCCTGAATTATACCTTTCATGATTTTAAACCACACAGTATATGGTAAAGATATAACAAACAAGGCAGTGTGGTATTAGCGAAAGGATATAGACATAGATTACCGGAACAGATAACAAAAGTCCGGAAATACTTAAGAGCAATTAATTTTTGACAAAGGTGCCCAGTCAGTCTGATAGGGAAGGGAAAGCCTGTGCAACAAATTGTGCTAAAACTGTTGGATATCTGTGGAAAAAAATAAGCATGAACCCATTCCCTCATACCACACACAAAAGCATAATACAAAGGGGCTCACTGATTTAAATGTAAAAGCTATAATTACTTTAAAGAATCTTTGAGCCCTGGTGGCACAGTGGTTAAGTGTTTGGCTGCAGTCCAAACCCACCAGCCATCCTATGGAAGAAGGATGTGTTAGTCTGCTTCCATAAAGATTACAGCCTTAGAAACCCTAAGGGGCAGTTCTCTATCTTACAGAGGTTCACTATGAGTGGGAATCTACTCAATGGCAATGGGTTTGGTTTTTGGTTTTTGCTCCTGTGGGGTAGGCAAAATTTCTTAGATAGAACACAGAAATCATAAGCCACAAAATAAAAAAAAATTTATACACTGGACTTTCTTAATATTATCTTAAGAGAACATCAAGAAACAAAAAAAGCAAGAACCAGTACAGGGGGAAATACCTGACAAAGAACTTGTATTCAGAATATATAATGAATTCTTAGAAATCAATATTAAATGACAACCCAATAAAAATTGGACAAAAGATTTGCGAAGATGCTTGGCAAGAGAAAATTGGCTAATAAGCACGTGGAGAGAGCTCAGCATCATTAGCATTATTTTTGTCACGTACAGTCCAGTCAGTTCTGATTCATAGCGACCCTATACGCAAAAAAACAAAACACTGCGTGGTCCTACACCATCCTCACAATTGTTGCTGTATTTGAGCCCATTGTTGCAGCCACTGTATCAATCAATCTCCTCAAAGGTCCTCCTCTTTTTCACTGACCCTCTACTTTACCAGACATGATGTCCTTCCCCAAGGACTGGTCCCTTCTGATAACATGTACCTGAGACAAAGCCTCATCATCCTTCCTTCCAAGGAGCACACTGGCTCTACTTTTTCGAAGACATGCTTATTTTTTCGTCTGGCTGTCCCTGGTATTTTCAATATTCTTCACCAACACCATAATTCAAAGGGATGAATTATTCTTTGTTCTTCTCTATTCATTGTCCAGCTTTTGCATGCATATATGACGAGTAAAAATATCATGGCTTTGGTCAGGCGCACCTTAGTCCTCAAAGTGACATCTTTGATTTTCAACACTTTAAAGAGGCCTTTTGCAGCAGATTTGCCCAATGCAATACGTCCTTTGATTTCTTGACTGCCACTCCCATGGATGTTGATTATGGATCAAAATAAAATTAAATTCTTGACACTTTCAGTATTTTCTCCGTTTGTCATGATGTTGCTTATTGGTACAGTTGTGAGGATTATTGTTTTCTTTATGTTGAGGTATAATCCATATTTAAGGCTGTAGTCTATGATCTTCATCAGTGAGTGCTTCAAGTCTTCTTGGCTTCCAGCAAGCAAGGTTGTATCATCTGCATGTCACAGGTTGTTAATGAGTCTTCCACCAATCCTGATGCCACCTTCTTCTTCATATAGCCCAGCTTCTGGGATTATTCATTCAGTGTACGGATATGTAAAGACTGCGTGCAGACAGTGTCTGACCTCCTTCAATGCCACAAGGGGAAAGGAGAACCAAGACCAACAGTGCAAGGCTGACTCTCATGACAAGCCTCCTCTCTCTGCCATCTTTACTAATTCTTACACCAGCCATCCCTCACACAGCACTCTCTACTTCTCTGTGGGTTGAATAATTCATTGCAATGGCCACATACAACTCAAAGATCATAATCATGATTGTGGGGTTTATCATAAAGGAAATACCTGCTACAGTTCAGGCTTAGGAACACTCAGGATGCAGTTCTTTAATCAGGAAAGCCTCTCCCCAGCTGCGCTCACAGGCATGCCTCTCCCTGGCCCTTGCCTCTGCCAAAAGGCATTCAGCTTTATCTCTCTGTGAGCCAGGAAGCCCACTGTGCCACCTCCTGCTGCCAGGTCTCTGCTGCCAGGTCTCTCCTGCTGGTCTCTCCTTCCTTGGTGGTGGTGGGCTCCACTCTCTGCTCTGAAAATGGCTCTCTTTTAAGGAATAACTGACCAGTCCGCTTGGTAGGCCACAATTATCTTATTTGCACAACCCTGTCCAATCATGTAGGTGGGAGTTATAAGACCATGGTTAGAAAGGCCACACAAAAACCAATCCATTACACCACAGATTGAATAAGTGTGGTGAAAGGACACAACCCTGATGCACACCTTTCCTGACTTTAAACCAAGCAATATCCCCTGGTTCTGTTTCAGGTACTGCCTCTTGGTCAATGTACAGGTTCCACATGAGTAAAATTAAAATGTTCTGGAATTCCCGTTCTTTGCAATGTTACCCATTATTTGTTATGATCCACACAGTTGAATGCTTTGCATAGTCAATAGAACACAAGTAAACATCTTTCTGGTATTCTCTGCTTTCAGCCAAGATCCATCTGGCATCAGCAGTGATATCCAGCTTCAATTTCTGGCTGTTCCCTATGGATGTACTACTGCAACCATTTTTGAATTATCTTCAGGAAAGCTTTACTTGCATGTGATGTTAGTGATATTGTTCAATAATTGCCATATTCTGTTACATCATCTTTCTTTGGAACGGGCACAAATATGGATAACTTCCAGCCTCTTGGCCAAATCTCTCTCTTATTCCAAATCTCTTGGAATAGATGAGTCAGCGCTGCATCAGTTTGTTGAAACATCTTAACGGGTATTCCATCAATTCCTGGACCCTTGTTTTTTGCCAGTGCTTTCAGTGCAGCTTGGATTTCTTTCCTTCAATTCCATCTGTTCTTGATCATATGCTACCTCCTGAAACGGTTGAATGTCAACCAACTCTTTTTGGTACAGTGACTCTGTGTTTTCCTTTCACCTTCATTTGATACTTCCTGCATCATTCAATTTTGCCCATAGAATTCAAAATTGCATCTCGAGGCTTGAATTTTTTTTCAGTTCTTTCAGTTTGAGAAATGCAGAGCATGTTATTCTCTTTTGGTTTTCTAACTCCAGGTCTTTGCACATTTCATTATAATATTTTACTTTGTCTTCTCGAGCTGCCCTTTGAAATCTTCTGTTCAGCTCTTTTAGTTTATCATTTCTTCCATTTGCCTCAGCTACTCTCAAGAGCAAGTTTCAGAGTCTCTTCTGACGTCCATTTTGGTCTTTTCTTTCTTTACTGTCTCTTTAATGACCTTTTGCTTTCTTCATATATGATGTCCTTGATGTCATCCCACAGCTCCTCTGGTCTTCGGTCATTGGTGTTCAGTGGGTCCAATCTATTCTTGAGGTGGCCTCCAAATTCACATGGGATATACTCAGGTCCTATTTTTGTCCTCATGGATTTGCTTTAATTTTCTTCAGTTTCAACTTGAACTTGCATATGAGCAATTGATGGTCTGTTCTGTGCTTGGGCCCTAGCCTTGTTCTGACTGATGGTATTGAGCTTTTCCATCATCTGTTTCCACAGATTAGTCAGTTTAATTCTTGTGTTTTTCATCTGGTGATATCTACCTATAGAGCTGATGTTTATGTTGCTTAAAAAAGGAATTTGCAATGAATAAGTTGTTGGTCTTACAAATTCTATCATGAATCTCTGGAGTCATTTCTGTCAGCAAGGCCATATTTTCTAAATCAGATCTGTCTTCATTTACAACTTTTGCATTGCAATCACCAGTAATTATCAATGCATTTTGATTGCATGCTTGATCTATTTCAGACTGCAGAAGCTGGTAAAAATCTTCAATTTCTTCATCTTTGGAATTAGTGGTTGATTCATAAATTTGAATAATACTCGTATTAACTGGTCTTCTTTGTAGGCATATGGATATTATCCTATCACTGATAGTATTGTACTTCAGAATAAATCTTGAAATGTTCTTTTCAATGATGAATGTGACACCATTTGTATTCAATTTGTCATTTCTGGTGTAGTAGACCATATGACTGCCTAATTCATAATGGCTACTACCAGTCCATTTCAGCTCATTAATGCCTAGGATATTGATCTTTATGTGTTCCATGTCATTAGCATTAGGGAAGTGCAATTTAAATCCACAAGAAAATACCACCACACACTTATCAACATGGGTAAAATAAAAAGACAGAAAATAATTGTTGGAGAGCGTGTAAAACAACTTGAACACTCACAGAATGCTGGTAGGGATAAAAAATGGTACAATGACTTTGGAAAATTTTTTGGCTGTTTCTTAAAATATTAAATATATACCTATCATATAACCTAAGCATTCTGCTCTTAGGTATTTAATCCAAAAGAATGAAAATGCAGTATTAGGCATGACTGTTCATAGCAAATTTTTCTCTATAACCAAAAATAATACTAAATTACTCCATTTTCAAAAATAAACTCTTTTCAAAAAATATCTTTCCATTTTCTTCATATCTCAAATTGAAGTTCCAACTATCTCTTACATTGTTCAGCTAAAAAAAAGTATGTGTGTATGTGTATACATGTACACATATTGAGAATAATATATATGTATAGCGAGAGAGAGACAGTGAGATAGAGATACAAAGAGAGAGATGGAAAGCAAATGTAGCAAAGTGTTAACGGTGAATATAGGTGGGGCTATATGGGTTCTCATTTTACTATTCCCATTTTTCTATGGGAATAGTAAAAAAAAAAAAAACGCACTGCCGTCGAGTTTCGAAATTTTCAAAGTAAACAGATGAGATAAAATTTAATTAATTAGAGGTTTATCAAATTTACTTTTGTCTTAGGCTGGGTTCTCTAGAGAAGCAAAACAAGTAATGTGTATAAATATATAGAGAGAGATTTGTATTAAGGAAACAGCTCACGCGATTGTAAGGATTGGAACCGCCCAAGTCCTTGGATCAGGTTAGAGTCCCTTCCCAATTCAAGGAGCCACAGAAGCTGGTGAACCCAAGATGAGCAGGTTGGAGAGCAGGGATCCCACTCACAGGGTGTGACTGTTGAGGAATCCTTAAGGCAGGCAGGCAAAACCGCAAGGTTTCTCCTGAGTCACTTAGCTGCAGGAGCTGGTGAGCCCAAGATAGGCAGGTCAGGGAGCAGAACTCTTGCTTGCAGGCCATGAAGATCGGCAGATCCCAAGATGGGCAGGTAAGCTGGTAGCTCAAGTCCCAAGAACCAGAGGTCAAACAACAGACAGCTGCTGGATCCAGAACAAGCCAACAACGTTTGCAAGGCAAGCAGGAAGGAAGTAGGTGGCAGAAGGTGGAGAGATGAAGGCTGAGGGGGGCAGTGAGCCACCACAGGCCCCACCCCTGTCGGTACCACTCAGCAGATCACATATCAAATTTCAACAGGGAAGAGATCACAGCATTATACAACTGCCAAAGCACTGAGAATCATGGCCAAGCCAAGCTGACACAGAACCTTAACCATCACAACTTTAATGAGTTCCCCACTGAAATTTTAATTACCTAAAGAAAGATAACACTGTGGTGTGAGTATATATTTTATAAGACATTAAAGTAAAAAAAAAAAATTGTAGAGAACATGAAATTACTGAATGCACTGATGAGAAAAAAGCACTGTGAAAGAAAAGTATGGATTGTCAATTCCATCTAATCTCAGATTTTCACATTAAGAACTCTGATTATGGAATATAAAACTAAATAATTGATAGCTGTGATCGTGGACGGTACAGTCTTTTCCTTGTTAATCTCTTACTAGCTATGTGAATGTGAACAATTTCCATAATATTCCTAAGGTTCAGTTTCCTCATTTGTAAAATGGGATTAATGCAAGCATTTACCTCAGTGTTGTAGTAAAGATTGCATGAGATAATGAACTTCATGTGTTTACATAATAAGTACTCAAGAAATGTTAGCATCTGTAATTATTATTTTAGGAGAAGAGGAAGAGAAGGAAGAATATAGAATTGTGAATGACTGAATTTACAATACAAGGAAAATTCATGACTTGCTTCTTGAATACATGCCATTCCTTAATTACAACGGAAGAGTATTTCGTTTTTAGATTTCGAGTTCCAAGAAGACATTTATATTTCTAACACACAAAGGTTTTAACACACAGAAGATCGTATCTGATCAATGTAAGCTTAGAAAACATTGGTTCTCCAAATTAGGACAAGTTTTCTGACTAAGAAAATATGAAGGCAAAAAAAAAAAAAACCTCACATACCTAGGTTTGAAATGTACAAGGAAAATATTAGACAGCTAAAAGTTCTTTAAAAATACACCTGCTCTTTCTAGTGATCCAGACTATAGCAAAACTGATTGTTTTTGTTTGTTTGTTTCCTTTAAATGAGCCCATATCTAACATTTGATTATTTAACAACTGGAAAACTATTTCGCTCAGTAATTGCCAACCTGTACTGAGTCTGTAAAGCGAAATTTGGAAAAGAAAATGAGATTAATAAATTAGCTGTGATTTAGGTATGATAGCCTTTGAGTTTAGATCACAAGTCTTATATCAGGGACCTCTTTTGAAAATATAATTTGAATTTTATTGGAGTAATCAAAATATTTTGAAAGTATGAAGTTTCTCCTGGCACAAAATTGTCAAAAGACAACTATAACACAAGTGATCTTATGATTTTAATGGGAAGTGTAGAACCTTGTGTTGTAATGTATCTGTGGTCCCTACCGTATATGTAGCTCATATTCTGAACTGCCCAGCACAGACCCAGATGTCATATAATCATAGATAATGCCTATGCAGTGTGTGCCTTTAAAAGAATTTGTATCATCCAAGTCAGTAATCCAGAATCTGCTTTTTAACCTGTTTTTTTGATGGAGGGTTTGCTCTTTGTGGCATCTAAAAGAATCAAAAATAACTCAGGATGATATTCAGCGTGTTAACACAGACAAAGTTTACCCCTGTTTTTAAATAGATGTTTTCATACCGATGACACCAACTCTAAATGTCTTCTCTGATACCACCTGCCAATATTGTTCTCCTGACGTTAACCACCTGGACTCTACACATTAAAGATTTCCAGGTCTGTCCAAGACTTCAGAAGCCAGCTGCAATTTTGGAGGTCCTCAGGACATTCACATTTCTGATGTGCTAGCAACAAATTAAGGGTTCCCACTACCCACTGACATTTAATAATTCACTGGAATGACTCATATTACTCAGGAAAGTACTATACTTATGATAACAGTTTTATTACAAAGGTTACAAGTGAGGACCAGCATTATGAAGAGATACAGAGGATGAGATCTGTGAGGGCCCTCAGTGTGGCACTTTTGTGTCCCAAAGGATGTTTTACCTTCCCGTGCACAGATGTCTGTCACCAAGCAAGCTTCACTCAAGCTTCAGTGTCCAGAGATTTTATTGGAATTTCATTATGTAGGCATAGTTGATTGACTCATTTCCCATATAGTTCAACTTAATGTCCAGCCCCCTGTCCCTCCCCAGAGATCGTGTTGATATCACATGATGGGTCTTTCTGGCATGGCCAGCCCCTACCCTATAACAATCGCCTCATTAGTATAACCTGTCAGATATGGTCAGAAAGTCCTCCATGAAAAACAAAGATGTTCCAGTTACTTGGGAAAGTCAAAGGAAAGAAAGTCAGGTATTTTCAAAATTGTGCTATTCATATATTAAATAAATATATAGGACAGAAGAGACATATCTTCATTACAGAAGAATCCTAAGTAATACATATAGATCCCTCCTCCCACCCCCCACCCAGGAAGTGGAGCTTAGCCCTCTAACTCCTGGATTTGAGTGTGGGATGGACTTAGTGACTCATTTCCAGAGAATAAAATATTGAAAGGGGAAAATAGTAACTTTACAAAACCACCTTAACCAAGTGTTCAAGGTTAACATCACCAATGATGTCCTATGAATATCATTACCTTCTGATATGATATGATGAAAAGGACACTTCACCTCCATGATATTCCTAAAAACCCATCACCTAAGTCGAATCATGAGAAGAACCTCAGACAAACAAAAATTGAGAGTCATTTCTACAACTGCCTGACCGATACTCTTTAAGACTGTCAAGGTAATGAACAACAAGGAAAGACTGAGAAAGTATCACAGGACAGAGAAGACTAAGGATGCAGGAAATAAAAATTCAATGTGGTATCCTGCAACACAAAAATGATATTATTGGAAAAACTAGTGAATTCTGAATAAAGTCTGGAGTTCAGCTAATAGTCATGTACCGATGATAATGTAAGATGATAATGTTAGGTCAAAAGGGTATATGGGAGCATACTATATTTGCAACTTTTCTGTAACTCTAAAATTATTCCAAACTAAAAGTTGTATTTATAAAAAATGTACATACATATCGGTGGATTATATGCTGACAGTGTTTCCCCACTCTTTTTTTTTCTTTTTAGGTGATTTTTTTTTTTTTAATTTTATAGTGCTAAGTGAAAGTTTACAAGTCAGTCTCTCATACAAAAATTTATATACACCTCGCTATATACTCCTAATTGCTCTCCCCCTAATGAGACAGCACACTCCTTCCCTCCACTCTCTCTTTTCGTGTCCACTCAGCCAGCTTCTGACCCCCTCTGCCCTCTCATCTCCCCCCTAGACAGGAGATGCCAACATAGTCTCATGTGTCTACTTGATCTTCACCAGCATCTTTTTCAATCCCATTGTCCAGTCCAATCCCTGTCTGAAGAATTGGCTTTGGGAATGGTTCCTATCTTGGGCTAAGAGAAGGTCTGGGGAACATGACCTCCAGGGTCCTCCTAGTCTCAGTCAGACCATTAAGTCTGTTTTTTTTTTTTAACAAGAATTTGAGGTCTGCTTCCCACTGCTCTCCTGCTCCCTCAGGGGAGTCATCAGTTGTAGCCAGGCACCATCTAGTTCTTCTGGTCTCAGGCTGATGTAGTCTCTGGTTTATGTGGCCCTTTCTGTCTCCTGGGCTCATACTTACCTTGTGTCTCTGGTGTTCTTCATTCTTCTTTGCTCCAGGTCCCCCACTCTATCTTGTCGACTATTTCTTAATATGGAAGAAGAGAATTTTGTGCATATATACACAAAAGAATACTTTCAGTTACTTGTATTTTAGTTTTTATTCAATTTATTAAAATTAATCCCCCTTAAATCTTCTAAGATAAATGCCATCTAATGCACATATAAATGAGTATTTTGTTAAAATGAGAAATATGTTGTTCTCACTTGTTCTTTAATCAAAGCTCAAATCAATTTCCCTTAAAATTTTAACACCATTTACAGATCTAATTAATTCAATTAACTTGGACATTTTCAATTACAATTACAAATTTTAGCATATTCAGTTCCCTAAAGCACTTCAAACACCTAACAAAAAAGATTTACGGATCCAATAACCAACATTCTCTTAAACACTTAACCACTGCTTATAAACCTAAAAAACCTGAACTTCTAAAGTATTACCCTAAACAATCAAATATTATATAAAAATTTAAATAATCAACGTCTGTTACATGTGTCAATTTAAAATCACAAGTACAAAATCATTTACATCTCTTAATCATTCCTTCTTAAAATCAAATTCCAACAGTAAACAAATAACCTTGAAATTTCAAATTAAAGATAAGTTTAATATCAATTACATTCTTTAAACACTTCTAATTAGTATGACAAGTACAATATATCAGATTCTCAAATTTTAAATTATCTTTGTTGTTGTTGTTAGGTACCATCAAGTCAGTTTCCAACTCATAGCTACACTGTGTACAACAGAACGAAACACTGCCGGGTCCTGCGCCATCCTCATAATCCTTGGTATGCTTAAGACCATTTTTGCAGCCACTGTGTCAATCCATCTCATTGAGGGTCTTCCTCTTTTCCACTGACGCCCTACTTCACCAAGCATGATGTCCTTCTCCAGGAACTAGTCCCTCCTGATAACATGTCTAAGTATGTGAGATGAAGTCTTGCCATCCTCACTTCTAAAGAGCAATCTGGCTATACTTCTTTCAAGACAGATTTGTTCCTTCTTTTGGCGGTCCATGGTATATTTAAAAGTCTTCACCAGCACAGTAATTCAAAAGCATCAAATCTTATTCCTTATTCATTGCCCAGCTTTCTCATGCATATGAGGCGAAAACGCTGTGAACTGGGTCAGGGCACATTCGTCCTTAAAGTGACATCTTTGCTTTTTAACACTGTAAAAAGGTCTTCTGCAGCAGATTCGTCCAATGCAATGTGTCATTTGATTTCTTGACTACTGCTTCTATGGGTGTGGACTGCAGATCCAAGTAGAATGAAATCCTTGACAACTTCAGTCTTTTCTCCATCTATCATGATGTAGCTTATTGGTCAGTTGTGAGGATTTTTGTTTTCTTTATGTTGAGGTGTAATCCATACTGAAGGCTGTGGTCTTTGATCTTCCTCAGTAAGTACTCAAGTTCTCTTCACTTTCAGCAAGCAAGGTTGTGTCATCTGCATAACTCAAGTTGTTAATGAATCTTCCTCCAATCCTGATTCCCCTGTTCTTCTTCATATAGTCCAGCTTCTTGGATTATTTGTTCAGCATGAAGACTGAATAAGTATGATAAAAGGATACAACCCTAACACACACCTTTCCTGACTTTAAACCACGCAGTATTCCCTTTTCTGTTCAAGTAACTGCATCTTGATCTATGTACAGGTTACTCATGAGCACACTGTTTGAAATGTTATCCATAATTTGTTACGATCCACACAGTTGAATGCCTTTGCATAGTCAATAAACACAGGTAAACATCTCTCTGGTATTCTCTGCTTTCAGCCAGGATCCATCTGACATCAGCAGTGATATCCCTTGTTCCACGTCCTCTTCGGAATCTGGCTTGAATTTCAAGCAGTTCCCTGTCAATGTACTGCTGCAACTCCTTTTGAATGATCTTCACCAAAATTTTATTTGCATGTGATAGTAATGATATTGTTTGATAATTTCCACATTTGGTTGGATCACTCTTCTTTGGAACAGGCATAAATATCTATCTCTTCTAGTCAGTTGGCCAGGTAGCTGTCTACAAAATTTCTTGGAGTAGACAGGTGAACAGTTCCAGTGGTGTATCCATTTGTTGAAACATCTCAGTTGGTATTCTGTCAATTCCTGGAGCCTTGTTTTGAAGATCTTGACATGTTCTTTTTGATGATAAATGCAATGCCATTCCTCTTCAATTTTCATTCCCGGGACAATTGTCTGATTCAAAATGGCCAATACCAGTTCATTTCAGTTGATTAATGCCTGGGATATTGGTGTTTATGCATTCCATTTCATTTCTGATGATTTCTAATTTTCCTAGATTCATACTTCATACATTCTACATTCTGATTATTAATGGATGTTTTCAGGTGTTTCTTCTTATTTTGAGTCATGCCACATCAGCAGATGAAGGTCCTGAAAGCTTGACTCCATCCACGTCATTTTTTTTTTTTTTTCCTTTTCGCTCTCTTTTTTTTGAACAACAGCTCCAAAACAATGGACCCCAGAGCAGAAACACCAGTCCTGAGAGATAGGATGGCTGGGGGTGAATATCTAGACAGTGATGGGCTTGCTCCCAGCTTTGTCACTCCACTCACTCTGCAAGCATGTATTGGACCCCTACTGTATGCACAAACTCCGCTCGTTTCAAACAACTTTATTTAACAAATGCAAGTGGTTGCTGTGTGCCAGCCACTGTTCTAACTGCTTTAAAAATGTTAATTCATTTTATCCTCACCACAATCCTGTGAAGCAGATGTAATCATTATCTCCCTTTTACAGAAGAGGAAACTGAGACAAAGAGAGACCAAGTAACTTGCCCAGCATCACACAGTTCCTAAGTTTGGAGCCAGTTCTAACCCAGGCAGTCTGGCTCCAATCTGTGCTCTCAACTACTGTGGTTTCTGTTTTGGGGAAGCTTTCCTTGTGACTAGAACAATGTTGGGGTACAGTAATGACTGTTTGTTGCTTCTTCAGCTTTCATTGAACTTTCCTTTTCCGACAGCACCCTTATTCTCCTTTGGGGAATTCATCTCTGCACTACATGGTTGGGGTAGCTTTGGCCCCATTCCCAGCTCCAGGGGTGGGTTTTTATTGCATTAGGCCAATCAGCATATCCATCCTCAGGCACCCTGATTGGTCAGGGATAAGACATGGCCACAGAGAGGGAATCCTAGGATTCTGAGGGAGCTACTTGGGGAAACTCTGCATTCTATACAATAGTGTAGTGTGAGGATGAGCTTCTGGGTGGGATAAGGCATTCTGGGTAGGAACGACTAGCATGTGGAGCCTAGTAATGAACATGTGGAAGACAGAGCAGAGAGACAAAGAGACAAATCAAATGGTTGGTGAAACTATTCAAGCTGCTAAATCAGACTTTGTCTGAAGCTAACATTGGTTCTAAACTTTTCAGCTGCCTGGCACATACTAGGTTCTCAGTAAATATTTGTTGAATACATGAGTCAATAAAATCCCTTTATTGGTTAAGCCAGTTTAAGTTGGTTTTCCTGTCACATACACACCAATAACAAAATAAACATAAGAAAAATGTAGTATATCTGTATATAGTACATTCATACAGAAATTAGTCATATTAGAACATTATTTTGTAAGACAGGAGGTGGGGATTTTTACCTCATTAGCCACCAGTATCTTGATTCTAAGGAGCCCTGGTGGCACAATAGTTAAGTGCTCAGCTGCTCCAAAAGGTTGGAAGTTTGAACCCACCATCCTCGGAGGGAGAAAAGACCTGGCGATCTGCTCCCCTAAAGATTACAGCCTAGGAAACCCAATGGAGCAGTTCTACTCCATCCTGTAAGGTTGCTATGAGTCAGAATCGACTCAATGGACATGACATCTTGATTTTAATAGGCATGATTCCCTTGGGTCTGCGTGACTGTTTATAATAGTAGAAGGTTTCTTTAAGCTGGGAGTTTTTGAAAGTGACGAAAGGATTTGTGAAGGGTAAGTGAGCCCATCCACATCATTAAGGTCAACTCCACTTTGAGGAGGTGCTCTTCCCCAGTTGTCTTTTGGTTGCCTTCCAACCTGAGGAGTTCATCTTCTGGCACCATATCAATGTTCTGCTGTTATTCATGAGGTTTTCACTGGCTGATTTTTTTTCAGAAGTAGACTGCCATGTCCTTCTTCCTAGTCTATCTTAGTCTGGAAGCTCAGCTGAAAGCTGTCCTCCATTAGTGACTGTCTTAGTCATCTAGTGCTGCCATAACAGAAATACCACAAGTGGATGGCTTAACAAAGATAAATTTATTTTCTCACAGTTTAGTAGGTTACAAGTCCAAATTCAGGGTGTCGGCTCCAGGGGAAGTCTTTCTCTCTCTGTCACTCTGGAGGAATGTCCTTGTCCTCAACCTTCCCCTGGTTGAGGAGCTTCCCAGGTGCAGGGACCCCGTGTCCAAAGGATGTACTCTGCTCCTCGTGCTGCTTTCTTCGTGGTATGAGGTCCCCAACTCTCTGCTTGCCTCTCTTTCCTTTTATCTCCTGAGAGATAAAAAGTAGTACAGGCCACACCCCAGGGAAACTCCCTTTACCTTGGATCAGGGAGGTGACCTGAGAAAGGGTGGTATTACAATCCCACCCTAACCTCTTTGACATAAATTTACAATCACAAAATGGAGGACAACCACACAGTACTGGGAATCATGGCCTAACCAAGTAGACACATATTTTTGGGGGGACACAATTCAATCCATGACAGTGACCCTGCTGGTATTTGAATACCAGTGGCATAGCTTCCAGCATTACAGCAACATGCAAGCCCCCACAGTACAACAAACTAACAGATGTGTGGGTGCAAACTATCTTTAGTATTTAAATAAATAAATAAAACATACAGGTTATTATGAGGATTATAAAACCTATTCCTAAACTTAACATAAATATATGCCTAACTTCCATATTTCCTTTATGTTGGTATCTATACTTTTCCATTGTTGCAAAGTCACTTAAAGACTGCGAGAAGCCAAAAGCTATCTCAGGCAAGACTCAGGGTGCTGGTAAGTAAAGACACCAGAATATGAGAATCTGGGTTCATCTTCCAGGATAATTTAACCAGGACATTTTTCATAAAGATACTTTCTTATAATTATGGACTTTACACTTTCCTTTTCTTGCAAAAGCCTTACATGACTTTTAATGCCTAAATAGAATTGAGATTCTGTATCCCTTATGCACACTGCAAATAATCGGTTTACTGCCTAGTTGGTTTCTGAACTCTCTTTGTGTTTTATTTTCTTACCTCCCAGAACCTCCATCGCTTCAGGTCATTTTATTGATAATTTGCTGCTTCTCAGTGTATTTCGCCTATTAATCTCTTTTTCATGAAGGAATGCCCATCAAATTACCTGCTCCAGTCTCCAATTAGTCATCACGCCATGTCTTTCAAATTTTTTGTTCCATTCACTAATACACGTAATTATTTCAGGTAATTTTCAACTCCGTTATCAACTTTATAATCATCGTTGTTTGTAATCAATCTCTTTGACTGCTGTATAATGCCAGGGGCTGGAAGCAGGGAGAAACAGGTAATTTAAGTGAAGCTGAATTTCTGTTGAACTACAACTCAACACATTATTCCCCACATAATATCTTTTCTCCTTCCCTGGATCTTGTAGAAATCTGAAGGGACAGGATCGCATTATACTCACATGAGTGCTTTAATACCACCCCTTGTATGAGCATCCTTGATCCTTCTCAGAGTCTGTCAATAGTTCAATGACTTTGGTTCCGATGATTGGTGATGAATCATTTCACTGGTAAAGTTTTATTTAGTTTCCATAAATAAGTTAAAGATTTGTAATCTGGGTGATGTTGCTATGATGCTTAGAGGCATTGTTTAAAAGTATTGAAAACAATTTAATTGAAAATGGCCCCAAATAGCCAAGGTTAGCTTAGTTTTTATTGGCATTTCCCTTAGCAGATTTAAATGCCTAGATCTCTTCCACTTAACATTTCTATTCCCAGTGATCACTGGAATTTTCCATTTTAATATCCACATCCATTGTAATGTTTGCTTGCTTTATGTTTACCGCAAAGGCAGCAAGACAGTGGAAAGAACTTGGGCTATAAAGTCAGAGAGACCTGGTTCAAATTCCAGCTCTTTTTACTTAACTTTTCTGTAAGTTTTCCCATTCTCAACATGGGGATAGAAGGTGGTTTGAAATGAGATGATATCCGTAAAGCTACTCAGTCCAGTTGTTAGTAGTTGTTAGGTACCATCGAGTTAGCTCTGACCCGTGACTCATAACCACAAAACCAAACCCATTGCTGTGGAGTTGATTCTGACTCATAGTGACCCTATAGGATAGAGTAGAACTGCCCCAAAGGATTTCCAAGGAGCTGCTGGTGGATTCAGACTACTGACGGTTTGGTTAGCGGCCGAGCTCTTAACCACCTCATCATCACCTCATCACCTTCTTACATGTAACAGAATGAAACATTGCCCAGTCCTGCGCCACCCTCACAGTCATTGCTATGTTGGAGCATATTGTTGCATCCACTGTGTCAAACCATCTCATTGAGGGCCTCTCTCTTTTTCGCTAACCCTCTACTTAACCAAGTACGGTGTCTTTCTCCTCCCTAGTCCCTCCTGATGACATGTCCAAAATAAGCAAGACAAAGTCTCACCATCCTTAGTTCTAAGGAGCATACTTCCTCCAAGACAGATTTGTTTCACTTGTTTCTTCTGGAATTTCAGGGTATATTCAATTTTCTTCACAAACACCACAATTCAAATGCATCAATTCTTCTTTGGTTTTCCTTTTTTTCATGGTCTAGATTTTGCATGCATACGAGGCTATTGAAAATACCATAGCTTGCGTCAGGCACACCTTAAGCATTCAAGTGACATCTTTGCTTTTAATACTTTAAGGAGGTCTTTTGCAGCAGATTTGATCAGTGCAATACATCGTTTGATTCCTTGACTGTTGGCTGCTTCATGGGTATTGATTGTTGATCCAAGAAGAATGAAATCCTGGACAACTTCAGATTCTTAGCCGTTTATCATGGTGTTGTTTATTGGTCCAGTTGTAAGAATTTTTGGTTTCTCTATGTTCAGGTATATTTTCAGTTGATGGTACTTAGTACTTATTTTCCAGAAATGTTAGTACCTTTTTTCATGTCATTGTTTTTCAACTTACTAGATTTGTTTGTCAGAGACTACCAGAAAGATGTTTACCTGCGTTTTGTTGACTATGCTAAAGCATTTGACTGTGTTGATCATAACAAATTATGGATAACGTTGTGGAGAATGGGAATTCCGGAACACTTAATTGTGCTCATGAGGAATCTGTACGTGGATAAAGAGGCAGTCGTTTGAACAGAACAAGAGAATACGGCATGGTTTAAAGTCGGGAAAGGTGTGTGTCAGGGTTGCATCCTTTCACCATACCTATTCAATCTGTATACTGAACAAATAATTTGAGAAGCTGCATTATATGAAGAACAAGTCATCAGAATTGGAGGAGGATTCATTAACAACCTGCGTTATGCAGATGACACAAGCTTGCTTGCTGAAAAGTGAAGAGGACTTGAAACACTTACTGATGAAGATCAAAGACCACAGCCTTCAGTATGTGTTACACCTCAACATAAAGAGAACAAAAATCCTCATAACTGGACCAGTAAGGAACATCATGAAAAACGGAGAAAAGATTGAAGTTGTCAAGGATTTAATTTTACTTTGATCCACGATCAAGACCCACGGAACCAGCAGTCAAGAAATCAAAAGACACATTAAAAAAAAACCAGTAAAGGTGAAAGACATATTGCATTGGGCAAATCCGCTGCAAAAGACCTCTTTAAAGTGTTGAAAAACAAGGATGTCACCTTGAGGACTAAGGTGCACCTGATCCAAGCCATGGTGTTTTCAATAGCCTCATATGCATGTGAAAGCTGGATAATGAATAAGAGCAAAGAATTGATATCTTTGAATTGTGGTGTTGGTGAAGAATATTGAATATACGATGGACTGCCAAAAGAACAAATCTGTCTGGGAAGAAGTATAACCAGAATGTTCCTTAGAAGCAAGGGTAGCGAGACTATGTCTCACATACTTTGGACATGTTTTCAGAGGGGATCAGTCCCTGGAGAAGAACATCATGCTTAGTAAAGTAAAAGGTTAGCAAAAAAGAGGAAAACCCTCAAGGAGATGGATTGACACAGTGGCTGAAACAATGGGTCAAGCATAGTAACAACTGTGAGAATGGTGCAGGACTGGGCAGTGTTTCATACTGTTGTGTATGGGGTCACTATGAGTCGGAACTGACTCAAAGGCACCTAACAACAACAACATATTTGCTTGTGGTTTTAGTTTATCTAGAAAATGCAGCATTTTCAAGTTCAACATTTCAAATGAAGCAAAAATAATTTTATTTTTCACAATGGATAATCATATGCGTGTCTTTCTTTACTGTTTTATGTCGTGTAGTAAAGAGCAATTAGTTTGCCTCTGGATCTCTTGAGCAGAGTTGCAAATATCACAAGCATTTAATAAATAATGGTTTGCTACCATCACCTGTCAGAACCATCTTTGTCCAAGGTGTTTTGTTTTTTATGAATAAGTGAGTGATTACTCCTAACAAAGAAGAAGGGTCACTAACATACCAAAAAAAAGAAAAAGTAAAAAGACAGGTTATCATTGCCTTTATCACACAGCTATAGATTTTTTACTTCTGAAAAATGCTACAGATTTTACTAAGGAGGAAAATCGCTTAGAGACTATACAAAGCAGAAAGATTTTATTAAAGGTTTTCTAACTTAGAGGTTTTACTAAAGAGGAAACTGGAAATTAGAAATATGGTATCATTCTTGATATATAAGGCAGATCAGGGATTGAACCCAGAACTCCTGAATCTAATTTGACTCCATACACATAAAGCCATGCAGCCTTGATGAGATGTATACCTCATAGTTTCCTCAACCAGAATTGTTCTGAGCAATAACTAACTAGTAAATCTTTGAACTCCAGATCTTACTAAACCCTTATTTTTTTGATGTCTAGTTATCCAAGTAGATGAGTCACACCTCAAATGTAATTTCAGATTTGTCTTTAATTTGGTTTGATGGTAAAAGCATTTACCTCTGACTTATTCAGAAAGATTAGGAAACGAAGACAGAAATACAAAGTGCTAACTGACTGAGTTAGAATAGCCACCTCATTGGCTTGTTTTCGTAAAAGAATAAAAATCTCAGGAGGCATTGTTTTACTATAAACAGTGAATAATACTTAGGGACCACCTGATCTGAGTATTCTGGTACCAGCTCTTCTACTACAGTGACAATATAAATCAGCCTGTTGCCTTGTCCAGGCTTCCTTCTCAGAAAGTTTGCTCTTACAGCCCACTCAAGTGGCTAAGGGACCTTGGCATGACAGGACCCCAGGCTCTGGACCACGTACCCAGACTCTCACATCTTTGTATTTGAACTTGGAACACAAAATTGTAGCTAGAATGTATTTGACCTGGGAAGTGATGTGGCACCACAGCGAGGATAACTATATTTATATTCATGTTGGGCAAAGACAATCAACAGAGGGGAAATGAAGCAAATGTGCTCAGAGAAACAGTGAAGAAACCACGCTATTCTGAGAGAAATGTGATGAGCTAGCTTGGGTCCTGTGACTCTTCAGCTCCTGGCTCTCTCCTTCTATGATTGGGGCTGGAATTTCTTCCCTGGATGCCATGAGATTTCCCTTTGTCCTCCACATGTATTTCTTTCATTAGCCCAATCCATTCTCTTTTATGCTTAAGCTTGCTTAAGTGAGTTCTTGTTTTTTGGAACCAGATGGTTCCCGGAGAAATCACTAACTTGCTCTATCACTTTGGAAAAATTGTCTTCTCTCACCCTTAATTTTCTAACCTGTATAATATACCTACCTTTAATACCTCAGTGAAAAATAGCACATTTTATATAAACATGTTATGGTGATTTTCAGTGCAGATTAGTAAATTATAATACAGAAACATAAATATAGTTTTGATAAATTCAGATTGCCTTAAGAAAATAAATGTATTGGTTTTAGAACCTTATTACCCTAAGTGTGATTCAGCTACCAGCAGCACTGGCAACATCTGGGAGCTTGTTAGAAAAGCAGAATCTCAGACAGCAGCCCAGACCTACTGAATCCGAGTACATGTTTTAACAAGATCTTCAGGTTATATGTATGCACTTTAAAGTTTAAAAACATTATTTTGGTGATTACCAAACTATCGTTTAATCAGATACAGATATATAGTAAATTACGGATCATTTTTGCCAAGAACTTGATCCATCTCGGGTTATTTTAATGAATTTTTAATTATTGGCTCATTAACTATTTATAAGCAACTGCTGCTCCCAACTCACGGCGACCCCATGCACAATGGCATCTGACCATTATGATCCTTAGGTTTTCATTCGCTGATTTTTCAGAAGTAGATTTCCAGGCCTTTCTTCTATTCAGGTTTAGTCTGGAAATCTGCTCAGCATCATAGCAACAAGGAAGTCTCCACAAATAGGCGGGTAATAGCCGCGCTGAGGTGCGATGGCCAGGAACTGAACCCAAGTCCCCTGCATTAAAGGTGAGAATTCTACCACTGAACCACCACTGCTCCTCTATAAAGAGATAAAATGCTGATAAAAGAGTTATACAATTTTAAAAAGTTATTTACTTTTTTTTACTTGGATACATAGTTTTATTGACATCTTGCTTATATTATTAAGGAAACCCTGGTGGCATTGTGGTTAAGCGCTACAGCTGCTAATCAAAAGGATGGCAGTTAGAATCCACCAGGCATTCAATGGGGTGGTTCTACTCTGTCCTATAGGATCGCTATGAATCAGAATTGACCCAATGGCAACAAGTTTGGTTTTTATATTATTAATGGCTTATAAATACATTTTGCAGCTCAGCGATTTTCTAAGTCATTATAAATGTGTGGTCAAAATGGTAATATCTAAGTCATCATTTAATTTTCAATTGATCAATGTCAATAATGTAAACATTTTGTGACACAGAGATTATCATTAAAAAACATTTTCAGTCCCAGAACTACATATTTAAGTTGATTTATCCAAATCTCTTGTGTAACTTAAAATTCCCAAGGCAGCTTATTAAAGTGAATAATAATAAGTTGAGCAGGTTGGTTATGTTCATCTATAAAACATCAGTAGGACTCTGTGGGCAAAGCCAAGCATCCAGGAACCTTGCTGCGTGTGGAGATTCTTGACCGTAATGAGTTAAGTGTGATTGATTTTAAATACAGAACAATTTTCTAGTCTGGATTAAAAATATTAGTAATATGGCTGTTGATATTTTGAATTGGTAAGAGACAATTGGCTAAAAATATAAAGAGATTTTTATCCAGATGCTATTTTATCTAGTCCAGTGGCGTGCACCTGAGGAGTAGGTGGGTATACACAAATATCTGTAGCATTTTTTTAACCTAGAAATCACTTTTTTGAAATCCCCAACCTATCAAGCATAATTAAAAGAACCAAGATGGCCTCTGAGAAACCAAAATTGTTGTTCCCAACCCCAAGCATTAGTTCTAGGACACGCATGTGTCTGTTCATATTTTCAGCGTTCCCCAAAATGATTCCAGGTACAGTTGTTGTCCTTAATTCACAATACATAAATTTGAGCAAACCATTAACTCCTTTAAAAAAGAATCCAAAGAATATATCCCTAGACTCCAGAATTTTGCAGATTCCTATTTGAGAAACATTAACCAATTGACTTCACTCCACATAGCAAATTAGAAGATTCTAGACTTAGGCACAATGTCAGCAGCAGCAAGTGCCTGTTAAAATGCCTGACCACAAGGAATAAGAAGTTTAAACATGGTGGCCTGGGACTACTTATTGTTGGTACAAATAACTTTACCCATGCCAAAGGCCCTTCAGCCTTCCCATGCTTTGCAGTACATGACAGTAACTGGTGTTTAATCTTGAGGTTCATCCTGAGTCATCTCAGAAAGTTATGCTCTGAAGTCTTCCTCTAAGATGACAAAGAATACTATCACCCAAAATGATTAAAATTTGTTATTAAAAAAAAAAAAAACTTAATTTCATTATGATAAAGCATAAACAAACAGGCATCTAATTCCTAGAAATCAGTTGTTGGACTATACACATTATCTTATTACAACCGGAATAATCTTCCTCAAGTTACTTAACTTTTCTGAGTCTTTTTTTTTTTTTTTTTTTAATCTTCAAAATGAGAAAAGTAAACAGCAAGGACCCTGGAGCCAGACTGTCTTGGTGTGACTCTCACCTCTGTACCTGTCTGCTTGGTTACCTTGACCAAGATACTTAATCTTCTTGTACCTCAGTTTCTTCAGCTGTAAAATGGAGATAAAAATAATACCCACCTCATGAGGATTAATTGAGTTAATATACATAAAGCACTGAGAACAGTCCCTAGTACATAAGAAGAACTATACAAATGTGGGTTATTACTAACTACCTCTCAGAGTTTTTGAGAAGATTCAGTAGTGTGCATAGCATCATTAGCATGATGCCTGCTCATGATTTAGGCTCAGTAAATGCTACTAGTATTAGTATTATTACTGTAAATCTAATACAATGAATTAAGTATTAGTCCTAAATGATTAAAGGGAACTAAATCAGAATTCAAGAACTGTTTTAAAGACTGTCTACAGACACAGAGGCAGCTAGAGTAAAAAGGGCAGAGACAATATCAGACAGACGTGGGTTTACCTTTTACTGGGTGGATAACACTCACCAGGTTATTTAAGTTACCTATTGATGAAATTGGAGCCCTGGTGATACAGTGGTTAAGAGCTTGGCTGCTAACCAAAAGGCTGGCAGTTTAAATCCACCAGCCGCTCCTTAGAAACTCTTTGGGGCAGATCTGCTCTGTCCTATAGGGTTGCTATGAGTCAGAATTGACTCAATGGCCACAGGTATTGATAAAATTAACCTAAAATACCTATCCCATGATTTTCTTATGAAAACTAAATGAGACGTATGAAATATCAGGCAGAGAGTAGGTGCACCATCAATGTTATTTCCTTGTCTTTCCTTTCAAAGCAATTGGTGTGACTGTCAGGACTGATTTCACCATCATACAAAAGGCACCATTGGATTTTACCAAATTGACAGCAAGTTCAGTTTGTAGGAGAAAAGGAACTGAGTTCAGCTGAGTGATTTCTGCTTCTCATAGTTTCCAACCAATTATCATCTTCAAATTACCTGTTATTTCTGAGATTAAATGAGTGAATATGGTACTTGTAGATAAAGAAGGACCCCCAGTGTCTGTCAGTTTTTCAGACTGCGGGGGTTTGCGTGTTGCTGTGATGCTGGAAGCTGTGCCACTGGTATTCAGGTACCAGCAGGGTCATCCATGGTGGACAGGTTTCAGCTGAGCTTCCAGACCAAGACAGACTAGGAAGAAGGACCCGCAGTCGACTTCTGAAATGATGCTGGACATCACATGATAGAATTTTGCAAGACTAATCACATCTTCATTGAAAATACCTTTTTTTCACCAACATAAACCGCGACCATACACATGGCCCTCCCCAGATGGAATACGCAGGAATCAAATCGACAACAGCTATGGGAAGAGACCATGGAAAAGTTCAATATCATCAGTCACATCAAGGCCAGGGGCCAGTTGCAGAACAGACCATCATTTGCTCATATGCAAGTTCAAGTTGAAACTAAAGAAAATTAGAACAAGTCCACAAGAGCCAAAGTACAACCTTAAGTATATCCCACCTGAATTTAGAGATCATCTAAAGAATAGATTCGACACGTTGAACACTAATAACTGAAGACCAGACAAGTTGTGGAATGACATAAGGACATCATATATGAAGAAAGCAAAAGGTCATTAAAAAGGCAGAAAGGACCAAAATGGATGTCACAAGAGACTGCAACTTGCTCTTGAACGTTGAGTAGCTAAAGCAAAAGGAAGACAAAGGATTATAATGACATGTGCAAAGACCTGGAGATGGAAAACCAAAAGAAAAGAACACACACTGCATTTCTCAAGCTGAAAGAACTGAAGAAAAAATTCAAGCCTCGAGTTGCAATGTTGAAGGATTCTAAGGGGAAAATACTAAATGACTCAGGAAGCATCAAAAGAAGATGGAATGAATACACAGAGTCACTATACCGAAAAGAATTGTCAACGTTCAGCCATTTCAGGAGGTGCGATATGAGCAGGAACCAGTGGTACTGAAAGAAGAAGTCCAAGCTGCACTGGAGGCACTGGAGAAAACAAGGGTACAGGAATTGACAGAACACCGATTGAGATGTTTCAACAAGTGGATGCAGAGCTGGAAGTGCTCACTCATCTATGTCAAGAAATTTGGAAGACAGCTACATAGCCAGCCAACTGAGAGCTGTATTTATGCCTATTCCAAATAAAGGTGATCCCACCGAATATGGAAGTTATTGAACAATGTCATTAAAATCACAGGTAAGTAAAATTTTGCTGAAGATCATTTAAAAGCGGCTGCAGCAGTATATCAACAGGAAACTGCCAGAAATTCAAGCCAGATTCAGAAGAGGACGTATAACCAGGGATATCATTGCTGATGTCAGATGGCTCCTGGCTGAAAGCAGAGAATACCAGAAGGATGTTTACCTGTGTTTTATTGACTATGCTAAGGCATTCAACTGTGTGGATCATAACAAATTATGGATAACATTGCTAAGAATGGGAATTCCAGAACATTTAATTGTGCTCATGAAGAGCCTGTACGTAGATCAAGAGGCAGTCATTCAACAGAACAAGGGGCTACTGTGTGGTTTAAGTCAGTAAAGGGGTGTGTCAGGGTTATATCCTTTCACCATACTTTCTCAACCTGTATGCTGAACAAATAATCTGAGAAGCTGGACTATATGAAGAAGAATGCAGCATCAGGATTGGAGGAAGACTCATTAAGAACCTGCGTTATGCAGATGACACAGCCTTGATTGCTGAAAGTGAAGAGGACTTGAAGCATTTGCTGATAAAGATCAAAGACCACAGCCTTCAGTATGGATTACACCTCAACATACAGAAAAAAAAATCCTCACTACTGGGCCAATATGCAACATCATGATAAATAGGGAAAAGACTGAAGTTGCCAAGGATTTCATTTTACTTGGATCCACAGACAACAGCCATGGAAGCAGCAGTCGAGGAATCAAAAATGTCTTGGAAGAAATACAGCCAGAATGCTCCCTAGAAGCAAGGATGGTGAGACTACGTTTCATATGCTTTGGACATATTGTTAGGAGGTATCAGTCCTTGGAGAAGGACATCATGCTTGGTAAAGTAGAGGGTCAGCAAAAAAGAGGAAGACCCTCAATGAGATGGACTGACACGGTGGCTGCAAGAATGGACTTAAACACAAAAACGATCATGAGAATGGTGCAGGACTGGGCGTTGTTTTATTGTGCTGTACATAAGGTCACTATGTGTTGGAACCAACTTGATGACACCTAACAATAATAACAACAGATAAAAAAGTTTTTGCTTAGTGAGCAATCATCCTTTTTTGAAAAATTCCTTAAAATGAAGTTAAGACTTTGGTGAATTTGGGGCCTCATTCTAACAGCTAATAAAATTTGGTACAGGTAAGATAAGAGTTAATAGCATTGGCATCAGAAAAGAAGGGAAGGGGAGGAGGGAGACACTGGCAGGTGCTGTGATGAGTAAGTGATTTATAGTAGCAAGAGCTGAAGTCCTTCCAAAAGATGTGTTTCCCAGACGAGTGCTTTCGAATGTCACCTATACTGCTAAATGATAAATATTTAAAATAATAAATAAAATTAGAAAGAAAACTGTAGTAAATCATTGATTTCCCCCACTTTGGGACAACTACAGATAGCCTACTGGTCACTTTTGCTGCTTTCTCCCAGTGCTACTCAGCTGAGTCCCCTCTATTTACTAGTCAAACTGTTACTCTTATCTTCTCCAGAACCATTAACTAAAAGGGGCTTTACCTGTTCAACACGTATCCTAATGGCCCCAGCAGCGACATGGGCATCCACCCTCGGAGAATGCTAAGGAATCTGGAACCTAACCAGGTTCAAGGAAGAGGCTTACAGCATCTCTACCCTTTTGCATTGGAAACCCTGGTGGTATAGTGTTTAAGAGCTACAGCTGCTAATGAAAAGTTTGGGCAATTCAAATCCACCAGATGCCCCTTGGAAACACCATGGAGCAGTTCTACTCTGTCAGAATCGACTCAATGGCAGTTGGTGCCCTTTTGTATTAGTGCTTATTACCTGCCAGGCACTGTGCTTGATGTTTACCTCATATCACTGTGCTATGCTGCCCCAGCTTGCAGCTTTGTTGCAATTAGTTGATGGAACATTAAGTCATTTAAATTTCAAAGTCGGTCTACCTAACTTAAATTTCTGGACTCCGTAAATGGAATAAAAAAAATTCTTGGCATCAGAATTGTGACTAAAATATGATCAGTTCTCCACTTTCTGTTAGCTATTTAATATACAGTATTCTATTGTTAAAAACAGTTTAGTCATTTGAAATGGCTCTTCAAAGAAGCTTTGATTGTGAAATTAACAAGAGATTTGTCTAAATTGGTTTGTCTGCACTGGTTCATAATACTGATGGATGTTTGCTATCATTTTAATGAAGCAAAGAATTCGCATTGTGCCTTTGGGTTTCCAGTTTCTTATTTTGATAGCAATTAATATTGAACACTCTCTGGGGAAATTTTAAACAGAATTGTTCAGGGCAAAGCTCTGTTACACAGAGGGCTCCTTATGACAGCAGTGCTGCTGAGACTGATGAAGGTTACAAAGCTTTTGTCAAATAAGGAAAATTTAACAAATTCTCTGAAATTCAATTAGAATGCCCATTTTCAGTAATTAAAAATTTTTAAGCTTCACCTGAAATTGGAAATAGTTTCACTTATTCTGATTATTAAATCAATACAGTATTGTTGGTATAAAAAATATGAATTCTATAAAACCAGTTGCCGTCAAGTCATTTCCAAATCTTGTTGACCCCATATGTGTGACAGTATAACTGTGCCCCATAGGGTTTTCAGTGGCTGATTTTTTGGAAGTAGATAGGCTGTTCTTCTTAGGTTCCTCTGGGTGGACTCAAACTGACAACTGTACCTTCCAGGGACTATGAATGCTGTAAGAATGTATAAATATGCATGCAACCCACCCACTGCCAAGCCCACTGCCCTATAGGACGTGGTAGAACTGCCCCATAAGGTTCCCAAGGCTATAAATCTTTACAGAAGTAGACTGCCACATCTCTCTCCCATGGAGCGGCTGGTTGGTTCCAACCACTAACCTTTCAGTTAGCAGCCGAGCACTTACTGGGCCACCACGGTGCATACGAATGCAATAAAAAAAAAAAAAAAAAAATTGCCATCAAGTTAGTTCCAACTCATACTGACCATTTAGGACAGAGTAGAACTGCCCCTAGAGTTTCCAAGGAGCAGCTGGTAGGTTCAAACCACCAACCTTTCAGTTACCAGCAGAGCATGTAACTACTGCGCACCAGAGCACCTACAAATGCAACCCAAAAAAGAAAAAAACCAAACCCACTGCCGTCAAGTCAATTCTGACTCATAGCAACCCTATAGGACAGAGTAGAACTATCCCATAGAGTTTCCAAGGAGCACCTGGTGGATTTGAACTGCCGACCTCTTCGTTAGCAGCTGTAGGACTTAGCCACTCTGCCACCAGGGTTTCCATAAATGCAACAGTCCACTATAATTCCTCCCCCACAGAGATGACCATTGTTAAGCAGAGTCCCCCATTTTAAATTATTTTTTTCAAATAGAAGACCACATATCTTCCAACCTTATCAGACAAAAAACTTATTCAGTTTGTTTTAAAAGTAAAAATATCCTTTAGTTGGCTTCCTCCCTTCCAGTTAATCTTCTGCCAAATTTATCTTTAATAAGAGTGCTTTAGTGATCATGCCATTTTTTTCTTTTTTGTTTCAATGTCTTTCCGTATCTTGTATAAACTGAAACAATTTAACACAGCATATATGATCTGATAGAAACAATTTTGCCTACTACCTCTCTTTCCTGATTCCCCCTGCACATGCGTGCACGCACACATACACACACACACACTCTCACAGAGACCACAAGGTTGCTTGAGACACTAAAATTACTTACGACACATTATGTTCTTTCACGTCTGTGCACATGTCATTTCTTCTCTTCCGTTTTATCTTCTCACATCGTCTTGAAACTTTTATTTGTACCTTTATTGAATGTTTTCCCTATACATCCTTAACCAGATTTGTGACGCATACGATTTTATGCAACCGGTTTATGATACTTATCTCAGTATGCTGTAATTGGCTCATCTGTATGTCTCCCCAGCTGTGTAAACCTACAGGGACAAGTGCTAGATAATTAGTTAATGGACTGATGAATGGATGGATCAAAGAATGAATGATGGATGAGTGGTCAGACGGATAAATAGATGGATGGAAATAGATGGATGGTGACTAGATGGATAGAAGGATTACTAGATGGGTGGGTGCAGGGGTGTAGGACACAGTGGAACCACCCAGAACAAAGAAACACCATTTATTCTAAAGTTATTAGAGGGCTTTGCTCTCTAGATAACAAAGAATATGTGGAAATATTCATGATGACCAAATGTTTAATAATATCAGGAAAAAGTCAGCATTGATACTGATTTTATAACCTATAGAATTTTTTTAAAAGGAAGAAAAAATTATTCTAATTAAGTCATTTATATGAACTGCTTACCACTTGTACCTAATTATCATTCAAGAAAAAGTTATTATATGCATCCTAGATTATGCGTCAGATTAATTTTTGTATATTTTATTAAAATTAAAAACAGCATTCTTATATACCCAGTGCTTATAATTTTCACTATGATATCATTATATTTAATATTAAATTGTACTAAATTATACTATAGTATTATGTTATTGGAGCCCTGGTGGCACAGAAGTTAAGACCTCGGCTGCTAACCAAAAGATCAGGAGTTCAAATCCACCATCTGCTCCTTGAAAACCTATGGAGCAGTTCTACTCTGTCATATAGGGTCGCTATGAGTCAGAAACGACTGAACAGCAATTACGTTGCTATGTTATTAGGACTGTGAATATAATCTACACCCTGTATTATCTTAAATAGGGTTCTTGGGCTTTAAGAATCAGTAATTATCTATAGTCAATCCAGGGATGTCAGCATATCAAAAGCCCACGTTTACCACACTCCCATCATTCCCGAGTAGTGGTTAAGTGCTATGGCTGCTAACCAAAGGATCGGCAGTTCAAATCCGCCAAGCGCTTCTGGAAATTCTATGGGGCAGTTCTACTCTGTCCTATAGGGTCACTATGAGTCGGAATCGACTCAACAGCACTGGGTTTGGTTGTTTTTTTTTTTGGTCTTCATTCCTCTGCACATGACACTGTTGTAACCTGCCCTGAAATACCTAGTGAGATAGGATGTTTTTTAATAGCATCACCTATGATGTTGTTGTTGTGTGTTGTCCAGTTGACTCTGAGTCATAGCGACCCCATATGACAGAGGAGAACTACCCCATAGGGTTTTCTTGGCTGTCATCCTTAGGGAAGTAGCTCGGCAGATCTTTCTCCCACAGAGTTGCTGAGTGGATTCAAACCACCAAACTTTCAGTTAGCAGCTGAATGTTTAACTGTTGTACCACTAGGGCACCTCAGTTTAAAAAAAAAAAAAAAAAAACTTAAGAAAAAATAGTACAAACAATTTAAGAGTGGAAATAGCACACTCTGCCACAAGAATGGGCTGTTGACTAGTACCTTAAGTGACGAGCACCAGATAATGTGTCAGGCACTGGAAACAGAAACATCAGACACTGTGCTTACCTTTCATGTGCTCACAGCCTCAAGGAGAATGTCACAAAATAAAATATAAACCAAACTTGTTGCTGTTGAGTCAATTTGGACTCATAATGACTGTACAGGACAAAGTAGAACCGCCCGTAGGGTTTCCAAGGAGCCACTAGTGGATTTGAACTGCCAATCTTTCAGTTAGCAGCAAGGCTATTAACCACTGCACCACCAGGGCTTCTATTATTGATAAAATAAACTGCTTTAATTCTTTTTCAAGGCACAAAAGGGGCCAAAAATGAGATAATAAGCAAAAGACCCCAAATTATAATACAGTGTAATTAAAAACTATGACAGAGATGCATATGAATCTATTCGGGGATATGAATTATGGAATGCTGGGGTCTGGAATTAATCTTAGGTCTTCTAGTTCTGTCCTCTCATTTTCCAGATAGAGAAAATGAGGCCCAGAAAGATGAAATCACTCGAGGCCTTGGGTAAGTCACTGAGCCTCTCTAGGTTATAGTTCTTGCTGATAGGTTTCCTACAGGCACGAATAGGTAGAAATAAATGTCCCTATGTCTTAAAGCAAAATCATAGCATGTGCCTCATGAGCTTAATTATTATTAATATTAAAGTAGTATATTATTAAATATGATGTAATTCTCTAACATTCTAGTCTTTACTAGAAAAAAATTAATTTGATATGAAAAATTAATTTTTTCATTTAAAAAAATATAAAACACCTAATATGTGCTGGACTATCTGATATAACTAGCCAGATATGGTAACTGACCACCTCTTCCTTCCTTGACGACAATCTCCTTTGACCATCTGTTTTTTAATGTTTTCAACTTATGTGAGTATAATACTGTTATTTATTCCTCTGATTTAGAATTACTGGCCTAATGAGATTATTCCTGTAAGAAATTTGCTTGTTAATGCTTCAGGGAAATTCCAATTATATTTTAAAAATAGATGTTTGTATATTTGAAAGCCAAATTTAGCAATTATTACTGAGGTAAAACATATATTTACTTTTGTTGTGTTTTTTTCCTGCATGAGAAATACCATCAGTTCCTTTACAAGAGAAATATTCCTTGTCTCTGAAATTGTAACAAGATTGAGGCGTGAGAAACTAAACAGGGGCTTTACATAACATGTTCCAGGAAGTAAGCACTGACATTAAAATATCTGTAACAGAACAAATTTTTATCTTCTCTAGTCCTCTTTTAGCCTTATCAATTTTTCTTTTCTCAAAATTCATATAAATAACATAAGCAAGCATTGCTCTTGGGCAGTGCTAGCCAAGCCAAATAATGTATTCATAAATAAGAGACTTTAAAAATAAGTATGTTATATCCAAAGCAACTTACTTTCTTAATCTCAAACACAAAAGGGAAAATGTCCTCAGTATTTTTATGTCATCAAATTGTTAATATATCATGCTATATTTTAGGTTCAATTCATTTAAAACAAAATGACACATCTCTGACCACCACAAATACTACCAGAATTCTTCCATTAATACAACTTTTTTAAAATGTCCACACTTAACCTATTCTTAGTAGCCAAATTCTTAATTTTTATTTCACTTGTAATAGCGTGGAAACCTGTGAGACACCTTTTAATTTATAAAGGACTTAGTTGGAAGCTTATAAGAATTAAAGCTTCAATAAGAAAGTGAAGTAATTTTATAATTTTCTAAAATATGCATTTTAATCTAAAATAGCCCAGTACAAATGTTTGGAATGAAACTTAATACATCATTTTTAGGTGTGGGGATTGCATCATTGACTCAAACTGAAAACTCTGATCCACATAGACCCTACTCTGCATGTGCAGGAGAACAGGTATAAAACTAAATAAATAAGCCCATTGTATAGGATTTTAAATGCTGATAAGTGGTGTATAAAGAAAAAAAAGGAGGAAGTAAGGAAGATAGGGAGTAATGAACTATTAGTATTTTTAATAGCCCAGTGAAAAAGAGTATCACTGAGAGTGTGCCGTTTGAATAAAGCCCTGAAGTAGGTGATACATATTAAGTGAAGCGTATACCTGGGGAAAGAACTGTTAAGCCAGGGGAATCAAAAAGTGCATGTCTTGTCTCTAATCAGGGAGTAACAAGAAGGTCAGAATAGCTGGAGTGGAGTGGGCAATGGCGAGAGTAGTTAGAGATGCGGTCACACAGGTATTTCAGGACCAGATCTTGTAGACCAATATACATTTTATTTGAATAAGATAAGACACAGAATGGAATGGAATGACATGATCTGCCTTGTGCTTCAGCAGAATCATCCTATGCTGTATTGAGGAAAGTAACAAGGGTCAAAGCAGGAGAAACAATTAGCAGAATAGACAGTAATCTAGGCAAGAGATAATGGAGGCTTGGACTAGAAAGATTCTAGAGGAGGTAGAATCTGAGATGCATTTTAGACAGCCACAGAGAGATTTGAGTGAGTGGTATGTTTATAAGTATGGGATTCCAGGGAAAGGTCTGGAGATACAAACTTGGAAGTCATCAGCATGTATAGACAGATGAGAAGAAAAGCCATGAAGCTGTCTGATCATCAACGGAATGTGTACATCTGAAGAAGAAGGAGGTCTAAGAACTGGGCCTGGGACAGACACTCCAATGGAAGGAGAGAGGAGATGCACAGTATCAAATGTGACTTTGCACAAAAGCATTTTTCTTCACACTAGTTATTACCCTGGCACAGGTTTAAAAAAAAGGAAAATATTCTGTTGCTTTATCTCTTTTTCATAATTTTTAAAAATTATGGCAAGATACCTTAAACATAAGTAGTGGCCTGAGATTTTTCTAGATTTTTGAAGGGGCTTGCTTCTGGTTCCAACTTTCTATGATTAGATGACAATATCAAGACAGATGTGCAGAATGAATTTAAGACAGCTGCTTAAGTAAATGTGTGTTAGATACGATTGCTTCTTAAATAGTTGCAATGTAATTTACGTGTACTCATCAAAAATGAAGGAGAAAATAATTGTTCTTTTAGCATTCTGAGAGAGTAACTGGTTGCATGGTACCATGCCAAGTTTTCCCAATTATTTGTTTCCAGTCAGGAATTACTTTTTTTGTCATATATTCTATTTGAGCTTAGGTGGGCTACCTTCAAAAAACATCTAATACTTATGGCTAAATCTAACAAGAGACCAGCAAGACCTCTACAAAATAATTGGCAGACTTTGCTGAGGTAAATTAAAGAAGACTTAAATAGGGTGATAAACTACATTTATGGCTAGCAATCCTTAATATGGTAAAAATAGTAATTCTTCAGATTAAACAATGTAACTTCAATCAAAATCAGGTTTTTGCGAAAACTGATTTTAAAATTTATACATAAATGCAACACAACCTTGAAGAATAACAATAAAACTGGAATTTAAACTACCACTTATAAAGCTGCAGTAATTAAGAGAGTTTGGTATTGTAAGGATAGAAAAACAGAACACTTGAACAGAACAGTCTAGAAAGACAGATAGGTGGATAGATGGATGGATGGATGGATGGATGGATGGATGGATGGATGGATGGATGGATGGATGGATGGATGGATGGATGGATGGATGGATGGATGGATGGATGGATGGATGGATGGATGGATGGATGGATGGATGGATGGATGGATGGATGGATGGATGGATGGATGGATGGATGGATGGATGGATGGGTGGATGGATTCACCTCATTTGTAATCAAGATGCCATTGCAATGCAGAAGAGAAATGGTCACTTCAAGAATGGTTCTGAATCAATTTTATTTCATCAGAAAAAAATAATTAACCTTGATACTACCCCACAGCATGCACAAAAGTCAATTATACATAAATCATTGTCCCAAATGTAAAAAATATAAGGAACAAAGCATCTAGAAGATAACACAGAAGAATATCTTCATGACTTTGGGATAGGACAGGTTTTCTTAAGCAGGACACAAAGAACAAAATCATATGGGAGAATATTGATAAATATGGACTTCATTGCAATTAAGAATTTTTAATGATCGAAGAAGCATTAAGAAAGCAAAAGGTAAGCCACAGAGTGAGACAAGATAGTTGCAGTCTATCTATCTGATGAAGAATTTTGTATCTCGAATATATAAAGGATCTCTATCAATAAATAAGAAAGAGATAGAGAATCCAATTATAAACAAAGCAAACAAAAGACTTGAACCAACATTTCACAAAAGAGGATAGTCAATGGCCAATAAATATAAGAAAAGCTGTTTGACCTCATTAGTCATTAGAAAAGTACAAATTAAAACCAGAATGAGATACTACTACATACGCATTTACCAAAATGCCTAAAATTTAACAGATTGGCAATACCAAGACTAAGCAAGGATGACTAACAACTGTACATTTTATACAGGTAGTCCCTGACTTATGACATATTTGAGTTATAATGAACCCCACTTACAACCATCCGGTTTTTATTTTTTGTACATCTTATTGTTAGTAATATGTACTACATACAATGTTCCAGCACATAACTTGCTGATGTTATCATCCTCAGATGTTCAATGTTATGCTTTACTGTTCAAAACATTGCCATATAGCAGACAGTGTCCTGGTCTACGATGAAGCTGGTGTTGATGTCAGTGTTGGGAGTCATAAGGGATACAAAGTTGGGCAATGTTCAACTCTAAGGACAGACAACAATGAACTGTGCACACACACAACAACCATTACTTGATAATGCCCCAGGTCATCATCCTTATGTAAATGATCTAAAGCAAGATATGAAAGTGGTGTATCTACCTCCCAATACAACAACTGCGATTCAGCCTCTGGATCAAGGTGCAGTCGCTAACCTTCAAGGCATACTACCTATAGGATTACGTTTGCTCAGGCAGTAGTTGCAGCAGATGGAGGTAAGGTACCATTATGTGATTTCTGGAAGAATCATAATATTCTTCAGTATATCTGAAACACTGCATTTTCCTGAGGGGGGAAATACGTGCAGGGGATAAGAAAAAAAATTGTTGAGTTATGTGAACATGCTCCAAGCATTTGATCAGGATAATATGATGGAAGAGATTGGGGAAAATCATCCATATGGCAAGAATGCTGAATTTAGAACTTGATATCCCCAATGTGGAACAGCTCAGAGATCTCAAAGAAGGGGAATTGACAGATCAGGACTTAATGAATTTTGAAGGGGAAAGAAATACTGAAGAAGAAAGAAATAATGAGGAAGAGGAAATAACAAAAGGATTAACTGAAGTTTTTTCTAAGCTAAACCAGGGGTTTCAGTTGCATGAAAACACGGACACAAACACTGATCTCTTTGCTGAAGTCAACAGGCAGAGTCCGGAAAATGTTACCATGAAATCTATGAAGTAAGACAACGACCCTACAGACAACTCTCACTAATTTTCTCACTAGAAACACCATCCCCATTCCCAGGGTTAATCCAGATGATCCAGAACCTTCCACAAGTGGAGTTATTACCACAACTGTATATGTTCTCCAAAAGACAAATAGAAGGCTGTCCATAGCAGCATTATTTACAGTGGTTCAAAAACAAACTAAATGTCCATCAACAGTAGAAAAAATAAATAAATTGTGGTGTGTCATACACTAGAATAAAACACAGCAATGAAAAACAGCTAACTACTGTGACATACAACAATATTAATCTCACAATTATAATGTCAAGCAAAAAAAGAAAAACACAATAGAATATATACATATCACATGATTCCATTTATATAAAATTCAAATCCTGGCAAACTAAGCTATGGTGATGGAACTTAGAATAGTGGTTACCTTTTATGAGGAGTGGAATGATAAAGTCTAGAAGGAGGCATGAAGGAACCTTCTACAGTTACTGTTCTACAGACTGATCTAAGAAGTGGTTTTATGGTATGTTTACTTCATAAAAATTCATAAAGCTGTACAGTTATGATCTGTGCACTTTTTGATATAATTTTATTATTCAATAACTGTGTCAAAGAAAAATAAATTGGTGACACCTAAATTAATGATTGGACGAAAAAATAAACCCGTTGCCTTCGTTTTGATTCCGACTCATAGCAACCCTATAGGACAGAGTAGAACTGCCCCATAGGGTTTCCAAGGAGCGCCTGGTGGATTTGAAAGGCCAACCTTTTGGTTAGCAACCGTAACTCTTAACTGTTACGCCACCAGGGTTTCCAGTGATTGGACTAAGCCCATCTATTATTCCCTACTCAGAACTTAACTTTTTCCTCTGTCCACTGTCCCTTGTTTTTTAACGCATACATTCTTTTTTTTCCATGGGTATATAGATCAAGGTAATTGATAGTGACAAAAATTTTGTGTGCTCTGCGCAAAGAAATAAGTGTTATAAAAATAAATTGTAAGAAAAAAATAGGTGCCTCCTGTGACAGTATTGACTGCCATTGAAACAGATTGTTTGAAATGACTTTCCTCTAAAGAATGCTATTACTAACTTTCCCTATTTTGTTTGAGCAGGAGAGCAATATAAATTCCATTCAAGTAATACTCAAAGGTATAAAGCTTTCTTATTTTAAATACCTTTTATTTAGCAAACATGGAAACTATGACTTCAATCTTCGCTCTAAGAAATTGACAGAGAATTTTTCAGAGTTTTACGATAAAATGCTTAAAGTCTAAACTAGGGTGCACCTAGGGATGCACATTTGTGTGAGAAGCCATAAAGAAACACAGTGATATGACTTCTTTGGAAGTCAAGGTAATGGTTACTGTTGGAAGGAGAATGAGGGCTGTGATTGGGTCAGGAGCGAGAGGGGCTTCGGGGATGGCTGGCAAGGTCTTATTTCTTGATCTAAATAATGGTTTCAACAGCGTTCACCTCATAACAATTCATTAAACTGTTTTGTTAATTTTTTGTATCTATATTTTATTTTATTTTACACTAAAAAGGTAAGTAAATAAATAAAATGCTTACATTCTCATTTGAAAGAGCTGTCCCAATAATTTCATTCAGGAGAAAATGCCAGACTATAACCATAGGATAATGTTCCAACTTGTTCTTCTGTAACTATCATTTATTGAAATTATTTACTTGTAAGGTCTTATGAAACTTGCCCTTCTTTTGTCTATAAACTCATTGCCATTGAGTTGATTCTGACTCATAGCAACCCTATAGTACGGAGTAGAACTGCCCCATAGGGTTTCCAAGGAGCGGCTCATGGATTCAAACTGCTGACATTTTGTTTAGCAGCTGAGCCCTTAACTGCTGCACCACCAGGGCTTCTTTTGTCTGTAGTGACATTAAACCCTAGGTGTTGTAAAAAGCAATCACTTTCAGAGAACTAGAAATAATAGCAATTGAACAAATCATCATAGAAATGCTATCCTACAGTTGTTTTCTCACATTCAATTTTGAAATAAAAACCTTTTTCTGTTGACAATCTACTTATAGTGATACCTACTGAACTGAACTATTATTGTTTTAATTAGTAGGAATAAAATGAATGAGATTTTAAAATCAAATGGTTTGAGCACAACAAAAAAAAAAGAATCCATGAAATTAAAGTATACAAAATAATGAGTTGCCTGAAACAAAATCAATTAAAAGGATCTTGTCAAGCCATAGAAAATTCATCAGATGTTTTAAAGGCAGAAACAACAACGTTGTTGCTAGTTGTCATTGAGAGGTCTCTGATTCATGGAGATCCATGTATAACAGAAGAAACATTGCCTGGTCCTGTGCCATTCTCACAGCTTTGGTATGTTTGAGTTCATTGTTACAGCTATCATGTCAATCCCTCTTATGGAGGGTTTACCTCATTTTCCTTGACCCTCTACTTTACCAAACATGAAGTCCTTTTCCAACAATTAGTCTTTCCTGGTGATATGTCCCAAATAAACAAGACAAAATATCATCATCCTCACTTCTAAGGAATATTCTGGTTGTACTTCCTTCAAGACATATCTCTTTGTCCTTCTAACAGTCCATGGTATATTCAATATTCTTCGCCAACACCATAATTCAAATGTATCAATTCTCCTTCAGTCTTACTTATTCATCGTCCAGCTTTTGCATGCATAGGAGGTGATTGAAAACACCATGGCTTGGGTCAGGCACACCCTCGTTATCAAAGTGACATCTTTGCTTTTTAACACTTTAAAGAGGTCTTTTGCAGCAGATCTTCCCAATTTGACATGTTTTTTGATTTCTTGACTGCTGTGTCCATGGGCACTGATTATTGATCCTAGTAGAATAAAATTCCTGACAACTTCAATTGTCAAGAAACAATATAATATACAATAGCGACCATTTATTCTAGAAACATTCACATCATATCTATCATGAGAATGCAATATTTTAGGTTAAAATGTCTGCAAGATAGTTATTGCCCTCAAAAACCTACTGTTTAAAAGAATCAATTAGGCAAATACTAATTAACTAGAACAAAGGCAAGACAGCAGAACAAAAGTATAATACTAGAAATAAATACAGTAAATAATGTGGCTGCTGAATAGAGAGAGGCTTTCTTAGCTTGAAAACAATGGAAGAAATTGCAAAGCTATAGAATCATTTTTTACATAAAAATTTTAAAGCAAAATAAAGAGCTAATCAGTACTGATTACTGATTTAGCTGATGAAAAATTTCACTAATATTACACACAAAGAATTAATAGGCTCACTTTATGAAAAATTCACAGAAATCAATAATAAAAAACTAATTTTAATAACTAGTGAATAAGTAGCTAGTGAAGATGAATGTATAACTCAAAGAAGAAAAATAAAAAAATGGTTAGTTAACTTTTGAGAAAAAATATGTTCATAGACAATGTTAGGTGCCATCAAGTTGATTTCTACTCATAGTGACCCCATATGACAGAGTAGAATGTACTCACTGAGTTTTCTAGGCTGTAATAGTTACAGGAACAGATTACCATTACTTTCTCCTGAAAAGTTGCTGGGTGGGTTTGAACCATCGGTCTTTAGGTTAGCAGCCAAACTCAACCATTGCACCAGAAGGACTCCTTTTATAGATGTTAATGAGAAGAAAATTAAGATAATGAACAAATTGCATGAGGGTCGAGTGATATCCTCTTGTATTTCATATTGGAGTATAAATTAGTATAGATTTTTAGAAACAGGTTAAAACTGCATTGAATTTACTTTAAATTTATGTTCATACCCTTTGAACTTATAGTTTCCTTCCGAGTCATCTGTCATAAGGAAGGGAGTCCTTGGGTAATGTAAACAGCTAATGCACTCAACTGCTAACTGAAAGGTTGAAGGTTTGTTTCCATCCAGAGGTGCCCCAGAAGAAAGACCTGGAAACCTATTTCTAAAAAATTAGCAACTGAAAACTCCGTGGAGCACAGTTTTACTGACACACATGGATTCACTGAGTTGGAGTTGACTCAAGGCCAACCGATACTGGTTTATCCTAAGGAAATAATTGCAATTAATTGGGAATTTTTTTATCTTTACTATTTCTAGAAATGTCATGTCAGCACATTTAGAACACCAAAAGTACAATTGGCAACCTCACTATTAAAAGACTTTGGAGAGGCGGGGCCAAGATGGCTGACTATGTAGACGCTACCGCAGATCCCTCTTGCAACAAAGACTTGGAAAAACAAGCGAATCCATCACATACATGGCAATCTGTGAACCCTGACCATCAAACATAGATCTAAAGAGTTGACCTGAGTGACAGGGGAGCAAAAAGCCACTCCCTGAAGCAGCGACCGCCTCTGGAACCGGGGTCCGGCTCCACAGTCTTGAGCCCTCGTGGTTCCCTCGTGCCCAGTGGCGGGGCTGATTGCGGCTTGCTGAGGCGGGGCAAGCACGGGACACAGCCCTAACCCCTAGCCCCCTGGGGTAACCTCGGTAGAGACTCAGCCAGCGCAAGCAGGCTGCACACTGATGCAGCTAATGAGAGAACGAGCAAGCACAGGGAAGCAGCAACTGGTTTCAGAGCCTGGAGCCAGTGTCCCAGTCAGAAAACCATGGTGCCGGGCTTTGGACTGGGCGCAAGGGAGCTGAGCACGGTTTCCTGAGACAGCACAAACACGGGACTCAACCCTAGACCCCTGAAGTGACCTTGGGGGAAGCCCAGCCAGCGCATGCAGCTAGCACAGCGACGCAGCTGACAGAAGTCACTGGGAGGCAGCAACTGGTTTTGGAGCCTGGAGTGCAGTGTCCCAGCCAGAGAATCTTGGCGCTGGGCTTCGGACTGGGAGCAGAGGAGCTGACCACGGCTTCTGAGACAGCACAAGCACTGAACGTGGGCCTGACCCTCGGGAGCAATCTCAACCCAGGCAGCACACAGGCTACACACCCTGCCTTGGGAATCTCAGATAAAACAGTCATCCCCAGGCAAGATAAGTAACTTTGTATTGCTGGGTGCTACTCTCTCCTATCTATCTGATCCCTCCCCTCCCTGCCCAAGGCAGCTTCATTAACATTGGAATTTCCTGGGCCAGAGAGTGAAGTGCTCTGTGGGAGTCTTTTTTTTTTTTTTTCCCTAACCCATTCTCCTGGTGTGAGAGAAGCAGCTACAAAAAACCCAGGGACCAAAAATCCTTCCCTGACTTCCCAAAATTGGAATAAAAATAGAGAACTAGCTCTAGCCAAGCATATGAGATCCACAGTCTTTGGCTTTCATCCCTACAGGGAACAAGGTGGCTATTATAATGAAAAGGCAATTCTGATAGAGATCTGACAGTAATTGTTTTCGTGGAGCACTAGAAAGACAAGTTTTCCAGGTCTGATATCTCTACCTATTAAACAGAGCCCTCACTGATCCACAACAGGGAAAGGAGGGCTGAAGCTCCCCCCAAACCACCTAGCCTCCTGCCAAAGGGGCCTGAGGATACTGACACCTACCAATCTTTAGAGGTACATACATTGGGTGCCTAAGGTACAGCTGCAGAGCCCACCTACCAAAGCGCTTTAGGAATAGAGACACACCTACCTCACTGGCACGTGGAGGAAGCCTGTCAGCATCCTGCTCCCCCTGGAGTGTGACCCTCCTGCTGCTATTAGAATCTGGTGCACATGACTATCACTACTATTCTTCTAAGTTAAGAGGTGACAGTCTACACCACACACTTGGTGACCCAAAATCAGAACACCTAAGCTGATTCTATTCAAGAATAGTGAATGGACTCTTAGGCTTATACATCTGGTAACAGCCCAAACCAGCTGGTAATAGGACATAAGTGATTCAAAGGCTGCAACAATTAAGACAGCGCAATCTAGTAGCCCATCTGCGCATATTGAAAGAAAACAAAACAAGATAAGACTCAGTGAGCAAATATAAAATAAATCATTACAATATCTTATGGATGGCTCAGAGACAGCAGTCAATATCAAACCACATAAAGAAACAGACCATGATTGCTTCTACAACTCCCCAAATTAAAGAATCACAATCTTTCCCAAATGAAGATACAATCCTGGAATTGCCAGAGGCAGAATACAAAAAACTAATATACAGAATGCTTCAAGACATCAGGGATGACATCATAAATGAAATAAGGCAATCTACAGAAAAAGCCAAGGAACACACTGATAAAGCAGTTGAAGAAATCAAAAAGATTATTCAAGAACATAGTGGAAAAATTAATAAGCTGCAAGAATCCATAGAGAGACAGCATTCAGAAATCCAAAAGATCAACAGTAAAATTACAGAATTAGACAACTCAATAGGAAGTCAGAGGAGCAGAATCGAGCAATTGGAATGCAGACTGAGGGAGCTGGAGGATAAGGCAAATTGACACCAATATAGTTGAAGAAAAATCAGATAAGAGAATTTAAAAAAATGAAGAAACCCTAAGAATCATGTGGGACTCTATCAAGAAGAATAACTTCCGTGTGGTCGGAGTTCCAGAACAGGGAGGGATATGAGAAAATACAGAGAGAATAGTTGAAGATCTGTTGGCAGGAAACTTCCCTGGCATCATGAAAGACGAAAGGATTTCTATCCAAGATGCTCATCAAACCCCATATAAGACTGATCCAAAAACAAAATCACCAAGGCATATTATCATCAAACTTGCCAAAACCAAAGACAAAGAGAAAATTTTAAAAGCAGCCAGGGATAAAAGAAAGGTCTCCTACAAAGGAGAATCAATAAGAATAAGTTCAGACTACTCAGCAGAAACCATGCAGGCAAGAAGGCAATGGGATGACATATATAGAGCATTGAAGGAGAAAAACTGCCAGCCAAGGATCATATATCCAGCAAAACTCTCTCTCAAATATGAAGGTGAAATTAAACCATTTACAGATAAACACAAGCTTAGAGAATTTGCAAAAACCAAACCAAAGCTACGAGAGTTACTAAAGGAAATTGTTGAGTCAGAAAATCAATAATATCAGATACCAACACAACACAAGGTCACAGAACATCCTGATATCAACTCAAATAGGGAAATCACAAAAACAAATTAAGATTAATTTTAAAAAGAAAAAAATGCTCAAAACAGGGAATCATTGAAGTCATTATGTAAAAGATAATAATAATCGAAAAGAGGGACTAAATACAGGAGGCATAGATCTTCCATATGGAGAGGAAGACAAGGCAATATAGGATGACACAAGTTAGGTTTTTACTTAGAAAAATGGGGTAAATATTAAGGTAACCACAAAGAGGTATAACAATTCCATAATTCAAAATAAAAACCAAGAAAAACATAACGACTCAGCAAACATAAATTCAATTTCTATGAAAAGGGAGAACACACAATTTACAAAGAAAAACTTCTCAGCACAAAAAAGTAAGTGGAAAAATGAAACTGTCAACAACACACACAAAAAGGCATCAAAATGACAGCACTAAACTCATACTTGTCTATAATTACGCTGTATGTAAATGGACTAAATGCACCAATAAAAAGACAGAGAGTCTCAGACTGGATGAAGAAACACGATCCGTCTATATGCTGCCTACAAGAGACACACCTTAGACTTAGAGACACAAACAAACTAAAACTCAAAGGATGGAAAAAATATATCAAGCAAACAACAATCAAAAAAGAGCAGAAGTGGTAATATTAATTTCTGACAAAATAGACTTTAAAGTTAAATCCACCACAAAGGATAAAGAAGGGCACTACATAATGATTAAAGGGACAATTTACCAGGAAGATATAACCATATTAAGTATATATGCACCCAATGACAGGGCTGCAAGATACATAAGACAAACTTTAACAGAACTGAAAAATGAGATAGACACCTCCATGATTGTAGCAGACTTCAACACACCACTTTCGGAGAAGGATAGGACTTCCAGTAAGAAGCTCAATACAGACATGGAAGACCTAATTGTTACAATCAACCAACTTGACCTCATTGACTTAAACAGAACACCCAATAGCTGCAAAGTATACTTTTTTTTCTAGTGCACATGGAACATTCTCTAGAATAGATCACATATTAGGTCATAAAACAAACCTTTGCAGAATCCAAAACATCAAAATATTACAAAGCATCTTCTCAGACCACAAGGCCATAAAAGAAGAAATCAATAACAGAAAAATCAGGGAAAAGAAATCGAATACTTGGAATCTGAACAATACCCTGCTCAAAAAAGACTGGGCTATAGAAGATATTAAGGAGGGAATAAAGAAATTCATAGAATGCAACAAGAATGAAAACACTTCCTATCAAAACCTCTGGGACACAGCAAAAGCAGTGCTCAGAGGTCAATTTATATTGATAAATGCACACATACATAAAGAAGAAAGAGCCAAAATCAGAGAACTGTCCTTACAACTTGAACAAATAGAAAGCAAGCAACAAAAGAATCCATCAGGCACCAGAAGAAAACAAATAATAAAAATTAGAGCTGAACTAAATGAATTAGAGAACAGAAAAACAATTGAAAGAATTAACAAAGCCAAAAGCTGGTTCTTGGAAAAAAATAACAAAATTGATAAACCATTGGCCAGACTAAAGATATACAGAAAAGGAAACGAATAACCCGAATTATTCATGAGATGGACGATATCACAACAGACCCAACTGAAATTAAAAGAATCATATCAGATTATTACGAAAAATTGTACTCTATAACAAATTTGCAAACCTAGAAGAAATGGATGAATTCCTAGAGAAACAGTACCTACCTAAACTAACACAATCAGAAGTAGAACAACTAAATAGACCCATAACAAAAAAAGAGATTGAAACGGTAATCAAAAAACTCTCAACAAAAAAAAAAGCCCTGGCCTGGGCAGCTTCACTGCAGAGTTCTACCAAACTTTCAGAGAAGAGTTAACACCACTACTACTAAAGGTATTTCAAAGCATAGAAAATGATGGAATATTACCTAATGCATTCTATGAAGCCACCATATCCCTGATTCCAAAACCAGGTAAAGACACCACAAAAAAAGAAAATTACAGACCTATATCCCTCATGAACATAGACGCAAAAATCCTCAACAAAATTCTAGCCAATAGAATTCAACAACATACCAAAAAAATAATCCACCATGACCAAGTGGGATTTATACCAGGAATGCAAGGTTGGTTCAATATTAGAAAAACCATTAATGTAATCTACCATATAATAAAACAAAAGACAAAAACCACATGATTTCATCAATTGATGCAGAATAGGCATTTGACAAAGTGCTACACCCATTCATGATAAAAACTCTCAGCAAAATAGGAATTGAAGAAAATTCCTCAACATAATACTCGACAGCAGTGGGTTTTTTTTTTTTTTTATATATACAATGCCAACAGCCCAAATCATTCTAAATGGAGAGAACCTGAAAGCATTTCCCTTGAGAACA
Organism: Elephas maximus indicus; assembly: GCF_024166365.1. Classification (NCBI taxonomy): domain Eukaryota; kingdom Metazoa; phylum Chordata; class Mammalia; order Proboscidea; family Elephantidae; genus Elephas; species Elephas maximus. Next base: position 60,590,698 of record NC_064836.1, read on the forward strand.
GGAACCAGACAAGGATGCCCTTTATCAATGCTCTTATTCCACATTGTGCTAGAGTTCCTACCTAGAGCAATTAGGGTAGACAAAGAAATAAAGGGCATCCGGTTTGGCAAGGAAGAAGTAAAATTATCTGTATTTGCAGGTGACATGATCTTATACACAGAAAACTAAGGAATCTTCCAGAAAACTACTGAAACTAATAGAAAAGTTTGGCAGAGTTTCAGGTTACAAGATAAACATACAAAAATCACTTGGATTCCTCTACATCAACAAAAAGAACATCGAAGAGGAAATCACCAAATCAATACCATTCACAGTAGCCCCCAAGAAGATAAAATACTTGGGAAAAAATCTTACCAAGGATGTAAAAGACCTATACAAAGAAAACTACAAAGTACTAGTGCAAGAAACTAAAAGGGACCTGCATAAGTGGAAAAGCATACCTTGCTCATGGATAGGAAGACTTAACATAATAAAAATGTCTATTCTACAAAAAGCCATTTTTATATACAATGCACTTCCAATCCAAATTCCAATGACATTTTTTAATGTGATGGAGAAACAAATCACCAACTTCATATGGAAGGGAAAGAAGCCCCGGATAAGTAAAGCATTACTGAAAAAGAAGAAGAAAGTGGGAGGCCTCACTCTACCGGATTTTAGAACATATTATACAGCCACAGTAGTCAAAACAGCCTGGTACTGGTACAACAATAGGCATATAGACCAATGGAACAGAATTGAGAACCCAGGTATAAATCCATCCACATATGAGCAGCTGATATTTGACAAAGGCCCAGTGTCAGTTAATTGGGGAAAAGATAGTCTTTTTAACAAATGGTGCTGGTATAACTGGATATCCATTTGCAAAAAATGAAACAGGACCCATACCCCACACCATGCACAAAAGCTAACTCCAAGTGGATCAAGGACCTAAACATAAAGACTGAAACGATAAAGATCATGGAAGAAAAAATAGGGACAACGTCAAGAGCCCTAATACAAGGTAAAAACAGAATACAAAACATTACTAAAAATGACAAAGAGAAACCAGATAACTGGGAGCTCCTAAAAATCAAATACCTATGCTCATCTAAAGACTTCACCAAAAGAGTAAAAAGACCACCTACAGATTGGGAAAAAATTTTCAGCTATGACATCTCTGACCAGCGCCTGATCTCTAAAATCTATATGATTCTGTTAAAACTCAACCACAAAAAGACAAACAAGCCAATTAAAAATTGGGCTAAGGATATGAACACGCACCTCACTAAAGAAGGTATTCAGGTGGCTAACAGATACATGAGAAAATGCTCTCGATCATTAGCCATTAGAGAAATGCAAATTAAAACTACGATGAGATTCCATCTCACTCCAACAAGGCTGGCATTAATCCAAAAAACACAAAATAATAAATGTTGGAGAGGCTGCGGAGAGATTGGAACTCTTATACACTGCTGGTGGGAATGTAAAATGGTACGACCACTTTGGAAATCTATCTGGCGTTTTCTTAAACAGTTAGAAATAGAACTACCATACAACCCAGAAATCCCACTCCTCGGAATATATCCTAGAGAAATAAAAGCCTTTACATGATACATGCATACACGTTTATTGCAGCACTGTTTACAATAGCAAAAATTTGGAAGCAACCAAGGTGTCCATCAATGGATGAATGGATAAATAAATTATGGTATATTCACACAATGGGATACTACGCATCTATAAAGAACAGTGATGAATCTGTGAAACATTTCATAACATGGAGGAATCTGGAAGGCATTATGCTGAGTGAAATTAGATGCAAAAGGACAAATATTGTATAAAACCACTATTATAAGATCTTGAGAAATAGTTTAAACTGAGAAGGGCACATTCTTTTGTGGTTATGAGAGGGGGGAGGGAGGAAGGGTGAGAGAAGGTTATTTACTGATTAGATAGTAGACAAGAACTACTTTAGGTGAGGGGAAGGACAATACTCAATACAAGGAAGGTCAGCTCAACTGGACTGGACCAAAAGCAAAGAAGCTTCCTGGATAAACTGAATGCTTCGAATGTCAGCAGAGCAAGGGTGGGAGTTTGGAGACTATGGCTTCAGGGGACATCTAAGTGAATTGGCAAAATAAATTCTATTAAGAAAACATTCTGCATCCCACTTTGAAGTGTGGGGTCTGGGGTCTTAAATGCTCACAAGCGGCCATCTAAGATGCATCAATTGGTCTCAACCCACCTGGATCAAAGAAGAATGAAGAACACCAAGGTCACGAGAGAATTATGAGCCCAAAAGACTGAAAGGGCCACATGAACTAGAGACTTACATCATCCTGAGACTAGAAGAACTAGATGGTGCCCAGCCACAACCGATGACTGCCCTGACAGGGAGCACAACAGAGAACCCCTGAGGGAGCAGGAGGACAGTGGGATGCAGACCCCAAATTCTCGTAATAAGACCAGACTTAATGGTCTGACTGAGACTAGAAGAATCCCGGCAGTCATGGTCCCCAAGCCTTCTGTTGGCCCAGGATAGGAACCATTCCTAAAGACAACTCATCAGACATGGAATGGACTGGACAATGGAGAGAGATGCTGATGAGGAGTGAGCTACTTGTATCAGGTGGACACTTGAGACTATATTGGCATCTTCTGTCTGGAGGGGAGATGGGAGGGTAGAGGGGGTTAGCAACTGACAAAACAGTCACGAAAGGAGAGACTGGAAGGAGGGAGTGGGCTGACTCATTAGGGGAAGAGTAAATGGGAGTATGTAGTAGGGTGTATTTAAGTTTATATGTGAGAGACTGACTTGATTTGTAAACTTTCACTTAAAGCACAATAAAAATTATTTAAAATTACAAAAAAAAAAAAAGATTTCCCATCAGAGAATTTTCAAAGTTATTATTTGGAGAGTTTCATTATATTGCCATGAATCTCTAAAAAGAAATTCTGGTATAATGATACATAATTTTAACAGCTCAATAAATATCATTTTAAGGAAACGAAACAAAGGAAAAAAACATGCTTGTAACTGTTAAGTTAAAATGCCAGTGCATCTTCTATTTTGGGAAAAGTAGTCATATTATTGTTGTTATGAAATGTTGATGCAGCTAGTTAGAATGAGTGGATCAGGAAAGTCTTCTCAGCTTACCGCAGAGAAATCTGATTTACCTACTTAGATATACGCTCTTTAAAAATTCCCCACTTGGAGTAAATGTCACAGCAATATTTTAGTCATGATAATGTGCTGTAGTTAGTTTCCAAGAACTATCTGGTAAGTTCATTGTAGTTGGAGGCTGTAATGTAGTTCCTATATTCTAAATAAAATTACATTTTGAGAGGGAATTTTAGAAGTATTTACAGTCCCTTGACCCTTCTAAAATCCTGTTCCCTGTTCCTTGGTTTCAGTAGGTCTTATCTGAATTACACTTAAAAATGCTCACTCAGTGTCTGCTGAATGCATGGATGAATAAACATGGTGGGTGTTTTCATATCTTCAGGATTTAGCGCTTATCTCCTGAAGCAGAGACTTATTTCCCAGTTGAATTGCCTAACACCTGCCAAAAGAGATATTAAAACCCAACAAAACCCACTGCCATTGAGTCGATTCAAACTCATAGCAACCCTGCAGGACAGGGTAGGACAGCCCCAAAGGGTTCCCAAGGCTGCAAATCTTTTACAGAGGCAGACTGCCACATCTTTCTTCTGTGGAACAGCTGGTGGGTTCGAACCTCTGACCTTCCAGTTCGGAGCCGAGCATTTACCACTGAGACACCAGGACTTCTAACAAAAGATTAAAGACAACAACAAAAATAACCTGTTGGGGTTGAGTTGATACTGACTATAAATTCTCATCTGGAAATGATTTTTTAATTTTTTTTCTTTCTAGAGGAAGGCCTTTCTATAGCAATTAAATTAAAGTAGAATTTCATAACCAAAGGTAAAAACGTTATTGTTGTACATTAAAAACTTGCACATAAATTCTTTTACATTTGAGTAGGACACACACACACAAAAAAAAAAAAAAAAAAAAAAACTGGTAGCCGTCCAGTCGATTCCGACTCATAGGAACCCTATTAGACAGAGTAGAACTGCCCCATGGAGTTCCCAAAGAGCGCCTCGTGGATCCCGGCTGCTGACCTTTTGGTTAGCAGCCGTAGCTCTTAACCACTACACCACCAGCGTTTCCTTGAGTAGGGTAGTAGACATTATTAATGTTCCTCAATATCCACATATCGTCTGCTTCTGGATATAAGGAAGACTGTATTTCCCCACTTCTCAAAGTTAGTAATGGTCCCATAACTAGTCTGGCAAATGAAATGTGAGGGAAAATGTGTGTCACCAACAATGAAATACTGGTGTCCAACTACACAGCCCATTCCTCCCTTGTCACATAAAGGAGATGTTATATGGTGTGCAGTGACCACATGGAAAGGAGCCCCAACTGACCTGTATTGATTGTCTACAATGAATAAGAAATAAACTCGTTTTAAGAAATTTTGGAGTTTTTTGTTGTGACCGTATAACTTAGCCCATATGCATTTGGGTCAGTTTCTAGTAATTTAAAAGACTTTCTTCAAGACCACACATACTCCCCGAGGGACTGAATTGCTGGACTGAGGGCTGTGGGGACCAAGATCTTGGGGAATATCTAGCTCAACTGGCATAGCATAGTTTATAAAGAATATGTTCTGCATTCTAGTTTGGTGAGTAGCGTCTGGGGTCTTAAAAGCCTGTGAGCAGCCATCTAGGATACTTCAAAGGACTATTGGACCATATCTACCACAGCCTCCACCAGACTGAGTCCAGTACAACTAGATGGTGCCCAGCTACCACTGCTGACTGCCCGGCCCAGGGATCATAATAGAGGGTCCCGGATAGAGCTGGAGAAAAATGTAGAACAGAATTCTAACTCAAAAAGAAAGACCTGACTAACTCGCCTGACAGACTGGAGAAACCCTGAGAGTATGACACCCGGACACCCTCTCAGCTCAGTAATGAGGTCATTCCTAAGGTTCAGCCAAAGATTGAACAGGCCCATGGAACAAAACAAGACTAAAGGGGCTCACCAGCCCCGGGGCAGGAATTGGAAGGCAGGAGGGAACAGGGGAGCTGGTCATAGGGAACCCAGGGTTGAGAAGGGAGAGTGTTGACAAATGTCATAGAAAATGTATATACTGTTTGATGAGAGACTAGTTTGTTCTGTAAACCTTCACATAAACACAATTAAAAAAAAAAAAAAAAAAAGACCATATATACTTTCACTAACAACTGAAATAAAACAAGGGTGTAAGTGTTTGTGACATGCTTCGTTGGCTTTATTTAAAAGTATAACAATTCATTGATATGATTTTAAAAGATATAATACATCAAATCACAGTTTCTGCTTCCCTTCCCCTTTCCCTTTTTTGAGGAATCCCTGGGTGGTGCAAAAGCTGAACACCCTCAGCTGATAACTGAAAGGTTAGAGGTTTGAGTCCACCCAGAGGTGCCTTGGAAGAAAGGCCTGGTGATCTTATGAAAAAATCAGCCACTGAAAGGCACAGTTCTACTTGTGCTCCATGAGTCAGGCTTTCCCTTTAGGAGACTGCTAGCATCAGACACTTTGTAGAAATTCAAGGGCCCTGGAGATACAGAGGAGTCCCTGGCAGTACAAATGGTTAAGCATTTGACTACTAACCAAAAGGTTGTCAGTTCGAGTCCACGCAGAGGCGCCTTGGAAGACAGGCCTGGGGACCTGCTTCTGAGAGGTCACAGCCTTGAAAACCCTATGGAGCAGTTCTACTCTGCACGCCTGAGGTCGCCATGAGTCTGAATCAACTCGAAGGCCACTAACAACAACAATAATGGAGATATAGAATCAGTCTCTATCAGAAGGATTAATTTAAGCTGCATAGAGCGGAAACAAAAATAAGATTTCTTAAACATAAGTTTATTTCTCTTTTATGTAAAAAGCCAAACTGGGAATCCGGGACTTCTCTGGCAGCTCCACAATGTTTTTAGAAATCCAGGTACCTATCTTACTGCTCTACCTTCCTCAGTTCATGGCTTTATCTTCAAAGTCGGTCGTCCCTTGGTCTAAATTAGCTGTTGTAGCTCCAGCCATAGCACTGGCATCCAGGCTAGCAGTAGAAGAAGAAAATGACAAACGAGTACTCTATACAGCTAAATAGCTTTCTTTAAGCAGCTTCCTGTTCTTCCCAGAAACTGCTGACGATACTTCCTATTACATATCATTGACCAGAACTCGGTCCCGTAATCTTACCAAACTGCAAATATGACTTAGAAATGTAGTCTTTTAGCTAGAAATAAGGGAGAGATTGAGAGTAGGCAGCAACTATAAGCTTTGCCACACTCCTTGCCAGAGAACGTATCCCATCTTAGCTATAATCATTTTCTATATATTCTTCGAACTCCTTAAAATCTAACTTCTATCCCTACTCATCCACTATATGCATAATGACATACTCTGTTAAAAGTTATGCATTTTCTCTTCTATATTTTCTTGAAAAATTCAATGATTCTTTTTTATTCCAAATCCTTTGGGCACTTATTAAATCTTGAAACTTTCCCAAATTTAAATGATATTCATCTCTCTTCTCTTCCCTCTCTTACTCTATAATTCTGTAGGCTTTCATTTACCATCTGACTATCACACACAGTACCCTCCATAGCTCAATACTTTGCCTTTGATGTAACTTTATGGATTATATATACAATTGAGTTCTTCATTGTCACTGAAAAAGTAAGATTTAAGATTATCTCTCATATTTGAAGGTGACCACCATCTGTAAGTTGTCTATTGCTGAAAGTGGGAAGCAAAACCACTAAAATTCAGAATAAGCCAAAAAACGTGTCAGAACATAATTATATTTGTTGTGTTAGTGGCATATATCAAAATAGAAAATAACGGAGTATCTAGTATATAAGGATATATTGATTAGATTTACTTTATGCTTTTTCACATGAGGAGATTGTTATTTATAAAAAATTTTTATGGCTTTTGTTGGAAATTGACCACAAGGGCAAGGCATTAACAAATATTTTGTTCTATAAATTATGTGCAAGGCAAGTTCCAAAAGGATGTAGACATTTTAACTTAAAATATATTCCTTACTCTTTGCCTTTTCTAAAAGCAAATACATTGATTCCATACCTTAAGACATGAGCCTACATGAGTCCCTTTTACAACAATGCGTTTATATTCACATTCTTTTGACTTTGGCAGTTACTAAAGTGAATGTATGTGAATAAAACTGGTATTGGTAGAGCTACCTGAATTTGAGCTTTGGAGGTTATGTGCATGATTCTCTTATAAGGTATCCCTTGCAGGAGCCCTGTCGGTACAGTGGTTAAGAGCTTGGCTGCTAACCAAAAGGTTGGCAGTTTGAATCCACCAGAAGCTCCTTGGAAATCCTGTGGGACAGTTCTTATCTGTCCTTTAGCGTCACTGTGAGTTAGAATCAACTCAACGGCAACGGGTTTGGTTTGGATTTTGCAGGTAGTTCAGTGCTTACTCTCAAGTTTAATAACAGGGACTGCAGGTTAACCAGATACCTTAGATTAGAAGATAGATCAAATTAGGAGATTTATATAGACAAAGTCCTACTTGGAACAACCTTTCCTGGCTCTCCCTCCTCAGCACAGCCTCAGGCAATGCCTCTCCTACATGCTCCCATAAAACTCCGTTTTTCTCTTTATCAGAGCACATAATATTCTCATTATTAGTTCACTTACATGTATTTTGTTATATAAGCCTCTTTTGATGGAGCATTGTTCATTAATCTTGTTTTCTAGGCTGCATCAATGCCTATTATATATTACATTTCAAAGAGATTACTAAAAAAAGAATATTATTGAAACACTATTGATTTCTTCTTCTTTCCTCTCCCAGTTCAAATGTTGCTGTCACATTTCTGCTGATTTTATACTTCATGTAAGTTTTTTAAGCTAGAAAAAATTCATTGACTTCTCCCGGTAATATATATTGTCACTGTTCTTACTTGAGTTCCTATTACTAAATTTTATAAAATGGAAAAAAGCTGTGTCACTAAGGAATAGACTTGCTGCCCACACCCTGTCCAACAATCAGGAAGGCAGGGTGGTAGGCAAAACATTTTCCTGGCACAGCTGTCTTCTCTTTTGAATATGACTCAATAAATCATTTTGCTTAGGAACTGCTGGGAAGCCCAGGTTAGGTAATATGGCGCCCGGTTAGGTGCTATGGCCCAATGTTAAGTCTGAGAACTGGGAGAGGTTTCAAAGAGGGCAATAGTTATTGCTTCATTAGATTCTGGTCTCCCTGCTATCACTAGAAGATAAAATAAATACAGGGGAGTGGTGAAAAGCCACCAGTCATCACTCCTAGAGAACTTTCAGAAGGCTTACCCAAACCCAAAGATTCTGATCTGTCAAGCAAAAATCTAGTACCCTGGGGATAGACCACAACTCTAAGTGCAGAAGTATGTGGTTAGAGCCAATACCTGAAGTAGAGCTAATTGATGGAGATAGTTATCTCCTGAAGCACAACTAAGAGAAGACAGTGAAAGAAAGAGAAACACATGATCCTCCATGTGGATGACAGAAAGTATTTATTCACCTTTGCTGTAAATGTGAAAACGGTTTATCAAAATTTAAAATGCATTCAGCAGTCCGTATTTGGAGTGTTGCCAGTGAGAAGTGCACATAAAATTATGTCACAGAAAAACCAAGCCTTATTAGATCCCTAGAGTCACAAAGTTGTATATTATTTAGAAATCCCAAATGATATATTGCATTTGAAAACCCCAAATGCCATTTTTATAAGAGTACCTGTTTTTTGGCTAAGGAAAGAAAAAATAAATATGAACTTCTATAACCTATTGCCATCAAGTTGATTCGAACTCATAGTTACCAAACAGGACAGAGTAGAACTGCCCCATAGGGTACCCAAGGAGCAGCTGGTGGATTTGAACTGCTGACCTTTTGGTTAGCAGCCAAGCTCTTAACCACTATGCCAACCCCAGGGCTCCTGAACTTCTATAGTGAAGATTTATTGATTTTCCTTTCTAATAATTTGTGCCATTTGTACACATACTAGTCAGCACGTGCAAATCGTTCAACTGAATTATTGTATTCATTCATTTATTTAGGTAACAGATGTTTATTTATGCCCATCTTGTGCAAAAGGAGCCCTCTTGGTGCAGTGATTAAGCACTCGGCTGCTAAACAAAAGGTTGGCAGTTCAAACCTACCAGCCGCTCTGTGGAAGAAAGATTTGGCAGTCTGCTTTGGCAGTCTGCTTCAGTAAAGATTATAGCTTTCGAAACCCCGTGGGGGCAGTTCTGCTCTGTCCTTTAGGGTCACTATGAGTCGGATTCAAATCAACGGTACTAGGTTTTTACCATGTGCAAAGCATACTGTCAACACTCTCCCCTCTGGACCTTGCATTCCCAATTACCAGCTGACCTGTCCCCTCCTGCCTTTTAGTCCTTGCCCCTGGGCTGGTATGCCCCTTTAGTCCAGTTTTGTTTTATGGGCCTGTCTAAACTTTGGCTGAAGGGTGAACCTCAGGAGTGACTTCATTACTGAGCTAAAAGGGTGTCTAGGGGCCACACTATTGGGGTTTCTACATTTTTTTCCAGCTGTGTCTGGGACCCTCTATTGTGATCCCTGTCACAGCAGTCAGTGGTAGTAGCCAGGCACCATCTAGTTGTGCTGGACTCAGTCTGGTGGAGGCTTGTGGTATTTGTGGTCCATTCGTCTTTTGGACTAAAATTTACCCGTTGTCTTCAGTTTTCTTCATTCTCCCTTGCTCCTGACAGGGTGAGATCAGCGGAGTATCTCAGATGGCCACTCATAAACTTTTAAGACCCCAGATGCTACTCACCAAAGTAGAATGTAGAACATTTTCTTTACAAACTGTTATACCAATTGAACTAGATGTTCTCCGAGACCATAGTTCCCAGAGCCCTCAGCTCAGTAATTTGGTCCTTCAGGAAGTTTGGATGTGTCTGTGGAGCTTCCCTGATCTTGCCTTGGACAAGTCATGCTGGCTTCCCTACTACTGTGTACTGTTTTATCCTCAACCAAAGTTACCACGTACCTATTGTCTAGTGTTTTTCCATCCCCACCATCAAAGATTATTCCTTTTTGTGTGTAAACTTTTCCATGAATTTTTATAGTAGTGGTCTCATACAATATTTGTCCTTTTGTAATTGATTTATTTCACTCAGCTTAATGCCCTCCAGATTCATCCATGTTGTGACGTGCTTCACAGATTCATCATTGTTCTTTATCGTTGTGTAGTACTCCACTGTGTGTATGTACCATAGTTTATCCATTCATCTGTTGATGGGCATCCAGGTTGTTTCCATCTTTTTGCTATTGTGAACAATGCTGCAATGGACATGGGTGTGCATATGTCTATTCAAGAAATGGCTGTTATTTTTCTAGGATATATTCCTAGGAGTGGGGTAGCTGGATCATATGGTATTTCTATTTCTAGCTTTCTAAGGAAGCGCCATATCATTTTCCAAAATGATTGTACCATTTTGCATTCCCACCAGCAGTGCATAAGAGTTTCAGTCTCCCCTCAGTCTCTCCAACATTTGTTATTTTGTTTTTTTGATTCGTGCCAGTAATCCTGGTGTGAGAATGTATTGATTTGCCTTTCTGTAATGGCTAGTGATTGTGAGCATTTTCTCTGTTAGCCACTTGAATGTCTTCTTTGGTGAAGTGTCTGTTCATTTCCTTTGCCCATTATTTAATTGGATTATTTATCTTTTGGTTGTAGAAGTGTTGGATTTTCCTGTAGATTTTAGAGATTAGACCTTTGTTGGATTTGTAATAGCCAAAATTTTTTCCCCAGTCTGTGGGTTCTCTTTTTACTCTTTAGGTGAAGTCTTTTGATGAGCAAAAGTGTTTAATTTTTAGATGATCCCAGTTATCTAGCTTATCTTCTGGGTTTTGTGTGTTGTTAGTCATGGGTTGTATCCTGTTAATGTATTAGGGCCTCTAGCATTGATCCTAATTTTCCTTCTATGAACTTTATAGTTTTTGGTTTTATATTTAGGTCTTTGACCCATTTTGAATTAGTTTTTTGTGGATGGTGTGAGGTATGAGTCCTGTTTCATTTTTTTGCAGATGGACATCCCGTTTTGCCGGCACCATTTGTTAAAAAGACTGTCTTTGCCCCATTTGATAGACTTTGGGCCCTTGTCAAAGATCAAACGACTGTAGGTGAATGATTTACATCTGGGTTCTCAATTCTGTTCTATTGGTCAAGTACCTGTTGTTGTACCAGCACTAGACTGTTTTGACTACTATAGCTGTATAGTAGGTTCTGAAGTCAGGTAGTGCAAGTTCTCCTAATTTATTCTTCCTCTTCAATAGTGCTTTACTTATCTGGGGCCTCTTCCCTTTCGATTTGAAGTTAATGATTAGTTTTTCCATCTCTTTAAAGAATGCTGTTGGTATTTACATTGAGATTGCCTTGTATTTGTAGATTGCTTTGGGTAGAGCTGACATTTTCACAATGCTGAGTCTATCTATCCATGAGCATGGTATGTTTTTTTCATTTATGTAGATCTCTTTCGGTTTCTTACAGTAGTGTTTTGTAGTTTTCCTTGTGTAGGTCTTTTATATTCCTGGTTAGATTTATTCCTAAATATTTTATTTTTTTAGGGGCTATTATAAATGGCATTGTTTTCCTGATTTCCTTTTCATAATTCTCTTTATTGATGTATAGGAATCCCACCGATTTTTGTATTTTTGTCTTGTATCCTGCTACTCTGCTGAATCTATTAGTTCCAGTAGTTTTCTCGTGGTGTGAGAGCTCATCTTACTGGAAGGAGTAGCCAGTTTCCAGAAGATGTGCCTTACACATTCCATATAGCCTCGAATCCAAAATCTCAAATGAGTTATGGCCTTCGGGTGATATTATCAGGGCTGGATCTGAGCATAAAAAGTTTTAGAGACTCCCCTACCACAGGAATTATAAAGTCATATTGACAAATCAATGGTAAGGCTAGGTCTTGAAAATAAAAGTAGTCAGAATGTTTTCCACTAAAACCAGATATTAGAGTAAAATTAGGATTTGGAGTCAGAAATCTTGTTGTATATCCTCCCACTTTTACTGAGACAGTCAACAAATATTTACTGAATGCATATTACATGCCAAGGACATTGCATTTACTAACTGTAAAACCTTAGGTGGTTAACACCCTTGAACTTCAGTTTCTTCCTCTGTAAACCAAAGAGTTTTAAAACATCCCCATCTGGAACTGAAATAACATATGAAGGAGCACTGTAAACACTGAAACACTGTATTTATGTTAATTATTTAAAGCTTTTTTACTTTATATTCCTACCTTCAATTGCCTTTGTACTTTTGTAACCATCTGGTAGATTATGAGTTAGCATTTATGTGTATTGAATGATCATTCTGGTTTGCACAGAAACTCAGCACCTGTGTTAATGGCACAAGGAGGGCTACCAAAAATTAAATATCAAAAATAGAGGTTACACGATATGATTAATGTAATTGGTATCACTAAATTATACACAGGAGAAACACTGAATTGGAAAATATTGTGTCCTATATATTTTTCAACAATAAATAATAAAGAAACCTAAAAAAAAAGTAGCAATTATCAGAATTGCATTCTTAACTCTAAGTGTCCAGACTTTGAGCTAATCCAAAGTGTTAAGTAATGATTGCTACAAAAGAACTTCTTTGAGTGAAAAACAGAAGGTGCAAGGGAAAGAGAGTTTCTTAAAAAAAAAATTTAATAACAACCAAATGCAATACCTGAACTTTGACTGAATCCCGATTGTTTAAAAAAAATGAGATTCAAATGGCATTGTTTGACAATTGGAGAAATTTGAAAATGATGAGTATATAAAATAAAAGTATAAAATTATTGTTATTTTCTCTGGTTGTGATAATGGTATTGTGGTTACCTAGGAAAACATCTATATTCTTAGAAAATGTGCTGAAGCAGTTTACTGAAGGGTTATGACACTTAGTTTAAATGATGTAGGAGAGAGAAAGGAAGGTGGGAAGACAGAGGAAACAATTCTGACCAAATGTCAACAATCTGTGACTCTAAGTAGATGTTCATCATACTATTCTTTTAACTTTTCTGTAGATTACATTTTTCAAAACAAAAAGTTACAAAAAAGTTTTTTAAAATGCTTCTCATAGTTTTGACAATCATATAATTTTTGGAGAGGAAGATTCAGACGGTTAAGCTATCATAAACTAGGGTTAGTACAGTTGAAAGAATTATGATGGAAACAAGAGATAATCAAAAAATTGACATTAGGGTTAACTTTAGAATATGACATAAACAAGATATTGGTGTTAGCACTTAGCGCTGATGGTTGGAGCTGGGTAATGGTGGAATAATATTTCCTGGCTGCTTATCATGTACCTGGCACAGGACTCAGAACTTTTAATATAGGAGAGATGATATTTATCCCCATATTACAGATGAAACTCAAGAACTTGTCCTCTGTTATGCCTAGATAGTAGATAGTGATAGACCTTAAACTGAGACCAAGTGAGTCTGATCCTAAAAACTTATCACATAGAACCTCAAACTATCACACAAAACCTCAAAGCCCAGTTTCAGGTTTACCAGTAGAATTCCATCAGCATCATTTGTATTTGGAAAACTGCTCTTATTCCTGAAATACATTATAATAGAATCATCTTAATCCAGAGAATGCATGATGGAATATTTGGTCCCTGATAAAAATTTTATATGTAAAATAATTATGTTAAAAAGTAATTCTCAGAATTGTACTTGAGAAATATGTCACTCACCTTATATTCAAAATACTGTTTGAATTGGGTCCTTGGGGAACAATTGAAAAGACCACTGACTTTCAAAGAATCAATGCTACCTTCAACACCAGTGTATCCAACCACATAACCACAGTAAAGGAGGGCCTGTTATTTGCTAGTTACTGGCATTGACAATGAGGTCAGAAGATTGGAAAGAGTCTTGAACTTAAACCTTTTTGAGTTTTATTTGCTACTCCGCTACCCCTTTGGAAACCCTGGTGGCATAGTGGTTAAGAGCTATGGCAATTAACCAAAAGGTCAGCAGTTAAAAGATCTTTTTTTCTTATCTCCCACATTTGGGGTCACTACTAGAAAGCTCTTCATTCCAGATGCTTACAGTTGTATATTAAAACTCCTAAGAAAAGTTTTTCTTTTTTCTAAATTTATAAATATATACACATATAATTTTAAATAAAGGTATAAATGATAGAATATATATGATTTTTTATGTGCAGTGTTTTTTTTTTTCTTTGTTTACTTTCTCCAGTCCCCCATTCCTCAATCCAAATCATTTTCCATTCACAAGATAACCCATGCTAACCACCTAGTAGGCAGGGTCTTTCCTGTTTCTCCCTATACTAATATGATTGTATACAAGCACAAACAAGATACACGGCAACCAGATTACCTTTAGTGAAACTTTGCTTCACAATTTTCAGGCCATTTGACCTTGGACAGATCACTTAATCTCCCTTCATCTCAGTTTACTCATTAGTAAAATGGGAATAATAATAATAGTACCTACCTCATAGGCACTACCTGCTGCAAAAGACCTCTTTAAAGTGTTGAAAGGCAAAGCTGTCACTTTGAGGACTAAGGTGCACCTGACCCAAGCCCTGGTATATTCAGTTGCTTCATATGCATGCAAAAGCAGGACAATGAATAAGGAAGACAAAAGAAGAATTGATGCCATTTAATTATGGTGTTGGCGAAGAATATTGACTATACCATGGACTGCCAGAAGAACAAACAAATCTGTCTTGGAAGAAGTACACCCAGAAAGTTCCTTCGAAGTGAGGATAGTGAGAATTTATCTCGTGTACTTTGAACATGTTATCAGGAAGGACCAGTCCCTGGAGAAGGATGTCATGCTTGGTAGGGAGTCAATGAAAAAGAGGAAGACCTTCAATGAGATGGATTGATACAGTGGCTGCAACGATGGGCTCAAGCATAGAAACGATTGTGAGGATGGTACAGGACCAGGTAGTGTTTCATTCTGTTGTACAAAGGGTCACTATGAGTTGGAACCAACTTGACAGTACCTAACAACAATAACAACAGATATGAAAAATTAAGCAAATAAAGATGAATATTTTGTAAATGAACACTATGGAATACATTGTATTTTGACTGAAATATTAATAATTTTCTTCTTTCTATGAGCATCCTAAGTCTCCATGACTACTTGAATTCCAGCTTGCAAATTTTTCTTTTTAAAAAATTAATCGTCTATTTTTTTTTCTAGTATTGACTCAATTAGAGACTATCATAAGGATTTAGTGGATTTTTTTAAATCAATGAATGAATGAATTAGAACAAATTAAAAATTTCTTTTTTCATAACACACCAGTGAGATCCTGTCCACTAACTGACACAGAAATCTGTGATGTTACCGACCAAATGTTGCAGCAAAACTTTCACAAGATAGAAAGTTATAAAACACAGAACAAAGCAAAGCTAGAGTGAATTTCAGAACACAAAAATACCTAATTTAAAGTTTATTCCATACATGAAATCATGGAATCGAAACAACTGAAATAAGTTTGTTTGGGTTTTCAGAGCAGTCAGTATCCTGCTCTGGTCAACGTACCTGTTTTACTACCCACTAGGACATCTTTTTTTTTTTTAATTTTTTTTTTCTTTAGGACATCTAAGGAGCCCTGGTGGTACTACAGGGTCGCTATGAGTCGGAATCAACTTGACGGCACTGGGGGGGGGGTTGGTGGTACAGCGGTTTAGAGCTTGGCTGCTAAACAAAAGATTAACTGTTCGAATCCACCAGCTGCTCCTGGGGAACCTTATGGGGCCATTCTACTCTGTCCTGTAGGGTCACTGTGAATCAGAATTGACTCTACAGCAACAGGTTTTTTTTTTTTTTGGTTTAGGACATCTAAACGCACAAGTCCACTCATTTGACTGAGGTACTAATTTTATCTTTAAAGCAAATCATCATGCTAATTACAGGAATTTTATTTCTTTTTTTCACTTATCTGTGGTTTCCATATTTTTTATGATAAAAAGTGCCTTTAATTACCAGAAAGAAAATGTTTCTAAAAAATATGAAACATTGATTGATTGACTCACAATGTTAAAGAAAATAGAATTTATGGAACTATGCATAAATTCTATGTAAATATAGGCATTTATATAGGATTTGAATGAGAGAAATGAAATGTGAAAATATTGAACATTAGCATCAATGGAATTCAAAGGATTATACTTGGTCTTACATAATAAATATTTTGTTGTAATGTTCTTCTTAGACTTCTGAAAAGTCTCAAGGTTATCATTATGAACATCAATTATTATCATATTTTTTAATGGATATACCCGTTGCCATCGAGTGGATTCTCATAGCAACCCTATAAGACAGAGTAGAACCTCCTAATAGAGTTTCCAAGGAATGGTTGGTGGATTCAACCTGCCAACATTTTGGTTAGCAGCCAAGCTCTTAAACTAAGTTTTTCTAACTTTCCTCAAAGCAAGTGATTTACATTAAAAAATCTTTTTGAGTGTTCCTGATATATATGGATGAAAAGATAAAGATAATCCACATATATTCTCTTAAGACTGGAGAAGGACTGAAAAGAAAAGAAACAATAAAGGCTCTATACCAAAATACTCTTAGTTATTAATTTTATAACTTAATGGTTTTGTTGGAAATGATTGTGGATATTTTGAGCTTAAGAAAATGTTTGGCATTTGTCTTCAGATATTTCTTTCAATGAGTATCTTAGAACCCTTTTATAGAATGAAATCTGTATGTCAAAGTTAGCAGTTTACAATACTATTTAATAAACTTATTTTTGCCTTTCAAGCAAATTAATGCCATCATATTATTTCCTTTTTGTCATTTATTCAGAGTAACCTGAACTTTCTGTAACTGGAAGGACTATGCTAAATGGAGTTCTTTTGTTTTCAAATCATCTTTAAATTATATGTTAAAAAAAAAAAAAAAAAACTTGTTTTTGCTTAGCCTTATACCCAACAACCAACTATATTCAACTACTACATTATGTTCTCTTGTTTGGTTGGTAAGATTACAGGTTCTTTTATTTGATTATAATTCCTCAGTATTTTTCAAGTTTTTTTTTTTTTTTTAACTTAACAGCAAAGTAAATCAATGGCCTAGGAAAAATATGAAATAAAATATGGCAAAGCAGTTTTAGCTTTATCTCCTTTTTACCTTGGTTAGTGTAAAAACTTTTAGTTAAAGAGAGTTTTGGATAGATAGATCAGATAACATGACTGTATGTGGAATGCTAACAGAGTTCCTGCTTTTAAAGAACAAATGAAAAATAAAGTCCGTCCTCTCAGGGTCTTATGTTATTATTGTCAGTCTAAGAAGAAATTATCGATATTTTTCTTTTTTGTAAATGAACTTTAGAAGAACTATTTTCAGATATGGTATTACATAAAATCATAGCCTTTAGAGAGGTAGAAATACTTTTAGTAGCTATAACCACAAATGTTAAAGGCACACAAAATGTGAATAAAGCAATATTCATATATGTATATGCATAGTATTTAAAAGCTTGAGTTTTGGGGCCTAAAAAGCCAACAATAGCCACCTCCTACTTGCATGTGCTTAAATAAATTATTTAAAGTTTCCAAGCCTTAGTTATCTGATCTGTACAGTGAGATAATAATAACACCTACCACCAGGAGTTTGAAGATTAAATGAAATAATGTATGTGACAACTTAAGCACTTAGCATGAAGTAACTGCTCAAAAAAATTACCTATCCTTATAATTATGATGATAATTATGATTCACTTTATTACCAATAAACACAGTTATCATAGAATTTGGTTAATGAAACTCTAATGTCTGTGTCTCAATATGCCAAAATAAAATAATGTTGAGCTGTTACTTTAAATTTGGCTTAAAGCTGCAAAATCGAATTTGAAATTGTCTGGGTCCAAGCTTCTGCTCTGGGCAGTTTAGTAAACAACTCATTGGTATGCTTTTGTCTAAGAATTATTATTTTTTTTTAAGTTTCTTATCTAGTTTTACTCATCTTTTTAGATTTTTTCCTTCATGGAAATTTATGAATTCAGAAATTTCTGATGAAACATTGAGGTGTGGCCCATCATCCTAGAGGAATAAAGAAAAGTAAGTAGAGTTGACCTTCAGTTTGAAAGGTTCTGAATTTTAAACTGGAATTGTAGGTTGACTGTTTTCACTGCTTCATTTATGTTGGCTGGCCCGACCCCAATTTTCAGAGCAGTCTAGTTAATTATTATAATACCTTCTGTGTACTGCATGGATTTTAGAGAACGAAAGGCAGCTACTCTTACTTAGAAAGGGGTCAGGAGGATAAAGAGGCTCCATGATGGTACTGTGTCTAAAATTGCCTTTCTTTCCCCTGTTAAATAACTTCTTCATTACATCCATTTGTGCATAAATTGAAAGCCCCAAGTAAGATGAGGACTTAATGAAAGTCACATGTCAGTTCTTCCGGCAGCTGGTATCTTATTTTATATACTGCTCTTTTAATATTACTATTTCAGGACTCTTCTGTGAATGTTTTATTTCTTTAATATTATGTTTGCTTTTGCTTTTGCATAGTAGTTATTGATAGCCATGTTATAGAACCTTGCTTTAAAACTACTTAACAGTAAACCACACTAACTAGACTCTTACTGTTGTTAAGCTCTGCTTAGGTTTTAGAGATACAGTTTTTAAAGAGAATATTCAAACCAGACTTCCAACTTGCTGAAGTATTTACTCGTGTGTGTGAAAAGTGTTTGTGTGCACACACATATAGAAGTTAATTGTATTGCCAGGTAGACCAAAGATCCTTTATGAGTAGTTTCTAACACAGTCTTACAAATAATTCCATTCTGAATACTTAGGAAATGATTAAGCACTTAAGTGCCTGTATACTGACCGCTTAGTCAGTTACTAGGAACAGCAGCAGCCTGAATTTGAGTCTGCATCTCCAGAACAGAAGGTCGTCTTAGGATGTAAATCCACGCTTCATTTGCTCCAGTCCTCAGGGAAGGACAGCTCCTTCAGAACCGCGGTCTCTGGGGAAGAATTAACAAATACCTACAAGGCTGATGTGTATTGGGAAAAAGAGATGCCATTGGGAAAACTAAACAGTTTAATTGCACTGAGAAAATCTGCTGCAAAAGACCTCTTTAAAGTGTTAAAAAGCAAAGATGTCACCTTGAGGACTAAGGTGCCCCCGACCCAAGCCGTGGTATTTTCAGTTGCCTCATGTGAATACCACAACTGGAAAATGAATAAGGAAGGCCAAAGAAGAATTGATGCATTTGAATTATGGTGTTGGTGAAGATTATTAAATATACCATGGACTTCCAGAAGATACCCTTCAATAAATATGTTTTGAAGAAATGAATAAATGTATGTTGGTACACCACCCCAGAATTCTTTTTTCAAAATGTCATTAACTCATATTCTTTAGTTAGGTTCCCAATATCTATAATTTTTTACAGGAGAAAAAAATCACACTCTAAATTGACTCAGATAGATAGGCTTTGGATGAGACATACGGTTTATATTTTATTAAGATGTAACATTTCATTGATTTATTTCACTATTTTTTAAAAAGCAGTAATTAAGTCTTTAACACTTATCAGTCTTCATTTGGTCATCTAGTTTCTAAAGTATTTTAATCCATTCCCAGAGAGTAATCAGCATTTCAGACTCTCACTACTACAGAGGAAATATTTATATAGAAACAGGGAGATTTAGAGAAACTACTATGAGCCTCAGTTTTCACACTTGTAAAATGGGAATTAAAATATCTATCTTCCTCATGGATATTTTAAAAGATGAGATGAGTGCTTACAACAACTACCAAGATATTACTGGAAATGCAATCAGCTCTGAACCTGATAAACAATACTTTCAAGTAGAGATTTAAATCTTTTTCTCAATTTCTTTTGCATATTTATATAACTTGTATATGCAGTTTTTAGACGAAATTCTGAAAATGAATAATGTTCAGCATAGAGCTGATTATCAGTCCTTGGAAACATCAAAATCAACTCCCACTTTTCTGACACACCCAGATATCACACCCGAAATTAACTATATCTTAGTGCAGGCATTGTTGGCTCAGCGGTAGGATTCTCACCCTCCATAAAGAAGACTCAGGTTCTACCCATCTTTTTTTGAAGTTCAGAGTCTGTTCACTGAAACTTTATTTTCCCATCTGTATAGTGGGGGGCGGAAACCCTGGTGGTGTAGTGGTTAAGTGCTATGGCTGTTAACCAAAAGGTCGTCAGTTCGAATCCACCAGGCGCTCCTTGGAAACTCTATGGGGCAGTTCTACCCTGCCCTGTAGGGTCGCTATGAGTCAGAACCAACTCGACAGCAGCAGGTTTGGTTTTTTTGATATAGTGGGGGGTAGTAAATAGTGTCTAAATCCTAGGAGTCTGGGGAGAGTTAAATAAAATTATGACTTTAACGCAATTAGTACAAGATCATAAATACTGGTCAGCTTTATTATAACCTAATTTTTCCTTGCTTCCTACACTCATTCAGTGCCATAGCCTGACAATCTGAGCTCTTAGTAATTTCAATAAATGCCTGTCGTTATTTTCCACTAACATCACTTTAGTATTTACTTTAAAAATAAAGGTTACACCATACGGTTTCTAGAACAAATATTAAAAAGTCTTTTTCCTCCATTTTGAAAATTATAAAAAAATCTAATTAACAGCCAAAATTAAATAATATTTTGAAAAATCTTGTAGTTACATTGAGAAAGTGGTAGTTTGCTGAAGTTTGTGAGACTCCCAACAGTGTTAGTAAGAGAGAGGCAAATATAAGCTGTAAAAAGTGCGTTAGCCAAAGGATTTAAGACATGGATTTTGAGATATTTCATGCTGTTTTGATAATGTGATTTTCTTAGTGGCAATAATTAAATCTACACCGAGATGTGATGCGAGACCACCATGGTTTTCGTGAAGATCATGAGTTTTACAGATTAATAGGAATGACTCAGTAATCTAACTAAGGAAATAAGTACATATTTAATGCCACAGTGCCCCAAATGAATACAAATATCATTTAAATAGGAAAAGATACCAAGTTTCAGCTTGCTGGTCTTTCATCTGAAAAGTTCTTTGACTCGGCAGCTATTAAAAAGTCGGATTTGTTAAATAAAAGTAGCATTAACACATTTCCTTCTAATTATAGAAATAATTAGACGTTCAACTTGATCCCGAAAAACTGTGATTCTCAATGTTGGCTGCCAATTAGAATCACCTGGGTAGTATTTTAAAATCCCAGTGCTCATGCCACACTCCATAACAATGAAATCTAAGAATTTCTGGGTTCGATACCTAGGCATCAATATTTTTATAAGTCTCCACCTGATTTAATGTGCAGCCGGCAAATTGGGAACTACTGCCTTACCACTGCTTAATGTACCTTCATTTACCCTTATCCGTGGTTTTATATATAGTTATTAGGTGCCGTCCAGTTGGTTCTCACTCGTAGCAACCCTATGTACAAGAGAACAAAACACTGCTTGATCCTGTACCATCCTCAAAATCGTTGCTGTGTTCGAGCCTATTGTTGCAGCCACTGTGTCAGTCCAACCCACCCCGTGTCTTCCTCTTTTTCACTGACCCTCTGCTTTACCAAGCATGCTGTCCTCCTCCAGGGACTGTTCCCTCCTGATAACATGTCCAAAGTAGGTAAGGCCAAGTCTTGCCATCCTCACTTCTACAGAGCATTTTGGCTGTACTCCTCCAAGACAGATTTGTTTGTTCTTTTGGCAGTCCATGATATATTTAATATTCTTCGACAGCACCATAATGCAAATGCATCGATTTTTCTTTGGTCTTTCTTATTCGTTTTCCAACTTTGGTATTTATATGAGGTGACTGAAAATACCATGGCTTGGGTCAGGGGCACCTTATTCCTCGAGATGACATCTTTGCTTTTTAGCACTTTAAAGAGGTCTTTTGCAGTAGATTTGCCCAGTACAATACATTGTTTCACGGGTCTTTTTTCCTAGTCTGTCTTAGCCTGAATGCTCTGCTGAAACCCACTGAGCATCATAGCGGCGTGCAAGCCTTTACTGAAAGATGGGCTGTTGATGCACATTGACTGGGAATCAAGCCTGGATATCCTGCCTGGAAGGTGAGAATTCTACCACTGAACTACTACTCTGATCATACCCATTACCATCAAGTCGATTCCGACTCAGAGCAACCCTGATCATTGTGGTTGTTAGGTGCTGTCGAGTTGGTTCCGACTCATAGGGACCCTATGCACAACAGAACAAAATACTGCCCAGTCCTGCGCCAGCCTCACAATTGTTGCTACACCTTAGCCCATTGTTGCAGCCACTGTGTCAGTCCATCTCATTGAGGGTCTTCCTCTTTTTTGCTGACCCCTTACTTTACCAGGCACAATGTCCTTCTCCAGGGACTGATCCCTCCAGTTAACATATTCAAAGTGTGTGAGACATAGTCTCTAAGGAGCATTCTGATTGTACTTCATCCAAGACAGATTTGTTGGTTCCAAGACAGATTTGTTGGTTCCAAGACAAATTTGTTGATTCCATGGTATATTCAATATTCTTCGCCAACACCACAATTCAAAGGTATCAATTCTTCTTCACTCTTCCTTATTCATTGTCCAGCTTTCACATGCATATGAGGTGATTGAAAACACCATGGCTTGGGTCAGGCACACCTTAGCCCTCAAGGTGACATCCTTGCTTTTCAACACTTTAAAGAGGTCTTTTGCAGCTGATTTGCTCAATGCAGTGCGTCTGGATTTCTTGATTGCTGCTTCCATGGGTATTGATTGTGGATCCAAGTAAAATGAAACCCTTGACAACCTCAGTCTTTTCTCCATTCATCATGATGCTGCTTATTGGTCCAGTCATGAGGATTTTTGTTTTCTTTATGTTGAGGGGTAATCCATACTGAAGGCTGTGGTCTTTGATCTTCATCAGTAAGTGCTTCAAGTCCTCTTCACTTTCAGCAAGCAAGGTTGTGTCATCTGCATAATTCAGGTTATCATAGGTGGGTTAATTAGTAAACAAACACACATTTAAGTATGGGGATGGGAGAAGAAGAAAATGGAAACTAACCTTGGTTGAACACCTATTATGTACTAAGAACAATGTGAGATGCTTTATATAGCCTATAGATACAATATTTAAAAGATCTTCACAACAAAAAATGTCGTAGTACCCTAGTCCCTGACTATGATGGGGTTCCATTCTGAGGACTCCACTGTAAATCGTTTCTGACATAAGTCAAATACTACTTTTTTTTTTTTTTAGTTTTTATTATTATCACCTTTTATTATCAGTATCTTTATAAATCCAATCTTTGAACATCTCCAAGTGAACATCTGAGAACGATAACAGCAAACTTGTATGTAGTATATGCATATTACTAACAATAAGATGTACAAAAAAATAGTCATAAGTGCAGTTTGTTGTAACCTGAATGCTTTGTAAGTCAGGGACTACCTGTATATCTATATCTATTGCCATCCAGTTGATTCTGACCCATAGTGACCCTATAGGACAGAGTAGAGCTGCCCCATAGTGTTTCCAAGGCTATAATCCTTATAGGAACAAACTGCCACATCTTTCCCCCATGGAGTAGCTGGTGGATTCAAACAGCTGATGCTCACCAGATGGTTGACTAAAACAAACAAAAAAGAACCGTTGCTGCTTAAGAGCAGTAATTCTAAAAAGTGGAGGAGTTCTAGGAATAGCAGAAGCCAAGGAAACTGACTTTATATGGATTCCCTTGAGTAGAAAAAAGATATAGGTTTGAAGCCTAAGGAGCCTGTAATGGAAATTCCAGTTGTGCCAACTTAACTGTATATGTGACAATAAACTTGTCAGTAGACAACTCTGAGCCTCAGTTTCATCATCTATAAAAGGGTGAATATTCTTTAAATATCTTTTTCTTGTGAAAAAATTCAAATGTATCAATTTTTCTGTCTTCTTTTTTCACTGTCCAGCTTTCCATGCATATGAGGCAATTGAAAAGACCACGGCTTGGATTAGGAGTGCTTTAATCATCAATGTCACGTCTTTGCTTTTAACACTTCAAAAGAGGTCTTTTGCCCAGTGCAATACATTGTTTGATTTCTTGACCGCTTCTGCCACGGACATTGATGGTTGATCCAAGTAGAATGAAATCGTTGACAACTTCAATTTTTTTCCTCCATTTATCATGGCATTGTTAATCAGTCCAGTTGTGAGGATTTTTATTTTCTTCACATTCAAATGTAATTCATACTGAAAGCTGTAGTCTTTGACCTTCATCTGTAAGTGCTTCAAGTCATCTTCATTTTTAGTAAGAAAGGTTGTGTCATCTGCGTGTTTTTAATGAGTCTTTCTTCAATCCTGTTACCAAATTCTTCATATAGTCTAGCTTCTTGGATTATTTTTTCAGCATACAGATTGGATAAGTAAGGTAAAAGGATACAACCCTGCTGCACACTATTTCCAATTTTAAACCTCTCAGTAGCCCCTTGTTCTGTGCAAATGACTGCCTCTTGATCCACACACAAGTTTCACATAACTCCAGAGTCCTACAAAATGTACTTGGTGTGCCACACACAAAAAAAGCTTCTGTGTACAAATTAATTAGGGAGAAGCAGCACACTGTGGTCATCTTGGAGATGCTCAGGGAAAGGTAACATAATGAAGCTTCAGAGTAGTTTTGCAGTTTGGATACATCTTTAACCCAGAATTTCCTCATTTTATCTGACTTTCCTCTATACACGTAGAGGCACCCATTAACAGCTTTAGAGGTTCAAGTCAAAGGAACATAGCTTGAGAAATACTGCTGAATTATATTATGAATGACTAGTAATAAGCTAGAAAACCAATTTTAACTTGCTCCTCCCTGTCATTGGAACTCTAATCAAGGAAAGAAGCCTAAAAGCTGTAGAGGAGAATTTTGACTAAACTTTGAGATAGGTGGGAAACATCAAATTAGAGAGAGCTGAAATCGATATCAAGAGCATGGCTACTTCCTGTGTTGCTGAATTTTTTTTTCATAATTTTATTGTATTAGCTGTAGGTATCCCCTTTGCCATCGAGTCGATTCTGACTCACAGTGACCCTATAGGACAGAATAGAGTTTCCAAGAAGTGCCTGGTGGATTCAAACTGCTAACCTTTTGGATAGCAGCCATAGCACTTGACCACTAAGCCACCAAGGTTTCTAGCTGTAGATATAAAAAAAAAAAAATTTTTTTTTTTTTATAGTACCTAGTTATTTTACACTGCAAGACAACATCTCTGTGTGGCAAAAATCTTACAGTTCAATTCACTGTTTTCTAATTTTGTAATCTAAGAAATGAGAAGAAAAAGAGTATAAAGGGGAGGTGATAGAGTCTAAAAAATGAATAAATAAAATGGAAGATTCACACATATTTGGTCAAATGTATTTGGATTGCCAGATAAAGTACAGGACACCAAGTTAAATTTGAATTTCAGATAAACGACACATTTTTCTTTCAGCGTAAGAATGTTCCATGCAATATTTTAGATATACTAAAAAAGTTACTCAGCGTTTAACTGAAAATTCGTATGTAACTGCGTGTCCTCTATTTTTTATTTGTTAATCTGGCAACCATAAATGTGCTATATATCTGAATTGCATCAAATATGGCATATATTGAATATAAGCAATGAAAATAAGTGGGGTTTTTTTGTTTGTTTTAGCTTTCAAATATTGACATGCCACAATGAGAAAGAAAGAGAACGGACAGAAAGACAAATTTGATGTTTTACAAATATATGATAAAAATTAAGACCTGACTAGGAATCAAGAACAGTTGACTTGGCAACTACTTAAACTCATTGCCGTGGAGTCAATCCCAACTCATAGTGACCTTACTGGGCAGACAGAACCACCCCATAGGGTTCCCAAGACTGTAATCTTTATGGAAGCAGATTGCCATATCTTTCTCCCTCCGAGTAGCTGGTGGGTTTGAATCACCCACCTTTCGTTTAGCATCCAAGCGCTTAACCCCTATGCTACCAGGAATCCTACCTGGGCAACTATTTATGCAACTAGAGCAGCATTCAAGGGAGAAAATTGAAAACCAATAAGCAAATATTAAATTTTGCATGAACTCTTTTGGGAAATGGAGATTGATAGTATGAGAGATAATGATAAAGACTATTTTAGACTGCAATTATTTTTTAAGTCATAAGCCCATAAACAGCTTTTATTTGTACAGTAAAATTCCTTTAGCATAAAAAAAGATAAGCCAGGAGAGTTATTCACATACAAAATGAAAACATGAATGTCATTATATTTAAATCAACATACAAAAATTGTACTGTCATAAAACTATTTCTCTAAAAATGAAAAAGAAGATAAATATACATCTATTAATAACTCACTCCAAACACAATAGATTTTTTCCTTCTATATTTAAACTAGAAAGATGTGAAATAATCAGAAATTCTTTTGAGAACTAAATGATCTCAGTTTCATTGATTGGCATTTTATTATAATATTTACACTCCTCAGGTTTGTACCAACAGAACTTCTGAAGAATCTAACTAATGAAAGATAACAGAAACATAGAACTGTCATCGTCCTTTTGCTTGCTTGGAAGGATCATTTAAAAAATAATCAATATTAAATTGTCTCCAAAGAGCTCTGAAGCAAATGCACCTAAAATTCCCCCTCCCCAAATGTTCTCTCTTTGGTTCTACAATTTACCCAAGGATTCTAGTGAACGATAAATAACACGAAACACTTGAAAAAACACCGAAAATTATGCTTCGTTTTTTTTACTTTCTTCATAAATTCCTAATAGATGAAATAATGATGTGTGATTTAATTTGTTTCCGTAATTTGTCCTGTAGTTGCTGTGAGTTGCCGTAGAGTAGGCTCCGACTCACAGCGACCTTGTGTGTAAAAGAAGGAGACGTTGCCCAGTCCTGCGCCATCTTCACGACGTTGGTACGTTTGAGTCCATTGTTTCAGCTCTTGGGTCAATCCATCCCACTGAGGATCTTTCTCATTTTAATTGACTCTCTACGTTAACAACCATGATGCCTTTTCTAGCAATTAGACTTTTCCTGGTTAATTAAAATACTGAATTTATACTCTCATTTTTAATGAGAGCTTATTAAATTTTTCAATAAATAGAAAAACCAGCAGTTTTACACAAGGGATAGTGACGTGTTCAACTTTTTTGACTAAATAAATCTGCCAAATGGAAATAGTTGGCATTCTTATTCACCGAAAGCATCCTTTTTTTCCAATTTGTTTTTTATAGTTGATTATTTAATGAATAGCCAAATTTACCCTAAGAACCTTTTCATTTGATTCAAACATGTGGAACATGTCTATTGAACTAACAGATATTGGCTCTTTGATTAAGATTGCTTTTGAACAATAATCAAAAGCAGTTATACTATTTTCTGAAAAAGTATTACACTGTGGGAAAAAACTGTTTCTGCCACATCTATCTATAAAAAAGCTTCTATTATACTAGAATATGAGGAAGATGCAGACATTTGTAACTCTTAAAATAACTATGATAATATGAAACCTACTTTGACCCAGCCTCATAATTCAGTATTTTTCCATATGAAATTATTTTGCTGATATGAAGACAGATTTGATAATAGTACGAAGATTAGGTTAACTCTTAACCCTTTCAGGATGGACAGTATATATAGCTACCACTTACTTTTTGTACCTCTGGGGTTCATTGGGAAGCTCCTGTCCCATTGACAGTACATGCTGCCAGCAGGCAGGGCCCTATGTAACAATGTGAAGTGGAAAAAACAGGCGTATGCTGCAAATTACTGTTTTTACAAAGTATTGTATGAGGTGGTGCTAAATCATTGAATTTTTGGTAGTAAAAACATGAATTTTGGAAGTTTTTATTTAGTACACATATGCACCTCTGAACTCTGGGGGTAGAATTTGGGTTTACAAGGGGTACACATATATACCTGTGGACTCCAAGGGTACAATTTGTAGAATGAGTCATAAAACAAAAAGCATATTACCTACTAAAAATTCAGACACACTCATTGATTTGGCATGCCTTCCGTTGATTTAGCATGCCCTCCATTACTGAAAACACACAGTACCAACAAAAAATTAAAAGCAAAAAATAATTGGGTCACAAAATTAAATGCTTCAATTTAGGTAATTAGACACATCAGGACGACTCAGCATTTCATTCCTGTCACAAACCAAAATTCAGTGCCCCCAGCCAGCTTCACAAATGAGGGATCTCAGCTGCATAAATGTTTCGGCCATAGGTCCTGGCTTCTGAGTTGTTGAAACAGCTCAGATGCTTTTTTAACATTAGAGAGGACTTAGAGGAGAGTCAAACTGAACAGAAATCTTTGCTAATGTCAGCTATCATAAAAATAAATATTGTTGAATTTAATAAAACTTTTTATTTTAATTTTAAAATTCTCAATGTCCTATAAATTAAGAAACCCAAAGTTACTTTCACTAAATCTGATTTTTCCTTAAAGTGAAGCACAGAGAAAAGAAAACAAGGAGCCATTTGCTGTGTGTCATACTCCAGGGTGACGTTACACTCTCTCCCCTCTCCCCTACAGGGTTGCAACCCCCAGATACTGTGCCTTTTGACATTTTCTCTCAGCCTCAGAGAATTTCCTACAACACTGAGTCCTATGTAGAATGTTCATGATTTTGTAGTGCAGCGCCCAAAACATCTGGGTTTATGACCCCTCAAACTCCATGGAGTTGAAAGGTTTCCAAGAGAAACCATTTATGCTTGCACCTCAGGGTCAGGGATCTTAACCTTCTCTAAATTAGTGGAATATTTTATACAAGCCTAGCTGGCAATCTTGAAGTGGCTTGTGACAAACATTTCTTAAATTGTATTTTCATCCTGTTTCATTCTTGAAGTGCCATTTCTGTGCTTTCTTTTTCTGACTGAGATGCAAACCCTTTGAAAGCAGAGCTGTACTTGATTCTATTCTTCACAGCCCCAGAACACCAGACTTCATACTTGGTACTAGCTCACCAAATACTCAGAGATTAATATTAGGGAATCAAATGTATTTTTCTTCTGTTTAGCACCAGGAACTTTCTCTGGCCCAGTCCAGTTTTCTGTACTTCCCTTTCCTTCTTTACAGCACGCCCCAGAAACCCAGACCAATTTCTTTCTCAACAGCCATGCAAGCCACTTGAGGTTCTTCTTCCCTGAAACTGGCATAGTGGGAAACAATTATCACAGCTCCTCACTTAGTTCTCTTACTTACTTCTCCCCTGTTCTTACGTGGCTTCCTTGGATTTCTTATAGATTTAGATTAACTTTTCTCCCTTCTCAAAGAAGCAAGAGGGAGCAAAGAAGGCAAACAAAACAGCACTAAAAAAGGCAGTTTAATTAGAGTAATTTCCTGTGGGACTGTTTTGGTATGGACCCACAAATACGGACTGACTTAGAGAATAAGCATTAACCACATTTCAAAGAGAGTGGGCCAACAGTGGTACCTGTTGTTCAAAATATGGCCATCAGGAATGAGACCTGTTTTTCTGCCTACAGATGGTCCTTGGAAGAATGCCAAGGTATTTAAACTTTCTCAGGGATTGACTCATGGCAACATTTGTTAAAATACCACAAAATGGTTCATAATTATTATGGTATAAAGATACAGTATAACCCTTACCCTATTTCTGCACCCTCTCATCTTCAACAAGCTATGCCTTGGGCCAGTGTAAACCATTCTTAAAACTCTGATGTCATTTATTTACCACAGTCATACATAGAGAAAACAAAAATTATCAACATGGGGTACTCAATAATATAATTCTCCAATACTATTTAATATTCATATTTAGTTGACATAGTTTAGGGTAATTTTATCTTCTCAGATAACCCCAACCCATAGCTCCTCTCTACTGACTACATCTGACTATATCTTACTCTGAAGCCAATCCAAGCTTCCTCTTACAAATTTATCATGAGGATAGGGAGATGGGACACTTGAACTAAAAGGTTTTGCAGCACTGGGGTCAGGACTTCATATTGGTTAACATGCAAGCAGAGAAAGTTAATAAAGGGAGAAAAGAGCATGGAAAAGTGCAGACAAAACAGGCTACTTCAGTCTGGAAAAATGGGAAGATGACTACCACCTTTCGAACTCCCTTTTCAGTCCCCCAAGTGATCAAGCTATGCTTCATTTCCTGACCCTCTGTGACATAAAATTACCTGTTCTAATGTCCCCTGTTCTTAAGTGGCTCGCTTGGATTTCATTTTCTATAAATAGGTTTTATAAATGTTGTTGTTTTTGTTAGGTGCCGTCAAGTTGGTTCCGACTCATAGTGACCCTATGCACAACAAAACGAAACACTGCCTAGTCCTGCACCATCCTTAAAATTGTTGTTATGCTTGAGCTCATTGTAGCAGCCACTGTGTCAATCCACCTCGTTGAGGGTCTTCCTCTTTTCCGCTGACCCTGTACTCTGCCAAGCATGATGTCCTTCTCCAGGGACTCATCCCTCCTGACAACATGTCCAAAGTATGTAAGACGCAGCATTCTGGCCGCACTTCTTCCAAGACAGATTTGTTCATTCTTTTGGCAGTTTACGGTATATTCAATATTCTTTGCCAACACCACAATTCAAAGGCGTCAACTCTTCTTCAGTCTTCCTTATTCATTGTCCTTATTCATATGATGCAATTGAAAATACCATGGCTTGGGTCAGGTGCACCTTAGTCTTCAGGGTGACATCTTTGCTCTTCAACACTTTGAAGAGGTCCTTTGCAGCAGATTTGCCCAATGCAATGCACCTTTTGATTCTTGACTGCTGCTTCCATGGCTGTTGATTGTGGATCCAAGTAAAGTGAAATCCTTGACAACTTCAATCTTTTCTCCGTTTATCGTGATGTTGCTCACTGGTCCAGTTGTGAGGATTTTTGTTTTCTTTATGTTGAGGTGTAATCCATACTGAAAGCTGTGGTCTTTGATCTTCATTAGTAAGTGCTTCAAGTCCTCTTCACCTTCAGCAAGCAAGGTTGTGTCACCTGCATAACGCAGGTTGTTAATGAGACTTCCTCCAGTCCTGATGCCCCGTTCTTCATATAGTCCAGCTTCTCGGATTGTTTGTTCAGCATACAGATTAAATAGGTATGGTGAAAGAATATAACCCTGACACACACCTTTCCTGACTTTAAACCAATCAGTATCCCCTTGTTCTGTCCAAACAACTGCCTCTTGATCTATGTAAAGGTTCCTCATGAGCACAATTAAGTGTTCTGGAATTCCCATTCTTCGCAGTGTTATCCATAGTTTGTTATGATCCACACAGTTGAATGCCTTTGCATAGTCAATAAAACACAGGTAAACATCCTTCTGGTATTCTCTGCTTTCAGCCAGGATCCATCTGACATCAACAATGATGTCCCTGGTTCCACAGCCTCTTCTGAAACCAGCCTGAATTTCTGGCAGTTCCCTGTCGATATACTGCTGCAGCCATTTTTGAATGATCTTCAGCAAAATTTTGCTTGCTTGTGATATTAATGATATTGTTCTATAATTTCCACATTCGATTGGATCACCTTTCTTGGGAATAGGCATAAATATGGATCTCTTCCAGTCAGTTGGCCAGGAAGCTGTCTTCCAGATTTCGTGGCATAGATGAGTGAGCACCTCCAGTGCTGCATCTGTTTGTTGAAACGTCTCAGTTGATATTCCATCAATTCCTGAAGCCTTGTTTTTCGCCAATGCCTTCAGAGCAGCTTGGACTTCTTCCTTCAGTACCATTGGTTCCTGATCATATGCCACCTCTTGAAATGGTTGAATATCGACTAATTCTTTTTGGTATAATGAGTCTGTGTATTCCTTCCATCTTCTTTTGATGCTTCCTGCGTCGTTTAATATTTTCCCCATGGAATCCTTCACTACTGCAACTCAAGGCTTGAATTTTTTCTTCAGTTCTTTCAGCTTGAAAAACTCCGAGTGTGCTCTTCCCTTTTGGTTTTCCCTCTCCAGCTCTTTGCACATGTCATTATAATACTTTACTTTGTCTTCTCGAGAGGCCCTTTGAAATCTTCTGCTCAGTTCTTTTACTTCATCAATTCTTCTTTTGCTTTAGCTGCTCGACACTCAAGAGCAAGTTTCGGAGTCTGCTCTGACATCCATCTCAGTCTTTTCTTTCTTTCCTGTCTTTTCAGTGACCTTTTGCTTTCTTCATGGATGATGTCCTTGATGTCATTCCACAACTTGTCTGGTCTTTGGTCACTAGTGTTCAATGTGTCAAATCTATTCCTCAGATGGTCTCTAAATTCAGGTGGGATATACTCAAGTTCATATTTTCGCTCTCGTGGACTTGCTCTGATTTTCCTCAGTTTCAGCTTGAACTTGCATATGAGCAATTGATGGTCTGTTCCACAGTCGGCCCCTGGCCTTGTTCTGACTGATGATATTGAGCTTTTCCATCGTCTCTTTCCACTTTTTTTTTTTTTTTCTTTCCACAGATGTAGTCAACTTGATTCCTGTGTGTTCCATCTGGTGAGGTCCATGAGTATAGTCGCCATTTATGTTGGTGAAAGAAAGTATTTGCAATGAAGAAGTCGTTGGTCTTGCAAAATTCTATCATTCGATCTCCGGCATTGTTTCTGTCCCTAAGGCCATATTTTCCAACTACTGACCGGTCTTCTTTGTTTCCAACTTTTGCATTCCAATCGCCAGTAATTATCCATGCATCTTGATTGCATGTTCGATCAATTTCAGACTGTAGCAGCTGATAAAAATCTTCTATTTCTTCATCTTTGGCCCTAGGGGTTGTTGCGTAAATATGAATAATAGTCGTATTAACTGGTCTTCCTTGTAGGCGTATGGATATTGTCCTATCACTGACAGTGTTGTACTTCAGGATAGATTTTGAAACATTGTTTTTGACAATGAATGCAACAGCATTCCTCTTCGAGTTGTCATTCCCAGCATAGTAGACTATATGATTATCCGATTCAAAATGGCCAGTACCAGTCCATTTCAGCTCACTAATGCCTAGGATATCTATGTTTATGAATTCCATTTCATTTTTGACGACTTCCAATTTTCCTAGATTCATGCTTCGTACATTCCAGGTTCCGATTATTAATGGATGTTTGCAGCTATTTCTTCCCATTTTGAGTCATGCCACATCAGCAAATGAAGGTCCCGAAAGCTTTACTCCATCCACGTAATTAAGGTCAACTCTACTTTGAGGAGGCAGCTCTTCCCCAGTCATCTTTTGAGTGCCTTCCAACGTGGGGGGCTTATCTTCCAGCACTATATCAGACAATGTTCTGCTGCTATTCATAAGTTTTTCACTGGCTAATGCTTTTCAGAAGTAGACTGCCGGGTCCTTCTTCCTAGTCTGTCTTAATCTGGAAGCTCATCTGAAACCTGTCCTCCATGGTTGACCCTGCTGGTATCTGAACACCGGTGGTACAGCTTCCAGCAAGTAACACAGCAACACACAAGCCCCCACAGTACAACAAACTGACAGACACGTGGGGGTTTATAAATGTAGGTTGATTAAAACCTAGATTAATTCAGCTAATAATATGACTTTTAGAAACTCTGAATTATTGACATAGATTTCTGCGCAAATAATGAGCTATATTGTCTGGTCTTTAAAAAAAAAAAAAGCTGTCCCAAAAGCTGTTTGACAGATATTTCCTGTGGTTTTTTTTTTTTTTTTTTTGCACTATTCAGTTTTTCATATATATTACAAAAGTAAACTTATGCTCAAAGGAGGTAAATTATGTGAAATAATGAAATAGGATCAAATAATAAGATTGAACTGGACCATATAAAACCAGGGCAAGATTAGGGATAGGATTTGTCATTTTATTCTGGACCTTTACAGAGACACAGAGCATCTTGATCATATGTTGCCTTAGAAAGGGCCACATGAACCAGAGACCTACATTATCCCGAGACCAGAAGAACTAGTTGGTGCCCGGCCACAATCGATGTCTGCCCTGTCAGGGAGCACAACAGACAACTCCTGAGGGAGCAGGAGACCAATGGGACACAGACCCCAAATTCTCATAAAAAGCCCATACTTAATGGTATGACCGCGAATAGAGGAATCCCAGAGGCAATGCTCCCCAGACCTTCTGATGGCACAGGACAGGAACCATCCCCGAAGACAACTCATCAGGCATGAAAAGGACTGGTCAGTGGGGGGGAGAGAGATGCTGATGAAGAGTGAGCTAATTAAATCAGGTGGACACTGGAGAGTGTGTTGGCAACTCTTGACTGGAGGGGGGATGGGAAGATAGAGAGAGGGAAGACGGCAAAATTGGCACGAAACGAGAGACTGAAAGGGCTGACTCAATAGGGGGAGAGCAAGTGGGAGAAGGGAGTAAGATGTGTGTAAACTTACATGTGACAGACTGGAATGGTAAATGTTCACTTGAAGCTTAATAAAAATTAATTTTAAAAAATAAATAAAGTCATATTCCAAGAATACTGGATAATAATGATATCTTTAGGAGAATAATTGGCAATACACCCTATGAATAATAACCTGTGCAAGGTGTTTTGTAGATAATAAATGAACACAGAATTAACAAAACTGCCAAAAATAGTATCCACAAAACACTAATTTTAGGTGGCTTGTGAAATACAAAATTTAGATAGGAAAAGTCAAGGCAAGGAATAACAATGCATTCCAAGAATTACTCTTCAAGGCAATGTGAAAAGGAATTAACTAAAGTTACCCTTCCCAGATCAGATCCACACTGGCTGAGCCTTCTTCACCATTTCTGTAAGCTCCCCAGTATCTCAGATGGCCTCTTAAGTTGTTTACTTGTCCAAGCAGGGACCAGTAACGTGAAATTTGTCTCTGAAAATTGAAGGTGCCAAGAGACCAAAGAAAGAGGCAGGTAACTCCAGTGTGGCAGCAAAGGATATGTATGTTAGAGAGACTTACATATTAAGGTCAAGTCCTGTGTGGTAGCAGGACCACAGAAGATCTCTGCACCCCGCAGTGGGAGGGCAGAGGTTTTATGGTGGTAGTGGACAATAGTGGCTTCGTGCCAGGGGCTTACGTAAGAATGCAACTGTAGTGAACTAGCAGACCACATGGGGGCACCCATGTTCAGCCTCACAAAGCCTGTTTCCCCTTCATTACTATTTCTACCATCTCCTCTTCCCAGACATAGTAGGACACCAAAAGAGGGGTCAGAACAGTTGCGTAATTAATTTCTGAATGAGGCTTCCTCCAACTTCTGTGAACTTTTTCCATCCAGAGACAACTATTTGCTCAATATGGCCTTTCATTTCTAGTGCATGTTAAACTTTATCTTTGTTAGAATAATGGTCTGTCACGTGGTCATCTTTTGCACTGTAATTTCTTTTCATTATTTTGTGACAATTGACATCTGACAGAAAATGGAAACTGACTTAAATTGTAAGTAGATGACTCAATCAAAGTGATAAAAAAACAACTTTACTAGTGATCTAAGAATTACAATAAACACTGATTGATTACTTTTACATTTTTTAAAAACTCATAAAAAAATTCTGCCTTGATAGAGCTTAGTAAAGCTCTCAAATATGTTAACTCATATACACTTAATTAATTATTCTGCTTTCTGAACATAAAAATGGAGTTTTCTGCCAGAATTATTTAGTCATTGATTTTGAAAACTCCTATTTCAGTACCTAAACCAAAAGCCAAACCCATTGCCGGCAAGTCAATTCCGACTCATAGCGATCCTATAGGACAGAGTAGAACTGCCCCCATAGAGTTTCCAAGGAGCCCCTGGTGGATTCGAACTGCCAACCTTTTAGTTAGCAGCTGTAGCTCTTAACCACTAAAAATATTAACTAGTGCTACCTTAGTAGTAAGAAAAATTAAATAGAAACTGGTTAAATGATACTTGTTTATCTCTTTCATGCAGTACTCATATTTCTGGTTTTTAAACCCCTTTTGAGTAAAAATATCAATACTTCAATAATCATGTGCACTGGAGATAAGCATCTAAGAAACGAAAAGAAATTTTAAATGCATTTGGTTTTCTGAGTATACTAGAGTACCCACCAGTAGAATATCATAATAATTCAAGTAAAACATGTTTAAAAAAACCAAAAACCAAACCTGTTGCTGTCAAGTCAATTCTGACTCATAGCGACCCTATAGGACAGAGTAGAACTGCCCCATAGAGTTTCCAAAGAGCACCTGGCAGATTTGAACTGCTGACCTTTTGGTTTGCAGCTGTAGCACTTAACCAGTACACCACCAGAGTTTCCAAAACATGTTTAGAAAGGCTATTGGATGTTGTTTCCAACAAAAATGGGGCAGTTCTACTCTGCCCTATAGGGTCACTATGAGTCGGAATCGACTCGACGGCAGCGGGTGCTATTGGATGTTGAGGGTTCAGTGGTGGAATTCTTGCTTTCCACACAAGAAAACCAGTTTAGATTACTGGCCAAGGCACCTCTTCGGCAGCTACCAGGTGTCTGTTAGTGGAGGCTTGTGTGTTACTATGAAGCTGAACGGGTTTCAGCAGAGCTTCCACTCTAAGACAGACTAAGAAGAAAGGCCTGGTGATGTGCTTCTGAAAATCAGTCAGTGAAAACCTCTGGACCACAAGTCCCAACCTGCAGCCCGTCGTGGTGATGGTGCAGGACCTAGCAGCGTTTAGCTCATGGGTCACCGCGAGCTGAAGGCTAACTCGAGGGCAGATGTGTGTAAATATAAAAACCAACCCACTGCTGTTAAGTTGATTCCTACTCACAGTGACCCTATAGGACAGAGTAGGACTGCCCCATAGGGTTTCTAAGGTAGATTCAAACTGCTGACCTTTTGGTTCACAGCTGAGCTCTTAATCACTATGCCACTAGGGCTCCTGTATAAATATGGATGTATAAAAATAAACAGTGACAGAGTGAACGAGTCCGGAAGATCAGTCTGAGTGGACTCCCATATCAACACCGAGCCCTTCAGACAGCTTAGAGACACCAAAAATTAGAGAAAGGTTCTCCCTTCCCTACTATCCACCCACCTTCTTCCCTCTGCTCCCAGCTCTTTTCCTCCTCCATTCGGCTGTCCTTTGGAAGTCAGGAAGCAGTCTCTGCAGGCTGAAACTCTGTCTCTCCACACCCCTCCATACCCCTCCAGCCCCATCCACCACCTCCACTCTGGATTAGTGCTCTGCTGCCATAGAACCCAACCGTATAGTTTGCATTAATGTAACACTTAAAATGTACCATATTAAAAATTGCCTCTTGTCTTTCTCATACTCTCGCTGAAAACAAGATCGTTGAACTTGCTGTTCCCTCTGCCTGGAAGTTCTCCCCTACAGAACTGACTCTTCATTACAGTTTCAGACACTATCACATTACCCTATTGTATTTTTCTTCATAGTACTTAAGACTATCTGAAATTCTTATATTTGTTTCCTTGCGTGTTACCCGTTTCTTCCGTTAGAATGTAAGATTCATGAAAGCAAGGACCTAGTGTTTTTAGTTCAGTGCTGTAACATCAGTGCCAGGAACGGTGCCAGGCACATGAACTTTCCATAAATATGCCGATAAGCATTCTATTGCGTGCTTCCTAGGTGCCGTGCTCCACGCTGGTAACACAATTATGAAAACAACTTAGTTCCTGTCCTTTTAGCTTTATCAAAGAGCAAAAGGAAGAAGGCCTCTGTGACAGGAAAACCAGTGAACAGAGGAGAGAGGTGCTATGGTTTCCAGGGCTGCTGTAACAAAATACCACAAAGTGGATGGCTTTAAACAACAGAAATTCACTGTCTGACAGTTCTGGAGGCTAGTGGTCTGAATTGAGGGTGTTGGCAGTGTCACGTTCTCTCCGGGGAAACATCTTTTCTTATTTCTCTCAGCTGCTAGTAGCCTCAGATGTCCCTTGGTGTATCGATGCATCTCCACGTGATTAACTTTGCTGTGTCTGTCTCTCTGTATCTTTTCTTCTCTTTTATAAAGACAACACTGAGACAGTCTTAGGACCCACTTTATTCTGGTATGACTGCTATCGTGTTAACTGATAACATCTTCCAAGATCCTATTTCCAAACAAGGTCACATTCACAGGTACCAGGGATTAGGACTTCAGCATAAATTTTTGGAGGATACTATTCAATCCACTGGAGTCTTGGGTGGCATAATGGTTAAGTGCTCATCTGCTTACCAAAAGGTCAGCAGTTCAAGCCCACCAGCCACTCCTTGGAAACCCTATGGGGCCAGTTCTATTCTGTCCTTATAGAGTCGCTATGAGTCAGAATCAACTCGATAGCAACAGGTTTTGGTTTCTTCAATCCATAGCAAAAGTGGTACCATAGAAGATTAAAGTGGTGAGCACGGACCAATTCATGTAGGACCTTGAAGGGCATGGTTAAGGATCTAGATTTTATTAAATTCTAAGTACAATGGGAAATCACTGAAGAATTTTGAACAGCAGACTATTTAGAAGACTAATCTATTTAATGTTTATAAAGGCTCAGTTTGCCTGGAACTTTAAGAATGAACTATTAAAACCAAGCTGGAAAGCCAAATAATATGTAATAAAAACAAAGCATTCTTATTTTGGCTGATGCACCAAAGAAATAGATACCAAGTACCCACATTCCAAGGAGCCTTTGCTACTAACAGAAAGGTTACCAGTTTGAACCCACCAGCTGCTCCGTGAGAGAAGGATGTGGCAGTCTGCTTCCTTAAAGATTACAACCTTGGCAACCCTATGGGGCAGTTCTACTCTGTCCTATAGGGTCACTATGAGTCGGAGTCAAATCAACAGCAGTGGGTTACCCACATTCCAGGATAAGATGCTAGACCAACACATGCCCTATTCAGGACCTGGGAGGGAAGTTACTGTTCGAGTCGATTCCAACTCAAAGTAACCCTATAGAACAGAGTAGAACTGCCCCATAGAGTTTCCAAGGAGCACCTGGTGGATTCGAACTGCCAGCCTTTTGGTGAGTAGCCGTAGCACTTAACCACTACTCCACCAGGGTTTCCAGGAAGGAAGTTAGGAAGGAGTAAAACATGGTTTTACAGTTCTTAGGCCTTCACCATTTCAAGATTATAAAACTGCTGAAATTGAAGATGGTGAGAACTGGAAAATAAAGTAAGCGTGATCTTTGGAGAAATTATAGATTTGCTATGTGTTTGCTCCCTTTCCTATGAGAGGAGCTGTGTTTGGGGTTGAGTTATTAGTGTTTCCCTGTCATTTCAATCTGAGAAAGGAGCTTCAAGTCGATGGTTCCAAGAACATGGCTTATGACCTCTGGTGTCTGTAGAAGAAGAGCTGGTGTTGTACCCACATCTGGAAAAGCATAAATTGAGACCATTGCTGGTCACCTGTTTGCCACAAACCCAACAAAAGAGGCTACTTTTGCAATAGTTTTTTTTAGAGACAACTGAGAAATGAGTCATTCTTTCACTCATTCGTCAAGTATTTATTGAGCACCTACTATATGTCAAGGAGTCCCTGGGTGGTGCAAACAGTTAATGCACTCAGCTGCTAACCAAAAGTTTGGCAGTTCAAGTCTACCCAGAGACACCTCAAAAGAACGATCTGGAGATGTACTTCTGAAAAATCAGCTATTGAAAACCCTATGGAGCACAGTTCTACTCTGACACATGTAGGGTTGCCATGAGTCAGAACCCACTCAGCTGGCAATTGGTTTTCCAATATGTCAAGCACTATTCTAGGCACTTGAAATAATACATTAATGAACAAAACAAAGATCCCTGTTCTCAAGTCAATCGCATCCTCGTGGGATGAGATAGACAAAACATAGTAAGTATACACTGCAGGAGATTATAAGTGATAAAGAAAAAGGAAAAATCAAAGCCAGGTAAAGGAGATGGGGGAAGGAGTATGGTAAGGAGGAAGAGAGGTAAGTGTAGGTTGCAGTATTAAGCAGAGTGCTGAAAAGGTGAGATTTGAACAAAGACTTGAAGGAGGCGAGTGAGTTAACCAAGTGGTTATCTCAGGTAAGATTATTTCAGGCAGAGGGAACAGCTATAGTAGTGGTTCTCAAATTTTAGCAAGAATCATACTCCCTTAAAGGGCTTGTAAAAACACAGATTTCTGGGCTCTACCCCCGGAGTTTTTTGAGTCAGTGTCGGGGTAGAGGGGCTCTGGTGGTACAGTGGTTAAGAGCTCAGGCTGCTAACCAAAATGTCAGCAATTCGAAGCCACCAGCCACTGCTTGGAAACCCTATGGGGTCACTATGAGTTGGAATTGACTCAACAGCAGTGGGTTTTTTTTTTTTTTAATGAGTCAAGGTAGAGCCAAGAGTTTGCATCTCTAAAGGGCCCCAAGCAATGCTGATGCTGATAGTACCACACTGAGAATCACTGCACTAGAGGAAATGCCCCAGGGTAGGAATGGAGCAGTGTGTTTGAATGTTTCTTGAGTGAGGCCCAGGCATTCAGCTGGAGCCATTCTGAAAAAAACTTACTCAAGAGGGCTAGCTGCCTTCAGAGGCTGTGAGATGAGCAACAGAAAACCAGGGCTAAGAGAAGAATTTCAAGGGACCAACTGGAGAAGATATTTGCTCCAGTTAAGAGCACTGCCTTGAAATTCACTTAACTAATTTCTCTTAACTAGTTAAATTCACTTTCTCTTAACTAATTAAATTCATCCATTCTTTAAAGACACTACCTTCTCCACATTTAATCTAAACTTATTTCCCAACTGGTGTTTTTATTTACCATTTGACTTTACTTTTCAGTTAATATCCTCAACTCCCTTTTTACCTTGTACTTCCCCCACAGTGAGATATATAATCCAACAACGTTCATTTTCCACTCCTACCCCAGGGCTTCGATGGCACTAGAAAAAAAAAAAAAAAAACCCCAGGGCTACTGAGCATTTTCAAAGAAAAATTGCACTGTAGTATAGATGGATGCTTATATAGCTTTAAACAACACAGAGCATTCTATAATTTACCTTTTATCACCTTCTTTTCCTACTCTCTATAGCAACTGCGGTGCCCTGGTGGTGTAGTGGTTAAGAACTTGGCTGCGAACCAAAAGGTCAGCAGTTCAAATCCACCAGCCACTCCTTGGAAACCCTATGGGGCAGTTCCACTCTGTCCTGTAGGGTCGCTATGAGTCAGAAGCAACTAGATGGCACCTA
The DNA here is from genome assembly GCF_024166365.1 of Elephas maximus indicus. Classification (NCBI taxonomy): domain Eukaryota; kingdom Metazoa; phylum Chordata; class Mammalia; order Proboscidea; family Elephantidae; genus Elephas; species Elephas maximus. The sequence continues at coordinate 60,631,830 of NC_064836.1, forward strand.
ACAACAACATAGCAACTGTGCCAAATATTCATCTCACTTTTCATGATACCTGCATTCTCCCCCGCAACACATGACACAGTCTCCTCTTCAAAGAATAGGAGTCCATGACACAAGAAAACCCCCAAGGTCCTGCCATTTTCCATCTCCACCCTCAGCACATACATGCGCACATGTTTCACTTATCTTCTTTCGTCCAGTGTCAAATAAGACAATACAAAGTACTTAAGAAAGTGTTTGACACAAACTAAAGTACTCGATAAGTTTTGTTTTGTTTTTAATTCCTTTTTGTAAGTAGGTAATGAATGTACAGTGAGTATAAACCTTTAGAGTCTTTTTCCAAGCCCGGCTTCCCTAGCCATACATTTCCACTTCTTGACAGCAATCATAGTTACCAGTTTCTAGTGTACCCTCCCAGAGATAGTCTATGTACAAATAAGCAAGCATATTCATATACATTCTTTATTTTACATGAATGTAACATATTATGCCTACTGTTAGGGATTGAATTGTGGCCCCAAAAAAGATATGCTGAAGTCCAAACTCCTATACTCGTAAATGTGACCGTGTTTGGGGAAATAGAGTCTTTCTTGGCAGATGACAGAAGCTAACAACAACAACAATTAGTTAAATTAATGACGTCATACCAGAGTAGGGTGAGTCCTAACCCCTTCAGAGGGGTGTACTTACTTACCAGATGATATATATTATGATGCAAATCCAATATTTTATTTCCTAGATCAGGATGTTTACCAGGTATTAATAATTAACTACCTTTAGAAATAAATTTTTTAAATATTTTTTATCACTAAATCTCAGCATCTCAGCAACTTTCCAGTAAGGCTACAGAATCTCCAGGTTCTTTGTCTAGTTCCTGCAGATAACCCTTGTTTTGGCACAGTGGTTAAGCGCTCGGCTGCTAACCAAAGGGTCGGCAGTTTGAATCCACCATCTCTGTCTCCTGGTTCCAGGAACTTCTCAGTGCAGGAATCCCAGGTCCAAAGGACAAGCTGGCTCTTTCTTCCTTGGTGGTGGTGGGACCTTCTCTTTCCTACCTCTGGGGTGGCTCATTTCAAGCCCAGCCAGAAGGCAAAACTGACCCATCCCTTTGGTGGGCCACAATTACCCTATCACACAGTCCCACCCAATCACTTGGGTAGGAGTTACAAGACCATGACTAGAAAGGCCATATAAAAGTGATCCATCACACTGCACCCGTTATCTCACCCTCGAATCCCCCACCACACACACACACACACACACACACTCACAGACACGCTTCCTCCCTCTTTAGGTTTCAGCAGTAAACAACAGAAATGGCACAGCACACTGAGTCTCTACAGATGTATTTAGTTCCTTTTTCAAGGCAAATGTTTTGAAAGCTGGTTTTACAGTGTTCACTGAATGTTGTGTAGTGTCCTAAGATGGCGATTGTTGAGATTTAATTCTTTTCCCAAAGTGTAGCAAACTACCTAGCAGTTATCTCTTGAAAGCAATAACCAAAATCATTTCAGCAATGAAATGTGTGAATGTGTAAATTTCATTTAAATCAGAATTACTTTCTTCCTGCTAAATCTTCTTAGATTTTGTTAAAGCTGCTTCATGAATCAATAAACTGCATCTGGATCTGAGTAACTCCCAGTGAATGGACAGTCTTCTCAAAGGAACACTTGTTTACAAGTGCAGGTTTCTTATGAGGGCAAGTCATTTCAAAATGACTATGACTCATTTGCCTTTTTTGTAGGCCCAGAAAACTAGGAAGTGCGAGCCAGCCTTTACTTCTGAATCTGAACTAAAAGCCAGCATACCAGCAGGCTGCATATACCCTCCTCACATACTACCATCCTTGCCCTGATAATAAACTATAGGAAGGGAGGAGGATGCAGAATTAATTTCTGATAAACAATCAGTAGGGCACCTGCTTGCATCAGCCTGGGATTGGTCAGGAAAAGAGAGTCACTCAAATATTCCTGTAACAAAAGAGTTTAAGGAAGATACTGGAGATCACATCGATGTTTGAAAAGCTGATCAATAAAGGTCAGGAAAGTCAAAACTGAATTTCCTTCCAGTTGCTGCCTGAAGTCAAGGAAACCAAAACCAAACCAAACCCATTGCCATGGTGTCAATTCCAACTCACAGCAGCCCTGTAAGACAGAGTAGAAGTGCCCTGTAGGGTTTCCAAGGAGAGCCTGGTGGATTTGAACTGCTAATCTTTTGGTTAGCAGCCAGATTCTTAACCACTACGCCACCAGGGTTTCCAAAGATACAGGAGCAGATACTAAAGCACCTCAGCCTAACGTCTCAAAATAGGTGGCTTTTCAACAGCTTCCTTGGGAACTGTTAAGATTCTCAAAAGATACATGAGAAAACTCTAAACAACTGTTTCTAAGATCACGTAGAGAATCTCCTATGAATGTTTGCCCAGGCATCTTGCTACAACCACCTCTAGAGAATCATCACTTTCTTCTTCTGACTTCCAAACCTTGTACAAATTCCTCTAATTGGCAACTTTTTTGGTAAAGCCAGACCATTCAGAGAAGGGGATTCTGGGAAATGTAGTCCTCTGCCCCTCCTCTACATTGCAGGGGATTGAGCGCTCATAAAGATGCTGAGCTGACAACAGACCATTCAGCACAGTTCATCCTTGTCAACTCAGCACCCGTGCATATGTGACAACGACTTTGGGACCCAGTGGCAAGCAGAGACGGGAGAAGCAGGAGAAGGCTGTTGGTGAAGAAACTGGAGGCTGGAACAGTAGTGAGGAAACTGATCTTAGAGACTACAAAGAGGGCAACCTATGTTTTGTAGTAGCAAAACTGTTTGTAAAACTGTGGCCTGCAGTAGCTTGGAGAATAAAATATATCTCAAGCGTGTGTGAATCCGACCAAAGGGACTTTCAGATAGAATTTCAAAAGTGTCAGCTGACCGTTTTTAGCTTTGTATAATAAAGTATGGAAAGAAAGAGATGAACTAAAGTTTCCAAGCAAAATTTAGAGGAAATAAATAGGAGCCAGGACTTGTTGGATTGAAAAACAAAGCTTGCTTCAGCCAAAGAGACATCGGCAAGCATCATATAAGCAGAGCTTAACAAAGCCTACTACTTAGAGGGTGCCCTCTTATGAACATGAAACCACCATGATCTTAAGTCTGGTGTAGCCTCCTTGATGATAGAAGTTCACGTGCAGAGAGAGGCCCAGCCAGCCATGCCAACCTTTTCAGATCAGGCCAGCTCCTAACTGGCCCATTACCTAGACGCAGCCGCGTGTGTAAGCCCAGGTGAGACCAGCAGAACCATCTTGCCATCTTACAGAATCGTAAGAAATGACAAATGAGTTTTGTTTTAAGCCACTAAAATTTTGAATTGTTTTTCTCATGCAGTGATACATAACTGATACACAGAATAAAAATCCTTGGGATATCATCAAAACTAAGAGGGAGATTTTCATAACAGCAATAGGTCAAGCATGATGACTAAGGAGCAGAGAAGGGTGTGAGAATTGCCTGCAAAAACCAATTCTACCACAGGCAGTCAGACCATCTAAGGCAGTGGTTCTCAAACTATGGTCTGTGGAGCCCTAAGGGTCCTTGAGACCCTTCCTGGGGCTCCATAAGGTCAAAATTATTTTTATAATAATCCCTTTTTACTTTGTTGACATTTTCAGTGCTGGTGGAAAAGCAACAGTAGGTAGAACTGCTGACTTTGTGAGACAAAGCAGTGACACCAAATTTTATCAGTAGCGATAATGTTCTTCACTGCTACACCCTCACAATAGAAAACAAATACCAGTTTCATGTTAGAATGTTCTTGATGAAGTAGTACTGGTATTCATTTTGTTAAATGTCAATCCTTGAGTGAAGATTCCTTTTAAATATTCTCTAAAACACAATGGAAAGTAGGCATAAAGCACTTCTAGATACCAAAGTAGGACGTTGTCTTGAGGGAAATCACACGCGCAGTTGAGCTGAGAGTTGAACTCTTCACTCTTCGTGAAACACTATTTTTACTTGAAAGAACAACAGAGAGGTAAAACCATGGTTAATCAGACTTTGCTATTTGGGCAGATATTTTCTTGAAATAAACCAAGTGAGCCTGTCACTCCAGGGGAAACAATGGATGTTTTGAGTTGCCAATTGTAAATTTTGATTTTCCAAGCAAAAAATGAGAAGTTTGGAAAACTTGAACCTGCTGTCATGATTTTGGCAGCTCCCTAAAACTTAAAGACTTTTCTGATGAGATCAGGGGTAATACTAACGGAGATGAGTTTTTTCATATTGTATAATAAACGCGGTAACATTTGGAAGGTCTGCACAACTCGATGAAATGGTAACTTCTGAGCTATTAGACACAGACTGTGTCATCCACGCTTTGGCCTACCCTTAGAACAGAGACTTTATTCTGTAGTTTGAATGCTGTCATTGAGGGATAATCAAGATCACTCTTGAAAGAGTTCCTATCGTCTCATCAGTCGTGTGTAGCCTTCTTGAGACGAAAACTTCCCCTTCTTTTTTTTTTTTCCGTTCATTGTCGTTGAGTTTATTCTGACTCACGATGATCCCGTGTATGTTAGAGTGGAACTGGAACTGTGCTCCAGAGTTTTCAGTGGCTGATTTTTCAGAAGTAGATCACCAGCTCTTCCTTCCAAGGCACCTCTGGGTTGACTCATGAGGGACACACAGTGGAAACTTGAGATATGAAGGAGCTTAAAGGAATCTGGGGAGACCATGTATGAAGTAATGAAGGTAAATTGGTTAATCCAAATTCTAATTGCAAGTGGCAAGGAAAACAAGACAAAGAAAACCTGTTTGGCTGCATTTATTTGTTTCCTATTTTCTTTCCTATGAACACAATTATCAGATATCAGCTGGTTTTCTAAATTGAACAACGGGAAGATTTTTTGTAAACTGCAGTAGAATTTATATGACAAGTTTTTTTGTTTGTTTTTTACTTACCTAGCATCATTTAAATGCTACAATGTGACACTTAGAGAAATTGGTTGAATTACCAAATAATATACCTTCAAATTTTAAGCTAGTCCGTTTTCCTGAGGAATTTATATTTATATGGAAACCCACGGAACTATTTCCTGACAATCTCTCTTGTTTAATATTCTATTCAAAAAGTAATTTCAGGATTATCTCTTAAAGAAGTTCTTATGCCAAAACTGTTTATCAGGAAAATAAAAGTGGAAAGTTATTTCTGCTTTTAATATGGAAAATTCCAGCACTTTTAAATCAATCCCCATAACATTAAAGAAACACCATCGCAAAGGAATTAGTCAAGAAACTAGTTTTCCATGGAATATATAATGCAATCAAGGGGAAAAATGGGAAGAAAAGTAGAACTTAGTCTTCCGTGTTTCTAATATACCTAACTGGTTCACCTGTGACCACTGACCTCTAAAATTGTTGCCAGAGCAAATAGCTAAATACTGTGAGGTCCATTGACATTGAAAGTCCATGTGGCAGATGTGCATGACAGTCCTGATGGTGCCTGTGAGCACACCATTCCATCTCAGGCCCTGGGATCCAATGTTGACTTTAGAAAATATGGTCATATGGCAGAATTCTCATGACAGATTGTGAAGAATGGAAACTACATGGGAGTGGTTAGTGATTACTACCAGAAAGGTTGCCAGTTTGAACCCACCCAGAGGCACCTCAGAAGACAGGCCTGGTCATCTCCTTTTGAAAGGTCACAGCCTTGAAAGCGCTATGGAGCAGTTCTACTCTGCACACGTGGGGTCACCATGAGTCAGAATCGACTCAGTGGCAACCAGCACCACCACTGACAGCAGGCCAGAGCAGGAGGTCAGAGAGCTCCATAAAGACAGCAATAAAAACTGAGAAACACCAGAAGAAAAGCTAGAGAAAGTTTATTCATTTGAGAAATTCCAAGAAACAAGAATATGAGAAAGAGAGATACTGAGAAAGTTTTACACAGGAAATGGGAGAGCTGCTGTCAATAAGAGTAACCCACCTGTGCTATGTCCATAAAGCATTAGAGAAACGGCTGAGGAACAACTATGCTGATATCTTCCAGAAACCTGACTCCTTGGGCTAAGGGCATTGACATCCCCTGGAAACTTGTTAGAAATGCAAATTTCCCAACTCTGTCTTAGTTTTACTGAATGTGAAACGTAGGGGGGTGGGAACAAGGAATGTGCGTGTTAACAAGCCCTCTGAGGCATGCTCCAGTTCAAGAGCCACTGGTTTAGAATTTTTCTGGAGACTTTAACCTCCATCTTTTTCTGGAGTTGTTTTAGCTGCCTTGACAAATGGGTAAGTGTTGATATGTATGATGTAGATATACAACTCTTCATTTACACTCAGAAAAAAAACTTACTTTCTGGGTAGCAATCATTCCAGTTTCTTCTGCTCTCAAACTGCTTAGGAGTCATCAGTAACTGACTTCAAAGAGTATCAGAAAATAAAAAACTAAATTTAGTACTGGCAATTCAAACAAGAGTAGAATGGTAAATATACTGCACTCCAGAGATTTATATTATATATTTATATATAGATGTACACATATATATACACACACGTATACACACACATATATAGTATTTTTTAATTATTATTTTATCGGTTCCAACACATTAGGCATAATCACTTAAAGTAAGAATAATTCAATAGTCATAACTTCTTAGTTTATTCTTATAAAATTTCAGCCTTCCCCTTTCTCTCTGTCCTTTCCTAAGATATAGGTAGCTGCTAAAGAATTACTAGAGAGAAGGCGGCTCATGCAAGAGAACAATAACATATCTCATAAAAATTATTATTCATATTTCATCACACTCCATTGCTCTTAGCTGACTTGTAATTAAATAATATCATGAAGAAAAACAAAATGTTTATGAGACGTGTGGAGAGTCCTTTTTCTGAGGTAAGGTTGTATGGTCATTACAATGTGACTTGGAAAGAGAATAGCTTCCATTTCAGGGTGAGTGCCATTATGAGCTCTTCTTACTGGCAATTTCACTATGGTGAGTGGGTTATTTGGTCATATCTGTCATTGTTATTACGGGCAGTGGTAAATGGTTATTTGACTTTTCTAATCCAAATTAACTACTTATATCCACAAAGACTGTTAATCACTCCTTGATATTTTTCTAATGTCATTAAATGATCATGGGATACTAGAGACCTTACTAAAAATTATTTTTACTTATTTCTCTTTTTATAATCTATCCTGTCATAAAACATATAAAAGTTTGTTTAGTCTCCATGAGCCCAGTGACAATGTTCTCAATGTAACTGAATTAAGTAAAAATGGTTTATCATTTTTAATACTACATTTACTATAATGGGAAACCCTGGTGGCATAGTGGTTAAGTGCTATGGCTGCTAGCCAAGAGGTCAACAGTTTGAATCTACCAGGTGCTCCTTGGAAACCCTATGCGGCAGTTCTACTCTGTCCTATAGGGTCACTACGAGTCAGAATCAACTCAACAGCAGTGTTTTTTTGTTAATGTAATGGAGCCCTGATGGTGCAGTGGTTAAGAGCTCGGCTCCTAACCAAAAGGTCAGCAGTTTGAATCCAGAAGCTGCTCCTTGGAAATCCCACAGGGCAGTTCTACTCCATCCTATAGGTTCTACTCCATCCTATAGGGTCTTTATGAGTCAGAATCCACTCGATAGCGACAGGTTTGGTTTGCTTTTTAACTATAATATTTTCTTATACAATGCACAAATATATATTAATGACATGCTTTTAAACTTTTTATGCTGTGGACATAGTAAAAAGCAGTTATAGATAATTTTTAAAAATGCTTCTATAATGCTAGAAATTTTGCTGAGTAGTAGTTTATTCATAAAAGTTGTTTTCTTTGTTTAAGAAATGTTTTGAAAGTTATTGTTTGTTACTATTCTCATTGGATTTCTTAATTTAAATGAAAAGAAAAATAAAACCTGCAATTTGAACTCCGTTTTTTCAATCCTAGGGAAACATACAAATATACTTTTTTTTTTAATTATGAAAAAAACTTCAAAGCCTTTTCTGAACTCTTTTTTCCCCTCCTTTTTTATTACAGGTATCTATTTTTCAGGTATAATAATCTTTTCAAACAAACAAAAATGGATTTTCTAAACACATCTGATCAAAACTTGACCTCAGAAGAACTGTTAAACAGAATGCCATCCAAAATTCTGGTGTCCCTCACTCTCTCTGGGCTAGCACTGATGACAACGACCATTAACTCTCTGGTGATTGCTGCCATTATCGTGACCCGGAAGCTGCACCACCCGGCCAACTATTTGATTTGTTCCCTTGCAGTCACAGATTTTCTGGTAGCTGTCCTGGTGATGCCCTTCAGCATTGTGTACATTGTGAGAGAGAGCTGGGTCATGGGACAAGTGGCCTGTGACATCTGGCTGAGTGTTGACATTACTTGCTGCACGTGCTCCATCTTGCATCTCTCAGCTATAGCCCTGGATCGGTATCGGGCGATCACGGATGCTGTCGAGTATGCCAGGAAAAGAACTCCCAAGCATGCTGGCATTATGATTATGGTAGTTTGGATTATATCTATTTTCATCTCGATGCCGCCTCTCTTCTGGAGGCACCAAGGAAGTAGCCGAGATGATGAGTGCATCATCAAACATGACCACATTGTTTCCACCATTTATTCAACATTTGGGGCGTTCTACATCCCACTAGCACTGATTCTGATCCTCTACTACAAGATATATAAAGCAGCAAAGACATTATACCACAAGAGACGAGCAAGTAGGATTGCAAAAGAGGAGATAAATGGCCAAGTCCTCTTGGAGAGTGGTGAGAAAAGCACTAGACTCGTCGCCACACCCTACGCGCTAGAGAAGTCTTTATCAGAGCCATCAACAGATGTTGATAAAACTCATAGTGCAGTGAAAAGTCCTAAGTCTGAATTCAAGCATGAGAAATCTTGGAGACGGCAAAAGATCTCAGGCACAAGAGAACGCAAAGCGGCCACTACTCTGGGATTAATCTTGGGGGCATTTGTAATTTGTTGGCTTCCTTTTTTCGTAAAAGAATTGGTTGTTAATGTCTGTGAAAAATGTAAAATTTCTGAAGAAATGTCAAATTTTTTGACATGGCTTGGATATCTCAATTCGCTTATAAATCCACTGATCTATACAATCTTTAATGAAGACTTCAAAAAAGCATTCCAAAAACTTGTGCGATGTCGATGTTAGTTTTAAGAAAGATTATCATGAAAGAGTTGGTTTTTGTGTATGGGGAGATAACTGAATGCTGAATGATAAAACATTTAAACTTTTAAAAAGGAATATATTAAAATTATTGACATGATAAGAAAATAATTTATATTTGAACAGCAACATGAATACAAAATTTATTCATTTAAAGATGTTTATTTTGACCATCATCCTAGGGTACTCAGAATTAGGAAATAACTTTTAGCAGATTACAGACAATATCTTCCTTAGGCAATGTTCCTAAATGGTTACTTGGAGGAAAAAAAAAATATATATATATATATAAATATACACACACATATATAATTATTATTAATGACAGTGGTTAATAATAGTGATTTTCCAGGTTTACATCTTAAAACAATTACAAAGGAGTTCTTAATTTACAACCTTTGTTCATAATTTCTATATAATCCTATTGTTTTATTATGTAATTCTATTGTTTTATACCAAAGATAATTCATCACAAAGCACACATTTCTCCTACCTAACCACTCTTGTACCCTCTCCATCTTACCTTTGGACAAACAGGGAGAGGGAAAAATAAGCAAGTCTTACTTAGTATGACTGGAGTAAATATAAAAGTCTGGGATTGATAGTCTTTGTGTATAGGGAGTAAAGAGTAACCATAAGTGAGTTACCAAAACAAAAACCAAACCTACTGCTGTCAAGTCGATTCCGACTCACAGTAACCCTACAGGACAGGGTGGAACTGCCCCATAGAGTTTCCAAGGAGCACCTGGTGGACTGGAACCGCCAACCTTTTGGTTAGCAGCCATATAACTTAACCAGTACGCCACCAGGGTTTCCATAAGTGAGTTAGGCACTTCAAAATAAGTCTGAGCTACTTAACATATTCTGTTTCTTTAATATAAATTCCTAGGAGAATGTTTCCTTAACTGTATACTATCAGTATTTGAAATCAAAGCCTTACCTTAGTAGCAATAACTCAGGGAGAGGAGGGGGAGAGTGGAACGTTACAATTGCTCCATGTTTATTTAAGATTCAGACTTAAGGCACTAAGTATCCTAGGTTATGAACCATATTTATTACACCCCTAATGTCTTATTAAAAGGCAAAATATATCTAAGTTCTGTTAATGTTAATAACCTTAGTTACTAACTAAAATATCTATGGTACTTTGCACATCAACAGCTCCATACCTTTGATTTGAACGTAATTTCTTTTTTATTAGAGAGGATGTGATAGGAACTTCAAAAAAATCTCTAGCTTTCCAATTGGTGGACGTGACCAAGCAAAGACATATATTACACTAATGAAAATGACATATATATGCACACGTACATATATATACACACATAGTTAGTTCTTCTATTAGTTAAGTAAACCAAAGCAAGTCCAGTTTCTCTTCAATATTTGTATAGGAATTTGAAAATAATAGAATCGTGCTTCTGAAAGGATTCAGTTCCATCTGAACCTTTTAGAAGTGTGCTGCCACCGTAGCATTCAAGTATTTGGTGGGACATGTCCATGAAATAGCAATGACTTTGGCAGCTACTTGGAGGAAGAGAGGGAAAGGAGATGAAAAGAGATATTGGACATTATTGTGGCTGAATTTGAACGTCAGAAAAATAAGTATACAATAAGTTTTTGTTGTTTTTTTGCTGTCAGTGGGTGGCCACTTATTGTTTTTAGCAGAAAATAATTTATGGTCAACCAAGATCATTTGTAAAATAATACATACCACATATTGTTTTAAAATTGCACCTTTGTGTGTATTTTAAATAGTCTTTCCTGGTGGAGTGCGTAAGAGTGCATTACAACAATTTTTAACATGCATGACATATTACATTCGATCTAACAAATATTTACAGAGTTCCTATTTTATAGAAGACATTGAGTCATGTACTATATAGAAAATACAGGAAATAATAAAATATAGTTTCTTCCCTTAAGAACTTTAAAATCTAAAAGGAGAAACATATAAGAAATGAAAACTGTGCTAGTGAAGAAAAACCAAAAATGTGGCATGGAAGTTGTTTACATAGTTTGATGGGTCAAAGGAAAAACTGAACACATCTGGTTGAGCAAAATCAGGAAAATTTCATAAAGAATGTATGTGAAATGGGTGTCAAATGAGCACCATTTAGACAAGTGAAATGGAAGACTTGTATCCCAGGTGGTGGTAACATCAGAGTTCAGGCCGTATTTGGTTGGTCATGTCCATGAGATAGCAATGACTTTGGCAGCTACTTGGAGGAAGAAAGAAAAAGGAGACGAAAATAATGATTGGACATCATTGTGGCTGATTTTGAGTGTCAGAAAAATAAGTGTACAGTAAGTTTGTGGGGGGGGTTGTTTTGTTTTGTTTTTTGCTGTCAATAGGTGATCACTGATTATTTTCAGCAGAAATATGGCAGTTTTAGGGTAATTTTTTAAAAGCCTATCCAAATCAGAGACGATACTGGAGATCATGACTTCTTGTTAGAAGGCAAATCAGTAATCCAAGCAAAGGGTGATGAAGTCCTAAAACTTATCTAATGGTGGGAATGAAAAGGAAGAAATGGTGTGAAGGTAGAATCCACAGGACATGGCAAAGACTTTAATAAGCAAGTCAAGGGAGAGATAAAAGTCACTGAGCTAACGTCCTTAACTGAAATGAAGAACTCAAGAGACAGGGTCTGTTGGTGAAATGATGACTTCTGTTTTGGGTGCATAAAGACAAGTCAGGGCTCATAAGCACTCTCCCCAGGTCTGGCCCAAGCAAAACTGACAGGTAGATGAAGTTTGTCTGTCTCTCAACCATCTCTGTTGTCCTCCTCGCTTGTCCTTATCTGTCCTTATGCTACACTGGCCATCCAAAGCCAGTTACAGTCTTTGTCATTCTCTGAGTATTTCCCTTTCTACTTATATACTAAAAAATGATTTTGTGAGTTATTCATTCATACCAAAAACCAAACCCATTGAAGTCGATTCCTACTCATGGGAACCTATGTGTTACAGAGTAGAACTTCTCCACAGGGTTTTCTTAGCTGTGATCTTTATTGAAATAGATCACCAGGACCTTCTTCTACAGTGACACTGGGAGGGTCTGAACTGCCAACCTTTCAGTTAGTAGACGAGCACAGGCAGTTTGAGCCACCCACAGACCAGGTGAGTTACTCATTCAAGGCCTTGATAAAGCTAAATAATCTGTTAAATTAGTGGTTTTTTCATCCATCTCATAAATTTATATATTTATAGTGCGGACTTTAAGGGAGACAGCCCATTAATCCAAAAAAACAAATCTCAAGCAGGGTGAGTCTCACTCGTATGGAGATATCCTGCTCTCAGTTGGACTGAAGCTCAAATTCAGGAAAATAATAAAACTGACAGAGAAGCCCCCTTGGAGCTTAGGGAAGAATCGAGTTCATGATTTCTATGCAGAAAAAGAAAACACACACACACAACAAAATAATTTTCACATCCATAATAAATACAACTGAATGATTCATGTATTTAACTGGTAAGTCAGAAGAAAGGTACAAATATAAAAACTGGCTAAATTTTAGATAATAAACGCTTCTACAAATTTAAATATCCCAACACCAAAAAATAACCGGAGGTTTTATTTTTGCCTTGCTCCTTCTAAATCTTTTCAAATGAAGGATATGTAAAAGGGAAGACAGAACAGCAAAGAATGATAGGAAGTAAAACTACTGGATACTAAATGCAATATTCTGTCATTAAACATAAGTGAAAGTTGTGTTTCAAAATCCAATTCTGCTTGTAAAATATGGTATTTATTTTAGGACTGGTTTAAGAATAATATTAACCTGGTTGCATAGTTGAATAGCTTTTTGTTATTTTTGTTTGTTTGTTTTGCCTTGCTTTGCTTTGCTTTACAATTGAACTGCAGGGTCAAATTCTACACCATAAACAGCTTATCCAGGTACTAAATGTTGATGGGTCATTTCTTAAGAAGGAGCAATGTCTGTTTTGAATATTCCAAAATCAATCTTCCTTTCTCTTTTCCGGTGAGCTTGATTTGCCCCTGTGTGTCCCTGGGAATACATGTTCCCTGCAGGCAAAGTGAAGGAAAATTTTTTGGACCCACTTCCAAATCCTTGCTTATGTCAATGATGTAAGTTCTAAATTTTAGAATTCCTTTAGCCATTTAGCAGACCATAATCCACATGTTCACAGGCTTGATCATAAGTATGTCCCTCTATACCAAAGAGCTTTGTGTCAAAAAAGAATGGAGAGTAATTGGAAGCTAATTACCAGAGAATGCATTGATAACGCTCCCCAAATATAAAGTTGGGGGTGATAATCAGATTCTTACTAAAATACATTACTGTAAGGGAAAAAACAGTTTTCTCATAAATTTATACAAGACTATTCTTGACATATAGGTCAGAGAATCAGGTTAACTGTATGGTAGCAGGAAGAAGACTTGGAGTTTTCCTTATGTTCTAAAGCCCTTCAAAAATAATCCTGCTCAATTCAAAATGTGTCCACATTGAAGTAATTCATTTCAGGAAATGTGTATTTTAAAACCTTCCTAATGACTAAAATGATTATATTCAAGTCTTTATTTTTCCACAAATTTTTTTTTCTAAAAGCAAATTAATATTTCTTTCATGAATAAAGTAAATGTTTTCTTAGAACATTGAGATATTTCTCTTGATCTTTTCAATCAATATGCTTTCCCCATTACTTTTAAAATGAGGACCGTATTGTTGGGAGAGCTATATTCTCACATTGTTATAGGTATTGGGTTACTTATATAGACTATCCTCTCTGTATGGTAGTAACTTGAAATCTGCCTGGGGAGGACAAATTTTTTTTCAAAAAACTTACTCTCTAGATAGACCATGAACCATAAAAATTCTGTTTTTACAAAAAAATGCATACTGTTACCTTTATCAACACTAGCAATGATGAATCTTGTCAAAGCAGCCTTTCGTTAAAGCTTGTGTTTAGTCATAGTTCTGATTATGACCGTGGAGAGTTTCCACCTCTGCAATGGCAATAAAATAGCAATAAATGACCTTATTGGTTTATGTAGACACACTAAATCTTGCTTTGTCTTTCTTCCTGTGCTCCCCAATATCATTTCCATTGTATCTATTACTATTCCTGGAAACCCTGCTGGCGTAGTGGTTAAATGCTATGGCTGCTAACCAAAAGGTCGGCAGTTCGAATTCTCCAGGCCCTCCTTGGAAACTCTATGGGGCAGTTCTACTCTGTCCTATAGGGTCACTAGGAGTCGGAATCGACTCAATGGCAACAGGTTTTAGTTTGGTTACTATTCCTAAACTGTATGTATGTAACTAATACTAATGGCTAAAAATATAAAAAATATATACTTATATAAAATATACCCACTCCACTTATTGACTATCTTCTTACCCAATATTTCGCATTTAGCACAAGAGTGAAAAATCTACTAACCCTTTTGTGCCTTAACAAGGCAGTGGGCATGGTGGCAAGGCTGCGGAGCAGCCCCTCCCTTGAGGAGGGTCTCCGGTGGCCTCTGGGAAGCTGGGCCTCACTCGCCTTGTGCCCTCAGTTCCCTCTTGCAGTTCCCTCGGCGCCATGTCCAGCTGCTGCTCAGGCCGGCCTCCTCCATGGCCATGGCCTACGGGTGGACATGCAGGCAACACCGAGCCAGCGGGCACCTACTCTGGGTTTCTAGGTCCTGTGCGGCCTGTGGCCTTTCTCAGAATTGCTATGGGTTGGGAAGGCAGGAAAGAAAGAGTCATAGGAGAGGGTGTTCGGAAGAAATTCATGCAAGTTTAATGGCATCCTGAAATGAGCTGACCTGGGCCTGAAGCCTCCACCTTAGTGGCGCTGGGTGCGAGGCCAGGATCCCTGTGCCCTGGCAGGAATCCCCAGCCTCGGTGACTTGCCAGGCCCGGAGGGCTGAGCAGGTGCCAGGATCTTGGAGGCAGGGCTTGCAGGGCGGGGGTAGAAGTGGAGCTCTGGAGGCGGCTCCACAACGGAAACTCAGACCCAGCACAGAAGGGAGGTGAAGTGGTTAAGCGTGTGCCCTCCAGTCGCACAGCCTGGCTTTATCCAGCTTTGTCAACTCTAATCCTACTTCACAGAGGAATAATCCATAACTGGACTTGTCACAGTGATGAGCACATTAGTAAATCTTAGCTGTTATTATTTCTATGATCATATTTTCTAAATAAAAAAAAAATTGGACAAGTGAATGGTCTGAAAAAAAAATCCTCCATTTTCATATCACATTTTCACATAACAACCAGGTCTTTGGAACCTAATCATGTCCATATGTGAGGAGTGGGTATATCTGGGTCAGCTACCTTGGGGTTTCTTCAACCTCAACCCAGTTAATAAGGGAAGGTTTTGCTCAGCCTCCCAAAACACACATGCACTGATCTCTGTGTTAGTTGGCATGGCTAGGATTCAAGTGTATCAGTGACTTCAGCAGAGAGAGTGCGTGTGTTTGTGTGTGTGTGTGTGTGTGTCTAAGAAATACTGAACTGGAAAAAACTTGATTTCCTTAGCACAGTCCTCTGTTGAACTTGAGGGACAAGAAGGAAACAGCCAGGTGGAGAGAGAATTCGAATTTCAGATCTTAAAAACTGCTGTGCATAAGAATCATCTTAGATGCCTGTTACAAAGCAGAGTCCAAAGGTTCTACGTCTGTGAGTCCAGGGTGGAGCTCAAGAGTCTAAGTCTGTAACAAGGTTTTCTAATGAAGGTGGAATTTGGAGCTGCTTTGGGGAACATTGCTTTAAAGCTCGCTCCTAGGAGTTGGGATCAACTCGACCACAATGGGTTTTTAACTAGTTAACTGTTCTGTAGGACCATAGTTAATAGTAAGTTGAAGCCAAATTTCACCATTTCACTAGTAGGCTTCCAAACAGAATCAAGAAAACTACTTTGTTACTACATGAAAAGTGCCTGATGAAAAACTGAACAAAAACAAGTAAAAATTGCATCAAGATTGTGGAGTTGACGCTAAAGGATTTGATTAAAAAATAACTATTAAAGTCTATTCTCAATCAGGATATTATTTATATTTTTGAGGGCTAAAAATTAATGTATTCGGAGATGATTTCCCATATGTTACAGGATTAAGGTTTTATTTTAATGCTTTAAATCATAAAGGGGAAACTTTCACCTGAAATGGAAATCCAAAGTCAATGAAAACAAGACTGGAGGCTTAGTTTTAGGCTCTATGTAGGAAAAACACTAGTAATTTATATGCAAATATTAATACTTAAAGAAACTAGTCAATAATGGCTCTCTATTGTGGCGCAGTGGTTAAGAGCTCGGCTGCTAACCGAAAGGTCAGTGATTCGAATCTACCAGCTGCTCCTTGAAAACTATGGGGCAGTTTGACTCTGCCCTCTAGGGCCGCTGTGAGTCGGAATCAAAGGGACAGCAACAGGTTTTGGTTTTACTGCTTATTATATTGCATCTAGACACTCTTGCTTGGGGTTTTAGGATCTTAATAGTAAAAAGATACTCCCTGTGGACAGTCTTACTTCCTTCCCACTATCCTCCCTTGCCCCAACAAACGCTCTCTTCTCCCATGCAGTCCCTCTCTTCAATGTCCTCAGCATGTGGCTTGCTCATTTTTAGCTTTTTTTTCTTCCTCTCGCACCTGAAATACTTACCACCTCCTTGATGTCTAAGGAGCTTATCGTTCAAAGCACAAACTAAGTACCACTTCCTCTCTGAAACTGAATTTGTCCTCAATTTTGTCATGAGTGTTTGGGTTTTTATACCAATTAAAAACAGTAATGTAAGTTTCCTAAGGGTATGTGTTTATTTGTCTATATCTCTCTCCCACACTATGCTCAAAGGTTTTTGAATACTAATCTCGCTCCTTCTCTAAGTAAGTCTGACCCATTTCACTGTGTTCTAGTAACTAGAGTTAAACCACTGAGTTATCTTTACTCCTAAGTTCAATAAAAAGAAATACAAGTGGATATTACCAAAAAGGAAATCGAGAAATGTGTGTTTTGCTTCAAATAGAAGAGGAATGCGTATTTTTCAATGATTGGGACTATGTTATTGATGAAACGCATAAAATTTATAGAACAATATTTTTTGGAAATGTGAATGCATAATGCTAAATTACAATAAGCTGTTTTTGTTTGGTGATTACACATAATTGATCATATATGCAATATGTAAAATGCTTTACATTGCCTATTCCTAAAAACAGTATTTTGATTGCTATATTAAAACACATATAAATAATAAATACACTTGGTCACATTAAACTTAAGCAGTTGGCTTCTAGTCACCTACTGTGAAGTCACTTTCTCTTCATTCTCTCTCTAGCCCTCGTCCCCTTCTGTTGCACAATTTGTATATGTGGATGGAAAGAAGAGAACAGTTTAGGGTAAGAAATATCTCTTGGATGAAGTGGGAAAATGCGATGTTTTTCAGCTCAAAAGGAATAGTTCTTACTTCTGGAGGAATTCCAGAAATCACTGGAGAAAAGCATTTCTTACCAGCTTCACTTAGCTCAAGCATTTTAGAAGACATAGTATGTAATTGGGAGTCACACCCACCTTGCCATCCTCATATGACTATGGTACAGCTGCTATCAACTTGAAAAAACAGAGGCACCAACTATTCAAAACTGTCCAATTTTACAGCAAGCACCTGAGAACAGCTCTAATCTTGGGAAAAGCATTATGTTAGCTCTGGCTACCAAAATGGGCTCCCATTGTTCTCCAAAGGGTCTGACTGTTTTGGTTGTTCCTTCATTTACAGACTTGGGTCTGGCCCTAACTACAAACTCCGAGAAAAAGAGAAGTCAACAGCAAGTTCATGTTTTTATCACTTGTGTTTTTATGTATGCTGGTGTTTCAGAATATGAAACCTGGACTCTGTAATGACCTTTTTGTGTTGAGCTTGATTTTCTTTTCTATTTTCCTATCACTCTGCAGGTTTAAATACTATCTATTCTATTTGCTATACTCATACAAAAATAACCCCAATTATAAATGCATGCCAGATACATCAGGAATTTTCTGTCCCTCTCTCTATTCTTTAACATGTCATATGCAAAGCCTCTGGAGGCTCAGGTTGAATATATGCTATTAAACTGGAACCAAAATTCTGAACGCATTTTATTTCTCAAAATCTTCTCACTGATGAAAAATAATATATTGTAACAGTTATCTTTAGTAAAAAAGACATGAAAAACCATCTAAATTTATTCAAACAATTTTAATATCAATTGCCCAAGCTGTAGAAAATGTTCAAACATGTTAATAGTCCATGCAATACGAAAATCTTCTTAAATTGTTGCTGTAGTTAAAAAGGTAATAAATATACGCTGAAATTTGATATTGCATAGTTCGAAAACACAATAAAATGTGAAATAAACCATACTCTTCAAATATTGAGTGCTGACTTTAACTTAATGGTTTCAAAATATTCTATGACGTTCAATTAAGAAAACTACAAAGGAAGAATAATACGCAGCAGACATGAGTTTCAAGTGTCCAAGAGTTTTTCCATCGTGTTTGTGGGAGCTGGAACTATAAGTGAGTCTCAGTCATTTTGAAGCCGACAACGAATAGATTCTTGCTCAGCAAACTAGCGAACTGAAGTCAGCCAGACGCGGGGTTGGAAGAACAGAAAGGTTTATCCACAGCTTGCAAACTGGGAGGCAGGCAAGGTCTCAGGACCTGAGGCTGCCAGCTCCCTGAGCTAAGGCAGATTTGCTCCTTATATAGGCAGTGACATGCATATTCATGAACAGTGAGGGGAGGAGCTTCATTCCTGGGATGCATGGGCAGTTCGCATAATTTTTGTGAATGACTTTTTGCACAGCTCTAAAAATACTGTGCACAGCCCTAAAAAAAATGGCGATGGCTCCCTACTGCCACCCCAGGAAGGTTGTATAGCTGGTAAATTTGGAGTTGGTGCACCTACATCTCAGCCTCCTGCCGGGAGAAGAGAGGAAACCTGGAGAATCAACCAGTCATGGTGAGGTGTTATAAAAGTTGTAAAAAAATGTTACAAATGTAGACTTTTCTGAAGAACAACTATTAAGGGATGGTCAATAACCCTCTGCCCTCTTCAATTTGACCATAAAACCTACAATAACTGAAACTCTAGCCCTTCACCTCACTTCACACAAGTCGGAGACTTTAGATTTTCATTTTTAGAGGTCCATTTAGAGCAAAGAGAATTTCCTTTCATTTCCTGAATAAAAATCAGTAAAAAGAGCTACTGAAATAAAATAGCTACTGAAATAGTTATTGCTACTAAATAACATTAGAGTGAAAATGGGGGGAAAAATAACGTCTTCTTCACTCGCACTTTGTGTTTTCTGAGTTCCAATCTTTCAAGAATAATTTTGAATGTACTAGCATTGAATTATTAGATTTGGAGAAACAACTTCTTTCAACTTTTTCCTCCCCGAATAAATCTTGGTAGAGGCAAAGTGGAAGAAATTGTCGGCACTTAAGAAGAAGAAAAAGTTACAATACTGATTAAACAAATAAAATATTTTTCCACGTATTTCAGAAAGAAAGATGTATCTCCGTTAATTATTAAGGAAACTATGCTAGAAGAAACAACAGGAAAAAAATAACTTTTGCAAATTTTGCCAAATATTTGTAAATGGATGATTATGCTTCTTGGAGAGGTCTAAGTTTGTTTGATTTTGTTTGGTTTTTTGTCCCTCACTCCCTTCCTCCTTCCCTTTTTCTCTCTTCTGTCCCTCCTTCTTCTCCCTCTTAATTATAGAATCAATTTAGTATATACCTCGGATTTAGATAAGAGAGCTTTTAAGGGTTCCTGCAGCTTGATTACCAAAAAACCAAACCCACTGCCGTTGAGTTGATTCTGACTCATACCGACCCAATAGGACAGAGTAGAACTGGCCCATAAAGGGTTTCCAAGGAGCACCTGGTGGATTCAAACTGCCAACCTTTTAGTTAGCAGCTGAACTATCAACCACTACGCCACAGGGGTTTCCGTGGCTTGATAGCTGAGGTGTTAAATGCAGTCCAAAGCCAAGTCTATTCTTCCTCTGCAGATCTAAAAGCCTCAAGATTTTGCCAGGCCACCATTCCAGGCTCACAAGGATCCCACAGCGACAGCGGCCACTTCACACTGGCTTTGAGTTGTTGGTGGCATTCAGGAGTGAACCTCTTGGAGTTTGGGGTTTGGAGCACGTGCAGTCAGAGGAGCCTGATCCTGTCCACCTGTATCTCTCTAGGCGGTGACTATAAGTAGGCTGACCACTGTCTGTGCTTCAGTTTCATGATACGTTCTTGCAGAACTAACTTCTCTGTACAAAGGGTTGGGTGTTTATTTCCTAGCTCTTACCTTGCCACTTTGGTGCAAAGTGGATGCTTTGAGTCTCCAGAACAAATTGAGTACCTTGTACTCAGCTAAACTTGACATTATGATGCTAGCACAACTGGAATACCACCTTTACCTCTTCAAAGATCTAGATGCCCATATCATGTCTTGACAGTGCTCTTAAAGGTTCTTACAGGTGTCAACTAAAAGAGAAACTTTCCAATTACAAAAAAAAAAAAAAAATCCCCATTTCACTGTATTCAAGAATAGGATTTACAATATGGGTTTCTGCAGCTGTTTCCAAGTATTTGGGAAAAGAGTAAATAAGTAATTAAGAGTAAAAAAGTAAGACAAAATAACTTCTTATAGACAGGTGAAGAAATGGGATTTCATACATTTTCTTCTCTGAAAAAATGCCGTTCAGCTTTAAGGCTCTTTCTTCCTTTTTTTTTTTTTTTTTTTAACAATTCACAATTTAACTGTTGTTAAGTGCTGTCAAGTCAATTTTTGACTCATAACTAAAATAGAACCTTTCCAGTTACAAAAAACAAACAAAAAAAATTCTCATTTTGCTTTATTTAAGAATAGGATTTACAGTATGGGTTTCTCCAGCTCTTTCCAAGTATTTGGGAAAAAAGTAAATAAGTAAGACAAAATAATTTCTTATAGACAGGTGAAGAAATGGGATTTGACAAATTTTCTTCTCTGAAAAAATGCCCTTAAGCTTTTAAGGATTTTTTTTTTTTTTTTTAACAATCCACAATTTAACTGTTGTGTTTAAGTGCTATCAAGTCAATTTTTGACTCATACTGTCCCTATATGACAGAGTGAAATTGTGTCATAGAGTTTTCTAGCCTGTAATCTTTACAAAAACAGAGCACCAGCTCTTTTCTCTGAAGAGCAGGTGGGTGGGTTCGAACCACCAATGCCACCAGGGCTCCTTAATTTAACTATAGTGGTCTTAAATTTGAGTTTCTTTTAAATTATCCCCCTTGGGGTTCACTGGGGTTCCTGGATCTATGACTTGTTTTCTTCCACCAGTTTTGGAAAGCTCTCCGTTACTATCTCCTCAAATATAACCCCTACCCTCTTTTCTTTCTCCCTCCCTTCTTCTGGAATTCCAATTACATGTATATTAGACCATCTACTTCTGTCTTTCATGTGTCTTAATCTCTCTTTCATATTTCCTTTTTTTCTTAATCCATGCTGCCTTATAGACAATTTTCTGTAAAAACATCCAGTAAGTTTTCAATTTCTATTACACCTTCTCACTTATCAACTATATCGTTATCTGACATTTTACATTTGTTGTTGTTAGGTGCCGTTGAGTCGGTTCCGTCCCATAGCGACCCTATACACAACAGAACAAAACACTGCCCAGTCCTGCACCATCCTTACAATTGTTGTTATACTTGAGCTCATTGTTGCAGCCACTGTGTCAATCCACCTCATTGAGGGTCTTCCTCTTTTCCGCTGACCCTGCACTCTGCCAAGCATGATGTTCTTCTCCAGGGACAGATCCCTCCTGACAACATGTCCAAAGTATGTAAGATACAGTCTTGCCATCCTTGCTTCTAAGGAGCATTCTGCTTGTACTTCTTCTAAGACAGATTTGTTTGTTCTTTTGGCAGTCCATGGTATATTCAATATTCTTCGCCAACACCACATTTCAAAGGCGTCAACTCTTCTTCGGTCATTCTTATTCATTGTCCAGCTTTCACATGCATATGATGCGATTGAAAATACCATGGCTTGGGTCAGGCGCACCTTAGTCTTCAGGGTGACATCTTTGCTCTTCAACACTTTGAAGAGGTCCTTTGCAGCAGATTTGCTCAATGCAATGCATCTTGATTTCTTGACTGCTGCTTCCATGGCTGTTGCTTGTGGATCCAAGTAAAATGAAATCCTTGACAACTTCAATCTTTTCTCTGTTTATCATGATGTTGCTCATTGGTCCAGTTGTGAGAATTTTTGTTTTCTTTATGTTGAGGTGTAATCCACATACAACTAATTTGTGCATTATTAACAACATACATCTGGCAGCAATGAACGCCAAGGTGAGAGGCAAGAGTAACACTTGCTTTGATATTAAGGTTATATGTCAGCTTTGCTGGGCCATCATTCTCAGTGGTTTGGTAGTTATGTGATGATGTAATTTGGCAATTATGTAATGATATAGTCATCTTCCATTTTGTGATCTGATGTCATCACACTCCATTTTCACATAACACCAATTTTGCATAATAACCCGGTCTTTGGAAATGAACCATGAAAATAAATGAGAAGACAGTATATATTTTTTGCTTCTAAAAGTGTTGAGTTTTTGACACATATGTTGTTGTTGTTAGGTGTCATTAAGTTGGTTCCAACTCCTTGCAACCCTTTGTAAAACAGAATGAAACACCATCCAGTCCTGTGCCATCATCACGATCATTGCCGTGTTTGAGCCCACTGTCGCAGCCACAGTGTCAATCCATCTCATTCTGGCTACACTTCCTCCAAGACAAATGTGTTCATTCTTCTGGCAGTCCATAGTATATTCAATATTCTTCACCAATGCCATAATTCAAATGCATCAATTCTTCTTCGGTGTTCCCTACTCATTGTTCAGCTTTTGCGTGCATATGAGGCGACTGAAAATACCATAGCTTTGGTCAGGTGCACCTCAGTTCTCTAGGTGACATCTTTGCTTTTTAACACTCTAAAGAGGTTTTTTGCAGCAGATTTGCCCAATGCAAATAGCTACACTTTATTCATGGTTTTATGCAGTTTTCTGTCATGAAACATTTTAAATATAACTTATTTTAATTTTTTCTGAATTACAATTCCTGTGTCTGAAGATTTTAGAGCCTTCAAGTTGTTTATGTTTCCTCTCATTCATAATGCCTTGTTTTCCTGTGTGTTTGTTGATTTTTTTTTTTCTCTCTTTTCTTGAAGTTGCTTATTTTCATTTGAACTTGATCTGTGAAAATTCTTTGAGGTCTGGGCTGATGGTGGATTCCATCTTGGGAGGACTAGGCTTTGCCTTTGACAGGCATCTATGCAAATGAGCAGTACCATATCAATTGAAACTGAATTATTGACTTGAAACTTTTTGTTTTTTTCATAACACCAGATAGCATGAATTCAGGAACAAAATTGAATAGAAGCCAGATTGAGGCTATAAATCTTCAGGAGAAATTTTTCCATCTCCAGCCAGCATCAAGGTTCAAGATGGGCTTTTTTTTAAGTTCCAGATAAAGGGTTTAAGGGTTTGTTTTAGTTCATCCTTAAACTGAGGGTATAGCTTTGAAGTTTCAGTTTTTATTTGGCATGGGTTCCCTAATATAATTTCTGATATCTTCAAAATTAATGCTTAAGATCGTCTGAGTTCAGCAGCTGTCCTTAAGACGAAATGCCAACTTCAGTGCTTACTTCACTCTCTTGGTTTCTGCCTTCGATTCATTTTTGGCCCAAGGGTTTTTTTTTTTTGTTTGTTTTTTGCTACTATTTGCATGCATTTAAGATTTTTTAAATATATTAGTAGTTTTAGTTGTTTGCAGCAACAGCACATTTTGGGTGCTTAGTTCACCCACGTTAGCAGTAACAGAGGTAAAATTTCTTTGAAGTTGCTTTTTCATCAGCATTCATTACAGTTCTCAAGCCTTTACCCTCTTTTACCATTATTTATTTTGTACCTTGCTGTATCTGACATTACAATTTATTTGTCACATCTGCTATGATGGGTTGATTCTCAGTTTGTTTTCTTACCTCTGAAATCTCCCATTAACCTGTTTGTTTTCATCATCTTTTTGTTGTTGTTGTTAGTTGCCCTCAAGTCGGCTCTGACTTACTCATAACAGGTCAAAATGTTGCCTGGTCCCCACCATCTTCATGGCCGTTGCTATGTTTTAGTCCACGGTTTTTTTTTTAGTTCTTGCTTTATCAAATTGTTTTGTTATTAAGTTATTCCATGGGATGAAACACTTATGGGGAATTTGCCTCTGTAGTTTGAGTTATGTTTTCTTCCAGAGTTTTGCATATTATGAGCCTTAAGGCTCTTTTCCTTCCTTCTTTCATTCCTTTCTTCCTTTTTTTCTTCCTCTTCTTCTCCCCTTTTTCGTCATTTTTACTCTACTGTAGTTTTTTTTTTTTGTAGTTACACAATCACCATGACATTTATTTTTATCTTGATCACACTAAACAGAAGGCACTACTGCTTAGTTCAAAACAGTACAGATGAATTTTCCTTAGCTCAGTTCCCACGTTACCATAACCAATTTGTTTTTCCTTCAGTCATATGAACATACAGGGATGGGAGAGGTGGAGCTGCTGTAGAAGAATTTTAGCCTTGCTGGGGACCTGGCATTTGAGTTCTTTTCTGAGATCTAGTCATGAGTGCTTTTTTGGATAGGTTGCCATTCCAAAGTTGCATGTTGTTATTGTCGTGTGCCTTCAAGTCGATTCCGACTCACAGCAACCCTATATAAGAGTAGAACTGCCCCCATAGGGTTTCCTAGGCTATAATCTTTACAGTAGCAGATCACCAGGTCTTTTATCCTGTGGAGCAGCTGGTGGGTTTGAACTGCCAACCTTTTGGTTAGCAGCAGAGTAAGCTTGTTGGCCTTTCCTATCTCTGATGTGCTCCAAAGGATGTAGTTGGGGTTGTATTTTTGTGAGTCTCTCCATTTTTCTCAGGGCTACCTACTCAACTCCTCAGTTCACATAGAAATTTTTCTTAATACTATAGACTCATTTTTCCCAATAATTATTCTGGGAACTGAGAGCAGGGTGTCAATTGTTTTCTATTTCTTGCTTTGACTCTATTTCTTTTCATTTATGGTATTAGGTTGTATTCCTTTATTTGTTTTGTTGCTGCTGGTAAGATTTACTCCCTCCCCCTTATTTTTAATTTTTTTTTTAAGTTTTTGATAATTAGGTACTTGGGAATCTTGTTCCATTCCAGTATCTTTAGCCAAGTAAACTTATTTAAAAAAAAAAAAAAATCTGGAAATAAAAATTATCATTTTTGTAGGGAGCTTCATTTTAGATAATTAATGTTGTTTGGTGCCATTAAATTAATTCCAGCTCATTGAAACCCCTTGTGACAGAGTAAAACTACCCCATAGGGTTTTCTTGTCCATAATCTCTACGAAAGCAGATTGCCAAATCTCTCTCCCATGGAGCCGAAGGGTGCGTTCAAACGGCCAAACTTTTGGTTAGCAGCCAGGTGCTTAACCATTTCACATAATATATATTTGTGAAGGATAATGTATATGTAACAAGATTAGTTATTTTGTTTAAATTATCATCACCCATAGAAGAAAACAAGTGTAGGAATGGGATACAAGATAATTATTTTTATTGGAGGGGGTATAATTCTGGGTGCTGAAGCTAATGAGATAGTCCACTGGGCAGCCAGGGTGCCACATACCCAGAGGGAGTGAGCAGATTGTTGTTGCCTGAAAGAAAGATTTAAGAAGTACCAGAGGAATAAAGAGCTACCAAAAATAAATATTGACTACCCTGCAATGAGAAGAACTAGATGGTGCCCAGCTACCACTAATGACTGTTCTGATGAGGGCCACAATAGATGGATTCTGATAGAAGAGAAAAATGTGGAACAGACCTCAAATTCTTAAAAAGTCCAGACTTACTGGACTGGTTGAGTCTAGAGGATTCCCTGAGACTATAGCCCTGAGATACTCCGTAAACCTGGAACTGAAACTACCCCTTGAGGTCGCCTTTTAGCTAAGTAGAAGACTGGCTTATAAAATAAAGAATATTACCAGTGAGTATTGTGCATTTTGAAAAAATCATCTCTATGAGACCAAATGGTCAACAATTACTCCAAAGCAAAGATGAAAGATGATAGGGAAACAAGATTACTAGAAATGAAGCATCTAGAATGGAATTGAGGATGTTGACACATTGTCAAAAATGTGGCCAATGTCACTGAACAATTTGTGTAGTAATTGTTAAAATGGGAACCTAATTTACTGTGTAAACGTTCACCAAAAACACAATAAAATATAATTTAAAAATAATAATAAAATAAATGTTGACTACTTCTCATTTTCACTAACAACCTGCAGAGCACTTACATTTATAAGAGAAGTAGCCACCCTTATGTCAAGAAAGCTTTCGGTGTTGATTTTAAATAATGTGAACAAACATTCATGCTGTATTCGTAACTGCTACTACCAGGCCTGAGGTTTAGGCATTTAAAGCACAGGGACTTGTACTACTATTTGCTGCCCTCTGCAGGCTAATCCAAAACTCACAGACGATACTGGATTTTGGGGGGAAAACAAGAGGACTTTCCAATATAGATGTACATTAGCAAAATTGAAACAAGAATACGCGTAAAATCTCAGTTTATATTTCTGTCATGAAGATCCCATATGACCAGGAACTACTAAATGTTGGGTAGCTGAGAAATGGAGGCTTCTCTTTTGAGGAGTTTAGCAGCAAAGAGAAATGCGTTCGTAGCTTGAGGTGGAAGCAGGATGTGGGAATGGCATGACATTTTACGCATTGGTTTGGTTTTGAGTTTTAAAAAACAGAGTAGTTGTATATATGGGTCAATAGATGAAGCATTAATTACAGGGCTGACTTTTTTTTCTCCTGCATTTCTTTATATTAGTTGATCCTCTCTCATTCAAGGAAACTGCCCTGGCACAAATGCCAAATATTTGCCTTCAAATTCAGAAGACTTGATGCAAGTAAAACATAAACAAACAACCAAACAAAAAACCCAAACTAGTTGCTGCCAAGTCAGTTCTCACTCAGGGCAACCGATCTATTACAAAGTAAAACTGCCCCATATGCTTTTCTTGGCCATAATCTTTATTGAAGCATATCACCAGGCCTTTATTTTATACCACCCCTGGGTAGATTCTAACCATCAACCTTTAGGTTAGTAGTTAAGCGCAAACCATTTGCACCACCCAGGGACCTAGTTACAACATTTTAAAAAGGATATTTGTCTCATCCAATCTCTCTAATGATTAAGTCCCAAAGTATGGGGGTGAGTAACAGAAAACCCCCAAAAGTATGAAAGATTTCTAAGCCTACTTTCCTTCTGGAAACCTGAGGAGCTAAGAGGGCCCACAGAATTTTCTGTTCTTGAACAGTGCAGTGGCAATCTCCTAAAAATAGCTGCATAGGCTATAGGGGCAGAAAGAGGTCTAAGGCAACCCCAGTGAGCCTCTATGGCCTGTGTTGACATCGCAGTTCTCCCCAAAGATCCCAGATAGGATGTAAAAGTCAGAGAGTGAGAAAGAGAACCAGCATCTCTGAGGGGGAGCCTAGGGCTCCAAGGAGGAGACACCAGAGCAGATCACATTTTTTTTTTAATATATGTGGTTGCAATCACATTTTTTTTTAATATAGCTGGAAAAATTTATCCTTACCTTAAGTGTACTTTAGATGAAGGTTTACAGATCAAACTAGTTTCTCATTAAACAGTTAGTGCAATTTTATGACATTGATTATCAACCCCACGACATGTCGACACTCTCCGTTCTCGACCTTGGGTTCCCTATCACCAGCTTTCTGGTCCTCTCCTGCCTTCTAGTCCTTGCCCCGGGGCTGTTGAGCCACTTTAGTCCATTTTGTTTTATGGGCCTGGCTAATCTTTGGCTGAAGGGTGAACCTCAGGAGTGACTTCATGACTGAGCTGAAAGGGTGTCCAGAGGCCATAGTCTCCGGGTTTCTCCAGTCTCTGTCAGGCCAGGAAGTCTGGTCTTTCTTTTGGAGTTAGAATTTTGTTCTACATTTTTCTCCAGCTCTGTCTGGGACGCTCTATTGTGATCCCTGTCAGAGCAGTCAGTGGTGGTAGACAGGCACCATCCAGTACTGGACTAAGTCTGGTGGAGGCAGGTAAATGTCAGCCATTTTCTTTGGATTTATCTTTCCTTGTATCTTTGTTTAGTTTTCTTTACATCTTAATGTTTACGTCAGCATGGAAAGAAAACTTGTGAGTACTGAGTTACTAGAGTTATATTTTAAAAATACAACAGCCCCTTCCCCCCCCCCCATGGGCAGGGCCAGCCATTGCACCACTCCCGATCCGGGGGCAAAGTGGCCCCGCCCTGCCCCCACCCAAGGTCGAGCACCACGGCCCTGCCCCTCCCAGACCCACCCCCATGACTCTGCACAGCTCCTCCCCTCTCCCATTGGCCAAGGCAGATACCTCCTCTCTGCCCAGTGGGCACCACGCCCAGCCGCCCACACCCTGACGGGTGGGTGATCGGGTGGTGGTGGTGACAAGGAGTTACCACAATGAGTGACATCAACCCTAGAGACCCACGATGGGGAGGGGCTGTGACAAGTTACCGCACTGGGTGACGGGTGACATCAATCCTAGTTGACGCCACTGCCTTGGCAGCCCCACCCCCAGCAGCGCTGGCTCACCCTCGACCACCTTGGACCCTGGGGTCATTTTGGTCCGGACCCCCGGCACCCTCCTAGTGATGCCGCTTTGTGTTTGGAAAGAAACAGTGAAAGATTCACAAGGAGTTTCTGAAGATGTCTTACCAGTGCCAGCAGAGAAACGCATTTTATCTTTTCCTTCCCTGGCCTCTTACTATCTGTTTACCCCCTGCTCTCTTCTGTTCTATCTAACCCTTCCCTTTGTTTGGATAACTCTCCCTCAGTAAAAGGAAAGGATTAGGACAGATATTGGTATCTGTTTTGTTTATCATGGTGTCTCTAGAATGGCTCCTGGTATATGGTAATGTATATGGTATATGCTCAATAAATATTTATTAAAATGAAATAAATAAACTAAATGACTATAAAGCTCAGATGAGAAACCAGTCTTTGAGAAAGACGGTACAAACGCAAGCTACTACTTCCACCGTTTGCTTTTTATTAATGGGCTATAAAATCATTTTTGTGGATACTTAATTTGTATGTGGAGTCCCTAGGTGGTGTAAACAGTTAATGTGCTCAGCTGCTAAGTGAAAAGTTGTTGGTTTGATGCCACCCAGAGGCATCTCAGAAGAAAGACCTGATATTTACTTCTGAAAACCCAGTCATTAAAAATCCTATGGAGTATGTTTTACATTCTGCTTTGGTAAATAGCATCTGGGGTCTTAAAAGCCTGTGAGCAGGCATCCAGGATACTCCACTGGCCTCACCCCTTCAGGAGCAAGGAAAAATAAAGAAAGCTAAAGACACAGGGAAAGATTAGTCCAAAGGACTAATGGAGCACATCTACCAGGCCTCCACCAGACTGAGTCCAGTACAACGAGATGGTGCCCGGCTACCACCACTGACTGCTGCGACAGGGATCTCAATAGAGGGTTCCGGACAAAGCTGGAGAAAAATGTAGAACAAAATTCTAACTCAAAAAGAAAGACCAGACTTCCTGGCCTGACAGAGACTGGGGAAACCCTGAGAGTATGGCCCCGGGACACCCTTTCAAGCTCAGTAATAAGGCCAATCCTGAAGTTCACGCTTCAGCCAAAGATTGAACAGGCCCCTGGACCAAAACAAGACTAAAGGGGCACACCAGCCCCAGGGCAGGAACTGGAAGGCAGGAGGGAACAGGAAAGCTGGTAATAGGGAACACGGGGTTGAGAAGGGAGAGTGTTGACATGTCGTGGGGTTGTTAACCAATGTCATACAACAATGTGTGTACTTTCTGATGAGAAACTAGTTTGTTCTGTAAACCATCTAAAGTTCATTAAAATATATATGTATATACATATATATATATAAATCTATGGAGCACAGCTCTGCTGTGACACACCTGCGTGGCCATGAGTTGTACCAACTCCATAGTAACTGGTAACGTAGCAGTTTGTTGTGTGCCATAGAGTCAACTCCAACTCATGGTGAGTGACAGAGTGGAGCTGCCCCGTAGGGTTTCCTAGGCTATAATTTTTACGGGAGCAGATCACCGGGTCTTTTCTCCTGAGGAGCGGCTGGTGGATACTAACCGCCAACCTTTCAGTTAGCAGTGGAGTGTTTCAACTGTTACTTGCCACCGCAGGGGTGCAGGGAGGAATTTCGCAGTCTGCTTCCTTAAAGATCTACAACCTTGGAAATCCTTTGGGGCAGTTCTACTCTGTCCTGTAGGGTTGCTATGAGTCAGAATCAACTCCACAAAAAAAAAAAAGGTAAATTATGTAGCAGTTACTAGGGCCCGGCTAGGAAGTTATAAGAGATTCACATTTGTTAACACAAAGGCTACTAGATTTTATCCTTTTCTTAGTATCGTATCCTAAATGGTATAATTTATTTTTTTCTCTTTTGACCATCTCTCTTATCCCCAATTTCTCTTGCTTAGCATCACTAGGAAGAGTGCGAAAGGGGTGAAAAGTCAGAGAAAAATGAATTGAAAAAAAAAAAGAATAGAAGGGAAAGTTCCAAATTAATTTAAATAGCTTAGTTTTTCCAACAAACATTGTTATTTGCTGCCCCTTACTGGTAAGATAATAAAATTGCTAAATCACATTTTTAAAGTGTATTTCTTAGCACTAAAATCCTGTTACAGGAAGCAGCTTCTTTACCCCACTAAATAAAAAAATAAAATAAAATAAAGGCAGTTAGTAAATTATCAATTTGGATAACTGGAGGAAAAAAAATTTTAAGTAGAAAAAACAAATACTAAAACAAGCCTCATTTGAGTGAACATGCTCTCCTTTTACCAGTTACTGTGGTCGAGTGTTCCAGCATAAATGTTAATAGACATGGCCACTGGGGAAAAGATGTTTTGTTGTGGCAGCGGTTCCAGTTCCTATTTTAACTAATTATTTTTGCCATCTAGATGCAAAGCTCTGTTGATGAAGATGTGCAATTTTTTTAACATATAAATTGCACATTTTTAAATTATTATTTAAAATTTTCCGTGGCTTCATGTAAATCTTTGAGTGTGAAAACACTCCAACTGTGAGTGGTAGCATGAATTAGAACTTTAATTTAGGGCTTGTCTCCTGTCGATTGTCTTAAGTGACATTTGCTAGTTCGTTCTCTGGCAATTACATAGATATGACAGTTAGCTCCCAAACGGACTGTCTCATCACCAAGGAGCTTTGTAAAAATAGATGCCTGGTCCCAGCGGATTGTGATAAAGCCAGACCAGTACCACTCCAGGAACTGGGGCTTAGAAATCATTATTCAGAAAAATGAATAGCCATCCCAACAAAATTGGTATAACTTGTCACAACAACTAGTAACCATCTACCCCAGTGATTCTCAAACTTTTTGGTCACAGGATTCCTTTACACACTTAAAAAGATTGAGGCCCCTAAATAATTGCTTTTTATGTGAGTTATGTTTATTGATACTTAACTACATTGGAAATACAAGCTAAGGAAAATTTTAAATGTTTATTAATTTATTTTGAAACCACAGTAATAAACCCATTCCAATTACATAAATAACACATTTTTATGAAAAATAACTGTATTTTCAAAAAGTAGTGAAAAAATGGGGCTGTTTTACATTTTTTTTCAAATCTCTCTGCTGCCTGGTTCTGTAGAACACAGCTGAATATTTATATCTGTGACGGACATCAATCTCTTGCAATAAGTTATTTTGGTGCAAATATATGAAGAAACTTTTAACTCCCACAGATACATAGTAGGAAAAAGGAGGCGTCTTTTTTAGCCTTTTCATATAAATGTGAATGTTCTGTGATATTATACTAAAGCTTGACAAGCAGTAGTTTCTTCTTTTTTTTAATTGTGCTTTAAGTGAAAGTTTACAAATCGAGTCAGTCTCTCATACAAAAATTTATATACACCTTGCTATGTACTCCTAGTTACTCTCCCCCTAATTTAATGAGATGGCACACTCCTTCTTTCCACCCTGTATTGCCCGTGTCCATTCAGCCAGCTCCTGTCCCCCTTTGCCTTCCCATCTCTGCTCCAGACAGGAGCTGCCCACACAGTTTCATGTGTCTACTAGAGCCAAGAAGCTCACTCCTCACCAGTATCATTTTCTCTCTTACAGTCCAGTCCAATCCCTGTCTGAAGAGTTGGCTTTGAGAATGGTTTCAGTCTTGGGCTAACAGAAGGTCTAGTCTCAGTCAGACCATTAAGTCTGGTCTTTTTATGAGAATTTGAGGTCTGCATCCCACTTCTCACCTGTTCCATCAGGGATTCTCTGTTGTGTTCCCTATCAGGGCAGTCATCGGTTGTAGCTGGGCACCATCTAGTTCTTCTAGTCTCACGCTGATGTCGTCCCTGATTTATGTGCCCCTTTCTGTCTCTTGGGCTCATAATTACCTTGTGTCTTTGGTGTTCTTCATTCTCCTTTGCTCCAGGTGGGTTAAGACCAATTGATGCATCTTAGATGGCCGGACAAGCAGTAGTTTCTTAAAGGTTACTGCAATATGGAATCTCAAACCACATCAATGAATTCCTCATATTCTGCTGCATTAAAGTCCATTGGTCTGTCTTACACCTTGAATAGATTTTTTTTTACCATCGTATACTGATATTTATTAACATCATATATTGATCATTTGGAAAATATTGGTTTACTGAGTTAGGCAGATCTTCTAAATGCTGACACATTGTCATTATACAATATAAAAAAAAAGTCACATTTGTTAATATCACCACCGATCTCATCAGTAAAATCTCTAAGTATTAGGAAGCTGTCAGGCTCACAGCGGCAGATACAAGTTTTCCAAAATTCTAATTTTTGATTGAAAACTTGACAGTTATCCTTGGTAACAAGCACTGCCAGTTGCCTTCCTTGCAGTGACAAGTTCACTTCACTTTTTAGAAAATACCTGCCAGATACTCAAGTCTGAATAACCATGGTTTGTCTGCCAGTCATTCTTTCGAGTAAAAACAGTATTCAATACAAAGAAGCAGCAAGTTCAGGCTGCAAGTCAAACAAGAGTCCAAGTGCTTTTCCTCAAGATACCAAACCAACACCAGATCCAGTGCCATCGAGTCCATTCCGACTCACAGCGACCCTATTGGACAGAGTAGAACTGCCCCATAGAGTTTCCAAGGAGCACCTGGTGGATCTGAACTGCCGACCCTTTGGTTAGCAGCCGTAGCACTTAACCACTATGGCACCAGGGTTTCCTCAAGATAGCGATCACAGTACTTCATTATTCAGCAAAAGTGCTTTATGCGTCCTTCCCACATCATCACACAAGATTTCAGTATCTGAAAGGAGCAGGACTGCACTGCTGAGACAATGCTTTGGCAGGTGCTTTAGAATAAACCTCCATGTTCTGAGGGCTTCCAGAGCTGTGGGGGCTGGGCCCTCGAATGTTTTTCTCCCTCAAGTGCCCCGCAGGCTGGCCATGGGGAGCTTTAATTTGGGCATGAAATAGCCACGATTTCACTAAGGAGATGAACCAGCACTGTAGGTTCACAGCCTAATGTCTGGGTCCCACTGGTACATCCTCAGTAAATAGCATAGGCCCTGGGACTGAGTTCACATACGTAGCCCAAGGCAGTGCACAGACAGGATCTGATTTTTAGTCAACTAGTTGCCAAGATTACGGATAAGGAAACAATGCTGAAAATCTAGTCTAAAAAGCAGGGCAAAGTTGAAAATGCGTAGTGGACAATGAAGTCAGAAGTCAGAAGAGAGACGTGGCAGAAGAAGAAAGCAATTGTAGAATCAGTTTGTGCAAGAGCTTAAGAAATAAAAGCCTCCAACAGCACAAGAATTCGGGCAGTCCTCTCTGTGGGATACCTGGTATGTGGCATGGGACCTGAAGGTGACTCCCTCAAGGACTTATACAAGGCTGAAGAGGATATCCTGGGAGAAAAAAACTACCTCAAACCAAAAAGAAATGGGACCAGTGAAAGCAGCCCCAGAAATAGAGGTGGCAGTTCTAGTCAGAGACATGGTGAATTTTGTACTGTTTCAAATACTAGTTTTTTTTTTTCAAATATACACAGCATCCTGCCCTGTTGAAGAGAACAGCGGTGCCGCTTTCTCTTCTCTTTACAGTAAATTGCTAGAACAAACAATGCTGTCTCCCCTTCCTCTTTTTAGCCACTGAGCTCAACTTTATCCCCCATACTCCGCTGAAAATATTAAAGGCTGTCTATGGCTTCCTAGGAAACCATGGTGGCATTGTGGTTAAGAGCTACAGCTGCTAACCAAAAAGTTGTCTGTTTGAATCCACCAGGCACTCCTTGGAAGTCCTATGGAACAGTTCTACTGTGCCATATAGGGTCACTATGAGTCATAATTGACTCCACTGCAATGGTTTTTTTGTTTTTAGAGTTTTTTTTTTTTGTATAGCTTCCTAACTGAAAAGTCCAGGAGATTTATTTTATTCCGCATATTGCCACTTCATTACCTTCAAGCCTCAGCTCAAAAGTGTCTTCTGAAAGAGGCCT
Organism: Elephas maximus indicus; assembly: GCF_024166365.1. Taxonomy (NCBI): domain Eukaryota; kingdom Metazoa; phylum Chordata; class Mammalia; order Proboscidea; family Elephantidae; genus Elephas; species Elephas maximus. The sequence continues at coordinate 60,666,599 of NC_064836.1, forward strand.
TTCCTGACCATCCTAACTAAAACAGTACTCACTATCACTCTGTCACTTCCCTTGACATTGTCCTTTCTTTACTTTTGTTATAGAAAATTTCAAATACATAAAAGCTGACAGAATAGCTTTAACAACTACCAAAATCACAGGCAGATTTGCTTTATTTGTGTTCACACCAGAAACCCCAGTGGCATAGTGGTTAAGTGCTACAGCTGCTAACCAAGAGGTCGACAGTTCAAATCCACCAGGCTCTCCTTGGAAATTCTGTGGGGCAGTTCTACTATGGCCTATAGGGTTGCTATGAGTCGGAATCGGCTCGACGGCAGTGGGTTTGGTTTGGTTTTGGTGGGTATTCACACCTACATCCCCCTACCGGTACTGTTTTGAAGAAAATCACAGACATCATATCTTTCATCCATTGGGTGGTAAGTTTCTTGATTCTATTTTAATCTATAAGTTCATGCTCTGTCTCTCTCTGCTTTTTTTTTTTCCCTTGAATCAGTTTATTAAAAAAACTACATCATTTCTCTTGTAGTTTCCTACAGTATGAATTTTTTCCACAGTGTTAATGGTATCCTCACAGTTTCATCTCCTATGTTCATCTTTCTTCTGCATTTCCACCTCTTAATGTCTTAATAATGAGCCTGAAAAAGACTGAAGTCATGTACCAACCCCTTTGCTATCACTTTCTCCAGAATGTTCCTGTGTGACTGATAATAATTTTGAATTTTTACCATTCATTTTTTTTTTATTGTACTTTAGATGCAGGTTTACAGAACAAACCAGCTTCTCATTAAACAATTAGTACACATATTGTTTTGTGACATTGGTTGCCAACTCCACGACATGTCAACACTTTCCCCTTCTCGACCTTGGGTTCCCTATTATCAGCTTTCCTGTCCCCTCCTGCCTTCTAGTCCTTGCCCCTGGGTTGGTGTGCCCATTTAGCCTCATTTTGTTTCATGGCCCTGTCTAATCTTTGGCCAAAGGGTGAACCTCTAGAGTGACTTCATTACTGAGCTATAAGGGTGTCCAGGGGCCATACTCTCAGGGTTTCTCCTGACTCTGTTAGACCAGTAAGTCTGTTTTTTTGTGTGCTGCGAGTTAGAATTTTGTTCTACATTTTTCTCCGGCTCTGTCCAGGACCCTCTATTATGAACCTTGCCAGGGCAGTCAGTGCTTATAGCCAAACACCATCTAATTGTGCCGAACTCAGTCTGGTGGAGGCTGTAGTACTTGTGGTCCATTAGTCATTTCAACTGATCTTTCCCTTGTGACATGGATTGAATTATGTTCCCCCCAAAAATGTGTGTATCAACTTGGTTAGGCCATGATTCCCAGTATTGTGTGGTTGTCCTCCATTTTCTGATTGTAATTTTATGTTAGGATTAGGGTGGGATTGTAACACCCTTACCAGGTTACATCCCTGATCCAATGTAAAGGGAGTTTACCTGGGATGTGACCTGCACCACCTTTTATCTCTTTAGAGATAAAAGGAAAGGGAAGCTAGTAGAGAGTTGGGGACCTCATACCACCAAGAAAGCAGCACCCAGGAACAGAGCAAGTCCTTTGGACCGGGGTCCCTGTTCCTGAGAAGCTCCTTGAGCAGGGGAAGATTGAGGACAAGGACCTTCTTCCAGAGCCAACAGAGAAAGAAAGCCTTCCCCTGGAGCTGACGCCCGGAATTTGGACTTGTAACCTACTAGACTGTGAGAGAATAAATTTCTCTTTGTTAAAGCCATCCAGTTGTGGTATTTCTGTTACAGCAGCACTAGATGACTAAGACACCATGTGTCTTCAGTGTTCTTTATTCTACCTTGCTCCAGATGGAGTGAGACCAGTGGAGACTCTTAGATGGCTACTCACAAGCTTTTAAGACCACAAATACTACTCACGAAAGTAGAATGTAGAATATTTTCTGTATAAACTACATTATGCCAATTGAACAAGATGTTCAGTGAGACCATGGTCCCCACAGCCTTCATCATGCATTTTGGGGGTAAAAAAGGCTGAGGATAGTTAGGTACATAGCATGAGGATGGAAACAAAGCAACGATAACCGGCCAAAAGTGGAAAATCCATTAGAGACGTCATCTTCATGCTTGAGTAAGCTTTCCAAGTTCAGACAAATCTATTATGGTAGAAGTGGCCACTGTAGAAATATTAGAAGATCTAGTTTCATCCAACATAGAGATAATTCCTAGACAGAAGGGACCATTTCATTGACATCTATATTCATTGTTTGAAGGTAAGACTAAGACAAAGAATGTTTCCTTCAAAAAAAAAAAAGGCAAAATTTAGGCTGAACTTATAAGGGAAGATAGGCTGCAGGGCTCCAAGAGATTTCATCTTTGGTAAGAACTAAGAAAAGTTCTTAAATTTTTAAAATTGTATTTGGTTTTTTACTCTAATTTTTAATATATCAACACATTTGATTTCTTAAAAAAATGGAGGATTAAAATATAAATTAAAGGCAAAGATATCAGACAACACACTCAGAGAATTTCATATGTATCTCTAAGAAGATAATTTGAACCAAAAATTTAAAAACAAAACCAAATATTTTCTTCCGTGGAAAAGGCACATTTAAAGCCATGAAGAAAAGAACAGGAGACTATCTTGGAATAAATATAGTAGGAATGCAATACACTGGGGTATAAGTAAGTGTGGATTTGAGCAAAAGTGCACTGTGATGCAGCTGTTACGTGATACCTAGTAGCTCAGTGGTTTTTGTGGACACAGAAAATAAACAGCAAACTCAGGAAAGCGTCACTGCAGTAATCTACTTTACATAAGTACAGTGGCGCCAAACATTTAATGCCAACCACAAAATGAAAAAGCCAGTATGAAGACTAATACATGATATCAATTGAAATGTAAATAATCATAATCACACCACTACAGACCACATGTTTTTCATAAAATGTCACTATTTTCATATCGGCAGGCTGACTGCCTGTAATTGGAGAAAGGCTTCAGACTAATTAAAGAAATATAATCTTTTTAGTATAAACTTCAGTGATTTGAATTGATTGGGATAAGGAAGTAGCTCGAAATTATCTGGTATTTTAACAAATCCAGATTTATAACCCTGAGCGACCACAACGAAACGAAAAAAATGTGGCTGTGGAGAGCCTTTAGACTTTACCAAATCAGTGTGCTGTCATATAGACATAAACATATTAAAAGTGTATTTGCAAAGAGTTCTTTTAAAATACGTCAGGTTTTATAAAACAATACTTTTGGGTACTTATCTTTATATTTTAAACATGCACTGTTCAAGTCTTCTTTGTGAATTTGCTTGCAAAATCTATAAAGATATTCTGAATTATTGGTGTCTGAATTATTAAGTTTTTATGCTTATACAGTAGCAGCCCACTGTAGACAGAAAATACTAACTCTAAATGAATCAGAAACCACTCACAGATTTCTTAAAGCCATAACAGTGAACATGAATGCCTCATCAGTACTCCCAAACCTAAATCCAAGTTGAGATCTACTGTGATAAAATTAATCTGTTTGGTAAACTATGAAACTAAGCATTATATTTTTTATGCTGTAAACATAACTATTCCATGTCAAGCCATGGAAAGCTATAATAAAAATGATAACTTTATTTTTGGTGGCCTGAAATTCATTTGACTGTAATGCCTGAGAGAGCAGGGAAAAGGGCAGGTACAGGGTGCTGGATAACAATTTTTTAACTCCCATGGTATCATACAGAAAATGATCAGATGCAAAGTCTTCTAGTCTGGGCTTTTTACTTAAATAAACGACACACAAGCACGCATACTGTTTTCTTTGTCATCTTGGTTCCTCCCAGAAGCAGACACCAAGATACAGTAAAAAACGCAAGCGATACAGTGGAGGTAATGTCTGTGTGGAGGCAGTGGTGGTTCAATGGTAAAATTCTTACCTTCCACGCAGGAGAACCAGGTTCAATTCCCAGCCAATGTATTTCATGTGCAGCCACGCCTATCTCCCAGTGAAGGCTTACCTGTTACTATGGTGCTGAATAGGTTTCAGAGGAACTTCCATTCAAAGATGGGCAAGGAAAAAAGGCCTGATAATCTACTTCTGAAAATCAGTCCATGAAAATCCTGTGGGTCATAATGGCCCGATCCACAGTGAATTGTAGGGATGGAGCAGGACCCAGGAGCATATTTCAGTTCCATTGTTCATGGGATGACAATGAGTCCTGGGCTAGCTGGACGGCAGATAACAACAATTCTGTGAAAAATGAAGAGCAGAGTCAGGGAAAGTCTACAATCCATTATGAAACTGAGACACTTGTGAAAGAAAAGGGGCAGGAAGAAGTAATTTGGAGCATGGGGCAGCTCTAAGAAAGGCTTGGTAAATTTGATGGGGGCTCTGTGGCAAAGATTGCCCATAGAGGAGTTCTGAATTCAGTGGAAATTGCCATGCTTTAATACCTGCGATGGTTAAAGTTACGTGTCAACATGGCTAGGCCCTGATTCTCAGTGGTTTAGTAGGCATTATGTAATCATCCTCCATTTTGTGATATGATGTGAGCAGCCAATCAGTCAAAAGGGTAGTTTCCTTGGGGTTGTGGCCTGCATCCAATATGTATGGATGTTCTGGCAAAGCTCTTTCTCTCTCTCTAGATCCTGCATCCAACTTATCATTCTCACCTCTGGTTCTTGGATAGGAGGTGAGCCAGCAGCCTACAGTCTGAACTGAGGATTTTGGGATTCATCATTCCCTGCAGCCCTGTAAGCCAGCAGCCTGCCATCTGTCCTGATGATTTTAGGTTCATAAGCCCCTGCAACCATGTGAGTCAGGAGAAGCCTCCAGCCTGACGCCTCATCCATGTATTTGGGACTTGTCAGCCTCCAAGCTATTTCCTTAAAATAATCTTTCTCTATATATTTATACATGTGTGCTTCACTGGTTTTACTCTTCCAGAGAACCCAGCCTAAGATAGTACCCCAGGGTCAGAAGAGATTCTGAAACTTGCCCGTGAATGCAGACTAGCTAAAGGGAATGAATGAAATAATGAAGTCAAAGAACTGAATAGAAGATTTCAAAGGGTGGCTCGAGAAGACAGAAGAAAGTATTAAAATGAAATGTCCAAAGGCCTGGAGTCAGAAAACCAAAAGGGAAGGAGACATTCAGCATTTCTCAAGCTGAAATAACTGAAAAAAATTCAAGCCTCCAGTTGCAATGTTGGAGGATTCTATGGGCAAAAAATTGAACAATGTAGGAAGCGTCAAAAAAGGATAGAAAGTTGGCATGACAGAAACTGGAGAAACTGAGAGTATGGCCCCTAGACAGCCTTTTAGCTCAGTAATGAGGTCACTCCTGAGGTTCAGCTTCCACCCAAAGATTAGACAGGTCCATAAAACAAAACAAGACTAAAGGACACACCAGCCCAGCAGCAAGGACTAGAAGGCAGGAGGTGACAGGAAAGCTGGTAATAGGAACGCAAGGTCCAGAAGGGAGAGTGTTGACATGTCGGGTTGTTAACTAATGTCATAAAACAATATGTGTACTAACTGTTTAATGAGAAGCTAGTTCTGTAAACCTTCATCAATTTAAAAAAAAAAAAAGAAGAAGAAGATGGAAAGAATACACAGAGTCACTGTGCCTAAAAGAATTGGTCAAAGTTCAAGCATCTCAGGAGGTAGCATATGCTCAAGAACTGATGGTGCTAAAGGAAGAAGTTCAAGCGGTACTGAAGGACTTGGTAAAAAACAAGGTTTCAGGAATTGAAGGAATACCAGCAGAGATGATTCAACAAACAAATGCAACCTTAGAGCGTTCACTTATCTAAGCCAAGAAATTTGGACAATTGCTACCTGGCCAACTTGACTTGAATAGATCTATGTTTGTACCGATTCTAAAGAAAGGTGATCCAATGGGATGCGGCAATTATCAAACAATATCATTAATATCACACAAAAGTAAAACTATGCTAAAGATAATTTAAAAATGGCTGCAGCAGTACACAGACAAGGAACTGCCAGAAATTCAAGTTGGATTCAGAAGATGTAGAATGAGAGACACATTGCTGATGTCAAATGGATCTTGGCTGAAAGCAGAGAATACAAGAAAGATGTTTACCTGTGTTTTATTGACTATGCAAAGGCATTTGGCTGTGTGGATCACAACAAATTGTGGATAACATTGTGAAGAATGGGAATTCCAGAACACTTAATTGTGCTCATGAGGAGCTTATACCGAAACAAAAGGCAGTCATTCAGACAGAACGAGGGGATACGGCATAGTTTAAAATTAGGAAAAGTGTGCATCAGGGTTGTATCCTTTCACCATATTTATTCAATCTATATGTCGAGCAAATGAACCGAGAAACTGGACTATAAGAAGAAGAACGCAGCATCAGGGTTGGAGGAAGACTCATTAACAACCTGTGTTATGCAGATGACACAACCTTGCTTGCTGAAAGTAAAGAGGATTTGAAGCACTTACAGGTGACAATCAAAGACTACAACTGTCAGTAAGGATTACACCTCAAGATAAAGAAAACAAAAATTCTCACAACTGGACCAATAAGAAACATCATGATAAATGGAGAAAGAATTGCGCTTGTCAAAGATTTCATTTTATTTAGATCCATAATCATCGCCCATGAAAACAACAGTCAAGCAATCAAATGATGCATTGCATTGGGCAAATCTTCTGCAAAAGACCACTTTCAAGTGTTAAAATGAAAAAATGTCACTTTGAGGACTAAGGTGTGCCTGACCCAAGCCACGGTGTTTTCAATTGCCTCATATGCATGCGAAAGCTGGACAATGAATAAGGAAGACCAAAGAGGAATTATGCATTTAAAGTATGGTATTGGCAAAGAATATTGGATATACCATGGGCTGCCAGAAGAATGAAAAAATCTCTCTTGGAAGAAGCATGCCAGAATGCCCCTAGAAACGAGGATCGCAAGACTTCGTCTCACATCTTTGGACTTGTTATTAGGAGGGATCAGGCCCTGGAGAAAGACATCATGCTTGCTTGGTAAGTTGGGAGGGTCAGCAAAAAAGAGGAAGACCCTCCATTGAGATGGATTGACACGGTGTCTGCAACGGTAGGCTCACACATAGAAACAATTGTGAGGATGGCACAGAAGTGGGCAGTGTTTCGTTCTCTTGTACATAGGATTGCTGTGAGTTGGAACGGACTACTAACACCTAACAACAACAAGTACACCAGCTGTGCAAAGTCATCTTGTGCTCCTACTGTGCTTAGTCTCTCTGGGAGCTGCCTGGAGAGATTGTAGCCTTGACTTGAATACAGCAGCAGATCCTGAAGGCACTGCAGCTGGAGGCTGTCAGCTCACTGCTCTCCTCCTGACAGGTTCTCCCTAGAAGGGAGATCTAAGTGGCAACAACTCTGTGGCTGCCACATTTCCAATTCAAATTATAGTGGTCCTTGATGTTTCTTTCTCCTTTAATAAGGTAGATAGGTTTTGAATGTCAAGTATAACATGTACTATTTTAGTATGTCAGATGGACTGTTTGATCTTTCAATTATTGGATAAGTAAAATATATACAGGAGGAAATACTCTAAAAGGTTCCAAGGGGAAGCAACAAGACCATCTACAATAAAACAAGAATTAAAAATGACATCACGCTTCTCAACAGTAATGGTTGAAGCAAGGATACCATAGAGTAATGTTTTTAAAGTGCCAAGGAACTTGGAATTAGAATTGTATATATATATATAATCATTTAAATGTGGTGGTAAAGATGTTCTCATACACACAATGTTTCATAATTTTTGTCACACACAGAGAAGAGGAACTTTTGGAGGAACTTTTCCAGAAAGAAAAGAAATAAATAATTAATAGTATTTATCACTTTTTTATGTAAGCACTACCAAATTTTTAAAAAAGAAAAAATAGAAACGGAAAAAAATGTATCAATAAGGATTCTGAGATGAACTAATAACACCAACATGGCTGGAGACTTAAAGTAGAAAGACTGGTTGGAGGTGAGAAAGCGAAGATATTGATCTTGAGTGGTGACCTCCAGAAGCACCCATAGAGGAATGGGGAAGTGAAACAGGGAAGGGAAGAAAACCAATACCAGATGTGTCAATAAATAGGTTACCACTTTCGCGGTGGTATTAAATCCCACTGGGGGCCTCTGGGAGACACTGTAGAACATGTGTTAGAGCTGTCTCATTCGAAAAGCAAGAATGCTGGAGTGTTTACTCACCAACTCCTATTTGTCATTGATTTTAGGGCTATTTCTGTAGACCTTAACCAAAAAAAAAAAAATTTTTTTTTTTTTTTTAACTCCCTGGAGATTCCAATCTGTCCCACATATTGCCAAGCACCCTCCTGAGACCCAAAAATACCATCTGGCTAAGGGTCACTGGTGCTTTGAGTATGTATGGGGAATGTGACTGCACAAAGGATGTGAGTGGGGTACCCACAGGGACTTCTATAGTTACTCCTTGCACTCTTCAGATCTACTCATGCCCTCCATTAAAGTTCCTCAGTCTAATCTCTACTCTTCAATGTAGAGGCCCATCACAATTTAAACATGAAATGAAATGAAATACAATATGAAACTAATGGGAGAAACTACAATCTCTACTGCTATTCCTCATCTTCCCTCTTTCAAAACCATTTTATATTTCACTCATCCTAGCCGGCACTTCTGCTAGTCTGGATTGCTTCACTATAGGGAAACTCGTACCATCATCCTTGACGGGTCTGATCCCCTTTTTACCATACTCAAATCAGCCCGTGTTTGTTATAATTGTGTTTTCACTGCTATCATTTGACATAGAAGCACCAAGAGTCTCCCCTGTGAATCCTGTAAGTTCTGGCGTACTTCTCCTTGCCTCCATTATGTGGTGGTAAACCTATCGCCTTATGATAATGAGTCAATTACATCTTCCTGTATAGTAACATCTTTTCTTGCCTACTGGTCTATTAGCCTAAAACAAAACAAAACAAGTTGCCATCGAGTTGATTCCGACTCATAGTGACCCTACAGGACAGAGAGAACTGCCCTGTAGGCTTTCCAAGGAGCAGCTGGTGAATTTGAACTGGTGAACTTTTGGTTAACAGTCAAGCTCTTAACCACTTCATCACCAGAGCTCCTCTTTTAGCCTGAGGAACCCAAGCTGACCAGGCAGCAACCATACCTTCAGATGTAGGAAAACTGTACTGATCCTCTGTGATCCACCATAAACCAAGTTTTGCAGATGTGAAGCACAAATATTCAGCGTGGTTCATTGTGAGTGATGATGGGAAGAGCCACTCCTACTTCTATTTAACTATCACAGTCATAGCATATACAGGTTCAAAGTATATATCAAATCTGGGGGGACAGCACTCCAGTGCCACCAAGTGTCATCCACAAGCCGATGCTGTAATTTACATTTGTTAAGATGCCACTTCAGTATTCTACCAGACTGATTAACTTGGGTAATGCAGTATATGATGGAGCAACAGGCTCCTGGCCATCCACACATGGCAATGCCTCCTTTACTATAATGGATCGCTTAATCTGGTGCTGTATTGTGCAGGATCCTGTCTTAATCATCTAGTGCCGCTACAACAGAAATACCGCAGGTGAATGGCTTCAACAAAGACAAGTTTATTTCCTCACAGTAGAGTAGGCTAAATGTCCAAATTCAGCGCATCAGCTCCAGGGGAAGGCTTTCTCTCTCTGTCAGCATTCTCATCAATCTTCCCCCAAACTAGGAGCTTCTCTGAGCAGAGGCCCAGGGTCCAAAGGACAAGGTCTACCCCCAGGACTGCTTTCCTGGTGGTACGAGGTCCCCCTGTCTCTGCTCGTTTTTCTCTTTTATATCTCAAGAGATTGCCTCAAGACGCAGCCCAATCTTGTAGACTGAGTCCTGCCTCACGAATACAACTGCTGCCCATCCTCCCTCACTAACATAATAGAGGCAGGATTTACAACATATAGGAAAATCACACAATACCAGGAATCATAGCCCAGCCAAATTGATACACACATTTTTGAGGGGACATAATTCAATCTCTGATAGATCCTATGTCAGGTATGGGAACTCATCACTGCCCACCCATTGTAGAAAGAATCTAATGTACGAACTTGCCACCAGGTTGTTGATTCATCTCCTTGAGTGACAGTACCATTTGAGGGTTCAGCCATCAGTCTTTCCTGCTGGCAGCTCTGATATTAACAGCAACAGTAGTTAGATTAGTCTTAGTGGGAGGAAGCTATGCTGTTGAGACCATATATAGCCTCAGCCCCACTGCCATGACTACCCTTTACTCTCCCATTGTGAGCTGGAATGGCCAAGGACAGAAGCTAGCTACCATTCCTAGGTGAGTTAATCTGTACACCTGGTATTTTAGTTCTTCTTCTCCATTTTGTGTTTGCTTTCCAAAATTTATCCACGTGTCTCTTCTATAGTCTTTCTTGTATCTGATTTTCCAATCTTGCTTTTTCTAGGCTCCTGCCCAACATTTATGCCAAGTGGTCACACTTCCAAGGAAATGCCCCCTTTCAACTGACTGGCTAATTACATCAGATCACATCATGGAAGATGATCAATGTAATCATTATGGAAGATTACATTATAGAAGAGCAACCAATCCAGTGTCTGCCAAACCACTGAGAATCATAGCTTAGTCAAGTTGACATATGACACTAACCATCACAGGTAACGTACCATGAACCAAAAGGTGATGCTGACAATTATTTCATACCTGACATTTAAAAATAGTGCCATATCACTATTAACTATGTATTATATGACTTGGAAATGGTGTTTTATAAATTTTAGTCTTGCTTCAAATCACTTCTCTATTCACACAAAGATGGTGACTTTCATGTGCTTCTTGAATCCTCTGGGGAAACCCTGGTGGCGTAGTGCTTAAGAGTTCGGCTGCTAAGAAAAAGGCCAGCAGTTTGAATCAACCAGGTGTTCCTTGAAAACCCTATGGGACAGTTCTACGCTGCTCTATAGGGTTGCTATGAGTTGGAATTGACTCGACAGCGACAGCTTTCTTGAATCTTCTAGGAGGAATTTCCCTCATCAATGTCTTTCAGGGACATGCCTGAGTGGGCCTGTAGTGTAGCTACAGTTTATTTTTAGCTTACTTCAACATACTGAGCCTACTCATCTATGGAGCCAGGCATAAAAGAATGCCTGAAAAAATCCCATGTGTTTGGAGATTCTAAACAGCATATTACTAACTAAGAGTGCCTGGGTGACACAGTTAAGTGTGCTTGATGACTAGCTGAAAGGTTGCCTGCTTTGAACCCACACAGGGGTGCCTTGGAAGACAGGCCTGGAGATCTGCTTCTGAAAGGTCACGGCCTTGAAAACCCTATGGAGCAGTTCTACTGTGAACACATGGGGTCATCATGAGTCAGAATTGACTCTTCAACAACTAACAATGACTCTTTGGTGAAAGAGAAAACAGTCAAGTGTACTTGTGAAATACTTAGAAATAAAAGACAAAGTACTGTATAGGAAACTCTATGGAACACAATTAAAGCAAGTCTTAGTGGAAACTTCATAGTTTTCAATACCTTTATTAGAAAACTAGGACAAATGACCAAAGAGTTTCACCCCATGAAGCTACACAAGGAACAACAGAGTAACCCTGGTGAAGACAAAAAAAAAAAAAAAAGGAATGAAATAATAAAGAAGGAGGAAGAATCAATAACATAGAGAACAACAAAAAAAGTTAAAAAAAAAAAAAAAAAAAGGAGAAATCAACAAAACCAAGAGCTGCTATTTTGGAAAGACATACAAGATTGGTAAGTAGGTATGCATATACCCTATGGCTTAGAAATCCCACTCCTATTAATACAACCAGAGACATTCTTGTACATGGTTCATAAAGGAAGACATTTAAGACAGTTTATTTTAGCAATGATTGTGGAAGTGGGTACTTGAAGGCATCTTAGTTTTCCATCACTGAGATAATTGAAAGGTAAAATGTGATGATGCGTATTACACAATGTCATAAAGTAATCAGAATTCATGAACTAGATGTAATTAAAGCCACAAAGATAGACCTTGGAAACATGCTAAATGAAAAAATAAAAGAAAAAAATAATGTGATATCATTTGGGGAAAATTAAAAATACATGAATATAAAAGAACACCGAGTTTTTCAAGGATACAAAAATTTTCTAGGACATAAAACACACTGGGGTATACCCTGAAGGAAGGAGAAGCAAATATGAGTAGGAACAGGGAAGGAGAAACATAATAAAATTAAATAAAACCAGCATCAAACAAGAGAAGGAACATGCTGGTCTTAGCCTGGGTTCTCCACAGGAGCAAAACCAGTGAGAACTGCATATAGAGAGATCTACTTCGAGGAAATGGCTCACGCAATTGTGGGGACTGACATGTACCAAATCCATAGGTCAGGGGGCAGGCTGGAGACTTCTGCAGGTTTACATCGTAGGAACTGGAGGTCAGGTGATAGGAGTGCAGGATTTAGAGAGACAGAGAGAGCGAGCTTTGCCAGAACATCCATTTATACACTGAAGGCAGGCCATGTCTCCAAGGAAACTCCCCTTTCAGCTGATTGGCTGATCACAGTACCTTACGGAAAAGCAAACAGTCCAGTGTTTGCCAAACCACTGGAAATCATAGCCTAGCCAAGTTGACACATAACATTAACCATCACAAGTAGTGTATTGTCAACCAAAAAGTGATACAGACAATGCTATATCACTAAAAAAAAAAAAAAAAAAAATTACATGACATGGAAATTGTATTTTATAAAATATAGAGACTGTATTCTTTCATAGATCCAAGTAAACAAATGTTATGAACACCTCTTTGAAAGATTTTGAGATTTGTTTGCTGATTCAAGTTTCCCCTGGGCTCTCTTATGTTTTCTCTCTGAGCAAATTTTGACCACAATATTCTCAGGCCCTAGAGAATTCTCATATTTAGCTAAATTAAAAAGTCAAGGAATATTGCCATTCCAAATGAGTTAGTCAAAATAATAAATACTAGTTAGCAAAAAAGGTAAATTGTATGATTTAGAAATAGAAAATACAGGAAGCATCTTATACTGAACCATAGCTAAACAAAATATGTATCTTCTTATGTATCAAATATTCTAGGCAGACATTTCTAGATTTCAGAATTCTCAGCATTTAACCACATGAATATCATCCAACAAGAAACTTTTTTTTTCTAGTAATCAAGTACTCGGCAGAATAAAAAACCAAAAAAACAGACCCAGTACGGTCGACTCGATTTCGACTCACAGCGACCCTTTAGGACAGAGTAGAACTGCCCCATACAACTTCAAAGAGCACCTGGCAGATTTCAGCTGCCGACCCTTTGGTTAGCAGCCGTAGCACTTAACCACTATGCCACTAGGGTTTCCAGCAGAGTTAAAACATTCCCTAAATAACATCGGAATCAATTTTATCATTATAGATTTATGAAAATCTCATATCTAAATAGGAAATCTTGGAAAAATATAGTTAAGTAAACATCAAAATATTCTAAAATAATGAATTTCATTATCCCTAAAACCCTATGTCTACATTTTTAATATTTCAATTTCCTTTTTTATTTTAAAATATTTTAATGATGCTTAAGGTAGATATACCTTAAGACATTTTTAGGTTGATATCTAAATATTAATTTTATTTATACCTCAGTGACTATAAGAATTGTTATCAAAGGTAAATAATAAAAATAACAAATTTGGAGCCCTTACAGTCCATAATAATCAAATTAATTATTCATGCATGTTCTGTTGTTTTGAACACTGGTGACAGATTTGCCCTGAGCCAAATACAGTTTTGTACAAAAGCAGACATATTTAAGTTTTGTGATCAGCTTTGGAGTGGAGATAGAATAAAATTTCCCTTTAGGTCAAATTAATTGCCCCGAAGAAATCTTGGCTCCAGCATCATAGGGTGTTAAGGCTAGAAGAGGCCTTAAGATAGCTTGTGAAAACCATTTGCTGACAGTATCGTTTGTTTTTAAAAATAGAATTAGCATGATTTAATATACTGAGAATATACTTGTTACTCATATAATACTTTCGAACGAATGAAGTGCATATATTATCACAGCATATCGTTTCCTTTTCGAATACACACCCTTGAACCGTTCAGTCTGGGGAAGAAACAGGAAAGGTGGGCGGCAGGGCCCAGGAGACGGTGCAGACAGGGCGGAGGAGAGTTCTAAGCTGCTTCCCTTTCCCTTCTACCGCTCTTCGTGTCACCCATAACGGGCGGTGGTTAAGTACATCTCAGGAGGTGTTGTAGGGCCTGGAGAGCGCGTGCCAGCTGACTTTCAGAGTTGTTGCAGATCAGCTGTAAATAAACATATGTATGCGTTCACGTCAGTAGGTGGATTACTGAGATTTCATTCCGGTTAGTTTCACTTTCAGTTCATCCCAGTGCAAGAGCCAGGATGGCAAGACATGCTTCACTAATGGCCCCGAATGTTCAGTTTTAGCTTCCTTTAAGCCTCTTTAACAAAAAGAACTAACATCCTATACTGAGTCTTTTACAACTTGCCATTGAGAGGTTGATGTTAATTCTGCGTGATTAATTTACTTGAGTTTTCAATGCCTAGCTTTAATTTCACAATATTTGTCTTGTTCTCAACTTCTCCGACTGTGATTTTGAGAACACGATTTGATTCCTGCCACGTTCAGTTCTTGTGGAGAGCCTCTCTTGCTGAGTGCCACATCAGTCCCTTCTGTATCTTAATGATCTCCCTGGGCTCTTTGTTCTATTCTCAGAGCTGTGTAAACCGTCCTAGCAATGCGTCAGGCATTGAGCTATATGCTTTTACATATCTGATTTAATTTCAAATTATTCCTTGATCTGTGAGCTCCTTAAGGGAGGAAGCTCTGGTTTATCTATCTTTAGTATGTAGATCAGAACCTGGAATATGGTAGGCACTCTTAATGGTTGACCTGAACAGAGAGAAAAAGATTCAGAACTTGAGCCTGGGAGAAATTTATTCTAATGCTGAAATCCATTCTATACTATCTGTCATATTTATTGCCAATTTATTTTACGGTAGATGCTATATATATATACACACACATATGTACATGCGTATTTTATATATATATATATATACTTATTATCGACTTAACAACAAAGCAGGAAATGTTTTTAAATGCCACTGAGTCGGCGCCCACTCACAGCCACCCTGTGCTGAAAAGGACAAAACACTGACCCGTCTTGCGCCATCCCCGCAATCTTTGCTATATTCGATTCCATTGTTGTAGCCCTTGTGTCAATCCATCTCGTTGAAGGTTTTCCTCTCTTTCGCTGACCCTCTGCTTTACCAAGCGTGATGTCCTTTTCCCTCCTGATAATATGCCCAAAGTGCATGAGACGAAGTGTCACCATCTTCTCTTCTAAGGAGTATTTTGGCTGTACTTCTTCCAAGACAGATTCTCTCGTTCTTCTGGCAGTCCGTGGTATATTCAACATTCTTTGCCAACACCATAACTCAAAAGCATCAATTCTTCTTCGGTCTTCCTTACTCATTGCCCAGCTTTCCCACACATAGAAGACCACTGAAAACACCACGCCTTGGGGCAGGCACACCTTAGACCTCAAGGTAACGTCTTTGCTTTTTAACACTTTAAAGAGGTCTCTTGCAGCAGATTTGCCCGATGCAATGTGCTGCTTAATTTCTTGACTGCTGCTTCCATGCGTGTTGATTGTGGATCCAAGTAAAATGAAGTTCTTGACAACTTCAATATTTTCTCCATTTAATTTATCATGATGTTGCTTATTGGTCCAGTTGTGAGGATTTTTGTTTTATGTTGAGGTGTAATCTATATTGAAGGCTGTAGACTTTGATCTTCATCAGTAAGTGCTTCAAGCCCGCTTCACTTTAAGCACGTTAAGATTGTGTCATCTGTGTAACACAGGTTAATGAGTCTTCCTCCAATCCTGATGCTATGTTCTTTATATAGTCCAGCTTCTCGGATTATTTGCTCAGCATACAGATTGAATAAGTATAATGAAAGGATACAACCCCGACACACACTTTTCCTGACTTTAAGCCACTCAGTATTCCCTTTTTCTGAGTGTAGGAGTGAGTAATTCTCTGTCTAGACATTACAGTCAAGAAGTTATTCCCCCCAAAAACAAATGAATAAAAACCTCAAGACGGGAAGGTCTACTTTCATAAACTGTCTTCCTAGTATACCACAAACCAAATAAAACTTCAGGAAAAAAGATCTAACTCTAAGAATCTTTTCTCATCTTGTTACAGTTATTTTTTACAATGTAACAAATTACCTCAAGATATAGCAGTATAAAACAATAATTTCATTATATCTCACAATGTTACAGATAAAGAAGCTGAGCAGGGCTCAGCTGGGGTACCTTCCACTCTGTGTGAGATTGATCGAGATCAGTGGGTAGTGTGCAGATAATGGATGGACTGGTCTGGAATGTCCAAGATGGCACCCCTCATAAGACTGGTACTGTAGAGAGAATGCCTAGAAGGCTGGGCTGAGCTGGAACTGTTGACCAAAGCACGCACCAACAGGTGACCTTTCCAACATGCTAGTCAGACTCTCACATGACAACCCAGGGTTCCCAGGAGTTTTTCAACAAACAGGAAATGGAAGCTGCCAGTTTCTTTAGGTCTGGTTCCAAAAATTGATGCCACATTATTTCTGCCATGACCTCTTGGTCAAAGAAGCCATAGAGCCCAGTATAATTTAAGGTGGGAGGATATAGACTCTACCAAAGAAGCCATAGAGCCCAGTATAATTTAAGGTGGGAGGATATAGACTCTACCAAAGAAGCCATAGAGCCCAGTATAATTTAAGGTGGGAGGATATAGACTCTACCAAAGAAGCCATAGAGCCCAGTATAATTTAAGGTGGGAGGATATAGACTCTACCTCAGGATGAGAGGAATGTCAAATAAATTGGGGCCATTTTTAATCCACTACACAGCCCAATTAACTTTTAACAATTATTGCTTATAAATGATATCTTTCAATATATTTTTTTCAAAACTCAAAAGTAAGAAACTTTTTTGTTCCTTGCTGTTTTCAGATTATTACATACTACATTGTTTTACACTGCCAAATCTCAGGGTAATTTGTTACATGGAAAAAGTGTAGTGTTTTATAGTATCACATTCTACCTTATATTGTGGCTATTGCATATATTTTATTACCAATTCTAAATTTTACAGCAAGGTATTTTTTATACTTATGCCCTGGTTGTTTATACAACAATGTGAATGGGTACTTGAGGAAGAAATGTCCCCACCTGCCCTCTTGGCCTCCAGCTGTTCAGTACTTCCGGATTCTTTGCTCTTCCAAGAGCAGGTTGGATTTGTTGCCTTTACCAGCATTTTGGTGTGCAAAGAATTTTTCTTATTCTGTTAAATAATAGAATTTAGAGCCAAAAAGTATTTTTGGAGACCATATAAACCAAATTTGATATTTCACAGAAGTAAATATTGTGGTTGCAGGAAGTTTATGTGAACTGGCCCAAATTATGCAAATAATTTATAGGAGAGCCAGAACTAACATCCGGGCTCATTGATCTTCTTCAGTTGTACAGATGGCAAATAAATTTTTTGTTGATTTTTTTTTCAGGAGGAATTTTATTAGGAAACTGGAAAAAAGAAACTATTTTTTAAAAGGCCAGATTAACCAAATCCAGAATACCAGACCACAGAAACGATTGAATTTCCTGAAGGCAGGAAAATCAACCAAAATTATTCATCATCAGTCAATAATTGTCTTACGACTCAGTCTAAATGGTATTTAAGCCTTCTCTTTCTCACATCCCTGTCTCTCCCTTTCCACAAAGGCACCTTTCAAGTCCTTTGTAATTCCCATTTTTGCTCTTAGGTGCTTCTTACCTCCAAGATAGTCTAGTAGTACAACTGATTCTTAACTATTTTCAAAATAATTTCTTGTAGAAAACAGAATACATTTTCCCTCCATAGAAACCCACTAACAAATAGTCCATATCTCAGCTGTCTATGTAGAAAACTCACCTCTCTTCAAGAGCCTGTAAAAGGCAAATCAACTTCAGATTTCATGTTAATCTATTAGCAAACATAGTTTTCCTGAACCTCCTCAGAATTGTTTGCCCAGTATTGAGGATACAGATGATAAATAGCACTTAATAGATAAAATAATAAACCCCAGGTCTGCAATTAATGCATTTACTTATTTAATTGATTTTATAAATACCTGAAACAAATTCATTCACTGAAAGAAATCTCTCCCTAAGTGAATGTAAATCTCATGCAGTCAAGTTGAAAAAAAACCCACTTAAAAAACCCACAGCTGAACTAAAAACTTTTTTTATAAGAACTTTTTAATTATTATTTAGAAATGCAGTTACATGCATAGAACAATCAAAATTAAGTTAAATGTTAGACAAATTTAAAATACTATCTTCAGATCCACTGCAATGTACTGGATGCTATGTATATATATATATTATATAAAATAAAATAAAGCAAACCCAAGCTGATTGAGTGACACCCTGCACAGAGTCAATTATGCATGTGTTGTTTTAAACCGTTATATACAAGTACATTCTGCAAAGGATTTCATAGTGGTGCCACAGAAAGAAACCAGGGCGGGGCAAAGTGGATTACCATACCACCCCTTGCTCATCTCTTCTCCCTGCTTGGCAATCTGTGTGGTTTGCCCCTATGCCCATTCCAGCTAGCTCTGTTCCTTGGCAGAGCCTTCTATCTTGGTTTTTTTCATTCACAATTCTATTAGGTTTTCAACTGGAAATTAAGAGGAGTTGCTTTTTAGCAAAGCTGGGTCTGCTGCCTCTCCCTCTCTGGGGAACCACCTACTGCACCATTCCACCCAAACATCTGCCAAGCGAAACACTCTCCAAGCCCCTCAAGAGCTGAAAACTTTTTATAGTACTTTTGTATTTTTTTCTTACCACTGAAGAAATATCGCCTGCTTTATGTGATCACTATCAATCAATTGTTCTAATACTGAAAGTATATCCAAAGTATTTAAATAAGTAAATGAATACACACCTTTAATGCCAAGGCTATAAAGCACCATATACATGATTGTGTGTAGTATGTCATAGCGAAGTGAAAGTAAAAAGTTACATTGTGGAAAAGATTAGTGAACTGGGACATACCATAACACACAAGCAGGGCATCGTAGTCTTCCACAACCCAGGAGGATAATGACGTTTTTATTTCCACATTACATAAGAATCCTTCAGTATTGCAACTTGAGCCTTGAATTTTTTTCTTCATTTCTTTCAGATTGAGCTTCAGCTACTCGACGTTCAAGAGCAAGTTTCAGAGTCTCTTCTGACATACATTTTGGTCTTTTCTTTCTTTCCTATTTTTTAATGACCTCTTGCTTTCATCATGGATGATGTCCTTGATGTCATTCCACAACTTATCTGGTCTTCGGTCATTAGTGTTCAATGCGTACAATCTATTCTTGAGATGGTCTCTAAATTCAGGTGGGATATACTCAAGGTCCTGCTTTGGCTCTCGTGGACTTGCTCTGATTTTCTTCAGATTAACTTGAACTTGCATGTGAGTAACTGATGGGCTGTTCTGCAGTCAGCCACTGGCTTCGTTCTGACTAATGATATTGAGCTTTTCCATTGTCTCTTTCCACAGATGTAGTCGATTTGATTCCTGTGTATTCCATCTGGCGAGGTCCACATATATAGTGGCCATTTATGTTGGTGAAAAAAGGTATTTGCAAGGAAGAAGTCGTTGGTGTTGCAAAATTCTATCACACGATCTCTGGCATCATTTCTATCACCAAAGCCATATTTTCCAACTACCGATCCTTGTTTTTTGTTTAAAACTTTCACATTCCAATCACCAGTAATTATCAATGCATGTTCGATCAATTTCAGGCTGTAGAAGTTGGTAAAAATCTTCAATATCTTCATCTTTGGCCTTAGCATTTGGTGCGTAAATTTGAATAATAGTCATGTTGACTGGTATTCATTGTAGGCGTACAGCTATTGTCCTATCACTGACAGCATTGTACTTCAGAATAGATCTTGAAATGTTCTTTTTGATGATGAATGCAATGTCATTTCTCTTCAAGTTGTCATTCCCAGCACAGTAAAACATATGATTGTCTGATTCAAAATGGCCGATACCAGTCCATTTCAGCTCACTAATGCCTAGGATATCCATGTTTATATGTTCCATTTCATTTTTGACAACTTCCAGTTCTCCTAGATTCATACTTTGTACATTCCAGGTTCTGACAATTAATGGATGTTTGCAGCTGTTTCTTCTCATTTTGAGTCATGCCACATCAGCAAATGAAGGTCCCAGAGGCTTGACTCCATCCATGTCATTAAGATTGACTCTACTTTGAGGAGGCGGCTCTTCCCCAGGCATCTTTTGAGTGCCTTCCAACCTGGGGGCTCATCTCCCAGCACTGTATCAGACAGTGTTCTGCTGCTATTCCTAAGGTTTTCACTGGCTAATTCTTTTCAGAAATAGACCATCAGCCCTTTCTTCCTAGTTTGTCTTAGTCTGGAAGCTCAGCTGAAACCTGTCTGGCATGGGTGACCCTGCTGGTATTTGAATACTGGTGGCTTAGCTTCCAGCATCCTAGCAACACAAAAGCCCCACAGTACTACAAACTGACAGATGCCTGGGGAATTCTATGGCTGGTTCATGAAAATATACTAATCATTGACCATTTATATCAATTCCAATTCTTTGCTAATAAGAACAATGCTGTTATGAATATCCTGGCATTCGTATTTGTTGCATACATTCATGTCTATTTCTTTATGAGAAAATCAAAGAAATGGAATCTCTGGGTCAAAAGGTATGCATATTTTAAGGCTTTTACAATGTACTCTCGAATTGTACCCAAAATGTACCAATTTTTATTCTCTTAGCATATTGGAAATATTTGTTTTTCCTATACACTGACTAACACTAAAAAGAAAAAAAAAAAGCCATCCTTACTGGCTAGAAATAAATTATCTCACTAATATTTCAATTTTCATTTCTTTGATTAGAGTGAAATTATTCCAGTATATTGGGATTTTTTTCCCTTCCATTTCCTCCCACTAGAGATTCTTGAGAGAAGGGACCCAGTCTCATATTTCTCAGCTCAAGAGCAAAAATGTTTCTCATACCATACCAACCAGAGTTTGCACCCAGTAATATTTGTTGAATAAATGAATGCTACATTTAAAAAAAAGCAGACCAGAAACTTGATGGTGAGCAGGAGCTATCCATGACTAGAAATTGGTTACACACATATAGGAACACACATTTACAGCAAAATAATTCACACAAAAATAAATAATATAGAGAAGAAATTCATTCTCTTTTTTATAAGCATAATAATAAAACATTATTTGGAACTAGTAATGGAAAATTTTTGAAGTAGTGAAAATCCTTATTTTGGAATAGATGTTTGGAATAGTAGTTTTACTACTTTATGAATATGCACCTGCTACTTGAAGTAGGAGCTTCCAAACCCTTTCTAACTCTACTTAGGGATCTGCTGCGATCCACAGAAGAGATGTACATACAATTAGAGCCATCCATCACCTATATTAAATTCATTGCCAATTCCTCAAACATTCTCTGGAGTCCTGGGTGGCACAAATGGTTAACACACTCAGCTGCTAACTGGAAGGCTGCAGGTTCAGCTCCATCCAGAGGTGCCTTGGAAGAAAGGCCTGGCAATCAACTTCCGAAAGGTCACAGGCATGAAAACCTATGGAGTGCAGTTCTGCTCATTTCATGGGGTCACCATGAGTCAGAACTGACTTCATGTTAGCTGGTTTAGGGACATAACTCTAGAAAAAAGCACGTGCATGGTGTGCCCTGGAGTTTGCAATTCGATTTGTTTCTGTATGGATAATATTTTTCTTCTTTGATTTTAGCAATTTCTCTGAGTCCTAAGAGTTCTAAAATTTCACAAATACTTGACAGTGTCAAGGCTTTTTAATGTCTTAACAATTCAAGCACTCTTTTAATCTTAATGCTTGTGGTTTGGGGAGCTATAGAAATTTTTCTTCAGTTATGGATTTTTCACCTTTATTTTCTGTCTTTCAAGAATTTTATTTGATAGAAAATATACTTCCTGATACTCTTTCATGTTTCTTAAGATTTTTTCTCATGGCTTTCATCTCTTTGCCTTTTGTAAGCATCTCATAACTTGATCTTCCAATCACTTGAAATTTCTATTTATTAAATTTTATCATTTTTAATTTCTAAGAACTATATTTTCCTCTTCAGTCTTCCTTATTCATTGTCCAGCTTTGGTATGTATATGAGGTGATTGAAAACATGGTTACTTAGGGGAGGTGCACCTTAGTCCTCAAGGTGACATCTTTGCTTTTTAATACTTTGAAGAGGTCTTTTGCAGCAGATTTGCCAATGCAATACAAATATGATGCTGGTGAAGAATATTGAATACACCATGGATTGCCAGAAGAATGAACAAATCTGTCCTGGAAGAAGTACAGCCAGAGTGCTCCTTGGAAACAAGAATGGCAAGACTTCGTCTTACGTACTTTGGACAAGTTATCAGGAGGGACCAGTCCCTGGAGAAGGACCAGTCCCTGGAGAAGGACATTATACCTGGTAGACAGTCAGCAAAAAAGAGGAAGACCCTCAAAGAGGTGGACTGCCACACTCTTTGGCTTCCACAATGAGCTCAAACATAGGAACGATTGTGAGGATGGCATGGGACTGGGCAGTGTTTCGTTGTGTTGTACATAGTGTCACTATGAATCAGAACTGACTCTACGACATCTAACAACAACAACATGTTTTCCCCTGATTGCCATATTTTTATCAAAGTCTGTTCTTGTTTCATGGATACAGTATCCTCTTGTATGATGCTGTCTGTGAATATATTCAATTCATTTTGTTAAAGTGTTGTTCTCTTTTCCTTCCTTGGATCATCTGATTGGTTATCTTGGTCTATCTTGTTTTAATACCTATGGTGTTGCCAGGTATCTGGTAAACTTTTTGACTGATGTACTAAGTTGATGGGTGATAGTGGATTTCCAGGGTTTCATCTGCAGCTGTGTGGGTCTTTTCCCCAGTCTTTTCTGCTGAATGAGAGGCTTTGTAAGTGAGGGTTCATGCAAGAGTGAGGGGCAAACAAAAAGACTAGGGCATACGTTTCCATCTGCAGAAGAAGAAAGGCTTTACTTGAGTAGCAAAGCAATTTACTATAGTTATATGCTGGTCAGTGATGTTTTACCTCTTTTGTCTCATTGACTATTGTCTAGACTTACCCCAAGTTCTTTGGGAAGTTTCTTAGGCCTGTCTACGTGATGAGGGGAGCCATACTAGCAATAATAATCAGTTCACTTTTATTATAGTGTAGCTCTTAGGTTTTATATCGAAGTCAAAAGACTGTGCCACCTTCAGTTTAGAATATGTAGGAAGCGTGACAAGGTCTTGGTCAGACTCATTATACATTTACCCTGATGATTTTAGTCAGAGACAACATTCTGTTCAATTTGTTTACTTTGGGCTTGATATTTCTCTGGATCTTCTCTGAATTCTGAAGTGGTTTTCTTCAGCATCAGTTTTAGGCTTTGGCTTTGCTCTACTCTTTCACTTCTCAATCAACCTAATACAATCTACTCGTCCAGAAATTCCTCAAAATGTCTTATCTGTTCATGATACCCTTTCTTATTTTATAATGCTACTTTGAATTTCTTCTCTGATTTTAAGCTATATGGGGCATAAAGGGAAGCGGATACATATGTATATATGCATATATATATATATCAAACCCGTTGCTATGGAGTCAATTCTGACTCGTAGCGACCCTATAGGACAGAGTAGAATTGCCCCACATGGTTTCCAAGGAGCACCTGGTGGATTCAAACTGCCGACCTTTTGGTTGGCAGCTGTAACTCTTAACCACTACACCATCAGGGTTTCCACATGTATGTATATGTTTATATGCGTATATATATATATATATAAAATATATGTGTATATATATGGAAACCCTGGTGGCGTAGTGGCTGGGAAACCAGGGTTTCCATAAGTATATATATACACACACACACTGTATTATGACAATGAACCATCACTAAAATGTATGCTCCTTGACCAAAAACCAAAAAACCCAAACCCATTGCTGTCCAGTTGATTCTGACCCATAGCAATCCTATAGCACAGAGTAGAACTGCCCCACAGGGTTTCCAAGGAGCACCTGGTGGGTTTGAGCTGCCAATCTTTTGTTTAGCGCTGTAGGATTTAACCATTATGACACCAGGGTTTCCACGTTCCTTGAGGGCAGGGATTTTTATTTTCTCTGCTGTGTTCCCAGTGGCTGGCTAGTGTAGTGGCTGGCAAAGGGTAGGAACTCAATAAATACTAGCTGAATGCATGTTTTTCAAGTTTAACCAAGAGCGTAAGGACACGGACTTTTAAATGATCTGATAACAATATTTAAACAAGATAGAACTAAGAAGCATTCACTCCTTTGCATATAAAACAATTGTAATCAAGTAACATTGGAGGTGTAATCAGGTGGGAATCATGCCATACGTATCATATGGATCACGTTGCGTTAAAGTCCTCATCTACTTCCTAGTTTTAGCTTTCATTCTGATCTCAGGAGCATCTTCGCATCATGACATGCCTTATAATAGGTACATGATATGACTCAGGAAATGCTGGTGGCTTAGTGGTTAAGATCTATATTTGCTAACCAAAAAGTCGGCAGTTTGAATCTACCGGGCCCTCCTTGGAAACTATGGGGGCAGTTCTACTCTGTTTTATAGGGTTGCTATAGGGTCGCTATGAGTCAGCATCGACTTGACAACACTGGCTTTGGTTTTGGTTTGGTATGAGTCAGAATCAACGCGACAGCAACGTGGTTGTTTTTGTTTTTTAATATGACTCAATTTATACATACTAAAAAAAAATTCTAAAAATAATAAAAAGGAACTGTTAATTATGAGACCCAAAGGCACACGGAGTCCTGGCGGCAGAGTGGTTGAGCCTGGCTGCTAACCTAGAAGATCAGCAGTTTGAATCCACCAGCCACTCCTTGGAAACCCTACGTGGCAGTTCTACTGCTGTCCTATAGGTAGCTCAAACGCAACTGATTTGGCTTTGGTTTAAAAGCACAAACGTCCAACAGGTTTACATTTAATCAAAAAAGGTTCCTTAGGAAAAGTGAAGACAGATCTGTGATGGTTTGGAGATATTAAACTGCAAGCTTAAGTACTGAATGATTTCTTAAGATTCTTTCTAACATTTTAATTCCAGGAAAAATAAAAATTAATTACTTTGTAAATTTCTATCTTTTTGTCGAGTAGAAGTGAAGAGTAGGAAGAATATTCTCCCTCAAAACTATGCAAGTCTATTAAATGGCAAGACCATTTTCAATTTCTTTGCATTTTTTTTTTTTGTCCCAAGTGGCAAATAGTATAGTAAATCCTTCAAAAACTGAATAAACCTCACGAGATGTAAAAAGGCCTTTAATCTTTCATAATTAACGGTTCTAAAATAGAAAATTGGAGTACACTTCCATTTAAAAGCGCTGATGTAGCTTATTTAACATTACCTATATAAATAATTTTGGGAAATAAAACCCACTTGATTTGACAGAATACATGCTTTTATACTGGGCATAAGGACTACAACGCTCATAAAAGGGGAACATACCTAATAGAAAAAAAATTTGTAAAGTTCTGTTGACTTTTTGGAATTAAGATATACATTATTGACTCACAAAATAATAACTTTGAAAAACTTCTGAAACTATTTTTTTTTGAAATTTATTTCTAAAAGTCACAGACAAAATTTTAAAAGCGACACATTTATACTAAGGATACATGCGTGAGCAAAGAAAATAAGCACAGGAATAAAAAAACGAACACAGTAAATTATTAATTAGTACAGTATTTTGGATACAGGCAGAATAGCACTAAATAAGAACCTATTTACCTCAGAAACCTATGATAGCATGTGATGAGAAAAACCA
Organism: Elephas maximus indicus; assembly: GCF_024166365.1. NCBI lineage: Eukaryota > Metazoa > Chordata > Mammalia > Proboscidea > Elephantidae > Elephas > Elephas maximus. Next base: position 60,692,535 of record NC_064836.1, read on the forward strand.
AGGTTTAGGATAACCACTTCACTATTCATAATCGGTGCTGAGCAGAAGCTAAAGCAATTTGTATTAGGATAAAATTTTCAGCAAAATTACATAACTAATCTTTGATTTAATGATTCAGACGCTTATTGTGTTTTAAAGGTGATCTGTCCTTATTTAATGGCAGTTGGGGCAAAGCAAACCACAGAGAGCCCTTACAAAGACTAAGCACCAAATGACAAACTTGTTTATGGCTTTAGTTTTGGGCCACCTTAAATTTTATTTTGTTTATATGTTTTCCATTAACATTCGTGTACATATTATTTCAGGCAAAATTTTTACATGGAACTTTCAGCTCGGAGATCTTGCCAACTGTTGTAAGAATAGTTTTTAAGCAATTAATGCTTCAGAACAATCTCAAGCTGATGTGTACTTGGTTAGAACTGTAAGATACAGATGTTTTTTCTTAAAAGTTTCCTGGTCCCTGAAAATTCAGCAGGGCCAAATGCATGAACTGGAAGTAGCATTTGTTTAAAAAAAAAAAAGTCTTACTCAAAGATGATAATGGATAAAATAACAATATAGGCTCTCATACACAATTCTTCTAAATTTTCACCCTGTAAGAAATGACTACAATGTCCTTCAGGCTTGCTATATGCCCTGTAGAATCAAGAAGAAACCAACAAGAAATTTAACATCTCAACAATCTAGGAACTATTTAATGTAAGCATATAGTGAAATTCTGGAAGATGTACTATCATACTTCAAGAAAACACTATTAACAGGTAAGCATGTGAAGAAGGCAGTTTATAAATGAAACATTACAAATCTTATGTTTATGCATACAACTTAAAAAATAGAAAAAAGGTTGCTATTTTTTTCCCAATAGTATAGCATCACACTAACACTATAGTTAAGATCGAAAGCTTCTGTACACAATGTTCACTGCGCCTCCAAAGTAGCATATGCCTCAGACATTTCCATTTGTGATCTACCACATGACAACCATGGTTTCACGGATTTGTACAAGTTTGAAAAGGTGAAAACAATCATTCTGCCTTACATATTTTTTAACCGTAAGGCAAAAGTTAACCATTTTCAAGGAATGAACGTTTCATAATCAGTAAAGAAACATCAGTATTAAACTCTCACAGCTGGATGGAAAAGGGTATTAAGGACATGTAATCCTAACAGAATGTCCCTAAATAGTGTATAACAGGAGCCTGGAGAAATACATTTACATATAGGAAACCTAAATGATCATCAAATCAGTAATAACAGAAACTCATATATGAAATACTGATGGCGTTTTTCTACTGTAACACTATCCAGTTTATTGCTTAGGACTACTCAAGCTGTTGCGCAGCTGTTTGCTGTCAATACAAATTAACACCCAAATGGTACAGGGCTACCTGAATCACAGAGAATTTAGAAAAATTAGAATGATTGTATCATCTAACCTTATACTTGTATTCTGAAAATGACAAAAAGATTCACTTATTTCCTAGTTTTAGGATAATTCAAATTAAACATGGTTGCCTGCAAATCTAGGGGAAGTAAAAGCAAAGGACATTTTGGTTGTTTAGCTGCTGATAAAGCTTGTGCTTTATCAATGTCAGCAGTGTTCTAGGCATTTGTTATGCTACTTTAACTGAGAATGAGAAAAAAAAAATGGTTGTCCACATTTTGATAAGCGCCTTTTCTCTTTTTGGTGTCAGGCTTATTGAAAGTTAAAAAGAACCATATAATCTGAAACGCGATGGCCACTTTGACAAGAGGAACTAGAAACTTAAGTCTGTAAAAGAAACTTAGATATGCAGAATTGTTTCCAAAAAATATAACTTTTTTCCTATTGACTTTGGCTTTTTAAACAAAGATTTGTAGTACAATGACCTCAAAGATAACTCCAAGTCACACAGGGAATCATTTGTCAGTGCTTTGTAATAGAAATATTTTATAAATATTTTTAACTTGAATATTTTCAAAGAACTAAGGTTTTTTTTTTAAAGCTCTAATCCAAGTTTTTTGTTTTATATTTTTAAAAATATAACTTATGTCTCTGATGGAGAGGACTTAGCTGGACTAAGCTACTTTGATAACCTTACAGGATAGTGAGGTTTGGAGAGATCATTTCCTGAATATGGTTGACCTTTATCAGAACTGATTATTTTCCCCTCCCAAATAGTTATGCAGGATACTGCCAGATCTTTACTACAAAAATCTTGCCAGAATTTCTAGAGAGTTGTTTACGATCATGTTTCAGAACCTTGTACCACCAGAGGCAAAGCAGGTAAGAATGAAATTAATTGTTCTTCGTCTATTTACCTAAATAATCTCTTATAAAATCAAATGGAAAAATTAATGTACAGAAAGTAATTTCCATATTATCTGATCTGTGAGTCAAGAAGTATTTAACAATTTTCTGTAAAAAAAGAAACTCAACCATATAACGTGTACCTTGCCAATCCTGGATTCTTTTAAAACCAAGACATAACAAAGGTTTGCAAACCCAAGATGGTGCTTAAAATAAATGCTATGGTTAAAAAATATTTATTGTGAAGAGACTAAAATCTTGTCACTGCAAAAATTCTTAAGGCTTTTGGCACTGACATTAAAACAAAGATTTTAGTCTTTTGGTCACCTGACCAAACCCAAACCAAACCCACTGCTGTTGATTCTGACTCATGGCGACACTATAGGGCAGAATAGAACTGCCTCCTAAGGTCTCCAAGGCTGTAAATCTTTTTATGGGAGCAGACTGCCACATCTTTCTCCCATGGAGCAGCTGGTAAGTTCGAACCGCTGACCTTTCAGTTGGCAGCTGAGCACTTCACCATTGCGCCACCAGGGCTCCTTTCTTGGTCAGTCGAAGCTGCTACTGAACAGAACAATCAGCCTTTAACAAGGGGGAAAAAAGACAGTGAGGGACTGAAGAATAGTTAACATCACATACAAGTGAAGCACAATTGGAAACAGTCATTTCTGCTAGGGATTTGAAGATAAAAGAACAGTTTCCTCCCACCCCTTCCTTTTTGAAGACGATCCTCTAATCAGAAATAATTCCTTTAAGTTACTGTGAGTGGTGTTGCCTGGCAGCAGCTTCCATTTCCTAGGCCAATCTTCAATCAGAATAATTAAGTAACCTCCCAAGGAATAGTCATACATGGCAACAGGGTAAAATAGCAAGGCAGTTCTTCCATGCACATTTCAGGAGAAAAACCATCAATTTTAAAGATAACCATCAGGTTTCAGGTATCCTAGGCACATTCTAAACCTAAGTTTTACTTTATACCGTTGGTGACTAAAATTAACAGTAAGTTTTGCAGTGGTGTTTTTTTTTTCCTGCAGCTATATACATATTGCAAAACTATTCTGCATCACATGATTTTAATGAAATAAATATAAAAATGAGCCACACAGTAACACATAACTTTAATACTCCACATTATTTATCTTGATCACAATGGTGGTAACCTCCTTGTCAACAATCTTGTGAGTTGAGGAGCTGATTCTCATTCTCATACCCATCAGGCAGATATGCTCTCCTCAGCTGGTCTGACTTAGGTATGGAGCCTCCATTCTTCACATGGCGAGACAGGAAAGCACGGACTGCAGGGTGATCAGCCTTCTCAAGTGGGATGTTGGCTTCCAGGCACATTTTCACGAAGTCCTGGATAACACTGACTTTCTCTGTTTGCGCAGTACTGTTGCACTGAAGAGATGCAGTTAGGGGCCTCTGCTTCTTTCTCACGTTCTGCTCTTCAAATTCTGCCTTCCTCTTGGTATGAGTCTTGGACTTGAGGTGGTCACTAATGGCAGACTTGCGAACATGATTCAGAACCACATTGCAAGAAGTGCAGAAGAGTTTTCCTCCATCTTCGTGCAGCTCACCTCCAAACTCACTGACTCGATCCAGGGGAGTCACGTACAAAGCAGTCTTAGAACGGTTTCGAGCAGGCGGTGCTGTTACTACAAATCGTTCCATTCTGACTTTGAATAAGGGACCTTTTAAGATGAGAGAAACAAGTGTTTAAGGACTTTAAAAAACTTATTTCAAATTAGCAAAATTTGTGTCCATTAAGTTATAACTTACCTGGAACAGATAAGGAAAGGCAAAAACCAGATAAAGTTACTATTAAAATAACAATTAGGCCCATTTCTTGGTTTTTATGAAATTCAAATCAATTAGAATGAATAAAAAACTGAAACTGTCCCAGATACTACTATCTTTTAGGAAAACCCAATCATGGATCAACAGTTGGGGTGTTTACTAATCTTATCCAAGTTTAAAAAAGCTTCTTTCCCTTCATAACCCTATGACAACTGATTTCAGGAATAAAATTGTGGGGAATTGTGTACGAAGTTTGTTTAAACAGGTGGGCCACTAAACTGGCGTAATTCTATATGAACAGAATTTTCAAAACTGCTGTGATGACAAAAAAGTAAAAACTAAGAAACACAGACCAAATGGATTTAAATTTTAAAGCAAAGATAAAGTTCTGAGTAAGTTATTTTTTAATGCATTTATACCTCTCCTAAGTTTTCTAAAAGATTATAATCAAGATATGGAAAGTGTTTTTCTAATACTTCGTGTGTTTCTTTAATATTAACAATTACATGGCATTAATATTTACTTCACTTATTAACTAGTAAGTTAAAAGAAAAAAATCAAGAACTTAACCTAGCACCTACCATATGATAGATGCTCAATCAAAAAATGCTGATGGAAAAATCTTCACTATCCAAATTTTTATTTAACTCAGATGCAGCTTAATAATGTCTGAGTAGGTTCTAGCAGCAAACTTTTATGTTCATAGAACTAAGTGCCAAAATCATGTTACAAGCACTGAAAACTTGAGCTAATAAACACATGTTAGTCTGTGCCAAGTACTCAAAATCATTACTTACATCTTAGTAGTTACCTGGGGCCATGACTTCAGGCTAAGCACTTATAAATATTTACGTTAATCTAGGTTTAAGAAATTAAAATACATTTGATAGAACTAAAAATGGAATTCTGTTCTGTATAAACATACTTCCAATGTATGCTCTGAAAAACCACGCTTCTTAAGTCTAATCAGAAACAATGTAAACCAAAAACCAAACTCAGTGCCATTGAGTCGATTCCGACTCATAGCGACCCTATAGGACAGGGTAGAACTGCCCCATAGAGTTTCCAAGGAGTGCCTGGCAGATTCGAACTGCTGACCCTTTGGATGGCAGCCATAGCACTTAACCACTACGCCACCAGAGTTTCCAGAAACAATGTAGTACTCTGTGAATCCACAGTAGAGAGCAGCTAGCAAAGCCTGAACCTAACCAGCGGTGGCAGGAAGGCAAGGCCTGGTGATCTATAAGAATTACAGCCAGGACAAGCCTATGGAGCACTTCTCCTTTGTAACACCCGGGGTCGCCGTGGGTTGGAACGGACTGGACCACAACAGGTTTGTTTATAACATAAAATCTTTCTCAAAAGAACTTTAAGTTGCTAACACTTGTGGATACAAAGAATCCAGGGAATAACTCAATATTTCACAGAAATTCTGGCAAGCATGATAAATTCTAACATGTAAATACCCTGGGTTATGTTCTTTTCTTTTTTTTACTTTAGATTTTTTTCATACATGGATTTTATGTGTGGAACAATGTGATAGGCCATGGCTTTACAATGGCAGGCAAAACAAGTATGATTCTTGCATAGTAGTCAGTGAATTACTATTACACATATTTGTACTTTTACAGTATGTTTTATACTCCTACGGTGAGTCAATCCTAAATATGATTAATGGTTCTAATCTACTTACGCAAAACATCAAATACTTCTGTCCAGGGATAATTAAATCTTACTTTCTACATGAAAAATCTTCTGCCTCTAAATATTTAGCTTTTAAACTGTGAAACAATCAACAGGCACATAATTCCTTAATGTGTAAAATGCTCAATCCCATGTGCTAATGTGAAAGTTCTATACAATGTCTTTTAACTTCCAAAAGGTCAGAGAATGCACGGGTTTACATACTCAAAGAACAAAAGTGTTTTCAGCAAAAGATATATATATTTTTAAACAAACAAGGCCGTTAAAAAGTTAAGAGCAAGAATTAGACAACAAAAGAGAAGAAGCCAATCCTTCGCTGGATCAAAATAAAACTCATCGGAACTTGAAAATGTTTACCGGATTAGTTTCCAGTTGTTTACGTCCTGATACTTAGTAGTGAACGGTCTCCAAGCAAAACCAGAGGCGCATCAATCCCTGGCACCTTACGTTGGTTCAAACCCGGAGATGCCTCCAAATCAGTTTTTCAACAAGTGGTGATGGGGAAACAGTTTCTGGGCTTGCACCCTATTTTCCCTGCGGTACCGGAAAGTCATGCCTTTACTGTAAAATACGAAAAACAAATGGAAAGAAAAAATGGGGGAAGGGCAGGGGGAAGGAAAGAAAGGTGGATGAAAAGATGACCAGGAACGTCAACAACTACCAGGCAGGTGTCTCTAAAAACAACTCCCCACCACAAACCCCGATCCCAACGCTTACCCCACAACCCCGATCCCCAGGTCCCTCCAGCATCCTCTCGCGCTCCCCAGGCCCTGGGGTTCGAGCGGGGGAGGGAAAGGCGGGGCTCGAGACGTTCCCGAGCGTCTGACTCCCTCCTCCCGAGTCGAACCCAGCACGCCGGCGCCCCGCCGCCCCGGCCCCGCTAGCTGGGCAGGGCCGAGTCCCAGCTGCCCCAGGCCCGGGAACTCGACAGGAGTTGGCCGTAGTCTCACGGGAGGAGGCGGCAGGCGCCAGGCGGAGGCGGCCGCTGTCAGGCTTCCCGTCTCCTCCCTCTTCCTCCCGCCGACAACGGTGCCACGGCCCCGCCCCCAGCTCCCGCTTCGGGACGGAAGGCCCGGGGCCCACAGCCCGCACCAACGGCCGGGCCCACCCTCGGTCTCCCCAGCTCCTTGGTACCGTAGGATCGGGGCTGCCGCTAGGGGAAGTGGACGAGACACAGCCGGAAAGGAAAGGAGGAAGATAAGGAGCAAAGGGATGAGGAAGGAGGAGAACTAGTAGCTGCCGCCGTCGCCGCCGCCGTTGCCCGATCGAGCCCCGCCGCGGCCGCCGTGTCCCCCGCCGCGCCCCGTCCTCCTGCGCCGCCTATGGCAGAGCCCGGTAGGCGGGCCCCAGCAACCGCCGAGCGGTATTGACCAACGGACAGCGTCCCTATCAAACAGGCGGCTGACTTGACCAATGGTAGTGGAAAGGCGGGCATAAACATGACTGACTGCATATTTTACCAATGAAAGCTGGGGGCGTGGGTGGGCGGAGCCGGAAGTAGAGCCCAGCCGTGGGGCCCCTGTCCGGCGGAGGGGGGAGAGAAGGGGGAGGGAACTAGAGGAGGAGGAGGAGGTTAGCCAAGGCAGCTACAGCGGCGGCGGCGCAGGGGCTGGTACGCGCTGGGCGGCGAGAGCCTCATGGCGGAGGAAGAGAGCGACCAAGAGGCCGAACGCCTCGGAGAAGAGCTCGTGGCCATTGTGGAGTCCCCGCCGGGGCCTGAGAGGCTTAGAGCTGCGGGTGACGGCGGAGGCGGCGCTGGCGGCGGCAGCTGCGGCGGCGGCGGCGTCGGAATCAGCAGTCGGGATTACTGCCGACGCTTCTGTCAGGTGAGGCGCCCGTCGGCCGCCCCGTCTCGTCACCCCCGGCCAGGGCCTCCCTGCGTCTCCTGGCCATCTCGCCCCCTAGCCTGGGCTCTGTCCGGTGCTAGTTCTTCCAGCCCACGAGGAGGGTGAGGACGACGCTCCCCCCTCCACCTATCCGGCTTGGGGTGGGGGGTGGGGGAGCGGGACCGTGGTGACCTGCGGGCTTAGGGTTGTCGAGAAGTGAGGGTTTGTCAGAGGCGCTGGAGAGAGGGCGGCAGGGTCAGCTGGCAGGAAAGCTCTGTACTGACATGCCTCCTATGCCCCAGACAGACCCCTTCCTGCCCGAGGGTCCCGCCTTTCTTGTGTTTCCTACGCTGTTTTCCTCACCTCATTTGGACCCTCTGTGACATTTCCTGCTTTCCCTTCTCTGCCGCTTTCCCCAGGATTTTCCCCTTTTTCTGGGATGGAAGGCATGCCCTCTCTCTACTGCCCCCTCTCCTGTCACCGCCTCCCCTCCCCCTCTCCTAGGGTCTCCTGTCATCCCCTCTCAAGATCCCGTTGGGCCACTTCTTCGGTTGGCTTCAGTGTTGACCCACAGTGACTTGGTTACTTTTTGGGGCTGGAGGAGGGGTGGGTTAAGGCTGTGTGATTGTCATCTTTTCTTACTCGCTTCCTCCCACTTCCCCTAAACACTCACTCTCTCTCCTAATTAACTGCTCTGCAAGAAAGTCGTTTTCCTTAGACTATTGCTCTAGTTACATACCCTTGTCTTTCACGTTACAGTGTATTTTAGCCTTTGAAATACAGTGTTCGAACGATGACGGTACAATTTTTTTTTTCTTTATTCTGTCGACTGTCGATTTGATATAGCTTAAAGTATTTAAATGTAGTAAAATATTACAGCGCCAGAGTACTTATCTAGGGTAAAATTTGTGTAATCTGCATTTAAATCAGCATGTATTTATAATTTAAACGTTTTGTTCTCATACACAATACTCTTGTTTTGCAAAAGAATCGTTTCTTTCCCACCCTCCCCCCTTTGTTTATCATACGTATATTTTTTTATAGGGTTCAGACCCTGGCTTCACCACTTCCTAGCTTTGTGACCTTGGACAAGTTACTTAAACTCTCTATGCCTCAGTTTTCTCTTTTCATCTGGTAGGGATAGTAGGTAAATGAGTTTGAATCAGTTAGCTATTAATTTCATTCTGATAACAAGCAGGACTTAAAGTTAAGAAGAAATGGACATCATGTTCACTGACACTGGATTTTATGCCCTTTCCAGCATTTATAAAATAGCCTTATTTGTTCTTAAACTGCCTTTCAGGAAACAGTATAAGAGTAGTTAAAAGGATGGAGTTGACATTTTCAGTTAAGTTTTTAATGCTTTAGTTTAAATTGTCTCTTGATTTCATTTTTCTTTTGACCAGTGTCACAGTTAAGTTGGTTTGTAGGTGGAAACTGTTTGGTATGAAGTGTGTGTCCTTTTTCATTGATGCTGCCTTGTATTTGGTGACTTTCTTGAAAATGTATTTTATTTTTGGTATTGATATTCACTGGATTTAAAGGTTCATTGTTTGTTGAGCACTTGCTTTCTAACTATAGGTTTCACAACTACCAGTATGAGTTGCCTTGAAATCAGTTCTGACTCATGGCTTTCCCCAAACCATGCTATCAGTAGACTCAGTATCTACAGGCAATTTAAACTTCTGAAAATTAGGTTACATTTTTATCTTTTTCATATATTGACTGGTAGAAACTCTGTTTTTTTCTGTTTTGGTTTTTGTATTATAAATGAGCAGCTTGGTTTTTGGTTACATTTAGCTTTGTTAGTTTACTTGATCAGATGGTTATCTATATATTTAGTGAACTGTTACTTACCTAAGTGCGTATTCTCCATTTTATGATTATTCACAATTAAGTCGTTTATGGTTAACTGCTGTAGAATTTGAGGTTTTATTTGAGGGTCAAGTTTACTTGGAGAATTTTTACTACTCTAATTCTATTTTTTGAAATAAACATTAAGAACAAATAAGATTGACTATAAAATTCCACTACTTCCTAAATATCCAAGGACATAAAAGTAAACAGAACTGAAAGACTTTTCATTTTATATTGCTAAATTATGAGTGTTACACTGACAAACTTCCATGTTACCAACTTTTACCTGAAACCTTATGATGTCTAGGTTATCAATAGATCTGTCTCAGGGTTCCTGTCCTAGCACCATCTTGTATGTAAGCTTTGTGAAGCCCTTTTCTGTATTAAAACTTGTAGATGGAAAAAAAAGATTACCTTCATCAGTTGAATTTTGTCCACTGATTAATAAAATTCTAGTATAGTTATTCTTATAGGAGCCCTGGTGGCGCAGTCATCGAAGCTCTCGGCTGCTAACCGAAAGGTCAGCGATTGGAACCCACCAGCTGTTCCTTGGGGAAGGGTGTAGCAGTCTACTTCCATAAAGATTTCAGCCTTGGAAACCGTATGAGACAGTTCAGCTCTGTCCTATATGGTCACTAGGAGTTGGAATTGACTTGAAGACAATAGATTATAAAATTCTCAGTTTTATTTGACAATAAGGTTAGCAGTAGATTATAATGTAATTTCCAGTTAAAGATTGCTTCTTTTTAAACATTTGTGTCTTAATATTTATTGAGGGTAATATGAAGCAAGTTGCATTCATTAGTAAAATGACTTAATTGTGTAATCCTGAAATGGTTAATATGCACTTAGGTAGGTGACAGTTAACTAAAGATATGGATTATACAACTAGCCTTGAGTTGAGAAGAAAGGCTCCAGTTTGTCTTCCCTCTTTAGAGGGAAATATGAATCAAAATTTCTTGGCAGTTGTGTAGGTGAAGGAAGAGAGGAAGGAACAGTTCTTTTCAAGAGAAGTTCTTGTGTCTTTTACTACAAGGAAAAATAAAGCAGAAGACGAAAGAAAGATAGATAATATAAATGATACATTATACACACATCCAATGCATTCGATGATATACTTCTCTATTTGAGAAACATTACCAGTAATTGTAAAATCTCAGGTAAAAGGAGTAGTTCCCTAGGCTTAAATGATTTTTGAGACGATAGATGTAGGAGATTGAAAGTGTTGATTTCCGAATAGTTAAATGCTGTTGGTAATGTTGGACTGGCCGCCCTTATCACATTCTCCCTTGGCTGTTGTTAGTAGACTCTCAAAAAATGTTTCAGTAGAATTAGCCCCTGATATTTCATTATGCTTTGAGGATGAAAAGATGGGAAAAATAGTTTATCGAGAGTTTACTAACTCTTAATGTCATTTAGGTAGGCCAGAACAAATTTAAGTTGTCTAAATTCTGTTAGGTGACAAAGCCCTTTAGGTAGGCCAGAACAAATTTAAGTTGTCTAAATTCTGTTAGGTGAACAAGCTGGGATTTGAACTCATCCTTCAGTTTCTGTTGAAAGCCAGACTGAGATTACAAATAAATCCTCAAGTAATTATAAACTGAATTAATTACTTGGCAAGGTGGTGCAAAGGGAATAAATTTACTGGAAGTACTCAGGGAGTCATGGAGGAAACAATATAAAAAGTACTCTTTCATTATTCCAGAGTTGTAAAAAATATTTCAAGAAACAGATAATTATTGTCTCTCTGACTTGTAAGGTGTTGTGAAGATTTTCTTGAGTCCTGAAGGTTGTAATAATTTAACTTATTTTGTTGCTATATAAGTATATTGAAAAAATTTTTTATAATGGGTTGATTGTAAACTTGGCAAATTAAGGTACTTTCCTCTTAGTTCAGTGCCAGAGTGAATATAAACCAAAAAACCAAACCCATCGATGCTGAGTCTATTACAACTCATAATGACCCCGTAGGACAGAGTAGAACTGCCCCATAGAGTTTCCAAGGAGCGCCTGGTGGATTTGAACTGATGACCTCTTGGTTAGCAGCCATAACGCTTAACCACTGCACCACCAGGATTTCCAGAGTGAATGTAATAAGTGATGAATAAGTATTTGTGGAAACACTTTGATGTGTTAGATTTTTAAATTATTTCTTATTATAGTGTGGTTAATAGAAATCTCATGAGGATGAGTATAAAATGAGAGAATGAACGTGAAGTGTTTAGTAATGATGTATCTAGCATATGTAGTTGTTGGATGCCATCAAGCCGATTTCAACTCATAACAACCCCATGTGACGGAGCAGAACTGCCCTATAGGGTTTTCTTGGCCGTAGTCTTCATGGAAGCAGATCATCAGGTCTTTCTTCTGAGGAACACAGGGTGGGTTTGAACCACCACTTAACCGTTTGTGCCACCAAGGCTCCTTACTGAGCACATAAAAACCCAAAACCCATCGTCTATGATTAGGTTCCCACTCATAACGGCCCTGTAGAACAGAGTAGAACTGCCCCATAGGGTTTCCAAAGTTGTAAATCTTTACAGAAGCAGACTGCTGCCATATCTTTTGCAGAGCTGCCAGTGGGGTTAAACTTCCGACCTTTCGGTTAAGTGCTTAACCACTTGTACTACCCGGGCTCCTTCACCTAGAAAGCACATAGACAAGCTTAAATAAGAGAGGCTATTAATATTTCTCCCATGTGAAATCCTCTGGAGGTTTAAGAGTAACATTAGAGATCATCTAATTGTATTTCACTTATAGTTTGTGTTGTACAATAAACTTGAGAGAAGATTTAGAAATGTTATGATTCTAAAATTCTGCTGTTTAACTAGAAAAGCCACATGCTTCTGGTGAGACATTAAATGATCTGCAAAAACAAGTATATTTTTTCTAGGGCAGGGGTTCTCCGCTGGAGGAGATTTTTTCCCTGCAGGGAACATTTGGCAATGTCTGGAGACATTTTTGATTGTCATGACTGGAGGTTGCTACTGGCATCAAGTTGGTAGAGGCCAGGGTGCTGTTGAAAATCCTAGAATGCACAAGAAGCCCCCACAACAAAAAACTATCCAGGCCAAGATATCAGTAGTGCTGAGGTTGAGAAACTCTGCTGTACCCTTACTTTGGGACTGCTGATATAGTTGTAAATACTGTAATGTAATGCTGATATAAATTGTATAAAATTATTTAATGATCCTTAATTTTTAAACAACTACTGTAATAGGTGTGTAAGAATCTAACAAAAAGATTTGCCTCATTGTTTTATTAAATGCATTCAGATCTCTTACTTTAGAAAAATTGTATTGTTTTAAGAGAAAGTAATCGTTATCTCTCCTAATCTTGGTATAGAATTGATACAATATTGTAATTCTGTGAGTAGGTTTTTAGGGTAGAATAATCACCTTTTTATCAATTCTTGCTATTGGCATTATTTTTAATTCACTTAATTTTTATCAGTGTTTTATATGTACATAGTTTAAAAAGTCATACAAGGCTTAAGTTTCGGGAATTGCATTTTGCTGCTAATAGAGAACTGACTTAAGTGACTTAAACAAGGTAGAGGCTTATTTTTCCTTTGTTTGAAAAGTCTTGCATAGTGTTGGAGTGGTATGGTGGCTTTATCATCATCCTTGACTTCCAATTTTGTTTGCCTCATGATCCAAAATAATTGCTGGAGTTCCAGCCATCACGTCTAAGTTGTAAATGGAAAGAGCAGGCTGTCTCTTTTGATAAGCCCAGCAAAGCCTGCCCTAAATCCTACTAAATGACTTCTTCCATCTTTTTTGCTGTCCCTATCTGAAAAAAAAAAAAAAATGTTAGAAAGTGTTTTTGCCTATGATTGTGTTAGTAAGGAAGGGAAACAAGAATGGACATTGTAGAGGCAGCCAGCTTTTTCTTTTTTTTCTTTTGTCTACAGTTTATAATAAAAAGTAGCAGTCATGCCCCATTCTTTTCTTTCCCCATTCTTATTCTCCAGAGGCAGTTGCTTGCAACTCTTTTACCTCCATGTTTATAAATAATATGCTTTTTTTTTCCCCTTCCAGTTGTGGATGTGAACAGTTGGCCTAGTTGAGGGAGGAAGTGGGGACAACTTCACTATCTCACTACACAGCATGCTCAGTATGTAGATTTGGCTTTTACTCCCTGTTTTCTCTACACTCCCTTCCCTTCTGTACCATAATCCTCTTGTTTCTGTCTGTTGTAGTTTAGCCTTTCTAGAGAATTAGGAGTTAGTCTCCATTGTTTTCTTAGAGGAGAGAATCTGAGGGAGATTTTCAGCTGATCTTTCTGTTTTTGACTCTGCTTTCACTTCTACCTTTAGAAGTATACGGTGCCTCCAATTTCTGAGATTTTCTGGAGTTCTTCAGCATAAATAGGCTTGTTCCTGAACTCCCTGTACTGATGGCTTGGGTTTTAGCTTCCCAGTACTGGTAAGTCACTTGCCACTCATCTGTCTGATTTCCAAGTACCCAAAAGTTGTCATCTCTTTTTTCTGTGTGAGTTTAGGTCTTTTAAACCAAAAATATCTTTACTGTCATTTAGGGGAGTTTTCCCATCATTTTTCGGTGTGTCGTACTGTGGTGGCTTGTGTGTTGCTGTGATGCTGGAAGCTATGCCACTGTTATTTCAACTACCAGCAGGAATTTATCCTACTTCCTGAACTATTCTGAAGTGACTATTCGGAGCTAGAAGTAATTTTATCACAATAATTTGCTTTGTGTGTTCCTTTTGGCAAATTATTATTATTTTAACTTTTATTGTGCTTTAAGTGAAAGTTTACAAATGAAGTCAGTCTGTCATGCAGAAATTTATATACACCTTTTATATACCCTAGTTGCTCTCTCTTGGCAAATTATTTTTACTTCTAAATTACAAATTAAAATTTTTAGTACTTTTTAAATTTAAGATCCAAAAGTTGACAGATTTGGGATATTTCCATATAGGGTCATAAAAGGCAAATTCCATAGGAAAAAAAAATAATTTTTTATTGTAATTAGGAAAAACAAAACAAATTGTAGATTTTAAAGGCTATATTTGGGGAAATAAATGCCTTTGTTGTTTAACACTTTTTTCAAAAACAAAAACCAAACCCACTGCCGTCGAGTTGATTCCAACTCATAGCGACCCTATAGGACAAAGTAGAACTGCCCCATAGAGTTTCCAAGGAGCCCCTGGTGGATTTGAATTGCCAGCCTCTTGGTTAGCAGCCGTAGCACTTAACCACTACACCACCACTTTTTTAGGTTGATTCAAAGTTGATTGGCACAGTTGTTCATCATGACATTATTTGTAATAGTGTATCTTTGAAAACAACCTCAATGTCCAATATTAGGGGAATCATTACGTATAATGGAATCCTGTGTTCCCCCAGCAATCATGTTTTGAAAAAATATTAATTCATATGAGAAACTACTTATGATATAATAACTACTGAAATAATAGAGGAGACGGGGATTTCATTTTTATGAATAAAAAAGACTGAAAGACATATACCAAATGATTACCAATGGGTGACTTTTTAGTGGTAGGATTTATGGCTAAATTTTATTTTAAATTTTTACGCTTTTCCAAATTTCTTGACTAAACCTACTGCTTTTATACATCAGAGGAAAATAAAGTAAAAAAAATTAAATTTAATTTTTTCTCCACCTGCTTCATGTTATTTTTTATTAATAAATATAAGATTATTTTGAGTATAATGAAATTTTAACTGGGTTTCTTCTGTTTCCCCAAAGTATGTGAAATTTTCTGTTTTTTTAATGAATTGGTTAAACTTATGGCAGTCATTATAGGTTAACCAGTAAGGTCCCAAACTTAAGTAACTTCTTTATATGCAGTCTTTCGTTATATATATGCCCACTATTGCATTCTAAGTAACTACTCATCCCATTGGCTTGATGAAAAAAAAATCTTAGTTTTAACTTTGTAGATATATTGGTAGTAGAAATATTTTTTAAAAAGAGTTCATTACCTTTAAGTTTTTTTAATGATACCATCATTTTGCAGTTCTGCCAAACAGAAGTATGTTACCAATTGACTGTTTTTGTTGGCACTATTTTTCATTTTCCTGCCAAATATGGCAAACTATTCGTTAACAATTACCCCTCCCAAAAAAAGAAATTAAAGAAAGCTAATGTAAAATACGTATCTGATGAGGTATTTGAAAAAATAAAATATGGTCAATTGAAAAATGCCATTTTAAATGTATATTAATATATAATGGTAAAGAGATTAAGCTACTTAAAATCTAAGGTAATGTAGCTGAATATTCTGGTTATGTTATAAATTAATTACAATTGTTGTTGCTGTCAGGTGCCATTGAGTTGGTTCCGACTAATAGCAACCCTGTGTACAACAGAACGAAACATTGCCTGGTCCCGTGCCATCCTTACATTGTTATGCTTGAGCTCATTGTTGCAGCCACTGTGTCAATCCACCTCTTTGAGGGTCTTCCTCTTTTCTGCTGACCCTGTACTTTACCAAGCATGATGTCCTTCTCCAGAGACCCATCCCTCCTGACAACATGTTCAAAGTATGTAAGACGCAGTCTGGCCATCCTTGCTTCTAAGGAGAATTCTGGCTCTACTTCTTCCAAGACAGATTTGTTCATTCTTTTGGTAGTCTATGGTATATTCAATATTCTTCACTAACACCACAATTCAAATGCATCGATTCTTCTTAGGTCTTCCTTGTTCACTATCCAGCTTTCACATGCATATGATGTGATTGAAGATACCATGGCTTGGGTCTGGCACACCTTAGTGTTCAAGGTGACAGCTTTGCTTTTCAACACTTTAAGGAGGTCCTTTGCACCAGGCTTGCCCAATGCAGTGTGTCTTTTGGTTTCTTGACAGCTACTTCCATGGGTCTTGATTGTGGATCCAAGTAAAATGAAATCCTTGACAACTTCAGTCTTTTCTCTGTTTATCATGATATGGCTTTTTGATTCAGTTGTGAGGATTTTTATTTTATGTTGAGGTGTAATCCATACTGAAGGCTGTGATCTTCGATCTTCGTTAGTAAGTGCTTCAAGTGCTCTTCACTTTTAGAAAGCAAAGTTGTGTCATCTGCATAATGCAGGTTGTTAACGAGTCTTCCTCCAATCCCAATGCCCCGTTCTTCTTCATATAGTCTAGCTTTCTCATATTATTTGCTCAGCATACAGATTGAATAGGTATGGTGAAGAGATACAACCCTGATGCACACCTTTCCTGACTTTAAACCACTCAGTATCCCCTTGTTCTGTCTGAACAACTGCCTCTTGATCTGTGCTCAGGTTCCTCATGAGCACAAAAGTATTTGTATAAATTTGAGAGGATTTTTAAGTTCTACAGTTTTGTAAATCTGATACAAGGTAACCCTCAGCTTTTGTGTAGATTTGATTTTTCAGCTCTGTTCCTATGACGATCAGTTAATCACTTCAGCCAGTGCACCCTATTTAGTATGGATCGATTTTCTTCCAGGATGAGACCCCATCAGGATCACCTGGTTACAGCCATGGTGAAACACTGGTTACAAACTAAATATGGGAAGATTAGATATGTGTAATGTGTTATAAAAGATCCTGAAGTCCAGTACATTAACACTAGGTATCAAGCACTCACTATTCTCAACTCTCCAAAGCAGTGGTGAACATGAAAATAACTAAAAGACTTCCCATCTAAGCAGTCAAAAAAAAAAAAGAGTCATGGATGTGAGCGTTGAAGCGTATCAGTTATATAAGGCACTGGGGATACAGTTGTAAGCAAACAGGCAGTGTCCCTGTTTTCATGTACAGTTATAACTTTAATGATAAGTGATATGAAGAAAAAGTATACAATACAGTAAAACGGGGGATAATAGGAAAGCTTCACTAGTTTTTGAATTCTTGGGCAAGTTGAGCTCTGCTGAGATTCTTCAGTTTAGTTTGAACCTGTTGAATTTAAGGGGCCTTTGCCTCACCCAAGGAGAGATCTTAAAGATAGCTGGATTTACAGAATCCAGAGCTCAGAAGGAAGGTTTGGTTGTCTTAGCTGTCTGGATGGTATTTGAAGCCAGGTGTGTGAATCAGCTCACAAGAGGGAGAGAATATAGAGTGGGAAGAGAAGAGGTGAGGAGCCCCAAAATTAAATGGCCCATAAGAAATGATGCAATGAAATCTGAAAAGGATTAATTAAAGAACTTGGAGAAAACCAGAGAACTGTGATGTTACAGAAGGCTGAGAAGAGAATGTATCAGGATGGAGTGAGTGGTAACTAGCACCAAAAGCTGATGAGATCCAGCCACTGAATTAACTAGATCTTTGGTGACTCTGAGCAGAGATGTTTTGATGTAGTAATGGAAGCAGGAGTCAGACTGAAGTAGTTTGAAGAGTGAGGTGAGCCTACAAATATTGTATATAAAGGAGAAGGAAGGAAATAGGTGGTATCTGGAGATGTTGTGAATAGAAGGTGACGATTTAAAAAAAAAAAAAAACTGATGAGATTTGGGTATATTTAAAATCTGATGTGAATAATCCATTTGAAAGGAAGAGTAAATTTACAAAAGAAAGGAATGCTCTATAGTAAAAGATTTCCTAAAGGGAGGGAATGACAAGATTCAGAGCACAAGCTGAAGGTTTGGTTTATATAGGAGCTTTGTGGTAGGAGGAAAGTTCATCTGTTGAGAGTGCATGGGGTAGTTGGAGGCTTAAGGAAATTGGAGGTCTAAAATGGTAGCTGCTTAGAGAGGTAGACCGAGTTGACCTACAGAACATTGGACTTTCATGACCACTACTCCACTTAGGTGAAAGCGTGGAGAAAGTGATTAGTTATATTCGTTTAGAGTTGGGTGGTAACACTGTTACCGGTCAGGTAACTTTGAGGAAGAAGGAGACATTATCATTTTCTGGCTCCATTTGTGGGAAAACATAGTACAGAGAAGTGAAAGGAGAAAAGGAAGAGAAGTAGTTACATCAGTAGATATTAATAGATAGGCACACCGTGCTGCTGTGTATCATAAAAATATGAATGTATATATATGTTTATATGTGTTATCCTAATAAAACATGTACCAAAAAAAATCCACTGCTGTTGAGTTGATTCTGACTCATGGCGACCCCATGTGTTACAGAGTAGAACTGCTTCATAGAATTTTCTTAGCTGTAATCGTAATGGAAGCAGATTACCAAGCCTTTCTTCCATAGTACTGCTTAGTGGGTTCAAGCTGCCCACCTTTAGGTTAGTAACCCACCCAGTGCCCTCGAGCCAATTCCAGCTCATAGTGACCCTATAGGACGGAGTAGAATTGCCCCATAGAGTTTCCAAGGAGCGCCTGGCGGATTTGAACTGCCGACCCTTCGGGTAGCAGCCGTAGCACTTAACCACTACGCCACCAGGGTTTCCTTTAGGTTAGTAGTTGAGCACAAACCCTTTGTGCCACTTAAAAAAACTGCCAAACCTGTTGCTGTCAAGTCAATTCCAACTCAAAGTGACCCTACAGGACAGAGTAGAACTGCCCCATAGGGTTTCCAAGGAGCACCTGGTGGATTCAAACTGCCAACCTTTTGGTTAGCAGCCGTAGCTCTTAATCACTACACCACCAGGGTTTCCTTGTGCCACTTAAAAAAAAATTTTAAAACATGTATACAGTTTATTAATATATTTTTATTATATAGTTTAGTGACATTAGTCACTATCTGTTTGAGTTACTATAAAGTTGAAATGTTTTAAATAACCAGTACTCACTCTTGCCTGTAATTTGACGTGTGTTCTTAATATCTGGAAGATTTATTTTTTGGAATGCTCTCTGAATATGTGCATGTGTATATAATATTTCTTGAGGGTTTTCCAAGTGTCAGGGCCTGTGATAAGTCCATTACCTGTTTATCTCATTTAATCCACTACCATATGGAGTATGTGCCATTGTTGCTGTTGTTAGGCGCTGTTGAGTCGCTTCCGACTCATAATGACCCTATGCACAATGAAACAAAACACTGCCTGGACCTGTGCCATCCTCGCAGTTGTTGTTTTGTTTGAGCTTATTGTAGCGACTGTGTCAGTCGATCTTGTTGAGGGTCTTCCTCTCTTTTGCTGACCCAGTACTTTACCAAGCATGATCTCCTTCTTCAGGGACTGATCCCTCCTGATAACATGTCCAGAGTACGTGAGCCGAAGTCTCACCGTCCTTGCTTCTAAGGAGCATTCTGGCTGTACTTCTTCCAAGACAGAAGACAGTTCATTCTTTTGGCAGTCCATGGTATATTCGGTATTCTTCACCAACACCGTAATTCAAGGCATCAATTCATTGGCCTTCCTTATCCATCATCCAGCTTTTGCATGCATATGAGGCGATTGAAAATACCATCGCTTGGGTCAGGCGCACCTTAGTCTCAAAGTGACATCTTTGCTTCTGAACACTTTAAAGAGGTCTTTTGCAGCAGTTTTGCCCATTGCGATATATGTCATTTGATTTTTTTGACTGCTGCTTCCATGGATGTTTAATGTGGATCCAAGTAAAATGAAATCCTTGACAACTTCAATATTTTGTCTATGTATCATGGTGTTGGTTATTGGTCCAGTTGTGAGGATTTTTGTTTTCTTTATGTTGTATAATCCATACTGACAGCTATAGTCTTTGATCATCATCAGTAAGCGCTTCAAATCCTCTTTGCTTTCTGCAAGCAAGGCTGTGTCATCTGCATATCACAGGTTATTAATGAGCCTTTCTCCAGTCCTGAAGCTGTGTTCTTCATATAGCTCAGCTTCTCATATTATTTAGTCAGCATACAGATTGAATAAGTATGGTGAAAGGATACAACCCTGATACACACCTTTCCTTATTTGAAACCACACAGTATCCCCTTGTTCTGTTCAAGTGACTGCCTCTTGGTCATTGTACAGGTTCCTCAAGAGCACAGTTAAGTGTTCGAGAATTCCCATTCTTCACAGTGTTATCTACAATTTGTTATGAGCCACATAGTCAAATGCCTTTGCATAGTCAGTAAAACACAGGTCAATGTCTTTCTGGTATTCTCTACTTTTAGCTAAGATCCATCTGACATCAGCAGTGGTATCCCTTGTTCCATGTTCTGTTCTGAATCTGGGGAATTTTCTGGCAGTTCTTTGTTGATGTACTGCTGTAACTGCATTTGAATTATCTTCAGCAAACTTACTTGCGTGTGACATCAGTGATACTGTTCAACAATTTTCATATTTGGTAGGATCACTTTTCTTGGGAATAGGCGTAAATACGGATCTCTTCCAGTCTGTTGGCCGGGTAGGTGTCTTCCTCATGTTATAGATAGGAAGCTAAGGGATTAAATGGCTTGACTAAGTCATGTAGCTAGTATGCGATTGACTGGAACCTGGCCAATCTGATTCCAGAGACTATACAGTAACCCCTGCAGTATACATATAAACTGTATTGTATCTAGGAATATGCATTTGTTGTCTATTATAAAATTTGTGCATATATGTTTGATATAAATTGTAGTATACCAAACCAATATTGACTAAGTAGAGGTAGCGGAATGGAGATTGATAAAGAACCAAGGCAGCAGAAACTAGAGATGTTCATGAATGCAAGTGTGGTGGGAGGAATCAAACTTACCACTGTCAGAAGTTCCCTGTAAAAAAGTGATTATCAATCCTTTTATTTTTTTTCTCCACCCACCTGAATAGGGTGTGCTCCTCTAAGTAACTCAGTGGCTCACTGTAGTAGTTATTCTCAAAATGCAAAAATTGTGATGATTCTAAACAGTATAAATTAATTTTATTTTTATTATCTTGCATTTTCAAAGGCAGGAGAGTATAGAATATATTTTAGATGTTTGTCTTAAATGGTTAAAATTTAATTTTAATTTCTCTGTATTATTTAGATTTAACTTAGCGTACCTGGAATTGCTACTAATCCAGAACACAGTGGATGTGCATTCTTGGACTTTATTATTCATCTTTTTACTTGGAAAACACCTGCCAAAGATTTTTTTATATTATATAACTCATCAGTAAAATTAAAATTTATATACTTTCTGTGATCATGCGAATGTGGTGAAATGGCTATCTCATTTTCAGCTGGTGGGAGTAGAAATCACTCTAACCTTTCTGGACCACAGGTTATTAAGATACATTAAGAACCTTGGGTTCTTGGTGGTGCAGTGGTTAAGCACTCAGTTACTAACGTAACTGAAAGGTAGGCAGTTCAGATCCACCCAGATGTACCTTGTGAGAAAGGCCTGGTGATCTACTTCTGAAAACTAACAGGCGTTGAAACTTTATGGAGTACAGTTTTACCCTGAAACGCATGGGTTGCCACGAGTCAGAATCAAGTCAGCTGCAACTGCCTGGTAAGCGGTAGTTGACTCACATTACTTTTGCCAGTAGGATTTACTGATATGGGAGAGAAGATGAGTGCACAGAAAATAGGGTACCAGTCCAATTTTTTTGTTTGTTTTTTGGTTTCAGCCTCAGCAAAGTGCCAGTCAGTTGTGCCAGCTGCCAGAGTCCATGACTTGTGAGGTTAAATTTTACTGGGGAAGGTCATGAAGTGGTTAATTGTGCCACTGTATGCTTACCATAAGGAGCTCTGGTAGCGTAATCGTTAAGCGCTCGGCTGCTAACCCTAAAGGTTGACGGTTGGAACTCAACAGCTGCTTTGAGGGAGAAAAGACCTGATGATCTATTCCTGTAAAGATTATATCCTAGGAAACCCTATGGGACAGTTCTACTCTGTAGAGTCCGAATTGACTCGATGGCACACAACAACATGTTTACCATATTTTTGGGGGGGTGGGGGAAGGGAACTTACCCCTGAATTCTTCTTCCTCTCTGACAGTAGTATTTGAATTTCTATCTTGGGTCAGGCGCACCCTAGTCTTCAAGGTGACATCTTTGATTTTCAACACTTTAAAGAGGTTTTTTGCAGCAATTGCAGACCGTGTGAAATGGGTGGATCAAATGAAATACCAACATCCTATAGCTGAAAAACTCGGATTAGAATGCGTATTTCTACAATACCATAAAATGGTACGGTGTCTCTCTTGAAAAGTTCATTTGCAATTTGTCTGCCACTATGGCTCAAATCACTGATGATATTGCAGATGAAATGGAAACCCAGCAAAAATCATTGGACTACCTCGTTAGGGTTGTGTTAGATAACAGAATAACTCTTGATTTCATTTTAGCTCAACATGGGGAAGTTTGTGCCATTGCTAATACCTCTTGCTGTACCTGGGTAAATACCTCAGGAGAAATAGAACAAGATATTAAGTAGATCTGCCAAAAGGCTACTTCATTGCATTCAGTACCCATATGCCTGATTCTCCCTTTTTGAACATTTTAGCTGGTTACCCAGTAGTATTGGTTCTTGGTTATGCTCAGTATTGTAAACTGGATTATTTTGATTATTATATTAGTTGTTATAAAGACTAGTCAAAAGCTTTATGATCTGTTTGTTTAATGTTTGTAGTCAGGATAGAACTCCCCTGATTAAGCAAAGAATTATGTATCTTGAAGGAACTTATGCTAAGTAACAGTCAACCTTTTGCCTCTTTCCTTCTTTCTCTCTGGGACACTGCATATTAACCCTCATTGTTTGGATTTGGCCTGAAACTGTTCCTCATATGTGGCTTTGTCTGCTATGGCAGCCCCGACAAGTCAACCTTTCCCTCCCCAAGATGAGGCCTATTAGCTTGGCAAACGGAAGACAATAATCCCTATTGGCCAAAGTCCCTTGAGGAAGGGCAGTTAAAAGTCCTTGCAGATGAAAGGGAACTCTTATTGTGGATGATGTGATCAGCGCCCCTTGGTGGAGGTTTGATCAAAAAGGGGGATATGTTGGCAGACCCCTAATGTGGCATTCAGAGTGAGTTCACAGGAACAGGTTAATCTGCTCATAATCTGAGGGAGTAATGGAGGGGGGCAAAACTCAACAAGAATGTTTTTGTGCACACTGCTCTTGTCCTTGAAAGATCAGCAGAACCATTTCACAAAATACTTGCGCAGACTGGCTCCAGGATATCTGTAGATTAACTGTTATATGACTTGTGGTTACTGTCTCCTTAAATTTTCATATATAGTTTTCCTTAACTGCTGTACTTCGGGGTATTATGGCATTTTCACTCTATGTTCCCCAAATGCAGTTGCTGTGTTCCTTAATAAAACTCATTCCTTTTTTACTCCTATCCTAGTTAAGGATTTTGTTCTTCAACAGGAGTTACACAGTCAGTATGCTTTATTGAACTCCTAAAATAACTGCGTTTTAGGTTGCTTGCTACTGTAAATGATGTCCTTTGCAGATCAAAAACAACTTTGAGCATCTTAGAATCTACTTTTAAACCATTTTTTTTTTTAATGGAACTTTAATTTTAGATTTTCTTTGCATGGTTATCCTGATAGAAAAACTAAAATTACCGGTGACTTTTCATTTTCTTTAACAGTTTTTTAAAATTTATTTTCTTAATTCTCAATGAGAAACTGTTTTAAACAAATGTTAGGTATCCATTCAGACGAGAAGTATGTTATTTGTATTGCTATATGTAGGGTACGTTTCATTTGCCAGGTGGGTATTAGACTAAATAGTTGAAACACAGCAGTAGTTTTTGAATACATTTATCATTCCAGAGTGGCCTGTCTGCTTGCCAAAAGTAAGTAAAATTTGTTGTAATTAATCACACTTGGAAACGAATAATTAACCAGTCTTTATGGCCGAGGAGCCCTGGTGGTGTGGTTAAGAGCTCGGGTGCTCACCAAAAGTCAGCAGTTCAGATCTACCCTCCACTCCTTGGAAACCCTATGGGGCAGTTCTGCTCTGTCCTGTAGGGTTGCTGTGAGTCAGAACCAACTCGATGGCACTTAACAACAACAAAAACATACTGATGTAGTGGGGCGCCGGTGGTAGCTCGGCTACTAACCAAAAGGTCGGCAGTTCAAATCCACCAGCCACCCTGTGGAATCCCTCTTGGACAGTTCTGCTCTGTCCTACTTAAAAAAAAAAAAAAAAAAAAAAGGGACCCCTTGCCATTGAGTCAATTTTGACTCATTGCGACCCTGTAGGACAGAGCAGAACTGCTCCATAGAGTTTCCAAGGAGCACCTGGTGGATTTGAACTGCTGACCTAGGGTCGCTGTAAGTCTGAATTGACTCGAAAGCAACTGGGTCTTTTTTTTTTTTTTTTAATACTGGTATAATAGTTACTAAAGAAAGCTTAACCTAGTCATTTTCTTACCCTAAAACAAAGTGCAGTAGTAAGGATAGCTGTTGCTTGTTACGTGCAAGGAATTATCTTAGATTTTAATATACATCTTATTTAGTTCTTCAGTAGGCCTGATATTAAGGTGATATTAAATTCATTTTACAGGAAACAGACCTAGAAGTTTAATAACTTTGCCAAGGTTACACTAATAAAGTGACTGAGCTGGGATTCATACCCAGGTCTGTCTGGTTTCAAAGCCTATACTCTTTCTACTGTGCTGCCAAGATACGTGCTTTATTTTTCCATTTCACTCTAAAAAATACCCATAAAAAAAAAAAATACCCATAGGCAAGGGTAAATTTTGAGGTGTAACTGGGTAAGAGAGTAGCGAGAGTAAACGTAGAATTGTGCTCATAAAATAGCCTCCAGAAAGTAAAGAATATTGAAATGTTAGGAGAAAGTTTGGAACAGGATAGTTTTATTTTTAAACTTTTAAAAAATTGAACTAATTTTAGATTTATAGAAAAGTTGTAAAACTAGTACAGAGTTGTTTTATATCCGCCAACCTGTCTCCCCAATGTTAACATTTTACATAACAATAATGCAGGTGCGATGAATAGAAAATTAACAGAGAAAATATTAACTAAATTACAGACCTTATTAAAAGTTACCAATTTTTTCACTAATGCCCTTTTTTTGTTCCATGACCCCAGATTGTATTTCGTTGTTATTTCTCCTTAGTGTCTTCAAGTCTGTAATACTTCCTTAGCCTTTTCTTGTTTTTCATAACCTTGACACTTTGGAAGAGAACTGATCAGTTGTTTTTTTAAAATGTCTTCAGTTCTGGTTTGTGTGATGATTTCTGATGAGGGGAATGAGAGTATGCATTTTTTATAAGAATACCACAGAAATGACTTTGTGTGTTTCTCAGCACATTATATCAAGGTGTTCACAATAATGACGTGTCATATTACTGGTGATGTTTATCTTGATGGCTTGGTTAACTTTGTGTCTGTGGGTTTCTCCAGTCTAAAGTCACTCTCTATTTGTTTATAAATGTCTTTGGGGAGAATCTTGGCAAATCCTGCTTGTTAAAATTTAGCAACTAATATAGGCATGCATCAGTGGATCTTATCTGCAGTGTTTATTACTGTGTAGTTTGCCTTTTGGTGATTATTTCTCTCTTTCTTTTTACATTTATTAATTGAGATCTTACTGGGAGAAAGAGCTGTGTCATTTCTAACATTTATTTGATTTTTTGTTATCAGTATGGACTCATGGATATTTATTTTATGGATTAAAGTCTAGTACTGTCATTTTGCTGCTCAGTTTGTTCCAGCTTTGGCTAATAGGGACACCTTCAAATTGTCACCTGCGTTCTTTTTTTTTTTTTTTTTATTGTGCTTTAGGTGAAAGTTACAGAACGAATTAGTTTCCCATTTGACAGTTTGTACATAAAGTGTTCTGTGACATTGGTTGCATTGCCCACAAGGTGTCAGCACTCTCCCTATTTCTGCCCTGTGTTCCTGTTTCCTTTCCTCTGGATGGAAACCCTGGTGGTGTAGCTACGGCTGCTGATTAAAGGGTCGGCAGTTCGAATCCACCAGGTGCTCCTAGGAAACTCTATGGGACAGTTCTGCCCTGTCCTGTAGGGTCGCTATAAGTTGGAATTGACTCAGTGGCGTTGGGTTTATTATTTTTTTTTGGCTTTCCTGGTGGTGTAGTGGTTAAGTGCTACTACGGCTGCTAAGCAAAAGGTCCACAGTTTGAATCTGCCAGGCGCTCCTTGGAAACTCTATGAGGCAGTTCTGCTCTGTCCTATAGGGTTGCTATGAGTCGGAATCGACGTAACGGCAGTGGGTTTTTTTGGGTCCTGCCTTCTCATCTTTACTTTTGGGCAAATGTTGTCCTTATGATCTGGTATAATAGATTGTTTTAACAAACACGTTTCCCTTGGGTGTTGTTGTTTATTTTATGGGCCTGTCTATTGTTTGGCTGAAAGGTGGTCTTCAGGGAATGGCTTCAGTTCCAAGTCAGAAGGGTGGGTGTCTTGGGGCCATAGTCTCGGGGGTTCCTCCAGTCTCTGTCATGCCAGTAAGTCTGGTCCTTTTTGTGATGAATTTGATTTTTTGTTCCACATTTTTCTCTAGATCTGCCTGGGATCCTCTATTGTGATCCCAGTCAGAGTGATTGGTAGTGGTAGCCAGGCCCCATCTAGTTCTTCTGGTCTCGGGGTGGTGTAGGCTGTGGTTCGTGTGGTCTGTTAGTACTTTGGACTAATTGCCCCCTCGAGCCTTTGGTTTTCTTCACTCTTCTTTGTTCTGGACAGGAAGAGATCAATAGTTGTATATTATAAGGCCACTCACAAGCTTTTAAGACCCCAGAGCTACTCACCAAAGTAGCATGCAGAACATTGTCTTTATGAACTATATTGTGCCAGTGGACGTAGACATCCTCTGAGTCTATGGTCCTTTCCTTTGGGCCTAGGAACTTCGTCCCATGAGGTATTTGATTATGTCTAAGAAGTTTCCCTGACTATGCCCCTTGTGTGCTCTATTGTCTATGTTATTAATATACATGCAGCACCTACAATTATGTATGCAGAAATAACACAATCAAATCTATATTGCAGGTGAGTGTGCTCCCTTATACCCTCCCACATCTACCTACCTTTAGCATACCCATCTACCTACGTTATCTATTCGTAAACATTGTTTGTTAATACTATTGTTGCGGGACCTTGTGTGTTTTAGTAATTACCGTGGTTGCCCTTTATTATTGCGTTCCTTTCAGTGTCTTCTGTTGCCTTGGGTATGTTGTGCTGTCTTTGCGCAAATTGTCTATTGCCTTTCCCTTCGCTGATAGTAACACATGTTTTCTATCTAGCTAGTAATTTTCGCTCCCACCTCCCATCCCTGGTAACCATCAAAGATTTTTTTTTTCTTTCTGTGTATAAACCTTTTCTTGTTTTTTTATTATAGTGGTCTCATACAATATTTGTACTTTTGTGATTGACTTAGTTCACTCAGCACAACGTCCTTCAAATTCATCCATGTTATGTTTCGCGTAATCATCGTTATTCTTTATCTTTGCGTCATATCACATTATGCGTAGGTACCAGTTTATCTATTCAGTCACTGATGAACACTTAGCTTGTTTCCATCTTTTTGCTATTGTGAACAGTGCAGCAGTGAACATGAGTGTGCATATGTCTATTCATGTCACAGCTCTTATTTCCTTAGGGTATATACCTAGGAGTGGGATTACTGGATTATGTCTAGCTTTTTAAGAAAGTGCCATATAGTTTTCCATAGTGTTTGTACCATTTTACACCCCCCCCAGCAGTGTAGAAGAGTGCCAATCTTTCCGCAACCTCACCAACATTTGTTACTTTCTGTTTTTTTGATTAGTGCCATTATTGTCGGTATCTCATTGTAGTTTTGATTTTCACAGCTTTTTTTTTAATGGCTAGGGTCACCAACTTTTTTTTTTTTAAGTTTTTATTGTGCTTTAAGTGAAAGTTTACAAATCAAGTCAGTCTCTCACACAAAAACTTATATACACCTTGCTGCATACTCCCAATTGCTCTCCCCCTAAAGAGACAGCCCGCTCCCTCTCTCCACTCTTTTCATGTCCATTCTGCCAGCTTCTAACCCCCTCTACTCTCTCATCTCCCCTCCAGACAGGAGATGCCAGCATAGTCTCAAGTGTCCACCTGATCGAAGAAGCTCACTCATCAGCATCCCTCTCCAACCCATTGTCCAGTCCAATCCCTGTCTGAAGAGTTGGCTTTGGGAATGGTTCCTGTGCTGGGCCAGCAGAAGGTCGGGGGCCATGACCACTGGTGTCCTTCTAGTCTCAGTCACATCATTAAGTCTAATCACCAACATATCTTAATATGTTCGTTGGCTGCCTGAGTGTCTTCATTGACGAAGGGTCTGTTCATGTCCTCTGCCCGTTTTTTAATAGGATCGTTTGTCTTTTTGTTGAAGTCTTACAGTTTTCTATAAATTTTAGAGATTAGACCCTTGTTGGATATGTTGTAGCCAATTTTTTCCCCCAGTCTGTAGGTTCTTTTTTTACTGTTTTGGAGAAATCTTTTGATGAGCGTTAAGTGTTTAATTTTTAGGAGGCCCCATTTATTTAGTTCATCTTCTGCTGTATGTGCATTTTTAGCTATGTTTGGTATTCTCTTTATGCCATATATTAGGGCCTTTAACATTGTCACTATTTTTTCTTTCATGATCTTTAATGTTGATCATTTTAGGTTTTATATTTAGAACTTTCATCCATTTTGAGTTAGGTTTTTGTGTATGGTGTGATGGGTCCTGTTTCATTTTTCTACAGATAAAACCAAAAACTAAACCCAGTGCCATCGAGTCGATTCCGACTCATAGCGACCCTATAGGACAGAATAGAACTGCCCCATAGAGTTTCCAAGGAGGGCCTGGCAGATTCAAACTGCCGACCCTTTAGTTAGCAGCCATAGCACTAAACTGCTACGCCACCAGGGTTTCCACAGATAGACATACAATTTTGCCAGTACCGGTTGTTAGACTGTGTCTTTCCCATTTAATGGACTTTGACCCTTTATTGAAGATCAGCTGTCCATAAGCGGATGGATTTACATCTGGGTTCTCAGTTTTGTTCCATTGTTCCGTGTGTCTGTCGTTGTAGCAGTACCAGGCTGTTTTGACTACCATGGTAGTATAGTTCGTTCTGAGATCAGGTGATGTGAGGCCTACTACTTTATTCTTTTTCAACAATGCTTTTTACTTATCCGGGGCCTCTTTATTTTCCTTCTAAAGTTGATGGTTAGTTTTTCCATCTTGTTAAGGAATGCGGTTGGAATTTGTTTTGAGATTGCATTATATCTGTAGATTGCTTTGGGTAGTATTGATGTTTTCACAATATTAAGTCTTCTGATCCATGAACATGGTATCTTTCTCCGTTTATGTAGGTCTCTCGTTTTGCAGTAGTGTTTTGTAGTTTTTTATGGAATCTTCTTTGTTTAGAATCATATCATCTACATATAGGGATGGTTTTGCTTCTTTCTTACCAATTTGGATGCTCTTTATTTCCTTTCCTTGCCTTATTGCCCTAGCTACAACTTTCAGTACAGTGTTGAATAAGAGTGGTGATAAAGGGCATCCTTGTTTCGTTCCTGTTCTCAAGGGAGAGTGCTTTCAGTCTCTGCACTTTGAGAGTAACATTGGTTTTTGGTTTTGAATAAATGCCCTTTGTTATGTGGGAAATTTCCATTCTAATCCTATTTTGCTGAGAGTTTTTATCAGGAATGGGTCTTGGACTTTATCAAGTACTTTTTCTATGTCCCATTGAGATGATCATGTGATTCTTTTATGTATGTGGTGGATTATGTTGATTGATTTTCTAATATTGAACCATCCTTGTGTACCAGATATGAATCCCACATGATCATGATATATTATTTTTTTTATATGCTGTTGAATTTTATTGGCTAGGATTTTGTTGAGCAATTTTACAGCTATATTCATGAGGGATATTAGGCTGTAATTTTCTTTTTTTGTGTGTGGTATCTTTGCCTGGCTTTGGTATCAGGGTTATGCTGGCTTCATAGGATTAATTCGGAAGTATTTTTTTTTTTCCTTTTCTATGCTCTGAAATAATTTGAGTAGTAGTGGTGTGAGCTCTTCTCTGAATGTTTGATAGAATTCTTCAGTGAAGTTGTCCAGGCCGGGGCTTTTTTTTTTTTTCAAGTGGGAGGTTTTTTTAATTACTTCTGCAATCTCTTCTTATGCTATGGGTCTGCTCAGTTTTCTACCTCAGGTTGTGTTAGTTTAGGTAGGTAGTGTCTTTCTAGAAATGTGTTCCTTTCTTCTAGGTTTTCAAATTTGTTGAAGCATAGTTGCTTTTTTTTTGTTTTTTTATTGTAATGCCACCCGTCTCATTTCTTATTTGGGTTATTTGCTTCTTCTCCTGCTCTTCTTTTGCCAATTTAGCCAGTGGTTTGTCGATTTTATTGGTCCTTTCAAAGAACCAACTTCTGGTCTTGTTGGTTCTTTCTGTTGTTTTTCTGTTCTCTATTTATTTGTGCTCTAATCTTTATTTCCTTTCTTCTGGTGACTGTGGGCTTCTTTTGCTGCTGTCTTTCCATTTGTTCGAGTTGTAGAGTTAGTGTTTTGATTTCGCCCTTTCTTCTTTTTTCATGTCTGCATTGACCTCTTAGCACTGATTTTGCTGTGTCCCAAAGGTTTTGTTTTGGTATGTTGTGTTCTCTTTCTCGTTTGATTCTAGGAGTTTTTAAATTTCATCTATGATTTCTTCTATGGCCCAGTGGTTTTTAAGCATGGTTATTTTTCAGTTTCCATATATTCAATTTTTTTTCCTTGTTCTTTCTGTTATTGATTTGTACTTTTATAGCATTGTTACCAGAGAAAATGCTTTATATTATTTTGATGTTTTGGATTTTTTTGAGGCTTGCTTTGTGGCCTAAAATGTAGTGTCTTCTGGAGAATGATCCATTTGCATTGGAAAAGAATGTGTACTGTCCTGCTGTTGAGTGTAGCGTTCTATATATGTCTATGAGGTTGAGTTGGTTGATTGTGGGATTTAGATCTTCTGTATCTTTGTTGAGTGTCTATCTAGTTCTGTCCTTCGCAAAAAGTGGTGTGTTGAAGTTTCCTACTATTATTGTGGAACTGTCTATGTTATGTATTTTGGATCCCTGTCATTGTGTGTATGTATATATATGTATATTTATTATGGTTATGTCCTTCAGGTGGATTGACCCTTTAATCATTATATGATGTCCTTTCTTTTACGGTGGATCTTACCTTAAAGTCTACTTTATCAGAGATTAATATTGCCACTCCTGCTCTTTTTTGGTTATCATTTGCTTCATATTTTTCCCATCCTTTGAGTTTTAGTTTATGTTTTTGTGTCTAAGGTGTGTCTCTTGTAGATAGCATATTGATGGGTTGTGTTTTTTCATTTTAATCCATTCTGTCACTAGCTGTATACTAGTTATTTATCTGTTCTGCTACACAGGTTATTTAAGCCATTTACATTCAATGTGATTATCAATAGATATGAATTTACCGCTGTCATTTTATTGTGCTTTTTTTTGTCCTGTATTCTTATATTCCCCCCCCCCTTTTTTTTTTTTTTTGCATTTCCTTACTTTCTGGCTCTACAAGATATTTCTGACTCATCTTGCATTTTTCCTACCCTGGCCCTGGAATCAACTACTTCCTTGAGCTGAAGTTCCTTTATTGGAGAATGGTGTTTAGAGACCAAGATTTGGGAACTAACTGTGCTTACTGTTACTGGGATATTATTGCTTCTAGGCTTTCTCAGTGGACAGAGCTAGGAAATATTTGTATATATAGCAATGGTTGTTATTACAAATGAAGAACATAATTGCACTGAAGGGAGTGGGGAATAGACTAACCTAATATTTATTAATGTGTTTATTTTAGGTATTCAGAAAATTAGAAGGTTTATTTAGTGCATAGATTGTAGTAATCTGTGTTCAACTAACAAGTATTCTTTGCAGCTCTTATAAAAAAAATAATAATGGATGGTAATTGTGATATGTCTTCTGCTTTGTTGATCAGATTTTAAAAGTGGCATGGGTTCACTATAAACAAGTTGATGAATTTAACATTAGTGAACAGCTTGACTGACACCTGTGAATTGTGAAACATTTGAAATAATGGGAGTTGATGAAAATGGGAGATTCCAGGGAGGAGAATGACAGGAAGGTGAAGGGCCAGCTAATAAGGTTGTGCTTGATACTGTGTTTAATTAACTAGTCTGTTATTGCCTGGGTTTAGAAATCAAGAGGATTGTTTGCTTATTGACAAACAAATATTTGGCAGGGTTTTTTGTATTAGAAAAAAAGGAGAGCTCAGTTAAAAAACATAACCACATTTTAGTTAAATACTTTGTATGATATTTTTGAGGTTCCCAAACTGATAATTTTGTATTGTTTATTACATTTGAATGATGTGTTTTAATATTCCTAAAGAACAAATGTAATTTAAAATTTTTGGTTTAAATAAAGTCCACAGTTTGACAATTGTGTCTGTGCTCATTCTCACATTAATTTACTTTAGTAAATTAAAATATGGCAGTATATAGTATACACTATATACTATATCCCTTTTAAGGTACCCTGATGGCACAGTGGTTAAGTGCTCAGCTGCTAATCAGGAAGTCTGCGGTTCAAATCCACCAGTGTCCCTGTGGGAGAAAAGACCTGGAGACCTGCTCCTGTAAATATTTACAGCCTAGGAAACCCTATGGGGCAGTTCTTACTCTATCATGTAGCGTGTCTCCACGAATCAGAATTGACTTGATGGCACAGAATTGACTTGACGGCACACAACAACACAACATTATCCCTTTTAGAGCAGAATATACGCTCCTGGAATGGGAGTGTTTAGAAAGTGCTATAGGATTATTAGAATATTCTAACATCCATCTTTGGCAGTAGCTCTGCCCTTTTCTTTGATGTCATGGCATGTCTCTAGCTTTGGCCCTAACTTACTTTACCTGCAGCCATACAGTTTCTGTAAATCTTCGTTATAGTAATGTTTATTATACCCTTCAAAGTGAATAAAAGGGTTTCTACCAATCCCTAATGGACTACTGATCTTGATTCTCTGTTTCCTAGACCATTTAAGAATTTAGAATTGTAGTAATAGTTGCTTTTTAAGATCTGAGGAAATATTTTTTTTGTTTGCAGCAACTTGATCGTTTTAACTAACTCGTTGCTGTTGAGTTGATTCCGACTTGTAGTGACCCTACAGGATAGGGTAGAATTACCCCATAGAGTTTCCAAGGAGCAGCCAGTGGATTGGAACTGCCGACCTTTTGATTAGCAGCCAAGCTCTTAATCAGTGTGCTACCAGGGCTCCTAATCCTTATTTCTCACTGTTGCATTACCTATTAGAATATAAAACCCAAAACAAACCAAAAAAGTGAATAAATACATAAAAGAAAAATGGAAGGTGTTCTTGCTTTCTGTACTGTTGCTTGGCAGAGCACATTCAGGTTATGATATCATGCTCTTTCTTAATTGAGTGCTGATGACATACTCATAGCATAGAAGAAAAAATTCAAAGTAACTGCAAAGTAATGTGTAGTTTTAAATATTTAAGGAAAATATTTTAAAGTAAGTAGTGTTATAATGAATTAGCAGTGTTTGGCATAACATTAAACAGGGTAAGAAGATACCCAAATTTCAGTTAATTTTGTTCATGTTCCTTTGAGGGTATTGGGACAAACCTAATGGAAGTGTTGCCTAAAAGGACTTTTATTGTGTTAGGTTTGGGCTCAGCTAGACCAGGCTGGGTATTGGTGCCTGAATCTTGGTGAATGAAGCCAACTAGGAGAACAGAACCTGAGAAAGTAGGAAAAAAACAGCCCATGAGTGGAAAATGGATAAGATTGTAAGTAGACATTGATTAGGACAAACTGTTTGGGACTGAGGAAAAATGTGAGGGTGTCAGGTACTTATTTTTTATGTGGCGCCAAGTGGTTTTTAAGTGGTAGTGGGGTGGCCAAAAAGTGGCAGTAAAGCTAATCAAAGCCTGTAGTGAAGAGAGAATTTAGAGCCAGGGAGCCATTGTTTGCCTAACATTCTTTTTTGTTCTGTTGTGGTTTGGAAAGGCCTATGCCATTATAGGGTTGCTATGAGTTGGAATAACTCAATGGCAATGGGTTTGGTTTTTGTTTTTGGTCCCACTTGGGGTCAGCATTGTTAGTAGGGAGAAGTTGGTTTTTACTTCTCAGATAATGAGGACTGCAGGATGTAGAAGGTATACAAGTTCAAAAGGATAACCCCATTTAGCTTTCTTTCTTTTCTTTTTTTTCCTTATCTATTCTTGTTCCCAGAAAGACTGGAGAGATGTGCTAGGTACCTGGTATTACAATTTGGAATTGTCAAGAACTCTGAATGGTCTGAAATTTTATACTACCTGCAAACTAAGAAGTTGGCCTGCCACAATATTCCATGGATGCTGGCAGAAAACACAGTACTCCTGGGTTGAAGACAAAGGACTTTATTACTCATGGCACAGCAAGCAGCATGACCTTTATGTTCACATTGGTTCTCCTTGTCCCTTAATTCTGCTCAGCTGAAGTAAAGTGGCCCAGGTGGATGCCCTACTCTTATGGGTTTACGTCATAGCTGATATAGGGAACCCTGATCTTTTACAGGGCACCCCGGTGGCGTAGTGGTTAAGTGCTATGGCTGCTAACCGAGCGGTCAGCAGTTCAAATCTGCCAGGTGCTGCTTGGAAACTCTATGGGGCAGTTCTACTCTGTCCTGTAGGGTCGCTATGAGTCGGAATCGACTTGATGGCAGTGGGTTTGGTTTGGTTGGAATCTTTTATAATGTATTGCAAGAAAATCAGCCTGACCTTTGCCTAAACGGCAGGCATTATCTTTATTATACTGGACAGTAAATCATGCTACTCTCTGCTCCAGAGGGAGACATCATTTCTGTTTTCTAAGACTGTTTCTTAAAAATATTCTTGAAAAGATGAAGTCAGTGCCTCTTTTTGAAAAACGATAGGAATGTGAGAGACTGTGGAGAATTGTCTCCCAGCACAGAGTGATTAGTGTGAAGTCCTTTGAGCTGTGAGTATTCTTGGCTTTTGTTTCCTGATCTAACTTTCCCAGTTTTTATTAGGAGTCAGCAAACTTTTTGTAAAGGGCCAGATATTAAATGTTTTTAGGTTTTGGAGCCATGTGAATTCTGTCACAACTACTCACCTCTGCTAGCGTAATAGGAAAACAGCCATAGATAATACATAAATGGATGAACCTGACTGTGTTCCAATAAAACTTCATTTACGAACATTGAAATTTGAATTTTCTGTCATTTTCATGTCAAAAAATATTATTCTTTTGATTTTTCTCCAGCCTTTTTAAAAATGTAAAAGCTGTTCTTAGCTCAGGGGTCATACAAAATTAGGCAGTAGGCCAAATTTGGGCAGTTTTTGCCAGTCCCTATTGTCTTGGTCGTCTAGTGCTGCTCTAACAAATACCACAAGTGGATGGTTTCAACAAAGAGAAATTTATTCTCTCACAGTCCAGTAGGTTAGAAGTCTGAATTCAGGGCGCTGGCTCCAGGGGAAAGCTTTCTCTTTCTGTCGGCTCTGGAGGAAGGTCGTTGTCATCAGTCTTCCCTTGGTCTGGGAGCATCTCAGCACAGGAACCTCAGGTTCAAAGGATGTGCTCTGCTCCTGGCACTACTTTCTTGGTGGTATGAGGTCCCCAACTCTGCTTACTTCCCTTTCCTTTTATCTCTTGAGAGATAAAAGGTGGTGCAGACCACACCCCAAGGAAACTCCCTTTATATTGGATCAGGAATGTCACCTGGTAAGGGTGTCACAACCCCACCCTAATCCTCTTTAATGTACAATTACAATCACAAAATGGAGGACAACCACAGAATACTGGGAATTGTGGCCTAAGCAAGTTAATACACACATTTTTTGGGGGAGATAATTCAATCCATGACACCTATTTTATATGATAGATTTTGTTAATACATTGTTTTCATTCAGCAGTTGATAGTTCTAAAACATTTTGTTGTCAATTATCCCAGCTTAACTTTACAGTGACCTGTGAGATAAGCATTATTATTTCCATTATATGGTGAGGAAGCTAATGCATAGAGAAGGTAGATGGCTTGCCCAAATTCATAAAACTAGTTAAGTGAGTCAAGACTGTATTCTCGATTCTTCCCCTTGTAATACGGTACTCTCTGCATTTAAACTGTAATAATTAGAGTGCTATGTCACTGTATCTCAATACTTATTTATTGCTGGAATGCTTAGAGTTCAGTCTGTAAATAATAATGACAATAATACACACTCCTTTGTAATTTTCATTATTAACTATATTCTACCATCTAGCCATTTTAATTTAATAATTGGTGTCTTGACAAAAATTGGGTACGGGAAATGAAGGGCATTGGTTACACAGCTTGGTAAAGATCTGGCAGTTGACCATTACAGTCAGCTATATACTATATATCTTTTCCACATTTCCACAGAAAACAGCTTATTTTCTGTATGCAAATAAACAGTAAAAAAAAAACTTTATGCCTATAATATTTGTGTTCATGCAGAACTAGTGTTTTTATTTATCCAGAAAGTTTTACCCAAAGTTTTGAAGTGGAGATGTTGAGAACATTTTTTATAGTAATGTACTTTTTGGATTGCTTCCTTCTCAGGTGGTTGAAGATTATGCTGGAAGATGGCAGGTCCCTTTGCCACAGCTTCAGGTTCTTCAGACTGCACTTTGTTGTTTTACATCAGCCAGTGCATCATTCCCAGATGAATGTGAGCACGTACAGTATGTTTTGAGTAGTCTTGCTTTGTAAGTACTCTTTACTTTTTATAAAAGTATTCTTGTTACTGATGTATTTGAAAATTGGGTTTGAATGATTTCCTCAGAGGAAGGAGCTTTTCTTAAAGTCTTCCCTCAAAAGGAAGTTTCCTTTTCCTCACTTGCATATTTAGGTTTAATTTTGAACATTTAACTACAATTTTACTTTAAGCTCTGCAATTAAATGGAATTGTGGCATATAGATTTTTATGGCCCCACTACAAACCCTTTACTTTCCTTTTTAATTCGCCAGATTGCCTTGTGAACTCTAATGGCAAGCCCCAGAATACAGCAGTCTAGGACATGATAACAGAGGACCCAAAACCAAACCAAACCCAGTGCCATCGAGTCGATTCTGACTCATAGTGACCCTCTAGGACAGAGCGGAACTGCCCCATAGAGTTTCCAAGGAGCGCCTGGCGGATTCGAACTGCCGACCCTTTGGTTAGCAGCTGTAGCACTTAACCACTACACCACCAGGGTTTCCGATAACAGAGGAAGGAACCTTAAATCAGGCCAGAAAGAGGTTAGGAAACTCCTGATTTTAAAAAATGCTTGTGAAGGACTTCCAGTTAAAGATCACAAACGGAGTCACCTGTGTGTATCTTTCTTCCCATATGAGCTGGGATTGACTTGATGGCAGTGGGTTAGGTTTTTGGTATGAGCCTGCTAAAGGAGCCCTGGTGGTACAGTGATTAAAGTGCTTGGCTGCCAACTGAAAAGTCAGCAGTTCATACTCACCAGCTGCTCCATGGGAGAAAGGTGTGGCAGTCTGCTTCTGTAAAGATTTACAGCCTAGGAAACTCTGTGGGGTAGTACTTCCCTGCTCTGCAGGTCACTATGAATTGGAATTGACTTGACAGCAATGGGTAGGAGAACACTAAAATTATAGTAAAGAAAAAAGGAGAGAAATATAGTGAAAAGAAAACAGAAGGGCACATCAGTGGATGGCAGGGAGATTTCCACAGTTTTCTGAGGTACTGGAAACAGGTAGAGAAGTTGTAATTGAAAAATAGTAGAGGAAGTTACAATTTCATCTTTTTTTTTCCGCTCCTCAGTTGCAGTTCATACCACAATAGTGGGTTGTGAAATTATAATTAGCATAGAAAAATACAATAGAAAATATCAGAGTATGTCTTAATGGGATAAGTATTATTTTGTGACATTCTTGTTTTATATATTTATTTTTATATATGTATGTACTTGATTATTTTGTGTAAAACATTTTACTTAAACCATGAGTAGCAGTTAAAAAAAATATTATCCTCTGCTACATACGATTTAGGAGGAAGCCAGTCTGCCAATCCCCAGCCTCGACCCAGAATTCTAGAGAGGTATGAAATTAGAAGGTGCAAGGTATGACATGGAGAGTAGGGAAAGAAACACAGAGAACGCAGACAGAGGGGTTAATTGAAATTTTTCCATTCAGGGTAATCACCAGGCCTTCATGCCAGGGCAGGGTAAGAAGAACAGTATTACCTTTTTTTTTTCCTCTAAAGAAATTAAGTGACCCTGGAGCAATGACCTTTCCATTCTGGCATTTAAGAGTTCCTAATTAAGAAAGCGTGAGGCATTAGTGGTTTAGTGGTAGAATTCTCGCCCTCCGCGCAGGAGATGGCCATTGTGCCTCATGCACAGCCGCCACCTGTCAGTGGTGGGTAGTGTGTTGCTATGCAGCCACACAGGTTTCAGTGGAGTTTCCAGATTAAGATGCACTAGAAGGAAATGCCTGGCGATCTACTTCCAAAAATCAGCCCATGAAAACCCTGGGGATCACAGTAGTTCTATTTACAAGCTGATTATGGGGATGCCATGGGGTTGCCATGAGTTGGGGGGGAGGACGAGTGAACAGCAGCTAACGACAATAGCAATTGAGAAAGCAAAAAAATCACAGCAGTTCATCACTTAATCACCGTAAAGAAAAACACATCAGTCAACAAACTCCAAACATGCTCACAGGGCTCCTGATCAGCTGCTTACTGCTTTATTCTTAAATGTGAATGGATGTCTCAAGAATCATCAGACATTTGAAGAATGTTTTCAACATGAAAAAAAAAAAAGAAAAGAAACAAAAATCCTAGAGTAGTGTTAATGTTAGAAACAGAAGAAAATTAAAAGTAAAATATGAAGTCTATAATTAACATTTTTAGAGAGATTTGAGAAGATATATATAAAAACATGATGCTGTGTGAAAGAAATAATCAGTTAAAAAATGACTTCATAGAGATTAAGAGAATATGATAGTTAAAATTTAAAGTTTGGTAGGAAAGCTGGAATGTAAAGTTGAAAAAATAATCCTGAATGTAAAACAGCATAACAAAGAGAAGGAATGTATCAGAAAAAAAAAAAAACAAAACATGGTGGTTCCTTGTAGGAGGTTCAGTTTTTAACTCACTGGAGTTCCAGAAAGAGAATAGACATTGGAAATTTTTGAAGAGATAATAAAAGAATTTCCCAGAGCTGAAAGTCGTGAACCTCCAGACTGAAAGAGCCCAAGGACAAAGCCCAAAAGTTTCAGCACAATTCTATAAAAGATGCTAAGCTGAATAGATCATTTTGAAATTTCAGAACATCAGGGGTAATAAAATAAATCCAAACACTTTCCAGAAAGAGAGAATAAAAAACTGGGTCATCTACAAAGGGACAAATGTCAGATTGCCATCAGTCTTCACACAGCCAGTGCTGGACGGTAGAATACAATGAACCAGTGTGTCTATAATGTTTTGAGGGAAAATTATTTTCAATCTAGAATTTTATACCTATCTAGACTATCAGTAAATTATGAGGGTAGAATAGATATTTCTCGGCATGTAAGAATTTAGAAAACTGACTTGCCCCACATATCCTTTCTTATGAAGTTATTATAAGAATGTGCTCCAGAAAAAATTAGGGTGTAATGTATTTATAAAAAGTAATAACAACAACAGAAACATGACAGTGGATCCAGAAAATAGTGAATTTTGCCAAGGATAGCAGGGAAAGGCGGTCCTAGGATTACTGCTGGGTAGTAGGCCTACAGATATGTCAGCTACCAGAGGAAACTGTCCAGTAAAAATGTAAACTTGAGACTAACCTTGAGAATTTGGAACCTTTAAGGTAACAATAAAAGCAGACAAGTCAAGGAAATAAAAAGGCAGTTAGAAACTCCAGGAAAATTAAAAATAAACCTAAACAAGAAAGGACACATAGTCACAGGAAGCTACTTAGATGTGCACTGAATGTCATTTATATTGTTGTTTTAATGTAAACGATGTTTATTGACTTTAAACTTTTAGACAAAGTATAAAAATAATCATAATTACAAAAGAGAGGAAATATTTGAGAGAAGCTAGTAGTTGAAAGAGGAGAGGCACTAATATCCTCCCTCAATTCTTATTTTACACAATGTAGTGTCACTAGTAGATGAAACCATAAATAAAGGTGTAAGTTAAGTTATAAAAATAATGTATGAAATAATAATAATGAGAAGCCATTGGGAAGGTAGTGTTGGTAATATGAGTTAAATCCTCCTCTGTCATAGCACTGAATTGAGATATTTCAAACTGATTAATGAAGAAATACTTACACAAGTTTATTATCAACCAAAACCCGAAACCAAACCTGTTGGCACTGAGTCGATTCCAACTCATAGCGACCCTACAGGACAGAGTAGAACTGCCTCATAGAGTTTCCGAAGAATGTCTGGTGGATTCGAACTGCCGAACTTTTTAGTTAGCAGCTGTAGCTCTTAACCACAATGCCACCAGGGTTTCCTTATTATCAACAGCTGTTAAAAATATTGAAAGTTAACTCTGGTTAGACCAGTGTCAGAGAGTGTTGAAGTCTTTTTGTACACTTAGTATTTTTAAACCTTGAAGATGAATTGATTTCATTTTTGATTTTATATATATATATATAAGTTTAAAATGGTGCTTGTACATTGTGCTTCTTTAAAAGTTGATTTGTATGTATTTAAAATTGTATAAATATAGGAAGTACTTAGATTTATAAGAGCAAGCTAGTTTTTTAAAAAAATACATCATTTAAAAATATATTTTATGATGTCTAAAGGAATATGGGACATGTATTAGGACTTCTTGATTATAAGTAATAAACCTTAGTCAAGCTAGCTTAAAGCACAAAAACGGGGACAGCGTTGAGGAATTCATTAGAGAACTAAACCATGGAAAAGCAAGTACTGTAACTGGTTTCAGAGTTTTCTGAATCTGGAGAATAAAATGTCATTTAAATCTCTCCCTTTCCGTATTTTCTCTTTTGGCTTCATTCTCTCAGGGCTGCTGACAATTCTGGGATCAAGGTTAGTTTACTAACCAAGCAAAAAGAAATCCCTTCCCCTCACTTCTAGTCCCAAAAATATCTTGGGAAAAATTCTGGCTTATCCGATATTAGGTGTCCAACACTCGGAGTGATCACTGTGTTGATGAGAATGTGATAAGAATTTTGGCTCAGTCTGTTGACTAGCCCACCCCCATGGCTAGGGGAAATAAGGATACTGGATTGGCAGCCCCACCAGAACCATAGAAATGTTGGTGTGGTAAGCAGTTTACTTAATAAGTGTGTGAGCGGTAATGTGGAAAAGAGCTGGTTAAGTAGACAAAAATGATAGATGCCCACTACAAAGAATACTTTTATATATTCTTTCACAGGTCACCAAAACAGTTTCAATTTATTCTCTACTGATTTTTGAGGAAAATAAAATAAGTATTTAAAGAAATAGATGATTTGTAAGCAGGAAGTATTGTTTTTGTTTCATTGCCTTATTGGGATTTTATTTTCCTTTTCATCTTTGTAACATTTTTAACTTTAGGGTTGCAGTGTGGTGGAGCTTTCAAAAGTACTTTTTAAAACATCATTTGTTGATTTCTGTTTCATTGCTTGCTAGCCTTTTTTACTATTGCTCATGAAAAGAATAATGTATTACACAGAAGCATATCTTATCTAAGACAGTGCCAGGCAAAGCAAAATACATTGTCTTAGAGACTTTTAAATAATATTCTTAAAAGGAAAACTTTCTGGATTATTTAAACTTACTCTAACAGAAAAGTTAATTCTATTTTCAGTATCATTAAAAAATGGGGAAACAGCAACATGGTGGTCCTACTAAAAGAGTAGTAAGTCTGAAACAGTCTTCTATTTTATTTAAATAAATGTTTAAGCCAGAAAATCCTAACAGTTATTCCATAATTGTTCATTCATTCCATATAGCTCTGTGCTTGGCTCTAAGATAAAGCAGAAAGTAAGATGAGTCCCTGAGCTGAGATATTAAATAAGCAGTTACACTATTACATAATAACAATTATGAGAAAATTACAGGGTGCAAAGAGAGTGTAACAGGGGACTTAACCTGGCCTGGAAAGTCAGGGAAAATTCACTGAAAGAGCTGAACTTTGAACGAATGGTGGGTGTACATTGCATGAAGAAGGTGAAGAGCCTCCCAGAATGGCGAACAGAATGTGTAAGGCCCCTGGACAAGAAGTCAGGATATTGACTTACTGATTATTATTAGTATCTGTTTGTAGGATTCTTATTTATATCATGTATTTTAAATTTTTATTGACTTGACAAAGTATATAGGTGAGTTAAAGAATTGTTATTAAATAATATGTACAAAAGTCTGTCTTATGTAAGTATTTAGATAATTCATACACATAAAATGTTTTATGTAGAATATATTACTATATTCTCTGGCAGTAGCTTACCTGATCACCTTCAGAAAAAACCTATACCCACCTTGCAAATTATGCATACATAAGATGATCTGCCTTGTACAGGCTGGGAGACTCAAAAAACTACAGTTTTGCTAAGGTATTCTGTAGCAGGGAAAGAGGATTCTGTTTTGATTCATACCTGACCATTTCCCCAAATTTTTTATGGAAATGAGTAGTTACATAGAGAATTGTTTTAAATCAGCTAATTATAATTTTGTCTAATACCTGAGTTTGCTCTCCTTGTGAGCTGTACTTTCTAAAGAAAGAGATTTTGCTGTATGTATGTAT
The DNA here is from genome assembly GCF_024166365.1 of Elephas maximus indicus. Lineage (NCBI taxonomy): Eukaryota > Metazoa > Chordata > Mammalia > Proboscidea > Elephantidae > Elephas > Elephas maximus. The sequence goes on from NC_064836.1 coordinate 60,735,539, forward strand.
GCATTTACGTTAAAAAGGACTTCAAATTTATTCCCTTTTATAAATAAGAAAACTGAAGCCTGAGAATTTAGGGGACCTTTTTTTTTTTTGCAAGTCTGAATTGAGTTGTTTTTTTTTCCCCCATTGTTGTCTTAGATTAGTTAAACAGTAATTTCTAAGTTTCACAGGTAAAACATGAAGTCAGGTACCCCTGAAGCTAAAGGCATTCAGGCAGAGAACATAGACTTTACCAGTTTTACATAAAATAAAATCACCTTTAACTTTTTGAGGTTAAACAGACTTTTTTGTAGCTGCTGTACCATGTTACAATCCCACTGGCGGTGGACCAAGGTTCTAATTTCTCCACATTCTCTCCAACACTTGTTATTTTCTGTTTTTCTGATAATAACCATTCTAACGGAAGGGAAGTGGTATCTCACTGTGATTTGATTTACATTTCTCTAATGGCGGACCTGTAGGGTCACTGTGAGTTAGAATCCAACACTAGTAAGGAACCCTGGTGGCGCAGTGGTTAAGATGATCGGCTGCTAACCCAAACATCGGCGTTTCAAAACGCCAGTGGGTCTGTGGGAGAAAGATGTGACAGTCTTCTTCATTAGAGATTTACAGCCTTGGAAACCCTGTGCGGTCACTATGAGTCAGAATAGACTTGAAGGCAGTGGGTTTTTTTTTTTTTTTTTTAATGGGGAGACAGCAGTAGAATTCTTGCCATCTATGTGAAGACCTGTGTTTGATTCCTGGCTAGTGCACTTCATGCGCTGCCACCAGCTGTCTGTCATTGGAGGCGTAGGTGTTACTATAATGCTGAACAGGTTTCAGCAGAGCTTCGGGACTAACACATATTAGGAAGAAAGGCCTGGTGATCTTTTGAAAAACAGCCAATTAAAACCCTGTGGATCACAGACTACAGCCAGTTACAGGGGTGGCACAGCAAGCGGCAGCATTTTCTTCTGTTGTGCATGGATGGCATTGCCGTGAGTCAGAGGCCTGCTCAGTGACAGCTGGCAACAGCAATAAATGACTAAATGACATTGAGCATCTTTTCATGTGCTTATTGGCCATTTGTATATCTCCTTTGGTGAAATATTTATTCAGGTTCTTTGACCATTTTTTATTGGGTTGTCTTTTTGTTGAATTGTAGAAGTTCATTATATAGTCTGGATATTAAACCCTTATCAGATATATGGTTCCCAAGAATTTCTCCCAGTCTGTATATTTTCTCTTCACTTTGGTACACAAAGGTCTTTAATTTTGATGAAATCCCATTTATCTATATCTTGTTGCCTCTGCTTTTAGGTACATATCCATGAATCCATTGTCAAAAACTAGGCCAGGAACCCTTATTCCTATGTTTTGTTCTAAGAGTTTTATGGTTTTGGTTCTTAGGTTTAGGTCTTTGATCCACTTTGAGTTAATTTTCATACATGATGTAAAAACAAAAAAAAAAAAAATTTTTTTTTTAAACATGAGGAGATCTAGTTGTCACAGCACCATTTACTGAAGAGACTGTTCTTTTCCCGTTGGATGCACTTAACACCCTTATAGAAACTAAATTGGCTATAGATGTATGAGATTTTTTCTGAATTCTCAGTTCTACTCCATTGGTCTATGTGCCCGTTATTATACCAGTACCAGCAAATACACTTCTAAATATATACCTAAAAGAATTGAAACCAAGAGCACAAACAGGTATTTGTACACCAATGTTCATTGCAGCACTATTCACAATAGCCAAAAGGTGGAAACAACTCACATGTCTATTACAGATGAATGGATAAATGAAAAGTGCTATATACACACAATAGAATATTATTCAGCCAGAACGAGAAATGAAGTTTTGATAAGTAGTATGACATGGTTGAACCTTGGAAATATGTTAAATGAAATAAGCCAGAAACAAAAGAACAAACATATCTCACTTACATAAAATATCCTGAACAGGCAATGCATAAAGACCCATGTTTGTTAATGGTTGTCTGGGGTGGATGGGAGGAGGAAATGGGGGTCGGGGGAATACTACTCAATCAGTGCAGAGTTTTCTAAGATCCTTTCCTATCTCTCCCAGCCTCTCATAGCCCCTGGCATTCCTCAGCTTACAGCTGCAGCGTAATTCCTCTGTTACCTGATTACATGGCCATCTTACCGCTGGATCTCTGTGTGTCTTCTGCTTTTTTATACGACACCACTCAGATTGTATTGAGACCCATTCCATTCTCTTATTACCTCCTGTTAAGTGATAACATCTTTTTCTTTAACTATACTTTAGATGGAGGTTTACAGAGCAAACAAGTTTCTCATTAAACAATTAATATACCTGTTGTTTTGCGACATTGGTTGCCAACCCCACGACATGTCAATGCTCTCTCCTTCTTGACCTTGGGTTCCCCATTACCAGCTTTCCTGTCTCTTCCTACGTTCTTGTCCTTGCTCATGGGGTGGTGTGCCCATTTAGTCTTACTTTGTTTTATGGGCCTGTCTAATCTTTGGCTGAAGGGTGAGTCTCAGGAATGACTTTATTACTGAGCTGTAAGGATGTCCGGGGGCCATACTCTAGGAGTTTCTGCAGCCTCTGTTAGATCAGTAAGTCTGATTTTTTTTTTTTTTTTGTTAGTTGGAATTTTGTCCTGCATTTTTCTTGAGCTCTGTCTGGGACCCTCTATTGTGATCTCTATCAGAGCAGTTGGTGGTGGTAGCTGGGCATTATCTAGTTGTGCTGAACTCAGTGTGGTAGAGGCTGTGGGACTTGTTGTCCATTAGTCCTTTGGACTAATCTTTCTCTTGTGTCTTTGATTTTCTTCTTTCTCTCTTACTCCAGGTGGGGTGAGACCATTGGAGTAACTTAGATGGTTGCCCACAAGCTCTTAAGACCCCATACGCTACTCACCAAAGTAGAATGTAGAACATTTTCTTTATAAACTACGTTATGCCAATTGAGCTATATGTTCCATGGTCCCTAGAGCCTTAACCCAGTAACTTGGTCCCTCAGGGAATTTGGATGTGTCTATGGAGCTTCCGAGGAAACCCTCGTGGCGCAGTGGTTAAGTGCTACAGCTGCTAACCAAATGGTCTGCAGTTTGAATCCACCAGGCACTCCTTGGAAACTCTATGGGGCAGTTCTGCTGTGTCCTGTAGGGTCACTATGAGTCAGAATCGACTTGATGGCACTGGGTTTGGTTTTTTTGGGAGATGGAGCTTCCCTGACCTTGCCTTGGGCAAGTATGCTGTCTTCCCCAGTATTGTGTATTAAGTGATAATATCTTCAAAGACTTTATTTCCAAAGTCACAGTCATAGGTACCAGGGGTTAGAACTTCAACATAAATTGTTTGGAAGCGCAGTTCAATCCATAACAGGTCTGTATCACGAAGTACGTCCCTCTTCTACACCATGTAACACTCTTACCTCTACTTGATTCTTTTAAATATATTGGCCAACACTTACTCAAAACGTTCTCCAACTTTTTATCCATTATCTTCATTAGTATCTGTGGCAGGTGACCTAATTTATTTTAAATAGAAATCTAGTTCTCTAGTTTTCTATTGAGTGAGCACTTCTAGGGCTGCTATTCATGAGATTTTCACTGGCTAATTCCTTTCAGTAGTAGACTGCCGGGTCCTTCTTCCTAGTCTGTCTTGGTCTGGAAGCTTAGCTGAAACTTGTCCTCCATGGGTGACCCTGCTGGTATCTGAATACCAGTGGCATAGCTTCCAGCATCACAGCAATGCACAAGCCCCCACAGTATGACAAACTGACAGACAGATGGGGCAAAGTGCTCACTAATCTATGCCAAGAAATTTGGAAGACAGCTACTTGGCCAGCCGACTGGAAAAGATCCATATTTATGCCTGTGCCCAAGAAAGGTGATCTAACCGAATGCAGGAATTATTGAACAATATCATTAATAACACACATAAGCAAGATTTTGCTGAAGATCATTCAAAAGCGGCTGCAGCAGTGTATCAACAGGGAACTGCCAGAAATTCAGACTGGATTCGGAAGGGGACGTGGAACCAGGAGTATCATTGCTGATGTCAGATGGATCCTGGCTGAAAGCAGAGAATACCAGAAAGATGCTTACCCGTGTTTTATTGACTATGTAAAGGCATTCGACCGTGTGGATCAAAACAAATTATGGATAACATTGTGAAGAATGGGAATTCCCGAACACTTAATTGTGCTCATGAGGAACCTGTAGATCAAGAGGCAGCTGTTTGGACAGAACAAGGGGATACTGAGTGGTTTAAAGTCAGGAAAGGTGTGCATCAGAGTTATAACCTTTCGCCATACCTATTCAGTCTGTATGCTGGACAGATAATCTGACAAGCTGGCCTATATGGAGAAAAACGGGGCATCAGGATTGGAGGAAGACTCGTTAACAACCGGTGTTATGCAGAGGACACAATCTTGCTTGCTGAAAGTGAAGAGGACTTGAAGCACTACCGACGAAGATCAAAGATCACAGCCTTCAGTATGGATTACAACTCAACATAAAGAAAAAAACCCTCACAACTGGACCAATAAGCACCATCGTGATAAATGGAGAAAAGATTGAAGTTGTCAAGGATTTCATTTCACTTGGATCCATAATCAACACCCATGGGAGCAGCAGTCAAGAAATCAAAAGAAACATTACATTGGGCAAATCTGCTGCAAAGGACCTCTTTAAAGTGTTGAAAAGCAAAGCTGTCACCTTGAAGACTAAGGTGTGCCTGACCCAAGCCACTGTATTTTCAGCTGGGTCATATGCATGTGAAAGCTGGTCTAATGAAGAATTGATGCCTTTGAATTGTGGTGTTTGCGAACAATATTGAATATACCGTGGACTGCCAAAGGAATGAACAAATCTGTCTTAGAAAAAGTACAACTGGAATGCTCCTTAGAAGCAAGGATGGCGAGATTTTTTTCTTACATACTTTGGACATCTCAGGAGGGATCAGTTCCTGGAGAAGGACATCATGCTTGGTAAAGTACAGGGTTCTCCGAAAAGAGGAAGACCCTCAACAAGATGGATTGACACAGTGGCTGCAACAATGGGCTCAAGCAAAACAATGATTGTTAAGGATGGTGCGGGACTGGGTAGTGTTTTGTTCTGTGGTACATAGGGTCGCTATGAGAGGGAACCGATTTGACGGCACCTAACAACGGCGGCAGCCTCTGTTTCTCTCTCATTTCTCTGAGGAAGATATGTTCTTCTTTTTTTGAGGTAAGTGGTAGTTTTACTACATTCCTTTATTGCATTCCCTCCCTGCAGTCCCTGAATATGTTCTCTTAATGTTGTTTTCTTTGCCATTACAATAGACTATATTAACTTACAGGATTTGTTGTAGCTAAAGCCAATGTTAGACAAACCTGCTGCACACATTAGTTTATATTGCGCATGTTTAGAAACTGAGCATTTCATTTGGTGCAGGTTACGAATAGCATCTTTTTTCCTCTCTAATTTTGGTTTTTATTATTTCTTTTGTAATCTTGGAGTTAGATAGTTAAAACCATAGTCATTTTATGGGCAAATAGGTAGATTACCTGTCTGTTACATTTGTGTTGGCAGGGATAGGATGTGATCGGGTGATGAGATACCCTGTTACCACCCATATTGTGTATCAGAATCTAGGGGATGTGCATATGTAGTTTTTAAAAATAGTATTTTTTTTTCTGATATAACTAAAAGAAGTAAAGCTTAATAATTCCTTTAGTCCACGTGGATACACAAAATTGGAGTGAAAAAGCAGTAGCCTAAAAGCTGGCCGTCTTTCTGTTACTATGAGGATGATTAGTCATTCTGTAGAAGAAGATGTATATGGTCATTGTCAGGGGTGTAAGGAAACCCTGGTGGTGAAGTGGTTAAGAGCTACGGCTGCTAACCAAAAGGTCCGCAGTTCAAATCTACCAGGCACTCCTTGGAAACCCTATGGGGCGGTTCTATTCTGTTCTGTTGGGTCGCTATGAGTCGGAATCAACTGGACGGTAATGGGTTTGGGTTTTTTCAGGGGTGTAAATACATGTTTAGTTTTTTCTGGTATTTGAAGGATTTAATATTGTGCTAAGTCAGATCATTGGAAAACTACAGATATGACCCTTTTAACTTTTCCTAATAGTTTTTATTTATAGAATTAGCTAACAAGACTGTACTGTCAGCTTTCACTATGGAATGAAATAAGAAACATACACACAAAAATATTTAGTAGTTGTTGTAAAGCTAACAAAATTTTGCTCATTCCTCCTTTTATAGAAATCTTAGTAGAAATTTTTCCCAGGGTCAAGTCAACAAGACAAACTTACATTTTTTATATTTAGTAAAAATACATGATTCATGTTCGTCGAAACCTATTTGTTGTAGTTTTCTTCAGTCATGATTTCTTAAACAGGCTTTCCCTTCTAATTTTGGAAATGGGGGGATAAAAAATAATTTATTTCTTGTCTTGTAGGGAATAATCATCAATAAATTCACTTTTTTAAAGAGATATAGTATATTTCAGTCAGGATCCAGTCAGGAAGATAGAGGCGATATATCTTAGTTATGTAGTTTAACAGAAATAACACAAGTGGGTGGCTTTAACAAACAAATTAATTTTCTTACAGTTTAGGAGGCAAAATTCAAGGTGCCAGCTCTAGGGGAAGGCTTTCTCTCTGTCATTTCTAGAGGGAGGTCGTTGTTGCTTCTGAGCTTCTGTTCCTGGGCAATCTTCATGTGGCTTGGCATCTCTCTTCCTACATCTCTGCTTCTCTAGCTTGCTTGTTTAATCCTATTTATATCTCAGAAGAAATTGACTCAACATATACTCTACACGAATCTTGTTTCATTAACATAATGACAGCCCCTTCCAAATGGGATTATAATCACAGGGATAGGGGTTAGGATTTATGACACATAGCATATTTTTTTAAATAGCATGTCCACATAAATAACATGCACACATAAAACATACAGAAATGACAAACTATGTAAAATCCTGGCATAGGATGCCCATGCATATGCTGCACATGTCTCGTGACATTTCCAGAAGTAAATTTCATGGACTGAGTTTGGTAGTACCTTGGTAATCAGAAAATTAAAAGTTGAAACTGTGTGTTTGTTTCTATTAATTTAAGTTGATAATTATGGCTCCGTTGCTTCTGAGTCATCAATCAGAACTTTGAACTTACTGGTAAGTCTGCTCATAAATCACGTACTATCAATTGGAAGCACAAACAAAGGGAAGCCTGCACTGGCACAAACAGCATCTAGTATCAGTAGGAATCTTGATTCAGTCTGCACTGACATAATTATCACAGTCGTCATCTGTCTTTGGCTTTTAGTTGGAGCAGCGAACAAACCAAAACTGATGCACGCTTGTTCTTGGCTCAATAGTTGAATTCAAAAACCTTATCAGATCGTCTTAAATGAAACCATTAAGCTACATTAGGTCTTATTAGTACCAGTGTCTTTGATCAATGATCATAAGTCACCTTTGTGATATGCTTGGGGGCATATAAAAAGACTTCTGCTTATTGTACACCTCTCATTTGAATTTTGCAGTCTCTTTACTAGAATCAACCAGTTATTGATTATATTATGTACATTTTTTCCATTTATAAATCTAAATATTAGAACCCTTTAGGATCATGGCAGGAATTAAATGCAAGTCTTACACCACCGACTTCAAACTCAAAGTCATTGTGAGGATGGAAGAAAGAACCAACAGAACGGCAGTGGGAGAGTTTGAGGTTAGAGAATTGTCCATTTGTGAATGGAGAAAGGAGAAGAAGCAGCTGGAGAAAATCAGTCTGCAAAAACGCAGAAGTCATGGGCCTAAAGTGAAGTGGCCTGAATTGGAGAACAACTTGAAATAGTGGATTATTTCTCGGAGGGAACAAAATCAAGCTGTCTCTACTGTCACAATTCAGATCAAATTAAAGCTTCTGGCAAATGAAAGGGTAATCTCAGATTTCAGGGTGGGTTTCACCTGGATATCTAAATTCATGAAAAAGAATAGACTTTCTGTGAGAATGAGAATCACCGATGATGATAATGAATGAATAAAATAGAAGGAATAAATTTAAAAAAGGCCTATTTTAAGATGAAAACACAGTGATTTTGTTGATTTCAAAGACATTGATTGTCAAAAATTATCTTGTTCTTGTAGTTTTAGGCCTGGAATCATGTCTTACTTATTAATTTCTAGCTCTTTTGTGCATTCATACTCTGGTTTCAACATGGCGTCCCATTTCCATCATGAGTCTATTCAGTTTACCATTGATTGCACTTGGTTTAGGAAAATACCTACTGTCTTAGTCATCTAGTGCTGCTATAAGAGAAATACCACAAGTGGTTGGCTTTAACAAAGAGAAATTTATTCTCTCACAGTCTAGTAGGCTTCAAGTCCAAATTCAGGGCATCAGCTTCAGGGGAAGGCTTTTTATCTCTGTCTGCTGGGGTTTTTTTGTGGGCTCTGGAGGAAGGTCCTTGTCATCGATTTTCCCCTGATGAAGGAGCTTCTCTGCACAGGAACCTCGGGCTCAAAGGACACACTGTGCTCCTAGCGCTGCTTTCTTGGTGGTAGGAGGCCCCCATGTCTCTCTGCTCACTTCTCTTTTTTATATCTCAAAAGAGGTTGGCTCAAGACACTATATAATCTTATAGATCTCATCAATATAACTGCCGTTAATCCATCTCATTACATCATAGTGATAGGATTTACAACACATGGGGAAATCACGTCAGATGACAAAATGGTAGACAATCATACAGTACTAGAAATCATGTCTTAGCCAAGTTGACATATATATTTGGGGGACACAATTCAATTCATGACACCTACCTTAAGGGAAGTTTCCACAAGACCTGTTTTATCCCAGTAACATTAAATCCGTTGGACAGAAGAAAAAATTGAAGCCGGCAATATGTACAAAAATATTGGTATAGTGCGCGTATGAAAAAATGTGTGTGTGGGGTTGCACATTTGCAAAAAATGCATAATGCATGTATTATTTTCATAAAAATACAGTATTTTGGGGGAGGATACACTTCAATCTGTAACATTCCACCCTTTGGCCCCCTAAAGTTCATGTTCTTCCTACATTGCAAAACACGTTCACCCCATCACCAACCATGAAAACCAAGCCTGCTGCCTCGAGTCGATTCCAACTCATAGTGACCCTATAGGACAAAGTAGAACTGTCGCATAGAGTTTCTAAGGCTGTAAATCTTTACGGAAACAGACTGCCACATCTTTCTCTTGCAGAGTGGCCTGGTGGGTTCGAACCACTGACCTTTTGTTTCGCAGCTGAGCGCTTTAACCACTGCACTACCAAGGGCTCCTCTCACCCCATCACATCATCCTAAAAATTTTAACTCTTAGGTCCAAAATCTCATCCTTGTAATCGTGTAAATCAAATATGGGAGAGGCTTTATATATTCCATCCTTGGACAGAATCATCTGTGAAATTGTGTGTCATGGATTGAATTTTGTCCCCCAAAAATGTCTGTCAACTTGGCTAGGTCATAATTCCCAGTATTGTATGATTGCCTACATTTTTGTCATCTGATGTGATTTCCCTGTGTGTCGTAAACCTGTCATTGTGATGTTAATAGATTAGGAGCAGTTATATGGATGAGATCTACAAGATTACATAGTGTCTTGAGCCAGTCTCTTTTGAGATATAAAAGAAAGAAGGGAGCAGAGAGACATGGGGGCCTCATACCACCAAGAAAGCAGTGCCGGCAGGTGCCGGCAGCAGAGTGTGCCTTTGAACCTGAGGTTCCCGTGTAGAGATGCTTCCAGACCAAGAGGGAAGACTGGTGCATCACAAGAACCTTCCTCCTGAGCTGACAGAGAAAGAAAGCCTTCCTTTCCCTTGAGCTGACACCCTGAATTTGAACATCTAGCCTACTGGAATGTGAGAGAATAAATCTCTCTTTCTTAAAGCCATCCACTTGTGGTATTTCTGTTGTAGCAGCACTAGATATCTAAGACACTGTGAAACCTAGAATACAGGTTTTCTGCTTCCAAAGAACAATGAACAGGCACAAGGTAGACATTTCCATTACAAATGAGAGAAATTTGAGGAAAAAAGGGATAATGTGTGCCAATCAAGTCCAAAACTTAGCAGAACATCTTACATTAACTATAACGGCTTGAAAAATAATCCTCTGTGCTCTGAGACCACCTGGGCAATGGTCCTGCCCTCTAAACTGTGGGTGTTGGCCATGCTCTCTGGTTTCTGGGTGGAGACCCCTCAGCCCTGGCCTTCAGCCCTGCCCTCCAGGCCCACTGGGATGGCAACTCTGCTCCCTTGGCTCTGGGCAGCCCTATTCTCCTGGACCCTCTAAGTAGCGATCTTAGTTCCTCCGTCCTGGAAGTCCGCATTCGTCTGCTTTTTGGGCATGGCAGCCCCACACGGTGGAACTGAGTTGGTGATATGACCCTTTGAAACCTAGGAGACTATGGCTCTACCCTTTCACACCCCAGAGGCCATGGTCCCACCCTTTGAGACTCCAAAGGCCATGGCCTCATTCTTTAGGCCTGAGGCAGCTCTGCTTCCTATGCTCCTGCCAGCAGTTCTGCTGATCTGCAAGTTGCACCAGGGATGATTCTTTTATTTTCCCTTTTTGGAGGATGTCTTAGTTATCTAATGCTGCTATAACAGAAATTCCTCAAGTGGATGATTTTAACAAAGAGAAATTTATTCTCTCACAGTCTAGCAGGCTCCAAGTCCAAATTCAGGGCATCAGCTCCAGGGGAAGGCTTTCTCTGTCGGCTCTGGAGGAAGGTTCTTGTCATCAATCCTCCCCTGGACTAGGAGCTTCTCTGTGCAGGAACACCGGGTCCAAAGGATGTGCTGTGCTCCCGACACTGTTTTCTTGGTGGTAGGAGGTCCCTATGTCTCTCTACTCTCTTTTATATCTCAAAAGAGATTGGCTCAAGACACTGTAATCTTGTAGATCTCATCCATATAACTGCCGCTAATCTATTTTATTAACATCATAGTGACAGGATTTACAACACCTAGGGTAATTACATCAGACGACAAAATGTTGACAATCATGTAATACTAGGAATCATGACCTAGCCAAGCTGACAGATATTTTGGGGGGACCCAGTTCAATCCATGACAGAGGACAACAGATATAGCTCCTGTGGCCCGTTTCTTGCCTGTAGAATTCCAAGAGGCAGATAGCATATTTTCCTTTCGTTCTTTTTCTCTCTGCTTCCGTCTAAGCTGATGGGTTTTCTGCTGTGGTAGTTGGTTAGATCGATCAGTCATAGGCTTGATCTCTTTAACAAAAGATTGCGTAGCCATGTCGTTGGTGAAAATTCTAGAACACGTGTCCTTAGTTTGTGCAGTAGAATTTTCCAAATCTTTAAGTTCTGTTTTCATTTTGCACTGGTTAAGTTTATCTCTTTCCTCTCACATTTTACTATGAGCAGCAAGTAGAAACCACGTGGCCCCTTTAAGATCTTGCTTAGAAACCTCCTCAGCTAAATATTCAAGTTCATCACTTATAAGTTCTGCCTTCCACCAAACATTTGAACATAATTCCATCAAGTTTTTTGCCACTGCATACAAAGCATCACCCTTTCTTCATTGTCCGATCAAAGGTTCATCATTTCCTTTTAAAGCCTCACCAGGAGCATGTTTAATGTCCACATTTCTAGCAACATACTGTTGCTGGTACCATATGTATTCTCTATGATGGTACAGACTTCTCTGTAGCTCTTCTCACTTCATTCTGAGCCCTCACCATAATTGCCTTTGATATCCATAAGTCTACCAACAGTCCCTTCAGGGAAATCTAGGCATTTACTATTTGGTACCTTAAAACTCTTCGATCCTTCACCTATTACCCAATTCCAAAACAATGTCCACATTGTAGGTATTTGTTAGAGCAGCATCCCACTCTTCTGTACCAAATTCTGTTGTAGTTATCTAGTACTGCGGTAACAGAAATACCACAAGTTGGTAGTTTTAAGAAACAAATTTATTTTCTCACAGTGTAGGAGGCTAGAAGTCCAAAATCAAGGTGCTGGCTCTAGGGGATGCCTTTTTCTCTTTGTCAGCTTTGTAGGAATGTCCTTGTTTCTTCTGAGCTTCTGCTCCTGGGCAATCTCCATGTGTCTTGGCATCTGTCTTACCCTATCTCTCCTCTGCTGGCTTGTTTAATGTCTTTTATATCTCAAAAGAGGCTACACTAATTCCATCTCATTAACATAACAATAACAACCCATTCCCACATTCGATCATAACCACAGGCATAGAGGTTAGAATTTACAATACATTATTTTGAGGGGACACGGATCAATTCATAATACCAAGCAAGATAATTTAGCAGAGGGAATTTAATTTCTAGAACCAATTTTAAAGGCATTAGAAGATCTGAGACAGTAGGCAGGGGACAGTGAATCCAGAGATTAGCAACTGTAGCAAGGTGCTGTTATCTCTAGGAATGGAAGGACAAAAGAAGGAGGTATTAGTAGACTCAGGAGCCTGGAGATGCTTAATGCAGAGATGAAACAGGGACCTGGATGAGAAGAGACCTTGGAAGAGAGGTCTAGTGAAGAGGGCCCAAGAGCACAGGAGCAGGAGAGAAAGACCTTCACTTCTCCCTTCCTTCTGACTTCCAGTTTTCCACCAGTGCCTCCTTTTGGCCAAACCTAGCCAGAAACCAGTTGGCTTTTGTGTAGGTGACAGTTTGTTTTTAAAAAGGTATCTTCACTGGATATTGACTCATAGGTTGACAGTTTTGTTTTTTTTTTCCTCCTTGAAGTTCTTTATAAAGACTTCTGTCTTTTGGCTTGCATTTGTTCTGATGAGAAGCCTGGTGTCATTCTTATTTTCATTTCCTTGCATATAATGTGCTTTTTGTGTGTGTCTGCTTTTCACATTTTCTCTTTTTTTAATTTAAATTTTTGAGTAGGTAATATATGCACATGGTTCAGAATTCAAAAATATGAGTACACAGTGAAATATCCTTGTCACTTATGTCTCCCAGCCCCCTACTTGCCTTTTCTATAGTCAACCAATGTAATTATTTTCTTGGGTCTCCTTCCAGAGATATTTTATGCATATATGAGAAAAATATATATTCATATTTCTTTTTCTCTGCTTTTATACAAATGCTAGTATATTATGAACACTATTGTGCTCCTATTTTTTTTTCCATTTGAATTTGGCTTTGTTCGCATATGGCTATCCAATATGAAGTTCATTTTTTCACCCACTGATAAGAGCTGTTTTTTTTTATATACAAAATTTCCACATGCAATTAGTTGTATTTTTGAATTTTCCACTTGATTTCATTAGAATGCTTGTCTGTTCATGTGTGAGTACTGTGTTGGTTTAATTATAGAGGTGTTACAAGGTGGTTTAATATTTGCTATCTTCATTGCTGTTGTTGCATCATAGTTTTCATAGGTATTCAACTTTGTAATCAATTTGTCTATTTCCAGAAAAGCTTGAAGGTACTTCTATTTTGTGTAAATTTATAAATCAGTTAAGGAGAATTTAATTCTTAAGTTATCAAAGTATATACTTTATATGTGCTTTACAATTCTCTAGTCCAAGGACACTGGAACAATAATGCTAAAACCTCTCCTTCCAACGTATATGCCATTGATGTCTTGTATTTTACTTTTTTTTTTTTAAGTCTAGAAGATATTTATTATTAGTGCTTCTTTACAGTCTATAAATGGTGTGAGATGGGTAGGAGAAATGTATTGGTATAGTGCTTTGAACTTTTAGTTCAGGCAAAAGCCATCCGTTTTATCCAGTATTTTGATTGTCTTCAGGGGGAGAGTCAGTAAGGGTACTTAGTCTGTCACACTATCAAAGATGTACACTTTCCCTGTCAGTTAGCATATATGTGAACAAAACTGTGAACCTTTTCTTTCTTCAGTAAAGATGTATTGTTGTAGTTAACTGCCATCATACCGAAGAAAATATTTTGAAGATGAATGCATTGGAATGTTTGAGTATGTCAAAGTAAATGCACTTTGTTATCAGTGTATACAGATTTATGTAGAAGAAATTTTTAAAAATTCAGTGTTTTAAATAAAGTATGTGTAATAAAATTTCCATTATTTGATTCATGTAGAGTAGACCCAGTTTTCTTTGACTTAAATTGGTAAGTGGATTTCTTATGTTTGCATAATTAAGTATCGTAATTTTATGGAATTTTTCCTATGGTAGATGAATGCACAAGTCCGTGTTCTTGCATTTTAATATGAACATTGCTGATATGCTAGAGACTTAACAAAAGTAGCAGTTCTAGTTATAGCTACCAAGCTATGTATATGTGTGTGTGTGTATATATATATGTGTGTGTGTTTGTTAAGGAAGTCTGCCAAACTTACTGCCATTTGTAATATATGGGAAAACAGCCTGAATTCCAAGTGACCAAATTACAAAATATAGTTTGTTTCATAAACAAGGACTCCAGTAGTATTCTAATTATTTAAGCTTGTATAGCTAGTAGGGAACGTTCTGATTGATGAAAGACAAATAATTATATATGGTATAAAACCAAAACCCATTGCTATCGAGTCAGTTGTAACTCATTGTGATCCTGCTAGACAGAGTAGAACTGCCCCATAGGGCTTCCAAGGGGCAGCTGGTGAATTTGAATTGCTGACCTTTTAGATAGCAGCTGAGCTTTTAGCCACTGTGCCACCAGTATATATGTATATATATATTTTTGTTCAAAAGACCATTTATAATGTATTTGCCCACTACAAATAATTTTTATTTTTATATTAGGTATTTTGTTTAGGTAATTTTATCTGGAATAGTTATTTCAGTTTAGGTAAATAAACTATAGAAAACCCATAATTTGGATTAAGGTTATTTATAAAGTGATTAATGTATAGATATTATATTAAACATTAAAAACTGATACAAATATGATATAATAATAAACCTTTTGGAAAGGAACCTTTTGAATAGTTTATTTAAATATTTAAATCTTCATAATTTAAGGGAAAAATTGGTGTCATATTTCTATAAAATTGACACATGCATAGCTGAGAAGAGCAAATCTCTGAAGACTGTGTTTCCTTACAGATTGTTGGAGGAAACTTTGATGGCAGTGTTAGTAATAATAAAAGTAGTACTGTATTATTATTAAAGGTAAACACCTACAGCACAAAGTAAGTACCAGGAATTGTCCCAAGTGCTTCACAGAAAGTAACCACTATTACTATTCCCTATTTTTATAAATAAAGAAACTGAGGCATAGAGATGTTAAGTAACTTGCCCAGATCACAGTTAGTATAGAGGAGCTGAGGTGCAAACCTGGACATTTTCATGTGTCATGAAATACTATTTTTCTTCTTTTTTTTTTTAACTATTTAAAATGCAGAAACATTTCTTACCTCCTGGGCTGTGCAAAAGCAGGCCTTGGGCCAGATTTGGCTCACGGGCAGCAGTTTGCCAGCCCTGCTCTGGACTGCTTTTTATATTTTGGAATCTTCCTTTGTCCTATTTTTGAGTCACTTATCCTACACCTTGTAAGTTTCAAGGATGGACTAGGCAATTTGATCTCTAAACATTTAGTTGAGCCTTTACACTAGTTTGATCTAGTCAGTAGTAACTACAACAGGTTTGAAAAATGAGTTTCTACTTCTACATGTAATTCAGGTTCTTCACCTAGTGACTTCTTTTTCTTACAGTGTATACGCTTTACTGAATCTTTCCCTGTGATAGAGATAGCTAGACCACGTTTTTTGCCTTTACTCATTTTACATGTGGTTTTTCTCATTTAAATATCATTGTCATAGAGTTGAGCGTTGTTACTGAGGTAGTTGGTAGTGGAGCAGGCACAGATCTCTTTTGTGATGTTGGCTTCCCTCTTTCATGGTCACATAATTCATGTATATAATTATGCATTGTTTTCCATATGTTGTTTACTTCTGTAAATGGTCATGTCGATCTGCATACTTATCTCTAAATTTACTACCATATCACATTTTATGTCTACCAATAACCTTTATATCTTACCCTTCCTCAGTATAATTAATTGCTGTTGCAGTCAGTATTATCTACTCAACATGTTGATATGATCTCTCACTTCCTTCTTCCTAGGGCAAATTTAACTCTCCTGTGCTTCGACATGTTATGAATGCAAAGTATGATACTATTATAGTACCAAAGAAGAATCAGCTATATATGTGTCTAGAGAGAAGCAAAGGAGTTTTTAGGCCAAGTTACTAGGTGAAATTATGTAAGTAGGTCTTGAGGGAGCAATAGATCCAAAGTCCAGAAGCAGCACCGGAGTTTTAGGGAATAGGGAGCCGCTTGCTGTGATTGGAGCATGGAATTTGTGGTAAAAGCTATGTGTAGACGAGTAAGTTTGGGTCAGAAATCAGGGTTCTCATGTCATGATAAGGAATTTGGATTTTCTACTTAGGAAGTTATTTTAAACCCCTAAAGAAAACAGGAAGGAATGTAAGTAATACATACGGCAAGCTGACAGTGTGTTGGGTGCATGGAGACTGGCAAATTGGAGGAGAAGTGTTCACGCCCCATCTGAAGACCGTAGCTGCTCAGCTTTTTCAGAGAAATTTAGGTACAGTGTTACAAGGCCTTCCTCTTTTTCAAAAGCATAAAGAAATCAGATGTAATTGAAAATACCACAATTTTTAAATATTTTAAATATTGGCAAATTTTTTTTTTTTTTAATTAACTTTTATTAAGCTTCAAGTGAACGTTTACAAATCCAATCAGTCTGTCACATATAAGTTTACATACATCTCACTCCCTACTCCCACTTGCTCTCCCCCTCTTGAGTCAGCCCTTTCAGTCTCTCCTTTTGTGACAATTTTGCCGGCTTCCCTCTCTATCTCTATCCTCCCATCCCCCCTCCAGACAAGAGTTGCCAACACAATCTCAAGTGTCCACCTGATATAATTAGCTCACTCTTCATCAGTGTCTCTCTCCCACCCACTAACCAGTCCCTTTCATGTCTGATGAGTTTCTTCGGGGATGGTTCCTGTCCTGTGCCAACAGAAGGTCTGGGGACCATGGCCGCTGGGATTCCTCTAGTCTCAGTCAGACCATTAAGTTTGGTCTTTTTATGAGAATTTGGGGTCTGTATCCCACTGATCTCCTGCTCCCTCAGGGGTCCTCTGCTGTGCTCCCTGTCAGGGCAGTCATCGATTGTGGCCGGGCACCAACTAGTTCCTCTGGTCTCAGGATGATGTAGGTCTCTGGTTCATGTGGCCCTTTCTGTCTCTTGGGCTCTTAGTTGTCGTGTGGCCTTGGTGTTCTTCATTTTCCTTTCCTCCAGGTGGGTTGAGACCAATTGATGCATCTTAGATGGCTGCTTGTTAGCATTTAAGACCCCAGACGCCACATTTCAAAGTGGGATGCAGAATGATTTCATAATAGAATTATTTTGCCAATTGACTTAGAAGTCCCCGCAAACCATGTTCCCCAGACCCCCGCCCTTGCTCCGCTGACCTCTGAAGCATTCATTTTATCCCGGAAACTTCTTTGCTTTTGGTCCAGTCCAATTGAGCTGACCTTCCATGTATTGAGTGTTGTCTTTCCCTTCACCTAAAGCAGTTCTTATCTACTGATTGATCAATAAAAAACCCTCTCCCACCCTCCCTCCCTCCCCCCCTCGTAACCACAAAAGTATGTGTTCTTCTCAGGTTTACTATTTCTCAAGATCTTATAATAGTGGTCTTATACAATATTTGTCCTTTTGCCTCTGACTCATTTCGCTCAGCATAATGCCTTCCAGGTTCCTCCATGTTATGAAATGTTTCACAGATTCGTCACTGTTCTTTATCGATGCGTAGTATTCCATTGTGTGAATATACCACAATTTATTTACCCATTCATCCGTTGATGGACACCTTGGTTGCTTCCAACTTTTTGCTATTGTAAACAGAGCTGCAATAAACATGGGTGGGCATATATCTGTTTGTGTGAAGGCTCTTGTATCTCTAGGGTATATTCCGAGGAGTGGGATTTCTGGGTTGTATGGTAGTTCTATTTCTAACTGTTTAAGATAATGCCAGATAGATTTCCAAAGTGGTTATACCATTTTACATTCCCACCAGCACTGTATAAGAGTTCCAATCTCTCCGCAGCCTCTCCAACATTTATGATTTTGTGTTTTTTGGATTAATGCCAGGCTTGCTGGTGCGAGATGGAATCTCATCGTAGTTTTAATTTTCATTTCTCTAACGGCTAATGATCGAGAGCATTTTCTCATGTATCTGTTGGCTGCCTGAATATCTTCTTTTGTGAAATGTGTGTTCATATCCTTTGCCCACTTTTTGATTGGGTTGTTTGTCTTTTTGTGGTTGAGTTTTGACAGAATCATGTAGATTTTAGAGATCAGGCGCTGGTCGGAGATGTCATAGCTGAAAATTCTTTCCCAGTCTGTAGGTGGTCTTTTTACTCTTTTGGTGAAGTCTTTAGATGAGCATAGGTGTTTGATTTTTAGGAGCTCCCAGTTATCGGGTTTCTCTTCATCATTTTTGGTAATGTTTTGTATTCTGTTTATGCCTTGTATTAGGGCTCCTAGGGTTGTCCCAATTTTTTCTTCCATGATCTTTATCGTTTTAGTCTTTATGTTTAGGTCTTTGATCCACTTAGAGTTAGTTTTTGTGCATGGTGTAAGGTATGGGTCCTGTTTCATTTTTTTGCAAATGGATATCCAATTATGCCAGCACCATTTGTTAAAAAGGCTATCTTTTCCCCAATTAATTGACACTGGTCCTTTGTCAAATATCAGCTGCTCATACGTGGATGGATCTATGTCTGGGTTCTCAATTCTGTTCCATTGGTCTATGTGCCTGTTGTTGTACCAGTACCAGGCTGTTTTGACTACTGTGGCTGTATAATAGGTTCTGAAATCAGGTAGAGTGAGGCCTCCCACTTTCTTCTTCTTTTTCAGTAGTGCTTTGCTTATCCGGGGCTTCTTTCCCTTCCATATGAAATTGGTGATTTGTTTCTCTATCCCCTTAAAATATGACATTGGAATTTGGATCGGAAGTGCGTTAAATGTATAGATGGCTTTTGGTAGAATAGACATTTTTACTATGTTAAGTCTTCCTATCCATGAGCAGGGTATGTTTTTCCACTTAAGTATGTCCTTTTGAATTTCTTGTAGTAGAGCTTTGTAGTTTTCTTTGTATAGGTCTTTTACATCCTTGGTAAGATTTATTCCTAAGTATCTTATCTTCTTGGGGGCTACTGTGAATGGTATTGATTTGGTTATTTCCTTTTCGGTGTTCTTTTTTGTTGATGTAGAGGAATCCAAGTGATTTTTGTATGTTTATTTTATAACCTGAGACTCTGCCAAACTCTTCTATTAGTTTCAGTAGTTTTCTGGAGGATTCCTTAGGGTTTTCTGTGTATAAGATCATGTCATCTGCAAATAGTGATAACTTTAGTTCCTACTTGCCAATCCGGATACCTTTTATTTCTTTGTCTAGCCTAATTGCCCTGGCTAGGACTTCCAGCACGATGTTGAGTAAGAGCGGTGATAAAAGGGCATCCTTGTCTGGTTCCCGTTCTCAAGGGAAATGCTTTCAGGTTCTCTCCATTTAGAGTGATGTTGGCTGTTGGCTTTGCGTAGATGCCCTTTATTATCTTGAGGAATTTTCCTTCAATTCCTATTTTGGTAAGAGTTTTTATCATAAATGGGTGTTGAACTTTGTCAAATGCCTTTTCTGCATCAATTGATAAGATCATGTGGTTTTTGTCTTTTGTTTTATTTATGTGATGGATTACATTAATGGTTTTTCTGATATTAAACCAGCCTTGCATACCTGGTATAAATCCCACTTGATCATGGTGAATTATTTTTTTGATGTGTTGTTGGATTCTATTGGCTAGAATTTTGTTGAGGATTTTTGCATCTATGTTCATGAGGGATATAGGTCTATAAGTTTCTTATTTTGTAATGTCTTTACCTGGTTTTGGTATCAGGGACATGGTGGCTTCATAGAATGAGTTGGGTAGTATTCCGTCATTTTCTGTGTTTTGGAATACCTTCAGTAGTAGTGGTGTTAACTCTTCTCTGAAAGTTTGGTGGAACTCTGCAGTGAAGCCGGCCGGGCCAGGGCTTTTTTTTGTTGGGAGTTTTTTGATTACCATTTCAATCTCTTTTTTTGTTATGGGTCTATTTAGTTGTTCTACTTCTGAATGTGTTAGTTTAGGTAGGTAGTGTTTTTCCAGGAATTCATCCATTTCTTCTAGGTTTTCAAATTTGTTAGAGTACAATTTTTCATAATAATCTGAAATGATTCTTTTAATTTCATTTGGTTCTGTTGTGATGTGGCCCTTCTCGTTTCTTATTCGGGTTATTTGTTTCCTTTCCTGTATTTCTTTAGTCAGTCTAGCCAATGGTTTATCAATTTTGTTACTTTTTTCAAAGAACCAGCTTTTGGCTTTGTTAATTCTTTCAATTGTTTTTCTGTTGTCTAATTCATTTAGTTCAGCTCTAATTTTTAGTATTTGTTTTCTTCCGGTGCCTGATGGATTCTTTTGTTGCTCAGTTTCTATTTGTTCAAGTTGTAGGGACAGTTCTCTGATTTTGGCTCTTTCTTCTTTTTGTATGTGTGCATTTATCGATATAAATTGGCCTCTGAGCACTGCTTTTGCTGTGTCCCAGAGGTTTTGATAGGAAGTATTTTCGTTCTCATTGCTTTCTATGAATTTCCTTATTCCCTCCTTGATGTCTTCTATAACCCAGTCTTTTTTCAGGAGGGTATTGTTCATTTTCCAAGTATTTGATTTCTTTTCCCTAGTTTTTCTGTTATTGATCTCTAGTTTTATTGCCTTGTGGTCTGAGAAGATGCTTTGTAATATTTCGATGTTTTGGACTCTGCAAAGGTTTGTTTTATGACCTAATATGTGGTCTATTCTAGAGAATGTTCCATGTGCGCTAGAAAAAAAAGTATATTTTGCAGCAGTTGGGTGGAGAGTTCTGTATAAGTCAATGAGGTCAAGTTGGTTGATTGTTGTAATTAGATCTTCCGTGTCTCTGTTGAGCTTCTTACTGGATGTCCTGTCCTTCTCCGAAAGTGGTGTGTTGAAGTCTCCTACTATAATTGTGGAGGTATCTATCTCGCTTTTCAATTCTGTTAAAATTTGATTTATGTATCTTGCAGCCCTGTCATTGGGTGCATAAATATTTAATATGGTTATGTCTTCCTGATCAATTGTCCCTTTTATCATTATGTAGTGTCCTTCTTTATCCTTTGTGGTGGATTTAAGTCTAAAGTCTATTTTGTCAGAAATGAATATTGCTACTCCTCTTCTCTTTTGCTTATTGTTTGCTTGATATACTTTTTTCCATCCTTTGAGTTTTAGTTTGTTTGTGTCTCTAAGTCTAAGGTGTGTCTCTTGTAGGCAGCATATAGATGGATCGTGTTTCTTTGTCCAGTCCGAGACTCTCTGTGTCTTTATTGGTGCGTTTAGTCCATTTACATTCAACGTAATTATAGATAAATAAGTTTTTAGTGCTGTCATTTTGATGCCTTTTTATGTGTGTTGTTGACAATTTCATTTTTCCACGTACTTTTTTGTGCTGAGGCGTTTTTCTTAGTAAATTGTGAGATCCTCATTTTCATAGTGTTTGACTTTATGTTAGTTGAATCGTTACGTTTTTCTTGGCTTTTATCTTGAGTTATAGAGTTGTTATACCTTTTTGTGGTTACCTTATTATTTACCCCTATTTTTCTAAGTAAAAACCTAACTTGTATTGTTCTATATCGCCTTGTATCTCTCTCCATATGGCAGTTCAGTGCCTCCTGTATTTAGTCCCTCTTTTTGATTATTGTGATCTTTTACCTATTGACTTCCATGATTCCCTGTTACGTGTATTTTTTTTTTTAATTAATCTTAATTTGTTTGTTTTTGTGATTTCCCTATTTGAGTTGATATCAGGACGTTCTGTTTTGTGACCTTGTGTTGTGCTGATATCTGATATTATTGGTTCTCTGACCAAACAATATCCTTTAGTATTTCTTGTAGCTTTGGTTTGGTTTTTACAAATTCTCTAAACTTGTGTTTATCTGAAAATATCTTAATTTCACCTTCATATTTCAGAGAGAGTTTTGCTGGATATATGATCCTTGGCTGGCAGTTTTTCTCCTTCAGTGTTCTGTATATGTGGTCCCATTCCCTTCTTGCCTGCATGGTTTCTGCTGAGTAGTCTGAACTTATTCTTATTGATTCTCCCTTGAAGGAAACCTTTCTTTTCTCCCTGGCTGCTTTTAAAATTTTCTGTTTATCTTTGGTTTTGGTGAGTTTGATGATAATATGTCTTGGAGTTTTTCTTTTTGGGTCAATCTTAAATGGGGTTCGATGAGCATCTTGGATAGATATCCTTTTGTCTTTCATGATGTCTGGGAAGTTTTCTGTCAGGAGTTCTTCAACTATTTTCTCTGTGTTTTCTGTCCCTCCTCCCTGTTCTGGGACTCCAATCACTCGCAGGTTATCCTTCTTGATAGAGTCCCACATGATTCTTAGGGTTTCTTCATTTTTTTTAATTCTTTTATCTGATTTTTTTTCAGCTATGTTGGTGTTGATTGCCTGGTCCTCCCGATGTCCCAGTCTGCATTCTAATTGCTCGAGTCTGCTCCTCTGACTTCCTATTGCATTGTCTAATTCTGTAATTTTATTGTTAATCTTTTGGATTTCTACATGCTCTCTATGGATTCTTGCAACTTATTAATTTTTCTATCCTATGTTCTTGAATAATCTTTTTGAGTTCTTCAACAGTTTTATCAGTACGTTCCTTGGCTTTTTCTGCAGCTTGCCTTATTTGTGATGTCTTGAAGCATTCTGTAAATTAGTTTTTTATATTCTGTATCTGATAATTCCAGGATTGTATCTTCATTTGGGAAAGATTTTGATTCTTTTGTTTGGGGGGTTGGAGAAGCTGTCATGGTCTGCTTCTTTAAGTGGTTTGATATGGATTGTTGTCTCCGAGCCATCACTGGGAAACTAGTTTTTCCAGAAAATTCGCTAAACAAAAATGCAGTCAGATCCCTATCAGAGTTCTCCCTCTGGCTCAGGCTATTCAGATGTTAATGAAGCCGCCTGGGGAGGGTGGGGGAGGGAACAGAGAGATAGGAGAGTAGCACCTCAGAATATAGCCACAGTTGCTTGTCTTGCTTGGAATGACTATTATATCTGAGATTCCCATGGGCGCGTCGCCTGTGTGTGCTGGCTGTGTGGAGATTGCCCCCAGGGGGTCTGGCCCGCTGGAGTCACGGTCAGATCCTCCGCTTCCAGCCCCACGCCCAGCGTCAAGGCTCCCCTGCTGGGACGATGCACTCTCGACTCCAAAATCAGTCGCTGCCTCCTGGGGACTTTTCGTCCCTCCAGCCACGTGGCCGTGCCACCCCCGAGAACTGTTTGGGCCCCCTCCCGGGGTTAGTTCAGGTGGGTGGAGCAGCTCCCCCTGCTTGTACCGTGACCGAGTGTCCCGGCTGGGACGCTGTTCTCCCCGCTCCAATACCAGTCGCTGCCTCCTGGGGACTTCTACCGGCTGCGTCCCACGCCGCCCGCCTGAACCAGCTGGGCCCCTTCCCGGGGTTAGTTCATGGGGGTGGAGCAGCTCTCTGTGTTTATGCCGTACCTGCGTCCAGTCCAAATCCCAGCGGGACGGTTCCCCGGCTGGGACGCTGCTCTCCCCGTTCCAAGACCAGTCACTGCCTCCCGGGGACTTCTCCTACTGGCTGCGTCCCACGCCGCCCGCGGAACTGGCTGGTCCCCCTCCCGGGGTTAGTTCAGGGGGGTGGAGCAGCTCTTTGTGCTTGTGCCGTACCTGAGTGGTACGCTGGCTTCAGGCTCTGAAAACAATCGCTGCTTCCCCGTATTAGTTCGTTCTCCGTCTCTAAATCTGTGTTTGTTGTTCAGGGTTCGTAGATTGTTATGTATGTGATCGATTCACTTGTTTTTCCGTGTCTTTGTTGTAAGAGGGATCCGAGGTAGCATCTGCCTAGTCCGCCATCTTGGCTCCGCCTCAAATATTGGCAAATTTTTAAAATAGGGTTTTATCCGTACAAAACAAGTCTGTCAGCTGAAGGTCTGTGATTTAGATGGTATGGTCCAAACGGCAGTTTGTAAAATCTGTAAGTAATAGAATCAGCTCTGTGTTTTAAGAAGATAACAGTGGAGCTATGTTGAACATGGATTTTGGGTAGATGGTGCAGTAATAAGATTGGAGGCAGGAACGGTCTATTAAAAGTTTAAAGATGATATGTTGTTCTTGTTAATTGCCATTGAATAGGCTCTGACTTTAAACCATGCAGTATGTATTTGTTCCATTCAAATGACTGCCTCTTAGTCTTTGTACAGGGTCCTCATGAGCACAATCAAGTGTTCTGGAATTCCCATTCTTGGCAGTGTTATCCATAATGTGTTATAATCCACACAGTCAAATCAAATGCCTTTGCATAGTCAGTAAAACACAGGTAAATGTCTTTCTGGTATTCTCTGCTTTTAGTCAAAATCTGTCTGACATCAGCAATGATATCCCTTGTTCCATGTCCTCTTTGATTACGGGTTGAATTTCTGGCAGTTCCCTGTTGATACAGTGCTGCAACTGCTTTTGAATGATCTTCAGCAAAATTTTACTTATGTGTGATATTAATGATATTGTTAGATAATTTCCACATTCTGTTGGATCACCTTTCTTTGGAATGGGCAGAAATATGGATCTCTTCCAGTCGGTTGGTCAGTTAGCTGTTTTCCAGATTTCGTGAGCACTTCCAGAGCTGTATCCATTTGTTGAAACATCTCAATTGATACTCTGTCAATTCCTGGAGCTTTTTTTTTTTTTTTGCCAATGGCTTCAGTGCAGCTTGGATTTCTCCCATTTTTCTTGATCATTTGCTACCTCCTGAAATGACTGAACGTTGACCAATTCTTTTTGATGCAGTGACTGTGTATTCCCTCCATCTTCTTTTGATGCTTCCTGTGTCCTTTAATATTTTCCCCATAGAATCCTTTGATATTGCAACTGAAGGCTTGAATTTTTTCTGCAGTTCTTTCTGCCTGAGAAATGCCAAGCATATTCTTCCCTTTTGGCTTTCTAACTCCAGATCTTTGCACATTTCATTATAATACTTTACTTTGTCTTCTTGAGCTGTCCTTTGAAATCTTCTGTTCAGCTATTCATCATTTTTTCCTGTTGCTTTAGCTACTCGACATTCAAGAGCAAGTTTGAGTCTCTTCTGACATCCATTTTGGTCTTTTTTTTTCTTTCTTTCTGATTACTTTTTGCTTTCTTCGTGTATGATGTCCTTGATGTCATTCCATAACTCAGCTGGTCTTCAGTCATTAGTGTTCAGTGTGTCAAATCTGTTCTTGAGGTGTCCTCTACGTTCTGGTGTGATATGCTCAAGGTCGTAATTTGGCTCTTGTGGACTTGTTCTAATTTTCTTCAGTTTCAACTTGAACTTGTATATGAGCACCTGATGGTCTGTCCCATTTCTGACTGGTGATATTCAGCTTTTCCATTGTCTCTTTCCACAGATGTAGTCAGTCTGATTCCTGTGTATTCCATCAGGCGAGGTTCACAGGTATAGTCACCAGTTATGTTGTTGAGAAAAGGTATTTGCAGTGAAGGAGTCGGACCTGCAGAATTCTGTGATTTGATCTCTGGCGTCATTTCTGTCACAAAGGCTGTATTTTCCAATTACCAGTCCTTCTTCATTTCCAACTTTTGCATTCCAATCACCACTAATTATCAGTGCATCTTGATTGAATGTTTGATCAATTTCAGACTGTAGAAGTTGGTAAAAATCTTCAATATCTTCATCTTTGGCCTTAGTGGTTGCTGTTTGAATTTGAGTAATAGTCATATTGATTGGTATTCATTGTAGTAGGTGTATGGATATTATCCTATCACCGACAGTGTTGTACTTCAGGATAGATCTTGAAATGTTCTTTTTGATGATGAATGCAACGCCATTTCTCTTCAAGTTGTCATTCCTGGCATAGCAGACCATATGATTGTCTGATTCAAAATGGCCAATACCAGGCCATTTCAGCTCACCAATGCCTGGGATATCAATGTTTATGCATTCCATTTCATTTTTGACAGTTTCCAATTTTCCTAGATTTATACTTCATATATTCAACATTCCTATTACTAATGGATGTTTGCAGCTGTTTGTTCTCATTTTGAGTCGTGCCACATCAACAAATGAGGATCCCGAAGGCTTGACTCCATCCGTGTCATTAAGGTCGACTCCATTTTGAGGAGGCTGCTGCTCTTCCCCAGACGTACTTTCAGTGTCTTTCCGAGCTGAGGGGCTCATCCCCCAGCACTGTGTCAGACAGTGCTCCATTGCTGTTCATAAGGGTTTTGCTAATCTTTCAGAAGCAGACCACCAGGTCCTTCTTCCTAGTCTGTCTTAGGAAGCTCAGCTGCAGTCTCTGCACCAGGAGTGACTCTGCTGGTATCTGAAATACTGGTGGTGGAGGTTCCAGCATCATAGCGACATGCAGGCCACCACAGTGTGACAAACTGACAGACGCATGAGGTCTGTTTTTTACTCTATTTTAAATAGTCAAATTTATAAAATACCAGTTTAAGGGACATGCTTATTGTGCAATACTTAGAAACGTTTTTTATGTGTTCCATTTTTAAAAACTATGTTCTTACAATTTACAATTTAAAACTTTTCAGTCTTTACTAGTGATTTATTTTGACAAAAGGGAAAAACTATAAAAAATACAACTTTAGATTTCTTAGCCAAGTATCTGCTATATAAATTAAAATGTAAGGTTTTGAGGGATTTATTCATGCTACCTTATATGATTGTTAAATAAAATTAAATAATTTTCCATGTTCGTGATTAGGAAATATTTCTCCCTGTATGGAATTGAGAATTATTAAATGCATAGAAAGTACTTAGTAACTATAGTTTCCAAATAATTTATTTGAAAAGGAAGAACCACCAAATTTGGGCATTCTTCTTATGAGTGGCATAATGAACGTAACGTTAGTGTTTGAGAACCCATGTGTCACTTATTAGATATAGTTGGCATATGCTGTTATGTGTATGTTGACTGAGGGTTTCATGGTGGCTCTTTAACTTTCTTACATTTTTTTTCTATTGATTTTATTCATCCCTTATGTCCCTCTGGAAAAAATTAGATTTCGGATTTTCACTGTACTAGAGTGAAGTTTGACTATGTGCCTGTTTTAGATCATCCTTGACATGTATAGCCACCATTTTGGCACCTTGTATGCCACTGAATTTTATTGCATTGTGAACATTGGTAGGCATGAGTAATGTCATAATTTTTCATTCTATGGTTCTGGAACTTAGATTATTTCTTTGTATTTTCCCAATACTTCTATTAAGATCTTACTGAAACGATTTAACATTTTCTGAATGAATCCAAAATGATCAATACAGTTTTTTTTAAAACCAGATATTTCTATTAATACTACATGGCTATTATCTCTTGAGAATCTTTAAATGGGGGGCGAAAATTCAAAGAAGCAATGAAAGTTATCATTCACTTATTCTTTCTAGGAGTTTCTTTGAGTTGCTGCTGTTCTTTGGAAGAGATGAGTTTTATGAAGAGCCTTTAAAGGATATTCTTGGATCATTCCAGGTAAAACCGTTTACTGATTTACAATTTGTCTACATTTAAAACAAGACTTTATTCTCCCCCTAAAAATAGTATGTTGGTTATTTTGTAGTTCATGTTTTTATGTTTGCTAAAGTGACAATGGCTTAAGTGGAAAAAGCTGTATTTCTAAGCAGTTCAGAGCCCTGATTCCAGATCTACATTTGCTAAACCAAAGCCTACTAACACCACCCTTGTAGATTCCTAAGATAGGTAAATATTCTGGATAAATATTCATTTTTTTATTCCTATAGACTTTGGTTGCAAAGCCTCATGTACAACTCAGCCCTGGACTCCACTTGGCTAGATCAGAAGCAGGATGTTTTTCCCATGCTGCTTTTTCGCTTGTCTAGACCCTGATTTTCTCTTCTCACAATAGCTTTTACAAGCTAGAAGGAAGAAGATTTTTGTTGTACCTGGTGTATGAGAGAAGAGAGTAAATTCAGAAGGGAATGACAAAAGATCCAAGATCTCTCCTGTAGATGCAAGAATATTTGATCTTTTTACCATTTACTTGGGACCTACACCTAATACTGTGGCTCACTAATGTGTTTTTGACGTTATGTCATCAGCAGTTCTTTTCCTATGGAGTGGAATAAAGGAAGAAATATTTTGAGCTACCTCTAGGGGTATGGTGTTCAGACAAAATACATTGATTCCTATGGATTTAAAGGAAAGGCTTATGGCCAACCAGTAGTAGTGTTGTCTCCCAGAAGATCAGACTAACAGCAAAGTCATGCAATGCTTTTTCTCACTCAGGATTTTTATTTCATATTTATTGACAGAGAGCTTGTAGACTTAAAAAATTTTTATATCACTCTGGTGCATACGTAAAAACAGAAAAATTGTAAGCAAAATTAATTGGCTAAGGCATATCTAAAACTTCTTCACATTCAAAATTGGACTTCCAGATTGCTTTTCCACTCAGTCATAGATGCCCACATCTTTCTATACTGTTTTGTCTTCCGTGCCATCAGAAATGTTACTGATGTAGCATTTCCTAAAAGAAGTCATAAAGTAACTAAAAACCATTGATGCTGGGCTTTTAAGCTGGCTTTACAGTTATGTTTACCTAGCCATCTTTTGATTCTTGATTCCCAAAGGCTAAAAGAGTGCTCTACTAGTGTCTCTGGAGCCATGGTGACACAGTGGTTAAGTGTTTGGCTGCTAACCAAAAGGTCAGTAGTTCAAATCCACCAGCTGCTCCTTGGAAACCCTATTGGGCAGTTCTACTCTGCTCTGTAGAACTGTTATAAGTCAGAATCGACTTGTTGGCAACAGTTTTTTTTTTTTTTTGGTTTACTAGTGTCTCTTGGGCCCTCTTCTGAACCACTGATATGCCCTTGTGCAGATTTTCATGTTGTCCCTTTTCATGTCACAATGACATCATCACTGTGATGTCACAATGACAAAACTGTGTCATGACCATATGAATTCTAAGATGGCCTTGAATACAAAACATTCTTCAGAGGTATAAAAATACGAAAAAAAATGCTTCTTAGAATTAGTGAAACTAGGTACATTATATTGAACATTCCACTTTATCCCTTCTTATATTCAGCAAGAGGTAAAAATACCTGCTGTCATGGAGCTTATACTTTAGAGTTTTATTAAGTATTTAAAACTTAATTTTCCCTTCCATTTGCTCTTTCACACTTGTGTTCTTAGCAGTCCATTCTGAACTTAGAAAATATTTGTTGGGTACCTACTAAGCTAAGGACTAAGCTCTCAGAAAAAAGAAGAAAACACTGCTACTGTGAAGCTTACACTCTAGTATAGGGACAGAAAAACAGTAAACCAAAACTATACACATTAGAGTATTTTAGAAAGTGGCAAATGCCAAAGAGAAACCTAAAGCTGGGAAGAGGGATAGGGAGTCTTGGCATGGGGAAGACTTCAGTTTTAAATTTTTAAATGGACTGGTCAAGGAATGCCTCATAGAGCTGTCAGTTGAGCACTGATAGTGGGAAACACTGACGTGTTTGGAGTAGATGAGAGACAGTCCTTTACTTCTGTTTTTAGATATATAAAAAGGATAACATTTGTGAAGGGATATGTCCTCTATTGCTTCTCTTGTAAGCAGTTTCCTGCAGTTATCAAAATAGTCATTTCTTAAGGGTCATTGTATGGTTTTGGACCCTTTTCTATCTCCTGCTCTATCCTCTGAATATATCTAATCCTGGCTGAATTCTAAACCTTTTTTTTTTTTTTTTTTCCAATCCCTCTGCTGCCATTTCTGTCATTTTGTTGCTGTGGTTTCCTCTTCCTCTAAAATTCCTTTAGTGTCTAACTCCTACCTCCTAGGTGAAGTTTCACCTTTTTCTCCCATTTTATCTTTACCTGGAGAATCCTCTGTTTCCTGAACTGAACTACAGTTGTTGGTGCTTCCCAGCCTGTGCCCTTAGGAACCCAGAAAGGACTGTACGTTCATCATGTACAGCTCCCTCAAATCTCGGGTTTTATTCAGCTTTGAAATATTCAGGCTTTTAAGTAGCCTTTAATAATCCAGTGGCAATTCCAGTATCACCTTTTGAAATATGTTTGAATATTTTTGATATTTTTTTCTACTAGTGCAAACCCTATTGCCCCACATGGTTCATTTCTATACAGCTTTATACCAGCTTCAGATGGTGCTGTTTCTCCTGGAGCATAAACAGGCCAAATTCAGTGCTTCTCATACTTTAATGGGCATAAAGATCTTGTTAAAATGCAGATTATGACTCACTAGTTCTGAGTGGGGCCTACTTTTCTAACAGCTCCCAGGTGATGTTAAAGGTATTGGTCACTGGACCACATTTTGCATCAAGAGACTAACATTCACTTTGCTGTATTGGGATTAACTTTCCTCTGTTTTTCCTCCATTTTCCAACTGTGAGTATCTCCACTTTGCCACTCACTAGTTGTCATCTTGATCAAGTTATATGATTTCTATGTCAGTGTCCTAATTTGTAAAATAGGGACCATAATTGTACCTGCTGCAGGACTGTTGTGAGGATTAAATTAATGCATTTGGCATCACTGCTGGCAAAGTGATCATCCAGTATATATCACTTTGCTTAAGACAGGCAGTTTAGCCTACCTGGTGAAGGGTTTGGCCTCTGAAGTCAGATTGCTGGGATTTCAGATTTTTTTTCTGTAAGACCACAACCTAGCTCTTAAGCTTATTCCATTCTTCCATGAATTTCTGATCTACAACACAAGCTATTCAGATAGAAATTTTTATATCTTCTTGTCTGTTGACTATAATTTTTCCTCTTCCTTTTCCAAGAGGAAACTTCAGTCTTTAGAGCTAGATGTTCCATTTATTGGCTTCTAAAACTTTCTTATCTCTTGACTTCTGATAATCTTTCTTTACCTCAACACAAGAAGATAATGCATTTTATATATGATGTACCTGCCCCTTTCTTATTGTTTTTAACCTGTTAATTGGTGAACTTTGCTACAGGCATGTGGTTGAATTCATACACTGGATTCCCCAAATCCATCAATTAAATCTTCTATCTTAAGAAAGGTTTATTTAAGATCATTGATCTTAAATGACAAAATGAATGTAAATGTAAAATGAGGGAAAAATTAATTATGATTGCTGGGATCTAAGATGAGTTATTTATGCCAGTACTCAGGGATGAAAGCAGATTGAGGGATGGGGCAAACAATACTTGCTTGACTGAATGTGGTGAAATAGAGAAGGGAAAGAGAGAGGGAAACCTCCCAGTACTGTCCAGTAATAATCCCCTCCCTCTACCCACAGTTTATCACAAGGGCTGAAGGAAATAGCAGATGGTGGGGTGACCAATCTTTTTCTTGTTAGCGTCTTAAAAGTGTACCAGGTGTGCAGCAGAGCCCATAGAACTGAAATTCCAATGTGAATATTATGCCCACATTAAAAATGGGGTATATGGCTCTGCATGAGAACAGTCCCTATATTTAGAGAGTGGGGGGCACTACCCAAACTAAATGCAGCCTGCCCCAGTATCTGGAAGGAAGAAAGCCTTGAGGAGATACAGTTGTCTCCCAGTACAGCTTTCTCTTTACTCCATCATGGGCCATTGTTCCAACTAATTGAACTATAGAAATAAAAACTTTTCCCTTCTCTCTCTGTTTGGGCTTGAAGGATTCAGCAGGAATCTACCCAGCCTCTAAACCTCTAACACAACAGTTCTCTGTTCAATTTGCAAAGATGACCAAAGAGAATAAACACGAGTTATGTGGAAAAAAATAACCCAGTTAAAAATAAAAAGATTAAGTATGTTCTTGGTGAGATTGTGTTCAAGATTTCTTTCACCAAAGAAATTGCAAAAAAGAGACAACCCCAAAGAGTATGTGGAAGTGAAGTATTGTATAGAGATGAAGCTACTAAATTAAACGTTTAGTAGAGGCAACTAACAGCAGATTAGTTCTAGTAAAACCAAGTCAGCAAAGGAAACAAGCTCTAGAAATTATTTTTCACCTGAAAGAAAAAGGGATAAATAATGAGAAAAAATAAAAGATACGGAAGATAGAGCCAATGCATACAGTTCTAGAAGGAGAAAACAGGATGGCATAGAAACAATATAAAAAATAATAAGGGGATAGTTTAGTTTGTCTAAACTGAGGAAGGACTTAGGTATCGTGCAAGATTAATAAAAAGCAAGTTATAAGCAAGCCATATCTTATTACAGTTTCCAATTTTGAGGATAAAGAAAAGTTCCTACAAGTGCATGACCCATGTAAAAACAAACAGTATTCCCACAAAAGAAAAAATAAAATCAGGCTGGCAACAAACTTCTCCATAGTAACAAATGGCAGAATAAATAAACAATGTCTATGGAGTTTTTCAAGGGAAAAAAAAAAGCCATGATTTCATAATACAGCATCCAAGGTCTTATGGTTCATGAGAGAGGGTAACAGAAATAGTCCAAATACTTGGAAAACAAACCGATTACATTTCTTTTATGAGGAAAACAAATAGTCAAAGAGGTGTCCCAACTGATTGAGAAATGATCAAAACAAAGAATTTAAGAATGTAATTGTCACACAATAAAAATAACTAGGACTGAGCTAAGGAAACAAAAAAATTAGTAAACGGTTGTTAGTATGGTTATCATGAAAATCCTATTAGAGACAATTCTGGAAAAAGCAAATGCATTTTGTAAAAGAAGCACACGCACAGTAATCTGGAATTAAAATCTCAGATTACAGTATTGATTGGATAAAGATAAAAAAGATAGAAGGAGTGGCCCAAGATGGTGACTTAGTCACACATGCCATGCTGTCCCCCTATAGCAGAGAACTGAGAAACCAAGTGAAACAAGTATAGATGACAGTCTGGGAATCCAGAACAGCAAATGGAAGGATGCAAAATTAGATTGAACACCAAAGGGAAGGAGACAGTGAATGAAAACAAAAAACAAGGAGACTTATGCACTGCAGGTGCCTTGCCAGCTGGGCTGGTGCAGTTCGGCCATCTTGAGACAAAATGAGCAGTGTTCCCAGGTGAGGAGCACAGGAAGGCAACCTCATGGAATGCCCAGTAGGAGACAGAGATACTGTGTAGTCAAAACCAGAGCGAAAAAAGGTGAGCAGAACATGAACTGGATCTAAGGAAGGAAAGTCCAGGAAGGTGAACAAGAACTCTAGGGATCCAGGTGACTATAGAGCAGGGAGGAAGCCAGGAAATAGGGACAGAACTACTCACTAGCAGTGGCCTTTGATCATTTGGGCAAATGGCATTGGTGGATTGGATGATCCTTGGAGTGGTGGCTTGAGGTCCCCCACCCATCTGGACTCTGGACAGCTCCTCCCCTCTTGCACTTAGTTGGGGCTGGGCCCTGATTGCTGGTTGCACTCTTCGGGGAGTGCCCTGGCGCCCACGCCAGAGACTGGGGGAACACGTTTCCCCCGGCCCCCCCACCCTCCCAGTGACCAGTGTGGGCATCCCCTCATCCCCTCCCGCCCCCCAGTGATCTCTGACATGCGCCCCCATGGGATCTGTGACCTGAGGCTTTTGCCTGCTCTTTCCATCCCTGTGCCACCCCACCTGCTTGGCAACTGCAGTGCACATTCCTGCGCTGTTGGGGCTCTGACTGGAGGCTTGTGGCCACTTTGTCCATCCCCGCACTACCTGCCTGCCTGGTGATCTGCTGCATGTGCTCACGTGCTGTGGGACCTGTGAATGGAGGCTTCTGCCTGTTCTGCTCACCCCCGAGCCACTCCGTCTGCCCAGTGATCACTGGTGTGGGCTTCTGCCACTACGTCAGTGACTGGAAGCATGAGAGTTCTCTGTCCCTCGCGGCCCCATTCACCGTGCAGCTGGCAGTGCAGGTTCCCATGCCACCAACCCGGAAATCTGTGTACTCTCACCCCAACCACTCAGCAACTGGTGGCACGCAACACAAAATGCCTAGCCCAATAACTGGTGAGAGCGCTCCATGCACACACATCCTGGTGACTAGCTGGACAGACACATCACCTCATCAGTAACACTGGTCACATTCTAACAGGCGCCATCTGCACATCTGCCAAACAACAAGCAGGGAATCATACTGCCCTCATCCAGTGTCCGCTGAGCTGCAGCATCACATATCCCACACCCAAACAGTTCCTGCAAGCTGTCTGCACTTGCACTAAAACATCGTAATACCCCACCACCTACTGAGACACCAGTTTGTGCACACACAGCAGGTCTACCCTATTTGGGTAGCATTCTCTCACAGCGGATACAGAGATGTCCTCCCCTGCTCTCCAGAAAATGCAGTACTAGCACTAACCCGAAAGAATCACAGGGTCCCACAAGGGCTGTGCAGGGACTCTGACCACCCAGTACTTGTCACCCAATATCAGGGAAAGAAACTGCCTTCCCATTTCTGCTCAATCCTGTAAAGGAAGCCATACAAAACTAACCACAGAAGACTCGTATGTGGGTTAGACCCAGCATACCCACTAGTGAGAGGAAATCACACCCATTTCACAGACATCACCAAAGTCACACGTAGACCAGAATCACAAAACAACAATTAAAATAATACAAAGGAAGAAAGACATTCTAAAGAGAAAGAGAATAAACAATGCTCTGGATCCATCAAAACAAACAAAAAAAGAGCACAAAATAAACATATATACAATCAATGAAGAAATAATAAATTAACATCTTAATACCTCAGAGACAGCAGACAATAACAAGTCATATGAAGAAACAGGATAAGCAAAGTAAAAGGACAGAAAACCTTCCTGAGGGAGAAATGGTAGTAGAACTACCTGATAAGCAATTCAAAAGACTTATGTTTAGGATCCTCAAAGAGATCAAGGAAAACACAGGTAAATTCCTAGAAGTTTTCAGGAAAATAATACAAGAACAAAATGAAAAACAATTAGAAACCATACAAAAGCAATAACTAGAAATCCAGAAGATTAACAATACCAGAAATAATGGAAGGACAAAGAAGTAAAGTTGAATCAATAGAAGAAAGAATAAGCAAAATAGAGGACAGAATCCTTGATAATAATTTGTTTGCAGAACAATCTGAAAAAAGAGTGAAGAAAACCTAAGAGTTATGTGAGACACTATCAAGAGTAATAATTTACACATAATTGGAATTTCAGAAGAGGGGTAGGAAAAAAAAGTACAGAAAGAATTTTTGAAAGTTTATTGGTAGAAAACTTTCCTGAAATCCTGAAAGACAAGAAAGTTTTCATCCAAGAAGCTCAGTGAGCACTATACAGGATAGATCCCAAAAGAAAGTTACCAAGGCATATCATAATCAAACTTTTTAAAACCAATGACAAAGAATGAATTCTGAGAGCAGCTCGTGAAAGACAAAATACCACCTACAAAGGGGCACGAATAAGACTAAGTGCTGATTTCTCAGCAGAAACCATGGAGGCAAGAAGGCAATGAAATGACATATACAAAACCCTGAAAGAAAAGAATTGCCAACCAACAATCATATCCAGGAAAACTGTCTTTCAAGAACCATGGTGAAACTAGGATATTCCCAGAAAAACAGACATTAAGGGAATTTATAGAAAACAGACCAACCACGCAAGAAATATTAAAGAGTCCTGTGGACAGAGAACCAATGTCATCAGACAAGAACCTGAGATTAAGACAGATGAAAGCGTCATCCAGATGTCAACCCAGATTAAAAAAATGCACAAAAGTAAAATAAAGCTGCAAAACTGAAAACAGGGAACCAAAGATGTCAATCTAAATGAGAGCAACTTTAAAACAAAGAGGGGGAATAAAGGATGTAGTTGTAGAACTTCCATATGGAGAGGAAATCAAGGTGATACCTAGATAAACAGACTGTTTTCAACTTAGGAAGCTGAAGGTAAATTTCAGAGTAACCACAAAGAAAATGAATAAATCTACTTGCCAAAATGAAGAAGAAAATCAAAAAGATCCAGTAGACACAAAGTCAACAGCAGTGAAGGAAATGAAAAGACTATCCATGAACTGAAAGAACTCAGCACAGGAAGTTAAGTGGAACAAAGAAACTGTTAACACCACCAGAAAAAAAAAAGAAAAAAGGCATAACAAAGTGACAGCACTATATTCACAGGTATTGATGATCAGACTGAATACAAATGAGTTAAATGCACCGTTCAAGAGACAGCGAGTGGCAGAATGGATAAGAAGATGACCCCTCAATATGTTGCCTACAAGAGACACAACTTAGACACAAAGACATAAATAGGTTAAAAATCAAAGGATGGAAAAAATATATCAAGGAGAAAATAACTAAAAGAGAGCAGGCTCAGCAATAATAATATCTGATAAAATAGACTTTAAGTCAAAATCCACTGTAAGAGACAAAGAAGGGCATTATGTAATGATTAAAGGGTCAGTCCACCAAGAGGACATGACCCATAGTAAACACTTACATAGCTAATGACAGAGTTCCAAAATATACAAGACAGACTGTAATAGAATTGAAAAGAGAAATAGTTTTTTTTTTTTTTTTTACAGTAATAGTAGGAGATTTTAACAAACCACTTTCGATGATGGACAGAAGAACTAGAAAGGAACTCAAAGAATATTAATCAACCAACAAGACCTATTAGATATATACAGAACACACCACCCAAAAGCAACACAGTACACATTCTTCTCCAACGCACATGTGTGATTCTCCAGAATAGATCATATTTTAGGCCACAAAGCAAGCCTCAATAAATTTTAAAAATGTTGAAATTATACAAAATGTCTTCTCTGATCATAATGCTATAAAACTAGAAATCAGTCAGAAAGTACAAGGGAAAAAATACATGGAAATTAAATAACACCTGACTTTAAAACTGTTGGGTAGTAGATGAAATCGGAAGATTCTTAGAGTCAAATGAGAATGAAAGCACAGCATACCAAAACCTTTGGAAAAGGAAAAGTTTTGCTCAGAAGAGAATTTATAGCAATAGGTGCACACATCAAAAAAGAAGAAAGGGCCGAAACCAATAGCTAAACCCTGTAACTTAAACAGACAGAAAAGGAGCACCAAAAGAAGTCCACAGTCACCAGAAGAAAGGAAATAATAAAGATCAGAGCAGAAATAAATGAAATAGAAAACAAAAACAATAGAAAGACTCAAGACAAGAAGTTGGTTCTTTGAGAGGACCACTGGCCAAACTGACAAATGAAAAAATGAGAAGAGGCAAATAAGCAAAATAAGAAATGAGATGGGTGACATTACAACAGAACCAACTGAAATAAAAATGAATATAACAGAATATTATGAAAAATTGTACTCCAGCAAATTTAAAAACCTAGAAGAAATGGACAAATTTCTAGAAACAGATTACCTACCTAAACTAATACAAACCGGGGTAGAAAATTTTAACAGACCCATACCAAAAGAAGAAATTGAAGGAGTCATAAAGATGCTCCCGACAACAACAACAACAACAAAAAGCCCCGGTCCAGACGACTTCACTGGAGAATTCTACCAAACATTCAGTGAAGAGTTGACACCAGTTCTACTCAAACTATTCTAGAACATAGAAAAGGAAGGAATACACCCTAATTGATTTTATGAAGCCAGGATAACCCTGATACCAAAGCCAGGCAAAGATAACCACTAAAATGGAAAATTGTAGACCAATATCTCTCATGAATATAGATGCCAAAATTCTCAACAGAATTCTAGCCAACAGAATCTAACAGTGTAAAAACAATAATACATCATGAACAAGTCAGATTCATACACGAGATGCAAGGATGGTTCAGCATTAGAAAATCAATCAACATAATTTGCCACAGAAATAAATAAAAATAACCACATGATCATCTCCATCGACACAGAAAAGGCATTTGATAAAATCTGACACCCTTTCCTGATAAAAAACTCAGCAAAATTAGGAATAGAAGAGAAATTTCTCAACATAATTAAGGGCATATATTTGGGGCTTTTTTTGGTATGCAAAACCAACAGCTAGTATTATTCTCAGTGGAGAAAGATTGAGAGTATTCGCTTTGAAAATGGGAGCAAGTCAGGGATACCTTTTATCATCACTCTTACTCAATATTGTACTGGAAGTCCTAGCTACAGCAATAAGGCAAGAAAGGGAAATAAAGAGTATTCAAATTAGAAAGGAAGTAGTAAAACTGTATTTGCAGATGACATGATCCTGTACACAGAAAATCCTGGAGACTCCCTAAGAAAGTTACTGGAACTAATAGAAGGATTCAGCAAAGTGGTAGGGTATCAATACACAAAAATCAGTTGGGTTCCTCTACACTAACAAGGATGACTTCTGAAAAGGAAATCAAGAAATCAATACCATTTTGAGTATCCCCCAAAAGGATAAAATACCTGGGAATAAACCTAATCAGGGACATAAAAGATATGTACAAGGGAAACTAAAAAACACTACTGCAAGAAATTAAAAGGGATCTACAAATGGGAAAACATTCCATGCTCATGGATTAGAAGACTCAACATTGTGCAAGTGTCAATACTACCAAAAGCAATCTATAGATATAATGCAATCCTGGTCCAAATCCCAACAACATTCTTTAATGAAATGGAAAAACTAATCTCTAGCTTTATATGGAAAGGAAGGAGGCCCCGAATAGCTAAAGCAATACCGAAGAAGAACAAAGTAGGAAGCCTCACATTTCCCAATATGAAAACACAAAACATATGCTGCCACCGTAATCAGAACAGCCTGGTACTGGTTCAATGCAGACATGTAGACCGATGGAATAGAATTGAAAACCCAGAAGTAAATCCATCCATTTACAGGCAGCTAAGCTATGAGTCGGAATCGACTCGATGGCACTGGGTTTTAATCTTCGAAAAGGGGTCAAAGTCCATTCAATGAAGTAGAAACAGTCTTAACAAATTATGTTGGCAAAACCGGATATCCACATGCAGAAAAATGAATTAGTCTCCATACCTTACACCATGCACAAACACTAATTCAAAATGGATCAAAGACCTAAATGTTAAAGCTAAAACCATAAAGTTCCTGGAAGGTAACATAGGGTCAAAACTAGGGGACCTAATTTTCAGCATAAGTTGCCTATTAAACGAAACAAAAAATACACAAATGACAGAATATAAATTAGATAACTGAGACTTCCTAAAAATTAAATACTATGCTCATCAAAGTACTAAGGCAGTAAAGAGAGAATGTATAGACTGGGAAAACATCTTTGGGAACAACATATCTGATAAGGATCTAATCTCTAAAATATATAGAAAATTTCAACAACTCAACAACAAAAAGACAAACAGTCCAATCAAAAAAATGGGCAAAGGACAGCGATTGAAGGGGTTAGTAAACTAGACACACTAAGTTTAAAGTGTCTTGGAACACTTTTGGGAACAACATATCTGATAAGGATCTAATCTCTAAAATATATAGAAAATTTCAACAACTCAACAACAAAAAGACAAACAGTCCAATCAAAAAAAATGGGCAAAGGACAGCGATTGAAGGGGTTAGTAAACTAGACACGCTAAGTTTAAAGTGTCTTGGAACACTTTACCAGAAAGGACATTCAGGCAGCTAACAAATACATGAAAAGATTCTCATGATCATTAGCCATTAGAGAGATGCAAATCAGAACCA
The DNA here is from genome assembly GCF_024166365.1 of Elephas maximus indicus. NCBI lineage: Eukaryota > Metazoa > Chordata > Mammalia > Proboscidea > Elephantidae > Elephas > Elephas maximus. Next base: position 60,775,179 of record NC_064836.1, read on the forward strand.
CAATGAGATACCATCTAACCCTTGCTAAGATGGTAATGATAAAAAAAAAATGCTGGTGAGGTTTGGGGGGGGGTCGAAACTCATATATTGCTGATGGGATTTTAAAATGGTATAGCAGCTATGGAAAATTAGTATGATGTTTTTCAAAAAGTTAAAAATAGAAATACCATATGATCAGCAATTCAACTTATAGGTATATATCCTAGAGATAAGAGCAGTGACATGAATAGACATATCACACCTATGTTCACTGCAGCATTATTCACAATAGCAAAAAGATGGAAACAACCGAAGTACCCATCATCAGATGAATGGGCAAACAAATTGTGGTACATACATATAATGGAATACTATGCAACTATAGAGAATAATGAGCCCATGAAAAATCTTATAACGTATGAATCTGGAGTACATTTTGTTGCGTGAAATAAGTCAGTCACAAAAAGTGAAATACTGTATGGTCCCACTACTATAAAAAGTCAAGAATAGATATACACAGAGAAAGCAAGTTCTTTGATGGTTACCAGGGAGAAGAGGGAGGGGGATGGGGAATCATTTTCTAGACAGTGGACACCTGTTACTTTTGGTGATGAGAAAGGCAGTCTCAAATATGGGTGAAATCAGCACAGCTTGACCGAGGCAAATGAAGATACTAAGTGGTAAAAAAAAAAAAAAGTACACGAGAAAAAGGGACAATTATAGCAAATGCTATAACATACATAATCTTGCAACAACAGTAAAAACAGCCAAAAAATGGGTGTGGTTATGTAGGTGGCTATGGATGCATATATATGTATAGGAATGCATATACAGGTAAACACACTTGTATGTATAGGTGTATCTGTAGGCATGTGTATATATAACAATCCACATAGAGGACACATTTACAGAGACTTTCTAGACATATCCAGACCATTTGTGGGATTAATTTAGTCGGTCAAAAGGCTTGGGACCATAGTCTTGGGGATACCATAGTCATTTGGCATCATATAGTTCACAAAGGTAATGTTCTAGATCCTAGTTTGGTCAGTAGCGTCTGGGGTCTTAAAAGTTTGTGAGCAAAAGAGAATGAAGGAATTCAATTCAAAGGCTCAAAGAAGAAACTAGTCCACAGGACCAATATCCCACACGATCCACAATGTCTTCTAACCTGTGATCAGAACTAGATGGTGCCCAGCTACCTCTACCATCTATTCTGACCAGGGACACAGTAGAAGGTCTGGGATAGAATGGGAGAAAAACACAGAACAAAACTCACATTCCTAAAAAAAAGGCCAGACCTACTGGACTGATAGAGAATATAGAGGAACCCTTGAGGCTATTGCCCTAAGATGATACCCTTTGAACTTGGAATTGAATATTTCTGAAGGTCATCTTTTGGCCAAATAATGGGTTGGCTTCTAAAATAAACAACATGACATGAGTAATGTGCTCCCTTAAACAGTTAACTATACGAGAGCAAACAGTTAACATTGGCCCAAAAGCAAAGATGAGAAGATAAGGAGGGAAAGGGAAGCTAGATGAATGGAAACAGAACAAACAAAAGGGAAATAACGAGAATGCTGACACATTGTAAAAACTGTAAGCAAAGGCAAGGAACAATAAGTATAAAGATTGCTAACCAAAAAAAAAAAAAAGACCCAAACGCATTGCCGTTGAGTTGATTCCGACTCATAGCAACCCTATAGGACATAGTAGAACTATGCCATAGGGTTTCCAAGGAGCTCCTGGTGAATTCGAACTGTCCACCTTTTGGTTAGCAGCCTGAGCTCTTAACTACTACGCCACCAAGATTTCCAAAGATTGCTAAAAGCGAACCTAATTTGCTATGTAAACCTTCACTTAAAGCACAAAAAATATAATTTAAAAAAAGGCCAGGGAGGAATCAAGTATGTTCTTTGGCATCTATGCTGAAGTAACCATATATAGTGGTGCCATTCACTAGGACAGCGATTGAAGGGGTTAGTAAACTAGACACACTAAGTTTAAAGTGTCTTGGAACATCCAGTTAGAGATGCCCAATAGATGGTTAGATTCACGGATCTATACTTGTATTTTCCATTTTTTTAAAAACCAAGAACATGAGTTATTTTTATAAATCAAGGGAAAAAATTAGATGTTATAAATTTGAAATGTGAGCTTTTTTTTTTTTTTTTTAAGTGGGAGAGAACAAGAGACCTTGGGGTTAGTGACCAAAATGCCAGCCAATAATCTGAAGTTTACAGCTTGAGCTCTGTAAATTTTTTAATGAGCGTGCCCTGACTTGAGAGACAACTCCCTATCCCCAGCCCTTATAAGTCACAGAGACTTTTTTTGTATAGACTAGAAGTAGGCCTTAGTTAAGCTTTCTTTGCCTGAGTCTCCACTATATTTTTTATCTGACATGGCCTTGATTGGGGTAAGTAGGGAAGGGAGTGGGAAGAGGTGTGGGACAACATCGCCTCCCAAGCAGGAGGAGGGCCAAGGCTCTTTTGCTGTTAATTACTATCATAAGAGACAAGCAAAAAATAATCAAAAGTAAAAGAACCAGCCAATAGAGAGGCATTTAAATAAAACTCCTGTGCCCACCCTGATTTACCAGGGCAAATGTTCTCTTAAGAAGTTAATGTGTACTTACATAAACAGCAAATCTCCCAGATTTTATTATTTTTAGCTAATATGAAAAAGTTTAGAACTATTGACTGTATACTAAAACCTTCTCAAAACCTGGGCCTGGCTCTTCCTAGAGTATTTGGAATAAGTTTTCCAAAGGCTTAATTTGGGAAAGTCCTAGTTTTGGTACTGAAAACAACCAGTTAAAAGGTTTTTAAAGAATATAGCCGTATCAGCTTAGTAACAAGATACATATCTTGTAAGGAGCAATTGCAAAATTGTGTTACGTATTTCTTTCAGATAGAAGTTTTCTCCTGTTTCTCCTTAACTCCATTTTGACTCTATATGACTTCTGCCCCAAACCCTCACTAATTTTTTCCACTGTTACCAAAGCACTAATCTCCCTACTATTCTGTCTGTGGTTTGGGATAGTCTATCTTACTAGACTGTTAGATCTGATGGTCAGAGTCTGACTTTCATCTCTGTGTCTTCAACATTTGGTAGTCTTACCCCCTTAGTAATGATATAAATGTTTCCCAACATGAGTGAAGAATGGATAAGTCTATAATCACTTCTTTCTGATTTCTAGTTAGTCCTTAAATCTTTTACGTTTCAAAGATGTATTGTCCTTGCTGAACTTTTAAAAACAATTAAGCTTGTTGTCTAAAGCTGTCTACCTCATAGTCCTTTGGTTACCACTATCTACACTAAGATGGAGAACAGACATTAATAAAAGTAGTTGAGGGTTGAAAACATGAAATATTGTAGATTCTGCTTTGACAGTGTCTAGAAAAAAGGGAAATTGAAATATGTGAGAAAAGGGGAAAGATTTCACTATGAAAGAAACATACTTGACAGTATACCATATATTTAGTGTGGGAGTAAAAAGGATTATTGTTAAAATTTCGGATTTATAAATCTTATTTTGTGAGGAACGGAGCCCTGGTAGTGCAGTGGTTAAAGTGTTTGGCTGCTAACCAGAAGTTCAGTGGTTTGAACCCAGAAGCTGTTCCGAGGGGGAAAGATGTGGCAGTCTGCTTCTGTAAAAGTTTACAGCTTCGGAAACCCTGAGGCGCAGTTATAGTCTGTCCTATACCCAGTGCCCTCAAATAGGGTTGCTAATGAGTCCGAGTCTGCTTGACGGCAGTGGGTTAGGTTCGGTTTTATTTTGTGAAGGATTGTACTCCTTAGATAAACCTCTGTTGAAATAGATAAAAGTTTTGATATTTTTCTGTGTGCATTTATCTATTTGAAATTGTTACTCCTGATTAATAATTCTTGTGTTTCACTACCTTAAAAACGTTTTAATTTTGTGTTTTTTAAATAATTTTCTGTTTGAGAAAGATGAACACCATACTTCAACTGCTGAACTTGTGTAATCATTATGAAGAGACAAAAGCAAGAGTTATTTCAAACATACAATTTGCAATAAATAAATTTTGAAACATTTAAGCTCAAGAGGCCAGGAACAAACTTTAGAAAGACAGGAGTTTCAGCATCAATTAGTTGCATATCTTAGGAAGTCCGGTAAACCCTGACACGTAGAACAGAAGTCATCTCGAGAGAGGGTACTAAGAATTGTGCATTGATAGTTACATACACATAATGTCCAAACAGAAACAAAAAACTGGATATATTCTGAGCATCTTGAAATCTAATGTTGTCAAGAGTAGGCGTGTAGTGACTTCAAAATCATAGGACTAACACTGTAAAACTAGCTCGGAAAGCACATCAGACAGTCATTGAGATGTCCGTTGTTCACTGAAAGCTGATTCTGCAGAGTGTACTGATACATAATGACTAGAATTCAGTCATATGAAGCAGCTTATATTTTCCAAAATAAAATATTATAAAAAATGTAAACTACAAGGTTTAGAGGGCATTTAAGTCCAGTCACATTTTTTAATACATGATGAACTAAAGAACAGAGAGATTTATTCATCCATTGAATAACATTTATTGGAAATTAGGTAACTTACCAATTTATAGCATAGCCAGGACTTTGACCTGCTCTCTTGACTGACGCCATTGTTCTTTTTGTTAAATTAGATTTTGTGTCTATTTCTTTGTATGGAGAACCTGTGCTCAAATAAATATTGCATACACCTTAACTGTGCTTCAGGGCCTGTGTTCTTACAGGTTATAACTATGACACCAGCACTTCTCTGGTGGCAGTACTAATCATTACTTATTTAACAGTGTTAATGGTAAGGCTGTACTTGCCAACTAATTTTTAAATTTGATTATGTTCCCAGTTGATGGTTTTACTGTAGTTAATGATTGGCTTTCCCTTCAGATGAAACTCTAAAATTTAAGGAAAAAGTATATAGATAGAACCAGTTTTATTAAACAAAAATAATTACTCATATTTAAATGTTTATTTTTTTAAAGGTCCAAAAAGGGGTATCTTAAACTGCTCACTAATTATATGATTCTAGTTATTTTTAAAGAACTAAATGTATTTATAACTTGTAGACATTCAAGCATTTTTATAATTTTGAGACTGGAGTTATCTTAGAAATTACTTAATCCAGTTTCCTTATTTTATAGATCAGAAAAGTGAGCTCCAGCAGTGTTGAGGTTTATAGAAGCTGAATGAGGGCCTCAGCTTTACTTTACACAACATTTTTCCCAAACTAGAAAAAAAAACCCATCTCTGTCGAGTTGATTCTGACTCATAGCGACTCCATAGGACAGAGTAGAACTGCCCCATAAGGTTTCCAAGGCTGTAATTTTTATGGAAACAGGTTGCCCGGTATATTAATGATGTAAACATACGTTTGTAATAATATATATGGCAAAAGAACAGGTTAAAAGAAATGTTTCATTTATACTTGTCTTAAGAACTTCATGGTCTAAAGTCTTAAAAGCTTTTGAAGATTGCCTTATTGGAGAGGGGGGATAACAAAACCTTGATTTAGTTATCTAAGTGATAACAGATGAAGACCTAGACTAGAGTGACAGCTGTAGAAATGACAAAGGAGAAGTAGATCAGAAGTGATATTGAAGAAAATCGACATGACCTCAGTATCAGTAGAGGAAGAAGATGAGTTTTGTATTTGGCCCCAAATACAAACATAAAACCAAGAAGTAGCTTAGACTAGAAGTCTCCAGATTTCTGATCTCACACCAGTATAATTTTTAAAAAAGACTTTGCACAAAACAAACAAGGCTATAAATCTTAATGGAAGCGGACTGCCACATCTCTCTCAGGGAGCAGCTGGTGGGTTCAAACCACTGACCTTTTGGTTAGCGGCTGAGCGCTTTAACCACTGTGCCAACAGGTTAATATGTGTATTTTTATTATTTATGCATGTGTACTAATGTTATATACATTAGGAAATATAAAAATATATAAGTATTATTTAAAAAGTAAAATTTTAATTTAACCGTGTAAAAACTTTAAATGACAGCAGTGTGACTGAATATGCTTCCTTATTTTTGAAAAACTTACCACATTGTCATATAGTGATTCCAAGTCCAATTCTAAGTTCAGTCTGCACTGGTGCTTGGTTTTAATAGCTGTCATAGGTGAAAAAGATACCTTTGGTAGGTCCAATGAAAAAATTTTCTAAATTATGCTGTTCAGTTTTAAATCCCTTCTATCAATTATGCAAGTTTTTGAAATTTGACCACTAAATTTGTATTGTTACATAAGTCTGTATTTTCTTGATTACTGATCATTTTTAACAAGTGGATTAAAAACTCATTAGTGTTTTAGGTGAAAGATTTTTAAACAAAATTCTGGTTTACATTTTTAAAAGGTCTTATATATGAACATTATAGGTGACACATTGGTCTTTGGCAAAACAATCATGTAATGATGTTCCAAATATTGCAGATACTCATTTCAAATGATTTTCTTCACTAAGAACTTTATTTTAAAAAGCAGTGACTTTTTCATTGTTGTGTTGTCCCCTTTACTTTAAGTGGGCAGATTCAGAATGCTTAAAACAGCAACAAAAAAATCAGGTAAATAACCCTTGGGAGCTCATTACAGCAAAGGACCACAAATTTGGGATAATTACTTTTGTAAAAGAAAAAACGCATAATAACTTTTCGGAGTGCTTTGTCATAAGATAACAGTGAAACTGTGATAAAAAATATTCATGATCATTTTCATCTCATTTCACAGTACAGGTAGTCCCTGACTTACGACGGGGTTCCATTCCAATGACTCTGTCGTAAGTCGGTTCTGACGTAAGTAGAATACCTCATATATATATATTTTTTTTTTTTTAGTTCTCATTATTATTTCCTTTTATTATCAGTATCTTTATAAATCCTATTATTTGTCTTTGGGGTTGGAAACATTACATATAAGCTTGAAGATATATTTTCATGCATACATATGTATGTTAAAAAAACAAACAAATCATAGAAAAAACAAAAAACCCAGATGGTCCGGTTCGTTGTAATTTGAATATGTCATTAGTCAGGGACTACCTGTACTGTAAAGATTTTACTGTGTTTTAAAGGCCTTTTTTTGAAATTTACATTTTTGCTTCAATTTGCTGTAATAGTTTATGAATAAATTTGATATGTGGTGATCTATACAACTTTACTCTGGAACATACATTTCATTCAAAATAAAACAGATGTTCTGTAGTGCTTCCACTTACACAGATTTCCATAAAACTCTATTTTGATTAAAGAATTTTTTTAATATTAAGAATTTATCTTCTCTAGTACATCTTTCCTGGTTTTTTTTTTTTGAAGATGCTTTCAACTATTTAAGAAGAAGTCAACACTTAAGATAACCAATAATGCAAGACCCTCTTTTATGATAAGTCCCAGAAGAGTGAGCTGATACAGATTTTCAATACAGCAGAGAAGGGATTAATTTTATTATGGATTAAGGTAGCTAGTGGAGACTTCTTAGGAAAAGTGGGATTGGAAAGATAGGATTCAGATAGGTTTACAGGAAGTTCTAGGAGAAAGCAAACAATAGGAGAAAAGGCGTAGGAAGGAAAACACAAGTTGAGTTTGATATGGAAGAGCTCAGGCAGGAGATAAGGGCTCATGACGTGCAACAGGGGAATGAGGTTGGAAAAGCTGGGTAGGGGTTGATTACAGACGTCCTAAAATATCAGGCTGAGGCTCTGAGACTTTTCATCCTAAAATAAGCTGCTGTAGGTTTCAGATCAAGGATGTGGAATCGTGAGAACACTGATATACAGCTACACAGACACATGGTGTGTGGCAGCTCTAAAGTGGCACTTCAGGGAAGAGAAACTTTCCTTCTGGAGCAAAACATTAAGCCCACTCTACCATGGATTCTGAAAGATGTGTGAAGAAAGAGGTTCTATTTTACCTGTATCTTTGGCAAAGATACAAGGTTGGATGGAAGTATCTCGTGGGATTATATTTAGCGCAGTGCAAAGCATCAGTGATAAATGGGTATCAATGATGGTAGATAGATGACTTAATAACCCAGAAACCAAGGATTTAATTAATATACAGGTCCAAATTTAAATGTTACTTAATATATATATGTGTATATATATATATATCTTCTAGGTTATATGTATATACAATATCTATATACACTCAGATAAGTTGTGAATTCTAAAGTGATTTAAGTGTTTCCTTATTCATCTTGGATGAATATCATCCAAAAAGCCACCATACTATTTAAGGAAGGAGGAGCCAGAACATACTTTCAAATTATTACATTCTCTTTCATCCTGGTCTTTGTAGAGACCAAAATGAAATACTTATATTACTTCTATTTTCTGTCCAGAGCTATTTCCCATAGTAGTGGTCTCCAAAATACGGTATACTTGACCCAAGGAGTATACATACAAACAATCAGCACTTTCATTTTTAATTAGTTTTTATTTTTAAAAAATGATACTAAGCTAATTTGCTAATTTATAATAGAATTGACAGGAGCACATGTATATAATTATCCCAAAATCAATGTTTGTTCTAAGTGTTAAAAAATAATAGAAGAAATAATAGCTAACATTTATTGAGTGCTTGCTGTGTGCCAGGCACTATTCCAAGCACTTTTCAATACATTATTTAACCCTCAGAACAGTCCTGTGAAAAAAAAAAAAGTAGATTTTTTTTTTGTGTCCTACTTCACAGTGGATTCTGAAAGGAGGGGGAGGAGTTAACTGAAGCAGCACAGAGAAGTAACTTGTCCATTGCTTATAGGGTTTTCGCTTGCTTGCCTGCAACTTCCTGAAATAACTTTTAGAAGATACTTCTTTTCATGAAGTTTCAATTATCAGTTATTTGACTTAATGATTCTTTATCCTGAAACTTGATTCATCTATTACTTTCTTATAAAACAGATAAAACTTTCTCTTTCAGGTTATGTGTATTTTAACAAGAAATTCAAAGTGGCATGTTAGAAGTTCTTTTTTAGTCTAAACTGGAACAGTCAAATGATGGAAAAATAAGACAATTTAGTGAGAGCTAAAGCGTTGATTGCCACTTTAAATACATAGCCTGATGATTCATCTGATAAGGAAAATTTTAAGGTTTTTTTTTCTTTTAAAATCCTGGAGCTCTTCTTTATAACTGCTATTAAGTTTTTAATGTCAGAGGGATTTTTTTCAGCACAGAAAGAAACTCTGGCAATTATTTGTGTTTCAGCTAAGATGTAATTAATATTCAAGTTTTTAATATTGTCAATTTCAGTATCTAGTTTTTTCCTTAAAGCTTTAAGATCAACTTACACACTTTGTTTCTTCTAAATATATTTGTACCTTCGCAAAGCCTTTAGTTATTGTACAGTATAATCTTTTTAAATTGCCAAATTAAATTCCCTGAAACATTTTAAGAACCAACACCTAACAGTTAAAAAAAAAACAAACCCGTTGCCACCAAGTCGATTTTGGATTATAGCGACCCTGTTCCATAGGATTTCCAAGGAGCAGCGGGTGGATTTGAACTGCCGACCTTTTGGTTAGCAGCTGAGCTCTTATCCACTGTGCCACCAGGGCTCCAACAAAGAATATAACCAATTAAAACAAAATAATTAAACAACTCTTGTAAATCTAATAAATTAGATTGTACAAATTCAGTAAACCAAATTTTCCTAAATATTAAACATTGTTTACAAACTTGTTATTTATTTCATATTACAGTCACAAATCTATGATAGCAAATTCTCTAAAATCACTTCAAACATCTTTAAAAAAAAAAAACCCTAGGAAACGTATAGACAAATGATAACAGTTATTACCCACCTTATCAATGTTATCTTTATTTTTTAAACCTAATACAAAGTGTTCATATCATAGGTTAGGTTCATTGCTTCAGCATTTCATTTCTTCATCCCAAAACTACATGCAAATCTACTCACCCAGCCAAGGAAAATAGAATTGCCATCTGCAGCCTCCTACCACAGCTGAGGTTACACACGTCACATCAGGGCAGGAGGCGTGTGTCTACCTGCCAGGACTAGAGTGTGCGTACTGAAAGGAAGCCCCTGCCCCCTTGCTTCTTATTCTAAGGCTCTTGCCTGCTGTGTTAACAGGAACTTTATGAACCTTCGTGTAAATTTAACTGAACACTAAAGTTTCAGTTTTTTGCAACCTGGTTCTTTTCCTAAAAATGATGCATCCCTTAAGTTTTTCCCTTAGGTTACACTTTATCCCTGTTATAATGAGATTTTCTAAGTCCAGTTATGTACATACTGTTACCTTTGGCATTCAAGCCTATTTGTGTACTGATGGGGTTTTGATACCCTACTTAGGTTACAATTGTAACCCTTTTATAATTTAGTAGCTGCCTCATTGACCATCAGTCATTTCATTGACAATGGTGATCAAAGTTTAGTTTTTAAGCCCTTTAAATTCACAAAGCCAAAACGGTTTTTCTCTCCTAGGAATGCCAGAATCACCTCCGCAGATATGGAAATGTGAATCTGGAACTGGTGACTCGAATCATTAGAGATGGTGGCCCATGGGAAGATCCAGTGTTGCAAGCTGTTCTTAAAGCCCAGCCAGCATCTCAGGAGATAGGTACTTCAGGAGCTTCAAAATCAAAACCAGCATTTGTGAGAAGCAAACACAATTTCATTTTCTAACTAGAGCAGTCATAGTGATTTTTCTTATTTTATAATATTGAATAGTGAAGTACTGTATTTTTTCCATGAAGTGTGTTTAATCTGTTATACTAACCAGGCCCAAGAATGATTTTTGGCAACAAACCAGGGACATTTATTTCTACTTAATAGAAATTCTGAATGTTACTGTCATATGTTACAGGGAGTGATTTTTGTCACTTCATTTATATTTTTTAAATGTTTTAAGTAGGAACACCTTAAAAAATTGTTTTTCATGGAAGCACATGGAATGTTCCCTACAAAGGAAACCTCATGAGGGCTAGAGCTCTTTCAGTTTTGGTTACCACTGTTCCATGCCCTACACCTAGCTCAGTGCCTGGTACAGAGCAGGCACTCAATATTAACTATTTGTTGAATGAATGAATGACCACATGATGAATGCACAAGCAAATGAATGACTAATAGAATGAAGAAATAAATTTCAAATCCAAATATTCTACAGCGGTGTTTCCAAAACTTTGTTCATTAATAGAAGTTTTGTTTCATCCCTTATCACCTGCATATTTCTTTGACATTACCTTCTGTCAAACTGAGATCCACTGTTTTCCCTTGTGGGCCAGAATTTCTTTTTTGAGGCAGAAAGCTCTGCCACTTGCCTCTCGTTAATTTTTTTTTTAAGTTTTCCATATTATTCCTGAGCCCCAGAACATTTTTGTGTCACCAAAACTTAAAAGTGAGCTCAGTAGTAGTGAATGAGCACAAAAGTATGGAAAGAGCCTATGGAGTATAGTCCTAAGACAGCCAAAAGGGAAAAGACAAGACCTCAAAGTCCTGGAACCAGTCAGGTCTTGGTCTCCTGAGAGAGACACTTCATACTACAAACTGTGGGCAGGTCAGGATTTTACCATTTGTCTCAGACTAAGGGCTGGGCTGTGAGTGGACATAAGTGGAGAAGGGGCTATGATTCTGGGGCTTAAGAGCAAGCAGGCTCCAGATTCAAGTGTGGAGGACTCTCATGGAGATACAAGAATAGGACTAGAAGAAGCAGTGCAAAGTGGTGAACTGGGATGGGCGGTGGGTCAGTGAGGACAAGACTAGGAGGAGGAGACGGCTAACGTATACTTGGCACTGGTATAGAGAAACCAACAGATACAAAGGAGACTTAATGCTCAATATGTGAGTCTTGGAAAGGGATAAAAAATGGAAAGGGGGGGTACTTGGAGCTGAGGAGGAAAAGTTGGATTATTGAGGAAAAGTATGATGAAGCAAAGATATGGGTGGCAAGGGCGACAGACTGGAGGCAACTGTGAGATTGGGGAATGTGGCCACGTGGCAGTACAGAGGCTTGAGGAGCTGTACAAAGAACTTCAAAAGGAGTGAGGACAGGGGAGGAGTGAGGCCTTTTAGGGGAACTTTTAGGCTTTCTAAGTAGAAGCTGGAAACCCTGGTGGCGTAGTGGTTAAGTGCTACGGCTGCTAACCAAAGGGTCGGCAGTTCGAATCTGCCAGGCACTTCTTGGAAACTCTACGGGGCAGTTCTACTCTGCCCTATAGGGTCGCTATGAGTTGGAATCGACTCGGTGGCACTGGGTTTTGTTTTGGTTTTAAGTAGAAGCTAGAACAAGCTTGTTGGGATGAGTTGGCCCACAGGCTGATGGCCTTATTAGGCTGGGAATCACATTAAAATAAAAAATACTCCTTTTTACATACATCTGCATACCTCACTTTGGGAAAAGCTGCTCCAGAGCCTCATTAATATGGATGACTCCTCTTCAGCTGGTAATCATTAAGGCAAAGACCAGGCTGAAGTTTATATTTGCACTAACTATACAAATCAGTGTTTGCTTATCATACATATATTGTAAACATATTTGCAAGGCAAATAAAATACTACACATAAGCATTTTAGAAGCTACTGATTGAGCACACTCAAGCAATTAATACCACTATTGGATTAAAAAGTCATAAGATACATGTTTCGGTTTCTGTTCTGCCACTTACTAATTCTGTGTCCTTGGGCAAGTCATTTGACCTCTCTGAGACTCAGTTTTGTGATCTGTAAAACAAGTATTGTAATACTTTCCTAAGGTGGTTGTTAAGGTCTCACTAAACTTAGATAGATAAAGGCATTTATATAGTTTAAAATTGTGTAAAAATAAGTATTATTGGTAATCATCCTTCATGATATATAAGCATATGTTAATAAGCAGTCTTATTTGACACCATTTTTGGCTTTTGTTCTAAAAAGTAATACTTTGTTTCTTTTATGATTCAACTTGCTCATTAATTCAGATTGTTTTTCTGTATAATTAACCTGAAATTAGTGTGGTTTAAATAAGACAAATTAGGATTCACCCTTTTTGTTTTATTGTAATAAAAATATTGGGCAGTAAGTAGATAAAGTATATAGTCTTAGACTAGAAATTTTAGAACCCATGTTATTTGAGATATATTTTTTAACGTATTAGTGAACTGAAGTAGAAGAAATTTTGGGCTTTTTTCTTTTTTTACATTTGATATTTATTTTTTTAACTGAGAAGAAATCAGTATTTCTTGAGCACTGCTTTGGTGTAGCTCTGATTTTCCCTTATTATTGTTTTCAAAAATACATTCTTATTAAGGAAAATGTTATTTCATTGAATAACTATTAATTTAATTAGATACCATATTTTAGTGATAAAGTTTTAAGTAACAATCTTAACGTTTGAGAGGATCTTGAAAGTAATACAGTCTGTTTTCTTTTTAATATAGTGAACAAATATTTAAGTTCGGAAAACCCACTGTTCTTTGAACTACGTGCCAGATACCTAATTGCTTGTGAACGCATACCAGAAGCAATGGCTCTTATTAAGTCTTGTATAAATCACCCAGAAATCAGTAAAGACTTGTACTTCCATCAAGCCCTCTTCACATGTCTGTTCATGTCACCTGTAGAAGATCAGCTATTCCAGGAGGTATTGTTTGACCCTATCTTTTCCCTATTACCATTCTAACCCTACATTAAAAAAAAAAAAAAAAAAATTAGTCCATTCTTGCCGTTCAATCCCTTTTACAGTAATATATAGGTCTTCAGATTACATTATCTAAATATTCTCTTTTGGCACCGTTCTTTAAGTTCATGTTGAATTAGACATACTCTGATATTAACAAATAATGAAATTAACAAAATATACTTCTTAGTGGTAAGCATCATTCATGTTGAACTTTTGGTGTGACAGAAAGGAGGTAAATAAAAACTGAGAGGCATATGGTTTTGCTTTTTAAATTAAATACTAAGAAATTAAATGTTTGTGTTATTTTGTCTTTTTAAGATGAAAAAAAAATTTTTTTCTCCCTTAAAATGAGCCCTGTTCACCTACAGGTTATGGACATTAAATGGTATTAAAAGGAGTCATTATAAACTGTACAAGCTATACAATGAAACTCTGAAACCATGAAAATACTTCTATACAATTCATCACTGTCTTGTGGAAGAAACCTAGATATCTAAGTAATTGCTTCTGAATGCAACTAGTTTTTTAGATTTTTTAATGATGTAGTTTTTCTTTTCCTCTTATAGCATTTATTGAAAACTGATTGTAAGAGTGGAATTGATATCATCTGTAATACTGAAAAAGAAGGCAAGACCATGTTAGCCTTGCAGCTCTGTGAGTCCTTTCTTGTCTCACAGCTCCAGCATGGAGATATGTACTGCATCTGGTAAGTGTTTCGAATGCAAAAACTGAAACGGTAAGATTGGGAACGGGAGGAGAGTTGATGAGCAGAGTTTGGACTTCGTATTTTTAAAAAGTTGTGTGAAAATGTTTCAGCCATTTTTCTTTCTTTTTTTAAATTTATTGTGCAAGGAACAATAGGAGGCTGTAAGAATTAGAGATTTAAAAAAGAAAATTATGTACCACTAATAGCATAGCTGTTTAAGGTATGTTTTTTATAATTAAACAATTATGTTTAAAATTAAATTTTAATTTTGAAACATGAAAAACTATTTAAAAGATGTTGGTAGGATATATGAAGCAGCAAGTTAACCTAACAACCATGATATAATGTGGTGTGAGTGTGTTTTTAATTAGTACCTACCCTTTAGGTGTTATTAGGTGACATCATGAGTAATAATTATAAAAGATTCTAACAACTTCAGCCTCCCTCCTCCTCCCTCAACATAAACATTCACACAAAAAATACATACCACTTTAACAGTCCATTAATTCTTAAGAAAAAATAGATTTCATTTGTCAAACATAATCTGAAATCATCATGGTCTATAAACATCTTTTTAATTCATACTTTTGAATTTTGAAACTATACGTAAAATAATAGCCTCTTACTTAGAAGGGGGGTTAGAAGATAAATTCACTCAGTATTCTTATTGTATAGATTAAAATCTTCAGACTCAGAGATAGAGTCAAATAGCTAAATTATTAGCACAGCTGAGTCTAGACACAAGTAAACTTGTCTTCTAGGGGAGTATACTTTTAGTTCGATTATGCTAATTTTTATTGCATTACCATGTAAATTGGAATTTCAGGTGGAGGGGAGAGGATCAGGAGATGGTGCTAAGACATATACTTTTAAATAGTCTTTAGAGTATTAACATTTTTTGATACGTAGTTATTCTGAAATGGAATATAGTCACAAGTATTATAATAGATCTTTTCCTGTGTTCCCTGCTCCTCGGCATCTTTAGTCTTTTCATTTTAATATACGCGTAACAAATGGAGTCAAGTGTTTAAAAAAAAAAAGAAAATGAATTTTCTCATTCTCTTCTCTTGGTTAATTACTTTCTAGTCTTTAGAGAGGGACCTTAAAAATAGAACAATGCCTGTCTTCTGGATCCTGGCTACAGTACCCTCTAATAGAAACTGTGTGACTCTAGCTGACTGACTAGGAAAGAGTCCTTAGCCTGCTTTTTTGCCCTTTGAGTAGGTTGGGTTTTGATAGCCTGCCCTCTTATTTTTTCTACCTCTCCTCTGTATTTCTGAATGCTGCAGTCTCTTTTCTTGCTTTTAAAAGTTGATTTTCACTGTAACCTGAAGAACAGGATTGTTTTCATCCTGCAAGGTCTGTGTTCTCTGTTCCATCTTGGCCTTCCCTATGAGCTAGTTTGCCCTTTATCATCATCTTTTTGTGGACAGAACTTGATTACACTGTACAGTTTTGCTCTTATCTCAAGCCAGCGGGGCAAGTACTAACTTCCTTTTTCTTTCACCATCACTACCACTGTTACTACTACTACTATTAATAATAATAGCAGCTGCCAATGTTGCTGAGTACTTCCTATATTCTGTACATTTTACATGCCTTATCTCTTTTAATCCAACAGTCTTGTGGGGTAGATCATATTAGTATGTACAAACCATTCAACTAGTAAATAATGGAGCAAGAATTCAAACTCTGGCAGCCTGACTCAGAGGCTTTACTATTCAGTGATACTTAGTATAAATGGGTCAGGTTTGAAAAACTAGGTTATGGGGGTGGCTCTCGACCCTCTTACAGCCTGTTCTCAGCAACTAGACAACTTGATTATCATATTAGTAGTTAATCTTTCTTAGCTAACTACCTAATACATTTGTTCATATACGGGATAAGTGCTATGTCTTTTTTACAAAGGACTCTGATTAAAAGACAGCGTAAGCTTCATTAAACTTGCCCTTTTGGTCTTCTCAAAGAAGAATATCAGTGATTTTCAGTTTTTTGTTTTGTTTTTGCCTCCAAAATCCAGTGTTCAAGCAAAACCCAAGAACCTATTTTGTAAATTTAATCAAAATGGAGCTTCATAACCATATCCTGAGGTTTCCTCTTTGCCTGCTAGAAGCCGAAATCCATATTGGTATTCCCCTTCTGGCAAACTTATTAGGATCTTGAAATGTACATTTTGTTTACTAAGCTTTGCCCTGACTTAACAGAGATGGAAAATAAGATTTCTCTCTTAAAAAAAAACAAAACATATGGCACCCTTCAAATTTTATTTTGGGACAAGTTGGAGATAAATAAATGTCTTGTAGTGATGAAGAGCTCAGCTGCTAACCAAAAGGTTGGCAATTCCAAGGTGCTCCTTGGAAACCCTATGGGGCAGTTTCTGCTCTGTCCTATGGGGTCGCTATGAGTCAGAGTCAACTCGATGGCACTTAACAACAATATATTAAATATTTGTTTGCATAATATTGGATGGAATATCTTTCCCATGATTTCTAACTAGCATTTTCCTTCTTTAAATCTGTTTACAGTCAATCTGCTTGCTTTCTTCCATCCTCACGTTTCTGTTTATAAAATACTCCTTGTTTAGAATGTCTACTGTTATTTTTTATCTTACTCCATGCTTATACTTTCCTTTAAGATCTTCTTAAAACTCATTTCCTCAAGAGGCTTCCTCTATATACCTTCAGTATTTAGGAATATAATTTATGCCAAATTATAAAATAACAAATATTTATTAAATAAACTCTACTGCTTGAACTATGACGATTACAACACAATGAAAGAATGTAGGAAACTAGCCATTTAGTAAACACTCATTATATGCCAGACATTTTACATAGGTGCTTTCAGGTATCTTATTTCTCTCAGTTCTTATAATGGAGATGTTGGATAGGACTAATCCTTACTTGTATATTTAGGAAAGCTGTGGATAAAACAGATAAATGACACACAGTTAGTACAAGATAGAGTCAGAATTTATACCAATTTAATTTAGGGAAAAGGTGGTATTTGTTCAAAGGCTACTATATATCACATGGATCACAAGAAGGGTAGGGATGCAGCTGGGCCTCAAAGACAACTGCTACCCGGGACACTGAGGCTGCTAGGGTCTTTCTGCCAGTTGACTGCAGTCTGTCTTGCTACAGACCAGCAGGAACACCAGCAGTCTCTAAGGGACTCTGACTGGCCTGAGTGGAGTCAGTTTTCCACTCCCGAATCATTATCTTTAGTGGGCTGGGGAAGGAGCCAGGAAGGGTCAAATAGGAGACATGGCCACTTGGGTTCCACTTTTTGTATTAGGGCTATTCCCAAAGAAGAGTGGCTCACTGTGAGCTAGGTAGTGCCACTCCAGTTAGTGATTCCCAACCCCAGGTTATTGTCACTACCTCCATTATATAATGCTGTCATCAAGGAGACTGACAGTATATTAATAGTTGGGGAAATAGTACCTATACCAATATAGACAAGGCAGTATATGAATCAATAAAAGGGTTAAGATCTATCCTGAAGTAGGTATCATTTTAGTTTGGGAGTATTCATGAAAGGATTTCATGAAGATGAGGCACTTGAGCACGTGATATGGGCTGTGAAAGAAAAGCTCATCTTAGGAAAAAAAAAAAAGTTATTTTTGAAATAGAGCAATCAGCATAAACAAAAATGAGCATAAATGAAGCACATTAACTGACGGAGTTAGAGACCAACCTAAGGAGTACCCAGGATTCAAATCCTTATCCTTCTGACTGTGAAATCTAGGTTTTTGATGCAATTAGCACTATATCATATATTGAAATAAGCACTAAATGAAATGATCAGGGACACTGAAAACAGAACAGTTAGCAACCACTGTACAAGTGCATATGTAAAATTAAAGGGCCTAATAAATTAAGATGGTAGAATTGCTGCCAACAAAAATATAATTATAAAGACCATGGGAAAAGGTTAGAGGAATGTTAAGTGTCACTGGCTTATCTAGGAAAAGACAAGGAATCAATTTTGCAAGGTATATGATTATTTTAAAGTAGATTAAGGAGACGGAAGTCTAAATTGAAATACCCAGGCATGGAAATTTGGAAAGAAATCAGAGCTAAAGATGTGGGAGGAAGTTGTGAAACCTGGTGAATTTTTTAAGGGAGTAAGTGTGCAGAAAAAAAATGGGTGAGTGGTGGACAGACACTTAAGGAACGTCCACACAACTCATACAAAATGGAGGTGAAATTTTAGTTTTACTTCTTATATGTTGCTTGCAGTCATTTTCTGTTTTGTGTTTTCTGTATTGTCTTCCTAAGTAGACTATGTACACCTTCATGATGGTAATCAAGCTGTCCTTAACTTTAATACTTGTATGTGCTGGGCTCAAAGAACATACTTAGTAAATCTTTTTTTTTTTTTAAACATTTTCATCAGTTATTTCAAGAATTTTAGATTATGATGCTTTACATAACTTTTATGACAAGTTTTAAAGAATTTTAATTTGCTAAAATGTGATACCCAGATATATCAATTATGTCGTATAATTTGTCTTTGCCTCAAAACCCACTGATCCTAGCTTTGTCCATCCAATTTAACCTTACCATACTTTATGAAAGAATCTACTTATGAAATACTTTAAATGGTCCATAGTTTTTCTGTTTAAAAATACTCTCAGTGAAAGAACAGATGATCTTAAATATAAAATTTCATATTTTATACATTGTTTTAAAACAATACTATGATATACTTACACGTTTAATCTAAATTTGGTATCTTAATAGATTAAAATGAAAAAAATATGAACCATTTCTTTTTGCAGAAAGTCTACATTGATTTCTAAACCTGCAAATAAGATATTAAAGGCCAAAGGTTTTGTTTTATTTTGTTTTGAAGTATATCGTTAATATTGGTGCACTGAGATTAGAATTACTATGTTGATCAATTTTTAGAGATCTTTTAGGCATACCAGCATGTGACTGGAATTCATTCCTTACCACTGCAAAATTGCAATTTCTGATCTCTCTTTTTCTCCCAGCTTCTCTTAGTCTCATGTGGGGTAGCAGAGGTAGTGTGGAGGTTACCTAATAACCACTTATACCCACCTTGTATACATCCTAGCCAGGGCACCACAGAGCCAGAGGAAGGTAGCTAATGTCTGTATCTGAATAAACTGTATTTTTGATATTTCTCTTTTTTTCTCATTTACAGGGAGTTGATTTTCATATGGAGTAAACTACAGCTTAAGTCTAATCCTTCAAAACAAGTTTTTGTAGATCAATGCTACCAGCTTTTAAGAACAGCAACTAATGTGAGAGTCATATTTCCTTTCATGAAAATCATTAAAGATGAGGTAAATAGGATATATTTATCCCTTGCATTTTAAATTAAATATAAATGACAGTTCACTGAAACTTGAATCTCTTACAAAAAAATTTATTTGATTATAAAATGAAGGGGAGGATTTTAAATCCACATTCTCAATATATTACATCCTTTCCTCCCCGAGGCCCCTGCCCCCAAGCTCTCAAAATGATACAAAGGATATACGTAAGTGAAAATAACTGAAAAAAAGACAGAGGAAAAAAAAAGTGTCATTTAAAATTTAATTTGGGGATGATTGCTTCCATAAGAAGCTGTTACCTTTTTTCTTATAATTTTGTCAGGTTTACCATTATCCTAAGTCCCATTTTAGATTCTTAACTCATTTGCAAATGAAATTTTATATATCTATAGGGAATACCTGCTCAATATCATAGAGAAACTTAGTTCACAGTGTTAAGTCTGTTGTTTATGAAAAAAGAATTCTGAAGCATTGTATTAAAAAGTCTTATTTTTTGAAACCTAAGGACAGGTTTTAAAAGTAAGTGTAAAAACCCATTACTTGTTTTTAAAAAATTAGTCCTCAATTAAGTTTTTTTGGGGTGCCACTTGCAATTGAGTACAGTTCTACATAAGAGTCTTACATAGACATGACAGTGAATCCTGCAGATCCTTAAACTTCTCCCCAAAAATATTAATGACCTTGAATACAAAGACAGGAAAAGAGAAAGGTGTCTTACATTTTAAGTAGCTCTATTTAACTGAATCTTTATGTGGGTTATGTTTAAACATATGAGGAGAGGCATCCTAAATAATGTATTTTAAATTTTTCTTAGGTATTTATGTGTTTATCACATTCATTACCACATCATTAGATGTATGACCATGGAGTGATCATATTACCATGATATAAAGTTGGCAGCATTGTATCTGAGGGTTTTTTTCTTTTTCTTTTTTATTTCATGTTTATTTTGCTAATTGCATTCACAGCATCATTATTAAATAGTAAAATGTCATCCAAATATACTGTCAAAGTTAACTTCTACTCCTACCTAAAAAAAGGAATAAAAAAGCAAACTCTGCTATAGAACACTAATTTTCAATATTTGATGTGCATCAGTATCACCCGTAGAACTTTTAAAAATGCAGATGTATCTGTATTTTTTTTTTTTAACATACGATTTACATTTATACCAAAGGGTGGAACATTGCTATGGAAAGTTTATGATGTAAGTGAGGTTCAGTGAATTATCATAGAATTTTTTTCCCCATATGTCTGGCCAACGTAAGAATACATTATTAGAGGACAAATTCAAAGGTGAAATAAATATTAAAAACAATATATAACAGTTCAGACTACTGCAACTTTTTATCTCATGGAATCAATCATTCATGTTGCTTCAGTGCTATGAAAAGAGGTATAGTTACAGTGCTGTGTGAGTTGTAGGAAAGGAGACACTACAGAATGCGTATATAAGAAGACCTCACAGAGGAAGATAGTGTAAGCTGGGTTTTGATAGAGAGATGAGGCTAATACTAACATTTGTAGAGGACTTCATAATTTCCAGAGCACTTTTACCTCATTTTATTATTTGTTTCTTACAACTCTGGTGGCATTAATAAGGGTAGCAGAGATAATATGGGAAGGTGGGTGGGAGATGAATGAGATTAATGAAGAGAGATGGGGGCGGGGGAGTGTTAGATCATAAAGTGATTTGAAAGCCATATTAGATGTTGGAACTTCAGGTCATAAATATCCTGGAACCTTTAAAAGATTTCAGGTAAGGAAGTGGTCTATCCCCTTTTGTGATGATCCTGAGATTTTAAAACTTGGATAACTGGGTACATTTTGATTTCATGAATCAAGCTAGAGAACATAGATAGTACTTTGGAGAGAGAAAAAGAACTCCGTTTTGAACCAGTGAGTTTTGAATTTGCTGTATCTGAAAAGAAGTCCCTGGGTGGTACAAAAATGGTTAAACACTTGACACTAACTGAAAGGTTGGTGGTTCAGACCCACCCAGAGATGCACTGGAAGAAAGACTTCGCGATCTGCTTCTGAAAGGTCACAGCCTTGAAAAACCCTATGGAGCAGTTCTACTGTGGACACGTGGGGTCGCCATGAGTCGGAACAGACTCAATGCAGCTGTTTTTTTTAATCTGAGAAATTAGGTGGGAATGTGTAATAAACAATTAGAAATAAATTCAAATTTGGAAAAGGATTCCAAGGTGGAGATGATGGATTTATAGGCAGAAACTAAAGTCAGTGTAGAAGATATGACCTCACTCATCCTGCATTTATTCAGAGCTCACTACCTGCCGAGCTCTATGTTAACCATAGTGGAGTACAGAAAATGAGACAGTATCATTCTCGTCTTTTAGTAATTTAAAACTGGGGGGAGCGTACATAGGTAATTATAAAACAATGTGTCAGTGTGTCTAGAAATACGTATAAATTATTCTTTGTAGAAAGAATGTTGTTGTTCCGCCTCATAGTGACCCTATACGACAGAGTAGAACTGTCCCATAGGGTTTCCTGAGTTGTAATCTTTATGGAAGCAGGTCACCAGCTCTTTTCTCTGCAGAACCACAGAGCTTTTGGTTAGCAGCCTAGTGCAGGGCTCCTCATAGAATAAAAATGAAACCAAACCCTTTGCTGCTGAGTGGATTCAGACTCATAGCAACCCTATCAGACAGAGTAGAACTGCTCTATAGGGTTTCCAAGGCTGTAAATCTTTACAGAAGCAGACTGCCACATCTTTCTTCCCATGGAGTGGCTGGTGGGTTCAAGCCACCAACCTTTTTGTTAGCAGCCAAGCACTTAAGCACTGCTCACCAGGGCTCCTCCCCTTATAGAATTAAAAAAAAAAAAAAATGCTGTCAAGTGGATTCTGACTCATAGTGACCCTATAGGACCGAAGAGAACTGTCCGATAGACTTCTGAAGGAGCGCCTGGTGAATTCGAAATGCTGACCTTTTGGTTAGCAGCCATAGCTCTTAACCACAGGGTTTAATTCTACCCCAGAGCAGGGGCCAGACTGAATGGGGAGAAAACCTTCGTAGTAGAACTGATTCTCAAAGAATGAACTGGAGATCAGTAGAAATTCACCAGCTAAATAAAGGTAGCAGTGTGGTGTGCAGAAGTCTGCCTTAGAACTGAAGTAGTTAAGCAGGGTTACACAGCAGGTAAGCGACTTAAGAGGATATGAGGCTGGCAAAGTAGTATTCCTCCCTGCACTCTGTAATATATGCAGACAGTATGATGTAAATACATATATAATTTTAAAGACAAATTATTGCTGTATTTTCTGTCATTTAAACCAGCATTTAAATTATTCTTTGAACTAAGATGTGTAAATAACAGATTCTTAAATAAAATTTGATGCGGTTATGTGATTGTAATTGCCCTCTTCATGTGGGCCACACTTCCCCTCTTACTTGGATAAATTAATAAGTAATATTACTTAACACGTAAAATCAGTAATATTATTTAGTACAGCTTTATTAAGAAGTTTCCACAAGCAGTTCTTTTTTAAATGTAGATATTTTTAATACTAAAAATTGAGAAATGTGTCTTAAATACACATAAATTAGTTCTTCTGCCAGAAAATACAAAATTAGTACCTAAAATAATAAATGGGGTCTAGGCTTAGAGGAAACAAATCCCCATAAATCTTAATGAAACATTTTGTCCTATAATTAGTAGTGCTTGTAAAACTTGAAAATTAATTAAATCAGAAGCTACAATGCTACCTATTCCGAATTATTCTTAAGTGGGAAAAAAAAAAATTTATATATTAAAAAAGAGTTGAACAAGACTTCCTATTGAAGAAAACTGCACATTTGGAATACTGTTTATTCAGCTTTCATTTCAGAGTTGTATTTTAAAAAGATAATCCAATGAGTGTATTTAAAAAAAAAGTATTTAGTAGTGATATTTTTCCTTCTACAGGTTGAAGAAGAAGGCTTGCAAATTTGTGTTGAAATATGTGGTTGTGCTCTACAACTAGATCTTCATGATGATCCCAAAACTAAATGTCTAATTTATAAAACAATTGCACATTTTTTGCCAAATGATTTGGAGATTCTCAGGATTTGTGCACTCTCAATATTTTTTCTCGAGCGTTCCTTGGAAGCGTATCATACTGTTGAAAGGCTGTACAAACGTCCAGATGAAGAATATAACGAAGGCACAAGCAGTGTTCAAAATCGTGTTCGCTTTGAATTACTTCCAATTTTGAAAAAGGGGTTGTTTTTTGATCCTGAATTTTGGAACTTTGTAATGATTAAGAAAAACTGTGTAGCATTATTGAGAGATAAATCAGCAGTTAGATTTTTAAATGAAAGTACACTGGAAAATTCTACAGGTAATCTCAAAAAGACAGTGGAACGGCAAGGTTTAGATGAAGGGCTTCACTCTCTTACGGATCAGACCACTGGAGAGTTGGACTTTGATGATATATATGGAGTGCAGTCTAAAGGTCATGCTAATACAAAGAAAAACTTTACAGCTCTGAATGCTTCCAGAGTCGATCACAATGTCCCAAGGCATCGGTGTGTGTTATGTAACAAAGAGTTTCTAGGTGGTCACATTGTAAGGCATGCCCAGGCTCATCAGAAAAAAGGCAGTTTTTCATGTGTAATATGTGGTAGGAAATTTAGAAACAGAGGACTTATGCAGAAGCATTTAAAAAATCATGTTAAGAAAATACAGAGACAGCAAATAGCTGTAGCTCAAAAGGAAGATCAGGAAATTCCTGCTTTGGAAGAAATAAATTGTTCTGATTCTTCCATTTCATTTGAAAATGGGAATTCTGATAAGAATTTGGAAGTACAGCTGCTTACTGTTTCCACTGATGGAAACAAAGAAGTCATCCCTGAGCATGTGGCTGAATTCATTGAAATTCCTGTAAGTGTATCAGAAGAAGTTATGGAAAACACTATTAAAAATGGCAGTCCTGATACTCCTTTAAATAATGTCCTGGAGCCTTTACCTGAATGCGAAGATGACGAAGAAGAGGAAGAAGGCGATTATGAGGAAGATGATTATGACCTGAATCAAGAAACTTCAGTACTTCATAAAATCAATGGGACTGTGTGCCATCCAAAAGACATATATGCTACGGATCAAGAAGGAAACTTTAAGTGTCCGGCTCTTGGCTGTATCAGGATATTTAAAAAAATTGGATTTCTAAATAAGCATGCAAGGACTGTACATCCAACTGATTTAAATGTGCGGCAAACAGTAATGAAGTGGAGCAAAGGAAAATGCAAATTTTGTCAGAGGCAATTTGAAGATTCTCAGCATTTTATAGATCACCTTAATAGACACAGCTATCCAAATGTGTACTTTTGTTTGCATTTTAATTGCAGTGAGTCCTTTAAGCTGCCATTGCAGCTTGCTCAGCACACAAAAAGTCACAGGATGTTTCAAGCTCAGTGTAGTTTTCCAGAATGCCATGAGCTGTTTGAAGATCTTCCTCTGCTCTATGAACATGAAGCTCAGCACTATTTAAGTAAAACACCAGAATCATCTACACAACCAAGTGAATCAATTCTTTGGGACGTTCTTAGGGACTCAAATCCTAATCATCAGGAGACAGACTCATCCAGTAATGAGAAGCAAACTATTAGTCTGCCGGTTTCTACTAGCAAATCAAGGAAGGATTATACAGAACCAAAGACGTGTATAGAAACTATGGAAAAGAAAACAGATAGCTTAGTTCAGAATGGAAATGAACATTCTGATGACGCTGTTTCAGATACAAGCTTGACAGACCAAAAGATGCCTGATGTGGAGCCAAATTCTGGCAATAATTGTGCCATTAACGATCAGTTAGTCAATGGACACGGTGAAATAGAACAGACACCTTTAGTTTCGTCAGATCCTGCTTTGAAAACTGATAAAAATAGAACCAGGACAGAAAACGGTTCCATTTTACCCCGTGTTGTACCACAGGAACACAATACTCTGCCAGTATCTCAGGCACCTTCCAAACCAAATCTGACAAGTGAACATACTTCTTATGGCTTAATTTTAACAAAGCCATATGTCAGACCATTGCCTCCCAGTTACCTTGATGAACGATACCTTAGTATGCCAAAACGCAGAAAATTTCTGACTGATAGAGTAGATGCCTGTTCTGATCAAGATAATGTTTGTAAAAAGTCAGTGAAAAGATTAAGATGTGGCAAATGCCTGACCACCTACTGTAATGCAGAAGCACTTGAGGCTCACCTTGCACAAAAGAAATGTCAGACACTCTTTGGATTTGATTCAGACGACGAAAGTAAGTCTTCAATCTTCTCAGTAGGTATATCTATAGAAATAGAAAATGCTATAGATAAAACTATAATAGACTTCTACGTGGTTAAAAAATTAACATCTGTATAGCACAGGTAATAAAGCAGTACCCTAAAAATTACTTTCTTTAACCCATACAGCCACCATGAGGTGATATGACTATACCTGTTTTATAAATCAAGCAGTGAAATTCTCAAAGGTTAAGTACTTTGGATAGGCAGAGACCTATGAATTGTAGAAGTCAGAACTTAAACACAGGTCTTTCATACTCTTTGATCTTCCACTGTATCAAAGGCTTTTCTTCATTCCAAGTTTTATGTAGTAAAATGTCTAGAAACAAAGTAGTTATGATGAAAACATGTTTTCATCTGCATGCCAGGATATAAATCAAGTGAAGGTGAGCATCTGTTATAACAGAAGTGAAAAAGCAGCAGAAAATAATTTTAATAGAATAAAATTCCATAAAAGATGAGCTTGCCCTTCTACTGATATCAGTATCCTTTGAATAAGGAAGGGTATAAATTAAACAGAAATATGACTTAGAATTCCAGTTGAACATCTATACAATTTGAATTAACAGACGTGTTCTGTTTTACAGGTGCCTGATAAAAATGTTTCAGAAAGATCTGTCTATCAAGCAGTAGTATGAAAAAAGCACTACAAGAAAATGCATCATCAGTTTGCTATTTCCCTGATGGCCTTAATTTTAGAACGGTCTTGGATTACTAAAGAGAAAGGCGCAAAGCACATTTTTAGAATGAACTTGCAGAGATGTGCTGATTTAGACTCCTTAAGGGTCATTACAGAACCCCCAAAGTACCAGTTATCCAGAAAACCACGTTTAAAAAAAGTTTACGATAATTAACAGCAGCACGTTCAGTTTCGCTTATGTGAGAAACACGTTCAGGCGACTAGTCACAGAGAAAAACCAGCTATGGCCTTACGGAAAGGGAAGTTAACCCATTAAAAAAAGGAGGTTGGTTTATGATTAAAAAAAACAAATGGGATTTGTTTTCTTTTTATGCATAATCAGATTATGTCCTCCCATCTGGTCAAACGTGGTTTAGGGAACCATTGCTGTTTGGTTCCTGTTATAATTTAGAAATTGACACATGAAAATAAAACTTGATTTATCACCATGTTACCCATTAAATACTGTAAACTTGTTTCCAGATGATTAGACAGACAAAATTCAACGAAGGGCATGCCAACATTGAAAACTAAAAAAAAAAAAAAGTTTTGCTAATAAGCTCTTGACAGAACCTTCCACGTTTGTAAGATAAATTAGTTATATTTAAAAGACAGCAGTGTTGTACCATCAGTGACTTTGGGAAGACATGGGAGGAATCTGAGACCATTAAAGGCTGTATAGTTGAAGGAAAACACTGAATTGCAAATTCTTCAATGTGAATAATGGTATAAGCACACTGGGATATTTCTGTTTGAATTTAGAGTAGTGTTGGGACATTGCTTGATAATTCATAGTAAGGTCTTTTAGACATTAATGTGAGTTATCTAAGCACAGTCCTATAAGGATAACTGGCGTTTAAAAAAAATTGTCAGATAAGAATCAGGTAAAAAAAATCCATTGATTTTATTCAGTTAGGAGATTTAACTCCAAAAAATAAGCCATACTACTCGTGCTTTCTTGTTCAGTAGTGATGAATTTGGTCTGCGCAGTAATTTTTATATATAAAAGGAAGTATTTACATAAAAATTTGCACAGCAAGAACACAAGAGATGTATTGTTGATTTATTTCCCTTGGTGACAAGTAATTTTCCTAAGGAAGATTGTAATTGATAGTGAGTAAACTGTTGAAACAATAAATGTTTTTAAAAATACCTTTTCAGATTAGATGTTTTCTGCTTGTCCATTCTTGAAAACAGGAAGCCTAAAGACCTCCTTTTACCTAATATTTTGTTAATCTAAAACAGGGATGAAAAGAACAAAAACGCAAAGGCAAATTCTTAAGGAAAAAAAAAAAATGGAGCTACTATTGTCAACCAAATATATCCAGTTATTCCAACTGATAAATTTTTGTTCAAAGCAGAGAATCTCATCAGACCTATTATAAATTTTAGGATACTAAAGCTTCTTCAATCAGGTTACTGAGGAAGTGGGATATTCTTCCAGGGTACCATCCAGACTTTACTGAATTAGGATTTCCAGGTCACGATACAGCAGATGACCTAGAAAACAATTTACTAATGAGTTGATTTATCACGGGACATCACTACTATGCAATGATGGTCAGAAGTCCAGTCCAGTGAACATTAGATTCGTTTTTGTTTTGTTATGTAGCCTATATTAGGCTGTGGGATTTATATTTAAATAACAAACAAAACTCATAATCAGATACTTTAATCCTTTAAGGTTAACTACAGAAAAAGTTTTCCATACTCCCTGATACTCAAAATGTAATGAGTTCTGTTTCAGTTCAGTTTTAAAGTGTATGATGTAATAAAAGCCTGTTGGGAAAATGGTTCGTTTGGAAATGAAGTTTTTCTTGAACTGTACTTTCTGCTTTGTACATTTTCCAAAAGTTTAAAATAACTGTTAAAATTTCATCACATTTTTTACTTTTTTTAAAGAAGTTGTAACCATTGACATAAATCCATACCCACAAATTGTTAACATTTTCATTAATTTGCAGTTCATACTAAGATGTTTTTAAACATATTCCACTTGTTATTTTTATTTGTTGGTCTTTAATTAGGGTTTTTTTGTCTACTTTTGTATTGCTAAGAGAGAATGGTTACTGAAAGAAAGATCAAATTGGTTTATAACTGTTTCAAAGAATGATTTAAAAAATTCTATTTGACCACACTGTCTTCAACCTTTTTATTTATATACTTCTCAAATAATCTCTATTGAAGAAATGTGTACATTTTAATATTGTGTGTCTTATAAAACATAAACCTAAACCATTTGGCTTTCATGGGGTGCGTAAACTTCCAACAGTTCTAATTTGGGATTCAGAAGAAAAGAAAGCTTTCTTATTCTTCTCATTCTGCTCTTTTTTTCTACTTTGCCACTCCTTCTGTTTTGAAAATGGGTTTATCTTCCATGGACCAAGTTTCAAACCTTTGTTTTTAAATAAAAATTTCCTTAAAAAAATTAAATATTAACTTTCTGCTATGTGTTAGTAAGGTCAAGAAAAGAGCAAATCTGAATTTTTGCTGCTCAGACATTATGGAGGAAGTAGAAAAGGGGCATATTTGTGGGCAAGGACACTGGTACTTTGGGCTTTAGCCATATTCATTTTTAAAAAAAACTACCAATTACATAATTTGAGTAGCTAATTTATAACATTAAACTTGTGATTTTTTCTTTTTCTTAAATCACACTGAAGGTTCAGCTGTACTCCGTTCATGTTTGGTTTAATACTGTTGTATGGATGGAAACCCTAAAAGAGATGCTAGTGTTTATTTTTTAATTTATTTGGTACTGTAAAACACCTTTTCAGAATGATTAAATGCTGCATATGCATTTTGGAATTGTTATATGTGAAAGATATTACAGATTCAGCAAGAAAGGAAATTTGTGCTTCCTTGTTGAACATTAAATTATTTTACTTTGCATTTTATAAGAGTACAAATTAAATCTGAGCCATTGAACTGCAATAAATCAACAATAGTGTTTCATTTCAAGAAATTTTTTTGTACTGTACATAGATTTGTTCAATAAAACATTGTCCTTGTTGGTAATGAAGTGTTCAGTTTTATGTAGCAGACTGCTTTCAAAAGGAATTAGATTTATTTAAACCAAACCCATTGCCGTCAAGTTAAGGCATATATATTAAATACGAAATTTCTATTGTGTCTTATTTTAAGGAAATGGGTTATTTTAGTTAGTATCTTTACCATATTTGACTTATTAGTTTTTCTCAAACAATATAGAAAAATAAAAGTCTGAATGTTTACACAAGATGAGATACAAAATACTTTTTAAAAATATTTTAACTAATGTCCACATGAAATAGAAATAAAAGTTAACAGAATCCTGGTTACTAAAATTATTTTAGGTAAGTGGTTTCAGTGTGTAAAACCCAGTGGGTAGAAGAACTCTCTAAGCCAGATGGTGGATGGATTTGGTAATTCTTCAAAGGTGAAGAGTCTCTAGTGGAATTTCAAAATTAAAACCTAAGCAGCAATATTTATGAAGTCACTTCGAAACATGAGGATGAAAACAATGATGTACTTCTTACAAAAGCGTTTCAGTGGGAGAATGTTGAGTTAAGAATCTTTAACCAAAAGTGATGTTTTTGGACATGGGGGTTCTTACTGTTTTGGTTCACTAACAAAGGAAAACCCCTTACCCTATTTGCTATAACTTAAAAACACTTGGCTGCTAACCAAAAAGTTGGCAGTTCAAACCCTCCCAGTGGATCAATGGGAGGGAGGCCTGGTGATCTGCTCCTGTAAAGATTACCCTATGGGCAAGTTCTACTCTGTCACATGGGGTTGCTATGAATCAAAATCTACTTGATGGTACCTAAGAACAACTGGAAAAATGGGGTCTGGCATAGAGACAGACCTCTTTTTGATGTGAAGAAATACCACTGCAAATGAATAGACAATGGGTTAAGTAGTTATTTGGACATATTATGAACATTATGCTTTTAGAAGTACTACAAGAAAGCTATTGAAGCATGCTAGAGCTGAAATCTAGAATTCTGTCTATAGTTTATGGTCTTGTGATCTTAGACTATTAAATCCATATTCAGACCAATAAATGTATTGAGTTAAAATTGTAAGAGTTATCTAAGCTCCATTTTCCTTTTCTGAAACTTGACACATGGGAAGCAATGAAGTAATACTACGCTTACAAGATAACCAAGTTATGTTGCTTTTCATAGCTTAATGTAAAATTCATACTGATTTCAAGAATCCACTGATAGAGGGATAGAAATTTTGGCTATATATCACGATTTGAAATGGAGGTTATGCAATAAATATTACATCAAGTAAAAATTTAAAAGGGGAGAGAGGTTCTTGCTTTATGTGTGCTGCATTCTGGGGGAAGACATACCTGGTTGATGTTGTTATTTTCCACTAGCAGGGATTCTTAGTGTGGTCCTCAGAGCAGCAGAACCAGCATCATCTGGGAACTTCTCAGAACAGCTCAATTCTGAGCCTCAGTCCAGACCTTCTCAGCAAGAATCTAGAGAATGGGACCAATCTCTTAAATGCTTCTGCTGATTCTCAAGTTTGAAAACACTGATTTAAAAGCAACAAGGTTTTCCCATGTCCTACAAGGTGGACATTTTAAATTCCTAGACCTCCTCAATCTGTTCTAGAACATTTAAAATGCACCCCTTGAGGGCACGGATGACATCTGCCTTGTCCACTGCAGCAAGCACTTTCCATGATGCTTGGTCCTGTATTAATCGGTACTTAACTACTACTGGATGAATGAATATTTTAGTAGTAAGACCTAATACCCCAAACCGCTCTAGAGAATTCTTTTTCCCTAAAAAAAAAAAAAGCTACCAGAACATGATTTAATGTTAATAGAAACAACAAAAAGAGTTGTGGAGATGAGTGGTATTCAAATTCCAGCTTGGTAGTTTTATAGTGTAGAGCCTTAAGCAATTAACTATATCCCACAGCACTCAGGCTTCCTCCTCTGTTAAAAGCAGACAGCTTGTTCTTGCAAGGTTATAGGAATTACGTCTGTGAACAGCCTGGTGCTGAGCCCTTTCTGTTAGGATTTTGCAAATTTCTTTTCATGTTACAGTTCCTGACCTGTTTTGGGCTCCAGACATATTAAAAACCCCACTTGCTTTCATCATGCTGATTTATTCCATGCATTTTTTGCTATTGCTCCCTTTAGCTGTAATGTACCTTCTTTCCAACCTACCCCTCATTCTTTGATTTAATCCTTCTTGGGCATCACCACTTTCTCCAGAAATCCTGATCTCTCTTGATAATTCCTGATCCCCCCGCCCCCGAAACGTACTTCTCCCAGTCTTTCTCTTCTGGGTATATATGGCAACTCCATTCTTTGTGTTGCCCAGACTAAAACTTTGCCATCATCCCCGACTATCACACAAGCCACCATCTTCCTTCACCTGGACTACTGTAGCAGTTTCTTAATTGGGCTTTCTAACTACACTTCAGTCTATTCTTCACACTAGAAGCCAAGTGATCCTATTGAAAACAAGTTAGAGCATATCACTTCTCAGCTTAAAACCCTCCAATGGCTTCACAACTCATTCACGTTATTCAAATATTTATTGCATATCTACTATGTACCAGCTACTGAGAGGCAACAAACAAATATGCAGTATGTTACAAATGCTACGGAGATAAAGCAGAGTTGTTAGGGAAAGTGTAAGTAGCTGTGGGGTTGGTGGTGGTGATTTTAAATAGGGTAATGAGGGAAGACCTCTTTGATAAGCTGACTTTTGAGCAAGATCTGAATGAAGTAAGGGAAAGAGACATTCAAATATCTGAGGGGGAAAATACACCAGGCAGAACAGAAACAGCAAAGGCACCAATGTGACTGACTGGAGTGAAAAAAATAAAAGTTACTGTTGAGTCAGTTCTGACTCATGGTGAGACTGGAGTGAGGGACCGGAAATAGTAGGAAAGGAAGTCAGAGCGGTAAAAGATAAAAGTCAAAGTCTTTAGAATGGTCTACAAGGCCATTAGATGTGCACCGTTCAATACTGTGGCCACTAGCCACGTGTGGCTATTTAAATTTAATTAAAATTTAAATAAAATACAAAATTCAGTTTACTAGCCACATTACAAATGCTTAATAGCCATATGTGGTCGATGGACGTATTGGACAGCACAGATATAGAACATTTTAATCATCTCCAAGTACTTTTAGACAGGTCTGCTCTTTTATCAGCAGTTCTCGACTAATGGTGATTTTGCCCACCAGGGTTATATGGCAGTGTCTGGAGATACTTTGGTTGCCACAACCTGGCATAGGGGGTGCTACTGGCAACTAGTGGGTAAAGGCCAGGGAGACTTACACATCCTGCAGCACACAGGACATACCCCCACCACAAAGAATTATCCAGCCCAAAATGTCAATAGTGCTGTGGTTGAGTAACCCAAGTCTAGATCAGTCTGGACTGCAACTCTAATCTCATTGCTTATTGCCCCCATTTTGCTTAAGCTGCTTCAGCCACACTGGCCTCTTTACTCAGGACCTCTTCTGCTGCTTCTTCCTGGAACACAATTCTCCTCTGGTTCATTCTCTCGTATTCTTCAGGTCTTTACTTCAGTGTTACCAGAGAAGCCTGCATAGAAGTGCAACATCCTCTCTATCCCCTCCTCTTATTTTTCTCCATAGCATCTTCTGGCATAGTATATATTTTCTTATTTATTGTCTGTTTTCTTCCATGAGAATGCAAGCTCAGAAGGACACAGTCTTTTTTTTTTTTTGTAAAAGAACATATAATTTCACATCCCTATTTTCTTAATTGTTAAATTATTTTCAATCAGTCATGGTAATTGCTCCCAACATTTCAAGTTTCTCTGTCCTTTATATTCTCTATCCAGTAATTAATGATATGGGTAAGTATTTAAATCCCTTATAACTCTCCTGTTATAGCTATAAAACCAAACCCAACCCATTGCAGTCGAGTCAAATCCGACTCATAGCAACCCTATAGGACAAAGCAGAACCGCCCCACAGTCTCTCCAAGGAGCACCTGGTGAACTCGAACTGCTAACCTTTTCGTTAACAGCTGTAGCACTTAACTACTACACCACCAGGGTTTCCGTTACAGCAAATACTGACTGAATGCCCAATATACACGTATTACATGTATATTGGGCACTCAGCATTGATTTTCAAAATGAAAAGAGAAACTTACAACAAATTTGTTACAGATGTACAGTACTAATAGGGTAAATCTTGTTCCAAATGTGCTAATGGCATAAATGGTCATTAGTTTTGTTCTGTGGGATTTATTTTATTCTGTTTTGATCTTGTATTATTTATGTTCCTAACGGGTTTGATTTTTCTCCACTTTAAAACACCAGACTTAGCACACCAGAGAGAATTTTTAAACCAAAAATTATACAAATCAGATAGCAGTATTCATTCCATTTGTCCCTGTCTCTCAAGGGCCTTTCTGATACTGATTACTGGGATGCTCCCTTAGATTGCCATTATCTATATCTTCTGGTTATTATCTAGCTACCATTTCACTTTAGGAATGAAGCCAACAAAAGGCAGGGTATACGAACGAGATCAGATGGGAGTGGTCTTGAAGGAGTCAAAAGGGCTGTGTTGGCACCTAAAGAGGACACAGTCTTTTTATGACCTCTAGCACAAAGAATAAAAACAGAAAACCAAACCTTCTGTCATCACCTCGATCCCATAACAACCCTATAGGACAGAGTAGAACTGCCCCATAGAGTTTCCAAGGTGCACCTGGTGGATTCCAACTGCTGATCTTTTGATTAGCAGCCGTATCACTTAACTGCTATGCCACCAGGGTTTCCAGCACAAAGAATAGCGCCTAGCAAATAGTAGGTGTTCAATAAATATATGTTTTTAAATGAAGGAATAAATGAATAAAAGACAAAGTTGAGCTTGTCTTCCATGTGGTCCCACACCAGCATGTATGAGCAGTTACCCTTACCTTGGGGCCCTGAAAGCACAATGGTTAAGTGCTGGGCTTGCTATCTGAAAGGTCTGTGGTTCAACTCACCAACCTTTCCTCGAGAGAGAGACCTGGCAATCTGCTCCAATAAAGATTACAGCTTAGGAAACCTACGGGGCAGCTCTACCACGCAGAGTCGAAACTGACCTGACAGCACAAAACACCACCACCACCATTATTTTGTCATCTGTTTACTTGCAATACTCCCAAACCTCCATAAAGGAGGGTCTGTGCCATTTCTCCTAATCTTCAATACCTAGCATAGTACCAAAACCCAAACCAAACCCATTGCCGAGGAGTGGATTCTGACTTGCGGCGACCCTGTATGACAGAGTAGAACCGCCACATTTGTCTCCCCAGAGCGGCTCAGGGACTCCCAGCCACCAGGGCTCCCCTAAAAAACAACAAAAAAAACTAGCATAGGAAAAAAAAAGGCACCCATTAATGCTTAATGAGGAACTGGTATCTGTTAAGTAAATGATACCCCAAATGACATCCACTGGCAAGTGAATCATGTTTTCAATGTTTTATTTCAAAGACTGTATTTACAGTATGTCTTATGACTGATAATTAGCTGTGATATATAAAAAAAAACGTTAAATTTGTCCATCTGGTTTTGCAGATGTGTACATTTCTGCTACTAAATGGAATTACCCGGATTAAATGTTAACAAATCTAAAATATAGCTCTAAAATGGAAGTCTGATTGCGCATGCGGGCTCAGTCCAGTAGAGCACGCCTATTTCCCTCTCGTGAGTGTGGGTTGGCTGTCATACTAATAGCAGTAACAGCTAAATATTTATTGAGCACTTTCTAGGTGCTGGGTACTTTTCCATAACCTCCCCTCCCCCGCAACAAGCCTATGAGGTAGGGATCTTTACTGGATCCGTTTCGAGATAAGAAATTGAGGTACGAACAGGTTAAGGAGCTTGCCCACTGTCACGGTTAGTAAATGGCGTTGTAAAACCTCGGCAATCTGGCCTCCAGGATCCCCAAACTTAAACTGCTCGCGAGACCGACTCCCCCAAGGCCAAGTCGGCGAGGACGGCGGCAACATCAGGTGCAGCGTGTCCGAGAGGAACGCCGCTATAAGGCTGGCAGGCGTGAGATACGCTACGTGACTTTTTTGAAAACGTTTTATAGTGTAATGTTAAACAGGATCAAATTATTTTAAACAGTGAGTAA
Source organism: Elephas maximus indicus (assembly GCF_024166365.1). Taxonomy (NCBI): domain Eukaryota; kingdom Metazoa; phylum Chordata; class Mammalia; order Proboscidea; family Elephantidae; genus Elephas; species Elephas maximus. Next base: position 60,810,899 of record NC_064836.1, read on the forward strand.
CCTAAGAGTATCACACCACCGCTTCCTGAACGCAGAAGTGGCCGCAGAGGACGCTCCAGCGCCCCCAGGCACCCGCCTCGCCGACGCGAGGGAGCCGCCTCCACGCATGGGCTGCCCCGCGGCATCATGGGAGCTCGCCGCAGGCTGGTACGGTCGGCCGCTTTCCACGCACCTGCACCTGCGCACAACTCCAGGGCGCTCTTTTGGAGGCCTTCTGAGGAGATCAGGGATTCACTTTCCGCTACCAGCTCCCTTGCGGAAGGTCAGTGTTCTCCGTGGAAACGCTGCACTTCCCCAAAGTGAGAAACGTGGGACTCCGCTCTGTCCGGCCAGATGGTACAGCCCGGAACGGCAAGTCAGAGCACCAACTTCCCTGAGTGACCTCACTGGCGATCACTTCCGCTCCGGGGTCTGGAATACCGGAGGCTCTTTGGGGAGAACACCGAGAAAGGCACTTCCTGTGTCTGTTGCCAAGGCACCGCCCTGGTGGGCCGGAGCGGCGACATTATTGGCGTCGTCCTCTCCCCCCTTCCTGGGGGTCGAGATGTCGGGGCTCAGCCAGCCAGAGATGGAGGGCTGTCGTAATCTGCTCGGCCTAGTGGACAACGACGAGATCATGGCCCTATGCGACACCGTCACCAACCGCCTGGTGCAGCCCAAGGACCGCCAAGGTAAGAAGGGTGGACCCTTCTCCCTTCGGGGGGCCGCGCCTCCCCAGACCCCACAAAGATCCCAGGTTGCGGGAGACTGGGGGTCGAGGAGAGTTGTGGGGCCTGTGTTAGCGAGGCGTCGCCCCCAGGTTGTTCCCGAACGCGCTCGAGGCCCCCCGGAATCTCCGCGCTCCGTCCGCCCCTGGCGCGGGGACCTGGAAGCCCGCTTCGGGGCTGGGCTGGAACTGACGACGCGTCGTTTCCAAGTTCTGTCCTTTAAATTTATGGGCAAACGCTTGTTGTTTCGAGGGTTGAAATTACGTGAATAATCATTTTTGAAAATTTCCAGGGAACCAGGGGATTGTCCTTTTTCAGTTTGGATCAGCTGAGGAGTGTCAGCTGCTGCTCAGAGGTCTTGTTCTTCGGAGCTTAGGGGGAGGATGTCGTAAACACTTCATCAGTCTCCTAGACAAAACCACCACTATAACCAAAAGAGCAAACAGTTTGAGTCCATGTCTCCTTTGGATCTCAAAAGTTTCTGAGATCATTTTGTGTGCTAAGAAGGCATTACTTTCTGAGCCAAATATACACTCCGGTAGAGTGGAGACCAAAAATTATTAATATTATGTCTAATTGTAACTAACCCGTTGCCTCCAGTCGATTCCATAGCGACCCTACAGGACTGATTAGAACTGCCCCGTGGGGTCTCCAAGGAGCTGCTGGTGGATTCGAACTGCGACCTTTTGGTTAGCAACTGAGCCCTTAACCACTGCGCCACCGATTGTAACCAAATTCATATAAAAATGTGACGAGTAGCTTAAAAGTTTGTTTCGTTTTGTATATAACATGGCTAGTTTAACTTTGCTGAATTTCACTTTAAAATGTGAAAATTCTAGACTCTTATATTAGCATATAACTTAAGTACCTTCAAAAGATTCTGCCTCTTAAAACTGTTATCTCTAAGTTGGGGTTACATTTTTGCTATTTAAGAAAAAATCATTCATTTGAAACTTTGAATTAAAGAATTTAGACAGAAAATAGTTGTAGATTAATGTAGTTCTTCACATTTTATATATTTTACATGTTAATCTAACAATCATGATGAGCGTGAATTTAAAATTGTAACACAAAAATGAAAGATATGGTTGATCTAAATGTAAATTAAAAGAGAAAACTCAGTATTAAAAATGTTTGACTTGAAGAGGCATTTCTCAGAAAGGAAAACATAACCAATAAGCACATGAAAAAATCCTTAACCTCTTTTGAAAGCAGTGAAGAGGAATTGAAAAACACAAGGTGTCTTTTCTGTGTATCGGATTGGCAAAAAAAGTAAAGGTACAAGCTTCAGATGTTGGTGATTAGGGGAAGCAACTCTTTGACAACTGCTGGAGAAGTGTGAATTATATCTACCACATTGGAAAGCAATTTTTAAATCTCCCCCCCGCCCCCCCCCCCCCCAGGTGAAGATTTGCTTACCTAGGCATATACCCTAGATCTGGGCTTTGTAAAGTTGAATGTGCCTGTGACTCTGGGGATCGTGTAAAAGTGCAGATTATGATTCGGTTCTGGATGGTCCAGAAACTTTGCATTTCTGCTAATAGCACTCTGCTTGCCCCTACGTGCACTGGTAGGCTTGCATGAGAATGTCCAAAGGAATGGTGTCTGTAATAGGACACAGTGCACAAAAGTCCTTTAACAGAAGAATAGATAAATACTTTCTGGTATAGTCAAATAATGAATTATTGTACAGCACTGAAAATGAATTAACTAAAGCTAAATATATTTTTTAAATATGTTGACATAACTGACTGAGAAACATTAAGTGAAAAGTTGATTATATACTGATGCATTCAATTTATAAAACATTCAGAACATAGCAAACTAAATAATAATGTTTAGGGATTCATACTTGTGTTGTGCAACTGTAAAGAAAAACCAGTGACTGATAAAAACATTGAAGATAGTAGCAGTCTGTGAGGTGAATGAGAAGAGAGAGGGAAGAACACAGAGGAGTGGACTGGGGCCCTAGCGTACTAGTAATTTCATGTCTTAAATTCTTAAGCTAAGCTGTGGGTATTTGGAGTTCATTTTATTGTCATTCTGTAGATCTCACACACATTAAAAATAGTCGTTGGCTTGTGTTTTAATACATGACTTTTAAAAATTAAAGGAGAATACTAGTCCAGCTTCTGCCACTTCCTACAAATGTGATTATTGACGTGTATGCTCAAGTTTTTTTTTTTTTATCTTTAGAGTGAGTAGATTGGATTTAAAAAAAAATATTGCACATCTAAAATAGTGCAATATTATCAGTTTTTAGGGGTCATGTAAGAATTTGGAATTTAGGTCCTGTTGGCTTTAATAGGGAAAAAATATTTTTTCTGGCTCAGATTTTTTTTTAAACTCACAGTACTTTGAAAGAAAATGCTAAAGTTTCAATATCTCTATGAGAAGTGAAAGAGGAATTAGGTAGGGAAGTTTCAAATAGGAAGGAATTAAAAAAAACTTATTTTTATAAACTGATAGTCGTCTCACGCAAAAGCGATAATTCCGTGATTAAGAGTTTACAAGTATTATATGCTGACCTTGGAGAAATTTACAAGTGACTCATGATTTTCGGTTAATCTTTGCAATTTCCTTTTTAGATGCCATTCGTGCAATATTAGCCTACAGTCAAAGTGTAGAAGAACTTCTGAAGCGTAAAAAAGTCCACCGAGAAATCATATTTAAGTACTTGGCAACACAGGGGGTGGTTATACCTCCAGCTACTGAAAAACATAATCTCATTCAGCATGCAAAAGATTACTGGAAAAAACAATCACAACTGAAATTGAAAGCAACACCAGAGCCAGTTACAAAGAGAGAAGACATCCGACTCTTTCAAAAAGTAAAGTACATCTTACAGTTAGCCATTGTTCTGTCTGAAATGCTTTAGATAATCCTAAATCTTGGGGGGCGTGGTTAATAATATTTTACTGGCATTTTATAACTTAAGCTTTGCTTCATTTCCTTTGCATTCTTGTAGGAGCGAAAGAACAATAAAGCAAAATCTTTCTGATGTTTAGTAATGTATATAAAATGTTCTACTCATTTGTAAGGATATTTTTTTATCCCCACCAAATAAGGAATAGTGAAACATTTTTTTAAGAGTAGATAAATGCTGGTGGTGTAGTGGTTAAGTGCTACGGCTGCTAACCAAAGGGCCGGCAGTTCAAATCCACCAGGCGCTCCTTGGAAACTCTATGGGGCGGTTCTACTCCGTCCTAAAGGGTCGTTATAAGTCGGAATCAACTCGATGGCACTGGGTTTGGGTTTGTTTGGTTTTAAACTGCAAGATTAATTTAATTTTAATTTAGACTTTCAATTTGGTGTAATTATTTTTTTCAACTGAAAAGAATACTGTCTTAAACCCTTCCTAATTTAAAAAAATTTCTTTGTTATTGCAAAAATTCTGTGGGAAAAAACCATAAACAATTTATACTATTGATTTTTTATTAACTGGAAAAAATGCTCTTATAGTAATTTCCTCCGCTTGACATTGGCTTTCCTGTTCCTTTGAATCTCCACTGAATTTGAATGTTGATTGAATGAACCGCTCCATAATTTGTAGATTTTCTTAACTACATATGACACAGCTTTAATTAATAAGGCTTTAGAATGAGGACTTTGCTTTCACAGTAGGAAAGCACCTTCTAAGGGCCTGTGCCATAAGGCTTGTTGTGAAGATAGATGGAAATAGCCCTGGAAGTGCCAAGCAGTTAGGTACTAGGCTCTGGAATGCACAGGTGAATAAGATCCAGCCTGTTAGATTTTTTTGTTTAACTTTTTTTTTTATTGTGTGCTAAACGAAGGTTTACAGAGCAAACTAGCTTGTCATTAACCAATACACATATTGTTTTGTGGCATTGGTTGCCATCCCCATGACATGTCAGCACTCTCCCCCTCTCTACCTTAGATTCCCCATTAACAGCTTTCCTGTCCCCTCCTGCGTTTTTTCCTTGCCCTTGGGCTGGTGTACCCATTTAGTCTCGTTTTGTTTTATGGGCCTGTCTAATGTTTGCGTGAAGGGTGAACCTCAGGAATGACTTCATTACTGAGCTAAAAGGGTGTCTGGGCCATATTCTCGGGGTTTCTCCAGTCTCTGTCAGACCAGTAGGGCTAGCCTTTTTTTTTTGTGAGTTGGAATTTTCTTCTATGTTTTTCTCCAGCTCTGTCCAGGACCCTCTAATGTTATCCCTGTCATAGCAGTTGGTGGTAGTAGGTGGGCATGATCTAGTTGTGCTGGACTCAGTCTGGTGGAGGCCGTAGTACTTGTGGTCCATTAGTCATTTGGACTAATCTCTCCTTTGTGTCTTTGGTTTCTTCATTCTCCCTTGCTCCAGACGGGGTGAGGTCAGTATATTATCTTAGGTGGCCCCTCAGAGGCTTTTAAGACTCCAGATACTACTCAGCAAACTAGAATGTAGAACGTTTTCTTTATAAACTATGTTATGCCAATTGAGCTAGATGTTCCCCAAGATCATAGTCCCCACAGGCCTCAGCCCAATAATTTGGTCCCTTAGGGAGTTTGGATATGTCTATGGAGCTTCCATGACCTTGCCTTTGTCAAGTCGTGATGGCTTCCCCAGCATTGTGTACTGTTTTAGCCTTCACCAAAGTTATCGCTTACCTATCGTCTGCTGAATGTTTTTCCATTCCCATTTCTCCCCTCCCTCGTAACCATCAAAGATCGTTTCTTTCTATGTGTAAATCTTTTCATGAGTTTTTACAGTAGTCGTCTCATACGGTGCTTGTCCTTTTGTGATTGATTTATTTCACGCAGCATAATGCCCTCCAGATTCATCCATGTCGTGAGCTGCTTTGCAGATTCATCATTGTTCTTTATCCCTGTGTAGCATTCAATTGTGTGTATGTACCATAGTTTATTTATCCATTCATCTGTTGATGGGCATCTAGGTTGTTTCCATCTTTTTGCTATTGTAAATAATGGTGCACTGAAAATGGGCGTGCATATGTCTATTTGTGTGATGGCTCTTATTTCTCTAGAATTTATTCCTAGGAGTAGAATTGCTGGATCATATGGCGTTTCTACTTCTAGCTTTTTAGGGAAGTGCCATATTGTTTTTCAAAATGATGGTACCATTTTGCATTCCCACCAGCAATGCATAAGACTTCCAGTCTCCCAGTAGCCTCTCCAACATTTGTTATTTTCTGTTTTTGTGTGTGTGTGTGTGTCAGTAATATCGGGGTGAGATGGTATCTCATCGTGGTTTTGATTTGCATTTCTCTAATGGCTAGTGATCGCAAGCATTTCCTCTTGTATCTCTTAGCCACTTGAATATCTTCTTTGGTGAAGTTCATTTCTTATGCCCATTTTTTAATTGGATTATTTGTCTTTTGGTTGTAGAGGTGTTGGATTTTCCTATAGATTTTAGAGATTAGACCTTTGTTGGATTTGTCATAGATTTTTTTCCTAGTCTGTAGGTTCTCTTTTTACTCTTTTGGTGAAGTCTTTTGACAAGCATAAGTGTTTCATTTTTAGAAAATCCTAGTTACCTGGCTTACCTTCTGGAGTTTGTGTGTTGTTAGTTCTTATGGCTTGTATCCTGTTAATGTTGTGTATTAGGGCTTCAAGTGTTGATCCTATTTTTTTTTCTATGATCTTTGTAGTTTTTGGTTCTAGATTTAGGTCTTTGATCTATTTTGAATCAGTTTTTGTGTATGGTGTGAGGTGTGGGTCCTGTTTCATTTTTTTGCAGATGGACATGCAGTTTTGCCAGCAGCATTTGTTAAAAAGACTGTCTTTTCTCCAGTTGATGGACTTTGGGCCCTTGTTGAAGATCAGGTGACCGTAGGTGGATGGATTTACATCTGGGTTCTCAGTTCTGTTCCATTGGTCAACGTATCTGTCGTCGTTCCAGTACCAAGCTGTTTTGACTCCAGTAGCTGTGTAGTAGGCACTGAGGTCAGGTAGTGTGAGTCCTTCTACTTTGTTCTTCTTCTTTAATAGTGCTTTACTTATCCGAGGCTTCTTCCCTTTCCATATAAATTAATGATTAGTTTTTCTGTCTCTTTAAAGAGTGCTGTTGGTGTTTGGATTGAGATTGCATTGTATTTGTAGATTGCTTTGTGTAGAATTGGCATTTTCACAATTTTGAATCTACCTACCCATGAGCATGGTATGGTTTTCCATTTATGTAGGTGGGTTTTGTGTTGGTTTCTTGCAGTAGTGTTTTGTAGTTTTCTTTGTATAGGTCTTTTACATCCCCTGGTTAGATTTATTCCCAGGTGTTTTATTTTTTTAGGGGCTCTTGTAAATGATATTGTTTTCCTGATTTCCTGTTCATTGTTCTCTTTATTGGTGTATAGGAATCCAACTGATTTTTTTATGTTTACATTCTGCCGCTTTGCTGAATCTTTCTGTTTGTTCCAGTAGCTTTCTCGTGGAGTCTTTTAGGTTTTCTATGTGTAGTATCATATCTTCTGCAAATAAGGACAGTTTTACTTCATGACCAATTTGGACACCCTTTATTTCTTTTTCTTGCCTTAGGGCTCCAGCTGTCATGTATTTTTTTGTAGTAACATTTCTTTTGAAAAAGGAGAAATAATATAAAATTAATCCCAGTCATAGAAAATAACCCATTTCAAATACGTTGGAAGTATCTGTTTAAAGGCAGTGAGAATGCTTATTTTCTATTAACTTTATTGAGGTGTAATTTATATGCAATAAACTACATCCATTTTAAGGGTACCATTTGAAGAGTTTTAATGGATACATACGTGTGTGAAACTACTGCCACTGTCAAAAGAAAATTATTGACCATTTGTTCATATTCATATTTTAAGACACTTTTTTAAACCTTACTTTCTAAGCTGAATTTTTAGCTCAGTAGCTTTGCAAGCTTGGGAAGTTTGCAAGCTATTTTTCTCCTTTCCGAAAAAAGCAACTTTACTATGCATGAGAGGTTCAATGAGTTCACATGTAGGTAGTTTCAGTTTCCTCTGCTGTAATCAGTATATTAAAATTGAGCCCTGACACATGCTCAGGAGAGAAATAGATATAAAAGTTAACCTTGGTTATTTTAAATATTTATTTTATTTATTTTAACCAGCAGGAGAAAGAAGATAAAAAAGCAGAAAAGGTTGATTTTCGTCGATTAGGCAAAGAATTCTGTCGATGGTTCTTTGAGCTTCTTAATTCTCAGAATCCTCTTCTGGGACCACCTCGAGATGAATGGGGACCACAGCACTTCTGGCATGATGTCAAGCTTAGGTTTTATTACAACACGGTGGAACGAAATGTGGTAGACTACCATGGAGCAGAAATGGTGAGCCTTCGTTTGCTGTCACTAGTGAAAGAAGAATTTCTTTTTCTTAGCCCCAACCTAGATTCCCATGGACTGAAGTGTGCTTCTTCTCCCCATGGGCTAGTTATGGTTGGAGTTGCCGGGACTGTCCACAGGGGGAACACTTGTTTGGGCATTTTTGAACAAATTTTTGGACTCATCCGCTGCCCCTTTGTGGAAAATACTTGGAAAATCAAATTTATCAACCTGAGAATTGTTGGAGAGAGTTCCCTTACTCCTGGAGCATTACAGAAGCCAACGGTTACATTTGAGCCAAGTGATCTAGAGGCCTTTTATAATGTAGTCTCTTTATGTGGTCTCCAACGAGGCACGACCTAAGGGAAAGCAGACAGTGGATAGTGGGAGTGGAGACCGAGCTTTATGTGCTAGAAGTGAAGCATTGCTGAAGAAAAGAGAACTGAATTTACCGCTAAAGCACTGAGTATCATATGTCATCATAAAAAATCTTCAGAAACCCTTCCAAATACTATATCAGTAATATCTAATTGATTTCAGATGTGAGGATTGACATATTTTAGTTGAAAATACCTCTCTTGACTACGAATTGACGTGGGAATACTTGCCCCTTTCTGCGTGAGTTGCAGCAGATGTTCTGAGAGCGTAATGCAGTTCATCGGATGAGTCCCACTTTAGATGTTATAGCTAATGGTGTGCCTTAGAAGCCAGGGAGTGCTTTCGTCTTCCTCAGCGAGTATCCTAATATCTCCGGTTTTCCAGTGGGAAAGGGCTGTAGCGTTCAGGGCTTCACCTCTTAGGTTTCTCATTTACTGTTATCTAAATCTAGATAATCAGATACTTTACAAATGCATCTCACTACAGTGTTGTTAAAAAGGTTAAATATTTTAGAGAAGTTTAATGTAAACTCAAAATTCTCATTTTAGGAAACTTGGATGACATGACGTTCTTAATGCAAAAAACCCAATAATTTAGCAGGTGGAGAAAAATTTACCTGTTGAAGTATGTGAGAAACATTTTTCAAAGTTACCTGCTGTAGTTCAAGCTAAATATCTTTTATAATCTATAATATTTCTGAACTGTTTTGGACAATGATAAATGCTGTTCCCAAAACAAACCTTATTCTTACCTAGGCCCCAATTAACAGTTTTATAGAGCATTTATATTACCGCCTTGTACGAAAAAACATACTGTTGAAATTTTTAAAAAGGTGTGTCTGGTTCCTAGCTTTTAAATACACTGTTCTTCTTCTTGGTTAAACTTGGAAGAGGTAACAAAAAAACCTACAAATTTATAACGTGTGCATACATATATGCATATGTTATACATCTGTGTTATAAACTAGAATTATTAGGAGCTTTTCACTTCTCATTTGTGTTACTGTATTTGAGTTATAAGGCTGAGTTGCCAGATTAATTTCATAATTGCTTTAAAGTTCAAAATCCTTGTCACCCAGCCACTGGCTTTAGTTGCTAATTGTAATTTACAGAAGTACCATTTGGAAAAAAAAAATTCAACTGGAAAATTGTGATAATGTACATGTTAAATTTTACATTTAACTCTGCTCGTGATCATCTAAGGAGATTGACATATGAACGTTTGACACAGGAGGAGAAAACTTATCTTTTTTTTTTTTTTTAATTCCATGCCTCTTGTGAGGAGTGCAAGTTGATATGTCCTAAAGTAAGAACTTAATAAAGGAGGGAAATGCCATTTTCCTGCTCTAAGAATAGTGTATTGTTTAGTTTTAATTTACAGTTGTCTTACGCTTAGATAATAAAGTTTTAGGCAGTTAACCAAAATAAAGCTAATTTCACTACTGCTTGTTACACTGTCAGTGTGATATAATTAAGTATAGAGAAAACAGCAGTTCACAAAATAATTACCTCTTTGTACACATTCAGGTGACAAGTCTGTCTTTGACCCATCCTGTAGCTCTCCTCAGACTGAAAGAATGAGTAACTAAAGCCAGATTGTTTCTCTTCCTTAAGCTTGAAGTATCCATCATAAAGTACAATAGGTAAATATCCTGAGTAAAGGATAAAATCGAAAACCATTCTCGCTGTTTTCTTCTTGCTATTAATGTCAGTTACTCCATATCCAGTTCATGGGCAGGGATTACTTCTAGTTATCTTCATTATTGATTTTTTGAATTTGTATAAATAAGGCCCAAATAAGACTGTAATCTGCATGTAGTTTTAGTCACCCTTAAAAATTTGAAAACTTCCTGATAGACCCAGTGTAAAGGATTGGGAGTGTTATATTTCGTGTGAATCCTCGTAGCAGGATGTACATCAGGGCTTAATGTTTGAGCGAATATGTGAATGAATGAGTAGAAGCTTACATATAGTGAAAAAAACTTTTCTGCCTGTAGATCTTGTCTTTGGTTTTTCCCATCAGTGGTGGAGTTTGGTCACATAATTTGTTTGAATTTATTAAGTGAATTTTAAACCCTAAAACAACTTAGATTTGGGAGGAGAGCTACACTATACTTAAAAGCCTACGATCAGATCATGTTATATTTGAGGGCCCAAAGACTACCTAGGAGACCTTGTGGCACAATGATTAAGCATTCAGCTGCTAACTGAAAGGTTGGCAGTTTGAACCTATCAGCAGCTCTGTGGGAGAAAAGACCTGGTGATGTGCTCCTGTAAAGATTACAGTCTGCTCTGTCATACAGGGTTGCTATGAGTTGGAATTGATTTGATGGCACACAAGAACAAAGACTTACATAGAAAACACTATAGAATATGAATATGGGATATGAAAAAACCATACTCTGAGGAAGAAGACCTGAAAGAATTGAAATTCATTCACGAACCTTGAAGCTTAACTGGGCCTTTGAGAAGGGCCAAAAGCACACTTAGCACAGTGCAAGAATTGAGCTCTTTTACCAGCTTTTTAGTCTGTGTTAAGCAATGGCAGGGATTCAACTTTAGTTCTCTCTTTTGCTCTGTTATATCCAGCTAGTATTTGCGAAGTCTGTGGAGTGCAGTGGTAAAGAATACAGTACTCTACATTTGTAGTAATGGGAGCACCTGGGCTTTATTTCTTGTAGGCTAATTTCTATATCCTAAAGAAGGGTATACATCATTAAGTATCCTTTTTCGTTAAGAAAAAAAGATCTTAAATAGTTAAATTAGAGTATTTTATTAGCATCTAGAATGCTGAAAAAATCTTTGTTTTCCTGTGTCTTATTAAATATGAAACTGTAGTGAAAAAGCCATCCTTAATTTATTAAGTCAACTTGCAAAAGGCAAACACAGATAGGGCAGGAAAATGTTTCTGGATTTTCAGAAAGGTAACATTTTTTTATGCTCAAGGAAAGCTAATTGCCTAGAAAGTAATTGTAAGAGACCGTAATAACACTAGAAAGGGATTTAAAGAATGGGGATTTATAAAAGATTAAAAGCGATAATCAGAAACATTTTACTTTGACAAAATGACTCTATGACTAAGATCACAAAAATGGATGAAATCATACCTTAACATCTTCATTACCATCTCCATTTTCATGAATTTAGGTACCCTTTCGTGCACTGGTTCTTAATTTGGATTTGGTGTCGAGGGGAGGCGTCGACCTTTTGGCAAATTGATGAAAGCTATAATCCTTCTCCCCGGGAAGAAAATACATTTTGCATATAGCGTTATAATTTTTGCATACTTCATCAAGTCCATGAACCTCCCTAAAGCACACGAGTCCCGTAGAGATCCTTATACTCCATGTTAAAAAGTACTGCCATAGTAGTTAACGTTTTCCGCAGACGACTACTCTCCTGTATTAAAAAAAATTGCATATGTATGTATATATACAAACACACACATACACACACACATGCATATATATATATACTTGGAAAAATTGATGGCATTGTCAGAGTTCCTAAGCTAGGGGACTAAGGGTTTCTTACAAATGAAAGGCTGGTCTCTTTAGAAAATGTCATTAGTTTATGATAATTGTTACTTGTGAATTTTGTTTTTTAAGAGATGTTAGATATGAAGGCAAAACCTACAGCAATAGTGCCATGGAATGCGGACATTAATTTAGAGTTTTGTTTTGACAAGAACAATGAATATGCTTTGGAGAAAGTGACAAAAATGTGAAAAGAAAAAAATTTTTAAATATTCTCCAGATCTTTCTTTAAAAACTTTCTTCAGAAAGGGTGTTTCCTTATTTAGTAATGATTGTATATTACTAATGTATTTTGCTGAAGATTTTTTAAAATATGAGCATTTCTTCTGCAGGGCTTATATGTGATCTTCCCACTTGAACTGCCCCCACCCCACCCCACTCCACATGCCCAGTTTGGATGCAGATGGCACAGCAGTTACAGTGAAGAAAAACAAGACTTCCTTGGCTCTCTTCTCTCTTTAGGTTCATTTGGCACATATTTATTGAGCGTCTGTTTTTTGTAAGTGCAAGATAAAATAATACATCAGTAGGCCATTTACCCGGTGATGCAATGGTTAAGAGCTCAGCTGCTAACTGAAAGGTCAGCTGTTCAAACCCACCAGCAGCTCCAAAGGGAGAAAAGACCTGGCAATCTGCTCCAGTAAAGATTACGGCCAAGGAAACCCTATGGGTTAGTTTCACTCTGTGCTGTAGCATCACTATGAGTAGGAATCAGCTCGGCAGCGCGCAACAACGGGCTCTATACCTTAACCTGTTTTGACAAGTGCTATGTTTAGTTCAATGTCGAACATCTTGGTTAGATGTCTGGAAGGTGAGAACAGAACCTTTTTTTTATGCCTTTTGCAGGAGAATTGGGATAGATCCTTAACTTTTACATGATCGGAAAAAAGAAAGTTTAATTGAAATTTTAAGTAGCCAAAATGGCTCCAGCTAGCCATACAGATTTTACCTATACAGAATGTAAGATGATATTTTGACAGAACACTTCAATATATTTAGAGTTTGAAGGAAAAGTTTCATTTTATCAGAATATGCTAAATTTTTGCCTTTTTTTTCTAGTATGAAGTCTTTCAGTAAGTAGTAGTAAAATCGAGTAAGGTGTTTGCTGTGAATTATAAACCCCAGAATATAAAACCAGAAACTTCAGAACTGTGTTAATCATGAAATGTTAATAGAATTTGGGACCTCCTAAATTCTCTTCCCAGTGCTACTCCTTATTACTCTTGTTAGTGAGTCATTTGCTGAGGATTTTTGGTTAACAATTTTTAATAGACACCCTGAATCTCAAGTGAGATTAGTTACATCTGAATTGATGAATTTAAAGATAGAAGGAAAATCACCCACTGCTAACATTGTTGCTTGTCTGATTTGATGTTTTCCGAGCAAAAAAAAAAAAAACCCAGTAACTCTTTAGGGAAGGCTTTTTTTTTTTTGAAACATGCAGTTTCATAAGTTTACATTAGTCTTTTCCACCTCTCATCTTTTACTGTACTAATGATTAGTATCAGAGTTAAAATGTTCTCACATTGTTACGTTGAAGTTCCCTTTGCCTTCCTAAATAGATCATAAATTCCTAGTACTGGTAGTTTTTGTTGTATAGCCTTCCTTCCCCTTTGCTTTGCACAGGATTAATAACTAAATTCTGGGTGCTTATTATATATCAGTTACTTTTCTGTGTACTTTAATGTATTGACTCATTCAATCCTGTAGACAGCTAAGTAAGGTAGATACTGTTATCCTTCTCATACAGGAAAACCAGGTTGAATAACTTCCCAAGCTTTCACAGTTAATGGTAGAACCTAGATTTGAACTCAGGTATTTGAGCTTCAGAGTCTATGTGGTAACCACGACAGTGCATTGCCTCTTTTAGATAGTAGTTTTAGATAAATCCGTCGCTATGAAGGTTTTTTTTTTTTTTTTTTTTTTAAAGATTGTCATATACTGGCACTTATTTCCAAAGTAACGGTGCCTTTATTCTGTATTGTTTATCTAAATACAGAGCAGGAGCATTAATTCATCCCATACTCCACTTGTAATTGTACCTCTTGAGTTGCTTATTTAGTGATTTAAAACATGGAAAAAAGATAGAATGCTCATGAATGACAGTATTGCATAAGAAAAATTAAAGGTAATTGGGTAATGTAAAATCTAATGTAAAATTTCTGGAACTCACCATCTCACCACAGCCTCTAACTCTCTTCCTTTTTCCTGTTTATGACACCATTGTACTTTCTTTTTTTTCACACGATTTCCTGCCAAGTCCAGATGGTAGTGTCTACCGTATTGCTTTGTATTTCAGCTACTGCTGTAATCAAACCCTCCTTACCTAAACTTTGACTTACTTTAAGAGTTTCTTTTCTACTATTTCTTACATATTTGTGAAATTAAACTTTTCTTAAAAGTACAGCTTTGATTTTATCTTCCATGCTCAGAAATGTCAATGGTGATGCATTCCCTCCAAAATAAAGTCCAGATTTCATAATCTGGCATTCATCACCATTCTAAGTTTGATGCCACTCATTTTCGCTTATTATTTGGTCCAGCCAATCTTTAGTACTGAACTTACTTAGTCTTACTGTGCTTACTTAGTCTTCTGCTTTTATTCACATTTATCTAAAATTGCAGGATTTAATTTTTATTTTTTTATTTTAAGCAGTCTGATAATATATTGTGGAAAGAAAAGGACTATGATTCAAATGGAGCTTCTTCTTAGGTGCCATGGAGTCAATTCTGACTCAGCAACCTGAGTGGGACTCATAGTAACTCAGTGCACAACAGAAGGAAACACTGCCTGGTCCTGCACCACCCTCACAATCGTTGCTATGTTTGAGCCCATTGTTGCAGCCACTGTGTCCATCTTGTCGAAGGTTGTCTTCTTTTTCTGTGACCCTCTGCTTTACCAAGCATGATGTCCTTCTCCAGTGACTGGAATAACTGGGAATTTCTACAATAAGTCCAGCGTTTTTCCTCTTTAGAGTTTTGTGGACGTTGTGTTATCTGTCAGGATTAATCTTTGTCTGGCGTTTTCCATGTCTGCTTCATTTTCATGGTTGAGGACTTGGCTTATATGTTGTCTCCTTTGTAAGTAGACCCTTTTAATATTCATCAGAGCACCTTGTTTGTTTCAGTCATAGCACTTTAGATATTATTTGTTAATTTAGTAGTTTATTATTTGTCTCCCCTGGATTTTAAGCTGAGAGCAGAAGCCAGAACGATTTCACTTACATTGTATTTCCTTTGCCTTGCACAGAGACTAGGTGTTTAGTAGACATTTATTTACAAATAGAAACACAGGAATGAGTGCTACTTTTTATCCAGGGCGTTATGTATTCCTAAGCCTTTGCCTGTGTATTAAAGACAATACCTAGCAAATATATTCAGTGTTCAACAAATATTTGTTTAATGAATAAAGGTAAAGTTACCTTTCTGAATAATACGTGAGCCCTAATACAATCAGCAACACTCTTTTCTAGACAGAATTAATGAAATCATATTACACTTATGTAAAAGATGAAAAACTGAGGCCCCAAAAGTTAAGTAACAGGCTAATAGCTTTGTTTTGGATATTTTTTTTTTTTTTTTTGGTTTTCTTTTCGTTTTGAACTCTGAAACCTATGTGTTCCTTGCACTTTGTTTCCAATCTGACTGCTGCTAATAACTCACTTTCAAAGAGTTATGTAAATTCTAATCCTCAATTTTTTCACATGTAAAAATGAATCACTTATATTAAAAATTAGATGACTTTAAAGTTACATGGTTTTGTGATTGTATGCCTTCTCAGCAATAAAAAAAATATTTTTAAAGATATCTGTAGTTCATGGTTGAGTAAATCTAATTCTGTATTACTTCCTCATAAGTCGTAGTCATTCAAAAACACATTTTACTCTTATTTTTCTCAAACATATGTATGTATATGCTTTTAAGTGTATGTATGTGTATTTCTGTGTACAACAAGGACAAAAAACAAAAGGATGAAAATATGCTATGTGATAACTAAAATAGAAAAAGAAAAACATGAAGCTTAAGTATTTTTCTATTTTCTAATCACTGGAAATTCTGATTTTTAAAATTGCTGTTCTGTAAAACTTTTTTTTTTTTTGCCTTGTTGCATGTATTCAAAATGTATCTCCATGTTTTGGTCAAGAAAAGTGGAAAGAGTTTTGTAGAAATCCAGTAATCCTTAGTAAAAACAAAGATGTTGATAAAATAATGAGACATAAGTGCTGCATCCTAAGAGACTAGAGCAGTAGGAGTTAGCACACATTTAAGGGTGACATTGGAAACAAGTGGCACATTTAGGATAGACTTTTTCTATCGGAAGCATGGACCTGGGTGAGTGCTGCCGCCAAAGTCATTGCGAGTTATTCCACGAAGTTTAATGTATAGCAAAGACAGGGTTTTGCTGTACTGATTGCACTGACTGGAATAGTACAGATTTGTGATAGAACCTAGAGTTACAGAAACAAGACAGCAGTGGGAAATGTAAGCATGTCAAGGGTTGTAATGCTAGAACTGGCAGTTGAATGATCATAAAACCTCTGGATATCAACAGACTCCCAGGAATTAACAAGAAATTTCAAAATAAGCCATAACTTTCATTCTGAGGGTGTACCTTACGATAGAGCAAGAGTTAGGGATTGAGAAAAAAGTTGACTTTAAATAATGCACCAGTGTTTTCATTTAAACATTCTTCTTTCTATTTGGTATACATTTATTGAGCACTTAGGTATGTGCCAGGCCCTTTACCAGAAGACACTGGGTACATACAATAACTTGCTGCTTCTACTGTCTTATGTTCTTTTTCACTTTAACTTGTGTAGAGTGATATTTACTGTTTAATAGTTTTTGTCATTCGTCATCACTTCCCTGATTTCTCACTGATGCCCTGCCTTTTAACGACTTTAACCACTGATGTCTTTTGATGCTTCTGTAAAACGGTGATCTTGGAGTGATGGTCCACAATGCTCTGTTAGTTTGCCAGTTTTAGAGGGGAAAAAGTGCACCAAAATAGCTTTTTTTCACATTGTTCACATATATTTTGCAAATTTTAAATGTAAGATGATTTTCATAAAAAACCCATTAAGTTTTTAACAGTCTTATGTTCTTAAAGATTGTAAGTGTGTGTGTACACTACAAGGACTGTGCTGGTCAGTTTACCTCAGTCAACATAAGGTTAACAGGGTATTTTCACTAATTAATGCACTTCCCTGTTTTTTTGGTGTCCGTGGTTTTTATTGGAGTTTTATTATGTAGGCATAATTACTGGAATCATCAGTCACATTTTTTTTTCTTTTATTGTGATTTAGATGAAGGTATATAGAGCAAATCAGTTTCTCACTAAACAACACACATACTGTTTTGTTACATTGGTTGCCAACCCAGCGACATGTCTACACTCTCCCCTTCTTGACCTTGGGTTCCTGTTTCCATTTGTCCAATTTTCCTGTCTCCTCATGCCTTCTTGTCCTTGCCCCTGGACTGGTGTGCCCATTTAGTCTTGTATACATGGTTGAGCTACATGTGTTATTGTTTGTTTTATGGACCTGGCTAATCTTTGGCTGAAGGGGGAACCTCAGGATTGACTTCAGTACTGAGTTAAAAGGGTGTCCAAGGGCCCCTAGCATACTTCTAATGCTTGTTAAGTTTGCATTTTATGATACTGTTTTATATCCTCAATTCACAAAAACAGCTTATTGAAAAAAAATGATGACAATATTGCCTACCATTCATACTAATGTCATAACTTAAGTAGAGGAAATAAGTGTGAATATAGAATTTGAATCTCTATGTGCTGAGCAAGAGATTCTGTAGGATGTTTTCAAAACATCAGTGAAACATATAAATGAATTAGGAAGGACAAGGATGACCATATCTGAACTTTTTTTTGGGGGGGGGCGGTGAGGGAAGGGGCTGCAATCCATTCACCACTAACCAGTGACACATTGCCTGCAAATATTTGCATGTCACCATCAAAGTTTTCACAGTTTTTAAAATTGTTACTGAAAATACAGCAAAACATATACCAATTCAGCCATTTCTATATTAATTTATTGACATTGATCATATCCTTCAAGTTGTGCAACCATCCTCACCCTCCTTTTCCAAGTTGTTCGTCTCCATTAACATAAACTCACTTCCCCCTAAGTTTCCTATCTAACTTTCAAGTTGCTGTTGTCAATTTTATTATGTGTAGATCTCCAAAAAAGCACAATGCTTAAGGCAGACATTCCTTACTAGAAAAAAAAAAAAAAAAAATTTTTTTTGTTTTTTTTTAATTCCTTACTACTTAAGCTAAATTGTTTGGTTCAAAGAAGACTTCAGGGGACATTTTTGGCTTAAGGTTTAAACATCTCAGGGCAGTATTTTCAGGGGTTTATCTAGCCTCAATGTCTCCAGAAGGTCTGGGTTCCATGAGAATTTGAAATTCTGCGTTTTGGAAACCTTGGTGGCATAGTGGTTAAGAGTTTGGCTACTAACCGAAAAGTCCGCAGTTTGAATTCACTGGGTGCTCCTTAGAAACCCTATGGGGCAGTTTTACTATGTCCTATACGGACGGCACTGGATCCGGTTCGGTTTGGTATAGGGTTGCTATGAGTCAGAATCGACTCAACGGCAAGTGGTGTGTGGTGGTGTGTTCTGCATTTTTCTCTCTTTTTATCAGGATTCTTCTATAGAGTCTTATTTTTAAAGCATTCTTTTTAATAAAAGAGTTATGTAATTATATTTTTCCAGAAAAAGTATAAGGTAATACATCTCAGCATAAAATTTATCATGCAAGATGGAGAAGAGACCAATGTTAATGGATATATCACCCAAAGTCGTATTCCTTAAAACCAGGTATAAGATACTGTTGACTGAGAAATGTGTAAAAAGCAGTTTCAACATGATTAACAAATATAATCAGAGAACAAAACAAATTATTGGAAAAAGAAAATTACACAATATAGGTGACAATGTGGAAGAACAATTCCTATCGCGAGTTCTAGAAGATATTTTGTGAGCAAAACCACTCACGTGCAGTGTATGAATCATTATTTGGCATATGTGTGGAATCGACTCGACGGCACTAGGTAGGATGTTAGCATACCTGAGTGAGAAGTCCTCAACAACTTGTTCTGTTTATGCCTGAAAACTCATGAATATAGAAAACAGGATTCAACTGGGAAATAAAGTTTTGTTGTAGACTGGAAAGAATGTATTAGGGTCCTTAATGATGGAACGCCACCTATGTGGACAGCAGTGAAGGTGGTTTTTAGGTAAATAAAAGGGTTATACAAAAAGCCAATCAGCACTCTTCCTTAAAAGAGAGCAGTTATTTGTCAACAGTAAGCAGTCAAGATGTTGATTCAATGTTGAAGGGAATAGAAAATACAATCAAATTCTGATTACCTAAATCTACCTCTTTTCTATATTGCTGTATGAAGAACAGGAGCCCTGGTGGTGCAGTGGGTAAAGTGCTCGGCTCCCAACCCAAGGTCAGCGGTTTGAACCCACCAGCTGCTCCATGAGAGAAAGACGTGACAGTCTGCTTCAGTAAAGATTTCCAGCCTTGGACACCTTGTGGGGCAGTTCTACTCTGTCCTATAAGGCCCCTAGGAGTTGAAAGCTCAACAGCAGTGGTTTGGGGTTTGGTATGAAGAACTGGATAAGAAGCACGAAACTTTTTTTCCTCTGATACTGCCTGTTTAGAGGAAAGGTACTCACGTGAGGTTTGAGATAAGGGCAGAGTTTAAAAACATTTCTTTGAGATATTGTTAATGTCAGTAAGGACCCTTTCCTTGAGTTTAGGTACCTCGCTCAAGTGACATATAAACCAATCCGTCCACTGTCTTGGAGAGCCATGCAGGTGTATGATGTGAATTTTAATGGTAAGAAGATCAGATAGTTTTAACTTCGTGCAAATGGCTCAGGTCTACAAAGCTTCATTTTCCCCCCACCATCTCATTTTCTTGGATTACTGCAAAAGCATACCAGTATATTTCGGAAAAAAAAAAAAAAAACATCTAAATTCTGCAACATAACACGAAAAAAATACTTTCCTGAACTGAATGCAAAAGACGGATTGGGAACCCATTTAACACCATCTCACAAGTTGAAAAACTGAACTTCCCAGGTTTGATTGTGACCTAGTGTCTGGTGGAGGACTGAAAGTAGTGAGAAGTGACTTAGTAATTTGTAAGCCCTTGTTTGATCAAACTAGAATTATTCAACAACACCATCAAACACTTGCTACCGTTCCTAAGGGGTTATAATTAGGTGTCAATATTTTCCAATTTAGTGTAAATAAAGAGTAAAAGAAGAAAGTAAATGGATGCAACATCTATTCTATTGCTCAGTTTATTTATTGGGCACCGAATCGGAATCAACTCCACCATAGTGGGTTTGGTTTGATTTTGAGTGTACATATATTCCTTGCTGAAAGATTGCAAAGATGTCATCTATTTCATCATTTTTAATGCTGAAAATATTACGATGCTTTTCAAATATCCAAGTCCAGTGCAAAGATTCAGTAATGATATAAAGAAATACTGTGTACAGTGAAACCTCTAAGAGCCGGAACTAGACGGGACTGCCTTGTTTTTCTGGGTCTTGGAAGTTTTCTGCCTTTAACAGGGTCCAGCCACTTTTCTATTGTTCTCTATTTAGTGGAAAATTTTGAGTTTTCCTTCTCTTGGAGCCCTAGTGGCACAGTGGTTAAGAACTACCCATGCCAGCCATAAGATCAGCAGTTCGAATCCACCAGCTGCTCCTTGGAAACCCTATAGGGCAGTTCTACTCTATCTTATAGTGTCGCTATGAGTTGGAATCAATTTGACAGAATGTTTTTTTTTCTTTGTTTGTTTTCTTTGACAGGTTCCTGCCTTACACAGGTTCCAGCTTTTGCAGGTTTTACTGTATATGAATAAAGCTTGGAGCATGGTCATCAAGAATTAATACTATGAATTAAATATGTGGTTTATCATTAAGTTAAAAGTTGCAGTCTTTTTTTAATACCAAAAATCTGATAGCTCTCATGTGTAGTGGATGCCTGCTAAGTAGTCCATAGGTGCAAAGTGTGAGAACATTGTTACATATGTCAAATGCCAGCTCCCCAAATATACCAACACAACCTATTGATAAGACAATGCTGAATTTATTGCTTACTGAGGTAAGGGAGAACATCATCGACAGACTTTGGAACTGTCTTGGAGGAGAAAAGGCAGGGTCAGTATATATTTAGAATTTGAAACTTGATTTAAGGCAGATGTTTCAATATGGGTTGGTGGTGATGGAGTTTCATTACAATTGGCTAAAGATCATGAATTACAGTTTATGATTGGTAGAAACAGCAAGGCAAGAATTTTGAGGAGTTCAGGAGAGTCTAAGGGTAGAGACTGTTGATGCTTCCCAAGAAGAGTTGATGAGTCTTTTTGGAAGTTCCTGTAATAAACAGGTTATTTGCCTGAGCAAGATTCTTCTCGACTAGTCAACTTTTGCTAATGAAAACAATGGAATAGTGAAGTCATGTTAATGTAGACTGTAGGTGTATAGGGTCCACAGGGTCCTAGCTGTGTGGAGACTGATAATTCTCAAAGAACGTGTCAAGTTAAATCAACCATATTTTAATGGTAGCAAATAACACAATTACATAGAGGGCAAGCCAAGGGATTCTCCTAATGTAGATATTTTTTCTAACATTTTGATAACATTCTAAACTAATCCTTTATTAGGTGTAGTCACTCAGCGTGGGAGAAATGACTTCTATGGTACATCAGGTTAAGAAAAACAACAACTATAGAGTACAATGATGAATGAACTACATCTCTGTTGCATGGACTCGTATCACTGAGGTTAAAAGGAAATATAAAGACCCTTAGTCATTCTTCCCCAGACTAGATTCAATTCAGTTTTAGCATGTGAGTATGATTTTGGTAAGGGTATGTTTTAATTTTCAGTTGATCATAGACCCATAATTCTATTTTGTTTGTGGCTGTGGGCTTGGCTTACAAATTTCTTATTAACCATGTCATAAATGGAGATTTCCTGATTAAATATTAAAGAAATCACTTAATGGTCGTAAAGATCTTCATCAGACCACACTAGTCTACTCATTTTCCCAATGCTCAACAAATTAATAATTATTATACATTAGTGCAATGCAATAGTGTGTGTAGTCATTAAAATGAATGAGCCAGAGAGAGGGAGAGAGAAATAGGTAGAAACAAATGTTTTACAAGATATATTGTTAACTGAAAAAAGCAAGGCCCAGACAATGTATAAAATATAATACTATTCACAATGAGGTACTACTTTACACCCACTAGGATTGATGTAAAGAAAAAAATGGGAAATAAGTTTTTGCAAAGATGTGGAGAAATTGGAACACTTATACAATGCTGGTGGGAAAGTAAAATGGTTCACCTGCTGTGAAACAATTTGGCAGTTCTTCAAGAAGTTAAATATAGAATTACCATAAAAAAAAAAAAAAACCCTAAAAACAAAGCCAGTCGCCCTCAAGTCAGTTCCAACTCATGGCAACATCAAATGTGTCAGAGTAGAGCTGTACTCCATAAGGTTTTCAAAGGTGAATTTTTTGGAAGTAGATCACCAGGCCTTTGTTCTGAGGTACCCCGGTGCAACCGAGCCTGTTAACCATTTACACCACCCAAGGACTACTAATCTGCAATTGCCAATATGCTTTCTGTCACTATGCATTTGCCTATTCTGGATATTTTATGTAAATGGAATCATACGATGTGTGGCCTTTTATGTCAGGCTTCTTTCACTTAGCCTGTTTTCAGAGTTCATCTGTGTTATAGCATTTGTCAGTATTTCACTCCTTCTGTATGGCTGAATAATATTCCATTGTATGAATATACCACATTTTGTTTATCCATTCATCAGTTGATGACAAAGATTGTTTCCACCTTTTAGCTATTGTGAATAGTGTTGCTATGAACATTTTTGTACAAGTTTTTGTTTGAATACCTCTTTTCATTTCTACTGGGTATATACCTAGGAATGAAATTGCAGGCTTGATCACTTAAAATTATTTCAACTTTGCTTTATATTTGAAAATTTTTATATTAAGATGCTGGAAGAAAAAAACAAAAACAATGAGAAAAATTATTTTGCTCATATTTCAGGTAAAACAATATTTTTCTGGCAGGTATTGCCAGAACATTATTTTAGTTTGACTTTAATTTGTGTATAACAGAGTTAGGTTAATTAGTTAAAATGCTCTTAAATAAATAATTTGCCTGGAAACATTTATGAAACAGTGCTGTGGTCATGAAGAAAGAAGTGCAGCTAATATAATTCATAATTTGATATCTAATTTGAATAGGACTGTGCATATATTAGGAAACCCTGGTGGTGTAGTGGTTAAGTGCTATGGCTGCTAACCAAAGGGTTGACAGTTCAAATGTGCCAGGTGCTCCTTGAAACCTCTCTGGGGCAGTTCTACTCTGTCCTGTAGTGTTGCTATGAGTCAGAATCAACTCGATGGCAGTGGGTTTGGGTTTTTTTGTGCATATATTAAAAATTCAGAACCATAACTTTTACCTATAACAAGAGTAACATGCCAATCAACAAGTTCTCAAGATAGAGTATGTATAAAACTCTTGAATAACTAAGCCATATCTAACTTTTTCAAGACTAAGTGAACTTGAATAAAAAAACCTTGAGGTCCTGCCTTAAACTGTGTAGATGAATAAACAGAACATTTGAGAAACCATTTTAATTCTCCTGGAATCCAGATTTCTGGGTCCATGGAGTTGGGGTGACCCACCCAGGCCATTTGCACTTAGGTTTCCTTTAGAACCTTGAACCTTTAAGGAACTGGCTTTCCTTGGGGGCACCTTCAAGCCAAGCAATGGCCTAGTAAGCAGTTTAGCAGAAACCATTTTGCCTTAGGCATTGGACTCTTTTGGAGAATTATCTATTTGTAGCCAGTTTTCAGACACAGTAACTGCAGGGTCTGACTGGAAGCTCCCTTATAGGATATATGGCATGTCCTTAATGACTCTGTTTACAACTGGCTGACCCCGAAGCCCTGCACAGGCTCTGAGAAACCACATGGAAGGAATTTACAGAGACCCTCAGGAGACTACCCTGCTCCACTCGAACCACCTACATAGCCTACTTTCACTATCCGCTTTTCTCAGTGCCTTCCAGGTAGCTTCAGGTTGATGCCGCTTGATTCAAATTGTATCTACTCACAATAAATATATTCTCTGTTACACTAATTCCTGGTGTTTGTGTGTTTAGGTTTTTAACATTTCATTTTCTTAAGTCAATTTGTCTTAATGAATAAGTTAGTTTTGATCCACAAAAGCTATTAATTTTCCGGGAATTTTAACAAAATGGTCATTTCTATAATAGTTCAATTTTAGAACCGACTTTAAAATACTAAATTTTGATTCAATTTAAACATGTTTATTGGGTTACATTTTGCTAGAAACAAGTTTATAAAGGCCAAGATAGCATGGAATAACATTGTAAAACTACTTTGTCTTTCTTCATCTTCCTTCCTTTCACAGTCATATCTTTTTCTTTTTAAAATTGAGAGAGAATCAAACCTTACTTTATCCTCCTTTTAAAACAGAACCTAAATGCTGCTAATTATTTTGAAGAACTTGCAATGGCATCTTAAAGTAGAATGTGGAATTTTAGTGACATCTTGTGGCCAAGATTTTCCCTGAGTGTTCTATGCCTGTGTTATAAAATTGACTTTGTAATAGTGGTCTTCCAACTGGGAAAAGTGTACCCCTGAGGGTACCTGAAGACTTCTGAAAAATTAAGCTGGTACGAGAACTTTTAAGGCAATCGATTTCCTGATGGCCAGTCTCCTGCACTCTCACTAAACTGACCTGTCTGTGCTGTGGTGTAGGCACTGCCACATTTCTTCTTTCCAACCTTCCCTTTTACAGTTACCCATCTCTCACTTTACTAAACAAAGACCTACTTCTCAGCCCGCCTGAGTCTTACTATAGTGCACTGCTCTGGGGTATAATGTCTCTGGGTGCTAAACAGAGGGAATATTGGATCCTTGGCATGGACGTAGGGAAAGGGACTCACTACAATAACCATTCAACAAAAATTTTGCAAGTCAAGTGGCTTCCGAACTTTCTTTAAAATATTTGGTTTCAACAATACTAAAGAAAAACCTGATTGAGTATTCACCTGCTAGATTGTTCATTAAAAAATAGATCTGGCCTACTTTGGTGAGTAGTATCTGGGGTCTTAAAAGCTTGCGAGTGGCCATCTAAGATACATCTATTGGTCTCATTATTTCTGGAGCAAAGGAGAATGAAGAGAGACACAAGAAAGCAATTAGTCTAAAGGACTAATGGAACACATGAACCACAGCCTCTACCGGTCTGAGCCCAGAACAACTAGATGGTGCCTGGTTACCACCACCAGCAGCTCTGTCAGGCATCACAATAGAGGGTCCTGGACAGAGCAGGAGAAAAATGTAGAAAAAAATCCAAATTCACGAAAGTAGATCAGACTTAACTAGCTTGACAGATACTGGAGGAACCCCTGAGACTACGGCCCCCTGACACCTTGCTAACTCTGAACTGAAGCCGCTCCCGAAGTCTACCTTTCCGACAAAGATTGGACAGGCCTATAAAACAAACAACAACACACGTGAGGAGCGTGCTTCTTAGTTCAATCAAGTATACAAGATCAAATGGGCAACATCTGCCCAAAAGGAAAGGCAAGAAGGCAGGAAGGGGCAGGACAATTGGACGAATGGACAGGGAGAACCTGGGGTGTAAGGGGAAAGTGGGAGAATACTGACACATTGGGGGGATTGCAACCACTGTCACAAAACTATTTGTGTATCAACTTTTGAATGAGAGACTAATTTGCA
The DNA here is from genome assembly GCF_024166365.1 of Elephas maximus indicus. NCBI lineage: Eukaryota > Metazoa > Chordata > Mammalia > Proboscidea > Elephantidae > Elephas > Elephas maximus. The sequence goes on from NC_064836.1 coordinate 60,836,642, forward strand.
CTATAAACTTTCACCTGAAACACAATAAAATAAATCTTGACAATAAGTCACTGAGATTTTTTCTTTTGATCTGAAATGTACGTATACTAAAACACAAGTCTTTAAAGAAAAGTATTCAAAATATTGTGTGACATGATTTCATTCCTATCTACTTAGTAGCATAAGCATGACTTATGCTTATATCCAAAATAAAAACCAAAAAAATAACAGAATTTATGACAAGCCCTGATTTATTAAAGCATTAAGAATATTAACCCATTTCATTAAATTATGCATTTCCAGTAAAATATGTATACAGAAATTCAGACCAGATTCAGAAGACGACATGGAACCAGGGATATCATTGCTGATGTCGGATGGATCCTGGCTGAAAGCAGAGAATACCAGAAGGATGTTTACCTGTGTTTTATTGACTATGCAAAGGCATTTAACTGTGTGGATCCTAACAAATTATGGATAACATTGTGAAGAATGGGCATTCCTGAACACTTTCTTGTGCTCATGAGGAATCTGTACATAGATCAAGAGGCAGTTGTTTGGACAGAACAAGGGGATACTATGTGGTTTAAGGTCAGGAAAGGTGTGCATCAGGGTTGTATCCTTTCACCATACCTACTCAATCTGCACGCTGAGCAAATAATCCAAGAAGCTGGACTATATGAAGAAGAACGGGGCATCAGGATTGGAGAAAGGCTCATTAACAACCTGCATTATGCAGATGATACAACCTTGCTTGCTAAAAGTGAAGAGAACTTGAAGCACTTACTAATGAAGATCAAAGATCACAGCTTTCAGTATGGGTTACACCTCAGCATAAAGAAAACAAAAATCCTCACAACTGGACCAATGAGTAGAATCATGATAAACGGAGAAAAGATTGAAGTTGTCAAGGATTTCATTTTACTTAGATCCACAATCAACAGCCATTGAGGCAGCAGTCAAGAAATCAAAAGACACATTGCATTTGGTAAATCTGTTGCAAAGAACCTCTTCAAAGTGTTGAAGAGCAAAGATGTCACCTTGAAGACTAAGGTGCACCTGACCCAAGCCGTGGTATTTTCAATCACATCATATGCATGTGAAAGCTGGACAATGAATAAGGAAGACTGAAGAAGAATTGATGCCTTTGAATTGTGGTGCTGGCGAAGATTATTGAATATACCATGGACTGCCAAAATAACGAACAAATGTGTCTTGGAAGAAGTACAACCAGAATGGCGAGACTGCATCTTACATACTTTGGACATGGTGTCAGGAGGGATCAGTCCCTGGAGAAGGACATCATGCTTGGTAAACTATAGGGTTTGCAGAAAAGAGGGAGACCCTCAACAAGATGGATTGACACAGTGGCTGTAACAATGGGCTCAAGCATAACAACTACTGTGAGCACGGCCCAGGACCGGGCAGTGTTTTGTTCTGTGGTACACAGGGTTGCTAGGAGTCAGAAGTGACTCGATGGCACATAACAACAACAACAACAACATTTATGTTAATTTGATCAGCTGTGTAATAAAATTATACTCAAAATTATAATGGCTTAATCCAGAAGAAATAATTTTAGCACTTAAAATGTGGTCACAGTAAAAGAAAAACCAAAAAACTGTGTTCATATTTTTGTTGCATAGAAGTGTTATATTGATCAATTAGTTTCTTAAAGCTGAAATATATCAAATGAGGACAAAAATCTGTGGGGCGACCAGAAGAAAAGTACAAGCTAAAGGAGTACAAATAAAACGTCTACATCTGAAGGGGAGCTTAGTTATGAAATTTATACTGTTGCTGGATCCCTGGTGGCACGGATGGTTAAGCACTGGCCGACTAGCTGGAAGGCTAGCAGTTGGAGACGCCCCCAGAGGTGCCTCCGAAGAAGGGCCTGGTGACAGCTCTGCTCTGAAACTAGATGCCAGCTCCAGCTTCGTTGGGGGTAAACTTTGTAAACATTCTTTTAGGAGCGAGGTGAGCAAATTTGGAAAGCAGAGCCAGGTATCGTTTAACCGGGGCCTCAGGTCACCCACCCAGACAGAGATCCACTTCGCTTGGGAAGAAACTGCTTTCACCTGGGCTTTAGATATGTGGTCATATTTTCTGAAATTAAAATTGGGACAAAACCGGAGAACTCCACAGACTATTTCAAGTCAAAACTGTACTCCTAAATCTAGGGAACAGTTGTCTCTACAGCACAAGGTAGAAATCACGGCAAAAGACAAAATTTCAGGAGAATTTTTTTGTCTTTTTCCGATTAGAATGGCCATATCCTGTATTTGTTTTATTGTAAGATTTCAGTGAGTGTAAACTGCACGATGGATGTAATTACTTTTGGGAGCTAAAAGGTAGCATCACTTTCAATAGATACATTGAATAAAAACACAATTTCCAACTTCAGGAATATTAAAACAAGAGTGTGTGCATGTGGGGGAGTGCCTGAAGATCAAAGAAATAAGCAGCATACACACAACAGGTTTCTAAATATAAGTTTAGTTTTTTTTTTTTTTAAACGTGGGAAAGTTAAATATGTGTGACTTGCATTCATCAATGTTACTAACGTTTGTTGTTTGTTGCCCGAGAGTCCGTTCCAACCCATGTCGACCTTATGTATAACAGGACAAATAGTAACAGCGAAACCAATAATCTCTGTAATCAACATGACACTGTTGGGCACTGGAGTTCCACACAGGTACAGAATACAGTCAGTTTTTTATATAAACAGAAGAAAATTTAATAAAGAGAAGGTAACAGTTGGTCCAAGCAGTTTGGAAACATGAATAAGCTATGCAATTCAAAGTTTATTGGAACACAACCACTCTCATTCATTTATTGTCTGGCTGCTTTTGCAGTTTTGACAGAAACTTTATGGCCTACAAAGCCTAAGATATTTATTTTCAGATTTTTAACACAACACAAAAAGTTTGCCTCTCCCGTAATGTAGAGGAATAGTTTTATAGGCAGGGGAAAGAAAAGACGCAAAGGCTCAGTGGTAGAAATTCTGTGTGTTGAATAGGAGTAGAAGAAAAGTTGGTAGAAGCAAGTTAGGCTCTGCTGAGAAATGGAAACTTTACATAGAGGCACTGACTCAGCAATTTTAGGAGCCAGGAAATGATTTTCACAGAGCTCTTTAAAAAGGAAGGTTAATTTGGCAGCAGAGTATAACAGTATCATATAAAATAGGTAAGAAGGTGGTGTTAACAACTGCGATGGGGAAACAAGTTAGAAGATTATTAAAAAAAAAAAAATTGCCATCGAGTCAATTTGGACGCATATTAAGTGATACTATAGGACAGAGTAGAACTGCCTCTTAGGGTTTCCAAGGAGGCTGATGGATTCAAACTGCTGACTTTTTGGTTAGCAACCAAACGCTTAACTGCTGTGCTGCTAGGGCTCCTAGAAGATTATAGCAATGATGTAATTATGAGGCAATGATATAATTATAAATATAGATATAATATAGGTGTCAGTGCCCATTTGGTAATGAAAGAAAGGGACAGATGAAAAACATTAATTTTAATATTTATTATTAACCGTCAATAGCAATATGATTTTAAGACCTTTATAATCCAGATTTTAGGGTTAGTAAACATTATTTGATCTAGATCTGTTATACAGAGCCATTTAAGTAATGACTTCATTCCAAATGTGAAACCATCAGGAAACTGAAACTAAAAAAAAAAAAAAAAAACTGAACGTAATGTTAATTTAGCCTTTATGGAACCATTTCTTTACTAAGGAAGGCCCCTAGGTGGCGCAAACAATTTACACTGGATTGCCAACCTAAAAGTTGGCAGTTCGAATCTATCCAGCAGTACCATAGAGGATAGTACTGGAAATCTGCTCTGTTAAGATTGTTGTTGGGTGCCGTCAAGTGGGTTCTGACTCAGTGACCCCACGTGAGAGAGAGTAAAACCGCCCCATAGGGGCAGTAATCTTTATGGAAGCTGATTGTCAGGTCTCTTCTGTAGAACCTCTGGGTGGATTTGAACCATCAGCCTTTCAGTTAGCAGCTGAGGGCTTAACAGTCGTGCCACCAGAGCTTCTTTTTGTTAAGATTATAGCCAAGAAGCCCTATGGAGCAGCTCTATGCGGTAACACATGGAGTTGCCATGCGTTGGATTCAACTTGATGGCACCAACAACATTTACTAATAATTTATTCTGTGTCTACTATGTTCTAGGCACTATTATTGGTGGTGAATGAAAGAATAGTGATCAAAGGACAAAAAAAAAAAAAAAAAAGAAACTTCAGTCCTCATGGGCTTACACTCTAGTAGAGCGAGAAAGGCAATAAAAACATAAAATATAAAGTATGTCAGATGGTGATAAGAGCTGTACGGAACAAAGTAGTAGGGAAGGGGGTAAGGTATTTTTTATGCAGGGTGAAGAGGGAAAATCTCCCTGAGAATGCAACATTTAAAGGAAGACTTGAAGGTGGTGAAGGAGTGAATAAAGGTGGTGGTTGGAAAATAAGATACCTGAAATCAATACTAAGAAGGAGATGCAGTTACAAGTAATAAAGTGTAGGGTATGCTGACAGGAATGGATGGGAACAGAGCGCGAGAACCAGATTATTGGGGTAGGGAACTACGTAGTTGGTGACTGTTGGAAGGATCTATGACATCACAGGAGCAATGTTAGAGAAGGAAACACTGAACCAGGATTTAAAAAATCCTTAAAGATGGGGAATGACTGAAGATCTGTAGATGATTGTGGGTGAGGAGGGTGTTGGCTGGCATAGTCAGATGGCATGAAATTCGGAGTATTTTTAGGAAGAAGGGAGCATGAACTATCACCTTCCTGACAACTGATGAGTGAAAAAAGCTTCTACTTGAGGGGACTGAGGAGGGAGAGAAATCCTCAAGTTAGACTGTAAGAAAGTTTGAGAGAGCATTCATTAGAGAGCTGATGGGACATTTAGGAGAAAAAAAAAAAACTATTAAGTACAAAAACCACTGGCCTCAAGAAGGGGCCATTTCAGCCCTAACTTAGAAAGTCTTGGATCTGTTTTTATGGTGATATGAAAATTGCTGTATTTTCTTACTTTTATCAAGATGTGATTTCCTGGGCACTGTGCACAATTATAATTTGGGAAAATAAGATGTTAAGTGCCATAGGAGAGTCTATTACTTAAAGAAGTACAGTGGTAAATCTCTCTGTAAAATGACGAGTCTTTATGAAATAGATTTGTCACACTCTCTTCTGACTGCCGGATTCCCCACAAGGACCGCCTATGACTGTTGAGGGGAGAATCACCGATGCCGGCAGTGACTGGCTGTGAAGGAGCACGGGGCAGATGCCAGCACTGGGAGTGATAGCTGCGCTAATAATGGCTGCAGCAAGAGGAATTTTGATCACTGCTAAGGAGGAGTCTGGGAGCACCGCTGGAACTAGACAGGGGTGAAGATGCTGAATAAGCGATTTCTTTTTTGGCACTGTTTTATCCACATTACTTTGGTTTCTCGTTTTCAAATTGATGTGGTCTGTGTTGGCCTTGCAATCGCTCTTCATTAATAGTATGGTGATGATGGATGATGCCTATCTGCTGAAAAGAAGTTCTGGAATGCTGCTCTGTCTTTTGCAAATCTGGAAAAAAAAAAAAAAAAACAATTTTACACACCAAAAGTAACCATTACTTTTCCAGAAGAGGAAGTATTCTGGAGAAGCTGCTAAGAATTAAAAAATGTGAATGAGTAGAGATATCATAGCTCATTAAAGTGATGGAGGTGGGGTGAAAAGGCTGTACAATGAGGCAGTGAAAGGTCTACAATAGAGCTGGCAAATATGTAATTCCAAAACTCCTCCTGCCTTCTTCACCCCCAACCTATAGTAGACATTGATAATCAATCTTCTCATTCTTTCCCACTGAGCTTAAAAGAGGCCAGGCAGCTTTTAATACAATTTTCCAGGCACCATTCCTAATCAATTGGCATTAGAAAGAGAGATGAAAGCCAGCCATCATCTCAGGTTTAGATCTGTTCTGTGCCTCAAGGCAAATGCAATCTCCTTGTTCTTCCTTCAAAGACGGCCAAGTCCTTGAACCACATGTCAGTGTTTGTTAATCTGGTCAGTTATTTAATAACATTAATTTCATATTCTTGCTATGAATTTTATTGTCCCACAGCTGTGGGACTTACCTTTCGATGGTTTGTAATGTAGATTTATTTATATACACCCACACCTCACTTATTGACATGGTTAGGTTCCAAAGACCAGGTTGTTATGTGAAAATAGGCATTATTCAAAAATGTAGGATGATTAAAAAATGGAAGATGACTACATTATTACATAACTGCCTAATTACATCATTACATAACTGCCAAATTATATCACCACATAACTGCTAAACCACTGAAAATCATGGCCCAGCCAAATCAACACATAGCCTAACCATCACAGCCAGTGTTACTCTCACCTCACGCCTCAACATTCATTACTGCCAGATGTATGTTGTTAATGTAAAAAGTAGTCAAATAGTAGATTTTTTATTATTGTCATAAATGTGAAATGTCAGATAATGAGATAATCAATAAGTGAAGATTACGTGTAGTGACTTTGGTATTGTGAGATGATGAACAATGCAGTAAATCCTCCATGGGGATTATAGTGACATATAAAATCTTGTTTAATAACTTAAGACCTGAATCTCTAGTATTGTAATGATAATATATAAATAGATTGTTTAAGTTAATGACATTGATTATATCTAATATTTACATATGAATAGATCATTAACTCTTCTAATACTTGTGATTTCAGTAACAAATTTCTCTTGGGAAGTTAATTTTAAATGTATTTAATTAAAAATTCCACTTAATATGAATAATGCATTTAATCATGTATTTATGTAGTTTAGAGTTTGGAGACATCTTAGAGATTATCTAGTCTTGCCTAAAAAGTAATGCAGAAATTTCTTCTTCAGATTTCTTACAGTTAGGAAGTTAGGCGGTGGTCACCATCTCCCTAAATAGATGATTTAATTTTGGGGCAATATAATTACTAAAGGAGCTCTGGTGGCGAAGTGGATTAGAAGTCAAGCCACTAATCTAAAAGTTGGCAGTTTGAATCCAACAATTGCTCCTTGAAAAAGCTATGGGGCAGTTCTACTCTGTCCTATAGGGTCACAATGAGTCGGAATTGACTCAACTGCACACAACAACGTAATTACTAAAAATGCTTTCTTTTTAAAGAAAATCCCAGAAATAGTGTTATTTCACCATTAAATAAGTCATTTTTTTTTTTTCTAGTGAAGGAGGGATTTGCTGACAAAACAATGCCATTGTGACCTTAACAAAATTAAAATGGGATAATAGATGAAATAAAAGGAGATCTCATGGAACAGTGGTTAAGTCCTTGGCTGCTATCTGAAAGGTCTTGTGGTTTGAACCTACCAGCTGCTCCAGGGGAGAAAGATGTGGCAGTCTGCTTCCATAAAGATTTACAGCCTTGGAAACCCTATGGGGCAGTTCTACTCTGTCCTATAAGATTGCTATGGGTGGGAACCAACTTGACAACAATGGGATTGGTTTTGGTTTTAAAAGATGAAATAATTATCAAAACATTTTTATGGTTGTTTTAGCTGGATGGGCATTGTTATGGTCTCTCCTTTTGAGTTTTTGGACATCTTCATAATAAAAATGTTTTTAGAGTATAATTAGAAATAACCAAAAGAAAACATATATATTTCATTAAAAAAATTAAGAACAAACACATTCTTATGTTTAATGGAAATCCACCACTTTATAATTTAAATTCATTGTTAGAAACCAGGTCTGATAGCATTCCCCCTGCTTTTTCTTTGAATAATTTTATGGTTTTAGTTTGAACATTTAAGGCCTTAATCCATTTTGAATTTGTTTTTGTGTATGGTGTGAGGTATGGATCCTGTTTCATTTTCTGCCTGTGGAAATCCAGTTTTCCCAGTGCTATTTATTGAAGAGACTCTTCTTTCCCCATCAAATGAACTTAGCACCTTTGTCAAAAATCACTTTACCATGGATGTGTGGGTTTTTTTCTGGACTCTCAGTTCTCTTCCATTAGTCTCTGTATCTATCGTTATACCAGTACCAGGCTGTTTCGACTACTGTAGCTGTATAGTAGGTTTTAAAATCACAAAGCATGAGTCCTTATACTTTGTTCTTCTCTTTCAACATTGCTTTAGCTATTTGGGGCCTCTTACCATCCCATCTAAATTTGAGGTTTTTTTTTTTTTTTTTCTCTGTAAAGAAGGCTATTTGAATTATGATCAGGATTGTGTTGAATCTGTAGGTTGTTTTGGGTAGTATTGACATCTTAACGATAATAAGGCTTCCAATCCATGAACATGGAACATCTTTCCATTTACTTAAGCCTTCTTTAATTTCTTTCAGCAGTGTTTTATAGTTTTCATTGTACATCCTTCACATCCCTGGTCAGATTTATTCCTAGGTATTTTATTCTCTTAAATGCTATTGTAAATGGAATTATTTCTCTAATTTCCCTTTCCGATTTCTCATTGCTGGTGTATAGAAACCCATCCAATTTCCATTTGTTGACCTTGTACCCTGCAACTTTGCTAAATTCCTCTATTAGCTCTAGAAGTTTTCTTTTGGACTCTTTGGGATTTTCTATATATAGGATCATACCATCTGTGAATAAAAATACTTCTTTTTTTCCAATCTAGATACTTTTTATTTCTTTTTCTTGTCTTATTGCTCTGGCTAGGACTTCTAACACAATATTGTGATTCTTTCTTGACACCACCTCATAGGGTGGCTGTGAAGGTTAAATGAATTGGTAGATATAGAATAATGCCTGACATAGAGTAAATGTTGCATTTATTATTATTATTTCCATTATTGCTTGTACTCATCATTCCATTAGACAATACAATAAGAAAAAATAATGGTATAAGGATTGGAAAGAACTAAACAAAATTGTCATTATTCATAGATTGTAAGATTGCATAGAAAACAAGAAAGTCTACATTATTAGAATTAGTGAGACTTTAGTTAATTGCATTTCTCTAAACCAATAACAAAAAAAATTTAAATATACTTAAGAAATAGCAACTAAAAGATAAGGTATCTTGATTAAGTTGAAGAGGCATATGACGAACATGAAGAAAATTACAAAACTTTACTGAAAGAAGAGTAAAGGAAATTTATATCATCTTCATCTATTTTTTTTTCATCTATAGAAAGATTCAATACATTAAAGATGCTAATGTTCCCCCAAATTAATCTAAAAATGCTATAAACTTAAAATAAAAATACCATCAGTTTTGTTTTTTTTTAATTTTTTTTTATGGAGCTTAAAAAGTAATTCCAAAATTTATAACAGTGATGGGCCAAGGAAACCAAGACAATTTTGAAACAAACAAGGAGTGGAGACTAACTTACCATATTTTAAGACATTATAATTATAGTAATTACTTCTGTGTGCTATTTGTGTGGGATGGACATTAGAGCAAATGGACAGAAGAGAGATCCAGCAAATTTAAAAGCTTGGTCTATGTCATAAGTTGCATTTTAGGCCCATGGGGAAAGAATAGGTGATTTAATAATAGCTCTTAGTACCACTGATGATCCATATGGAAAGAAATACCACTCCAACTTCCAAAGAAATCACTTCAATTTGGTTTAAGTGTGGAAAGCAAATCTTTCAATTTCTTAGAAGAAAATGAAGGAGCACTCATTTGACCACAGGATAAAGAAGTATTAATTAAACTAGAGACAAGAAAACAAGAGAAAGATGGTTGAATTGGCTAAATTTGCATAAAATTAATTTATGTGAAGCTTAACTAAGCACTAAATAATTATTAGGTATAATAAGCATTTTAAGTAAATTCTGTGTATCTAAAGAAAGCGTTTTAAAAACCCACAAAAATAAGCCAAGGTATATACTTTCAAAGGTATTTAAAAGTAAAAGTGAAAAAGATTAACTTACAGAATTTATAAAATCTCTTAAAATGTATGTAAGGAAATAACAACTTATTGAAAAATTGGCAAAATATATTTGCTTGTTAATATAAGACGAACCATATAAGAACCATATAAGAAGAACTGTAAATGACTAATGAACTTGTTCAACTTCATATATAATCTTAATGTTGTTTGCTCTTGCTGTTGTTAAGTGCTGTCAAGTCAGTTCCGACTCACAGCGACTCACTGCAACAGAATGATACACTTCCCGGTCCTATGCCATCCTCACAATTGTTGCTATGTTTGAAATTCTTGTTGCGGCCACTATGATAATTCAAAGCATTGAGCGTCTTCCTCTTTTTTGCTGACCTTCTACTTCACCAAGCATAATGCCTTCTCCATGGCCTGGGTCCTCCTGATAACATGCCCAGAGTGTGGGGGAAGGAGTTTTGCCGTCTTCATTTCTAATGAGCATTCTGTCTGTATTTCCTCCTAGACAGATATTTTCCTTTGTCTGGCAGTCCATAGTACATGGTACATATGTAACCAAGCAAAGTTGTATCACCTGAATATAGCAGGTTGTTAATGAGTCTCCCTCTAATCCTGATGCCTGTTCTCCTTCATATAGTCCAGCTTCTCAGATTATTTGCTCAGCATACAGATTGAATAAGTATGAAAGGATACAGCCCTGATGCACACCTTTCCTGATTTTAAACTATGCAGCATCCCCTTTTTCTGTTCAGACGACTGCCTCTTGGTGTGGATAGTACAGATTAAATTAAAACCACAATAAAATGAAAGTCATACCTATCGAATTAACACAAATTAAAGAGATCTAAGAATACTAAGTTTGGTGAGAATGTGGAGCGATAAGAACACTTTCATGATGCTGAGAGTAAATATTGAAACAAACCCTACACCTCGGTAATTCAACTTTTAGATATATAAACCCAGAAAATCTCTAACATTTATGCACAGGGAAATTTTTTTTAGCAACGTTTTTTGCAATAGTAAAAAGAAGCAGAAGCAATTTAAATGTCTATCAATAGGAGAATGGATCAACAAATTGTATGTTAAGACAATAACATACTCAATATAGTAGAAACAAATGAGTTAGGGTTACATGCAAGTCTAGATGTTAAAAAAGAAAAGAAGTCCAGGATAATATATACAGAATAACACCATGCCAATAAAGTTTAAAAAACTAAATAGTATATTAAATATTGTTTAGGGCTAATACATATATTAAAATTATAGAGAAATGCACATGAATGTAAAATACCCATATTATGGCCATGATTACCTGTGTGAGAGAGGTGGAAAAATTTCTTTAGGGTGGGTACACTGGGATCTTTAGCTATGTTGTTAATTCTTTATTTGTTAGTTATATTTCTTTCTATGCATTCTTGTATATATATTTTTATTGTGTTTTAGGTGAAAGTTTACACAACAAATTAGGTTCACATTTAGCAATTCTTATACAAATTGTTTGGTGACATTGGTTACAATTTTCACAATGTGTCAGCATCCTCATTATTTCCATTCTGTTTGTTCTGTTTCTGTTTATCTAGCGTTCCTGTCCCTCCTTGCCTCCTCATCTTTGCTTTTGGATAAATGTTGACCATTTGATCTCATATAGTTGATTGTTTAAGGGAACACATTCCTCACGTGCAGTATTGTTTATTTTATAAGCCAATCTGTGATTTGACTGAAAGGAGACCTCCAGGAGTGGCTTCAATTCCAAGTTAAAAGGGTATCTTAGGGCAATAGTGTTGGATTTTCCTCTAGTCTCTGTTGGTCCGGTAAGTCTGTTCCTTTTTAGGAATTTGAGTTTTGTTCTACATTTTTCTCCCACTCTATCTGGAACCTTCTGTTGTGTCCTCAGTCAAAATGGTCAGTGGTGGTTCTTCTTGTATATTCGAAGTATTTCAAAATACGTTTTTTGAAGAACTCTAAGAAGTTGAGTAGATAAATTGATTTTGGCTAGAGAGAACCAAAGAAGGTAACTTAAACTGATTATGAAAGAAATAAAAGTGATAAAGGGCAGAGATGGGAGTGGCTCAGGCACCACAGAGTAAGAAAACACCCTGAGCTTTTGCAGTGTAGTTTTTTTTTTTTTGGAGCAAGCTCAGACAATGGCAGAATGTCTGGTTCCACCTGAGCATGGAGACAGGTATAGGATAGTAGGAAAAGGTTCAGGAAAAGCCTTGATCATTAGGGTTTTCTATTTAGTTCACAGACAGTGGGAAACTACTTGGAAATTTTTAACAGGGAATTGTAAAATTTGGACTGTGCTTAGAAATACTAACGTGGTCCAGTGTAAATGAAGACTTGGAATGTAGAAATGGACAGTCTAATAGGTGAAGAGTACTTAAAGAACTACTGCAGTGTTACAGGAAAGAGGTAATGGAGGGGTACATGTAGCTATGACAGTGGCACTGGAAGTGAGAAAGAAAAGATGGGGGTGAGAAATAGGATTGAGGTAAGACCAACAAGGTACAGGCTTTGACTGAGCATAAGATTCATAACTTCAAGCTTTTTAGGCTAGAAGACAGAATAGTTATGCCATTCATAAAAACAAAAATATTAAGAGGATATACTGGTTTTTGAAAAGAAACATAATGAGTTCAGTTTTAAACACATTGAATTGGTTGTATTCCCTGTTGAAACCTTGAGAAACGTCCAAAAAATGTTGATCTACTAGTATTCACAGGAGAGCTGAACCATGTATTTGAATGCTATCTGCTCAATGGTGATACTAGAAGCCATGTTGTTGTGGTTCTAGCCATAGGAAACAGCTAGAGAAAATAGTAGCGGGCATAGAAGCTTCTGGAATGCCTATTTTTATGATGCTAGACGAGAACAAGGACAGGTTGTTAAAAAAGGGATTAAGAGGTCACAGCATTATGCTGAACTGAGGTTGGGCAACTAAACTGAATTTCATGAAACATAGGTCACTGGCTCCTTTTAGGTTAGGAGTTTTAATAGAATAGCTAACAATTTAATGTATATTTTCAAAATTCCGATGAAGTCCTGGTTATAACTTAGTTTTAAGACATAAAACTAATGCTATTTTAATTAGCTGTAACATTTGGTCGCAGTTCTTTGATTAATCGTTTACTTCCCTTTCTATTTGTTGCTTTTCAGTTCTGGGGATTTTCTCACCTCCTGGGCATTTACCAAACAATAGTTTCCAGAAATAGTTATAGAATAAATAAAGCATAGTGAAATAGTCTAACTTCATTTTTTCCCCATTGACAGAGGCATCTTCAAAAGCCCCAAGGGTCTAAAAATGAGTTTGCTCCGGTGATTTTAGTGATAATGCCTATTATGCTTATATATTTTAATTGTTGTTGTTGTTAGGTGCTGTTGAGTCAGTTCCGGCTCACAGTGACCCTATGCACAACAGAATGAAACACTGCCTGGTTCTGAGCCATCCTTACAATCGTTGTTATGCTTGAGCTCATTGTCGCAGCTACTGTGTCAATCCACCTCGTTGAGGGTCTTCCTCTTTTCCGCTGACCTGTACTCTGCCAAGCATGATGTCCTTCTCCAGGGACTGATCCCTCCTGACAACATGTCCAAAGTATGTAAGACGCAGTCTCGCCATCCTTGCTTCTAAGGAGCATTCTGGTTGTACTTCTTCTAAGACAGATTTATTCGTTCTTCTGGCAGTCCATGGTATATTCAATATTCTTCGCCAACACCACAATTCAAAAGCGTCAATTCTTCTTCAATCTTCCTTATTCATCCTCCAGCTTTCACATGCATATGATGCGATTGAAGGTACCATGGCTTGGGTCAGGCGCACCTTAGTCTTCAAGGTGACATCTCTGCTCTTCAACACTTTAAAGAGGTCCTTTGCAGCAGATTTGCCCAATGCAATGCGTCTTTTGATTTCTTGACTGCTGCTTCCATGGCTGTTGATTGTGGATCCAAGTAAAATGAAATCCTGGACAATTTTAATCCCTTCTCTGTTTATCATGATGTTGCTTATTGGTCCAGTTGTGAGGATTTTTGTTTTCTTTATGTTGAGGCGCAATCCTACTGAAGGCTGTGGTCTTCGATCTTCACCAGTGAGTGCTTCAAGTCCTCTTCACTTTCAGCAAGCAAGGTTGTGTCATTTGCATAACGCAGGTTGTTAATGAGTCTTCTTCCAATCCTGATGCTCCGTTCTTCATATAGTCCAGCTTCTCGGATTATTTGCTCAGCATACAGATTGAGTAAGTATGGTGAAAGAATACAAGACTGACACACACGTTTCCTGACTTTAAAACAATCAGTATCCCCTTATTCTGTCCGAACAACTGCCTCTTGATCAATGTAAAGGTTCTGCATGAGCATAAGGAAGTGTTCTGGAATTCCCATTCTTTGCAATGTTATCCATAGTTTGTTATGATCCACACAGTCAAATGCCTTTGCTTAGTCAATAAAACACAAGTAAACATCCTTCTGGTATTCTCTGCTTTCAGCCAGGATCCATCTGACATCAGCAACGATATCCCTGGTTCCACATCCTCTTCTGAAACCAGCCTGAATTTCTGGCAGTTCTCTGTCAATATACTGCTGCAGCCATTTTTGAATGATCTTCAGCAAAATTTTGCTTGCGTGTGATATTAATGATATTGTTCTATAATTTCCACATTCTGTTGGATCACTTTTCTTGGGAATAGGCATAAATATGGATCTCTTCCAGTCAGTTGGCCAGAAAGCAGTCTTCCATATTTCTTGGCATAGATGAGTAAGCACCTCCAGTGCTGCATCTGTTTGTTGAAACATCTCAGTTGATATTCCATCAATTCCTGGAGCCTAGTTTTTTGCCAATGCCTTCAGAACAGCTTGGACTTGTTCCTTCAGTACCAACAGTTCCCGATCACATGCCACCTCTTGAAATGGTTGAACATCGACTAATTCTTTTTGGTATAATGAGTCTGTGTATTCCTTCCATCTTCTTTTGATGCTTCCTGCATTGTTTAATATTTTCCCCATGGAATCCTTCACTATTGCAACTCGAGGCTTGAATTTTTTCTTCAGTTCTTTCAGCTTGAGAAATGCCGAGCATGTTCTTCCCTTTTGGTTTTCCATCTCCAGCTCTTTGCACATGTCATTATAATACTTCACTTTATCTTCTTGAGATGCCCTTTGAAATCTTTTGTTCGGTTCTTTTACTTCATCAATTCTTCCTTTTGCTTTAGCTGCTCGACATTCGAGAGCAAGTTTACTACGCTGGGAATGATGACTTGAAGAGGAATGGTTTTGCATTCATCGTCAAAAAGAACGTTTCAAGATCTATCCTGAAGTACAACTCTGTCAGTGATAGGATAATATCCATACGCCTACAAGGAAGACCAGTTAATACAACTATTATTCAAATTTACACAATAACCACCAGGGCCAAAGATGAAGATATAGAAGATTTTTACCAGCTGCTACAGTCTGAAATTGATCCAACATGCAATCAAGACTCATTGATAATTACTGGCAATTGGAATGCAAAAGTTGGAAACAAAGAAGAAGGATCAGTAGTTGGGAAATATGGCCTTGGTGATAGAAACAATCCCAGAGATCGAATGATAGAATTTTGCGAGACCAACAACTTCTTCATTGCAAATACCTTCTTTCACTACCATAAACGGCGACTATACACATGGACCTCGCCAGATGGAACACACAGAAATCAAATTGACTACATCTATGGAAAGAGACGATGGAAAAGCTCAATATCATCAGTCACAACAAGGCCAGGGGCCGACTGTGGCACAGACCATCAATTGCTCATATGCAAGTTCAAGCTGAAACTGAAGAAAATCAGAGGACGTCCACAAGAGCCAAAATACTACCTTGAGTACAAAAATATTTTAGTTAGGTCCATTGAATTAATGGAAATACATTTTTTTTTTAATTAGAATAATCAATCTGTCAAGCACACGACATAGCCAGTCTGTCAGCTACAACAATATTGTTTTGGTAATCTATGTGCTTTTTATCTAGAGCATTCAACTACTCTAATTTATGTCTTTATAGACTCACAATTGCTTTCCTTTTAAAGTATTTCTCTGAAAAAAAGTCATTGTTATACTGAAAAATCCTAACCAGCATTTTGTTTAAAAATTTGTATTTATTCGATTATTATTTTTACATGCAAAATCATCATAGAATCTTAAATCTGGAAGAAACCTTAAGGAAAAATTAACCTGCTTAATTTGACACATGAGGGATTGCACTAAAACACATTGAAGTGAGTATAGACAGCAACACTAGGTTTTAGATAGATATTCAATCCTCTGACATTTTGAAAATTTTTGTAAAAACTTGACTGGGCATTGCTCAAAATTAGATTTACTCTTTTTTGGAGAGACGTCATGATAGCAAAAGGAACTTACTGATAGAATAGAAGAAGAGAGCTATAGTACAGTTTCCCACCTTTTCTTTTATAAATAATAATGTTTGAATTTTTAAGAAATTGCTTTAAGGAAATGTGTGAAATGAAAGATAGAGAGGTATGGACCATCAGAAAAGACCATAGGAATAAGGGCCAGCATTAGATAGGCAATGGTGCTTAAAGAATAATACAATTTTGGACTAAGATTAGTGTTTAGAAATGTATTGACATTAGTGTCATCCAGTGTTGATGACAGAAACTCTGGTGCCATAGTGGTTAAGAGCTACGGCTGCTAATCAAAAGGTCGGCAGGTTGAATCCACCAGGCCCTCCTTGAAAACTCTACGGGACAGTTCTACTCTGCCCTGTAGGGTCGCTATGAGTCGGAATTGACTCCACCGCAATGGTTTTTTTTTTTTTTTTTTTTTTTTTAAGTGCTGATTAATTACAACTTGGAAAGCAAACGTTCGCACAGAGCAGTAAGCGATTCTGGATCTGGCCACAGTGTGGAGATGTTGCGACACAGATTCACCTGACCTTGCCTGAGGAATGCTAAATTCTTAGGTGGAAGCATGGCTTTCTAGTGGCTGCACTGGTTTTCCTTTCAATTTTATACTTTCTTATCATAAAGTAGTCCTTCTCTTTTCCAGTGTAATTTCATAAACGTGCGTGACACTCTTTTTTTTTCCTGGACAGAATGATTTTCCTCTGTAAAAGCATTTCGGTGCATCTGATACTCTTAAACATTCAAATGTAACGTGATGCTTTTACTTGTTTGGGTCTCCATACTACAACTAAGAATTCATGTAATGTTAAATAAATCAATTTCAATATATAGCGCTCCTGAAAGAGCCACTAGAGCATAGAAAATAATAGCAAACACCACCCCAGTCCGTGGGTTTCATCCAAGAATGAAATGACATCTGTTGTAAATGGCATTCATGAAGTCATGTGCAAACCTAATGGTTCATTGAATCCACAAATGTGAAGTGCCTACTCTGTGCTAGGTGTGCTTCCTGGATATGCAGAGAGAGGCAAAACAGGCTTGATACCTGCCTAGTGGAACAGAGTGACATTTAAAAGGTAAACAAATACAGAATTACTCTGTGAAAGAAAAGTAACAAAGGGGAAAGAGAGAGTATAAGGAGACATTATAAGCTATTTCAGATGGGAAGAGGAGAGGGAGGGAGGTGATTAAAAGGTAAACAGGTGAAATGTGTTCCAAGGCACAGGGAACAGCATTTAGGAAGGTATTAAGGAGGAAAAGAGTTTGGTAAGGTCGAGAAACTTAAACAAGTTTACTAGGTTCACAGGACTTGGGCATGTTGAAGAGGATAAGCATGACAGGAAATGACCAGCCAGGTCAACATGTACCAGAATATTCAGGCTCCTGAGTGAAATGACAAGGGTTGCAGGTTTCCTTTTTTTCAAAGCTCAGTGAAAAGCTATTGGAGGGTTTTTAAGAAGAGCAAAAAATTAAGATTTTTGTTTCCTGTTATACTATGTAAACTCCAAACCCAAACATTAAAAAATTAAGAATTCTTTACCAGTTTTATTATTATTATGATTTTACTTCCATATTTCTTTTCCTGAAAAATACCTTAGAAATGAGAAGCTCCAAGTTTAAGGTACAGAGCTTATGAGGTTAAAAAATAAAAAAAATCCCTTTGAAAATATGTTTGATTCTGGTGACAATATTCTGCTTTTGTATTGCAACATAATTCTCCACTAAACAAGATTGTGTAATTTGATAGTTGAAAGGAATTTAGCTTTATTTGAAAAAAAAAATTTCAAATCATTAAACTGTTGAATTATATTTTAGATATTTTCATTATATTTACTATTCAGGAAAAACAAGAGAAAAAAATTCCAAAGATGGTATTTAACACATTGAATACACAACTTGAAGGGATATAGATCCTTTGAACTGAGGATCTTTTGTCCGGCAATGAGGAAGCCTAGGTTTTTCTGTCTCAAATGAATTTTCTGTGTCACTCTGGGCAAACTATGTAGTGCTATTATGCACCCTCTGAGAATTCCAGCCTGTGCCTTACCACACAGAGCTGTGAGAATCTGGGAGAGCTGCTGTTGTGTGCTAAAGTTACCTCAGAACTGGCTACATGTTTTTTAATAAGTTAAACATCTTCCACACTCATCAGCTGCAGAGTCACCACATAAAGGGAAAACAAACAGAATGATGGAGAGTGGAGATTAAATTATAGGGATGAAATTAAGATATGGAGTTCTCTTAAATTGATTCCACTTGCAACTCACCCTTGGGATAGAAAGTAGGAAATTTACAGGAATAGATGCCTAAGAAAGTTGTTTAAAAAATAAACAAGTTTGGAGGGATTAATTTTTTTAAGAAAAACTACATTTTAAATAAATTAAATTTGAGAAAAGAAGGCTTTTTCTTATATTCACCCACAAATTTACCATGTCTGATGTTTTTTTCCACAGTGTAGATTCAAGTTTTCATTGGGTGTCATTTTTCTACTGCTTATAAAAATTCCTTTGTCCTTTTTTTTCTTTATCAGTTCTACTGGCTATCATTTCTCCCAGCTTTTTGTTTGCAAAAAAAAAACAAACTTCATTTAACTTTCTGTTTTGAAAGATACTTTGACTGGGTACGGAAAGGTTGACTTATTTACTTTTTTCTTTCAGCACTTGAGAGATGTTGCCCCACTCTCTTATGTCTTGCATAAGTTCTGTCAAGAAGTCTGAAGTCATTCTTATCTTTGGTCTTCAATACATAATGTGTCTTTTTCCCCTTCTGGCTGCTTTCAAGATTTTCTCTTTGTCACTTGTTTTCAGAATTTTAGTTACGATATTTCTCAGTGTAGTTTTCTTTGTTTTTATCTTGCTTGGGATTCATTAAGCTTCTTGGAACTGTGGGCTTATAGTTTTTGCCAAATTTGGAAAAATTTCTGCTGCTATCTCTTCAAATATTTTTTCTATTTCACTTCCTCCCTCCATTTTTTTTTTTTTTTTCTTTTTCTGGAACTTTAATAACATATAAGCTAGACTGCTTCATATTGCTCCACAGGACTGAGGCTGTATTCAAATTTTTTTCAGTCTTTTTTCTTCATGCTTTATTTTGGATAGTTTTTGTTACTATGACTTACAGCTCATTTCTCTTTCCTTCTGCCGTGTCAAATCTGATAATATCCCCTTCAGTGAAATTTTCATTACATATAATGCACTTCTCATTTCTAAAAGTTTCATTTGTTTTTATATCTTCCTTTTTTCTTATTATGTTTATATTTCACTTTAAATTATGAGCATATTCATAATATTTATAGTAGCTGTTTTAAAGTCTGTGTTTAGTGATTATATAATATTTGTTATCCCTTGGTATATTTATATTGACTGATTTTTTTTTTTCCTTAGTTAAACTTTACATTTTCCTGCTTCTTGGCATGTATAGTATTTTTTGATTGGATGACAGACATTGTAAATTTCTCATTCGTGAGTGATGGATTTAAAAAATCTTTCAAAAAATGGACCTTGTTCTGGCAGACAGTTACATTGCTTACAAATGAGTGTAATCCTTTTGAGATTGTTTTTAAAGTCATTTTTTGGATGAGTAATTTGTAGCCGCTACTCTAGGACTAGTTTATTCCCAGTACTAATGGGAGTCTTTTTGGGGGTCTCTACTGAATGCCCAGCATTCAATGAAGTTTCTCCACTTTGGCTAGTGGGAGCATAAATGATTCCCAGCTCTGTATGAGCTGTCAATTCTTTGACTTACTGGCATTCAGTAATTGTTCTTTCCCGTGTGTGTGTGTGTGTGTGTGTGTATATATATATATATATATATATATATATATTTTTTTTTTTTGCCTAGGTATGTAGAGTTTCAGCCTACACATGCTCATACTGGTCTTCATCCAAAGACTTTATGAACCTCTACAAATTTCTGGAGCCCTTTCTCCTCTTTCGTGTTTTGTACCACAAATTATAGCTTTCTTGTTATCCCTGAACACTAATCTTTTTCTTCTCAACTGAGTGAGAACACCAGGCTGTCTTTGTGTTTCTTTCCCTGTGCTGCACCTGGAAATTGCTTCTAAGCAGAAAACTGATACAGACATAGAACTTGGATTTGTTCTTCTCATCTCATGTTTCACAGTTCTCTTTTGTCTATTGTCTAATGTCTAGGAGCAGTTATACATTTTATTCCATTCTCTAGTAGTTTTTGTCAGGAGGTAAAATCTCATAGCAGTCACTTCTTAATGGAATGAAGCAGAAGTCCCTTTGATTTACATTTGTAAAATTAAAGTTTTATAACTATTAATTTCTTTTTTCACAAATGGATAAGAATAATATCAACAAATTTGCCTTTTAGATATATTGGTCGTACTCTGGTTCACATCACAGCCTCTAAAATCTAAAGTCAATTTCAATTAGAGTCTGACATAAAGTGCTTATCGAGTAAAGTTCAGTCTTACAAGAAATACATCATAAGGGTTGAAGTATTTTAGTGAAAAAAGATATATTCAACCATGACACTGTTGTTCTAATGGCTTTACACTTTATACTTAAAAAATGGTTCTCAAACTATGAATTCCCATGAATTCAGGGGATTTAGATGCTGCTTTTTCCCAACATGCCAAAGCCTGTATCCCATTGCTTTCATGTCTCAGCTTGACTTCTTCTAGGAAGCATCATTGTTCCCTAAGACTGGGTTTGGTGGCTCTCCCATAAGCTCCTTTTACACTCTCATTCTAACACTTACCACATGGAGTTGTGATAACTTATTGATCTACCACCTTCTTGACAGCGGGAATTGACTTTTATTTAACATTGTGCCCCCAGTGATTAGCACAGAAAAGGTGTTCAATAAGTATTTGCTGGACAAATAAAAACCTGAATAGCCATAAGTTGTGGTTCATTTATCAGCTTGCTGATAGATTCCCTTCATTAGATATACCACATAGTAGACTCTTTACTTGTTCTTTAACCTCTGCACACATTCAGGCCATGGGATTTACTAGAACCAAAAGATCAGAGCAATGCCAATTAGACTGATTTCACTCTATACCCAAAATACCGAGAAGGAGGAATTTCAGTTTGTTCACTTATATTCTCAGCATCTTAAACAGTACCTGGCCTAAAGAGTTGCTCAGTAGAAGAAAAGAAGGAAAGAAAGAAGGAAGAGAGGGAGGAAGGAAGGATTCCTTATAAAATGATGTGGTGTCCTTTACGAATATGTTACTGACTGAAAATAAGTAGGAAACATTTCAATAAGCTACTATGAAAAATACTTATTCTACAACCAGGCTTTGTATTGGACTCAAGAAATTAAAGATTCAGATAAAACCACAGTCTATTTCTAAGCTTATTTAGAAATGTAATTTGGGATTTGCTCTTAATTCACCTGTAGTGTTTTGCCTGCTCTTCCTTAAGTTCAACAACATATTTTGTGGTGTTGGAGGTCTGACCACACATCTTCTTGAGCTGGATGTGTGAACACACAGTCTTCCGGACAGACATAGTTCAGAAGAGAAGAAATATTTTTTCTATGCAAAATTAAGCAGCCTTTTTAGAAACTGCAAATGATTCTCTAATGGAGACTTGATGTTCTGAATTTTCTCTATCATTCAGATTTGTTGCAGATGTTGTAATTCAAGGTAGTCTACACAAGTATGCATTTTGAAGAGTAATTTTTAACTTCTCTGTCAGAAATGGATAAGATCATGAGAAGAAGTGATTTTGAATATAAACAATTTTTATATATGCATGTAAGGCCTCAGAACAGCGGTAAAAATTTTTTTTGATAAGGATAAACAAAATTAAATGTGCAGACCCTGACATTTAATGAAAGCAATTAACAAACTTTCTCTTAACCTAAGAGACAAACATAAAAAAAGAATAAATTATCTGAAACATGATACAAAATGATAAAATTTATTCTCATCAAGCTTTCTAAAATCATTTACAATCATAATTGTAGAACAGTTTGGAAAATTTCTTTGTAAAATCATACGTTTGAAAATTTAAAGTAGACTACAATGGGCATTGTCTTGCAAAACTAATTTATAACATGGCTAATAACAATGACAACAAAGATACAGAGTTATTTCAGAATAATCTCCAAGTTTTCTGAGAAATCTACTAGCCTTCTTTTCGAGAATCCAAGTACCTGAAAATTATTTGTGATTTTGTATCCCTATCTTGATTGATAAAATCTTAACACACCAAGTTGCCCAAGGTTTAAAAATCTCAGGATCATCACAAACAGAAACAGGACACTCCACTACCGGAAATATTTCAAAGGTCGCAGGATATTTATGAATTGAAATTCCACCTTTTTTTAGTGTGATGTTAGAGCACTCCTCCCTATTGGACAGAGACTGTATGGCCCACAAAGCTTTCAGAGCTGTCTATAAAGCTATATAAAGAAAGTTTACCAACTCCTGGATCAGGTAAAAATATTTTTAGTAAAGAGTATAAGCAGTTATGCATCATGTTTTTAATATTTATTTCATTTTGGAACTCTTCATCCTCTAATTCAAGATTTATCAGCCTTGGCACCATTGATATTTTTTTTTTTTTTTTTTTTTTTTTTTTTTTTTTTTTCTTTTTTTTTTTTTTTATAATAACTTTTATTAAGCTTCAAGTGAACGTTTACAAATCCAATCAGTCTGTCACATATAAGTTTACATACATCTCACTCCCTACTCCCACTTACTCTCCCCGTCTTGAGTCAGCCCTTTCAGTCTCTCCTTTCTTGACAATTTTGCCGGCTTCCCTCTCTCTCTATCCTCCCATCCCCCCTCCAGACAAGAGTTGCCAACACAATCTCAAGTGTCCACCTGCTATAATTAGCTCACTCTTCATCAGCGTCTCTCTCCCACCCGCTGACCAGTCCCTTTCATGTCTGATGAGTTTTCTTCAGGGATGGTTCCTGTCCTGTGTCAACAGAAGGTCTGGGGAGCATGGCCACCGGGATTCCTCCAGTCTCAGTCAGACCATTAAGTTTGGTCTTCTTATGAGAATTTGGGGTCTGCATCCCACTGCTCTCCTGCTCCCTCAGGGGTCCTCTGCTGAGCTCCCTGTCAGGGCAGTCATCGATTGTGGCCGGGCACCAACTAGTTCTTCTGGTCTCAGGATGATGTAGGTCTCTGGTTCATGTGGCCCTTTCTGTCTCTTGGGCTCTTAGTTGTCATGTGGGCTTGGTGTTCTTCATTTTCCTTTGCTCCAGGTGGGTTGAGACCAATTGCTGCATCTTAGATGGCTGCTTGTTAGCATTTAAGACCCCAGACGCCACATTTCAAAGTGGGATGCAGAATGATTTCATAGTAGAATTATTTTGCCAATTGACTTAGAAGTCCCCGCAAACCATGTTCCCCAGACCCCCGCGCTTGCTCCGCTGAGCTTTGAAGCATTCATTTTATCCCGGAAACTTCTTTGCTTTTGGTCCAGTCCAATTGAGCTGACCTTCCATGTATTGAGTGTTGTCTTTCCCTTCACCTAAAGCAGTTCTTATCTACTGATTAATCAATAAAAAACCCTCTCCCACCCTCCCTCCCTCCCCCCGTCGTAACCACAAAAGTATGTGTTCTTCTCAGGTTTACTATTTCTCAAGATCTTATAATAGTGGTCTTATACAATATTTGTCCTTTTGCCTCTGACTCATTTCGCTTAGCATAATGCCTTCCAGGTTCCTCCATGTTATGAAATGTTTCAGAGATTCGTCACTGTTCTTTATCGATGCGTAGTATTCCATTGTGTGAATATACCACAATTTATTTACCCATTCATCCGTTGATGGACACCTTGGTTGCTTCCAACTTTTTGCTATTTTAAACAGAGCTGCAATAAACATGGGTGTGCATATATCTGTTTGTATGAAGGCTCTTGTATCTCTAGGGTATATTCCGAGGAGTGGGATTTCTGGGTTGTATGGTAGTTCTATTTCTAACTGTTTAAGATAACGCCAGATAGATTTCCAAAGTGGTTGTACCATTTTACATTCCCACCAGCAGTGTATGAGAGTTCCAATCTCTCCGCAGCCTCTCCAACATTTATTATTTTGTGTTTTTTGGATTAATGCCAGCCTTGCTGGTGTGAGATGGAATCTCATCGTAGTTTTAATTTGCATTTCTCTAATGGCTAATGATCGAGAGCATTTTCTCATGTATCTGTTGGCTGCCTGAATATCTTCTTTAGAGAAATGTGTGTTCATATCCTTTGCCCACTTCTTGATTGGGTTGTTTGTCTTTTTGTGGTTGAGTTTTGACAGAATCATGCAGATTTTAGAGATCAGGCGCTGGTCGGAGATGTCATAGCTGAAAATTCTTTCCCAATCTGTAGGTGGTCTTTTTACTCTTTTGGTGAAGTCTTTAGATGAGCATAGGTGTTTGATTTTTAGGAGCTCCCAGTTATCGGGTTTCTCTTCATCATTTTTGGTAATGTTTTGTATTCTGTTTATACCTTGTATTAGGGCTCCTAGGGTTGTCCCAATTTTTTCTTCCATGATCTTTATCGTTTTAGTCTTTATGTTTAGGTCTTTGATCCAATTGGAGTTAGTTTTTGTGCATGGTGTGAGGTATGGGTCCTGTTTCATTTTTTTGCAAATGGATATCCAGTTATGCCAGCACCATTTGTTAAAAAGGCTATCTTTTCCCCAGTTAATTGACACTGGTCCTTTGTCAAATATCAGCTGCTCATACGTGGATGGATCTATGTCTGGGTTCTCAATTCTGTTCCATTGGTCTATGTGTCTGTTGTTGTACCAATACCAGGCTGTTTTGACTACTGTGGCTGTATAATAGGTTCTGAAGTCAGGTAAGGTGAGGCCTCCCACTTTCTTCTTCTTTTTCAGTAGTGCTTTGCTTATCCGGGGCTTCTTTCCCTTCCATATGAAATTGGTGATTTGTTTCTCTATCCCCTTAAAATATGACATTGGAATTTGGATCGGAAGTGCGTTAAATGTATAGATGGCTTTTGGTAGAATAGACATTTTTACTATGTTAAGTCTTCCTATCCATGAGCAAGGTATGTTTTTCCACTTAAGTATGTCCTTTTGAATTTCTTGTAGTAGAGCTTTGTAGTTTTCTTTGTATAGGTCTTTTACATCCTTGGTAAGATTTATTCCTAAGTATCTTATCTTCTTGGGGGCTACTGTGAATGGTATTGATTTGGTTATTTCCTCTTCGGTGTTCTTTTTGTTGATGTAGAGGAATCCAAGTGATTTTTGTATGTTTATTTTATAACCTGAGACTCTGCCAAACTCTTCTATTAGTTTCAGTAGTTTTCTGGAGGATTCCTTAGGGTTTTCTGTGTATATAATCATGTCATCTGCAAATAGTGATAACTTTACTTCTTCCTTGCCAATCCGGATACCTTTTATTTCTTTGTCTAGCCTGATTGCCCTGGCTAAGACTTCCAACACGATGTTGAATAAGAGCGGTGATAAAGGGCATCCTTGTCTGGTTCCCGTTCTCAAGGGAAATGCTTTCAGGTTCTCTCCATTTAGAGTGATATTGGCTGTTGGCTTTGCATAGATGCCCTTTATTATGTTGAGGAATTTTCCTTCAATTCCTATTTTGGTAAGAGTTTTTATCATGAATGGGTGTTGGACTTTGTCAAATGCCTTTTCTGCATCAATTGATAAGATCATGTGGTTTTTGTCTTTTGTTTTATTTATGTGATGGATTACATTAATGGTTTTTCTGATATTAAACCAGCCTTGCATACCTGGTATAAATCCCACTTGATCAGGGTGAATTATTTTTTTGATGTGTCGTTGGATTCTATTGGCTAGAATTTTGTTGAGGATTTTTGCATCTATGTTCATGAGGGATATAGGTCTATAATTTTCTTTTTTTGTAATGTCTTTACCTGGTTTTGGTATCAGGGAGATGGTGGCTTCATAGAATGAGTTGGGTAGTATTCCGTCATTTTCTATGCTTTGGAATACCTTTAGTAGTAGTGGTGTTAACTCTTCTCTGAAAATTTGGTAGAACTCTGCAGTGAAGCCGTCCGGGCCAGGACTTTTTTTTGTTGGGAGTTTTTTGATTACCGTTTCAATCTCTTTTTTTGTTATGGGTCTATTTAGTTGTTCTACTTCTGAATGTGTTAGTTTAGGTAGGTAGTGTTTTTCCAGGAATTCATCCATTTCTTCTAGGTTTTCAAATTTGTTAGAGTACAATTTTTCATAATAATCTGAAATGATTCTTTTAATTTCGTTTGGTTCTGTTGTAATGTGGTCCTTCTCATTTCTTATTTGGGTTATTTGTTTCCTTTCCTGTATTTCTTTAGTCAGTCTAGCCAATGGTTTATCAATTTTGTTAATTTTTTCAAAGAACCAGCTTTTGGCTTTGTTAATTCTTTCGATTGTTTTTCTGTTCTCTAATTCATTTAGTTCAGCTCTAATTTTTATTATTTGTTTTCTTCTGGTGCCTGATGGATTCTTTTGTTGCTCACTTTCTATTTGTTCAAGTTGTAGGGACAGTTCTCTGATTTTGGCTCTTTCTTCTTTTTGTATGTGTGCATTTATTGATATAATTTGACCTCTGAGCACTGCTTTTGCTGTGTCCCAGAGGTTTTGATAGGAAGTATTTTCATTCTCGTTGCTTTCTATGAATTTCCTTATTCCCTCCTTGATGTCTTCTATAACCCAGTCTTTTTTCAGGAGGGTATTGTTCATTTTCCAAGTATTTGATTTCTTTTCCCTCGTTTTTCTGTTATTGATCTCTAGTTTTATTGCCTTGTGGTCTGAGAAGATGCTTTGTAATATTTCGATGTTTTGGACTCTGCAAAGGTTTGTTTTATGACCTAATATGTGGTCTATTCTAGAGAATGTTCCATGTGCACTAGAAAAAAAAAGTATATTTTGCAGCAGTTGGGTGGAGAGTTCTGTATAAGTCAATGAGGTCAAGTTGGTTGATTGTTGTAATTAGATCTTCCGTGTCTCTGTTGAGCTTCTTACTGGATGTCCTGTCCTTCTCCGAAAGTGGTGTGTTGAAGTCTCCTACTATAATTGTGGAGGTATCTATCTCACTTTTCAGTTCTGTTAAAATTTGATTTATATATCTTGCAGCCCTGTCATTGGGTGCATAAATATTTAATATGGTTATGTCTTCCTGATCAATTGTCCCTTTTATCATTATATAGTGTCCTTCTTTATCCTTTGTGGTGGATTTAAGTCTAAAGTCTATTTTGTCAGAAATTAATATTGCTACTCCTCTTCTTTTTTGCTTATTGTTTGCTTGATATACTTTTTTCCATCCTTTGAGTTTTAGTTTGTTTGTGTCTCTAAGTCTAAGGTGTGTCTCTTGTAGGCAGCATATAGATGGATCGTGTTTCTTTATCCAGTCTGTGACTCTCTGTCTCTTTATTGGTGCATTTAGTCCATTTACATTCAGGGTAATTATAGATAAATAAGTTTTTAGTGCTGTCATTTTGATGCCTTTTTATGTGTGTTGTTGACAATTTCATTTTTCCACATACTTTTTTGTGCTGAGGCGTTTTTCTTAGTAAATTGTGAGATCCTCACTTTCATAGTGTTTGACTTTATGTTAGTTGAGTCGTTACGTTTTTCTTGGTTTTTGTCTTGAGTTATAGAGTTGTTATACCTTTTTGTGGTTACCTCATTATATACCCCTATTTTTCTAAGTAAAAACCTAACTTGTATTGTTCTATATCGCCTTGTATCACTCTCCATATGGCAGTTCAATGCCTCCTGTATTTAGTCCCTCTTTTTGATTATTGTGATCTTTTACCTATTGACTTCCATGATTCCCTGTCATGTGTATTTTTTTTTTTAATTAATCTTAATTTGTTTGTTTTTGTGATTTCCCTATTTGAGTTGATATCAGGACGTTCTGTTTTGTGACCTTGTGTTGTGCTGATATCTGATATTATTGGTTCTCTGACCAAACAATATCCTTTAGTATTTCTTGTAGCTTTGGTTTGGTTTTTGCAAATTCTCTAAACTTGTGTTTGTCTGTAAATATCTTAATTTCGCCTTCATATTTCAGAGAGAGTTTTGCTGGATATATGATCCTTGGTTGGCAGTTTTTCTCCTTCAGTGTTCTGTATATGTCGTCCCATTCCCTTCTTGCCTGCATGGTTTCTGCTGAGTAGTCAGAACATATTCTTACTGATTCTCCCTTGAAGGAAACCTTTCTTTTCTCCCTGGCTGCTTTTAAAATTTTCTGTTTATCTTTGGTTTTGGTGAGTTTGATGATAATATGTCTTGGTGTTTTTCTTTTTGGATCAATCTTAAATGGGGTTCGATGAGCATCTTGGATAGCTATCCTTTCGTCTTTCATGATGTCAGGGAAGTTTTCTGTCAGAAGTTCTTCAACTATTTTCTCTGTGTTTTCTGTCCCCCCTCCCTGTTCTGGGACTCCAATCACCCGCAGGTTATCCTTCTTGATAGAGTCCCACATAATTCTTAGGTTTTCTTCATTTTTTTTAATTCTTTTATCTGATTTTTTTTCAGCTATGTTGGTGTTGATTCCCTGGTCCTCCAGATGTCCCAGTCTGCATTCTAATTGCTCGAGTCTGCTCCTCTGACTTCCTAGTGTGTTGTCTAATTCTGTTATTTTATTGTTAATCTTTTGGATTTCTACATGTTGTCTCTCTATGGATTCTTGCAACTTATTAATTTTTCCAGTATGTTCTTGAATAATCTTTTTGAGTTCTTCAACAGTTTTATCAGTGTGTTCCTTGGCTTTTTCTGCAGATATCCTAATTTCATTTGTGATATCATTAAGCATTCTGTAAATTAGTTTTTTATATTCTGTATCTGATAATTCCAAAATTGTATCTTCATTTGGGAAAGATTTTGATTCTTTTGTTTGGGGGGTTGGAGAAGCTGTCACGGTCTGCTTCTTTAAGTGGTTTGATATGGATTGTTGTCTCCGAGCCATCGCTGGGAAACTAGTTTTTCCAGAAAATCCGCTAAAAAAAAACAGCAGTCAGATCCCTATCAGAGTTCTCCCTCTGGCTCAGGCTATTCAGATGTTAATGAAGCCGCCTGCGTGCAGTCCAAATCTCTGCGGGACGGTTCCCCGGCTCGGATGCTGCTCTTTCTGCTCCAAGATCAGTCACTGCCTCCCGGGGACTTCTCCAAACGGCTGCGTCCCACGCCACCCGTGGAACCGGCTGGTCCCCCTCCCGGGGTTAGTTCAGGGGGGTGGAGCAGGTCTCTGTGCTTGTGCCGTACCTGACTGGTACGCTGGCTCCAGGCTCTGGAAACAATCGCTGCTTCCCCGTATTAGTTCGTTCTCCGTCTCTAAATCTGTGTTTGTTGTTCAGGGTTCGTAGATTGTTATGTATGTGATCGATTCACTTGTTTTTCCGTGTCTTTGTTGTAAGAGGGATCCGAGGTAGCGTCTGCCTAGTCCGCCATCTTGGTTCCGCCTCTCACCATTGATATTTTGAGGCAAAATAATTCCTCGTTGTGTGGGCTGTCCTGTGCATTGCAGAACGCTTAGCAGCATTCCTGGCCTCCACCACTAGATGCCAGTAGCATTCCCTCCCAAGTTGTGACAACCAAAAACACCTCCAGACATTTCCAAGTCTCCCCTAGGGGACAAAATTATCCCAGCTGAGAACCATGACTGTAATGTATCCTTTGATTGACCAAACAGGAAAATAGAAAGCTCTCTGTTAAACAACAACTCCCTGGGTGGCACAAAATGTTAAGCACTCGACTACTAACCAAAAGGTTGTTGGTTCAACCCACCCAGAGGCACCTCGGAAGGCAGGCCTGGCAATCTAGTTCTGAAAGGTCACAGCCTCGAAAACCCTATGAAGCAGTTCTTCCTTGTCATGGGTCAAAATCAACTTGACGGCAACTAATAACAACAACATGTTAAACAATTACATTTCTCTCCTGTGGTGTATACATTCTATAGCAATCTCTTAACTTTTCGTACAAGTGTGTTGGGAATGCATCTGAATTTAAAAAGTTGTTGATGCACATCAAATGCTAAGAATTGCCATTCTAGGGCTCAAACTTGAGTGTATACAAGAACCATCCGGAGGCCTCGTTAAGACAGATTTCTGTGCCTGCCTCCAGAGGTTTGGATTCTTTAGGTCTGGCTGAGGCCTAAGACTGTTTTTCTAATGATTGCCCCGTTGATGCCGATATTGCTGGTCCTGGGACCATACTTTGAGAATCACTGTTCTATATAACATTCTGGCAATAGTGATTTTCCAAACAAAAGATTTTATTAATAATGTGAAAATTTGACATGATCATGTAGTATAGTATAAGAAGTATGGCAGCTAGAATTAAAGCCAAGCCAAACCAAGCCCAAAACACCTTGATTCAGGTCTTCCTCATCCTTTACTAGAAGGTCGTTTCATATATCTGAATCTCATCCATCATCTGTAGAAAGGGACTTACAGTATATGACTAGTTACCTTGTATAACAAATTTCAATTGATTAATGAATACTCAACAATTAACACCATTTTCACTTCACCTCTTTCCTCAGACATACTTCACTGAAAAAATTATATTGACAATTATGTATGGACTCCTTTTAACTAAAAAGTCTCTAAATTCAGGCAAAAGCTGCTGGAGGACCCTTTCATTGGGGAAATAGAACATAACTATAATAACCGTTCTTATCTTTGGGTCAATTCAGGAATAACAGTTCACTAAGTTTTTTAAGAAGTACTGTGGGTCCTGAGCTCTGGCCGGATAGATTATATCCCAGATCTCTTTAAACCCCTTCTTGGAATACATAAATTCTAGATTTACTTTTGAATTAACCAGAATTTTTGAGATTTTAAAAGTATGAGGCAGAATGATTAATACATCTACCTTAATTATTTCAGACTGAACTGGAAATCTTTGTATCTAAGTCCTTCTTGTACTTTTTGGTTTACTTTTGGCCATTTATGAGAAATGAATATAACTTCACTTGAGAGTTTGCTTGAAGCTTTTGCCAGCAAGATGCATCAGTCATTAGGAGGTGGCTTCTCAAGATGGACATGTTACACAACATCCTTTATTGCATTTTTCCCGCTGGAAGGGTGTGTAATGTATGTTACCACTTCTGTCATTAAGGATATGAATCTTGCTTAGCATGACATTTTGTGGGATCCTAGTTGTGTGGTGTATTTATAGGCATCTAACTGGATAAATAACATCTGATGAGTTCAAAGCACATCCATTAATGGTAGTATGGATATCTTTTTGAATAAACTACAAAAACAAACTCAGGTTCTGTGGTAATGCTGCCATCTGTCCTATGATACTCACTATCATAGAATGTCCTACAGTGGTGGTGTCACAAACGTTACATCTCAGGGGCATCGTGTAACCTTGGGAGCAGGGAGCAGTAACGTCTGAGGAACCAAAGGAGAGTGAGGTCTGTAATTAAAAATAAGCCCCAAGAAATAGTTTCCATGTGGTTGTGAGAAGCCCTTGAGCACAGCTGGAAAATTTCAGGCTGAAATATGTTGGAACAATAGTTTACAGAGGAAAGTAGCTGGATTGTGGTTACACTTGGAAGTGAAATTTCCTTGCTTGGTCTTAATAGTGAGCTAACTATAAAGTTTGGAGGAATATTCCCTAAAGAAGGTTTTTACGCCCTGAATTACAGAGAAACAGAAGATGATTTCTTAAATGAGAGTATGGGCTTATCATCACATTAATAATAGTCGTATTATGTACAAATAAAAAATAACTTTCAGGGTGAAACAACAACAACAAAAATCCAACAGATTTATTTAATAATTAATGGTTGAGAAATCTAAAATGCTAGAGAAGAGATTAGGACTCAGTTTAAAAAGTTGTAAAATGAGGTTACATTTTAAATCTAATGGTACAAATCTCTCCTTTTAGTTTTGAATAAACATCTCAGTATACCCCAAATCAACTCATCGTTTCCTTCCAGGCTCCATTTTTTCTGTAATTACTTGTTGTTGTTACTGGCATCTTCCTCCTTGAAATCACCTAATCTTAAAACTTTAGTGTAAATTTTTATTCCTCCTACTCCTTTTCCATATTAGATCAATTGTTAATTTCTTGAAATTCTTCACATCCGTATCTATTTATCAGATTGTTTTAAGACGTTGGATTTATCGAAAATAACCTTAAAAGAAATGCCAGACAAACTGAGAAATGCTGTGAGGTTGTAAAGTGTCCAGGCGTGGAGAATCATTTGGAAATGGGAGGAGGGGGTGGCTGAGTGCTTGATTTGTGGCTGATGAAATTTTAAGGAATCAAGGTATTGAAAAGCTAGAGTAGAAATCAGTGGTAGGAATAGAAAAGCTAAACGCAGATGTGTGGCAGGCATATGTGGGCAATCATGAATAATATTTGGGATGATAGGGGTACATTTTAGAATCAGAATGTATACTTCTGCTGACAAGCAGTATTATCAAACTGTACAAAATGATTCCAAATATGAGTCTATCTGGGGTGGAAACAGAATCAATACATTCAGCTTCAACTTTCAGACATGCTATTAATAAACTGCTTAATTGTTAAAAAGATAATATTGGAGATTTTGTTCAAGGTTTTATTCATAATGATAAATTTATTATTGTTACTGAAAAGGCAGTAAAAAAACCAATGTAATCTACAGTGGTATTGATATGCATGTTTGGTCAGTGGTTTGGATATCAACATGCGATAACTTTAAGTACTTTGTTCAAGGTCTAATTCACTGGACCTAGTGAGCGACTTGATGAATGCCAGGACTGTTCCCCGTTGTACTAGTTTCCTCGTGCTGCATAACAAATTACCACACACTTAGCAACTGAAAGCAGAACCCATTTGTTATCTCAGGGTTCTGTAAGTCTGAAGCCTGGGATGAGACCGCTGGGTTCTCTGCTCAGGGTCTCACAGGGCATTAGGGGCTCGTCTGGAGCTTGGGGGTCTCCCCTTAATTCTTGTTATCAGGAGAATTCAGTTACTTGCACGCCTAGTAGTGAGATCCCTGTTTCCTTGCTGTCTGACAGCTGGTGGGCTGCTCTTACGTCCTGAAGGCCCTCTGCATTCCTTCTTAGGTAATTTCCTCCATCCTCAAAGCAACAATGGCGCATCAAGTCTTTCCCATGCTTTGGATCTCTCTGACTTCCTCTTTGCCATCAACTGGAGAAAGCTCTCTGCTTTTAGGGCTCATGTGATCAGATCAGGCTCACCTGGAAAACCTTCCTATCTTAAGACCAACTCTGCTTGTCTAACATAACATAATCTCAGGAGTGAAATCTCAACACATCCACGAGCTCAAAGGGTTAGGACGTGGCATCACTGGGGGAGGAACATTTTAAGAAATGTTACCTACCACATTTTATGATGTCAGCAATGGGATAGTGAGGTTATGGGTCACAATGTGACCCAGTAAGAAAGAGAGCCAGAATGGATTTGTTCTTCCTTCTAGGTTTGTAGGTGAAATCTTATCTCCTTTTAAGGAGATTCAGATTAAAAAAAAAAAGAAAAATTGCAGCAGAAAAGCAAAAAAAAAAAAAAATTCTATTTCCAGTACAAGAATGTCCTGTGTAAAGGAGAGGTAATAATGCAGGAATTAATTCTTTCTGAAAGAATTACATTAAAATTCACTGAAGATTATCTTTAACAAACGAATATAGAGATATTTTTTATAAAATTGAAGGCACTGAAATTACCAGTGTTTTACACAACTATTCTCATGATACCACCATAATGCATGCATGTTGGCCAGAGAGCTATAAACCAGAAAACCAAACCTAATGCCTTTGAGTCAATTCTGACTCATAGCGACCCTGTAGAACAGAGTAGAACTGCACCACAGGGTTTCCAAGGAGTGGCTGACCTTTTGGTTAGCAGCCAAGCTCTTAACCACTGTGCCACCAGGATTCCAAAGAACTCTAGGGGGATAAAATAACTTACTATTCTTAGACATTTTTAAGAAGAAGCGTAAGAATGAAATCCAGCCTTGCCATAATTTTCTATGGTTTAGGGAAAAACGGTGAATTGGCAAACATTGCTTTCTTAAGAAAAATTTTCCTAATAAAATTTGTGTAACTTTTCTAATATTTCCTTATGAAATGTATGCCCTCCCCCGCCCCCCACGTAATATTCTTATGGATGATTAAAAAACTCTCATGGGAAGAATTTTCTGCAAGAAAAAATTGGACAGATTATGGTTAATTATATAAATCAGTATAATTCAATGATTCAATATAAGGCATTCAAAGGCACACACATAAAGATTTGACCATGTGAGTGTTTCCTTTGGGAATGTTAATGGATGTTCCATTCTGAGAGGAAATATAAAATTGAATTACTAAAAATAATGAGTAAACTTGTTTCCAGACTTAATCATAAGAATCTTTAAATTTATTTTTGCTTAGCAATGGATAAACAATAATCGATTTGGAAATTTTGAAGATATTGAGCTGAAAACAAGTGACTCCCCATTTCTGTTTTCTAACAGGAAAGTCAGTAGTAAAAGGAAAGGTGACAAGTTATAAGAAGTTATGAAAGTTGGAAAGTTATGGATTATTGAGCTTTATTATGTGTATCAAATGATTATAATGAAAAACAAATTTTGATGAGATTTACTTTGTTTCAAAGAAATATGGTATAAGCATGTCCTTTTTGTTTTTTTAAATTCAAAAAAGGAAACTTTCAAAATTCAACAAATCTAATTTTTTTATCTTAGTGTATAAAACCATGAATATATTCTTACTACTGAGAAATACTGAGAATATATTCTTACTGCTGAGAAATACTGAGAATATATTCTTACTACTGAGAAATTTCTAATTTTTAAAATGCTTATCTGAATCAACTTTAATGATTTATCAGCATATATGATTTGCTTCTAGTTTAGAATAAACCATAAGTACAGAAAAATCCATTGATTAGAATGTCGTTAGTTCAAAACATATAAGTATTCAGCTTGGATTAGTTGGATTTAACTGTTGTATCATAAAAAAAAATCATTAAAATGTATTTTATGTTTTTATACAGAGCAGGCATTGAGGCAAGGGAAATATTTAACCTGATATACAAAGAATAATTTTTCCTTAATTCTTTCATATACTACTATCATATTTTTCAAGGATATCTGGTATGTATCGTCTACATAAAATATAGAACAGCACATAGAAGTGTATTATCTTTCTGTAAAACGATTTCAGTAAACTTTTCTAATTCATTCATTCTGTCAATCATTAGGAGCCCTAGTGGTGCCGTGGTTAAGAACTTAGCTGCTAACCGGAAGGTCAGTGGTTCGAGCCCACCAGCCACCCCATGGGAAACGGATGTGGCGGTCTGCTTCCGTAAAGATTACAGCCTTGGAAACCCTATGGGGCAGTTCTCCTCTGTCCTATAGAGTCACTATAAGTCAGAATTGGCAATGGGATGACAATGAAATCAATCATTACATACCTACTGAGTACCTACTATGTTCCAGGTACTCTGTAGTGGGTAATAATAATAGAAATACCAATGAGAAACATTGATTGAGCAGCTTCTATGTGCCAATTTGCTAAGCTCTTGACATGTTTTATTTCAGAGTCCTCACCACGACCCTATGAGATAAATACTATCATTATCCACCTTTTTATAATGAAGTGACTGAAGCATAAAAGATTAAATGACTTGCCCAAGATCACATCTAGTGTTATATCCAGGATTTAAAGCAGGTAGTCTGACCCCAGGGGTTAAAATTACCACTGTTATACTAACAATAGTGAAGGAAACAGTTAATATCCTTTCTCTCATCAAACTTATATTCTACTTACTGGAGACAAAATTAAAGGAATAGACATACACATACGTAATTATATTTAGGAATGTGTTCTATGAAGGGAAATGGTAATTTGTCATGAGAAAGAACTATGGAGAGACATAGTTTAGGTAGAGGGCTAAGGGAAGTTGTCTCTGATGCTATGGTATTTAAGATATTTAAACTGAGACCTAGTCCGGCCACAGATGAGAGGGAGGTAAGGATGGCATGTTCAGGGGTGGATAACCCAGTAAGCAAGGTAAGCATGGGCTTGTACTTACTAATCTGTAGTGAAGAATTTCACATGCTTACCTTGCCTTTTTTTTTTTTTTTTTACCTTGCTTACTGGATCATCTGCACCTGTCAAAAAAACAAACACAAAAAGACCCAAACTTGTTGCTGTTGATTCGATTCCAGCTCATAGCGACCCTATAGGACAGAGTAGAACTGCCCCATAGGGTTTCCTAGGCTGTATATCTTTACAGAAGCAGACTACCATATCTTTTTTCTGCAAAGTGGCTGGTGGGTTCGAACCTCTGACATTTTGGTTAGCAACCAAGCACTTAACCACTGTACCACCAGGATTCTTTTCCACCCCTGTCAGGGATTGTAAATTTGAAAAGAGGTTTTGATTCTGTAGGAATGTACTGTAGGGTTGGGAAAGAGATAGATGCCAGCCATACCTAGAAGCAGAATCTTTGATGTGGTAAAAAAAAGTGTGAAATTGTTCACTACAGATGATCTGGTAAGCAAAGTAAACACTGTGCTTAGCTTGCCTATTGGAAAATCTGCACCTGGGCACGGTGCATCTGGAGAGATAAGTATGGGAGAGGAACCTAAGATGGAAAGAGCTGGGTATGTTGAGGTACTGGAAGAAAGTCAGCAAAGGGGAAAATGAAGTGAAGTAAGGCAGCACTTTGTGAAATTTCATGTTTATGGAAAGGTGTTCAATCTTTAAGCCATCACTCGGCTAGCTATTTGAAAAACAGATTAGAAAAGGTAAAGGGGGCATGGGAGGAGATCAATTGGAATGTCACTGCAGGAGACCAAGAACAAGAAAGCTTGGAGTTTTATTCAGTTAGTAGCAGTAAAAATAAAGATAAATGAGTGAATTTGAGTGCTGGTTAAGATAGAAGCAACAATTGATGGGAATGTGTGTGGAGATGGTGGTGGTGATAAAAAGGGACATGGCTGGAAGACGAGGAGAAGGAAAAGTAAGTAGACCAGGGAGAAATAGCCAGAGAGACAGGAGGAAAAACTGAAGCATATGGTGTCAAAACACTTAGGAAAAGTGTTTTAAAACAGTGGTTAATTGTGTCAAAAACTCCTTAGAAATAAAAAGGATACTGAAACTTTACATTACATTACATTAGCCAACATGGAGGTTATTAATGGTTTTTGCAAGAAGAGTTTTAATAGAATAATAAGGCCAGATTAGAGGGGGTTAAGGAGTGTAGGGGGAGTCCCTGGGTGGTACAAACAGTTAACACATTTGGCTGGTAATAGAAAGTTAGAGATTTGAGTCTACCTAGAGGTGCCTTGGAAGAAAGGTCTGGTGATCTACTTCTGAAAAATCAGCTATCGAAAACTCTATGATGCACAGTTCTACTCTGACACACACGGGGTTGCCATGAGTTGGAACTGACTTGAAAGGAACCTGAAGAGGAAGAAGGAAGAGGAGGAGGAGGAAGAGAAGGAGAAGGAGAAGCAACAGCAGCAGTAACAGCAGCAGTGGAAGCAGGGGAAGGGGAAAGGGAAGGAGTGAATGGAGATAGCTTGAATGAACAATTCTTTGGAAGAACATTAGCTGTAAGGGGGGGTAGAAAGATAGGGCAGATTAAAAGACACAAATCATTTCTTCCTTCTCCCATTGAGAAGTGTTTCCTAATTTTTTGCCCCCTGATTTTGGGCTAGCCTTAGTGATTTACTGACCATTAGAATGTGGCAGAAATAATATTCTAGGACTTCTGAGGGTAAATCTTTAAAAACCTTATAGCTTCAGATTAGATCTCTTGGAACACTCACTTGTGGAGCCACGAATCACCATGTAAGGGTGTAAGTACCAAGAGGGCCATGCTGTAAGGTAGCCTCAGCAACCATGGGGAGAGGCCACATGGAGAGAGAGATACCTGGACAGTTCTATCTGTTCCAGCCATCTCAGTGCAGGCAACAGGCCATCCTGAACTTGCCAGCCTCAGCAGATTTGATGTGGAGAACTGAGAAACCCAGCCTATAGCCAGAAAAAAGCCTCCAGATAAATGGCCCCAGCTGAGGTGTCTCAACCATCTCCAGTTATTTGAGCCACTCCAGCTGAGACTGCCATTATTATTAAAGAAAGACAAAACATCACCTCTGTGCCCTGCCCAAATTCCTGAGCCACAACATTGTGAGCATAATAAAATACAGGTAGTCCCCAGCTTACGAGGTATTTGAGTTACAATGATCCACACTTACAACCATCCTTTTTTTGGTACATCTTACCATTAGTACTATGTACTACTTACGGTGTCCCAGCAGCACATAATTTGCTGATGTTATCATCCGTATGCCAACCCCCAAAGACAAATAAAGATCAGATTTATAAAGATAATGATAATAAAAGGAAATAATAATAAAAACTTAAAAAAAAATGAGGCATTCGACCTACGTCGGAACTGATGTAGGACAGAGTTGTTGGAACAAAACCCTGTTATAAATCAGGGACTACATACAGATGCTGTTTGTGACATCAAATATTGGGAAGGCTTGTTAAGTAATAGTAGACAACTGGCACAATCTTACACATACTAGTTGTTCAACAAATATTAATTTAACCGAACTCTATATTTACACACACTATGGTTTATGAATACTGTGATTGGATTTATTTAAAAATTCCCAGAAGCACATGCTTAAAGTTGAAAACAGCTCTAATTGTGTGTAAAGTAATTTGTTTTAAAAATAATGTTGTTGTTAGGTGCCGTTGAGTTGGTTCCGACTCATAGCGACCCTATGCACAACAGAATGAAACACTGCCTGGTTCTGAGCCATTTTTACAATCGTTGTTATACTTGAGCTCATTGTTGCAGCTAATGTGTCAATCCCTCAATGTGTTGAGGGTCTTCCTCTTTTCCGCTGACCCTGTACTGTGCCAAGCATGATGTCCTTCTCCAGGGACTGATCCCTCCTGACAACATGTCCAAAGTATGTAGGATGCAGTCTCGCCATCCTTGCCTCTACGGAGCATTCTGGCCGCACTTCTTCCAAGACAGATTTGTTCATTATTCTGGCAGTCCATGGTATATTCAATATTCTTCGCCAACACCACAATTCAGAGGCGTCAACTCTTCTTCGGTCTTCCTTATTCATTGTCCAGCTTTCACATGCATATGATGCGATTGAAAATACCATGGCTTGGGTCAGGCGCACCTTAGTCTTCAGGGTGACATCTTTGCTCTTCACCACTTTGAAGAGGCCCTTTGCAGCAGATTTGCCCAATGCAATACGTCTTTTGATTTCTTGACTGCTGCTTCCACGGCTGTTGATTGAAGTATAATATATATATATATAATATATACTTCAATATTTCAATCATCGAATTAGTCATGTATCCTACTAATCAAAATTAGTGAAAAATTTTATACTTATAAATTATTTCCACTCAAATTATTTAAACTTTGTGGATATTTAAGGCAATTTTTTTGATCCAAAAGTTTTGAAAAAAGGTTTATTCTCAGGGCTTCGAGCACATTAAATCATTTAACATAAGAACAACTGTTTTTATCTGCACTTTACAGAAGAGAAAACTGAAGCACAGAGAAGTTAAGCAGTATTATCAAGGTTGCACAGCTAATACATGACTCAACAGAGATTTGAATCCAGGCAGTCAGGCCTCACAGCTTGTCCTCTTAAGTACTCTGCTATAAAATTGGGGCTACCCTGATTTCCCTAAAGCAGTGACAACCTGCCATAACATTTATTTTATTGTCCATCGAGGAGATGTAATACTCAGAAATTCAATTGTGAGGGGCTAGTTTGTGAATGTGTGGCGAAGTCCCATGCCATCTGCTAGAATAGTCTGGGCAATATCACCTCTTACCTAACTGCAGATTTGGATGGTTTCAAAAGTGTCCTAGCTCCCCCGGTTCTCTAGTCTCCCCAACTGACCATTTGCGTGTCTGAATAGGTTAGAAGCAGTAAAAATAAAGATAAATGAGTGAATTTGAGTGCTAGTTGAGATAGAAGTACCAATTGATAGGAATGTGTGTGGGGATGGTGGTGGTGATGAAGAGCGACATGGCTGGAAGAATAGGAAGAAATAGCCAGAGAGGTAGGAGGAAAACTGGAGAGTATGAGCTCAAAAAGCTTAGGGAAGAGCACGTTTTAGAAAAGTGGCTAATTGTGTCAAAAACTCCTTAGAAATAAAGAAAAAAAAGATACTGAAGATATTCTATTAGCTAACATGGAGGTCATTAATGGTTTTTGCAAGAAGAGTGTTAATGGAATAATAAAGCCAGAAGGAGTGTATGGGGAGTCCCTGGGTGATACAAAGAGTTAACGCATTTGGCTGATAACAAAGTTAGTGGTTTGAGTCCACATAGAGTTGCCTTGGAAGAAAGATATGTCTGTGGCAAATACTATTGAAATGCAAATAAGTAAGAAAGGATAAATATATGATGGTAATAGTCAATTGCTCATATATATATACACACATATGCGAACACACACATGTATATACAGTAAAAACCTACAAAACCAGGAATCTGTGTAAGGCAGAAACCTGTCAGAGAAGGGAAACAAGTATTTTCCACTAATACGGAGTGATAGGAAAGTGATAAGACTGCGCTCTGCCAAAGGCGGAAAACTTGCAAGACCAGGAAAAACAGAACAGTCCCTTCACATTTGGGCTGTCACAGGTTTCACTGTATGTGTAATTTAGGTTCTTTCCTCTCAACATCTGGTTGAGAAAGAATATATCAATTGGAGGGAAGGAAGTAAGATGGAGGAAAGTAACGGAACATTTTGGAACTGGGGCACTTTCCAGTTTAGGGATAATGGTGAGGACTAATGCAAGCCTAAGGGAAACAAGGCATTTGCTCAGAGGATTGAACACAAGGCCCTTTCCCCTTTTATCTTTCAGCCTAAGTCTGATGTTCATCCGCTCCTGTACTAGCTGAGTCAGGGTCTACGTTTAAGATTTCAGATCTGCTCCAAAATAAAATCTTGGACTCCAATTTTCCTTAGAGCTTCCTGGGCATTTGACTATGTAATGAGAGGTTTGAATGTTAAGTCTCACATCCCAATACAACTTAATTGTTAAGCTTTGCAGTCTCACATATACCCAATTCAGCATTCACGTCCAAGTTTATGAACACATACAAACCTCCTTCTCCCAAAGTAGGCATAATCTTGAAATACGGGTGCTATACTCATCTCCGGGAGGTGTTGGCAGCTTTTGAATATTCCTCAGCAACATATCCCACATCAACCTTGGAGGAAATGACACCGAACAGCTACCAAAGCTTTTGTTATATGTTACCCAGAAATATGGCTCTCAGCAGTGACTTCTTATAACTTTATCTAAATGGATTAGTCCCACCAGGAGAAGCATTATACGTTAGAGGTGACTACCGATTGAGTTGGCAGGAGATAACTCTTTAGCAGGAAACGCAACTTGAAATTTTTTATGTAAGGTTGGCTTTATCTCATTGAAAGTGATAGTATATAAAATTAAAAAACCTTTGCAAAGAATGAAATTTTATGAGGAATACTATACTTGTTCTTCCAGACATATATTTATTTTCACAATGAAGAATGCCTACTTACCAAAGAGTATTTTTAAATAATGTTTCAGATTAAGCAGATATAATTTCTAGAATAACATTACTTGTGATCAACCACACCCTTGCCATCAAGCATACTTTGGGGCAACTTCCTTTGAAGGGAGACAGAATTTAGCACTCTAAATGTATATGTAGGCACACGTGAATTTATCATAGGAGGAAACAGGGCAATGAAGAAAAAGATGAGGCCAATCAAGACAGGCACTGGGGCGGGTGTGCTGTAGGGGAATAGAAGAGCTGCAACAGAGCAGAGGAGATCAGCAAGTAATAACAAAGAAAACCAGGCATCAGAGGGTCAGGATGATGATGATTAGGTAGAGTTTCTGGAATCATCTAGAGGTGAGGATTAGAGAAATTTTTATTGATGGATACTTGAATTTTTCTCCCACTCTTTCCATATCAAGTGAAGATGAGCATATTTTCTTCTTATAAGACACCTTTAGTTTCTAGAGAATAATAATTTTCACATCATGAAAAATTTAGTCTGCTCACTCACCTCTTAAGCTTCAATATTTTAAGGTTCTACCCTCCAGTATGTATCTGCTTTCAGATACTTTTGCTATACTCCTCATGTTTCAGAGAACATTTTCTTACTTTTCAGGAAAAGATGGCCTCTGGTTTCTGCCATTCACACTCTGACTGTGGGTATACCAAACCATTCAAACAGAAGGCTTGGGGTGGCACACACTGTTGCTTGTCCGCCCATGTCCATTCTCACTCTTCTTCCTGGGTGCAGAGCCCTGGTTGGCTTTGTGTGGCCATGATCTCTGGAATGAGAGCTCTTTTTCAGCCCAAGCGGGTAATTCCTGATTGTTCTAAGCCAATTATGGTGATTAGTTCCTATACTCTTGCCAGTTGTTGGCATAGGCCTGTGCATGTGATACACTCTTGCCAATGATACGTGACAGAAAGTCATCCTGAGCTGTGTCTGTTCTCAGCTCTGAATGCACCATTCCATATATGCTCTGTGATAAATGATGGGAATCCTTTAAGTGTTTCCCCTTTAATGTGAGTATGATAAGATTTCTTAGTAGCGGGCACAGGAGAGAGACATTAGGAAGAAGAGCTTCCTGCAGTTTCCAATCTGGGTAGAGGGCTGGCTGTGTGGGTGCGAAAACATCCGGTGGAGCCTGCCTGAGCCACAGAATTGGATCCCTCTGTGACCTTGCAGGATCAGCCTGACAATAACCTCTCAGCAGCCCCCTTGTTATGAAGCCAAAGCCCTACATAGCCCACATACAGCATGCGGCTGCCTGTGACCTAGGTGGGTAGGGTGGGAGTGGGTATGAGGGGATCACAGAGGACAGCAGCTCTCTCTGCAAGCCCCTCTCCCCCAGTCCACACACTCTGAAGGCTTTCAGCCTCACTGGAAGCTCAAACTTCCATTGTACTGGTTGCTGGTCCCCTACTGTCCCACCTGCACTGGTGGTGAGGAGTCCCTGTTGTTGCATACATCTTCTAGAGACTAATCGTCTGCATGCTTTCTCCTGGAGCTACGTAGGCAGTCTGCTACTACTAAGCTTCACCACTGCCCTACTCACAGGAAAGGAAGGTTCAGACCTTTTTAATGTGGCAAATTAACTGTTTGGCATTTGCCTCAAAAGAAAAAGAACTCAAGACTCAGATTAAGATTTGAGAGGCAGGTGAGGAGTAGGAGAAAAATAGGACTTCTATTTCCCACTTTCTGTTTCCTTTCCCTGCAATGCTCAAGGTTACCTGTTAGTTTAAAAAAATGAAGGCAAGTCTCTAGTTATCTAGTGAGATGAGAGATGAAAGAACCCCTTGACATGCAGTTGTGAACCCCAGAAACCAAAACCATCAACAAGACACCCCACCATTGGTATCATCTGCTACGTTTATATCCCCAAATTTAAAATGCAAAACTGCTATAACTAATGAGCTTCTGGTCAGAAAATGTCTTTGCTATGTCATTCTTAAAAATCAGAAAATAAATGTCAGTGACTATACTTCTTTGAAAGCCATTGTTTTTGATGTAGGTTGCTTCAACTCAGGGCCACCTCATGTGTAACAACAAAACTTTGCCCAGTCCTGCGCCTTCTTCAAGATAGCTGGTATGCATTGCTGTGGCCACTGTGTATTTTGAGTACCTTTCAGACTAGGGGCTGATATTGGACAATGTTCTGTCATGACCTAGAGAGTTTTCATTGGCTAATTTTCTGAAGTAGATGACCTGAGCTTTCTTCATCATCCGTCTTAGTCTAGAAGTTCCAGTGAAACCTGTCAACCATGGGCGATCCTGCTGGTATTTGAAATATCAGGGACATAGCTTACAGATTCACAGTACAACAACTGACAGACAAATGACAGTTGAAAGACACAGAAGCTTCCAAAGATGAAACACTAAGGCCAAGAGTCTAGTCTGAGAAGCTATCCATTTGTAATTGGTGCAAGGAGCCTAAACATTAACC
Organism: Elephas maximus indicus; assembly: GCF_024166365.1. Taxonomy (NCBI): domain Eukaryota; kingdom Metazoa; phylum Chordata; class Mammalia; order Proboscidea; family Elephantidae; genus Elephas; species Elephas maximus. The sequence continues at coordinate 60,880,854 of NC_064836.1, forward strand.
ATAAAAGGTGTAACACTCTTTTGTTGATTTATTGAAAAGCCTGTGTTATGGATTGAATTGTGTTCCCCACAAATATGTGGTAAAGTCTTGTTTGGAAATAGGGTCCTTGAAGATGTTGTCATTTGAGTTAGAATGAGGTCATACTGGAGTGTGGTGAGTCCTAATCCTATATGAATAAACCAAACCAAACCCGTTGCTCTTGAGTTGATTCTGGCTCGTAGGACCCTATAGGGCAGAGTAGCACTGCCTCATAGGATTTCCAAGGAGCGGCTGGTGGCAGTTCAAATCCACCAGCTACTCCTTGGCAACCCTATGGGGTAGTTCTACTGTGTCCTGTACAGTTGCTATGAGTCAGAATCAACTCGACAGCAATGGGTTTGGTTTGGTTTATTCATATAGGATTAGGACCCACTATACTCCAGTATGACCTCATGTTAACTCATATGATAGCATCTTTAAAGACCCTGTTTCCATAGTGTCCTTATAAAAGAGGAGAGGAGACACGCAGAAGGAAGGTGGCCTTATGAAGACGGTGGCAGAGATGAAATTATGCCGCAGCTGCAAACCAAAGAATGCCTGGGACTACCGGAAGCTGGGAGAGACAAGAAAGGGCTTTCCTATCAAGCCTTCTGAGAGAGCACGGCCATGCTGACACTCAGAATTCAGACTTCTAGCCTCCAGGACTGTGAGACAATAAATTTCTGTTGTTCTAAGCCACCCATTTTGTGATACTTTGTTCTAGCAGCCCTCACAACCCAATATAGTTAATCGACATTATTGAAGAGTCCTTGCTTGTCTTTCTCTGTGTTACTTTCTTCTTTGGAAGGAAATGAATAACTTCTAAAAGAAACATTAAAGATTAATCTCTGCCTCATTTCCATACTTCCATCTAAAACTGAGTGATTACGAATGAAGTGACAGCTGCTATTGTCTGGTATCCAGGCACTCTGCAAGCCATCTTGACTTCTCGCACCTCAGTCGGGTCAATCCTGAATACACCACTTTGTTCAGGTGAACTTTAATCATAAAATCATTAAGGTCAAGATAGGAGAATCTGCCTCTCCACCCTAGGCTTCCTCATTTCCCACGTCCCTTTTTAGAAGGAACAATATAACTTTATCCTAATCGTGCTTCAGGTCCTTAGTATTTAAAATAGCGTGCTACTTGTCCATTCTTGTAAAAAGTCTTAAAATTTTGCATGGCATTCTATTTTTTTATGTCTTGAAATTTGGCCTAATAAAGGTAATAAATTATGAATGTATATAAAATTTAGCTACAGGATATTAATTATAACATTAAAAAATTCGAATTTTCAACTTTATGGGATTGGCAACACAAGTGCTCATGAGCACAAATACACTCATACAGAGAGAAAGAGAGCAGTTCTTAATCATGCTTTTTGAAAGATATTTAATAACCTAAGAAAATATTTATATTTAAGTGTCAAATCAAATTCAAAATAATAAGAATAGTATGTTATAGCTACATCATCTTACATCACTTGTGTCTACATATTCCATTACCTGTATCCACATCTGTATTGGCTACATTATTTATCAGCCCTATCACCAACCCCATCTGTCTCTTCTTCCCTCCATCATCTCCTCCCTCACTCCTCTACCCTCCACTCCTCTTCTTCCACCCACTATAACCTTAAGAATACTAATAATCTTAAGCATGAAGGTTATGGCTGGTTTATGTTTTCCTATTTCTACTTGCTTGTATTTTGTAATTTCCTATAATAATTACATATAATGTGGTTGGCTCTATGACTTCCTTAATGACACGATTAGAACTTCAGAAGCCTCAGAAATATTCTTAGCCATAAAAATTACAATAAGAAAGGTCATTTTTCCTTGAATTATTACTGGTTTCATAGAGTTTGCCTTGTTCTCAGTTTACATGGGCTCCAAGAGCTGGGACAAACTTTGAGGTTATCCAAACCACTCCCTCAGCTAAAAGAGAACAAACTGAAACCCAGAAAGGGTGACATTCAATCAAGGCAACATAAGAAGTCACAGATTTGGTGGTGCATCCAAGCTTCTTAACATACGATGACTTACCGCTACAACGTGAACTTGTTTGAAATTCCATTACTTTAAATCAGTGGCTGTTGGGAAACATACATATGGAACACATCACTACATGCTTAATAGTGACGACAGAGTTGGCACCTCTGTATTAGAATATTTATAATGGAAGAACAAGTTATAATCCCAATATGTGTGATAAACTTAGATATTATGCTGTGTTCAAAATAGCTTCCAATTATGAGTTTAATGTTCCTGCCTTTTGAAAGGGGAGCTCATCAAAAGTGTCTCTCGTAAAAAGAGAACCTTTTCGAAGGTACTACGCTAATGGAAGTCAAGCTGCAACTTTTACCCCCTAAGAACCGAATGTCAGTAATTCTTTTCAGCAATTGTTATATTTCAGATAAAATTTATTGTAAAACTCAAACGTAAGGTTAAAATAATTCTCAAGCTTTTTTTACGGAGATGCAGGTGAAAAGAATTGTTGCCATGGGTGAAATACGGTAGTAGCTTTATCTTGCCTGAGCTATGTTTTCTGTGTTTGAAAAGAGAATCTCTGAGCAGCCTGTCTCCTGTCCCAAAAACACACAAATTGACAATCTAGACCAGACCATGCTCTGTAAAATAGCACCAGAGAAATTTGCAAAGATCCCTGTGATACATTTGAGCTCCTGCTTCACTGCTTCCCTGTTATTTGATCTAGTTCGGTCTGGCGTGCTGTTCTTATTTATACAGTGTAATAGGACATCTGCCGCCCACCAGAACCCATCACCATCTATGGCACTTTGCAGCCGACTGCCGTCCTGTTTATATTAATTGAATTCTGTGTATTCTGCATACACTGCTGATGACTTTCATTTATTTCAGCTCCGAAAGGCCCAGGATTTCTCTGCTTGCCCTTGCAACATCGTTCTACTCATTTGGCTCCAATTAGCCTCGGCTAACAAAAATAGATTACAACAAACCTCTGGTTAGCCATTGCTGTTTCTAATGACATACTTTGTGAATATTTAGCTCTCGAAAGTAAAGACATTGAGAATTAAGTTATAGTATCTTCTGTGGGGCTGAGAAATATTAATTGCAGGCTTCTGGGCTCATTTCCTTAAAGAAGATTCGTGATTTCTGTTTCACTAATAAATGTTAACATAATTGGAGAGCTGTCGGCTCCATATGTTGAACTTTCTGAAGGATTTCTGATCATGCCCTTGTTCACCTGAGTGAGGGAATGCTTTGACATTAACACTGTATCTTGGTTTATTTGCAGTTAATATTTCATAATTATGCTGAATGCTTAAAGCACTGATCCAAGAGAGTACCTTAAAAAAAAAAAAAAACCTTTAGAACTTATTAAATATGAAAATTTATCCCCAAATTATAAAGATGTGTCAACTTAGTGTATGGCATACACATTCGTAACTTAAATTTTGCTTCTCAGTGAAGTGTTTTCCCATTCTAGTGTCTGGCTTTGGCTCCAGAGTGTGAGTTCAGACTGTAAATAGCTTATACTTTAAAGATAACAGTCTTGGTAATGATGTTTTTGAATAATGACGGTTACTTGAAAGAATCTTTTTAGATGTAATCTACACACTTGAAGAAAAAACAAAGGAATCAAATTAATAAAGGATCATGATAGAAACTACAACAAATGGAATTATCTTATTCCTTATTAATAAGAATGTTATAACCAAGAAGTTCAGCAATTTCCTCGTTATTTAGACTAGGTGTTTGCGTATTATACAACTGTCCTTCATGGTACTATATATGGATTTTTATCTGTTTTGATATATAATCAATTATCATATACGAGTCTGAAGAAATTTCATTGCTAACTTATAACCTCAAGCAAAAAGTCTTTCCACTAATCACTCCTTCGAAAGTTTTAGTTATTTAATGTTATTCTTACTGCATTTTATGTTTTTTTTCCCCCTCCATCCCAAACTTGAAAAGACAGGGCCAATCATAGTCAAATACCGGAAAAGCTGTGCTCCCATGGTTTTTATGTAAAGTTAATAAAATAAATAAGAGACAGCTGTGCATTTCAGGAACTCACTCCACTGAGGAGTACTGGGAATACTATAACCACAAGTGTGAAGCTGGAGTCACCAAAAGCCCTCAATGGAATTACAGCTCAATAAATCAAAACTTTCTCCTTTTTACCTTTCCAATATAATTCTGCATCCTATGCGGTGCCTATGCTTTCCAGCATTCCCACTGCTATCCTTTCAATTATCATGGAACTTCTTGCTTCCTGTTTCATTAGGTTTGGATTTTTTTTTTTTTTTTTGAGAACTCTTGCTATGTACTTGGATGCTATGGGTCTTAAACATTTTGGGCCTAGGGCCTATGGCATGGTAATAAATCCCTCTCACTGCCACCACCAAATAAGAGAGAAAGAAAAAGTGAGTACAAAGTAGTAAGACATTTGGATAGCATTTCATGATAATAAATGTATCTAATAAATACATCCATACGAGATTATAATATCATACATATCGGTAGTTCCATAGACTGACAGGTGGGACACCTAGAAGCCCCTGCAGACTGATAGACTCAAAGTTACTATTTTTGACAATCACCTCAATGTGGTTGCCATTGTTTAGCTTATGTATTCCTTGGTGACGAACCTGGTGAACTCCCCCCACCCCGTCCCACCCACAGGACTTCTAGTTCTCTTAGGTCCTCTCCACCCTCATTTTCTTTTAAAGAAATTAAAAAAAAAAAAAAAAAAAAAAAACCCTCAGGTTCTTTAATGGAGAAAACATTACACGCATTTTTCTAGTTAAGTTGATCCAAGGCCAGAAAAATATGCATCAATACTAGAGCCTGGGTTCAAGTTCTTGTCTCCAACATTTGTTTACTTTATAATTGTGGGTAAGTTACTTAACCTTTTTGTGCCTCAAATTTTCCATAAAATAGGAAAAATTTAGTGCCCACCTTGTAAGACTGTGTTGTTGTTGACTCTGTTCCGACATATAGTGACCCTATATACACCAGAATGAAACACTACCTGGTCCTGTGCCATCCTCACAATCGTATGCTTGAGCCCACTGCTGCAGCTGCTGTGTCAATCCATCTTGCTGAGAATCTTCTTCTTTTGCACTAACCCTCTACTGTACCAAGCATGATGTCCTTCTCCAGGGACTGATCCTTCCTGATAACATGTCCAAAGTATGTGAAACGAAGTCTCACCATCCTTGCCTCTAAGGAGCATTCTGGCCGTACTTCTTCCAAGACAGATTTGTTCGCTCTTTTGGCAGTCCGTGGTATATTCAGTATTCTTCGCTAACACCACAATTCAAAGGTGTCAATTCTTCTTCCATCTTCCTTGTTCATTCTCCAGCTTTCACATGTCTATGAGGTGATTGAAAACACCGTGAATTGGGTCAGGCTCACCTTTGTTTCCAAGGTGACGTCTTTGCTTTTTAACATTTTAAAGAGATCTCTTAACAGCAGATTTGCCCAATGCAGTGTGTCTTTGATTTCTTGACTGCTGCTTCCATGAGTGTTGATTGTGGATCCAAGGAAAATGAAATCCTTGACAACTTCAATCTTTTCTCCATTTATCATGATGTTGCTTATTGGTCCAGTTGTGAGGATTTTTGTGAGGTTTATTGTAGTGAGGTTTATTATCAGTAAGCTTCTACAGTGTAACAACCTACCAAAATCTTAAGTATTTAACAAATAAACATTTATTATTTCTTACAATCTTATGTATTCACTGCGAGATTATTCTCTTCTGGATGGCTTGACTGACAATGCATGATTTAAAAAAAAAAAGATTTTTTTTTTAGGCTGGTTTTATTTACATGTCTGTGGTTGGCAGGCTATTTGGACTGGGGAGACCTCACTGTCATGTCTGCCAGATGGCCAGGTATTATCTGTGGTAATGGCAATGTGTCTCTCACCACCCAACAGGCTAGCCCGGGCTTCTTCACATGGCCTCAGGGCAGTTTCAGCTTGCATCATGTTTGCTAGTGTTCCATTGACTAAAGCAAGTCACATGGTCAAGCCTAGATTCCAGGGGTGGAGAAATAGACTCTACCCCTTGGTAGAAGCGAAAATTCACGTTGCAAAGGAACATACCTTCAAGGATGGATGGAATTTGTGGTTCTTTTTGCAATTTGCCATGCAAGGGTGAGTTAGTAGTGCTAAGTGTAAATTGGTTAGAATTACTGACTGGCCCATGCCAAAACCAAACCAAATCCTTTGCCGTCGAGTTGATTCTGACTCATAGTGACCCTATAGGACAGAGTAGAACTGCCCCACAGTTCTACTTCTTTACAGAAGCAGACTGCCACATCTTTCTCCCATGGAGCAGCTGGTGGGTTTGAACCTCTGACTCATCGGTTAGCAGCCAAGCATTTAACCATGGTGCCACCAGGGCTCCTTACTGGCCCATATTAAAAGAGCAAATGAATGTTATTTGTTGTCATCTTAATGATATTACTATTCTGCATCATCCTCAAACTAAGCTCTTGTTAGTGAAGGTTTTACGTGATTATCTCTTTTACAGGTAAATCAGAAATTATACCAAATTGGTAGCTCTTGAAATTCTGATCTTCAGTTTCTGAGTCTGTTGCAAGATCCTTCTAGGTGAACTACCTTTAAGAAGGTGAGTAACATGGTCATTACAAAAAACAAAACAAAATAAAACTAAAAAACAAAACCAAAAACAGTTTTTTTGCATATGCATTTCCTCTTGCCTAGAATGTTCTGCAGTCACACCTAGAGAATTGTCCCTTTTTCAACATGTGTGTTTTTATAAGTCCAGCCCTCACATAACCTGCAGAGATAAGGATTCCCTTTTCGGAGTTCCCAGTGCACGCTGTACATGCTGATAACCTAACTCGTGTATCATTCTGTCAGAAAATCCTTTTCAACACGAAACTCCTAGTAGCCAGCGCTATTTAACTGTTAAAAACATGAATTTACAATCTAAAGCTGGATTACTATTACAAACCTTTTCTTTCTTTCTTCTGAGGGCTTGCTGGGCTCACTGTTACACAAGAACATAAGCCAAAATGTTGGTATAAAGTGAGGGGATCACGTCTTAGTGGTGAGAAAAGGCAAACTAAGGGCATCGGGAGAAAAATTCAGTGAAATTAAGGGATATGAGGGATCGATTCAAACAATCCGAGGGAAGAACTGTCTTTCAGAATAGACGGAAAACTACCATAACTACCATCTATATGTTCCACTGTGTGAGACCAGGGTCTATTAAAGAAAGGCAGGAGGATGGAGGTTAGCTAAAGTGATGCTGAAAGGAAACCAAACTGGAATAGTTCACCAGTTGACTATTACTACCTTATGACCATATAATTATGGCTATCCTATAGTGATGACAGTTCATGTTTCTCTTTCTCTTTGTGTGTGTGTATATGTGTCTGTACATGTATTTGGCGTATTGTACAGCACAAAAACCAAACAAACCCACGGCTGTCGAGTCGATTCTGACTCCTAGAGATCCTGTAGGGCAGAGTAAAACTGCCCATAGGGTCCCCGAGGCTGTAAATCTTGACAGGGCACACTGCCACATATTTCTTCCGTGGCGTGGCTGGTGGATTTGAACTGCTGACCTTTTGGTTAGCAGCCGAGCGTTTTAACCACCCATACCTGTTGCTGTCAAGGGCACCTAAAAAATTGTCAATAACTGTATCTGTGGGTTGAATGAAAAGAGTCATAATATACTCCTCAGTTTTTGGCCATAGAATGAGTACACATTTCTTGAAACTAGAATGCACATTAACACAAAGTGTGAGAACAACTTCTGGCCTGGAGGATAGCTTTTATGAGAAGATAGGAGTGAATTTATCGTCATCAGTAGTCTCTAAACTCTCCTGGGGTCTACCGATTCTTTTGGAGGCAAGGATTTGGAACCAGATCATCTTCCTAGAGCCTGTTCAAACAATTGGAGCTAGTAGAAGATACAATAGGATCCTCGAGGAACCATTCAGGCCAGACAAGTGGCTCGTCCCTGTTGAAAATTCTCTGTTGTAGGATTTATTTCAAGTTAGTCCTTATAAATGGGACATTGTTAAAGGGTATGATCTGACTTCTCATCTGAGATAATCTTGGTATTACTCTTTCTTTAGAGCTGTGGTTCTCAACTGGGGGTGTGACATTTCTGGTTGTCACACCTGGTGGGGAGGTATTACTATCTAGTGGGTAGAAACCAGAGGTGCTGTTAAATATCCTACAATGCACAGGACAACCCCCGTAACAAAGAATTATCGGCCCAAAATGTTAATATTGCTGGTGTTGATAAACCCTGCCTTAGAGTAGATCCAGTATTGGCCTGGCTCAGATCTTTGGGTTTTCATTCCTTTATAGGGTTATGTCTAAATAATGATGTATAATTCTTTAATATGTTTTAGAATGACAATTTTATTAGTATAGCCTTGATCATCTTTTCTTGAAAGTAAAATATTTAAGGAGTTAAAATTAAATGGTTTTGAAGGGATTTTATTTTAAATGAAACAGAGACCAATTGAACTTAAAATGGCTTTGAAATACACTAAACTGACTCCTGTAAACTGGAATCTCTAACTGATACTAGCTGGGTCTCAGCTCAAAGCAGTACTCACAACCTGGACCTTCTGAATATGAAATGGAATGCTTGAGGCTGACACAGTAGATGAACTCATACTGGTTTGGATTTCATTATGCTTAATAACTATGATAAATGCTAGTCATGGATTCTTGCAAATTCAATCTTGGGAAAGTTTCCATAAAGATGAGACTCAGGTAAAACAAGTATATTTTAAGAATCTAATCTACACCGCACAATTTGTCCTGTCCCTGAGGAATGAAACAATAATTTAAAACACATGTTTGGGTAACTGGGGAGTAAAGGAAATATGAGGATTGTCATAGTAGCTTGTTTAAGGAAACAGTATTCATGTGTAGTCTCTCCAACAGTATTCTACTCAGTTATTAAAAATAATGCAGTCTCCGTTAAATTTGCTAATAATATAAAGAGAAGACACTAATGAAAATTGCCCTAATGGACTGACACAAATCTATGAATCCAGTCAGAGATGTATGGTAGGATGAGAAATGAGAAATTACAGTTGGATCTACAGTTGCTTGGGAGGCTACACTGAGGGAAAGTAGACCATCTTAAGCTCAGATGTAAAAATTCATTTGTTCATTTATACATGACAGTCTTCCTGTTAATCAGTTCATAAATCTACATTAAATGTTTCATGTGAATGTGATAACATGTTAATCTCTGAAGGGCAGAATTTGCAAACTCAAAGGCCTGCAGGATTGGGCAGTAAGCAGATTAATGAAGCTGACCGATTATAATACAATAATGGCTGGGGCTTGGTTAAATAGAAAGCACCGGTCCCGCCTAAATGGGCAGCCACTACTCAGCTCCTGTTAGGTCCAATATTCCCAGGTTTTCTGATTTGTAAAAAGGATACAAATTTTCAGACTGCTGTGTGTCTGTGTAAATTTTTGTTTTGTTTTGTTTTAGAACTCTGTGTCATTCTATTTAACAATAGCCTTGTACTGGAGATTCTAGCCAGAACAATTAGGTAAGGAAAAGAATAAAAAATATCTGTATTGAAAAGGGAGGAAGTAAAACTGTCTGTATTTGAAGATGACACGTTCTTGTATATAAAAAACTTTAAGGATGCCATTAAAAAAATGAAACAAACTATTAGACATAATAAATGAGCTCAGCAAGATTGCAGAATGCAATATCAATACACAAAAATCAATTGTATTTTCATACATTTGTAATGAACAATCCAAAAAAGAAATTAAAAAAAAAATTTCATTTACAATAGCATCAAAAGAATAGAATACTTAGGAGTAAATTTAACAAAAGGAGTGTACGACTTGTATACTGAAAACTACAAAACGTCATTGAAAGAAATTAAAGAAGACCTAAGGAGGAAACCCTGGTGGTGTAGCGTTTAAGTGCTGCTAACCAAAAGATTGAGCCCTGGTAGTACAGTGGTTAAGAGCTCAAGCTGCTAACAAAAATGGTTGGCAGCTGAAATCCACCAGCCAGTCGCTCCTTAGAAACCCTGTGGGGCAGCTCTACTCTGTCCTATACGGTTGCTACAAGTCAGAATTGACTCCATGGCAATGCTTTAACCAAAAGGTCCATAGTTCGAATCCACCAGGCGCTCCTTGGAAACTTCATGGGGCAGTTCTAATTTGTTCTGTAGGATCACTATGAGTCAAAATTGACTCAATGGCAATGGGGTTTTTTTTTCAAGTAAATGGGAAGATGTTATTTTTGTGTTGTCAACTTTGTTCTGACTCATAGCTATTCTATGTACAACAGAACTAAACACTGACTGGTCCTGCACCATCCTCCCAATCTTTGTTATGCTTGAGCGCATTGTTACAGCCACTGTGTCAGTCCATCTTGTTGAGGGCCTTCCTCTTTTTCTCTGATCCTCCACCTTACCAAGCCTGATGTCCTTCTCCAGGGACTGGTCCCACCTGATAACACATCCAAAGATGAAGTCTCGCCATTCACGCTTCTGAGGAGCACAGTGGCTGTACTTCTTCCAAGACAGATTTGTTTGTTCTTCTGGTAGTTCGTGGTATATTCAATATTCTTCACCAACAGCATAATTCAAAGGCATCAATTCTTCTTCGGTCTTCTTTATTCTTTGTCAAGCTTTCAGATGCATATGAGGAGATTGAAAACACCATGGTTTGGGTCAGGCGCACCTTAGGCCTCAAAGAGATCTTTTGTAGTAGATTTGACCAATGCAATGTGTTGCTTGATTTCTTGACTGCTGCTTCCATGGGCATTGATTGTGGATCCAAGTAAAATGAAATCCTTCACAACTTCAATATTTTTCCCATTTATCATGATGTTGCTTATTGGCTCAGTTGTGAGAATTTTTGTTTGCTTTGTGTTGAGGTGTAGTCCATACTGAAGAATGCGGTCTTTGATCTTCATTAGTAAGCGCTTCAAGTCCTCTTCACTTTCAGCAAACAAGGTTGTGTTATCTGCATATTGCAGGTTGTAAATGAGTCTTCCTCCAATCCTGATGCCTAGTTCTTCTTCATATAGTCCAGCTTCTCCGATTAATTGCTCAGTATACATGTTGAATAAGAATGGTGAAAGGATACAATGCTGACTCACACCTTTCTTGACTTCAAACTCCACAGTATCCCCTTGTTCTGTTCGAATGACTGCCTCTTGGTCTAACCACATGTTCCTCACAGGCCTAATTAAATGTTCTGGAATCCCCATTCTTCAAAATGTTATCCGTAATTTGTTATGATCCACACTGTCAAATGCCTTTGCATAGTCTGCAACACAAAGGTAAACCTCTTTCTGGTTTCAGCCCAGGACACATCTGACATCACCAATGATTTCCCTCGTTTTATGTCCTCTTCTGAATCCGGCTTGAACTTCTGGCTGTTTCATGTTGATGTACTGCTGCAACCCCTTTTGAATGATCTTCAGCAAAATTTTACTTGCATGTGATATTGATGATATTGTTCGATAATTTATGCATTCTCTTGGATCACCTTTCTTTGAAATGGGTACAGATATGGATCTCTTTCAGTGTGTTGGCCAGGTAGCTGTCTTCCAAATTTCTTAGCATAGTTAAGTGAGTGCTTCCGTCACTGTATCCATTTGTTGGAACATCTCAATTGGTATTTCATCAATTCCTGCAGCCTTGTTTTTCACCAATGCCTTTAGTGCAGCTTGGACCTCTTCCTTCAGTACCATTGGTTCTTGATCATACGCTACCTCATGAAATGGTTGAACCTCTACAAATGCTTTATGGTACAGTGACTCTGTGTATTCCCTCCATCTTATTTTGATGCATCCTGCATTGTTTAATATCTTCACCATAGAATCCTTCAATATTGGAACCTAAAGCTTGAATTTTTTTCTTCAGTTCATTCAGCTTAACAAATGCTGCACTTGTTCTTCCCTTTGGTTTTCTATCTCCAGGTCTTTGCATGTTTCATTATAATACTTCACTTCGTCTTCTAGAGCTTCTGTTCTAGAAGCTCTTTTAAGTCATCATTTCTTCCTTTCACTGTAACTACTCTGCTGTCAAAAATAAGTTTCAGAGTCTCTTCTGACATGCATTTTGGTCTTTTCTTTCTTTCCTATCTTTTTAATGACCTTTTGCATTCTTTATGTATGATGTCCTTTGATGTCATTCCACAACTTTTCTGGTCGTCAGTTATTTGTGTTCAATATGTCAAATCTATTCTTGAGATGGTCTCTAAATTCAGGTGAGATGTACTCAAGGTTGTACTCGTTCTTATTTTTTTCAACTTGAACTTAAACTTGCATACGAGCAATTGATGGCCTATTCCACAGTAGGCCCCTGGCCTTATTCTGACTGGAGATGTTGAGCTTTTCCATTGTCTTTTTCCACAGAAGTAGTCAATTTGATTCCTGTGTATTCCATCTGGCGAGGTCCAAGTATTTACTCACTATTTATGTATATGAAAGAAGGTATTTGCAATGAAGAAGCCATTGGTCCTGCAAAATTCTATCATGTGCTGTCTGGCATTGTTTCTATCACCAAGGCCATATTTTCCAACCACCAATCCTTCTTGATCTCAACTTTCTCAGTCCAATCACCAGTAATTATCAATATATGTTTGATCAGTTTCAGACTTCAGAAGATGGTAAAAATCTTCAGTTTCTTCATCTTTGGCCTTTGTGGTCAGTGCATAAATTTCAATAATAGTCATATTAACTGGACTTCCTTGTAGGCATATGTATATTATTCTATCACTGAAAGCATTGTACTTCAGAATGGATCTTGAAATATTCTTTTTTACATTGAACATGACCCCATTTCTCTTCCATTTGTCATTCCCGGTGTAGCAGACTGTATGATTGTCTGATTCAGACTGGCCAAGACCAATCCATTTCAGCTCACTAATGCCTAGGATATTGATGTTTATGCATTCCATTTTTTTTTAAATTGTGCTTTAAGTGACAGTCTACAGCGCAAGTTAGTCTCTCAAGCAAAAATCCACACACACAGTGCTATGTGACCCCAGCTGCTCTCCCTTCAATGTAACAGTACATTCCTCCTTTCCATCCTGTATTTCCCGTGTCTATTCAACCAGCTCCTGTCCCTTTCTGCCTTCTCATCTTCCCCCTAGACAGGAACTGCCCATTTAGTCTCATGTATCTACTTGAGCTAAGAAGCACACTCTTCACAAATATCATTTTATATCTTATAGTCCAGTCTGAACTTTGTCTGAAGAGTTGGCTTCTGGAACAGTTTTAGCTTTGGGCTAACAGAGGCCATGTCGTCAGGATCCCTCCCGTCTCAGTCAGACCATAAGTCTCGTCTTTTTAGCATAATTTGAGTTCTGCACCCCACTTTTCTCCTGCTCCATCAGGGACTCTCTGTTGTGTTCCCTGTCAGGGCGGTCATTGGTGGTAGCCAGGTACCATCTAGTTCTTCTGGTCCCAGGCTGATGAAGTCTCTGGTTTATGTGGCCATTTCTGTCTCTTGGACTTATAATTTCCTTGTGTCTTTGGTGTTCTTTATTTTCCTTTGCTCTGGGTGGGTTGGGACCAATTAATGCATCTTAGATGGGCGCTTGCTAGCTTTTAAGACCCCAGACACCACTCACCAAAGTGGGATGCAGAACATTTTATTAATAAACTTTTTATGCCAATTGATCTAGGTGGACCCTAAAACTATGGTCTCTAGACCCCACACCTGCTACTCTGTCCCTCGAAGTGTTTGGTTGTATTCAGGAAATTTCTTAGCTTTTGGTTTAGTCCAGTTGCGCTGACTTCCCCTGTGTTGTGTGTTGTCCTTCCCTTTACCTAAGATAATTCTTGTCTACTATTTAGTTAGTGAATATCCCTCTCCCTCCCTCTCCACACTCATAACCATCAAAGAATGTTTTCTTCTGTGTTCCTAAAATAGTGATCTCATACAATGTTTGTCCTTTTGCCACTGGTTAATTTCACTCAGCATAATGCCTTCCAGATTCTTCAATGTTATGAGGTGTTTCTTGGGTTCATTGTTGTTCTTTGTTTTTTCATGGTATTCCATTGTGAGAAAATGCCATAAATTTGTTTATCCATTCATCCCTTAATGGGCACCTAGGTTGTTTCCATCTTTTCGCTATTGTGAACAGTGCTGCAGTGAACATGGGTGAGCATATATCTATTCATGTGATGGCTCTTATTTCTCTAGGATATATTCCAAGGAGTGGGATTGCTGGATCATGTGGTTATTTTATTTCTAGCTTTTTAAGGAAGCACCAAATCTATTTCCAAAGCGATTGTGCCATTTTACCTTCCCAGGAGTAGTGTGTAAGTAGTCCAGGGTCTCCACAACCTCTCCAACATTTATTATTTTGTGTTTTTTTTGATTAATGCTAGCCTTGTTGGGATGAGATGGTATCTCATTATAGTTTGATTTGCATTTCTCTAATGGCTAATGATTGTGAGCATTTCTTCATGTATCAGTTAGCCACCTGAATGTCTTCTTTGGTGAAATGCCTGTTCATATCCTTTGCCATTTTTTTAAATTATGTTGTCTTTTTGTTGTCGAGGTTTCCAGTATCTTGTAGACTTTAGAGATTAAATGCTGATCGGATTTGCCATAGTGAAAAATTTTTTTCCCAGTCTGTAGGTTATCTTTTTAATCTCAATGAAATCTTTTGATGAGCATAAGTGTTTGATTTTTAGGAGCTCCCAATGTTATTTAGTTTCCCTTCTGGTGTTTGTACATTGTTAGTAATGTTTTGTATACTGTTTATGCCATGTATTAGGACTCCTAGCATTGTCCCTATTTTTATTTCCATGCTCTTTATCGTTTTAAATTTTATGTTTAGGTCTTTGATATATTTCAAGTTAGTTTTTGTGCGTGGTGTGAGGTATAGGTCTTGTTTCATTTTTTGCAGATGGATATCCAGTTATGCCAGCACCATTTGTTAAAGAGACTGTCTTTTCTGCAAGTAACAGACTTTGGTCCTTTTTCAGATATAAGCTGGATGAATTTATGTCTCGGTTCTCAATTCTGCTCCATTGGTCTATGGATCTGTTGTACCAGTACCAGACTGTTTTGACTACTGTGGTGGTATGTTGTTGTTGTTGATAGGTGCCATCAAGTCAGTTCCTACTCATAGCGACCCTATGCACAACAGACCAAAACACTGCCCGGTCATGAGCCATCCTTACAATCGCTGTTATGCTTGAGCTTATTGTCGCAGCAACTGTGTCAATCCACCTCGTTGAGGGTCTTCCTCTTTTCTGCTGACCCTGTACTCTGCCAAGCATGATGTCCTTCTCCAGGGACTGATCCCTCCTGACAACATGTCCAAAGTATGTAAGACATGGTCTCGCCATCCTTGCTTCTATGGAGCATTCTGGTTGTACTTCTAAGACAGATCTGTTCCTTCTTTTGACAGCCCACGGTATTTTCAATATTCTTTGCCAACACCACAATTCAAAGGCATCAATTCTTCTTCAGTCTTCCTTATGCATTGTCCAGCTTTCACATGCCTACGATGTGATTGAAAATACCATGGCTTGGGTCAGGTGCACCTTAGTCTTCAAGGTGACATCTTTGCTCTTCAACACTTAAAAGAGGTCCTTTGCAGCAGATTTGTGCAATGCAATGTGTCTTTTGATTTCTTGGCTGCTGCTTCCATGGCTGTTGATTGTGGATCCAAGTAAAATGAAATCCTGGACAACTTCAATCTTTTCTCTGTTTATCATGATGTTGCTCATTGGTCCAGTTGTGAAGATTTTTGTTTTCATTCTGTTGAGGTGCAATCCATACTGAAGGCTGTCGTCTTTGATCTTCATTAGTAAGTGCTTCAAGTCCTCTTCACTTTCAGCAAGCAAGGTTGTGTCATATGCATAAGGCAGATTGTTAGTGAGTCTTCCTCCAATCCTGATGCCCTGTTCTTCTTCATATAGTCCAGCTTCTCGGATTATTTGCTCAGCATACAGATTGAATAGGTATGGTAAAAGAATACAACCCTGACGCACACCTTTCCTGACTTTAAAACAATCAGTATCCCCTTGTTCTATCTGAACAACTGCCTCTTGATCTATGTAAAGGTTCGTCATAAGCACAATTAAGTGTTCAGGAATTCCCATTCCTAGCAATGTTATCCATAGTTTGTTATGATCCACACAGTCAAATGCCTTTGCACAGTCAATAAAACACAGGTAAACATCCTTCTGGTGTTCTCTGCATTTAGCCAGGATCCATTTGACATCAGCAATGTTACCCCTGGTTCCACGTCCTCTTCTGAAACTGCCCTGTATTTCTGGCAGTTCCCTGTCAATATACTGCTGCAGCCATTTTTGAATGATCTTCAGCAAAATTTTGCTTGCATGTGATATTAATGATATTATTCTATAATTTCCACATTCGGTTGGATCACCTTTCTTGGGAATAGACATAAATATGGATCTCTTCCAGTCAGTTGGCCAGAAAGCTGTCTTCCATATTTCTTGGCATAGACAAATGAGCACCTCCAGTGCTGCATCTGTTTGTTGAAACATCTCAACTGATATTCCATCAATTCCTGGAGCCTTGTTTTTTGCCAGTGCCTTCTTTTTTTTTTTCAGAGCAGCTTGGACTTCTTCCCTTCAGTACCATCAGTTCCTGATCATATGCCACCTCTTGATATGGTTGAATATCGACTAATTCTTTTTGGTATAATTACTCTGTGTATTCCTTTCCTCTTCTTTTGATGCTTCCTGCGTCATTTCATATTTTTCCCATAGAATCCTTCACTATTGCAACTTGAGGCTTGAATTTTTCTTCAGTTCTTTCAGCTTGAGAAACGCCGAGCGTGTTCTTCCCTTTTGGTTTTCCATCTCTAGCTCTTTGCACATGTCATTATAATGCTTTACTTTGTCTTCTCGAGAGGCCCTTTGAAATCTTCTGTTCAGTTGTTTTACTTCATCAGTTCTTCCTTTTGCTTTACCTGCTCGACGTTCGAGAGCAAGTTTCAGTCTCCTCTGACATCCATCTTGGTCTTTTCTTTCTTTCCTGTCTTTTCAATGACCTCTTGATTTCTTCATGGATGATATCCTTGATGTCATTCCACAACTCATCTGGTCCTCGGTCACTAGTGTTCAATGCATCAAATCTATTCTTGAGATGGTCTCTAAATTCAGGTGGGATATACTCAAGGTCATATTTTGGCTCTCGTGGACTTGCTCTGATGTTCTTCAGTTTCAGCTTGAACTTGCATATGAGCAATTGATGGTCTGTTCCACAGTCAGTCCCTGGCCTTGTTCTGACTGATGATATTGAGCTTTTCCATCATTTCTTTCCACAGATGTAGTCAATTTGATTTCTGTGTGTTCCGTCTGGTGAGGTCCATGTGTATAGTCACCGTTTATGTTGGTGAAAGAAGGTATTTGCAATGAAGAAGTCGTTGGTCTTGCAAAATTCTATCTTTCGATCTCCAGCATTGTTTCTGTCACCAAAGCTATATTTTCCAACTACTGATCCTTCTTCTTTGTTTCCAACTTTCGCATTCCAATTGCCAGTAATTATCAATGAATCTTGATTGCATGTTTGATCAATTTGGGACTGCAGCAGCTGATAAAAATCTTCTCTTTCTTCATCTTTGGCTCTAGTGGTGGGACATAAATTTGAATAATAGTTGTATTAACTGATCTTCCTTATAGGAGTATGGATATTATCCTATCACTGACAGTGTTGTACTTCAGGATAGATCTTGAAATGTTCTTTTTGATGATGAATGCAACACCATTCCTCTTCAAGTTGTCATTCCCACCATAGTAGACTATATGACTGTCTGACTCAAAATGTCCAATACTAGTCCATTTCAGCTCATTAATGCCTAGAATATTGATGTTTATGCGTTCCATTTCATTTTTGATAATTTCCAGTTTTCCTAGATTCATACTTCGTACATTCCAGGTTCTGATTATTAATGGATGTTTGCAGCTGTTTCTTCTCATTTTGAGTAGTGCCACATCGGTGAATGAAGGTCCTGAAAACTTTACTCCATTTACGTCATTAAGGTCAACTCTACTTTGAGGTAGCTCTTCTCCAGTCATCTTCTGAGGGCCTTCCGACCTGGGGGGCTCATCTTCCAGCACTACATCAGACAATGTTCCGCCGCTATTCATAAGGTTTTCACTGGCTAATTCTTTTCAGAAGTAGACTGCCGGGTCTTTGTTCCTAGTCTGTCTTAGTCTAGAAGCTCAGCTGAAACCCGTCCTCCATGGGTGACCCTGCTGGTACCTGAATACCGGTGGCATAGCTTCCAGCATCACAGCAACATGCAAGCCCCCACAGTATGACAAACTGACAGACACGAGGGGCTGTGGTGGTATAATAGGTTCTAAAATTAGGTAGTGTGAGGCCTCCCATTTTGTTCTTCTTTTTCAGCAATGCTTTACTTATCTGGGGCCTCTTCCCTTTCCAT
Organism: Elephas maximus indicus; assembly: GCF_024166365.1. Lineage (NCBI taxonomy): Eukaryota > Metazoa > Chordata > Mammalia > Proboscidea > Elephantidae > Elephas > Elephas maximus. Next base: position 60,899,294 of record NC_064836.1, read on the forward strand.
ATGAAGTTGGAGATCTGTTTCTCCATCTCATTAAAAAATGCCATTGGAGTTTGGATCGGGATTGCTTTGTATCTGTAGATTGCTTTGTGTAGAATTGACATTTTCACAATGTTGCCTCTTCCTATCCACGAGGAAGGTATGTTTTGCCAATTATGTGGGCCTCTTTTGGTTTCTTGCAGTAGTGTCCTGTAGTTTTCTTTGTTCAGGTCTTTTATGTCTCTGGTAAGATTTGTTCCTAAGTTTTTTATCTTCTTGGGGGCTACTGTAAATGGTAATGATTTGATGATTTCCTCTTTGATTTTCTTTTTTTTTTTCCTTCATGGCTTTTATATATGTCATCCTTTTGCCTTCTTGCCTGCATGGTGTCTGCTGAGTTGTCTGAACTTATTCTTATTGACTCTACTTTGTAGATGACTTTTCATCTCTCCCTCACTGCTCTTCAAATTCTCTCTTTATCTTTGGTTTTGGCAGTTTTGATTATAACATGTCTTGGTGATTTTGTTTGGGTTCTACCTTGTGTGGGTTTGATGAGCATCTTGTATAGATATCTTCTCATCTTTCATGATATCAGGGAAGTTATCTGCCAACAAATCTTCAACAATTTTCTCTGTATTTCCTGTTATCTCCCCTCCCCCCGCCCTTCCCCCCGTTCTAGTACTCAAATCACTCATAGGTTTATCCTTTAGATTTCTTCATTTTTTAGATTTCTTTTATCTGATTTTTTTCTCAAATAAGTTGGTGTCAAGTGCTTTATCTTCAGTCTCACTAAGGCTTACTTCCATTGCCTCAGTTCTGATCCTATGACTTTGTATTGAGTTGTCTAATTCTGAAATTTTATTTTTAATCTTCTGGATTTGTTGTCTTTCTATGGATTCTTGCAGCCTGTTAAATTTGTCATTATACTCTTGTCTAACCTTCTTCAGTTCCTCTATTGCTTTGTCTGTGTGTTCCTTGGTTTGTTCTGCACTTTGCCTGATCTCCTTCCTGATCTCTTTAAGAGTTCTGTAAATTAATCTTTTATAGTCTACCTCTGGTAATTTTCAGAACTTATCTTCCTTTGGAAGATTTCTTGATTCTTTTTTTTGGGGAACTTGCTGAAGACATCATGAGCTGCCCCTTTATGTGATTTGATATTGACTGTTGTCTCCAAGCCATCAATAAGTTATTATATTTATTTATTTTATATTTGCTTACTGTGCCCTAGCCTCTTATTTTGTCTTGTTTTGATATGCCCAAATAGTCTGCTCATGTGAGCTAGTTTGATTATTGGTTCCTTTGAAGCTTTAATGTCCTGTCACCAGGTGGTTAGATCTGTTACTAGGTATGTGAGCCCGGAGTCCATTTACTTTTCTTGTGTGGACTCAGCTACGGTGTCCAAGTCATCGGTCACCGAGTGTGTGGTGCAGGCTCTCACCTACAGTGCTAGAAAGGCAGGGTTGATTGGTGTAGGCACAGACATCCAGCTACAGTAGGGGGTCATGCACTGAGCAAGGCAGTGAGCTGACAGCTGCCCCTGAGTGTCTGGGAGGAAAATGTGTCCCTGTTCCCTAGAGTGTACTGTTGGGTGGCTTTTGCAGCCAAACTATGGGCACACAGTGCTGTTGTCTGTAAGAACTGGAAGGCACCACTTATTCTGGGACCCCTGTTATAGGTAGCTAGGTGGTGTGTGTGGAGCTACCAGCTCTCAGGCCCCTGATATGGGTAGGTGAGGACCCTGCTTAATAGGCAGAATGGTGTCAAATGTCACAAACCTCCCACTCCACGATATAGCTGATACAGTTGAAGTTAGGCTTTAGGTAAATACCCTGTTGTATTGTGCTAATGAGGGTCCATGCTGCTGAAATGGGCCCATCCAAGTCTATGCAGCAGTGAGAGGCATTCAAAGTTCATGGACCCCTTATGCCTGTGCCTAGGCAAAAGAGCTGTGCCTGCCCTGAGTTCTTGGTTTAGGGGAGCTGGCAGAGTATTTTTTACTGTTTGTTAATTTGCTCCCTCTCCAGGAGAATGGGTCAGAGCACGTGAAGTGTCCTACTTCCAGCCCAGGGGACACTGCAATCTCTGAAGGCGGCCTGGGACCCTGTGCAGAGCAGGAAGGGGGCAGATCAATGGAAGAGAGGTTTTTCCCAAAGGGGTGTTTTTTGATCTGTGTGGTAGGTTAGATGCACGTACTTATTTTTTGCTGATTGAGTGTTGCTTTCCACTGGTTCTGGAGGCTTGAGTAGGCTTTCTGCCACTCTGTCTCTCCTTATGTGGAAAGTGTGTCCTGAGTGTCACTGCTTGCCTTACTGCTCGCACCAGCAGATCCGGCCTGCAGAGTGCCAGTTCCTGCCAGATCAGGTCTGGCAACTCCTCGCTGCTTCTGAATCATTTCTCCCTCTCCTTGCCACTCAGTCTGATTTCTCAACTTCATCTTTGATGGTCAGGGCTCCTAGATTATCATATATAACTGATTCACTTGTTTTTCAGGTCTTTGTTGTAAGAGGGACCACAGGAAGCATCTGACTACTCTGCCATCTTGAGCCCACCTCTCCATTTTATTTTTGATAACTTCCAATTTTCCTAGAACATTCCACGTTCTGAATATTAATGGATGATTACAGCTGTTTCTTCACATTTTGAGTTGTGCCACATTAGCAAATGAAGGTCTTGAAAGCTTGACTCCAACCACATCATTAAGGTTGACTACTTTGAGGAGGTAGCTCTTCCCAGTCATTTTTTGAGTGCCTTACAACCTGAGGGGCACTACATCAGACAATGTTCTGCTGCTATTCATAAGATTTTCACTGACCAATTTTTTCAGAAGTAGACTACTACGTTCTTCTTCCTAGTCTGTCTTAGCCTTGAAGCTCCACTAAAACCTGTCCACCAAGGGTGACCCTGCTGATATTTGAAAAACTGGTGGCAAAACTTCCAGTATCACAGCAACATGCAAGCCACCACAGTATGGCAGACAGACAGATGGTGGAAGGGAAAGATCATATGTTAATGTACTTAATTTTGTTAAGATGGCAGTGTTCCCCAAATTGATCTACAAATTTACCCCAACCCATATGAAAATTTTAGTTGGCTTTTGTGAAGTCAGGTTGACTCTAGCATACCCTGTCAACTATGCCAGTTGTACAAAGTAGTCCAAGTAGAGTAAGATCACCCACTTCTGATGCCAAATTTTGGTGTGGAAAACAAATCCCACTCTACACACTAGCTGCATCTTATTGAAATCCCAGCTCTTGCCTGTTCAGTTCAGACCTCAATTCCCCAAATATTTCTTCTCTGTCTCATCCCCAACCAGTGAGAGCTGGGTCAGCAGGTACCAGTTGCAAGCCTTAGAGTTTACAGTGTTCCCTTCACTTTATACCAGTTGGCTCTTTCTCTCTCATCCCTAGCCATCTGAGTCAGTGGGTACCAGCTGCTAACTTGGCAGTCCACGTAACTCCTTACACTTCAGACCAGCTGCCCACAAACCTGGAGTTTTCTTCTACCCCCTCAGGGTACCAACTACAAGCCCAGGGGTCCATATGACTCCCTCTACTTCAGGTTGACCAGCACCCCTCCTGCTCTTTTGGGTCCAGTAATTTGCTGGATGACTCACAGAGCCCATGGGAGACATTATACCTGTAATAATAGCTTTAATATAACAGAAAATAATACGAATGAAGAGAAGCATACAGTGAGTTCTGGGAGGGAGCCAGTGCAAAACTTCCATGTCCCAAGGAGACTCACTACCCTCCTGAGAGCAGATGTTTCCACTTACCAACCAGGAAGCTCTCTAAACCTCCATCTTCCAAAGCCTTTATTAGCATCACCATGTGCCCATGATAGATTACATTATGCCTCATGAGGCTTAACCAGCATCAAGCCCCCAGATGGTCCTTCCTGGGCTGGTCATTAGGTCAGGTGTTGGTCCTGCTCTCAGGAACCAAGATTAAAGGCCAAATGACTTTCTGCAAGGTGATTCCACACCTCACAGCTTTTTTTTTTTGGTAGAAATTGACAGGCTGATCCTAAAATTTCTATGAAATGCCAGGGACCCAGAATAGAACAAATTATCTTGAAAAAAAAAAAAGAAAGAGTCACACTTCTGGTTTCAAAACTTACTACAAATCTACAGTACCCAAGGCAGTGTGGTACGGGCATAGGATAAACATATAGATAAATGAATAGAACTAAGAATCTGGAAATAAAGCTTAACATTTACGATTAATTGATTTTTGACAAGGGTGGCAAGATAACTCAATGAAAAAAGAACAGTCTTTCAACAAATGGTGCTAAACCACTGTATATTTACACACAAGAGAATGCATTTCTTTATCTTACACTGTACACAAAAATTAACTCCAAATGGGTCATTGACCTAAATGAGGAGTTAAAACTTTAGAACTCTTGGAAGAAAATGTAGGTGTAAATCTTTGTAGCCTTGTGTTATACAGTACATTCTTAAATATGATGACAAAGCACAAGCAACAAAAGAAAAAACAGACTTCTTCAAAATTAAAACTTTTGTGTTACAAACAATACCATCAAGAAAGTGAAAAGATAACCTATGGAATGGGAGGAAATACTTGCAAATTGTGTCTGATAAGGGATTTCATCCAGAATATATAAAGAAATCTTACAACTTAATACTAAAAAGACAAACAATCCAATTAAAAATTGGACGAAGGATCGGGAGAGACATTTCTCCAAAGAAGAAATATAAATGGCCAATAAGCATGTGAAAATATGCTCAATGTTACTAGTCATCAGGGAAATGAAAATCAAAAGCACATCACTGTAATAAAAAAAAGATAAAAAATGCCGAGTGTTGACAAGGATGAAGAAAAATTGGAACCTTCACATACTATTGGTGAGAATGTAAAATGGTATAGCCATTTTGGAAAATAGTCTAGCAGTTTCTCACAAAGCTAAATATAGAGTTATCATATTACATCACTGTTCCACTTCTAGGTACACACCCAAGAGAAATGAAAACAAATATCCACAAAAATATTTGCATAGAAATATTCATAGAAGCAGTATTCATAATGGTAAAAAAGTAAAAAAAACATAAATGTCCACAATTGATAAATAGATCAAAAATGTGGTCCAACCATAAATGGATTATCATTTTTTAATATAAGGTATGAAGTACTGATATATGATACAACATAGATGAACCTTGAAAACAATATGGTAAGTGAAAGAAGCCCATAACAGATGAACCCATATTGTAGGGTTCCATTACATGAAGTGGCCAGAATAGCCAAATCTACAGAGACAGAAAGTAGAATAGTTGTTGCCTAGATCTGACGGGGGAGTGGTAGACAGTGTCCATTAATGGGTAGAGGATTTCTTTTTGGGGTGATAAAATTGCTCTAAAATTAGATTGTGGTGGTGGTTGCACAATTCTGTGAATATACTTTTAAAAACCAAATGGGAAACACACACACACACACACATACACTCCCAAACTCATTATGCCAACCAAACCAAATGTATTTGCAGGGTGAACATGCCACACAGGTCTCTGGTCCATTCTTCTGGGAGTGGAAAAAAGACAAAAACAAATGTTCTTGCCATTAAAACACCTTCAGGCTAGTCAGAGAGATGAGAAGATATACGGAAGGGATTATAGCAAAAGAGAGCATTCTGAAGGTAGGAATTCTGCTTGTATGATTGCAGGGACTATATCATGAAGGTGGTGGCCTTGAAATGTGGGGGTCCCTAGGTGGAGTGAACAGTTCCTAGTAGCCAAAAGCTTGGCAGTTCGAACGCAACCAGAGGCGCCTTGAAAGATAGGCCTGGCAATCTGCTTCTGAAAGGTCACAGCCGTGAAAACCCTGTGGGGCAGTTCACCTCCGCACATGTGAGTCACCATGAGTTTTGAATAGACTGAATAGCAGCTAAAACACACACACATACACACACACACCCTGAAAAGCAATTTTTGTCAAATGTTGAATGATGGACTGATAAGATCAATATTTTCTCAAAGTCAAGGCTAAAGTCAAATATCACCATAAGAGAATGAACTTGTGAAATATAAGTCTGGATCTGAATTTTATTTAAAAACTGTTTATTATTACAATTATTCATTACAACTTAGGCAAGTCAAATTTTGCAAGCTTGACATTGTGGGCTAAAATAGTAATTTCTCCAACCTCTCAGCTGCTGAATGACTCATTCAGTCACTGTGGCAGCATGTTTGAGCTAACAAATGCATGCTTGCTTTCAACTGGCCTATTTATAACATCATTAATCCTTTTGTATCAAAAATATAATTCGATAAAATGCTTTTTTGTTACATGTTTTGTAAAATGACCAAAAAACCAAACCAAACCCATGGCTGTCAAGTCGAATGCAACACTTGGTGACCCTATAGAACAGAGTAGAACTGCCCCATAGGGTTTCCAAGGCTGTTTTGGGTTTTTAATCTTTACAGAAGCAGACTGCCACATCTTTCCTCCTCAGAGCGGCCGGTAGGTTTGAACCGCTGACCTTTTAGTTAGCAGCTGAGCACTTAACCACTGTGCCACCAGGGTTTCTTTTGTAAAATGCACTTAAGGCAGCTATTTAAAAATCTATCATCTTTAATAATTAAAACTAGCTGTTAACGTATAGCAATCACCTAAAATTATTTTTGTCTGAATTTTTAACCCATAGGCTCAAATCCAAAAGGGTATGTCTTAAAAGATTCTTATAAAGTGGTTATTTCAAGTTTGACTAGTGAGAACGAAAAGTAACTTGAGAAGCTTACTTTTCTTTAGCATTTCTTATTTTGAGTATACTTTGTTTAGCTAGAAGATGTTTATTATGAAACTTTTTATACATGGTTTTGGATTTTTTCCTACTTGCGAAGTGTTGCCATGACACTCTGATTTTAACTCAGCCTCGTAAACTATGAAAATTCTTCAAGAGAATCTTTTTTTTTTTTGAACGCTTGACGGATTTAGGCAATGATAATTAAATACAGTTCTTAAAAATTATTTTCTCCCATGTGACAGCTGTTAGTACAACAAGCACGTCTCCAGTGCCGAGAGTTACGGTAGTTGTGTGTTGTCTGGTGGCCATTTGACCCCACCACCCTCCCTTGTAAGACTGAGGACTGTGTTTTTCAGAATCGTCTTTGCTGTATGGTTCTGGTTAGAGTTTACTCTTGAGGGGAATTTGCGTGAGTTTTCGAAGACAGAAGTAAAGTGTAAGCCATGTTCTTAAGAAATCGTGGCAGTCAGACGTGGCGGCTTCTACAGCCCGCGCTGTGTGCTCTGACGTCACGGTCCGGAAGTTTCCGAAATTTTCTTGCAACTGGCAGCTTCTCCACACTTCAGTGCTTCAGGCTGAAGCTTATAAAGCACTGTTGGCCGATTTCTCGGCTTCATCATCCCAGACCTGTACTCCCCAGCTCCTATCACAATTATGTAAGCCCCAATTTCTAGATTTAAAAAAAAAAAAGCCGCCAAGTTGATTCTGACTCATGGCAACCCTCTGTGTGTCAGAGTAGAAATGTGTTCCATAGGGTTTTCAACGGAAGATTTTTGGGAAGTAGATTGCCAGGCCTTTCTTCCGAGGCACCTCTGGGTTGACTTGACCTTCCAACCTCTCGGTTAACAGTGGAACACATTAGCCATTTGCATCTAAGGGCTCCAATTCTTGCATTACATCCCTTATATTCGTAATTCTTGTAGTGCCTCTGTTGTTATGATCAAACGCAGACTGATCAGCTTTGGCCTAATCTCTATTAATAAAACTTGTATTATTATTTATATTTTTATAACTATTTCTTGTTTCCAATGTTTGTGTTTTCCTGACACTTGTCTAGTTAATGTATTCCCTCATAACATTAACTGTTAATCATGCTTCTAGTTCGCCACTGGAAATTTCTTAACTGGTTTTTACCTGTTTTGTCAGCTTTTACATTTATGAGATGCCAGAGATGATTTGTTTTTGTTTTTAGTTTTTTTCATCATCTCTACGCAACTCTCCTGTAGATACCCAGAGATGAAGTATACTCATTTGGCAATGCAACTATTGTCTACAACACCCTTATGACATTATCGTGGAACTCGATAAATAAAAGTTATCTGAGTTAGAAGGGCACAATCATGCATGGAGGGTTGTATCAAAATTGTAAAAGCTTTTTATCAAAGCCTAAGAGAAAAACCTGTTGATCTGCAGCATTCCAGGATGTACTGAAGATACCAAGAATAACATTCTTTGGCTTTGTCTGCTACACATGGGTCTAGTAGGTGACAACTGATGTGCTCGGTAATAGAACACATAGTCAACACAATTATTTATGGGAATGTTCATCCCTTGTCATTCTGGGGACATGAGGGGTCTCCTATCAAGATTTTTTTTTCCTCTCAAGGACCCAAGTAGTAATCAAAATTAGTCCAGACACATTAATCAAAAAGAAAAGTTTTTAAGGAGTTTAATTTTGAGGTTTATTGTCACTGTTCTTAGTGAATTGATAATCTTAATTGAATATATTTGGAATTGATCCAAAAACTTATTTAGAAATTGAATTGTTTTAGTGATTAAACAAAGTAACTGAGGTCACCGCCCTATTCAATAATATATCTTTGACATGTAATTAATTATAATCTAGTTGTAAATCCTTTTGATTTAAAGATTAATGTTGATTCTTTGCTTGGATTGTGCTATTTGTTTGCTTTTTAATTAAAATTAAAGTAAAAGAGAGACCACATCTAGAACTTCTTTGAGATGTTGAAATTTATTAATTTAAAAGGACTTTTTTATTTTGGGGTCAAAAACAATGGAATAATTTCATTGATTCTCTCGTATTGTATAGGGAAGATGCATAGGGGTTACGTAGTTTGTCACAATTCTTTTCACTTATAAATGCTGGTTCTATTGTTTCAATTTAAAAAATATGGTCAATTCTTCTAGCTTTTTTTCAAACATTTATGAACCTTTCATTCATTTTCTTAGTCATACTTTCTTTTTACACACACACACACAATTAAAAATAAACTATTTTTAACAAGAATGGTTGATTTTCTTATTCCTCATTGAGGAGTCATTGCAAACTTATCCATGGTAATTCAAATTAACTGAAAAGAGTGATTTTACATATTTTCTCACACACAGAGTTACTATCCTAACAGATTGCAACTCTTATTCAATGTTTTTTTTTTTTTCCGTAAACATTAAGAGGGATAACATTAGAAATTAAAGTTATATATAAATGTGCACAATATGTTATATTGTCATATATGGATATTATAGATTTCATGTTTTATCTATTTGCTAAATATGGAACTCCTATAAGATATATTACTAATTTTAACATTTCCATGTATAGAATGAATAAAAACATGGCATGTAATAAAACCATTTGGCCTTAGAGTTAGAAATTACATAGTTAAAATGCAAAAGAGATGCTGGTTTTCTGAAGCAGAGTATAAAATATCGTGCATGTCTAAAAACAATAGCCTTGAGGTTATTTCAATATCATGTAGTCATAAGATAGCCTGCCTTCTACGAAATGGGTAGAGTGGAGATCAAGTTGTGCTGAAGGTGAGCTTGAAGGCACTGGTAGTTGAGAGGCCATAAGTATAATTTGTCCCCTGTGCCTTGCAATGGACAGTTTAATTTCAGCCAATAAAGACTGAAGAGGAAGACCCTGAAATGACTGGCAGAGATAAAGTTGGCTCAGGAAACTAAAGGGGGAAGACATGCCAAACCACCAGGTAGGAAGTAGAAAGTAAAATTTGGGAATTAGTTGGGCTTCTGAGTTTATGGTCAGAATTGAGTCCATGGCAACTTTTTTTTTTTTGTGGTTTAAGAGAACAAGTGTTGAATTTGAGGATGAGGCCAGACCATCAGGGTGTTGAAGCTCCAGAGGCTGGAGGGGTCCATGCCCCCCACCTTCCTGTTGTTATATAATGCTTCCCTGACCCCCAAGATCAAAGCAGCAATGTGAGATTCCCTTGCCTCCACCGCTAGGTTGAGCTCTGCCTTATTTTCTTTTTCTCACAAGGTACTGGTTCAAGTCTAATGATGTAAATGGACTTAAAAAAAGTATAATTTATCACAGAGGTAATAGCATTTCATTAGGGGGTTTATGAAGGTGAATCCTAAATGTGGAAAGAGGAAGACAGAATATTTCAAGACCACCCTAAACTATTTAAACTGTTGGATCCATTCTGTGGCATCACTTTTCTTTGGAATAGGCATAAATATGGATCTCTTCCAGCCAGTTGGCCAGGTAGCTGTCTTCCAATTTTTTTTGTGAGAGTTATTCCAAATAACTTTGAGAACCAGAGTGTGACATTAATACAAATAACTTTGTGAGAGCTCCAAAATAGCCTAAACGGAATGTGAAATTGCCACTTTCACATTACAGTGTCTATTCCATCTTTCCCACACAGAGAAATTTTCCAGAGCAGTGCCTCGGGGGGAACTAGATCACAAAAGCTAGCTATTCCAGCGTTGGAGATAGCCTCCACATTTGGGTGAGACATGAGAAGTGTTTTTCCATTTGAGAAGGATCTTTGGAGTCTTATACACTGCTATAACCCTCCTTAGAGCCTGGAGGGTCACACAATTTGTACAAATGTTGATTATGTGAAATAAACTCATATCCCTAACTTTGCATTCTTGTTGTTGTTAGGTGCCGTTGAGTTGGTTCTGACTCATAGCCACCCTATGTACCACAGAACCAAACACTGCCCAGTCCTGCACCATGCTCACAATCATGGTTATGCTTGAGCCCATTTTGGCAGCCACTGTGTCAATCCATCTCGCTGAGGATTGTCCTCTTTTTTGTTGACCTTGTACTTTACCAAGCATGATGTCCTTCTCCAGGGACTGATTCCTCGTGACAACATGTCCAAAGTATATAAGAAGCACTCTTGCCGTCCTTGCTTCTAAGGAGCATTCTGGTTGTACTTCTTCTAAGACAAATTCATTCGTTCCTTTGGCAGTCCATGGTATATTCAGTATTCTTCACCAAAACCACAATTCAAAAGCGTTAATTCCTTGTCGGTCTTCCCTATTTGTTGTCCAGCTTTAATATGCAAATGATGCAACTGAAAACACCATGGCTCGGGTCGGGTGCACCTTAGTCCTCAAGGTGACATCTTTGCTTTTCAGCACTTTAAAGAGGTCCGTTGCAGCAAATTTGCCCAATGCAATGCATCTTTTGATTTCTTGGCTGCTGCTTCCATGGGTGTTGATTGTGGATCCAAGTAAAATGAAATCCTGGACAATTTTAATCCCTTCTCTGTTTATCACGATGTTGCTTATTGGTCCAGTTGTGAGGATTTTTGTTTTCTTTATGTTGAGGTGTAATCCATACTGAAGGCTGTGGTCTTTGATCTTCATTAGTAAGCGCTTCAAGTTCTCTTCACTTTCAGCAAGCAGTGTTGTGTTATCTGCATATTGCACATTATTAATGAGCCTTCCTCCAATCCTGATGCCCCATTCTTCTTCATATAGTCCAGCTTCTCGGATTATTTGCTTGACATACAGATTGAATAAGTATGGTGAAAGGATGCAACCCTGGCACACACCTTTCTTGACTTCAAACCACACTGTATCCCCTTGTTCTGTATGGAGTACTGCCTCTTGATCTATGTACAGGTTCCTCATGAGCACAAGTAAGTGTTCTGGAATTCCCATTCTTCGCAATGTTATTCATAATTTGTTATGATTCACACAGTCTAGTGCCTTTGCATCATCAATAAAATACAAGGAAACACCTTTCTGGTAGTCTCTGCTTTTAGCCAGGAGTCATCTGACATCAGCAATGACATCCTTCGTTCTATGTTCCCTTCTGAATCTGGCTTGAATTTCTGGCAGTTTCCTGTTGACATACTGCCGCAACCCCTTTTGAATGATCTTCAGCATAATTTTACTTGTGTGTGATATTAATGGTATTATTTGATAATTTCCGCATTCTGTTGGATCACTTTTCTTTGCAATAGGCATAAATATGGATCTCTTCCAGCTGGATGGAATTTTTTTTTGTGAGAGTTATTCCAAATAACTTTGTGAGAGCTCCAAAATAGCCTAAATGGAATGTGAAATTGCCACTTTCACATCACAGTGTCTATTCCATCTTCCCCACACAGAGAAATTTTCCAGAGAAGTGCCTCAGGTTGGAACTAGATCACGAAACTTACTTTTAATCTTAGGTCTCAGGGCAAACTTTATAATTTACTCCCTCAATCTTAAATCTTCTGCTTCAATGGTATATCAAAAATGAAACTAAACAGAAAAAGATTTAAATATAAAGAAATACTACAACTTGTAACGTATATTGTTCCACTAGAACATAAAGGCTCTTTAAATCAGATTGTATCTGATGAAGTAAGATTAAAAGAAATGTTTTCTGTGTCCCTTTTTCTTTGAGTTAAATTCTACAGTTGTTGCTATCTAGGCAAGGTACTGAAATCGTAAATACAATATTAAAACTAATAACTTTATGTGCTGTTTCTAAATCAGTAATCTACTTATCTTGTGCAATGGCCACTAAGGTTACCACAACATTCACAAGGGTCTTATTTTTAATGAGAACTGAAGCAGAAAAGAGCCTCACACTCACCACAAAGGTATATTCTCTGGTAACCAATGTTCTGAAGTTACTTCAGGATAATTGACGTCCTGAGTGTGGCCCAAATAAATCTGTCTTACCAGTTCTCTGGTTATCTAACTGGAGTCTGTCCCCTAGTGAAACTGAATTTTCTATTTCTTTACTGCACAGTCTCATGACAGAATCAACCAGAATGTATCACTAATCTTCCTCAGATAGATAGGATCTTTCCTTCTTCCCAAAGGTAAGATATTTTCCATTAATAGTATTCATTTAGGAAACTGCTTAATTTGCCTCATGATTTTCTAAGCCATGGTCTACATTTCTCGTTTTGTCAAGCACTTGACTGATAATTAAAAGAATATAATACAAAGTAAGGTGTAAGTAGGATCAGGGATCATAACCTCAGATAGTTAATCTGTATAAGCCATTGATTTGAGGCATCAAATCCAAATTTCCTTATGGAAAATATATCATTTTCACTATTTTCTACTAGTAGTCAAAAAGATCAATTAATTTTAAGAGTGAAATATGATTTATCAAGCTTTTTGTTTTATTCTCAGGGTTTTTTAAATTGTGGTAATAAAATACTTAAAACATTTGCCGATTCAGCATTTTTTACATGTACATTTGAATATTGGTTACATTCATCATGTTGTACAACCATCACCAGTATCCACTGCCAGATTTTTCATCATCATTAACAGATTCTCAGTGCTTCCTAACAATGTTTCCTCAAGTTTTTGAAAAACATTTTATCAGGGATGGAAATGATTAGCCTCAACATTCCATCATCCATGTATCCATCCACACACACTGGGATATAATTTATGGCATTTATGGAAGACCTACAGTGTGACATACTCTGTACCATGGTCTGGAAATATGATAGTGAATTAGACAAGTGCTTGCTCTCAAGATGATTAGAGTCTACATCCTAGGTCATATTCTGAGTAACAGATAATATCTGATTGCCTCTACAGCATTCAGTTTTCTCTTCCCTTTTCTTAATTTTTGTTTGGAAAGCAATGATGTTTTGGGGGAAACTGGTTTGAAATTAACCGTCACATTCCATCTCTCTGGTTTAGTTGTGGTCATGAAACCTAAGCCGGTTTAATCAGAGTAAATCTCTGGACTTTTGCTTGGAATTTAGTTTATGCTACTATCTCTCCAATTACAATCCTCTATGACACAGAATTACAGGGTAGAAGAACAGATGGAACAGAGGTGACATCCAGCCAATGACTGGGCCAGATCTTCTGGTATATTTGGTACCTCTATGATGAAGTTGCAACCCTGGTTTCTCAGTGGTTAAGACCTGGCTGCTAATCAAAAGGTAGACAGTTTGAATCCACCAGCTACTTCTTGGAAACTCTATGGGGCAAATCTCCATCCTATAGGATTGCTATGAGCTGCGATTGACTTGACAGCAACTGATTTGGTTTGGTTTTTTGGATGATGAAATCACTCAATAAAATGTGTATTAGGTATTCTGGAACTTACTTTGTTAAAAGGAGAGAGAGTAGAAGTTACATGTTTCTTGTAAAAGAAACATGCTTTGGGAAAAATAACATAAAACAAAATTTCCCTAGGCATTGTCATTGACAAAATCTCAGGCACCAATTTGTGTAACATCACGGATTACACCAGGACAGAAATTTATACCTTTGTAAGTAAACAGAAAGATAAAATAAAAACAAAAATCCCCTCTAACCAAATAAGAGGTTTAACTCCCTGGGAAAAAAATCGGAAACAAAAGAAGTAGAGGATAAGGACCCAGGTAATATGGAATAGGTGGTTGAATGAGTAAGTGAAAACTATCATAAGACCCAAGAGTCACTTAGAATTAAAAGACGTTTAACTGATTTTTTTCTTTTGAAGAATAAAATGATTAATCCCGTTGCACTTGATGATACGATTATATTTCAGGGCTAGAGCTACAACTTCATTTTACTGAAATTGTTCCTGCTGCTAATACATAGGACTTGGAATGTACACCATTCCTCTTGTTGGTAACTGAACAACCTACCACATGTTTGGTAAGCTGGTTTGCAGCTGTGTGGGACAGCCTGAGCAACACTGATCAGCTATTTGGAGGTGGACTATATGGGGAGATCAGGATTGGACTCCAATAGTTCATAGCATCGAATCAGACATTGAACTGTATCTGTGGATGGACGCTAGGCCATAAGGGATGGCACTCATCTTTGGCAGGGCTCATACTGGAGAAATTTATCAATAGGCTGAAACAAATGCTAATGATAATTTGAAAGACACAAGGCAGACTCTAGGTATTTGGTACTTCAGCAGAGTTAAAAAGTGTGCTAGAACAGGGCTTCTCAAAACATATGTGGTGAAGAACCAAGTTTTTCCTTTTTTAATTTTTATGTTCATTCTGTCACAGACTGATACTTGTAAAACATGACACAAATGAATTACTAGAAAATTTAATACGAATCCCTATTTAAAAAATTAGAGTCTACAGAAATAACATACTTTATCAAATTGCTCTTGAAGTTTCTAAATGTTAGGACTTAGATTTGATGTATATCTCATTGTGGACTGGCATACTTTGGAGAGCATTTTACTAGATCTCATTTTGTAATTCTAAAACATAAATTAAATGTTTTTATTAACAAGGCAAAATAGTACTAAGTGATAGTACTACCCTGAAAGATAGAGGCTTCAAAGAAAATTTTTAGTTCTGGGACCATATACCTGCTTAAGAAAATGGGAATACTATTTGGAGTAGAGAACATTCATTTAAGACTTTTTAGGGGAAATACCAGGAAGAATCTCTTTGTCTACTTCTTTTAATGTAGGGCAAAAGGGGGTGATGGCTTTTCAGATTTTTGAAATAATTTAAAAAAAGAAAAAATAGTTTTTACTCAGTAGTTTTTCTTTCCTTAAGTTATTTCTGAGAAAGCATAAACATAAAACCTGAATATTACTTAAGGCTATCTTTAATAGAAAATAAAAGAGGCTTTTCTATTTTCAACAAAAGAAAAAGACTTTTTACCGATACATGCATTCTAAAATTTTGCTAATAAACTGAATCAATCGATTAGTTTAGAGACTGAAAAAATAAAGAAGTCACACCTGTCTTTGGCCACAAATTTCTCTATGATAGCGCGTCATGAATCTGCATAAGTATCAGAGGTAAGGTAGACCAGGTGGCTGGTGTTAAAATGCAGATGAAGCAGACCTGAGCTAAGGCAGCAGGAGTGGGGCTGGAGCGAATGAGCAGATTTAGATTCTTCACATAGCACAATCAGTACTTACCGGTGAGTGATTGCATGAGGTGGTAGGGGAAAGGTGAAATCCAGGGAATGGCCGGTGTCCTCTTTTGGTCATGTGTGAGTGGTGGTACATTTCATAGAGATGAGAATACAGGAGAAAGAGTAGAGATAAGGAGGGAAGGAGGGAAGGGATTGATTTAATTTCAGCCGTGATTAATTTGAGATTATTGTGGACTCTGGAGCTAATCAGGAATGAATTGGCAAAGAGATACTTCTTTTTACATTTGGGGTGTTGGAACTAGGGAAATCATAATTATTAACAAATTTTGAGACATTTGGTTTATTAAAATTGAAAAGTAAGCTTTACAACAAAGTTCAATGTGCTCCTACAAAGGCGCTTTATGTAATAGACATGTTTCACAATCAGAAAGAATTAGGAGGCTCAATGAGATAATACTGATGTTAGACTCAGTTCATATTTAAAACATAGAGGAAAAAAATTAAATATATCAAATTTAACTTTCTCTCAAGTTTCTATATTAGAATCAAAGAGACATATGTGATTACTATTTAATTATTAACTTTGATGATTTTTGGATATTTTAAATGTGCACGCTATATTCAAAGAGGAATGTGAAAAGTTAACATTACTAAACAAATAATAAAAATGATTATAGGAAAGTGAATATGGGATCCATAGTGAAATTCATAAGCAGAACTGATGCCTTTAAATTGTGGTGTTGGCAAAGAATGTTGAATATACTATGGACTGCCAGAAGAAGGAATAAATCTGTCTTGGAAGAAGTACAGCCAGAATGCTCCTTAAAGGAAAAATGGCGAGACTTGTCTCACATACTTTGGACTCGTTATCAGGAGGGATCAGTCCCTGGAGAGGGACATCATGCTTGGTAAAGTAGAGGTCAGTGAAAAAGAAGAAGACCCTCAATGAAGTGGCTTGACATAGTGGCTGCAACAATGGGTTCAAGCATAACAGCAATTGTGAGCATGGCATAGGACCAGGCAGTGTTTCGATCTGTGGTATGTAGAATCCCTATGAGTCAGAACCGACTTGATGGCACCTAACAACAATGACAACGATGACTTCTAAAGAAGTTAGGGTCATCTTAGGTAGATATTATGAAGGGATGCATTCTGGACTAAGCCTGTTTTGTCACCTACTGGCTCTGAGACTATCATTTATATGGGCTTTTAGTTGATTGTTCATCAAATACATATCTAGTGCCTATTGTATACCAGGTTCTGAAAAATACCATGATGAATAAGATGTTCGGGGTTAACTGGGGGAGACAGACTGTTACACCATTACAGCGCAGTGTGATGAATGTTATAGAGTTAACCTGATGTGGAAAGATAGCCCAACCCTCCCAGGGCCATGGGTGAGGGGCCTGTGAGTGAGCAGACTTCAGATACAATCAGAAAAAGCATGGAGTAAGTATTCATTTTCTAGGGCTGCGCTCACAAATTATTACAACCTGATGACTTAAGACAACAAAAACTTCTTCTCTGACAGTTCACGAGGTTAGAAGTCCAAATACCGGGTGTCAGGAGAACCAAGCGCCCTCTTAAAATTCTGTGGACTAATTCCTCCTTGCCTCTTCCCTAGCTTCTGGTGGTTGCAGGCAATCCTTGGCATCCCTTGACTTGTAGCTGCATTACTCCAGTCTCTGCATCCAAATTCACATAGCCACCTTCCCTCTGCCTGTGTCCCTTTGTCTCCAAATCTTCCTTTCGTTATAATGACACCTATCATTGGCTTTAGGGCTCATCCTAATTCAGTATGGCCTCACCTTAAATTGATTACATATGCAAGGCTTTATTTTCAAAAGAGGTCACATTCACAGGTATGGGGGTTAGGATTTCAGCATATCTCTTAAGGGATCAAATTCAACCTACTACAGAGTAGGTTTGTGTTTTCATTCTGGTCATAATAAGTGGCTCATTGTTTGTGTCATTTAGTAAAGATACTAGGCTTGGCCCTAAAAGTTCTGCATTTTTGGAAAAGAAAAGAAAAAAAGTAAATATTTGCAACATAGGCCTGAGAAAAATTTAAGATAGATTAAACAGTGATTGATAATAGGTGAAACTTAAAAAGACCAATTTACTATTCTGAATACAAGTGATTCCATTTAATTTGAACAATGTCAATACTTAAATATTTGTGCCGTTATTAAATTTTCACATTTTCAAAGGAAAAAAAAAAATGAACAGAAAAGTTGTAGAAATATGTATCACCAAGGTTCTAATGAAAACATTGGTAGGATAGAATTCTGATGTTTGTGATCTAACTACACATGGCTTACATGTGAGGGAAGGAAGAGGGGATGTACGTTTTTAGATGGGCCTCCACAAGTGACCGATTGGATAATTTCATTTGAAGGAACATAACTTTGCCTACTCTTTCTTAGAACAGGGATTTATCAAGTAAGAATTTTTATCTACTTTACAAATAACCAAATAATTTACTTTCAATATTTTGTGAAGAGATATTAGTTGAGGAATCAACTTGAAAGCAATGTTTTTAAAATTTTATTTTGTTAATTCAAGTAGGGAAATATTTAAAAGGAATTAAATTTTAAACAAATTAAATAACTATAGACAGGCGATTGGTTAAACAGTTTTTTTTGTGGACTATGATGCTTTTATGATGCAGCTGTTGAAATGATGTTGGTGATCCCTAATTATGACAATGACCTGTTTGGAATCGACTTGAGGGCACTGGGTTTTTTGGGTTGTTGCCGTCGAGTCAATTTCGACTCATAGTGACCCTATAAGACAGAGTAGAACTGCCCCCATAGAGTCTCCAAGGAGTGCCTGGTGGATGTGAACTGCCGACCTTTTGGTTAGCAGCCATAGCTCTTAAGCACTATGACACCATGGTTTCCAATAATGACATGACACGAGATGCTGTTAAATCTACCTACATATGAAATTAACATGTATAACTAATTCATACTAGCTTTCCTGTTTGGAAAGGAACTGCCTTTGCCTGTGAAAACACTTAAGGCAGAAGGTGAGAAGCTGGTGGCGTGAAAGGAAGGAACTGAAGACTTAAAAGAGCTATTCCATCTGATGGGCTTGTGTTGGGTTACAACCCAGCGGCACCTGAGCCCAAGGTCAGCCGCATCCCCAAGAGACCGAAGAAAGACTCTGGAACCAGCGATCATGACATATGTACGGTATATTTGGGAAGCTTACTTACAGGACAGTGGCCCAGGGCAGCGGCTGGACCAGTGTAGCTCTCAGCAACCACCTAGCAAGGGACGCAAGCTTATATACCATTCCGCCTGGAACCAAGGCTCATTTTTTTTCTCCCACATCCTTAGGCAGTCAGTGTTCCCAGGGACTTCATGTCCAGGCCCAGATGGTTTCCCCCCTGTTGCTAAGGCATTCCCCGGCCTTGGCTGCTGGCCTAATCATGCCACTCCCAGCCTTGTACCTTAGCCTGAGACCTTCCCGAATTCATCCCCAGCATGCTTCCGGGAAGAGCAAAGCTGACTCCATGAGGATGGGATGCATATAGCCAAATAGCATTACCCTACAGCTTGACACCTGGGGAGAAGAGGAGAAAGCAGGGAGTGGGAGGACAGAGGTCCAATGAGATGTTGTGCGAAAGGGGTTGCCTACAATTAAAGGCCCGTGCCAATTCCTCAGCAGTGTGTTACCAAAGGTTCTTTAGGAATATGGATGTCTGCTGCTTGATCTACATGTTGGTGTTGCTCTGATGTGTACTTGTCTTTGTCTTCCTGCTAAATCTTCAGCAAAGTTTATTCTATTCCCCGATGCTTTGTGCAAAGTGGGCCTTTTTGTGGAGATCAAAGAAAGGGCTGAATTTGATATTGGATGTGGAAGGAAATGTAGAGAGTAAACCTTGATTCCTGGAGGCAGAGGTACTCAGGAGAACAACTGGGAACTTTGGGGAGGGCTTTGCATTTTCACAGGGTGTGGATTTAGCATCTGAGCCAATTTTACTCAGTTTGTAAGAGCCAAAGAGGCATTAACTGCACTACCTGATGTGTGATATATAGTGATATGTATGTGTGGGCATATAGTACTTTTTATAGAAGTTTGAGGCTCTTCTCAAACATGCACATGCATAGGTACACACTCGCAAGGATTAAACCATTGTACCCCAAAATGTAAACAGTGTTTGCGTCTTTATATTTTCCTTTGTTTTATAATTTTTTATGCAATGAGCATTTCTTGCTTCTGAATTAGAAAACAACAAACATATTTATGTTTAAAAAAAAAAAAGAATCTCGTTTTGCTTCTAAAACAAAATTTAACTTTGCAGTGTCCGAGCTTTGTAGATTTTTGCAAGGAGAGAGAGATATCACGGGGCCCCCTTCTGCACCCTTTGTAAATGCTATGTGATATTTGGTATGTATTAGAATGGTATGTACACTTTAACCTCTTTTTCTTTTCTCTTGTTGCTTGGCCTTAGGTAAATTACAACTTTAGGAGGTTTTACAAGAGGCCTTATATCATCTTCTTTCAAGCTGTGCTTTTGCTTGTGGTTTCTGTCTACTATTTCTAGGTTGTCCTTCTTCTTCCCCATCCTTCCTATTGCACTTTGAATGTCACTTCCTTCTTGGTTAAGCTGTGTTCTATACTCATGGTTCCTTATATTTATCTGAAACAAGGTCCTTATTACATTATTGTATGCTTATTCACATACATGGCTCTTTTCTCCAAATGACCATTAATTTCACAAATTGCCATTTCACTCTTTGTGGAAAGACTACTGGTCTGCCCAAGGTTTCTGTGAATTCTCAAGTTCGCTCTGGAGCCAACTCCCTGCCCATACTGAGTGTGACGAACGATCACCTTGCCCTCTCACGTGTGCCCTACTGAACTACATAGGACACAGCCATCTGCCTATATCCTCTGTCCTTAGTGCCTAGCATAGAACAGTTTTTCCATTTGTGTTCCATCGATGGTAAGTGCTGAGGTCAAGTGCTTAGGGTGCCTTACCTTTACTCAATTCAGTCATATCTATAAGGCTGTTCCCTTGTATGAATCCACAAAACAGGTTTAGAGTAAGCTTAAGTATAAGAAAATCACTAAGAACATTTTACATCCTGGATGCTTTAAAAGTCTATGTGTTATATCATCCCCCCAAACATTAATATTTGCAAAAAATTTTATAGTTTCTCTCATCTCCCTAATGTGATATTTACTTTGCAATACGTTTAGGATTCACCCATCTGTATTAAGTTTAACTTCAAAAATATTTGGTATCTGCTCTGTATCTCACTCTGAGAGAAAGCTGTTCTGTCCTTCTACTATCATCTATCATTAGGTTTTCTGCAGTGCATTATACCATGTGTAACGAATATTTCACAATTACAGAGAAGCATCTGCTTCTGTTTTAATGTCTTGATAAAAGTGTTGTAAATATGGTAGCAGCATGAGATTCCTTTCCTTCAAGAGTCTGTTGCGTTCCACCTGGAAACTCTCTTCACGCATAAATCCTTCATCCAGATACTTCGTCTAGCAGACGAAGTGCGTAGCTTTTAATCAACTTCTTTGTTAATTAGGAATGGAAACTATGCAGCTTTCTATTTTCAAGAAGGGGTATTAAAATTCCAAGGTAAACAAGGAGCCAAAGATACAACATTTACCCCTGTAACATACAATTAACCTTTTACAGCGTAGTGTTCCTAATCATTTAATTACTCAAAGCCTGAAAATTATACTTAGAATGCAGAAATAACTGTAAGAGCTGGTTAGGGCCACAAGAGAGTACTGTCCATTTAGCCATGTGACTTTATTCAGGGAGCTCTCTCATTTGGAGAGGCACTCTCCTTGTTATTGACTCCTGGTGCCCCCTTCACTCAGTGATAATCACGTTAAACAAGCTTATGGTGGCAGCTGGAAGGCTGCCCTGTCTCCATTAAGACATACATCCCAGTGGGAGCAGGGAGCAGTTAAGACTGTAGCAATAAACTCAAGTTGGGCCACATTCAGCTTGTTGCTTTAGGTAGGGGGTAAAGGGGCAGAGATCAATTTACTGTGCTCTTTCCTGGAAAACCTTAGTTTCACAGAATACTAGAGTGGAAATTGGCCCTAGATATCTAGTTCAATAACCTTCTTTCGCGGGTAAAAAAAAAATTAAACATGTAACCCCAGGGAGAAATCATGTCATCCTGGATGTTCAGATCTGCATAAGATTGACACAAAGTATCATTTTACTCTTTGTGGAAAGACTACTGGTGTGCCCAAGGTTTCTGAGAATTCTCCAGTTCAGCCTTGGCCCCAGCTCCCTGCCCACGCTAAATCTGATGGACATCACTTTGCCTCCTCTGGTGTGCGC
The DNA here is from genome assembly GCF_024166365.1 of Elephas maximus indicus. Classification (NCBI taxonomy): domain Eukaryota; kingdom Metazoa; phylum Chordata; class Mammalia; order Proboscidea; family Elephantidae; genus Elephas; species Elephas maximus. Next base: position 60,921,402 of record NC_064836.1, read on the forward strand.
TCTTGAGTCATACAGGATCTAATCCTTCTTGGTTTCTCAACCAGACAGCCTCCTGCCATACAACTCAGCCTTCCTCTTTTCTTTGTCCCAAAATCCCTATTTGATTTTTCATCACAGTACTTTATTTCTTCTTTTACTCACCTTCCTCTTCAAAAGGCTTGTTTTATATACATATATGTATTTTTTTTTCTATAAACAAAGTTCCTTCATTTCAATAATTCTTGTGCCAACTATTATATATTGTTATGGGTTGAATTGTCTCCCCCCAAAAACTTATGTGTTAGTTCTAACCTCTAGTACCTGTGGAAGCAAGCTTGTTTGGAAATAGGGTCTTTGAAGATATTATAGGTTAAGTTAACATGAGGTCATTCTGGAGTAGGGCAGATCCTTATCCAATCTGAGTGGTGTCCTATAAAAAAGAAGAGACACAGACAGACAAACAGAGGAAGACGGCCATGTGAAGATGCACCTACGTGCCAAGGAACACCCGAGGCCGCCAGAAGTTGAGAGGAGAGACTCTTTCTCTAGAGCCTTCAGAGAGAACACAACCCTGCCAACACCCTGAATGTGGACTTCTAGCCTTCAGAACCGTGAAGCACCTGTAAGGCAGCTAGTCGGTGGTCTGTTCTCTTCTTTTAGATGTATCTTTTACTATCTGGCCTTTTGGAGGCAATATTCTGGCCTCTGCCATTGGCCTCTGACCTCTCATCTCCAAGGCCCCGCACTCAGGTGTCTATGTTCTACCCCTGAGTCTCTGCTGGTCCATTGACCTCTTGGACCCTCCACATCCCAACCCTGGGGCTCTCATCTGTGTTTCCCACAGGCAAAGGGGAACCAGGAACTTTGCCTTGGCTGTATCTCTCTATCATCTATCTAGCAGCCTTTTTATTTGAAATCCCACCCCTGCTACCCCACTTGACAATATGCCTGAGCACAGGGCTTCTCCCTAGAGGCTGGCACCCCAACCCCAAGACTGAAATTTTGCCAGTTTTCCTACTGGCCATTGATATTGCTTATCTTGACCCTTGGGGTCTTGCTTGTCTTTCAGGAGACAGTACCCACTCTCCATGGAGTTTAGTATGATAGGAGAAATGACCATGCAAATGTTACTATCCTTCCTCTATTTTTCTCCACAAAGCCTAGCTTTCAACACGGATGAGCCTCTCACTTAAGAGTTCAAGAAAGTCAGCTTCCTGACTCCAAGCCGATTGATATCAATCTCTTTTAGGAAACTTTTTCAGTTTTTTTCTTTAATTCTAAGACTTGTGTCTTACTCTCAGAGGCAGGTTATAAGATGATGGAAATAAAAATACACTGGTTTAATATTCATAAAATATTATTCTTATTATACCCTTTGCTCATCCCAATACTGCCAAGCACAGTGTTTGGTAGCCAAAGTGAGTTCTGTATTAATTGTTGCTTAATTGATTGAAGACTGCAATTCCTTTCATTTATTACCAAAACAGGGGATAGATAGGGAATGTGGGAGAAACACCGCATTATTTTTTTTACCTGGCTCACTGGCACGTTTAATAAATGTATTTTAATAAATGTTTATTATTGAGTGACTGTATACACAGTCTTAGAATTATTCCTTTTCATTTAAGGGCAGCTTCTGATTACACCTGGACTCTTTATCCCTCTCTTCATCTGTGGTACTTGTTCTGGCTGAAGCCTACCCTCTGGATTTTCAATGCTTGCCCATGAGTAGTTGAATGTGCTTATCAGTACCCAACCATGCTGAGTGACTTCACATTAATTCATGATTTACGTGGGCCACTGGCACCACCTGCAGCTGGACTTCATTTCTTAGCCATTCACTCTCCCTGTCTCTGAGATGGCTATTTCACACTTTCTCCTCTCTCCTTAAACCTCAGATACCTCCCCCGTCTTGTTCTCTTGGATACTGGTTCTACTTCCTATTTTACTGAGAAAATAGAATCAAGTTGAAGAAAACGTCCTCATCCCCATGTCACTCAATCAGCCAACCTTTGTGGATTCATACCAATAAACTCTACCATTTCTCCTGTTGATATGGGTGAATGCTCTGTGTTCGAGCCTAAGACCAGCCTTTCCACTTGTGCACTGTTTTATCCCAGTGCTTAGTGCTGTGTGCAGTAAATAAAATGAGTGACTGAATGGCGCCCTTTCCTTAATTGACATAGATTCCAGGGTTTCTAATGAGTAAAAGGCTTAGGCCTTAACAGTGTGATCTGGGTTAAGTCCTACAGCTGCCAACCAAAGGGTCGGCAGTTCGAATCTGCCAGGCGCTCCTTGGAAACTCTGTGGGGCAGTTCTACTCAGTCCTATAGGGTCGCTATGAGTCGGAATCGACTTGACGGCACCGGGTTTTGGGTGGGACTTTTGTACTTCCTCTCTGAGTTCTGGTTGGATGGGGCTGCCATGTAACTGAATTTTCATTTGTTGTAACAAAAGGTTCAAAGGCTGCAGTAGGGGATCACATCAAATGGAAAACACGATAATATCCTTGCTATCCAGGTCTTTTCGTTCTAGTGAACTGAAGTGTTATTTTAACTTAAAATCTAGTTGATGAGTTTTGAGATATTTTTAAGTCTTTACCTAAGTTTGTTAGTTAATTTAAGAATATGAAATTAAAGTAATATAGATGGATATTTTCCCTCTCTACTTGTCTGATTGTCTTTTTCTTTATAGCTTATTTAGTTTGATGAGCATTGTTTCTCTTTACAATGTTTTTGTTTCTCTTCTACCTGAACCCTGACCTCTGTGACTGCTTCCCCGTTGTTCTTTACCCCATGATGTGTAATTAAGCTGCCCATTTTCCTGTGATTAAAAAGGTTAAGGAATTGATTGTAATCATCACTCTCTGAGGAAAAGCAGCAGGAATACAATTACAGATGATAATTTTTTTTTTTTAAATCCAGCATGTTTAATATATGTTTATTTCAAGCTGATTTCAGGATTTATAGAACAATAGACCATATTACCCATCTTAATGCTTTAGGCAGAATTGCAAACTATCTTACTCAGATAGATAGTTATTCTCTTAAATTGTTCTAAAAGATGAGATTCTTTTTGTCTCTCTCATGATTTTGTTTTATAAATTTACACCCTTATAAAATTCTTTCTTATATCTTACTTGACTTTTTCCGAAGAAACTTAAGCTCAATTCTTCATAAAATGTCAGTTGATCCTCAATTATTTCATCCGTCTGACTTCTTTTTGCTACATGGTCATGAAAAATGATGGATCATCAGGATTTGACTGTGTGTTGAATTACGTGTTACAGTGTGTTAGAGAAGCTCACAGGAAGAAAGGATTAGTGTGAGCTGGAATAACTGGGAAAATAATCAAGTTGCTGGTAGGAGTTTGGGCCTAGGAGAATGACTAGGATTTGCTTGAGAAGAGAGAAAGATAGCAAAGGCAACTCATGAATGGAGTCAAGGGGCCCTGAATAAACAGGCCTATGAGAATACATGGAGATTTGACTAGTGTTTTCTGAGAAGGATGGGGTTACTCTCAGAAAAAGAAACGTTCAGGTTCTTAAAAAAAAAAAAACCAATACCTTTTCTGATTATTACATGGACAATGAAGAACTCTGAGAGCAAAAGACTTGAACAGTTGTTTACATTTCCGTTGTTCATTCATGGCTCCTTGCTACCCATCCATCCTCACCCAGCCCTAAATGGTGTATTTCAATATGTTTATTCCTCTAGATATAGTAATATTCATAACAAAAATAATAACAGCTATCATTCCTCAAGTACTTACAATGTGCTAGGAATTGTTTTAAGTATACTCAGTCTTTTAACACAGTCTGACAACGTAAGTACTGCTGTTGTGTCTGTCTTACCAAAGCAGCAAGTGAAGCACAAAGTAGATACAGGAGCTGTTGCTCAAAAGTACAGTCTTGCATCAGCAGAGCTGGGACATGAACACTTTTTGTCTAACACCAAAGCTTGTGCTGTTAATCTTATTCGGGGTCTGTGCCCTAAAATTAGTCACTTAGGCATTTTTGTTGAGCATATACTAAGCCCCGGTGGCACAGTGGTTAAGAGCTCGCCTGCTAACCCAAAGGTCGGCAGTTCAAATCTATCAGCTGCTCCTTGGAAACCCAAATGAGCAGTTCTACTCTGTCCCATATGGTTGCTATGAGTTGGAATTGACTTGACAGCAATGGATTTGGGTTTTGGTTTTATCTGTTAAGTGCTGTACACTATTGAGTCAAAATAAATGTACATATGTTTTAAAAGTAAAAATCAATTATAAGGAACTGATTTATAAGCTTAAGGTGTTGAGAAGAGAGATGATTAATGAGATCAGGAGGCCTCAAGGAGGTCTGCATTGAGGGTCAGAGAGGGGTTGGATGAATCAGGTGGGATAGAAGAGAAGATTTAGGGAGAGCACCCACGAGAGTGCATATACAGAGGTGGTAGCAAGAATGGAGCTTTTGTGTGATGCTTTAGGTACCATGTTCTTTGAGAAAAGGAAGCAAATAGGAGAATAGTGGGGAATAAGGTTGGATGAGCTCCATGGACTGAAATTACTAAGGACTTCAGAGGCTGATCATCGTGGTTTAGATCATATGCACTATGGAATTGGGGGTAGTTTTTGAGCAGGAACAAGATCAAGCCTGATACAACACATATACGGAAGACTTCTTAGCTAGGGCACAGTGGATTTGGCGAGATCAAATTGGAGACTACTGTGTTAATCTGCATATAATACTTGGACTTGAGGTGTGACAGGAAAAATGAAAAAGAAACGGAAAAAAAATTGAACCTACATGATTTGGTTTTTAACCAAATATTGCTAAGATTTTGAGCCTGAGTGACTTGGAAAAGCAAGGTGAGGAACTTGGGCAGATCTTTTGGGCTAGAAAATGTGAGCTTTTAAACCACTTGAGTTTGAAGTAAGCAGGACATTCTAGTAGAAATGTGCAGTAGGTAGTCAAAACACAGGATTGCAGGTGTACATGAAAGCCAGCAATGATGGCAGTCAGACCAAAGTTTAACGAGTGTTTAGTATGCAGCTGGCATTGTGCTAAGTGTTACGAATTTGTAATTTTAGTTTCTCCCGCTTATAACTTTCTTATGAAGTAGGTGTGATTGTTGTCTCCATTTACCAGACAAAATAACTGAAGTTTAGAGAGTGATCTAGTTTGTTTATCATTGATCACAAAGCTAGGAAGTGTAAGGGCCAGAATTTGAACACTGATGGCCTGACTCCAATAAGGATGTCATGACAGTAAGTACATTTTATGAGGGAAGGGCTTAAATAAGGAGTGCCCGGAAATATTGAAATGGGGATTAGAAAGATATTAACCTCCTGCCTCAGAAGAACACCTGTTTTTTTTTTTTTTTGCATGGGATACAGTGAATTTACAAGTAAACCCAGTGGTAATCCTGGCACTGTGATTTGTAAAACCTTCAATTATCAAGTGATTTCCTATTCTAAATGACAAAGTTATTGGAAATTAATCTTTGTAGTGTAGAAATTACTCAATTACATAATTTTTGTTAACTGATTTATATTAACTTCCTTTTGAATTCTCATTAATTTTATGACACTTGATTTAATAATTTGTTTTAAGAAGAAATAATAAAAAGCAAATCATCATATTAAATGATCACTTAAAGAAAAAAAAAAAAGGAACATTTATCCATGTATTTTTATGACACTTTCTTCTTTGGTATAACCAACCACGGCTGTATATTAAATTTTTCCTCCTGCAGAGCCTCAAATTCTTTTGCATCACTTCTGCAATCAGCAGTAATTAAGCCCAAAACAACCAGTAGCCATCGAGTTGATTCTGACTCACGGCGACCTCATGTGTGTCAGAGTAGAACTGTGCTTTGCTGGGTTTTCAGTGACTGGTTGTCTGGAAGTAGGTTACCAGGCCTCTCTTCTGAGGTGCCTCCGAATGGACTTGGACCTCCAACCTTTCAGTTAACAGCCAAGTGTGTTAACCATTTGTGCAAACCAGGGATTCCTCATCATTGATTAGTATCATGGAAATGTTGATTTCTGTGACCCTTAATTGTGGCTTTGAGCTTTTTGGGAAGCTTAAGATTGGTAATTTTTTTTTTTTTTTTAAGATTGATAATATAATTTCAAGGCATTTTGAAGAATAGCTCAGTGTTATCTGCATTTCCTGTTTAGTTAAACTTCTGGTTTTTGTTCTTCTCAATTGAATTTTCAATTACTGGAAGTATTGAAAGTTGGCTGGAAGCTTTTGACAGGCTGATGCTCAGTGCTGGGATGTAGTCCTGACAATCCTTTGCAGCGCTTGCTCTGGTTCACTAATCTCTTTGGCAAATCTTAATCTAATTGGAGAGATACTACATTTTATACTGAGTATAATTGCATTTGGAAACCCTGGTGGCACAGTGGTTAAGTGCTACGGCTGCTAATCAAAGGGCCGGCAGTTCAAATCCGCCAGGCGCTCCTTGGAAACTCTATGGGGCAGTTCTGCTCTGTTCTATAGGGTCGCTATGAGTCGGAATCGACTCGATGGCACTGGATTTGGTTTTTTGTTTTTTTATAATTGCATTGTATGGCATATGTCTAGCATCATTTTTGCATATGATGGTTGTGACTAAGAGCGCCCCTGTGAACAACAGAACAAAACACTCTCAGGTCCTGTGCAATTATTGCTATGTTCGAGCCTATTTTTGCAGCCACTCTGTCAATCTGTCTCATTGATGGTCTTCCTCTTTTTCACTGAAACTGTACTTTAACAAGCATGATGTCTTTCTCCAGGGACTGGTCCCTTCTGATAACATGTCTAAAGTACGTGAGATGAAGTCCAACCATCCTCTCTTCTAAGGAGCATTCTGTCTGTATCTCTTTTAAGACAGATTTGTTCGTTCTGGTAATCCATGCTATATTCAATATTCTTTGCCAACAGCACAATTCAAAGGCATCCATTCTTCTTCAGTCTTCCTATTCATTGTCCAGCTTTCACATGCATATGAAGTGATTGAAAATACCATGGCTTGGGTCAGGTGCACCTTAGTCTTCAAGGTGACATCTTTGCTTTTCAACACTTTAAAGAGGCCTTTTGCAGCAGATTTGCCTAATGCAATGTGTCTTTTGATTTCTTGACGGCTGCTTCCATAGATGTTGATTGTGGATCCAGATAAAATGAAATCCTTGACAACTTCAATCTTTTCTCCATTTATTATGATGTGGTTCATTGGTCCAGTTGTGAGGATTTTTGTTTTCTTTATGTTGAGGTGTAATCCATACTGAAGGCTGTGGTCTTTGATCTTCATCAGTAAGTGCTTCAAGACCTCTTCACTTTCACCAAGCAAGGTTGTGTCATCTGCATGACACAGGTTGTTAATGAGTCTTCCCTTTAATCCTGATGTCCCGTTCTTCATGTAGTCTAGCTTCTTGGATAGTGTTATTTGGGTAACACTATCCAAATGATGATTTATTTCCCAAGTGAATAATTTAGTTCTCAGAATCCTAGGAACCAAAAAGATGTTTACCTATGTTTTATTGTCTAAACAAAGGCATTTGACTGTGTGGATCTTAACAAACTATGGAGAACATTATGAAGAAAGAGAATTCTAGAACACTTAATTATGCTAATATGGAACACATACATAAACCAAGAGGCAGTCGTTTGAATAGAACAAGTGGATACTGTGTGTTTTAAAATTGGGAAAGGTGTGCATCAGGGTTATCCTTTCACCAAACAATTAGATTTTATGTTATTTATATAAATATCTGATCTATTTGTAATACATTGTTAAATGTAATATTTTAAAAAGTAAATTTGTCAACTTCTGCTAAGGGATGGTGTCATAAGTCGTATTAGTGGGGGCATAACATCACTATACTTTTCTTTTATTCCTGCAAATATTCACAGGAGGTGAAAGGGTGGGCACAGTTCCTTAATATAACTCTGGGCATACAAAAGGTCTCTCTTTGCTGAGTTTGTGTACAGGGACTGGCCAGAGCTGAATTACTCTGTATAAGAAATAGGAGAACTTTATTTGTTTATTAACAGTTGGGAGAAGATAAGAGCAGATAGTGGAATGCAAGAGAGAAGAGAGGGGCTGAGCCGTATGATGGGGTACATGAAGGGCTTTTAGAAATATTAATCTAATATTGAATTTTGAGACTCTTGGTGCTGCAAGGGATAACTTCTCCCCCTCTCCAGACTTTCATTAAAGTCTACAGCCTTTTCTGTCTGTGTGTAAATTCAGGAGAAGGGCTGAAGGTGGACTAATAGTTATTTTAATTTGAAATTAATTTTCTTGTCCTTTTTTTCAATTAAAATTAAGCTAGTCTAGCTTTTTACCTCTTAAAATTTAAAATAATCACTATTTCTATATTATTGCCAAATATGAAACTATGATGGTAAGTCATTTTCAAGTGACATAAGTGCCATTTCAAGGTCTCCAAGGAATATATGGCAATGGCAATATAGTGGATCTGATTGTGGTATTCATGTCGCTGGTCATCACCACTCCACATGGCGGTGTGTGTCAGAGCCCAGAGTGGTGTTAACAGCGCTGAGTGCACATTTACACAACACTGTAATGACAGAAGTATGATCCATTGGCAATTCGGGAACTGAGTTTATGACACCAAGGAGTTGCAGGCTGACTTATAGTGTATACAATTATCCTGTGTCACAGAATAGAGAGGTCAGGCATCCATATGGATATAGGGGCTATGCAACCATTAGACACCTCATTAAGCATTTAAAAAGAAAAGAGGATTTCAAATGATATTAATGGCATTAGTGGTATATTAGGTCACACAAACTGTTCTTTTATTTGTTTTTAGTGTTCTGACCAACAATAGTAAAATCTCTACTGAAATCGGGGCTAGGTTGTAGTCAGGTCAACGTGCTTCCTTCATATAATGTTGCATGAAGTTCATTTCAATTGCTTTCGTCATGCAGAATCCCTGGATTTTTACTCCACTTCAAAATGCAAATCCTAGGGGATTAGAGTTAAAGACTATGTCATTGACCTAATTTCTCTGACGGTTTAAACTCATTCATGTTTTCATCAGCTGAATTTTATGTTTGCAATTGTGAGCACATGCAATGTGCCCTCTATTTGAGTTCATGTCACCTTTGCTCCATAAACTCCCATTAAGTGACCTTGTGGGGTGTTTGAATAATGGGAGAATTAGTTTTATGAATGCCTACATGGCAAAAGCATCCATATATAAAATGGATAAAGCTAAATGTCAGTTTTTATTAACATTACATTGAATGGCTTCATGGATCAATTTTGTGCTATTAAATGAAATACATGATGGTCATATCATGTTGTTGCTGGGTGTTGTTGAGTTGGTTCCGACTCAAAGCACCCTATGTACAACAGAATGTAACACTGCCTGGTCTGCACGATCCACACAATCATTGCTATGCTTGAGCCCATCGTTGCAGCCACTGTGCCAATTCATCTCTTTGAGGATCTTCCTCTTTTTCCTACCCTCTACTTTACCCAGCATGATGTCCTTCTCCAGGGACTGGTTCCTTCTGATAATATCTCCAAAGTTCGTGAGACAAAGCATTCTGGCTGTATTTCTTCCAAGACAGACCTGTTGTTCTTCTGGCAGTCCGTGATATATTCAATATTTCTTACCAACAGCATAATTCAAAGGCATCAGTTCTTCTTATGTCTTCTTTATTCATTGTCCAGCTTTTGCATACATATGAGGCAGTTGAAAATACCATGGCTTGGGTCAGGCGAACCTTAGTTCTCAAAGTGACATCTTTGCTTTTTAACAATTTAAAGAGGTCTTTGGTCATATCATGGCTTCAGAAAATTAAAAATATTTTTAGGACTTTTGTAAGAAGAGAGTACAAGTACAAGAATTCTTTAGAATAAAACACCTCTGCTTTATTATACCATTTAAAAAATAAAAAATGATACTATCTATAAAATCATTTAGGCAATTAAAGACATCTACCCTGGTGGCGTAGTGGTTAAGTGCTACGGCTGCTAACCAAAGGGTCGGCAGTTCAAATCTGCCAGGCGCTCCTTGGAAACCCTATGGGGCAGTTCTACTCTGTCCTATAGGGTCGCTATGAGTCAGAATCGACTTGATGGCACTGGGTTTGGTTGGTTTGGTTACAGCATAAATTATTGGATAACTTATTTCCATTTATTGGTAATCAAATTCCAATGATTATGATTTCAAAGTTATATGTTACTTATTATTTCTAAAACTAAAGACTTCCTTTCTATTAAAAAACTGTGGTACTTTTGTTGATAATAAGATTGTACTACTTAATCTTTTTATTGCTATAATTTCATTTTGGGAAGAGGTGACTAGGGAGAATTATAAACTGTTGAAAGAAACAAATATTTACATCATGATGTAAAAATTACACTGATATTAACTCAGTAGGAATTCACACAAAAAGTGATATATTTGGTGTTCAGTACACGCACTTGTACATTCATGAAGAAGACTCACCATGGAAAGATCTCTGAGATACTCCTTTCTTCTGACCAAACATTTTCCTCCCCCCCCCAGATGCCCCATTTCTGATGCTCCATTGCTATTTCTCGTTTTAAATATGTTAGCTGACAGATAGCATAAATGAGCTAAACCGGTATTAGTCTGAATAAAAAAACCTATTTATTATTTGGTTAAATATTATGTAAATATTATAAAACAAAGAAGAGCACATCTGTATTGTTCTTGAACTTTTCACTGGTTTTAAACACATTCTTCATTAAAAATATATATATATCAGTGCCAACTTAGTTTGCTGGTGAACACATTTCTATTTCAAACCCTCTTCTTCTTATATGTCCACTGCATAACAGAAAAAATTAATTTCTAATTTGCCCAATCTTGTTGTGATTAAGGATGACCGTGGGACACAGTGCCCTGGAGGTGCAGTGGTTTAAGTGATGGCCTGCTAACCGAAATTTCGGCAGTACAAAACCACTGGCTGCTCCATGAGAGAAAGATGTGTCATTCTGCTTCTGTGGGGTTTTACAGCCTTGGAAATCCTATGTGGTTGCTATGAGTTGAAATTGACTGAATGGCAGTGTTTTTTTTTAATGGAACATATAAAGCCAAATAACAAAGTAGAGGTCTTCTGGGAAAGATTTTACTGATGTTGCTTCCTTCCCTGTACTTATTTTCCATATCAATATCATGTCTGGGGCTTTGCTAGTCATCTTGTAAACCTGAGGTGGTTAACATGAGGGGAAGGCCCAGAGAATTCGGAAACCAACCCTAGCAGCCATTCCCCCTACCTGTGTGGCCCAGTATGGTAGTTACTTGCCGCATCTGGCTATGGAGCCCTTGGAATGTGGCTAGCCTGAATATGTACTGTAAATGTAAAATACATGCATCCTGATTGCATGTTCCATCAGTTTTGGACTGCAGAAGCTGATAAAAATCTTCAATTTCTTCATCTTTGGCCTTAGTGGTTGGTGCATAAATTTGAACAATAGTCGTATTAACTGGTCTTCCTTGTAGGCGTAAGGGCGTTATCCTATCACTGACAGCATTGTACCTCAGGATAGATCTTGAAATGTTCTTTTTGTTGATGAATGCAACACCATTCCTCTTCAAGCTGTCATTCCTGGCATAGTAGACTATATGATTGTCCAATTCAAAATGGCCAATAACCGTCCATTTCAGCTCACTAAATCCTAGGATATTGATGTTTATGTGTTCCATTTCATTTTTGATGATTTCCAAGTTTCCTAGATTCATACTTTGTACATTCCAGGTTCCAATTATTAACTGATGTTTGCAGCTGTTTCTTCGCATTTTGAGTTGTGCCACATCAGCAAATGAAGGTCCCGAAAGCTTTTACTCTGTTTACGTCATTAAGGTTGACTCTACTTTGAGGACGCAGCTCTTCCCCAGTTGTCTTTTGAGTGCCTTCCAACGTGGGGGGCTCATCTTCTAGCACTATATCAGACAATGTTCTGCTGCTATTCATAAGGTTCTTAACTGGCTAATTCATTTCAGAAGTAGACTTCCAGGTCCTTCTTCCTAGTCTGTTTTAGTCTGGAAGCTCAGCTGAAACCTGTCCTCCATGGGTGATCCTGCTGGTATCTGAATACCGTTGGCATAGCTTCCAGCATCACAGCAACATGCAAGTCTCCACAGTACAACAAACTGACAGACACATGAGGGCAAAATAGAGACCCTCAATGAAACGGATTGACACATTGACTCAATAATGAGCTCAAATATAGCAAAGATTGTAAGGATGGCATAGGACTGAGCATTGTTTTGTTCTGTTATACATAAGGTTGCTATGAGAAGGAGCCCACTGTAGGGGACCCTAACATCAACAACAGCCAGGAAAGAAAAAGCAGTGTGATTATGATTTTTTTTTTTTTTTAAATATGCTTGTTTGAAACAACACAATTTGAATGGCACGTTTTGTTTATTTGTTTCTACAGTTTGTCTATGCTGGCAAATGTCTTTAGGAAGATATTTCTTTTATTATATTAAATGTCTTCAAAGAAAAAGGAAAGATAAGAAAAGTGAGAGCAATCTTTTGTTGTTGTTAGCTGCCATTGAGTTGGCCCTTGACTCATGGTGACCCCATGCAAAATGGAAGGAAACACTGCCTCGCCCTGTGCCATCCCCATGAACGGTTGCAGATCAGATTGTCGTGATCTGTAGGATTCTTGTCAGTTGATTTTTGGAAGTAGATCGCTAAGTATATCTGCCAAGTTTATCTGAGTCTGGAGACTTGGCTGAAACCTGTTCAGCATCATAGCAACATGCAAGCCTCCACTGAAGGATGGATGGTAGCTGTGCTTGAGATGCATTGGCCCAGAACTGAACCAGGGTCTCCTACGTAGAAGGTGAGAATTCTACCTGGAAAGGATGGTAGTAGGTACTGTTGATGCTCATATGGAAGAGAGGTGGATCTGTGGCAGACACATGTAAAGAAAGAAAAAGGAATCCACAGAAATACACTCATACTCTTATAAACGCATTCTCCCCATCCCACCACACATTCTCAATGCAGTCTGAAAAACATCCAAATGGGTAGCAGTAGCATTACTGAGATATTTGATTTAATCAGAGAGTCAGTGCTATTGCAGTCCATATTTCAAATGGGACATTTTAAGAAGAGCACAATTGGGAGACAGAATGGCTTAAAATGGATTAAAATTTAAACAATTCCCAATCAAATGGAAACATTCTGGGAATAGTGCCAGACAGTATTGTTGAATTGGTTTTAATAAAAGCATTCTAAATTTAACCAGCTGGAATTATTTGCAATTTTTTTGAAATTATATACATGGATATATTGTATGGATATTTAAGATACAGTATTTATTCTTATTAAAATATCTAATCCTGTTCTTGGTGGTTGAGGCATAAAAATATATACACCTGATCCTCACTTATTGACTATCTCATTATGCAACATCTTACATTTATGACAATAATAAAAAATCTACTATCCTACTATTTTGTGCATTAACGACATACGTTTGGCAGTAACAAATGCCAAGGTATGAGGTGAGAGTAACTCTGGCTGTTATGTGTCAGCTTGGCTGGGCCATGATTCTCAGTGGTTTTGCAGTTATGAAATGATGTAATTTGGCAGTTATGTAATGACATAATTGACAGTTATGTAAGAATGTAGTCATCTTCCGTTTTGTGACCTGATATGGTCATGCTCCATTTTCGTATAACACCAATTTTCTCATAATGACCTGGTATTTGGAAGCTAACCATGTTGGTATGTAAGGAGTGGGTTTATTATGTTTAGAATACAGAATCACTGAATTTTAAGATGACAGAATTTTAGAGGTCAGTGAATACAATTCTGTTTTTTTATTTTTCAAAATTTTATTTATTTTGTTGCTGTTGAGAATATGCACAGCAAAACATACACCAATTTCTACATATACAATTTAGTGACATTGATTGCACTCTTTGAGTTGTGCAACCATTCTCACCTTCCTTTTCTGAGTTGTTCCTCCCTCATTAACATAAACTCACTGCCACCTAAGGTTCCTATCTAATCTTTTGATTTGCTGTTGTCAATTTGAACCCATGTAGGTAGTCCTTAAAAGAGTATAATGCTCATGGCAGACCTTTTTTTAGTTAGTTAAGCTAAACTGTTGTTTGGTTTTAAGATGACTTCAGGGGCAATTCTGTTTCTTGATGGTAAGGAAATGAATCTAGGGAAACTGAGGCTTATAATCAGCAAGTGAGCAGGTGAAACAGGACTGGAACCCAGCTCTGCTATGCCCCAGTCTGGGTCCTTTTAACTATACCTGCACCCTTTCCAGTAAACACTGTGACATACTGCCACAGGTCTGCTCTCTGGACCAACAAATGGGCTCTTTTGTTTGGTTTCCTGAGTAACATATATGTGTTTTAACAAGGGCCCAGGACCCAAAGATTAATCTAAAGTTATGACAAGCATGGAAGACACTGAAAACATTGTCATGGAATGCTGAGGCCAGTTGGCTTTTTCTATAACACAAGTGTTGTCTCTGTGACAATAGAATGAGGCCTATACAACATGTCAAGTTCACTGCATGTGCTGTCTTGGCAGATGACCATTTGAGTAATCGTTTAAAAAATTAAAAATAATCCACTGTCCACTGCCCAGGATCTCGAGTGTCGTCATCCCATAATGGTTGAATTAAACACACACACACACAACACAGGCATTTCTTCTCCCCCAACTCCTTTTCTATAAAGAAAAACTTGGATTGCACACTAAGGGATATAGTACGGCAGGAATACGATCTATCTTAGCTCTAGGTGAAGAATTCTATGTGTCTGGTGGTGCTCCTGGGTTCATGACACTTCTTTTCTGCCCCTGTTTTACAGCCACCTCTGAGCCTGATTGTCACCTACCCTCCAGATTTCACTAGAGAAGGAAACCAGAGGTCATTTGTCTGTTGGGATCTCAGACCACCCATTGGTTTACTTACAGAGAACTTGTAATGTCTTACTTCGTAGTTGCTGGGAGCTGTCCCTCCTCTACCCTGAACTTTGAATCGCTTTACTGATAGTGTCAAGTGCGATGGCAGAAGGTGAATTCTTGCGGTGGGTGAACGGGCAGCACCCAGAGCAGGGAAGGATTGATTTTGGTTGTTGCTGAAAACTAGCAGTGGTAACATTGAGGACAAATTACAAATGGGTTAAGGGAGCAGGGTATAAAAAATTAGAGGTCACTATTGGCTAATCTGAATGGCAAGTCTTTTGGATTGAATTGTTTCCCCAAAGAAGGTAAGCTGAAGTCCTAACCCCTATGAATGTGACCTTGCTTGGGTAAATAGAGTTTTTCTTTGCAGATATTAACAGATAAATTAAGGAAGTCATACCAGAGTAGGATGCATCCTAATCCAGATCCCTTTGAATGATGTTTTATAAAAGAGGACAGACAAAGAAGAAGAGTCGTATATGGAGGGGATGGACAGGCAGCATTTGAGGATCTGTCTATAAGCCAAGGAATACCAAAAAACTTCTGGAGCTACCAGAAACTGAAAGAGATAAGGAAGGATCCTCTTTTAGAGCTGATAGCATAATACAACACCCTGAATTTGAAGTTCTAGTCTCCAGAACTGTGAGAAAATAAATTTATGTTCTTTAAAGACACCCACTATGTGGTATTTTGTTATGGCAGCCATAGGAAACCAGGACAGCAAGTAAACTTTGAAAGTCTAGCAACATATTTGAGGAGACAGGAAACAAGAATATAAATTACAGACTTCATTTCTAACCTCAGGTGGCCAGATTGCTTTTTACTCTTGTTCTGGAAAATTAAGCCTTCTTTCCTGACTACCAGAACTGGTTGTTTATAAGGACTGAAGTTGGGTGTGTGTGAGTGAGTATGTTGTGTGTGAGGGTGTGTTAGTGAGTGAGTGTGTGTGTGTGTGATTATATATGTGCCACTGAAGAGGGCTCAGTAGAAAAAAGTGCTGACTCTCCTCAAACAGTGCATGTGCTGAGTTCATATGCTGGGACTCTCCAGAGTGGCTTTTCCTTAAAAACAAAATGTAAACAAGACATAAGACAGGAGCCAAAATAAGAAGAAAAGGTAGTTGTTGATGGTCCATGACTAAAGTTAACAATAACAAGACTTTCACCCTCCTGTATTCTTTCACCCTCCTGTATTCTTTCACCCTCCTGTATTCTTTCACCCTCCTGTATTCTTTCACCCTCCTGTATTATATTGACTTTGTATTTATCTTCGAACATAGGGATGGTCTTTAGTTTGCATTTGTATCTTTGATAGTGGTGCTTTTGTTTAAATACTTGGTCAAATAAATTAAATACATTCTTTTTCATTACTATCTCCTCGTATTTTGAAAGCCCACAGTTATAGGACCTGATGTTGGCCTTTTATTTTCCTCATTAAGTTGGTCATTAGGTGGGCCCTTTCAATTTGGAAACTCAAGTTCTTCCATTCCTGAAAGTTCTTGGAATCATTTTTTGAATCTCATTTTCTCCATTCATTGTTTTTTCTTTCCGAAATGCTAAATCCTTAGTATTGGTATTCTATTATTTGTAACTCCTTTTCTTTATTTCCATCACTTCTGCTGTATTTTCTGGGAGATTTTTTACACACATCCTTTCAAACATTTCATTTCTACCTTCCTATTTTTTCTTTATCAGAATTATTTTTCTCTTAATTTTATGCATATTTTCTCTGAAATGTTTTATTTATATTTTCTCATTTCAGGGATTTCTATTCATTCTCTGAAGATATTAATTATAGTTTTTTTTTTCTGCTTTCTGTGTTGTCTTCAATTTCTTATTTTTTCCACTTTTTAGAGGCTTTTCTCTAATGCAGGTTTTTGCTCTCTGCTCTTATTTAAGAGATAGGCAGTGATAAAACTTACTGGAAGCTGTGTGTGTGTGTGTGTTCATGAACACATGTATGTTGGGCTGAGGGGATAGTTTACTAAGTAATGGGCTTCACTTTATGTGCTCACCCTGGACAGTTTACCTGAATGGTTTCTTTATCAGAACATTATGAATTAAATTGTGTCCCCCCAAAATATGTGTTGGAATCCTAACTTTTATGCCTGTGGATGCAATCTTGTTTGGAAATAGGATTTTCTTTGTTATGTTAATTAGACAATACATGAACAAAAACAACAAAAAACAAACTTGTTGCTGTTGAGTCAATTCTGACTCATAGCAACCCTATATGACAGAGTAGAGCTGCCCCGGAGTAAAACCACTTTTCAAGGAGCAGCTGGTGGATTCGAACTGCGGACCTTTTGGTTAGCAGCCGATCTCTCAATCACTGCGGTACCAGGGCTCCTATCTGAGTAAGGTGGGCTAAACGTAATCAATTCTGAGTTATAAAGAGAGCAGTTTAGACACAGAGATGTGTACACTGGTGGGGAGGGGTGGTAAGGGAGTGGGAAGACAGCTGCCATGTGAGGATCAAGGACAGTCTACAAGCCCAGGAACCTAGAAATACCCAGGACTATCTCCAAGGAAGAAATTGGCACAGCCGAGACCCTGATTTAGACTTTTAGCCTCCAGAACTATGAGAAAATATGTTTCTGTTCTTTAAATCTACCCACTTGATTTCATTCCTTTTTTTTTTTTTTCCTTAGGTTCTTAAGATAAAAGCTGATTTCATTGCTTCTAGACCATTCTTTTTGAATAGTCATTTAGTGCTGAAAATTTTCCCCAAAGTACTGCTTAGGGAATATCTCACAAATTTTAAATACAACTTCCCACTTCACTATTTTTAAACATTTAAATTCCTTAGGCAGTTCATAGCACATTGATATCTTGAGTTTGTCTAACACTTTATACTTCCCAGGATCTTGTACAGTATGCTTTACCTTGTTTTATTCTTAGAATAAGCTAAAACAGGCATTCTTATATTCCCAGCCAATCATCAATCGGCAAATATTTATTGAATGCTCTACTTTGTGCCAAACTCTGAGGATAAACTAGCAACAAAACGATGTCCCCTCTGTCAAGAAGTTTACTTATTTTTTAGTGGAATAAGCATTTTATAGATGAGTTATAGAGACAAAGCAAAATTAAATGACTCACCAAAGACTACAGAGCTACACATGCTAAACCCCTATCTCTTTACTCCAATTTCAGTGTCCCTTTCATTAAATATAAAAAATAAGGATATTAAAAAATATATGTACATTATTAAAGAATCATATAAAGAACCTTCAGTGAAACTACAGACTGTTGTTTGCTCCTGCTGATGTGAGGTTAACTAATTCTTTCATTATGCATTCAATGAGAAAGAGGAGTGTAGTCCAGTGTTTATGTAACCTGACTGAGGAGAAGGGAACTATTCAATAACACATAGTCACCTTGGGTAAATAGCTAAACTTTTCCTGTTCTCAGTTGCCACTTTAAAAAAAAAAGAGAGAGAGATTAGATTAAATGATCTTTCACATTCCTTTTAACTTTTAGATGCTACAATTTTAAATTTTGAATATTTATTAAACTTTCACTATGGTACTCTATAGGTCCCTGGGTGGTGCAAGTGGTTTGCAATTGGCTGCCAACCTAAATATTGGTAGTTCAAACCCACCAGCTGCTCTGTGGGAGAAAGGCCTGGAGAACTACTTCTGTAAAAATTAGAGCCAAGAAAACCCTATGGAGCAGCTCTACTCTGTAACACATGGGGTCGCCATGAGTCGGAATCGACTTGATGGCAATTGGTTTGGTTGTTTTTTTGGATGGTGCTCTACTGAGAATTCAAAAGTAAGGTAATACACTAAATACAATCTAGCTATGGAGGCAAGACATATGCACGGGAAATATTTAAAAATGCCAGTATGAGTGATGTAGAACAGTGGTCTCACCCAGGAATGATTTTGCCCACATCCCGCCTCCCCCCAGGACGTTTGACAATGTCTAGAGACATTTTTGGCTGTCACTGATGGAGAGGGGTGGTGGCTGCTACTGGCATCCAGTGGGTTGAGGCCAAGGATGCTGCTAAACATCTTGCAATGCACATGATAGACGACCACACAAGAAATTACCTGGACCAATATGTCAATAATATTGAGGTTGGGAAACCCTGCTCTGGAAATTCAGAAGAAAAATCATTGTGGGAAGGCAAGATCAAGAAAGTTACATCAAGGAGCTGTGTTTTTCCATGAACCTCTAGCATGGTTACATCTGGAAGAAACACAGGATAAACAAGGTTGTAGAGAAGGGACTCATCAGCATTGTTTATTTGGGGAACAGTGAGAAACCCAGGACATTTGGAGTGGATGGCTCACATATCAGATACATTGGTACCATATTGTGGAGGACCTCAAATACCAGGATAGAGGCTCTTTACTTTATTTATTAGACAATGGGGAGCCATTGAAAGGCATACTTTATAGTAAATCCTGTTTTAGTTAAATTAGCCTGGCAATATAGCCTGAGGATCTATTGAAGTGGAGAGGCTGGGAGAAAATCAGGAGGTTATATCAATCCAGGCTTGAGGTATTAATTCAAGCAGAACTTGAGTTAACCATTATGTTTGTACCACATATCCTTGTCTAAATGCAATTACAGATTGGAGTAAAGCCATTCGGCAGTAGCGGCACCAAATCATGTTTTCACACAAGTACATGAACATTAAATCCTAGTTTATAAGTGACAGGGGTTATTCAAGCTGTACAATTTTGCTCATGTGTTCATATCAAGTGTGTTCGATAGATTTTAAAAACTGTGATTTTATTTCAAAAACTAAAGTAATGATAAACTCTTATTTGCAAACATGTTAGTTTTTAGAACTTTATTTCCAAGTCCTTTTTCACTGGTCCTTGTCTCCTTTCTAGGGCAATGTTCCTTAAATACTGTGTTTCATGGTTCATAGTGGCAGATACATTCTGTCTTAGGCTGGGTTCTCTAGAGATGCAAAATCAGTGTGTAGATAGACAGATAGGTGAGAGAGAAAGAGAAAGAGATTTATCTCAAAGAAATGGCCTCTGCAGCAATTATAGTTACTAGCAGCTATATTATAGTGTTGTAGAGGCTGGTAAGTCCAAGCCTGTGGTTCAGGCATCAGTCTGGAGGCTTCTCCTGACTCAAGTAGCTGCAGGGGCTGCTGATCACAAGATCAGTAGGTTAGATGGCAGGCTGCTAGCTTGAAGACTGTGGAGGCCAACAAATCTCAAAATTGGCAGGGAAGCTACTAGCTCAAGTCCCAAGATCCAGAGGTCAGAAGATGACAAGTTGGATGCAGGATCCAGAGCAAGAGCCTTGCTGGAACATCCATTTATACTGGAGCCAAGCCACATCTCTAAAGAAACTTGCTTTCAACTGATTGGCTGCTCAGCATGGAGTTGATTACATCATCATATAACAGCCAGATTATAACTGCCAAACTACTGAGATTCATGGTCCAGCCAAGTTGACACACAACATTAACCATCACACATTGCTTTATAGATTTGCTGCCATACTTGTTTCCAGTTTCCGAGGCAAAAATAAACCACCACCAAAAAGTTCAGTCTTATGGCTCTCAGTGGGAGGTGAGGTGAAAATATTAAAAAGTTGATTCAATCCTTAAAAGTTTCATTATTGACTGTATATTAGAATGTCAGTGCAAGCAACAACTTCTTCTCTTTCATTCCTTGTTTCCCACTGCCATGACTGCATAACTAATTCCAGTTACATCAAAGTAATTAATGCCTTCTAAATGAAATGTACACAATATGACATGGAAAAAGTCTCTAAACTAATTTCTGGTTTTGTCAACTATTAGCTTTTAGAAAAAATAGAGATTAAAAAAATAGAAAGAACAAAGAAAACATTGTTCTTTTTTATAGGTATTAGAAAAGACTTTCTGGAAAATCTTAATTTAGAAAATCAGCTGCTTTCAAACACTGGTGTTTGGCAAAATGCATGACTGATTTAGTTTCAATAAAAGCCTAATCACAGAAGAAAATTGATAATAACTGACAGTCTTTGGAATTGAATTTTTCTTTAATGGTAAATGTGCCCTTTGGAAGATTAAATAAACTGTGAATTAACCCTGGTGGTGTTGTGGTTAAGAGCACGGCTGCTAACCAAAAGGTCAGCAGTTCAAATTCACCAGCCTTTCCTTGGAAACCTTATGGGGCAGTTCTACTCTGTCCTGTAGGGTCCCTAGAGTCGGAATCAACTCAACAGCTATGGTTTTGGTTAGTTTGGTGTGAAGAAAAGTATTGGTATGGTATTTACAACTGCACAGCATGTACTTGGTCTGTAGTTCAAGTAAAACTTCCTCCAGTGGTCATTCTACTGATAAAAATAAAAAAAAAAAACCAATCCAATAGATCATTCTATTGATGAAAACACTATCTGACCCTGTGACAGGCATTGTACCAACGAGGGAGAAGATGACCTTTCACCAACAACATAAGGTAAGATAAGGGAGGAGACCCAAATGTCAATGCTTACATAAAATGTAATATCACCATTAGAGCTTACTCATTTTAAGATACTACTCAAAATACTCCGTTATTTGGTTTCCATGTACATGGAATACTGGGAATTAATTTAGAGACTACTCATGTAGAGGTAAACTGAACAAACTGATAATTTCCATAGTAATAAGAAGGAGATGAAAACACTCTCAGAAAGCACTTGTCAGTATCCAGTCATCGCTGGCCTTGCCTCAAGAAGAGGCCATCTTATTTTAAGGTTATATTGTAGACTTTTAATAAAAAAGCTACCTCAAAATTTCAGAAATGGAGAAAACTTTTAAATCAAACTATTGGCTTTCTTTTTTAATAGACTTATCTTTTAGGACAGTTTTACGTTTACATAAAAATTTTGCAAAAAGTAGAGAGTTCCCATATATCCTCTCTCCCTCCTGCACACTGTTTCTGCTATTATTAATATCTTGCATTCCTGTCATATATTTGTTACAGTTGATGAGCCAATATTGATACATTATTATTAACTAAAGTCCAAAGTTTACATTAAGGTTCACTCTTTGTGTTGTATACTTGTATGGGTTTTGACAAATGCAGTGTCACGTGTCTACCATTATAGTGTCATATGGAATAGTTTCATTGCCCTAAAAATGCCCTGAGCTCCAGCTATTTGCTCTCTTCTTTCCTCCTTTGTATCCATGGCAATTACCAATCTTTTTACTGTCTCTATAGTTTCGCCTTTTCCAGAATATCTAATAGTGGGAAGCATATAGTATATAGCTTTTTTAGACTGGCTTCTTCCACTGGTGGAGTAGTGGTTAAGTGCTACAGCTGCTAACCAAAGGGTCAGCAGTTTGAATCCGCCAGGTGCTCCTTGGAAACTCTATGGAGCAGTTCTACTCTGTCCTATAGGATTGCTATGAGTAGGAATCGACTCGACAGCACTGGGTTTGGTTTTTTGGTTTTCTTCCACTTAGAATCTGAATTTAAGGTTATTCCGTGTATTTTTCTACCTTCATCGCTCATTCTTTTTATTGCTGAATAATATTCCATTGTATGAATGTGGCACAGTTTGTTTATCCATTCACCTGTTGAAGGAC
This sequence comes from Elephas maximus indicus, assembly GCF_024166365.1. NCBI lineage: Eukaryota > Metazoa > Chordata > Mammalia > Proboscidea > Elephantidae > Elephas > Elephas maximus. The sequence goes on from NC_064836.1 coordinate 60,943,834, forward strand.
ATTTTGGTTGCTTTCAATTTTTGGCAGTTACGAATAAAAATGCTATAAATACTTGTGTGGAAATTTTCATGTGGACATATACCGTTCAACTCATTTTGGTAAAATCAAGGAGCATGACTGCTGGATTGCATGATAAGCTGATGTTTAGCTTTGTAAGGAAGACTGTTTTTCAAAGCTGTACCGTTTTACATTCCCACCAGCAATCAGTGAGGGCTCCTGTTGTTTCACATCCTCGCCAACACTTGATGTTGTCAGTGCTTTTAATATTAGCCATTCTAAAAGGTGTGTGGAAACCCTGGTGTCGTAGTGGTTAAGAGCTATGGTTGCTAATCAAAAGGTGTGCTGTTTGAACCCACCAGCTGCTCCTTGGAAACCCTATGGGGCCACTCTACTCTGTCCTTTAGGGTTGCTATGACTTACAATTGACTTGACCACAGTGGATTTTTTTAATAGGTGTGTGGGGGTCCCTAGGTGGTGCCAACAGTTAACATACACTGAAAAATCAACCAGTGAAAACCCTATGGAGCACAGTTCTACTCTAACACACGTGAGGTCACCAAGAATCTGAATAGACTCAATGACAATTGCTAGTGGTACTGGTAATAAGTGTATCTCATTATTTCAATTTGCAATTCCATACTGACATTTGATGTTGAGATTCTTTTCCTATGTTTATTGAAACATATGTTATCATCTACGTATCTTCTTTGGTGACGTGTTTGCTCAGCTCTTTTGCCCATTTTGTAATTGAACTGTTTGTATTCTGTATTATCAAGTACTATTGACTTTTAAAATTATCTAAGGCATTCTTTTTGTATTATGGTCCTTCATGAAGGACCTGACTCAAGAGGCACAGTTGTAAATAGACCAGCTAAGGAATTTTGAAAGAAAAATGATGTTTAAGTATTCTACTTAAAGTTAATTCTTATTAGGTTTTGTGCCATAATCTCCCTATGTATTCACATACTTTTACAAAAATAGACACACTAATCTTGTGTTAACAGACTAATGGTGCTCTTGGGAATGTAGGAAGGCTCCATCTTCATTCAAACAGTGGAGACAGGACAACAACTATGGTGATCAAGACAGTGGGATGGGAGATTGATTCTCAATCTAGGAATAAAAATTTGGAGCTAGAGTCAATAGTCTAAGGAGTATTGTAGAAGTGCTGGGGTTCCCAAGGTAGTGTGTTCATGGGTGCTCCCAATATTTTACACTGATATTAAAGGGAAGGAAGACTCTTAAATAGTAGATTTAGGGCTCTGGATATATTAGAAACAAGCCCAAGGGGAAAGAGGAGAAGGGAAAGGGAAAAAGTGGACTAACAATGTTTTGGAAACCCTGGTGGCATCGTGGTTAAGAGCTATGGCTGCTAACCAAAAGGTCAGCAGTTTGAATCCACCAAGCGCTCTTTGAAAACTGTATGGGACAGCTCTACTCTGTCCTATAGGGCTGCTATAAGTTGGAATCGAATGGATGGCAATGGGTATAAAAACATTTTGGTCTTGTCTCTTATCTCCTCAAACATTTAATGTAGGTTAAATATCAAACATAACCAATGATCATGAAAATGGCACAGGACCCGGCAATATTTTGTTCTGTTATACTTAAGGTTGGCTCCAGTTGGAGCCAACTCAATAAAAAAAAAAACTCAATAGCAACTAACAAAAACAACAACAACAAAATCAGAGTAACCCTTTTCAAGGCACAGCTTTGAAAAGAAAATGCAAAAAAAGCAGCATTTATTCTGAGGACAAACTCATGCTAGTTAAAAGCAGAATGGGCCTGTGGACTCCATCCCCACCAAAGACTTTAACTAACAATTCAGGCTTTTATTTAGCACCATCTGGCAAAGCCATATCTTCTCCCTCAAGGCATGGGACTTTTCTCAGTCTTCTAGTTTTACTGCCCCCCTAGGGACGTCTCTGAGTGGAATGGTCCCTGACCATAATGATGCTCTTGACGGCCTTCCAAGCACAGAGGTGAAGGTTTAGAGATGAAGCCACACACAAGAGGAATCATTGGCCTGTGGTCCAGAGGGAGAGAACATCCCTATGGAGTTAGGTGTCTAGGAAATATAAAAGATAATCTGCAACGATGTCCTCGGTGTTTCTAACAGTAAGTGGAATTTGAGAGGAAATCTTAAAAAATGTATTATATTATCCATCTTAATCCACCTTAATGAGGCCTAGCCTTCAAGAATATACTTGACGATATGATCAGCCTTTAGAAGATGAACTTTATCCTGGGAGGAAAACAAACTTGCAGCTAGGTTTTAGTTTCCTCATCTGTGAAATAAAGAGATCGGAATAAATGATTTCCTAATGCTTCCATTTCAAAGATTTTATGATTTGATAAGGTTCATTACACAGAATTCATTAACATTAATAATACTAATTCTGCTACAGATTCTAGTGATACGAGGAGTTTAAGACTGATCGTTGTCTTGAAGAATCTTCAAAATAGTTGGAAAACCAAATAGTGAGTAATTTAAAAATCCCATTCCATGAACTCAGCTTTACAAAAAATATATCAACTTTTTATTTTCTAATAAGCAGCTTAATTTAGTATGAAAAAAATTGATTTCAGTTGCTTTGAGGGGTTTCCTATTCTTCTCTAGAGTTGTGCCGCATGTAGCTGTGGGGTATCACACGCTGGTAGTTAGGGTGGTGCAAGTGGTTTATGATTAAGTGCTGACCTAAAGTTTGTCAGTTCGAACCCACCCAGCAACTCCACAGAAGAAAGGGCCTAGTGATCTGCTTCTTGAAAAGATTACAGCCAAGAAAACCCTATGGAGCACAGGTCTACTCTGTCACATATGGGGTCACCAGGATTCGGGGAACAACTTGACAGCAACTATCAACGACGCCAAGACACAGTAAACTCTGGTATGCAGTTACCAGCTCACATAAGTTAAAAAACCTGTTGCTGTGGAGTCGATTCTGACTCATAGTGACCCCATTTGGGTCCGAGTAGAACGGATTTTCAATGGCTGATTTTTTTAAAGTGAACTGTCAGCCTCTCCTCTGAGGTGCTTCAGGATGGATTAGAACCATCAACCTCTCAGTGAGCAGCCAAGTGTATGAACTGTTTGCACCACCCAAGGACTTCCTCACATAAGCTAATATGGAGGAATGCGGTGTGTGATGCTGTATGTCCTCCTTGAACCAGGAGATGATCTGCTGCTTCCTTGCCATGCGTGGGACAAGACCCATGGGAGACCTACTACACAGCCCAAACTCTCTGGAACCTTGAAGTCTTGCTGGATGCTTTCAGAGACCTGTGTGCTCTGAAGAACTGCAAACTTTGCTGCTTCTCACTCCCTGCCCAGAGATATCTTTAGTCTGGGGTGAATCATTTTCCCAACATATTTCTTCAAAGCTATTCTGTTTTTGCTGTGTCCTCCCTAAGTTCTCCATTGAGTTGCAGTTTTTGAAATACAAAAAAAAAAAAAAAAAAAGAAAGACTCATAAGATACTTCTTGGTCTGCTTTCCCAAGGCAGTGAATCACAGAAGCTGCTGCCTTCTTTAATTAAATGCAGGGAAAAGAAAACAGGAAAAACATGGAGGAAAAAGTTAATACCGCAAAAATCTTGTAGAAATAAAATTGATTAAGTCAAGAGAAAGCATAAGAGAATGACTTTATTTTACTGAGTACATTTATTTATGATAAGTGCATTTTAAACTGTGTAATTGTATTGTCTAGAATTTTGCAAGGTTACTCCTCTGGAGGAGGCCACTTGGAGGAGCTGAGAAATCAGGAAGTATTGCCGACCTTTTCTGAGATGGGTTATTGTTCTTGCTGCTGGGTGTCTTCTAGTTGATTTGGACACGCAGTAACCCCATGTGACAGAATAGAACTGCCCACAGGGTTTTCCTGGCTGTAATCTTTACAGGAGCAGATTGCCAGGTGTTTTTTCTGCAGAGCTGCTGTGTGGGTTTGAACTGCCAACTTTCTGGTTAGCAGCCAAGCACTTAACCATTGTGCAACCGGGGTTACAGGGTGTCATTCTTTTCTGCTGTACAAATCAACAGGAAATTAAGAGTATTCTTTCCAGAGAGGAACTCAATGGTGTGCCAAATGAGGGGAGTGGCTTCTGAAATGGAGAAGGTAGAAACTCTCGCCATTGCTGTCAAATGAAGGACAGAAGATGCAGGGGAGAAGCAGGCAGAGCTTCACAGAGGGACTTCTGGGACATGGTATTTCTCATCTGAAACCACGAGGTCACAGGCCCTATGAGTTTGAACATGAGCTTCTAGGGTGTGTGTGCGCCTTAAGAGAGCTTGCAATAGTCTTTTGGTTTCGGTTTCCTTTAGAATCTGGCTAGTGAATTTGTTGCAATTTTGGGAGGGAGGCTGGCGATGAGTGTGAACAGAGGTAAAGGTAGTGCCTGAAAGGTTAAAGCATTTTTCTCAAGGCACAAAAAGCCAGAACTTGGGTTCTGTTGCTGAGGTAGATGTCCAGATGCAGGACAGGGCACTCTAAAGTGAAAGGAAACGTCTATATAGCTCAATACCCAGACAGAGGACCAGCAAAAAGGCTCCAGTGTGAATAATTCTTCAGATTAGGTTTGTGGCATCTGAGACAGAGTTCAGTGAAGGCAAGAACCAAGGACCTTTATACTCAGAAAGCAAACCAGTCAAGCCTGTCTGTGGTTAGACCAAATTTATGTTATGATTAAAAAATGTGCACTGTAAATAGGACTGTTTCTATGATCTTGTTACTGTGCTTCTCCTTTATTTTGTTTTTTCTTTAAGATTTTAGGAGAGACCTTTTGAAAATTCCAGTTTGTCTCAAATAAACTAAATCTGCTGCCTTTGAATTGATTCCAATTCATAGCAACCCTATAGGACAGATTAGAACTGCCCCATAAGGTTTCCAAGGAGTGGCTAGTGGATTCAAACTGCCGACCTTTTTGTTAGTAGCCGTAGCTCTCTTAACCACTGCACCACCAGGACTCCAATAAACTAAGGATTTAAAAAAAAAATTCCAGGCCCCCTCCACCTAAACTTGGAGAACGAAAGGGAGCTGAGTGTCCTAGGTGTCAGTGCGGGGGTCGCAGCTGCTTATGCCCAGCAGACAATACTAAGTAGAAGTGGTTGAACGAAGGGCACACTTGTGGTGTGCCTGAACTAAGACAGGGCATGCTAAATGCTCAACCTGCGGTTGTTAGCTGAGAACCGCATAATGTCCTAGTAGGGAGCAATAGCTGTGGTTGGGTCTGTTGGGAAAGATGTATGGAATAGTTTTGATTTGCACTGTTGTTGTTGTTAGGTGCCGCTGAGTTAGTTCCAACTCATAGCGACCCTGTGCACAACAGAAGGAAACACTGCCCGGTCCTGCGCCATCCTTACAATCGTTGTTATACTTGAGCTTATTGTTGCAGTCACTGTGTCATTCCACTCTGTTGAGACTCTTCCTCTTTTCCGCTGCTTTGTACTTTGCCAGGCATGATGTCCTTTTCCAGGAATTGATCTCTCCTGACAACATGTCCAAACTATGTAAGGTGCAGCCTCGCTATCCTTGCCTCTAAGGAGCAGTCTGGTTGTACTTCCTCCAAACAGATTTGTTCATTCTTTTGGCAGTCCATGGCATATTCAATATTCTTCGCCAACACCACAATTCAAAGGTGTCAATTCTTCTCTGGTCTTCCTTATTCATTGCCCAGCTTTCACACGCATAGGATGCGATTGAAAATACCATGGCTTGGGTCAGGTGCACCTTAGTCTTCAGGGTGACAGCTTTGCTTTTTAACACTTTAAAGAGGTCCTTTAAAACAGATTTGCCCAATGCAGTGCATCTTTTGATTTCTTGACTGCTGCTTCCATGGCTGTTGATTGTGGATCCAAGTGAAATGAAATCCTTGACAAATTCAATCTTTTCTCCGTTTATCATGATGTTGCTCATTGGCCCAGTTGTGAGGATTTTTGTTTTCTATTTTTTTTTTTTTTTTATATGTTGAGGTGTAATCCATACTGAAGGCTGTGGTCTTTGATCTTCATTAGTAAGTGCTTCAAGTCCTCTTCACTTTTAGCAAGCAAGGTTGTGTCATCTGCATAACGCTGGTTGTTTATGAGTTTTCATCCACTCTTGATGCCCCGTTCTTCTTCATTTAGTCCAGCTTCTCGGATTATTTGCCCAGCACACAGATTGAATAGGTACGGTCAAAGGATACAACCCTGACACACACCTTTCCTGACTTTAAAACAATCAGTATCCCCTTGTTCTGTCTGAACAACTGCCTCTTGATCTATGAAATGTTCCTCATGAGCACAATTAAGTGTTCTGGAATTCCTGTTCTTCACAACGTTATCCATAATTTGTTATGATCCACAGAGTCTGTCAGTATGTCATACTGTGGGGGCTTGCATGTTGCTATAATGCTGGAAGCTAAGCCACTGGTATTCAGATACCAGCAGGGTCACCCATGGACGACAGGTTTCAGCTGATCTTCCAGAATAAGACAGACTAGGAAGAAGGACCTGGCAGTCTACTTCTGCAAAACATTAGCCAGTGAGAACCTTATGAATAGCAGCGGAACATTGTCTGATATAGTGCTGGAAGGAGAGCCCCCCAGGTTGGAAGGCACTCAAAAAATGACTGGGGAAGAGCTGCCTCCTCAAAGTAGGGTCGACCTTAATGATGTGGATGGAGTAAAACTTCCGGGACCTTCATTTGCTGATGTGGCACAACTCAAAATGAGAAGAAACAGCTGCAAACATCCATTGATTTGCACTAGGCCTTGAAATATGGGTAAGAACTCAAAGACATGACTTAGGTAAGAGTATGCCTTATCTAAGGACTCCTGGTTTAGCAATGGTTAAGTGCCCAGCTACCAATTGAAAGGTTGGTGGTTCAAACCCACCAGCAGCTCCATAGGAGAAAAGACCCAGTGATCTGCCCCCGTAAGGATTTACAGCCTAGGAAATCAGATGGGGCAGTTCTATTCTGTCCTATAGGGTCGCTATGAGTCAGAATTGACTCAACAGCAAACAACAACTCAACAACGCACCTTATTTATATATAATGGTCTCAACACTTAATTCACTAAACATAGCATGTTCCAGAAGCAACCTTTAAATTCATGTTTTTCACATCTTGTGTTCTCTGGCTTGGCTGTGTGTGAATGAGGGAGGAGGGCAGGTTACTTTGGAAGTTATCACTATAAAGTTAATTGATAGTGGAGTAAATGAAGATACGTGGAACAGTCTACAGAAACTTGTAATTTTTGGGAAATCTGAAAGCTTGGATGAATAATGGTTTTAATATCTTGTTTTATGAGTTAGGAGATAGAAGACAAATATTAACAGGCAGCAAATTACTGTGCTTTAGCCTTTGGGTAACAGAACTCTGACCCCATCTTCCATAACTTCATGGGCAGTAGGGCAAGGAAAGAAGATAATTTGATTAGTTTTTGAAGCATATGTATATTTCTGCAGGATTTTGACTGGGAAATTTATCATTGGACTATAGATCTAATAATTTTTACATGATTTCTTTGGGGAGAGACACTTTTACTTCAGAAAGAATGTCTTCTAGATCTTGTTATGTCAGTAACTAGCATGGTGATCTTGGGCAAGATGCTCAATCTCTCAGTATTTCATCATTTTGAGAGTTAGATTATGTTAGGGTCCCCAAACTATGTCTGATAGGAGTTTCTTTCTTGTAAGATTTGAGATCTGGTAAGGAATTCTAAATGCTAATTTGGTTGTGAAAGAAGTTTAAAAAGGAATTGTTATTAACTTGAAATCATAACTTTATGAGGTCTCTGGATGGCTCAAAAATTTGCACTCATGTACTATCCTGAAGGTTGGTGGTTCAAAGCCACCCAGTGAAATCCTGGAAGAAAGGCCTGGTGATCTGCTTGCATAAAGATTTCAGCCAAGAAAACCCTACGGGGCAGTCTTACTCTGTAACACACGAAGTTGCCATGAGTTGGAATGGACTCAGTGGTAATGGTTTGTTTGTTGGTTTGTCTTGAAGCTTAATTTACTGGCCTGCAGCATATTTATTCTGGACCAGGGAATTCAGCTTACTTCTCCATCTTCTTTAAAGACTCTACAGTTGACTTTAATCTGCAGATGAAATAGATTGCCTCCCCCCTCACCCCCATCTGTTTCCTAGTTTTTCTGGAACTGAATTTCTTTTTTATTATAGGGTGTTTACAACATCACTATCGGAATAAGCTCTCTTAAAAATCTCTTAAAGCACCAGACATGGCTTGTGCTGCCTGTGGGTCCTGTTTCCTTGGCTAAGGGTTCTGCAGCTCTTTTTTCAGATATTTCTGGATTGTAGACTTGGGATGTGCAGGCTCATGAATAATTTTCCTCTTCTCCCCAGCCCTAATGTAGGTTGTACCTTCTGACTTCCCTGAGTAAGGGGCACTTTCTATCTGTTCTGTAATGATTCATAATTTTTTTTTTTTTTTTATGTTTTGTTTTGTGTTTAATACTGTTCCTGGGTATTTCCTTGCCACCAGTCCCAGAATTTCTACTGCCATTCTGACTTCTTGGTTCTGGCCTGGGCAGCCAGTAAACCAAACTAAATCCATTGCTGTCAAGTTGATTCCAACTCATAGGAACCCTATAGGACAGAATGAAATTGTCCCATAGCGTTTCTGAGGAGCAGCTGGTGGATTTGAACTGCAGACCTTTTGGATAGCAGCCGAGCTCTTAATCACCACGCCACCTGGGCTCCAGTAGGCAAAGCTAATTCTCTCATCATGAGCTGCCTAACTATACTAAAGCTATGAGTCACAATTGACTCGACGGTGGTGGGTTTGGTTTTTGGTTTTTATACTAAAGCTGTTGGTGGCCTACTGGTTAAGCGCTATAGCTGCTAACCGAAGGGTCAGCAGTTCGGATCTGCCAGGTGCTCCTTGGAAGCTCTATGGGGCAGTTCTACTCTGTCCTGTAGGGTCACTATGAGTCGGAATCAACTCGACAGCACTGGATTTGGTTTTTTTGTTTTATACTAAAGATCTACCACTCTCTGAAGTTTATATGGTCAGATTTCAGATAAGTGCCCCCCCAAAGCTAATTTGTCCTATTTCTTTTCTCTGTTACAAGCCCAGGGAAATGAGGCTTTTATTGGTTCAGGAAAATCCCTTTTCTTGTGGGAATTTTGACTAAGTTCCTGCTTTCTGAAATTTTGGACCTTTTGTGTGCAGTGCATTTATTTGTAGAGTGAATTGACAGACAGACATTTTGATGAACGGAGGACAATCCTTTCTCGGGTATCAGCTGAGCCCTGAGCCTCTGGTTTTCTGGGATGACTCATTACAGTTGTTCTGCTCATCTGTATTCCACCTCCCCCCATCAATTCCCTTTCAAGAAAGTTGTTTTTTGGAGCATAGTAAATATATATATATATATTTTTTATCACCACATGTAGCTTATTTTAAATCATGCTATACATATTAAAATTACAATTATTTTGCATCACATGTTATTAAATATTACAAACGCACAAAGGCACTTGTCAGGTCTTTCCAACTTTACTCTCCTTGCTGCCAACCTCAGATTCGATTTTGTGGCTTCCGGGTAATGCCCTTTGTTAATACTCTTGAATTCTGTCAATGAAAGAAGGAGGGACTTTCTATTAGGTCATTTCTCTTCTTTTCAGTCTTATCAGCATGAAACTGGTAGGTAGAATTCTGTGCAGAGAAGGGAACTGGGAGGCAGTGTCTGATATGGAGGTCCACCATGTGTTCCCAATCTGTTGGTCTAGGCTAGTCCAAGGACCTTTCTAGAATTAAAATATTAAGAGATTCTATATGAAGGTTTAGAAATATTAATGCTCCCTTTTCATAATTAAGGACACCCTGGTGGTGTAATGGTTAAGAGTTCAGCTGTTAACCAAAAGGATGGCAGTTCGAATCCACCAAGCGCTCCTTGGAAAACCAAGGGGGAGTTCTGCTCTGTCCTACAGGATCACTGTGAGTTAGAATAGACTCCACAGCGATGGGTTTTGTTTTTCACAATTAATGTCTTAATATCTGAGCTACAATGGGAACATAAAGTGATACAAGAAGGGGAACAAGATCCAGTATCTCTCATAAAGAGAGTTGCAGCTCACTTTGCTTGATGACACTAAGCACCAAAGGGTCAGGTTTCTACGTATGAGTTTTACTATCAACATAGAATTCTAGAGGAGTGTCAACATTTGTGAATAGAGGTAGGAGCTCTCATCTTTTCTCCATCTCACCTTCATTCATTATCACTTCTTCAGGGATGTTGTAAAGTCCCGACTACACACATCTCTGGGCATGATACTTGCTGACAGAGCAGTCAGTGCTTGCATTATGTGAAAGGAATTTGGTGGGCTGTATTAAATGGTACTGAGTGACAAGGAAGTTCTGGGGTTTTTGCATGGGTGGGATCTTAGGTTGTTTGCCTGATGTTTCTACCACACAAAAAAAAAAACACTTCGCTGTCCACTCATTTAAAAAGATTAGGTGTAGATAGAAACAGAACCTAAACTTTTTTATGAAAGTGAACTTCTGTCACATTCTTCTAATTTTCTACCTTACTTTATAAAGCCTGCGGATTAGCTCTAAAAAAAAAAGGTGCATAGAAATCATTATACTTGCCCCATTTCACCTCCAGCCTCTGAAATGATTGATTCCTCAATATAGTGACAATTCGTAATGCTGATTATATTTGTAACAAATGAAGGCATATGGTCATTCCAGAATTACTACATATTTATAGTGTACAGATTATATGATATTTATAGTTCTAATTTAATAGCAAATACACAGTTTCCATGCTGCAAATGGCCATTAAAATCAAGGGAACTATGGAAATTAGATTTATTCACGCTTCTGTGGCTGCCTGAATTTCACAAGATAAATTCCAGATTATCTTTTTATTGCCAGACCCCATAGTTAAAGAAACCATGAAAAACTCAGAATTTCCTAAATAACTGTCAAAAAGATACAGTTCAATTTAAACTCTTAAAATGCATTATTTTGCAGTTCCCTCTTCCTCCAGCCAACTCTGCCATGACTTCCTCTTCCTCCTGCCATGCTACTCATATTTTATTACCTCCACATTCAGCATAAGTTTGAAAATTTTATGACTATCAGTTATTAGTTTAACTATTAAGTCAAAAGTTGTAGCTAAATTTTATCATCTTCATATTCTTTTATTGTCTGGGCTAGATTCTTAAGGGAAAATTTCAAGCTGCATCTATCAATAATTACTTATGAATCATCTGTTATGAGTTCAAAATTGTCCTTGAATTGGCAGGCATATAATAAGCTCTCAGTCATTATTCCTATATCTTCAATGGGTTTAGAGTGGCAATCATGATAAACTGTTTAGAATAATGGTTGAGGTTAAAAAATTACTGTTAGGAGACTATTGTGGCTATATGAGCTTTAGGTAATAAAGTTTCCTATTAGTGAATATGGTGGCACAGTGGTTAAGAGTTCAGGCTGCTAATCAAAAGGTTGACAGTTCAAATCTACCAGCCACTCCTTGGAAACCCTGTGAGACAGTTTTACTCTGTCCTATAGGGTCGCTATGAGTTGGAATCAACTCAACGGCAACAGGTTTGGTTTTAGTTTTTATTAGTGAATGTATTGATAAGAAGAATACAGACCAAGGGATCAGAGATGTACTGATTACGTCTAGTGAGTTGTGAAACTTAACGGAAGCCAAAGGAGACAGAGATGACTCTGGGATTAAGAGCTCAAATTACAGACATAGGTTTATCTGAATAGCATCTTTATGAGTAGATTTGACTATCTCATTGAGAATGAAAGGTTTACACCATATCTCATGGCAATCATCTGTAAATGTGTAAGTTGTATTATGTGTGTACATACATATAAGATAGATAGGGTGTGTGTAGATATACAAATCGACTCGACGGCACTGGGTTTTTTGTATATATATGTGTGTATGTGTGTGTTTATATAGCTATATGAGTCCCTGAATGACTGGTGGCTGGGTGGCACAGATGTTAAGCACTCAGCTACTAACTGAAAGGTTGATGGTTTGAATCCTCCTGGAGGCACCTTGGAAGAAAGGCCCGATGATCTATTTCTGAAGAAACGTAGCCATTGTAAACCCTGTGAAGCGCAGTTCTACTCAGGAGCACGTGGGGTTATCACGAGTTGGAATGAACAGCAACTGATTTTATACATTTACATCAATAGGTACAGTGAGATCTAGATATAGACGGCGATCCTGACCTATCTGTATCTCTCTATATCTACACATATACGTACATATATACGCACTCCATTAAATAGTTATATTGACCCTAAAGTTTAAAAAATATCTGGGGGTATTTCTAAAGAAATACATCTATTAATCCTCCTTATTTTTCAGCTTGCTGCCCATTTGGATGTGGGACTCCTTTTACCCTAAAGATTTCCGATCTATCCGTGTTATCTATTTCTACGGAATGCGTTATGTATGTCGACCTCATTTACACGTTCTGTACATCATCAGCAAGAAGCCATAACCCATATTCACTTCTCTTTTATAATCTCTGAATTTATGATTAATTTTTGGCACTGGGGAGTTTCTTCAGAGAATCTTAGATTTTACTCCGTAAATGTGTGGTAGAATCAAGTCTCTGCCTTTCTCCTCACTGCTATATTATTTCCAAACGATGGAGTTTCAGGACATGTAAATATTAATTATGGTTGACCACTTTTCTAAGGTCATATGCTTCTGCTTCAATTAATATTACACTTGAATATTTGCATATCCCATAGTATCTTTGGATTAAATAGAAAACATATGATTAATTCCATTGCTAGCCACGTCACTGCTCGAGATACCTGATTAACATATAAATGATTCAGTTGGAATATATTCCCACTACATTTAGTCAGAATGTGGTAGAAGCCACCTCGTTAGTGATATTTCCCATGCATCTCTTTATTCCTTTAACATCCCCACTCTGTTTTTTTCTGTTAACTTTTCTCGAAAGATCCTTAATGATGGTTTCTTCCCTGCTCTCAAAATTATGCCTTTTACTTTTCCATTAAGTTTTATAATAAAATATATAAAAGCTTATCTAAGTATTAGCATGGCTTTTTCTTTAAGGAAACCAAAGTCTAACCAGTTGATCCTACCCCCTCCCCCTGCAATTGTCATTAGTGTGAATTTCAGGAAAGGTGTGGATTTTGATGGCTTGTGTTAGCTATGAAATGAAGAAACTGCACAGAAAGTCAAGAGTTTAATTCAGAGCAAATGCTGGTTATGCTGTGTGTACTCTGGCCTAGACTTGGGGGGCAGGGAGCATCTGGAAGGCTTCTTAGAGAAACTTCTAAGTTGAGACTTGAAGGGCCAAAGTTAGCTGTAGAAAGTGAAATGTAGGAAATTGTAAGTACAGAGAGCAAAAAATGTGTAGAAAGAAATTGAAAGTTAGGAAGTATGGCAAGGTAGCATAAATGAAAATGTTCTAGTAAGGCTGGGGCATAGAGCTAGAGGTGACAACGAGGGAGAAGCCTGGATGGGTAAACAGAGCCCAGCTTCTAACAATCTTTAAAACTAGCTAAGAGCTACCAAAGTGAAATAACCCATCAACATACCTATACGCCTAAATAAAAATGCTATTTTAGTCTCAATGATATGAGTGCAAAGCTGTACCTTCTTTGAATGGTAAAATGACTGCTTAACAAAATTTAGAAAGCCTACCAATCAACATGATCCATTAATACATTAATCAGCCAATTATCAATCAACCAAATACAGTATCTTTAAAGTAAAGCGTGCCTCTAAGGAAATAAATGACTTTATTTTGGCTTTTCTTAAAATCTCTAACATAGCTCGGGATCATTTCCCTGCTTCTAAACAATATTTAGGTTAGTTCTGAGGATATTACTGATTCTTGTTAACTGAAATGATATTTCTGATGAATTCATACAAAAAAAAAAAACACATCTCTTAGGAATATTTTCTTCTGATTGATATTGTTGTTGTTAGGTGCCATCAAGCCAGTTCCAACTCATAACCACCCTATGCCCCACAGAACAAAAGATTGTCCAATCCTGTGCCATGCTCAAAGTCGTTGCAAATAATACAATTAAGGGAAAGGCATTTTCCTTAAGTAGTTTTATATTTTATGCTTTGATATGAAACATCAATATGCAGGATAATATCATAGAAACATTTACAAAAGAGAGAGAAAGAGATATCTTAATTATCTAGGGAAAAAGTTAGGAAACACTTTACAGGCCCTGGAGGAAAGCATACATTTACATTATTATAAGGGGCAAGAAATTAGTTACTGTAGACAGGGTCCCTCAGGTGTTTGGCTTAAATAATCAAAAGGCAGAAATAATTTGAAAAATAAGGCACGGTGAATGAACACAAACCAACATTACCAAAAAAGTTGCTAATGCGAAAACTACAGGAGGAAAAATAAACAGCAGTCTAGCTTTCAAAATCAAGTTTTGCAGATGAAGGTGAAGACGTATGAGAACTTTTTAAAATATAAAGAGGAAAATAAAAATAAAAAAAAAATGTGGCAGAGGAAGCAAAGAAACTGACAGACAAGAAAAATGGCAGCTAAGATTAGTATCAGTGATAGCTACTGTGAGAAACAACAAAGGATAAAAAAAGCTGTCCACGTGTGAAAAGAAGGAAGAAACACTGACGAGAAAAATGCTGCATTTAGTAGAAGAGAAAAATCATACTTACCTCAATAATTTTGAGTATGTTACTTTGTCACCTCTGATTGCTTCAGCAGTATTCCATCTGTCTAGGGGCAAATTAAAAATACTCTCAATACATGAAAATATCTTACATCTACCGAATAGTCCTTACTCAGTAAGGGAAGTTCAGTATATTCAGCTTCTTTAAATACAATAATAAGGAAAAATGTAACATATTTTAAAAATGTTGTCATAAAATGATTAAAATGAAGGTTCTAGAATTTGAAGGATGAAATCTCCATTTGTCTGAAACTTAATTTCTTCAAATAACCCTTTTCTAAGCTCTATCCACTCCACCATAGCATTTACCTCCATATAAATCAAAATCTGTTGGTTTGAATTATTCAGCTAATTTTATTTTCTCATTTTACCCATCTGCTTCATTGTATTTGGGTAGAAACTGCTTGATTTTAGTTCTTAATACTAAATGACTTCTTTTCTTTTATTTTGGTATAACTAACTGATTTAATAGAAGGTCATTTAAAAAATTGTTTTAGGGAGTGATATAATCACTTGCTTTCTCAACCATTAAAAATTAGAAATCAAGGTTTAAATAATACGTTTGGGCCCAGTTGGAATCTAGAACGTTCAATGTTAATGAAAATTATAATAGTAGTCCCCTGTGCATTCAGGTACTGCCTGACGGGGGAAAAAAATGAGACAAAATGCAAATGTTGAGACTTTTCTTCAGTCACAGGGTTTGGACATTTTCCATTTTTATCTGCTCAAACCACACTGCCAAGGGCTGCCTGAATTTCCTTATCTTTACTTTCATACCAGAGTTGGATGCAGTTAGTTGTTTTTTCCATTTTAAATGTGTGATTCAATTTTGAGAATTCTTAAAAATGGTCGAGGGATTGTGAAAATCCTTGGAGTAGAGCCATATTTTCCTGAATTAATATGCCTTCTTCTCTACCCTCAGTTACACATGATTGCCGTTGACATTTTTTGTGTACCTCTTCGTACCCATTACTAACGTGCCATTGTACATTTACGAGTACCTCTCCAAATGAGCTTTAAGCAAACAGAAATGCTCTTCACTTCATATGCTGTGATCTTAAAAAGGGCTATGTGGTCAGAATCCAGTACAATAAATTGACAGTGGTGCAATATCAAATTTAAAAAGGTCAGCAGCTTCTTATGGTCACACACATTTTTGCATTGCTATCGAGTAAGATTTGTGTGTATATTAGCAGGAATTTTCTGTCTCATCTTTAATTCCTCTTTTTGTTTGTAATCTAGAAGAAAAAATTGTTTTTGTTGCTGAATTTTCACTCCAGTGCTCAATGCTATTCATTTTAGGAAATATTTTGAATAGTTGTTTATTACAATGTACTAAATCTGAAAAGATACTAAAATATGGGTGAATGATAATTTCCATTTGCTTAGTTTGTCTATCTGTGTGTGGATGGGTATGTATAAATGTTGCATGAATATTAATAAATGTCTATCCAAAATAATGTGTTCACGGGCTACGAACCTTTAAAATGTGTCTAAAATAAATGCCTGGAATATGATGCTAAAACATTTATTCAGCCCCAAGCACCCAGGAAAGATGATGAAAACTCACACAGAAGGCATGGCCTTACGATGCCTCCAGAATGTTTTTTGACCAACCATTTATTTAATGTATGGTGAAGTTATTGGGAACCAAACACCAGATATGACACATAGGATTACTCCACCTCAACAACACCAACAAAAAGTAATAGTTGGATAAGTTTCAAAAGTAAATATTTTTAAGAAATATTCTCAATATTGACCGGGAACCTGATGTCTCTTCCGATTATATTAATGTGTATAGTTCTAGATATTGAAACACAGGAGTCTTCTGTTTGATACGCTTAGAAGTTTCCTCAGGAAGAACTGTTGCATTACAACTACTGTTACTATGTACCTGCACTAGAACCTACTAAAGTACCTGGTGTTGCTTTGCATACGTAACCATTTGGTAGTTACATATATTTCAGGCAAAGAAGGCTCCGAAATATGTCCAGTCAAGGGGCCATTTCCCTCTCAATGTAGAGCTATGCGTTCACTGGAGTAGGAGAGTAATCAGATATGAAATAGAAGCATATCTCCAGATAAGCTATTTTTTTGACAAGGAGATTGTGTTTATGTTTTAGTAGAAACTGGCAATGTTCCACCAAGATTCCTCCCACGCCAGAGGACATCACCCAGCTGCCATGAGTGTTGGCTACTGGAGACTCACAGCTACTCTCGTCTATAGGGAATTTCCCTCCCTGGGCTGACATTAACTGCTGGCCTGGAGATGCTTGACGAGGTTATGCTTTCCACCATCACTGTCCTTCAATCTTTAGTAGAGTGCAACTGATGTCTGACACAGAGATCCTAAAGCCTGGCCCCCTGGCTCAAAGGGAGACAACTCTGTGATGCCACGTAGGATCCAGAGGTTAAGCTTCATCTAAAATCAAGTCTTTGTTTAACTTCGCTCTCTACCATGTCCTGTTTTCCTCTCTTTACTACAGATTTTTTCTGAGAGCACGCCTTCAATGAATCCCTTTCATGGGAGTCCTTTCAAGGAAACCAGACCTAAGACAGCATTGATTTCACTCCTTCAGTTCAAGAATTCTTGTTTAACAGACAGCTTTTGCAGACGTTGAACATTCACGTATAAAACTGAGTAAGGGAGAATCCCTGCTCTTCAGGCAGTCAGAGTCTGGTGAGCGAGAGAACACGTGGTGGGTAACTACAAAGTGATATGCATCGTGATAGAAGAAACAGCAAGAATTTCTGGTTGGGTTGGGTATGAGGTTTGGTCAGGAGGCTTCAAAGAGAAGGGGACATTTAAGCTGCATATAGATTAGTAGGAACTCGTTAAGCAATAAAAAAGGAAAAACAGAAGAAATTCTTTTTTCAAAGGTACAAAAGTGTGATATCTTTATAAAACTATGGTAAGCTCAATGTGTTTAGAAGGTGCACATGGAAAGGCAATATGAGATGAGATTGAATGAGGGAAGGGGCAGACAATATAGGGCACCAATGCAAGGGAATTAGGTTTTGTCCTGTAGATTAGGTACTTTTGAGAAATGCTAAACAACAAAATGACATGGTCTTATTTGAAATTAAAAAAAAAAAGGCTAATTCTAGAGGAAGGATGGAGAGCAATAAGAAAAAGGAGAAATATTATCAACTTAGTCAGTGGCAGCAAGAATTTTTTGAGGTGCAGGAAATGAGAGGTAGATGAAAGAGATTTTGAAGGACTTGATGATTTATTAAATGTAGGGATGAGGGCCTATGATCTGCTGCAGTAAAGATTATAGCCAAGAAACTCTATGGAGCAGTTCTACGCTGTAACATGTGGGGTTGCTGTGTGTAGGAGCTGACTTGTGGACCCAAGGCAACAACAACAAGGATGAAGGGGAGGAAGGGTCCAGCATGAACTCTGAGAATCTGCTTTTAATGACTAAGTAGCTGATGATTCCAGGAGGAAAACAAGGGAGATCTGTTGATTCTAACTCCAAACATTTTTTTACTTACATCTTCTTGCAAATTTCTAATGCTTACTTTATAGGCAAATTCATTGCTGGTTGGTAGATACAGGAGGAAAGATACATTGATTTTTCCTTTTGAAAACCATTACTAATGCCCCTCTATGAAGTTGCCCATGTCCTAGTTGGCAAATTTAACCTTTTTTCTCACTCTCTTTATCCAACTCAACCTCTCTGTGTCAGTTGAAAAATTGTACAAACCCCATTTTCTGGAAAACTTTGTCCTATTTTTTTTTCAAAATCTTGAGGCAGTTCTTAAAAACTACAAATTCTATTTCTGCTTCCTTTCCAAATATTGCTTTGCTTAGGATCCTTTTTGTAAAAATAATGTCCTTTCATAGCCTTCAACATACTATTAGTTCAAACGGTTTTGATTGAAGATGCTAAAGCAGTGGTTTCCATTAGAATTTTCCCAGAGGTTCTTCAAGTAGATGTAATAGAAGATTAATGTGCATATTTCTATGAGGTTTATATAGTACTTGTAACCCATAAGGGCAGTTGAAAATGAGGTAATACAAATATCCCAAGTGATTGCCTATAGTAGGAGCCTGTGTTAAGACATCATAGGCACAGAAACCAGAGCCCCATACTGAGAAGGACAGATGCCATCAATAGAAACATAAACATAATATAAACACAAATATTCCTGAAAATAAATAATTTCAGTTTGACTTTAATTGATCCCTTACTTTGTCTTTCTTTAGTACATTATCAAACTAGATATCTATAAATAAGTATTTACTGAGCATGTGGTAGGTTTAAGACTTTATATAGTAATTACATCCTGGGAGGCTAGGTACAGTTCCCTAAGTTCTGGTATATACTGATGCCATTATGATGCTTTAATTACCAAGCTTTCTATTTACATAAGCTAGTGCAGGCTTCAAATAGATTTTGATAGTTTACTAGTTAGTGGAATGAATATATTCTTTCTAGGAATAATTTCATCTCAACACTGGTTGATGACAAAGATCACCCTTAGGTCCATAAAGGCATTTAGAATATACCCAGTGCTGTCAATATATGATGTTTAAATTCTGAGATTATACAATAGTTACCTATTTGGAAAAGAAATAGAATGCTGAAGACAATCAAAGATTCAATAATGTTTGATTTTGGTGAATTTTGTTACTATTCGTATTTAGTGAAGAACTGGATAGCATGGGGGAATTATTTTTAAACCAAAACACTAAGTAAATGAAGATTTTTGCTCCTATGTCACTTTACAAAGGGCGTTTCTGCTTCAACACAATCAACTTTGCCAACCTATTGAGGCCTTTGACCCTGATTTGAGAACCTTTTACTTGAACTTGGCCTCCCAAATAAGATAAATATGGTTGTGGTTGTGGTTTGTGGAGGGTAAAGAACAGCCAGCCTGGGTTTACCCAACTGACACTAAGCGCAATGTTATGGCATAGAGGAGAAAATGTGCCAACTCAAAGATGAAAGAATTTCCTGTGTTTTACTCCTCAAAGCATTCAGAATTATTGAGTTGGCCTCCGATGTACAGAAAATTATTCTAAACTGGAAAGTAATTTGTTTGAAAGGATTTTCTCCCATGGTGAAAACTCATGAAAATAACTTCTATGTATTATAATATATAAGGTGAAAGTTGATATCCTTTATATCTCTAAGTAATATTTTCCTTACGTGAGGGAAGTCTCTGGAGTCTTGATAATTAAAACTACCCCATAATACTGGCAAAGTGAATGTAGGTTGAGATTTTTCCACCACATAAGTACTGGTTAAGTTTTATTGCCTGAAAAAAAAAAAAAAAAGTACTTTTTCATTAATGAGTTTTTCTATATTATTGTGTGCCAATTTGAACATTTATTTTGTTTTACACAAGTTTTGATTTTTCCTCATATAATTAAATTCAGATTTTTATTGGCTACAGTTGGTTTCTTGGAAAATTTTGTCTTCAAAATGATTTCTGCAAATAATTCCCTACAGTCTCATTTTTGCATTGAAGGAAAGGTACAACTTAGATGAAGAGGAAAGATGAGAAGGGAATACAGCTGACAAGTAAATATCACTTTCATCATGTTGTTCCCATACTTATGAACCTAGAGTGTCTTAAAGCTAATCTCAAAAATTATTAACTCATTAATTTGCTGTTCATGTTGTCCAATTTTATTTCTTTCATTGCCTATCTCCCTACCAATACTTTCCCAAGTTTATCTTTTCCCCTCTGAAATTTGCACGTGGTCAGGCTTCTGTCTAAAAAACGTTCTTTTCTGCTTTCTACATATCCAAATCTTACACTTTCTTCAAGGTGTTGTTGAAACAGACCTCCTAGATGAAGATTTCATAGGCAAACCCTGGCCAAGAAGGTTCTCTGCATACCTTCTTTGCGTTAAATGTTTTAATCATATATATGTAATAATGCCATAGCTCCACAGTGCTATAGCTTTATAGCTCTGCATCTGTCTGTCTCTATCATGTATCTATCTAGCTTAGCAATAAAGCCTAGAGTTTGGAGCATTACTGCCTATATTAGAATTTTAGGATTTAAGCTTAGTCTGCAATACTAATTAGAGAGGAAATTTATGCAGAAATTCAGGTTCAAAAACAAAGGTTATTTTATTTCTTTGGTTGCTTTTGTAATTCAATATTTTTCTTGGGAAAGCCTCTATAGAAACGAGGTTTGAACTATCGGAGCCTTGAAGTGCAGTTGGATACCTGATAAAAAGAGAATGCACCCACTCTTCATGTATCAACATGGTTAGGTTCCAAAGACCAGGTTGTTATTTGAAAATTGGTGTTATGCAAAAATGGAGGATGACCACGTCAGATCCCAAGATGGAGGATAATTACATCATTACATAACTGTCAAACCACTGAGAATCATGGGCCAGCCAAGTTGACACATAAGCTTAGCCATCACAGCCAGCGTTACTCTTGCCTTACACCTCAGCATTTGTTACTGCCAGGCACATGTTGTTAATGGGGAGAATAGTTGGAGAGTAGGTTTTATACTATCGCCGTAAATGTGAAATGTTGGATAATGAGATAGTTGGTAAGTGAGGAGTAGGTGTATTGTAAGCAAAAAGTAACAAGTGAAAAGTTGTGATGGCAAGAAACACAAGAATAGCAGATTAGAGAAGATGGCCCAAGACCAGGGCTTAGTCACACACTCCATGCTTTCTCTCCTTAGCAAAGAACCAAGAAACCAAGTGAAACAGATACCGGTGACAATCTGGGAACCCAGAACAGCAAACAGAAAGATGAAAAATTAGATCAAACACTGAAGGGACCAAGAAACTGAATGAAAACAGCAAACTGGGAGACTTACCAACTATAGGTGCCCTACCCGCCAGCCTGGCACAACATGGCCCTTTTGAGACAAAGTGACCAGTGTTCCTGGGTGCAGAGCACGGGGAGGCAACTTCAGAGAATCGTCAATAGGAGACCGGGATACTGTGTAGACAAACCTGGAGTGAAGCCAGGTGAGCAGAACAGGAACTGGATCTATGGAGGAATGTGACCATAGAGCAGGGAGGGAGCCAAAAATAGGGACAGAACTACTCACCAGTGGCAGTCCTTTTTCATTTGTACAGGTGTCACTGACAGAGTGAAAGATCATTGGAGTGGTGATTCTACACATGACCAGACTCTGGACAGCACCGCCTCCTTGTGTTCGGTTGGGGCTGGGTCCTGATTGCAGGTTGCGCTCTGTGAAGAGTGCGCCGGCACCCAAACCAGAGACTGAGGGAACACGCTCCCCTCTTCTCCCATCCCCTCATGCCCAGCTGTCAGTGGCATACACTCCCACATTTTCAGACCTGTCACTGAAGGCTGGCACCAAATAACAAAATGGGAAATTGCTCTACATAATTCAGGGCAAACATGGAAATCCTGGTGGCGTAGTGGTTAAGTGCTACGGCTGCTAACCAAAGGGTCGGCAGTTTGAATCTGCCAGGCGCTTCTAGGAAACTCTATGGGGCAGTTCTACTCTGTCCTATAGGGTGGCTATAAGTCAGAATCGACTCAACGGCACTTTTTTTTTTTTTTAATGCAATACCAGAAGCCAACATTATTCTCAATGAAGAAAGATTGAGCGTACTCCCCCGAGATGGGACCCAGACAAGGATGCCCAACATCAGCACTCTTTTTCAATATTGTACTGGCAGTCCTAGCTAGCACAAAAAGGAAATTAAAGGGTATCCAAATTAGAAAGGAGGAAGTAAAACTATTTGAAAATGACATGATCCTGTACATAGAAAATCCTAGATATGCCACAAGAAAGTTACTGGAACTAATAGCAGGATTCAGCAAAGTGGTAGGGTAAAAGATCAACACACAAAAATCTGTTGGATTCCTCTATACTAACAAGGAGGACTCTGAAAAGGAAATCAAGAAAACAATGACATTTACAATAGTTCTCCAAAGAATAAAATACATAGGAATAAACCTAACTTCTTGTTGTTGTTCAGTGCCATCGAGTCAGTTCTGACTCAAAGCAACCCTATGCACAACAGAACGAAACACTGTCTGGTCCTGTGCCATCCTCACATCCCTAACTAGGGATGTAAAAGAGTCATGCAAGGAAAACCATAAAACACTACTGGAAGAAATTGAAAGACACCTACATAAATGGAACAATATTCCATGCTCATGGATTAGAAGACATAATATTGTGAAAATGTCAATACTACCAAAAGGGATCTATAAATATAATGCAATCCCAATCCAAATCTCAACATTCTTTAATGAAATGGAAAAATTAATCTCCAACTTTATATGGAAAGGAAGGGGGCTTGAATAGCTAAAGCAATATTGAAGAAGAATAAAATAGGAGGCCTCACATGTCTCAATCTCAAAACTTTCTATACAGCCACAGTAATCAAAAGAGCCTGGTACTGTTTCAATGTCAGGCACAGAGACCAATGCAATACAACTGAGAACACCGAAGTAAATCCAAACATCTATGGGCAGCTGAGGTTCAACAAATAGTCAAAGTTCATTAAACGGGGAAAAACAATTTCTTTAATAAATGGTGCTGTGGACCCACTTGCAGAAAAATGAACCAGGATCCATACCTCATACCATGTACAACAAACAACTAAAAATGGATCAAAGACCTAGATGTTAAAGCTAAAACTATAAAGTTCCTAGAAGATAAAGCAGGGTCAAATCTAGCGGACCTAATTTTCAGCATAAATAACCTATCAAACGAGACTAAAAATGCACACTATGGAAGATAAATTAGATAATTTGGACCTCCTAAAAATTAAATACTTACACTCATCAAAATACTAAGAGAGTAAAAACAGAACCTACAGACTGGAAAAAAAATCTTTGGCATAGACCTATCTGATAAAGGTCTAATCTCTGAAATATTTAGAAAACTTCAAGACTCAACAACAAAAAGACAAACAATTAAAAAAAAATGGGCAAAGGACATGAACAGACACTTTACCAAAGAGGACATTCGGGTGGCCAACAATTACGTGAAGAGATGTTCACAATCATTAGCCATTACAGAGATGCAAATCAAAACTGCAGAGTATCATCTCACCTTTGCAAAAATGGCAATGATTAAAAAACAAACAAACAAACAAACAAGCAAGCAAACAAACAGAAAGCAACAAGTACTGGTGAGGTTGTGGGTGGAGAAGAGGATTGGAACTCTTATACATTGCTGTTGAGATTTTAAAATGGTACAACCATTTTGCGAAAGAATATGGCAGTTCTTCAAAAAGCTGGAAATAGAAATACCTTATGATCCAGCAAACCCATTCCTAGGTACATATCCTATAGATATAAGAGTGGTAACACAAATAGACATATGCACACCTATGTTCATTGCAACATTATTCACAATGCCAAAGAGGTGGAAACAACCTAACTTCATCAATGGATGAATGGATAAACAAATTGGGGTACTTGCATACCATGGAATATCACAAAACCATAAATAATAATTAGGAGCGTGTGAAACATCTTATAACATGGATGAACCTGGAGAGCATTGTGCTGAGTGAAATAAGTCGATCACAAAAGACAAATATTATATAGTTCCACTGTTATAATAATTACATTATTGTAGTTGTTCATACAGACCAAGGGGATACTGCATAGTTTAAAATCAGGACAGGTGTGTTTCAGGGTTGTATCCTTTCACCATACTTATTCAGTCTGTATGTTGAGCAAAAAATCCAAGAAGCTGGGCTATATGAAGAAGAACATGGCATCAGGATTGAGGGAAGACTCATTAACAACCCTCGATATGCAGGTGACACAACTTTGCTTGCTAAAAGCAAAGATGACTTGATGCAGTTACTGATGAAGATCAAAGATTACAGCCTTCAGTATGGATTTCTTCTCAACATAAAACAAAAATCCTCACAACTGGACCAATGAGCAACATCATGATAAATGGAGAAAAGATTGAAGTTGTCAAAGATTTCATTTTAATTGGATCCACAATCAGTGCCCACGGAAGCAGCAGTCAAGAAATCAAATGATGTATCGCATTGGGCAAATCTGCCGCCAAAGACCTCTTTAAAGTGTTCAAAAGCAAATATGTCATTTTGAGGGCTGAGGTGCACCTGACCAAAGCCATGGTGTTTTCAGTCACCTCATATACATGGGAAAGCTGGACAATGGATAAGGAAGACAAAAGAAGAATTGATGTCTTTGAATTATGGTGTTGGCAAAGAATATTGAACATACCAAAGACTGCCAGAATAAGGAACAAGTCTGTCCTGGAAGAAGTACAGCCACAATACTTCTTGGAAGCAAGAATGACAACGCTTTGTCTCATGATCTTTGAACATGTTATCAGGTGAAATCAGTCCCTGGTGAAGGACATCATGGTGGAGGGTCAGAGAAAAAGATGAAGACTGTCAATGAGATGGGCTGATGCAGTGGCTGCAAAAATGGGCTCAAATGCAGCAAACATTGTGAGGATGGTGCAGGAACAGGCAGTGTTTTACTCTGTTGTACATAGTGTTGCTGTGAGTCGGAACTGACTTGATTGCACATAACAACAACAAAAATAACATACAATTTTGCAACAACAGTAAAAACAACCAAAAAATACGTGAGTGGTTACATAGGTAGATCTGGATGAATATGTGTGGATAGGAAGGCAAATGGTAGGAAATGCACTTGCATGTATAGGTGTATCTGTAGGAATACATATAAACATGTTTGTGTACACATATTCACACATATAGCAAACCATGTAGGGGGCAGAGTTACAGAGGCTTCCTAGCCAAACAATCTGAGGGACTGGTTTAGGGGATTGAAAGGCTTAGGACCATAGTCTCCGGGGACAACTTAGTCAATTGGCATAACATAGTTCACAAAGACAATGTTCTACATCCTAGTGTGACGAGAATCATCTGAGGTCTTTAAAAGACTATAAGCGCCTACCTAAGATACAGCTATTGATCTCTACTTGTATGGAGCAAAAGAAAATGAAGGAATTCAAAGGCTCAAAGAAGAAACTAGTCCATGGAGCTACAATCCCACATAAACCACAGCCTCTTCTAACCTGAGACCAGAAGCAGCAGATGGTGCCCGGCTACCACTGCCAAACGTTCTGACCAGGGACACAAAAGAAGGTCCTAGATAGACTAGGAGAGAAATGTAGAACAAAACTCAAATTCTTTAAAAAGCCAGAAGTAGTGGACTGAGAGACACTATAAGAACCCTAGATAGACTCTAGACTATTGATGTAATGTACTCTTAAGTTGGAACTGAAACCAACCCTGAAGGTCTCCTTTCAGCCTAAAAAAAGATTGGCTTATAAAATAAACAATATCACCCATAAGTAATGTACACCCTTAAATGATTAAGTATTTGAGGCCAAACCAGCAGTATTTTTCCAAAAGCAAAGATGAGAAGGCAAGGAGGGGAAGGGAAGCTAGAAGGACAGAAACAGAACAAACAGAATGGAAATAAGGAGAAAGCTGACACATTGTAAAAATTGTAACCAATGTCACAAAACAATTTGTATAAGAATTTTTAAAGGGGAACCTAATTTACTGCGTAAGCTTTCACTAAAATAAAATAACACATTAATTAAAAAAGAATAGCAGATTAATAGAATATAATCTATGGAATTGAAAGTCATTTAGCTTGCTGGTACCTAACAGCCCTGTTATTCTGTACATGATTCCTTTGCTTCCAGCCTTCTTCAGTTTTAATTACTGGACCCAACATTTGGGAGAAGATGGAAAGTTTTTAAAATAAATGTTTGTATGAAATAATTAAAACATAGTAGAGATAATATACATAGCACAATACATTTCACCAAAACTATTTCAAGAACTGTGAGCAAGCAGATGATCATTTTGGCTTAAAGACTCTGGTTCATAGTATTAAATTCCTTCGGCACTTCAGCACTTCAGCAATTATTTGCATAGCATATTGAGTTTCGTGTTTAATAGATTATTAATTACACACAAGTATAGACATATATATTATATAGACATATATAGCACATATGTGGGAAACCCTGGCAGCATAGTGGCTAAGTGCTATGGCTGCTAAACAAAGGGTCGGCAGTTCGAATCACCAGGTGCTCCTTGGAAACTCTGTGGGGGAGTTCTGCTGTGTCCTATAGGGTCACTATGAGTCGGAATCAACTCTACGGCAATGGGTTTGGTTTTGGTTTGGATCATATATATGCATGTGTGTGTGTATATATATATACCTTAGTTTTTTGTGTATATATATACCTTAGTTTTTCTAAATTTTATCATAAGTGCTGGAGAGCAGTGGCAGCTGCAGCAGTGGTGGCGGCCGGGGCAGCGCTGCCTGGGAAGGGCCACTGAGGCAGTATCATCACTAAGGTTGGTGTCACTTGTCACCCAGTGTGGTAACTCATCACAACCATCACATCCCACACCTCCCACTTACCCACTAGTCACTAGGGTTGGCGTCACCCAATGTTGTAACTTGTCACCACCTCCATCAGGAGATAGGCAGCAAGGATGTAGCACCTACCATTGGGTGGAGAGAGGAGTCTCTGCCTTGCACCATTGGGCGGAGAGGAGAGTCTCTGCCGTGTCCAGTGGGACGGGGAAGAGCTGTAGGGAGCTAAGGGGAGCATGGCCAGAATGGGCAGGGCTGTGCAGCACTCTGGCCCTGTGTGGGAGTGCGGGTAGGGCTGGGCCACCCCACCTACCAGGGAGGAGTTTGCTCAGCAGCCCCACCGACAGGGAGGATGTGACACCATGTGTTATAGTACTGGGTAACGCCAACCCTAATGATGCCACTGTTGGATAGAGGGCATGTTATTCAACCTACCATAAATATTCTATGAAGTTTCACTCTATACAGATGACGGGGCATCTACTAAAACCTGTGTTTGACATGAGGACTTCTACTCTAAATCTATACATTTTAACTACTCTATTGTTTCAGGTTAATATTTTACTTCCAACATTATCCATAGTCAAACAATGGATTTGAGAGTATTAAAGTAGTGTTGATCCCAGATAATTCTCATTATTTATTATTGTTTTATTAAAAAAATATTCATTGAGTAACCACTATATATGCTAGGCATTGTTCTAAACACTTGTGATAGATTGGTGTACCAAACAGACAAGTGAACTTATCATTGGGGAGCTTACATCTAGTGGTTGTACATGATGAAAAAGAATATATTATAATGATTAAAGGCTATGGGAATTAAATGAGATAATGCTTTTGAAGAGAATAATGCTAACAATGTTCTGGGATATATTAAAGGTAGTTTATGGCACAGAAAATTTTAGGATACTATTATTTGATTAAAAGGTAAATAATGTGCCAACTTTATAAGTTTGTGTTGACATTATTGATATTTTATAAAGTCTGCAAAATTGGAAAAGTAGCCCATTGTAGATTATGGCCATTATTCTAAAGGTAGTTTTGGTTTACCAGAGCCTTAATTGCTCTTTGGTTACAAAACAGTCAAAAGTTACGGGACTTTTTCACGTAAGCATGATATCATTTATTAATTGACTACTTTAATACACTAAATGGCATCTCATCATGATAATGTTGCTTATTGGTCCAGTTGTGAGGATTTTTGTTTTCTTTATTTTGTGATAAAGGTTTAATCAATACTGAAGGCTGTGGTCTTTGATCTTCTCCTGTAAGTGCTTCAAGTCCTCTTTACTTTCAGCAAGGAAAATGAATAAGGAAGACCAATACTGAAGAAGCATTGGTGACTTTCAATTGTGGTGTTTGTGAAGAATAGTGAATATACCATGCACTGTCAAAAGAATGAAAAAATCTGTTTTGGAAGAAATACAACCAGAATGCTCCTTAGAGGCAAGGATGGTGATATTATGTCTCACGTACTTTGGAGATGTTATCAGAAGGGATCGGTCCTTGGAGAAGGACATCATGCTTGGTAAAACAGAGGGTCAATGAAAAAGTGGAAGAGCCTCAGCAAGATGGATTGACACAGTGGCTGCAACAGTGTGCTGAAGCATAACAACGATTGTGAGAGTGGTGCAGGACTGGGCAATATTTCCTTCTGTTGTACATAGCGTCACTATGTGTCAGAGCTGACTCGATGATACCTAACAGCAACAACAAATGGCATCTCACTGTTCTGAAAGAACTTTCCAAAGTGTCTAGTATCTCCCCAGAGAGTTACCTGGCTAATCACTCCTCTAACAACTTAACTCTGTCCTTCACTATTCTGTTTTATTTCTTTTTTCAAATTAGGTTACTCTTGATTCAAACAATAACATTTACCTGAACAAGCTGTTCATCTGAATTTATGGCAGCTAAATGGACATGGTTCATTTATTTATTCATTCATTCTTTTACTCATTTATTTGCTAATTCACGCATTCATTAGATTTTTTTATATTACTATACTAAAATCTTTTTTTAAGATATGGATGGAATAGAACTTCCAAGACCTTCATTTGCTGATGTGGCATGGCTCAAAATATGTAGAAACAGCTGGAAACATCCATTAGTAATAGGAAAGTGGAGTGTATGAAGTATGACTCTAAGAAAATTGGAAGTAGTCAAAAATGAAATGGAATACATAAAGATCGATGTACCAGGCATTCAAAACCCACTGCCGCTGAGTTGATTCCGACTCATAACTAGGCATTACTGAGCTCAAATGGACTGCTATTGGCCATTTTGAATCAGACAATTATGTGGTCTACTATGCTGGGAATGACAAATTGAAGAGAAATGGCATTACATTCATTGTCAAAAAGAACATCTCAAGAGCTATCCTGAAGTACAATGCTGTCAGTGATAAGATAATAATACAGGATCCCTGGTGGCACAGTGGTTCAGAGCTCTGCTGCTAATCAAAAGGTTGGTAGTTCGAATCTACCAGACAGTCCTTGGAAACTCTGTAAGGCAGTTCTACAGAATTGACTCAAGGATAATGGGTTTGCTTTTTTTTTTTTTTAAATAAGGAAGACTAGTTAATATGACTATTAATCAAATTAACAGGCAAGCTACTAATACCAAAGAAGAAGAAGAAAAGAAAAGACTTTTACCAACTGTGGCCTGAAATTGATCAAATATCCAATCAAAATGCATCAAAATTACTGGTTATTGGAATGCAAAAATAGGAAAAAAAAAGAAGAAGGATCTGTAGTTGGAAAATGCGGCCTTGGTGATAGAAATGACATCAGAGATGGAATGATAGAATTTTGCAAGACAAATGAATTATTCATTGCAAATACGTTTTTTCGACAACATAAATGGCAACTATACATGTGGACCTCACAAGATGGGATACACAGGAATAAAACCGATTGCATCTGTGGAAAGAGATGATGGAGAAGCTCAATATCATCAGTCAGAAAAAGGCCAGGGGCTGACTGCAGAACAGATCTTTAATTGCTTATATGCAAGTTCAAGTTCAAGCTGAAGAAAATTAAAATAAGTCCACAAAAGCCAAAGTACGAGCTTGAGTATATCCCACCTGAATTTAGAGACCATCTCAAGAACAGATTTGTTGCAGGGAACACTAATGACTAAAGACCAGGAGAGTTGTGGGATGACATCAAGACCATTGTACATACAGAAAACAAAAAGCCGTTAAAAAGACAGGAAAGAAAGAAAAGATCAAAATGGAGGTCAGACGAGACTTTGAAACTTGCTCTTCAAAGTAGCTAAAGAAAATGGAAGAAATGACGAAGTAAAAGAGCTTAACAGTAGATTTCAAAGGATAGCTGGAGAAGACAAAGTATTACAATGGATTGTGCTAGGTCCTGGAGTTAGGAAATCAAAGGGGAAGAAAGCACTCTGCATTTTTCAAGCTGAAAGAACTGAAGAAAAAATTCAAGTCTTGAGGTGCAATACTGAAGGCTTCTATGGACAAAATACTGAATGACACAGGAACCATCAAAAGAAGATGAAAGGCACGCAGAAAGTCCTGTGCCAAAAAGAACTGCTTGATGTGCATCCATTTCATGAGGTAGCATATAATCAGGAACCGATGGTACCGAAGGAAGAAGTTGCACTAAAGGCATTGGTGAGAAGCATGGCTCCAGGAATTGATGGAATACCAACTGAGATGTTTCAACAAACAGGTACAGCTCTGGAATTGCTCACTTATCTATGCCAAGAAATTTGGAAGATAGCTACCTGGCCAACCAACTGGAAAAGACCCACATTTGTGCCTATTTCAAAGAAAGGTGATCTAACAGAATGCAGAAATTATCAAATGATATCACTAATATCACAGGCAAGGAAAATTTTGCTAAAGATCATTCAAAAATGTTTGTAGCAGTACATTGACAAGGAATTCAAGCCAGATTCAGAAAAGGACATGGAACAAGGGATATCACTGCTGATGTGAGATGGATCTTGGCTGAAAGCAGAGAATACCAGAAATTTGTTTACCTGTGTTTTATTGACTATGAAAACGCATTTGACTCTGAGGATCATAGAAAATTATGGATAACATTGCAAAGAATGGGAATTTTAGAACACTAAATTGTGCTCATGTGCAACCTGTACATAGGCCAAGAGGTGGTTGTTTGAACAGAACTAGTGGGTACGCCTGGGTTTAAAACCTGATAAGCTGGACTGTATGAAGAACGCAGCATTAGGATTGGAGGAAGACTCATTAACAACCTGTGATGTGCAGATGACACAACCTTGCATGATGAAAGTGAAGAGGACTTGAAGCGTGTACTGTTAAAGAACAAAGACTACAACCTTCAATATGGATTTCTTCTCAACATAAAGAAAACAAAAATCCTCACAACTGGACCAATAAACAACATCATGATAAAAGGAGAAAATACTGAAGTTGTCAAGGATTTCATTTTACTTGGATCCACAATCAAAGCCCATAGAAATGAGGTACTGCATTGGGCAAACCTCTTTAAACTGTTCAAAAGCAAAGATGTCACTTTCAGGACTAAGGTGTGCCTGACCAAAGCCGTGATATTTTTCAATTGCCTTATATGCATGCAAAAGCTGCACAATGAATGAAGAAGACCGGAGAAGAATTGATGCCTTTGAATTATGGTGCTCGTGAAGAATATTGACTATACCATGGACTGACAGAAGAAGGAACAAATCTGTCTTGGAAGAAGTACAGCCAGAATGCTCTTTAGAAACAAGATGGTAAGACTTCATCTCAAGTACTTAAAACATGTGATTGGGAGGAACCAGTCCCTGGAGAAGGACATCTTGCCTAGTAAAGTAGTGGGTCATTGGAAAAGAGGACCCTCAATGAGATAGATTGACACAGTGGCTGCAACCATGGCCTCAAACATAGCAATGATTATGAGGACCAGGCAGTATTTTGTTCTGTTGTACGTAGGGTCGCTATGAGTTGGGACTGACTTGACGGCAACTAACAAAAAACATACTAAAATTTATGAGCCCCTAGGTGGCACAAATGGCTACGTGGTTGGCTTCTAACTGAAATGTTTGTGATTTGAACCCCTCTGAGGAGCCCTAGAAGAAATGCCTGGAGATCACTTCTGATAGATCACAGCCATGAAAATACTATGGAACGCAGTTCTACTCTGCAATACATGGGATCCTCATAAGTTGGAATTCATTTGGTGGCAACTTGTTGGTTGGTTGTACTAAAATCTGTGAAAGAAGTAGAAGGCAATCTTACCTCCTGAGACTCTGACTTGGGGAGAGATGTAATGAACAGAGTTGCTATGATGTTGGAATC
Source organism: Elephas maximus indicus (assembly GCF_024166365.1). Lineage (NCBI taxonomy): Eukaryota > Metazoa > Chordata > Mammalia > Proboscidea > Elephantidae > Elephas > Elephas maximus. The sequence goes on from NC_064836.1 coordinate 60,976,161, forward strand.
GTCTCGACAGCAGTGGGTTTCGTTTGGCAATGAATAAAGTAAGTAGAAAATAAGGCTGGAGTATCTGTGCAATTTTGACAATTTCCAAATCGTCAAAAATGAAATGGAACACATAAACATTGCAGCAGTCAAGAAATGAAAAGATGCATTGCATTGGGTAAATCTGCTGCAAAGGACCTCTTTCAAGTATTAAAGAGCAAAGATGTCACCTTGAAGACTAAGGTGTGCCTGACCCAAGCCATGGTATTTTCAATCCCATCGTAGGCATGCGAAAGCTGGACAATGAATAAGGAAGACCAGAGAAGAATTGACGCCTTTGAATTGTGGTGTTGGCAAAGAATACTGAATATACCACGGACTGCCAAAAGAGGGAACAAATCTGTCTTGGAAGAAGTACAACCAGAACCCTCCTTAGAAGCAAGGATGGTGAGACTGCATCTTACATACTTTGGACATGTTGTCAGGAGGGATCAGTCCCTGGAGACACCATGCTTGGCAGAGTACAGGGTCAGCGGAAAAGAGGAAGACCCTCAACAGAGTGGACTGACACAGTGGCTGCAACAATGAGCTCAAGCATAACAACGATTGTCAGGATGGCAGAGGACCGGGCAGTGTTTCGTTCTGTTGTGCACAGGGTCGCCATGAGTCGGAACCGACTAGATGGCACCTAACAACAACAATCTGCACAATGAAACAAGAGCAAATAATTTATGGTTGTCAGGGTAGGCTTCTTGGGAGTCAACGTTGAACTAAGTGAACAGTATGCATTGGCTAAGAAGCAGCAGATATTAAAGGGAGGGTGCATAACTAATCTTTCATATTGGGATATTTTATAGTAAGGCAATTTTATGTCCTTTTGGAACAACACACCCTTCAGGCAATGGCAAATAAAGCTTGCTTATTAAGCTTTCTCTCTAATCTTTCAAAGCTGGGGGTAAGTTGTCTTTATACATTAAAATTTGCACTAGTTAAAATTTTTCCTTTCCTTCACATTCTTTCTTTTTTTTTTTACCCTTACCAATTGGAAAGTATGTAAGGACTAAGACACATTCCCATTCCCATACACACTGGAAACCGCCTGAGCAGGGATGCACAATTTTCCCCCAATTGGTGCGGCTTTCAAAATGAATATGTGAGGGAAGAAACTAGCCTATATAAAAATGTCTCTGATTCTTGGGTGGCTTGTGGTTAGCGTTATTGTTTTTAACAACTGCTTTTGGCTTCTGTGGTATGTTGACCTGTGTATGGAATCTCAAAGTAAACGTTTTCCACTCTGTGGGACTTTAGGTCAAAGACGAATGTTTTCTCCCTTTCCAGTAACAATTCCTTTTCTCAGTATTTACTTGATAATTTAAAGCCTGTTTCTTTATCTGAGACAAACTTTCTGAGAACAAGCATTCTGTAACTTGGGAAGTCAAAGTTGAAGTCTTCATCACTACAGCCAAGGGAGAAGGCAGATGAATCCATCGTCTATTTGGTATAATTTCAAGGTGTAGAGGGTTTGCATTCCACATACAAAGAACTGGTTTTCCCAGCATTAGCCCTTTACATTTTGCTTAGGCCATGTTTCTCCAGGAGATTGCTACTAAAGTTCCTGTGAGTTAAGCCATCATCAGCTTAAATAAAGATTAAAAAATGAAAATAAAAAATACAGTGGCTGTCAAGTCGATTCCAACTCATGGCAATGGCAATGTGAGTAAAACTGTGATCCAGAAGGTTTTCGAGGGCTGATTTTTTGAAAGTAGATAACCGGGACTTTCTTTCAAGGTGTCTCTGGGTGGACACAAACCTCCAACCTTTTGGTTAGCAGCCGAACACCATCTGGACTATTCAGGGGCTTCAAACACAGTAGACTAGTTTATCAAATGAATGAGAAAATCTATGAAGAATGGTCAGTGAATATATACACTTTTACAGGGGAGACAGAAATGGCAAATAAGGAGTGTGGTGTATTGTCCAGTTTAGATGATGATAATAGTGAGGCAGCTGAATGGTGCCTTATGATGGAGGAGAGACTGAAAGTGAGTAAAGAGGATGGTGAGAAAAGTTGTTGTTGGTGGTGCCCTTGAGTCAATTCCGTCTAATAATGACCCCATATGACAGAGCAGAACTGCCCCATAGAATTTTCTTGGCTCTAATCTTTACGGAAGCAGATCACCAGGTCTTCCTCCTGTGGAACTGATAGTGGATATGAACTTTCAACATTTTGGTTAGCAACAGGATGCTTAACCATTGGTCCACCAGGGCTCCTTAGTGAGGGCCCAAAAAACTAACTGCTGATAGAACAATTTTGTTTGAGATTTTCTCTGATTATAGTGAGACTGTCTGGGATTTCTGACATTACAGTGAGCTCACTCATTGAGACATTCAGCCTGTGAGAGAGCTACCCCAGAAATTTTGAGAGTTAAGATGTGACATGAGGGTTACATTATAGGAAGCTGGAGTAGGGTAAATGATTCAGGATTGAAATATTCCCTAAAAGAAAATTTGGGATAATTTTCAAAGTGTCAGAAGGGCTGGGTCTTCTTCAAAGTGAGCCCTTCAGACACAGTCTGGTGTATGTTGCACTAAGTTAAATGCCAGGCCTTTGTCACATTGTTCTCCCAGATGGAGGATGCTAGACCCATGTGCTGGTCTTCAACTTCAGGTTTCATATGCTCCTTGCCTCGTATGCCCAGCTTTTTTCCTCCCCAAACACTTCCCACATGTGTCTCCACTGATGTCCCCCATCTCTGCTCTTGTTTCTTGCTCCTCTTCGCTATAATTTCTGAGCAGGCAGATCAACGGTAGCTTCAGCCTCCTGTCTGTGAGAGTTTGAATTAAGTAATATTCTTAGGCTAGCCAAGACTGTAGCCAAGACTGACTTGATCTCTCACTATGAAGACTCTTTTTACCCCTGACTAGAACCCCAATTTTTCTTAACCAGGTGGCCCCACAATTTATCCAGTTGCAGGTGCTATTTATTTATGACACTTTGGTATAACTCATCTGCTACCTTCAATCCATTAGGGATTTCTGCTCACTTATCTCTTCCATTAGACAACAACAGGTTTCATTGGTTTGGACCTCTTGAATTAATTTCTTCCTCTCCATCCTCACTGAGACCACCAGAGGCACAGGCACCACCATCTTTTATCTAGATTCTACAATACCCTCTTAATAGGTGTACCAGCTTCCATAATGACTTTCCCCATGCAAAGCTGGAGTTTTTAAATGTGAATTGAGTTCATACCATCACCAAGATCAAAGGCTTTCAATGTCTTCCTGTTGAACTTAACATGAAATCTTACCAAGGCCTACAAGGCCCACTGTGACCTTGCCCTGTCCATTTCTCCAACCTCATTTTGTATCAGTCTTTCCCTTGCTCACTTTTTACTATGCTTCAGACATTTCAGCCTGTTGGTCACATCAGACTCTTGCATCTTGGAACATCTGCCGGAAATGACCTTCCTTATATTTCTTCCATGACTGGATCTTTCTATTTCTCAGGGCTTTGACTTGTGGTATTTCATATTTCAAACCTTAGTTTTATTTTTTGTTTCTAAAACTTAACACAACTTTCAGTTAATTAATTTGTCTATTTACAGATTTGTTCTATCTCTTGTATTTATATGTGGTTTCCGATGTCATAGGCTGCTCAGTATATTTATTCTTATATATTATGGTTATAGCATAGCACCTGACACGTAGTAACTCTCACCACTTGCCATCAAGTCAATTCTGACTCATGGTGACCCCATGCATATCAGGGTAGAATTGTGCTCCATAGAGTTTTCTAAGGCTGATTTTTTGGAAGTAGTTTGCCAGGCCTTTCTTCTAAGGTATCTGTGGGTGGACTTGAATCTCCAACAGAATGTGCTAACCATTTTCACCACCCAGAACTCCTGACATATAGTAGGTGCTCAAAAAATTTTGATATACAAATGGTCAATAACAACTCTTGTTCCCACTACCTCTGCTAAAGGCCAAGGATCACTGGCTTATTCAAGACTGCTGGTCAAATCATGCCTCTGATTCTACATAATTATCAAAGCACAGATTAAATCTGCATCTGAATGAGTTGGATTTAGACCTCTCCGAAACTGTTGTACTTCTATCTATTCCGCTCTAAATACACTACGAAACGGGATTTAGCTGCCCTCAATCTGAACAGCTATCTTTGCCAGCATTTTAGGTTGTGAAATATAATGACCAGCTAATAAAAAAACCATGAATACAACTGATTTTATCAAGTTTCCCCAAGCAAGACATGCATGTCGTAAACCTTTTGAGATTTTGCTTGAGGTTACTTCTCTAGTCATGTGCACCTTTTGGTTTTGCCACCTCCTGGTGTCTCTTCTCTGAGAGAGCTGATTGCAAAAAGTTCACAGATGTAATTGCATTGAAACATCAGAAGAAGCCATTCTTTTGAAGTCACACTGAATATCTGACTACAGTTGTTAGCTCTAAGGTATACCTGACCCCATGCCATTTAATAGCATATATCTTATCAGGATATTGTGTAAAAGGCTTGACTCCAATTCAGGGGTTTAAATTTTGCTCACTGTAGATTTACTTTTCAGTAATGTTAATTAGCTAATTTGTGAGACACAAATAAGCTATAATTAGCATGGTGCTTTGATATTTTATTTCTAACAACAGGAAGATGATTACCTTCAAAAATAATAAAAGATTTAAATCTAAATAAGGATCTAAATTACAGTCTTGAGTTGTGCAGAAAAGTGAATTCAGTTAATCCCCATTTGCATGTGCCAATTAGTTAAGTATTAATCAATTTCCTATATAAATGGAAATGAGGGTACCAGGGTTCTTTGGTAAGATAATGTTTCTCATTAACACAAACACAACCTCCTGACATTTCATGAATTAAAAAAGTCTTCCTTTCCATTCTTCCTTCAAATTTCTATTCATTTATTTTCCCACAGTTATGGACTCTGGGCATCCTAACAAATCTCCCTTAGAATCTAATAATATAGAATATAAAATAATTATTGAACAGAGCTTGTAGTATGGATTAATTTTTTCCTTTATTTAAAAAAATCTTAATTGGATATTCTAAGGTATAGGAAAACAAAGTAAGGAGGAGCTGAACAATTTTGCATGAACTATGTTGTGTATGTTTTAAAATCTTCAAAAGCAAAGATGTCATTTTGATGACAAAGGTGAGTCTGACCCAATACATGGTCTTTTCAATCACCTCATAAGCATGCAATCTTTGGACAATGAAAAAGGAAGACCAAAGAAGAATTGGCACATTTGAATTATGGACTGCTGGAAGAGCGAACAAATGTGTCTTGGAAGAAGTACAGCCAGAATGTTCCTTAGAAGCAAAGATAGCGAGACTTCATCTTGACTGCTTTGGGTGTGTTATCAGGAGGGACCAACCTCTGGAGAAGGACGTCATGCTTGGTAAAGCAGAGGGTCAACAAAAAAGAGGAAGACCCTCAATGACATGGATAGATAACAGTGGGTTCAAACATAGCTACTGTTGTGAGGTTGGTATAGGACTGCGCAATGTTTTGTTCTCTTGTACATACGGTCACTATGATTTGGAACCGACTCCATGGTACTAAACAACAACAAGCTCAGGTGAATCTCTTATCTATCCCATCTAGATATGTAATATACACATTTTTGCTTGTTCAAAACAATTTATATTTAAAACAAATACTGCAGTTGATAAATCAATTAAGTGGGCTATATTTTTGGTATTTGAAAAGCTATTTGGTATTTGAAGAATAAAGTCACAGAACTCCAAAGTGACTATGAAATAAATGAACCATTTTAGAAAGTGTCATTGCAGAACTTTTAGCTTTGGAGATCAATTTCCCACACTCCAGGACTGATATAGACATGAAATTCACAGAAACATGACTATGTCAAAGTTTTTCTACCTTTTAGAGTTAGTCATCTGGGGTATATTTGATCGATGGCAACTGGGCACAGCATCATCATATTGACGTACTCCTAAAATTCAATTAAAAAATGATTACTGCACGAAGTGAAAAAATAAAACCAGGGTGGGCTTTTGAAATGTGGTTAATGTCAGAAATATTGAAATAAGACAAATCAAATAGTGGTCAATCTTTCTATAAAATGGTTATTCAGCAGAGCTTAGAGTATGCATTATATGAAGTTTATATTATTATAAATTTTAGTTTTAGGTGCTTCAAAGTATAAACTAGCAGACAGAATCCAGAATTACTCTTTCTTGATTCCCCAGTAAATTATTTTTTCTTCACCATTTATAAAAGGCAATATTGATCAGTGGGATTATTTAGAAAATTTTTGACAGAATCACGTATTTATAAAGATAATGCTAAAGCCTGTTTTTCTTTCATTTATTTATTTTAAAAAATGAAAAAAGAATTACCCAAAATTCTAAGACTTAAAGTATTAAGTAGATGGCTTCCTCTCGCCACTCCTGTTCTTAAAATCCAAGTCCTCAGAGATAACTAAGTTAATATTTTAGTGCTTATTTTTAAAAGTTGTTCTTGGTTTCATTAAAAAATCCACAAATACACTACACACATATATAAATATATACATACATTTCAAAAATAGAATCATAGCACTTGTTCATTTTTCCTTGTCAGGCCTGTATATAGATAGAGATCTACAGCATTCTTTGACGCTTACATGGGTATAGCATAACTTATTCAACCATTTCCTTGTTGGTATACAATTCGTATTTTTGTTTGTGTTTTGTTTTTCCCATTACAAGCAATGCTTCAGTTAGAATCTTAGTACATACATTTATGTCCTAGTAGATTTCTTCTTTTGCTTGTTTGTTTTTATTGCTGTTTAAAAGGTTGGGCCTTTTAGTTTCATGTTTCATAAACAGTCTGAGAGAGTTCATTTCCTCATGCCTGCATTACTTTTGATTGTTATCATTATTAATTTTTGCCAGCCTTATGGTCATGTTATTTTATATTTTCTTAAACACTAATGAGACAGAACTTCATTCAAATGTTTGCATATCATCCATCCAAAAGATTGTAAAATAATGTAGTAATGGTATGAAGTGATCAGTCGTTTAGTGATCAATGTGAAGCCCCCCAATTCAGAATAAGACTTCAGTCCAGACTTTTCCTCAGTCTTATGATAAAAAAAAAAAATACTTCTTTTGTCCTCCTCTTTGGCTTTAACACCTAAGTTTGTTCTTCACTTGTCTAGGATATGGAACCAATTGATCCACAAATCTACAAAAGTAAGTATTTGAAAAATCTTCCCATATGAATTGATGAAGGGCATATTTTGTAATTGAACTTCTGGCTAAATGCCTCTCTTAGAACACATCAAACGGATACCCTGACTTAACAGTTCGCTCGCAGCCCACAGACTAAGGCTATTCAATGGGTGTACAAAAAGGCAGTCACACAAATTGTAATTTGCCCCAAAGATATGCTGACTGCAGCTGTGTAAATGGAAGTCAGTCTACACACACACGCACACACACACACGCACACACATATCTATGTGTGTGTACATGTGTGTATATATTGATGTATGTATGTGTATAATATATATATTTATATATTTTTCCTAAAATGTGTGCCTCTTATTTCTTGTATAAAAGGTTATTTCAGGAATGTCTCTGTTTTAGTAATTAGCCATAGTGGCTATGAGCAACATTTTAAATTGGGTCTGGATCATTCTTTTTCATAGTTAAAAAGAATCTATGAAAATCAAGTTTCTAACTCTCCTAACTTTGATTTCAGCACTGAGAAGTGTTTTTAGAAATTCTCATTTAAATTTTTTTACTATCTTATATATCTCTGTTCAGATATGTTTTCAAATGAAAAGCAGCATGCAACTAAATTCCTTTGTGGCTCTCTAATTTATCCAAAAGTGATGATGCAGAACTGAATTATTTCTGGGGATCAATAGGGGTATTGATAATGAAGTGGATAATGCCATGAATTTTCAGCACCACAAAAGTATGCTTTCTGTGAGTAACTTCTCCTCCACTCATGTCCTTGTCAGTTAGTGTACCCTCTATTTTGAAATTATTTATGTACATGAAAAGCACTCAGAAAAGGTTAGTGGCCGTTGTTATTATCTGTCTTTGGATGGTTTCTCTAGAGAAGCAAAACCAGTAAAGTGTATACACATACATATATATTTAGAGAGAGAGAGATTTATATCAAGGAAATGGCTCACATGGTTGTAGAGGGTGGAATGTCCCACATCTGTGGGTCAGGATAGAGGCTTCTCCTGATTCATGTAGCTGCAGGGGCTGGCAAAGCCAAGATCGGCAGGTCACACAGCAGGGCTCTTGCTCACTGGTTGCAAAGATCAGTGAATCCCAAAATCAGCAGGCAAGATGGCAGGTAAGGTGCTAGCTCAAGTCCCAAGAACTGGAGGTCAGGCAAACAGGAGCCAGCTGCAGGATCCAGAGTGAGCAAAAGCCCTTGAACCTTGCCACAAAGTTCACTTATATTTGATGAAGGCTAGACCCCCAAGGAAAATCCTTTTCAACTGATTGGCTACTCACAGCAAATCCCATCATGAAGGTGATCACATTATATCAAAGACTGCCAAACTACATCATAACTACCAAACCACTGAGGATCATGGCCCAGCCAAGTTGACACACAATGTTAACAATTATATTATCATTATCATTTTTCTTGAACATAAGTCTTGATGTCAAGAATACTGCCTTCCCTTTCCCTTCATTTACCTTCACAGGGCAGTCTTACTCATTGGGCCTTTTGAAAGAGGGGTTTGAAAAGCAAAGCTTTTGTTTTATTATGCATATTTTCTTAAAGGAAAAGATTAGGACAAAAAGGTAATTGTATAACAAACATGAAGACCTTTGAGGATATAAATTTGACTAGATAATACAAAAAGTGTTACATATACCTGAAAGAAATTAACCAATTCTTACCTCTTTTTTGCAAGTTTGAGCTAGAAGTGGGTACAAACAGAGTTAGCAATCAAGGTTTTTGAAAGTTTAGAAAATGAGTCAAATCAAATTTATATGTAGATATTCTAGATCAAGAAAAATTTTAAAATCAGTATTTTTAATGAAGTATTTTTTTGTTGAATGAATGAGTAAATGAATAGATTTATGTGAAGACTGACACATCTAACTCTGTCTTGGAGGGTTCACATCGTAAGATCATTTGGAAACCAGGCCCCCAAGTCAGTTCCCCACAACCTGCCAGGTCACAGACTATCAGACAATGGTATATAATCACTTCAGCCAACACAGCTAATTGTCTACCCATATCCACTGTGTGCTGCTTCTTCAATGCCCCATTTTGTGGGCATTGATATTTTGCTCAGTTGAAGAGCTACATTTCCCAGTCTCCATCATGGATCAATGTAGCCATGTGACATAGTTCGAGAAATAACACTGGAAGTCATAGTGTAGGGCTTTTCTAGAAAAGCCCTACACTATGGGACACAGATTCAGCTGGCATATGCCTCCTGCTAAGCACCACAAATAGTCCAAAAATATCTCTGCAATAGGATCTCATTCTCCTGCAGTATGTTTTGAACGAAGGTGTAAATATCTTCAAAATATTCTCAAAAATTATGCTGCAGAAGGCCTATGAAAAGAATACATCTCTCGTTTCTGAAAATTTGATAATTTTGTATTTAGTTAACCATTCATGCCAATAATATTTGAGTAATTTTAATGTTCTGGTGTTGTTTAAGCAACCTGGGTAGTTTATACAGTTCCTCCTTCATTTTGCAAGGGTGAAGAAAGACAGTTACATTGATATAATAATATGTTTGTCATGCTTCCTAAGTCCCACTTGGTAAGTTTTCTGAGAAAATTTTACTCTAATTTGAAGCTGTTTTAAAAATTGAATGAGAGAAATTCAATTCTGTTAAGCTTTGCTTTACTTCTAAAACTTCTAATTTTGGATAATTTTAAAACATGCAGAAGTAGAACAGTGTCATGAACCACCACATACCCAGCACCTAGCTTCAACAGCTATCTGCACATGGCCAGTCTTAGTTCAGCTGTACCGTCTGCTTTCCCTGACCACTTACCGGTTGCCGTCAAGTCGCTTCGGACTCATGGCGACCCTATGTGCTGCCGAGTAGAGCGGTGCTTCAAAAGGTTTCAGGACTGTGACCCACGAGCAACAGGCCTTTCTTCTGAAGCACCTCTAGGTGGGTTTGAACCACCAACTTTTCAGTTAGTGGTCAAGATGAAAATTAATAATGGAGACAAATTAAAATGCTGAATAAATAAATCAGTATTACTTTCTGATCCCTGCTGCATCACAATATATAATATTGTAATATAATATATATCATGAGAATGTATCAAAATATATTACATATATGAATATATCAGAATATTTTATAGACTATATTATCAGCATATATCAGAATATAATTATATCTGGTATAATTATAAAACATATAAGAATATAATATATCATCATCAGCATATATCAGAATATATAATATATCCCATAAGATAGGAATAATATAATTTACCCCATATTATTTTGAATCAAGTCCCAGATATTACATTATTTCAGCTGGAAATTTCATGATGAATATCTAAAATAGTAGTTCTTAACCAGGGGGAATTTCACCTCTCCCTGGGGACATTTGGCAATGTTTGGAGATAATTTTTTTTTTTTTTAATTAACTTTTATTAAGCTTCAAGTGAACGTTTACAAATCCAGTCTGTCACATATAAGTTTACGTACATCTTACTCCGTACTCCCACTTGCTCTTCCCCTAGAGTCAGCCCTTTCAGTCTCTCCTTTCGTGACAATTTTGCCAGCTTCCCTCTCTCTCTATCCTCCCATCCCCTCTCCAGACAAGAGTTGCCAACACACTCTCAAGTGTCCACCTGATATAATTAGCTCACTCTTCATCAGCATCTCTCTCCCCCCCCGCTGACCAGTCCCTTTCATGTCTGATGGAGATAATTTTGATTGTCACAATTCAGGGGGTACCACCGGTATCTAGTGAGTAGAGGCCAGGGATATTGCTAAAAAATGCACAGGACAGCTCTCGCCAACAAAGGATTATCTGGTCAAATGTCCATAGTGCCACTGTCGAGAAACCCTAGTCTAAACCCTAAATAAGCACAGCACCATTTCATACCTAAAATTAATAATTCATTTATAATTCTCAAATAGTTAATATTTAGGTTTTCTCAATTGTCTCACGTAATTATTATTTATTTACTGTTTATTTGAAGTAAGAATCAAAAGAAATCAATTTTTTAAATCTATTGGTACCTCTTCCAATTCTTTATAAAAATGCTCACAGCAGCACCATTTATAATAGCTCTAAACTGGAGAGACACAAATGTTCATCAACAGTAGAATGAATCAATTGTGATATGTGTGTATGTGTGTACACACACACACACACACACAGACATGTATGTAATACTGTTGTTGTTGTTGTTAGTTGTCATCCAGTCTATTCCTACTCATGGCAACCCCACGTGTGCAGGGTAGAGCTGTTCTGTAGGGTTTTCAAGGCTGTGATCTTTCGTAAGCAAATCACCAGGCCTGTCTTCTCAGGCACCTCTGGGTGGGCTTGAACTGCCAATGTTTCATTTAGTAGTCAAGCATTTAACTGTTGGCACCATCCAGGGACCTATATAATACCATAAGGCAGTGAAAATGAACAAATTACTGCCACATGAAACAACATAGATGATTCTCACCAATATAATTTTGAAAGAGAAAAGTTACAAAATACTAAGAAATAGTACCTACTTATTGCCGTCGAGTCGATTCCAACTCAGAGCAACCCTACAGGACAGAGTAGAAGTGTCCCACAGGAGCAGACTGCCACATGTTCCTCCCATGTAGTGGCTGGTGGGTTCTAACTGCCAACCTTTTGGTTATAACATCAAGTTTAAAAATAGGAACAGTGGTGATAGAAGCCGTAGTAGAGGTTACCTTTAGGAGGCAGTGACTAGGTGGGGACACATGGGTCACATCTGGGGTTCTATTTCTTGATCTGCATGGTTGGTAGTTACACAGTGTGTATACTTTGAGAAAATTTATTAAATTCTATAACTCGTGCTTCTTTCTGTATCTATGTCATACTTCAACAAAACATTTACACACCTTTGAAGTCTCTGTAGCATAAACCTTAATGTAATTTGGGTGAGTAACATTGCATCACGTGACATATACAATTTTTCAATAACATTCAAAATGATAGCTGAATGGCATTTCTGTAAGAAATTAAACATTTCATTGATAGTATTTTAGACAATCAATATTTAAAAAATAGTCCTTCTAGCTTAGGAATGACTTCGACTTCTTAGTTAATATTGACATTTTTTAAATACTTTGATTTTATTTTTTAATTTTATTGTACTTTAGATGAAGATTTATAGAACAAACTAGTTTCTCATTAAACAGTTAGTACACATATTGTTTTATGACATTTACTACATGTCAACACCCTCCCTTCTCAACCTTGGGCTCCCTGTCACCAGCTTTCCTGTTCCCTCCTGCCTTCTAGTCCTTGCCCCTGGGCCGATGAGCCCCTTTAGTCTCATTTTATCTTATGGGCCTGTCTAAACTCTGGCTGAAGAGTGAACCTCAGGAGTGACTTTATTACTGAGCTGAGAGGGTGTCTGGGGGCCATACTCTCAGGTTTTCTCCAGCCTCTGTCAGGCTAGCAAGTCTGATCTATCTTTTTGAGTTAGAATTTTGTTCTACATTTTTCTCCAGCTCTTTTTTTTTTTAATCCGGCACCCTCTATTGTGATCCCTGTCAGAGCAGTGAGTGGTGGTAGTCAGGCACCATCTAGTTGTACTGGACTAAGTCTGATAGAGGCCATGGTAGATGTGGTCCATTAGCCCTTTGGAGTAATCTTCCCCTTGAAAATACTTTGATTTTTTTAAAACAATTTCCAGTAGTTGATGTTTCTTCTCAAGTATGATTAATAATGGAAAATCTAAAAATTCTTCTCAAGTATGATTAATAATGGAAAATCTAAAAATTCCTGAACAGGATTTTTTTTTTTTAATTGACAGAGAGTTTTAATTATAAAAAGTTATATTTCTAAAATACTAACCATAGGCTAATTAATTATATAATAGCTCTTTGAAACCAGTAATGGTTACTAAGGAAGTAACCTCCCTTCATAAATGCTTGACATGGCCATATTTTCTTCCCAAGCATTACAGTAGACAGGTGACTGTGATCATAATATGATACTGTCACTGCATTCTTTATATCACGTAACACACAATCTGCTCACTAGTCGCTTGGTGGGAACTTTCTGGAGGTATTGATATTTATACTTTCTCGATTTCATTGTCAGAAGCCACTTTATTAATTCCTTCATCTCAGAAATGGGAATTCTACCACCTTCCTGACATTACGGTGACATCATGATTTATTAGTTAATGTTTGTAAAGTGCTTTGAGGATGCAAAGTGCTAAATAAATGCTAAGCACTGTTAAGTATCGTATTCAATCACCATAATGATTCCTTGTACAGAAGACTCACGTGTTACTTCAAATGCAATATACTAATTTAGTTAATGTGAGAGTTCTTACCAAATTAGAACTATGTTACAAAATTAGCAGAAATTCTACAAATGATAAAGATGCCGCAGGGATCAAAAAGGAAAAATGATTTATTTATTTAGAGTTTTAGTCTGAATCCTTTATTAATTTTCATCTTTAATCCAAAACAAGACAAATTTCTCCTCTCAACTTTCCAGCATAATTTTATGTATGAAAAATACTTATAAAATAATCTATGTCAGAGATTCCTTAAAAAAAACCCCAGATTCCTTAACTCTCCACAATTCTAAATACAGTGTTGCATTTCCAAAAGTGTTATTGCTTTCTTTTAATCTGGGGGCTGGGCTACAATTAATTTATCCTTGTACCTTTTGAGTTAATAAAAGTAAATTTCAAGACTATTTTTTTTTAATGTAGATGCTTAAGAAAAGAATATATATCTAATAAGGGTCATCTAAGTTTAACTAAAAGAGACTTGATATATTCGAGCTACACTGACTCCAAGGCCAGATGTGCAGAATAATGAAGAAGGTAAGAAAAGTAAATTCTTTTTTATTTTTTTAAATCCCAGAGGTCATTCATATTCTTTTCATAGGAGTGAAGAGTTAAAATCAAGTTCATTTATGCATACTTAGTATAGAAATGGCAAATGATAACTAGAAAAATTTTCTTGTTATTAAAAATAGTTAATAATAGATTCTTAGAAAATACTGAAAGCAGTTTTAAGTACGTGAAAATATATTGTACAATTTGTTGCATCATATAATTTCACTCTTTTGGGGGAAAGTTTAAGAAATATAATAACCAGAATGCGAGAGCACAGACAGAGTTTATGTACCCTAGACAGCTTTCTCTTGCCTTTGTAGACTTAAGAAATTCCTTCTCTGTATAGACGTCAGTACTTGCGTGAAGATAATCTGAGAACAGCAAAGGATTTAATTACAGAACTGACTTTGCAAAAACAAACCACACTTTAAAAAACATACAGATCCCAGAATCCACACTCATTCCGGGAAAATATTATCCTGAGTTCCTAAAGATCATCTAGTGTAACTGTAGAGACAAAACACTGAGCTTTTTAAACACATTCTTGTAACTTGCCACGGGTCACAGGGTTTAAAGCAGTGCTCAGTCAGGTGCTCTCTGGTCATTTTTCCACTTTTTTCTGGGGTGAGGGATTAAGCATAGGTTTTGGAATTAGGCAGAGGCAGACTAGGCCTGGGCCCAACTTCTGCCTTGGTCTGTGTGACTCTGAGCACATCATTTCTCTGAACCCCATTTTAGTATCTTATAAAATCGAGAAATAACGCCTATTTATCAATTGCAGATACTATATTGTTTAGCACCCAGTGCTGTGCCTGATACACACTCAGGAACACAATAATTGGTGGCCACATAATTCAATTAGCCTGTAGTTCCGTTACACACTCTTATCTGGATTAGGAAATGATAATTGTTACATTACCTATGGAGCCCTGGTGCCGAAGTGGTTAAGAGATATGGTTGCTAATCAGAAGGTTGGCAGTTCAAATATACCAGCCATTCCTCGGAAACCCTATGGGGTAGCTCTTCTCTGTCCTGTAGGGTAGCTAGGAGTCAGAGTCAACTCTATGACAACTTTTTTTTTTTTAACATTACATTAATTTTATTAATATAGCATCTTACACTAAACACCTCTACATTTGTTCATTTAATTTCACAACAAATCTGTTGAACTGGTGTTCTATTTCCATTTTACAAATGAGAAAGCTGAGACTGAGGAAGATTGATGTTTGTTTGTAACGCAATTGGGACTCATGGAGATTAAGTACCCAACCCAAGGCCACACAGCTTGTGCCCAGGGAGTTGGAGCTCCGTAAATTGGCCCATCTCCCTCTGCACCTCAACCACAGCTGCCTGCCTGGGTGACTCACTACTTTTCCCCTGTAGCAGGGATCCTAAGTATAAGCAGGAGAAAGCCCCCACAAAAGCTAGAGTATGAAAAAATGAGGCCAGAAAAATTGGAGAAAGAAATGAGTAGAAAACTTCAAAATGTGGTAGGTGGTGTTCTTAAATAAATCAATGCCATGGATACAGACGTTTATGTTAATTGCAGGGTTTAAAAAAAGATACCCTTTTTCTGGTACTCTGTTACAAAGTCTAATCTCAGAAGAGTTTGAACTTTTTTCTCAGTCCTGTACTACTCTCAGTTAACGAGGTTGGTTTACATTATATCCACTTTTTGCCACTGATTTTCCAGGCTAAAATAAACTCTATCTACTATCTGTTACTGACACAGCATTCATTTGTCTCTGGTGAATGCGCGTTCTGTCTTCCGCTGTGGCAGTGACTTTATCCATGGCTCCTTGGGGAGCCGGAGAATATCACTTAACATCGCTCAGTGAGCTCATAAAGCTATTTATAATGTGTAACGCAACCATTAAAGGTTTAAATATTTATAACCATATTTAATAGCTATATATCACTGGTGCACCAACAAAAAATACATATGGAAGCAAAGTGCTTTCTTTCTCAAAGGTGAAACTTTTCTTTGCATTTATGTGCCCTTGGGAGTAAAACTAGATTAGCATTTGCATAAAACTAGGAATGGCTACTAAGAAGAAATGTGGTCTAGGATTTCTGGAAGCATATTTATATAGTTTCTTCATGTGTGTACTTTCCTGACCATCCTGTGTCTAGCTAATTCAGGTTGGCTCTATATGCACTTGGGAGCAAAACTAGATTAGCATTTGCATAAAACTGGAAATACTAGTTTGTCTAGTCAACCAGACCAAACCCACTGCCATCGAGTCGATTCCAACTCATAGCGACTAGTAGACATCTCAAACTCTCCCAAACCTGTTCCACTTGAAGTCATCCCTTTGCCAACTGATGGCATCTTCATCCTTTCAGTTGTTCAGGCTGCAAACCTTGGAGTCATCCTTCCCTTCTTTCTCTCTCTCTCTATGGGTCTTCTTGTTAGAAACATCTTCATCAACATAAAATTTCTTACAGTTTCAAAAAGTTCACAGGTCCCCTGAAGCCTATTAACTCTACAGGATTGAGGTTTACCCCTATCCTGTGCCCCTTTCAGGTTTATAATCACATTGTGCTTTACATTGAAGTTTTTGCTGTAAAATGATATGAAACAAAATATGATTCTTCATTTTCCAGCAAATAACTGATACTTTAATGGTTGGTTCTTTTAATCAATAGAAAATAATACCTTAACTGACACTTCTCATTTTCTCCTTAAATGTTGGTAGTGAGAAAGTCTTACTTGGAAGATTAGTCATGAGGGAGCTTAAGGGTCAGGTAAGGAATCTCACATCTGCCTTGCTCAATTTAAGGGAACTCAGAGATTTCACAACGAATTTGCCTCTTCTAGATACCTCATGTAAGTGGAAAAATACAGTGTTTATCTTTTTTGTGCCCAGCTTATTTTACTTAGCAGAATGTCTGCCAGGTTCATCCATGTCATAGCATGTCTATGAACCTCATTCCTTTTTTATGGCTGCATACTATTTCATTGTACACATATACCACATTTTGTTTATCCATTCATTTATTGATAGACATCTGGGTTGTTTCTACCTTTTGGATATTGTGAATAATGCTGTAATAAACAATGATGTACAAGTCTGTTTGAGTCTCTGCTTTCAAGTGTTTTGGGTGTAAACTTAGCAATAGAATTTTTATGGTAATTCTATGTTTAAGTTTTTGAGGAACTGCCAAACTGTTTTCCATAATCCCTGCACCATTTTCAATTCCCACTAGCAATGCACAATGGTTCCAATTTCTCTACTTCTGAACAGGGTAGAGTGCATACATAAAAAAAGGCCATACTTAACACCATATTCAATGCTGAAAGACTGAAAGCTTTTCCCCTTAGATCAGGAACAAGACAAGGATGCCCACTTTCACTACTTTTATTAAACATAGTGCTGGAAGTTCTAGCCAGAGCAATTGGGCAAGAATAAATAAATAAAAGGAATCCAGATGGGAAAGGAAAATGATCTGTTTGCAGATGACATGATCTCACATGTAGCAGATCCAAAAGAATTAACATGTACACACACTAAAAACTGTTAGAACTAATTCATAAATTCAGCAAGATTGCAGGATACAAAGTTGACACACAAAAATCATTTATAGTTCTATACACCAGCAATGAGAAATCCAGAAAGGAGATTAAGAAAACAATTTCATTTACAAAAGCGTCTAAGAAGTTTTTAACCTTAGAATTATGACACTGTCTATTTGCTATGCTGGAATTCTGCTTATCATTTTAATTTAAGAGCTGAATTTAAGTTTTAAGGAGATGCTCTTTAGTCAATCTTGTTTCTATTCCCTTTCAAATATTCTAATTTCTTAAGAAATTCCATCTTTTAATTTTAATTTTTTTTAACACTCTTTCATAAGTGAGTAATTCAGCTCTTAATGCCTCCTGACTTAAAACAATAACAATTAAAACACCCCTGGTGGTGCAGTGGTTAAAAGCTTCACTGCTAATCAAAAGATCGGCAGTTTGAATCCACTAGCCTCCTTTGAAACCCTATGGCACAGTTCTACTCTGTCCTATAGGGTTGTTATGAGTTGGAATCGACTTGATGGCAATGGGTTTTGTTTTGGTTTAACTAAAATATTGTCAGGCTATCAAACTTCTCTAACAACAGAAATTGAACCCGCTAGCAACTCTGCAGGAGAAAATCCCTAGCTAACATTCTGCTCCCATAAAGATTGCAGCCTAGGAAACCCTATGGAGAAGTTCTACTCTGTCTTATAGGGTCACTAGGAGTCAGAATCAACTTGATGTCACACAACAACAAACAGGAGTCCCTAGGTGATGCACTAGCTAAGCCCCTGACTACTAACTGAAAGGATGGCAGGTAGAACTCACCCAAAACCACCTCTGAAGAAAGACCTGGTGATGTGCTTCCAAAAGGCCACAACCTTGAAAATCCTACTGCACCCACATAAGGCGGCCAAAGAACAAAATCAGCTGGATGGCAATGGGTTTTGGTTTTGGTTTTCGGTGTCATGTATTCTTTCAGCAGAGTTGTGAAGTAAGTTCTGAAGCTTATTTTAGTAACATTAGCATAATTTTGGAATATAGCTAACACATTTGGAAGAGGAGTCCACTTAACGTTTTGCCAGCTAAAAAGTTGGTGGTGGATCCACTCAGAGGTACCTTGGAAGAAAATCTGTTGATTCACTTCTCAAAAACCAGCCATTGAAAACCCTATGGAGCAAAATTCTACTCTGACACACGTGGAGTCGCCAGCAGTTGGAATCGAATGGACGGCAACTGCTTAACTGGTTAAGCGTGTTCTGGTGGCACAGCGGTCCAGAGCTCGGCTACTCACCAAAAGGTCAGCAGTTCGAATCCACCAGTTGCTCCTTGGAAACCCTGTGGGGCAGTTCTACTCTGTCCTATAGGGTCACTATGAGTTGGAATGGACTCAACTGCAATAAGTTTGGTTTGGTGGCATGGTGGTTAGGCACTTGGCTGCTAACCAAAAGGTTGGTGGTTCAAACCCATCAGCCACTCCGTGGGAGAAAGATGTGGCAGTCTGCTTCAGTGCCGATTATAACCTTGGTCACCCCGTGGGGCAGTTCTACTCTGTCATACAGGGTCACTATGTGTCAGAATTGACTTGATGGTAACAGGTTTTGGATGGCTTAACTAGTTAATGGTTTAAGAGAAAAATATATTTTTAAAAGTCCTATTGAGGTAGGAATGTTTAGGAAGATAAAAACACATATGTGCGTGTAAAGCATCATTTTGAAACATGGGTAGCAAAGTCAGAATCTGAGAGATTATAAAATAAATACAATACAATAACATCATGGTACTGTAGTAAGGGGAGAAATGTTTCTCCTTACTTAAAATAACATTGCATAAGTGGATCTTATAGAACCATAAACATTTGTGGACAGAAGGGACTTAGTGTTGATTTCATTGTAAGTTAGGTGCTTAGGAGTACTCGTTATTAGAGTAGAAATATATAAATATTTTTCGTCATTGGCTCTGCGAAGAACTATGAAGTAGGAAAGGAACATATGATTCTGTTTTATTGCCATCATTATCTCATGATAATCAAGATGATAAATAAATATCTTGCAGTTGTGCTATTCCTCCCTTCTCTCCATAATTGGCAGTCATTACTGGTAACTGCATACATCTGCTAAAATCTGGGCGTGCCCTTGTCATCTTCTCATTACGTGGCTTTAAGTAGTCACTTCCAATTGTTCTGAGTTGGCTAATACATGAAACTTATTTGCATTCTCTCCCCACAGTATACCAACCTCCAAATAGCTTAGGATCTTGTCATTCTTGTTGGGAAGATTTGACAATATATTGTACAACCTTTTCTCAGGGATTGTCCAATGCACTACTGTGGAATGTTCCAATTTTCTCCTTAAACTGGCCTATGTCTTTTGAACAAACCCCAGATTGCATCTTTCACATTCGAAAGAAGTAAATGCTATCCCAACTTAACACATTTAAGGAAGCCTAACAAATGATCAGAAATTCTAAAATTTTGATTATAAGTAACCTAATTCTTGAAACAACGCTGAATAATGACATTAAAAATATTAAAGAACTACAGTACTTTTAGATATAATTTTGATACCCAACATCCATGCTGAATAAGATGTATTTTTCCCTTATCCTTACTTAAGTCATTTATAATTCCCCTCCAAAACATCAACATGCTGTTAAAAAAAAAAAAAAAATCCAAGAATAAATAGCATGCCTACCCTCAGTGTAACATTCTTTTGCTTTCCTTAACTTGAAGCATAAAAGCCTTTCAGTAACTGTTAAGTTCTTAAAATAGACTGCCTTATCTTCAACCATATTATCTATTCCCATATGTCATAAAATGACGAAGTTTCTAGCAGAATACCAGGAAATACACAGAGGGAGTCAGTAAGTGGTAGCCTTGTTCTAATGCCTTCTGGAAGAGACGCTAAATTTGATTCTGATTTTTTAATGTAACATAATAATATAAACCAAAAAACCAAGCCTGTTGCGATTGAGTCGATTCTGACTCATAGCAACCCTAGAAGAAAAATATATTTATATATTTTAGCTGTTACAAGCATTGTGAGTTAGGTTATACCGTGTTAAATTTTCTATGATTTCAAACACTGTATAGAAATGTGGAATGATGCCATGTTTCCACTCCTATTCGTTCATTCACTGAACAAATATTTATTGAATCCTCGGGTCCGGTGGCATAATGATTAAGAGTTTGGCTGCTAACCAAAAGGTTGGCAGTTCGAATCCACCAGCTGCTCCTTGGAAAATCTATGAAGCAGTTCTATTCTGTCCTATAGGGTCACTGTGAGCAGAAAAGACGACAATGGATTTTTGCTTTTGTTTTCTAGGTACTAGTTGTTCTAGATTACAGAGATGAAAACAAAAACTAATCTGCTGTGGTAGACTGAATTTAAGATGGTCTCTAATGTCTTTGTCTCCTAGTTTTCACACCCTTCTGTAATCCCTCTCCTGAGTATGGGTGGTACCCAATGACTCATATCTAATGAACACTCCTTGACCTTGCATGGATTCTGACTCATAGCAGCCCTATAGGACAGAGTAGAACTGCCCCAAAGTGTTTCCAACGCGGTCAGCCTTTACGGAAGCAGACTACCACATCTTTCTCCCTTGAAGTTGCTGGTAGGTTCAAACTGCCGACTTTTCAGTTAGAGGCCAAGCACTTAACCACTGCTCCATCAGGGATAGACTATGGCAAAATTGATTGGACATCAATACTGAGATTAGGTTACAAAATGACTCTAACTTCCATCTTGCTTTACCTCTCTTCTCTGTTGCCTGGAGTCCTCATTCTTGGGAAAGCATGCGGCCAATGTTTTGAACCGCCCCACAGAGAGGCCAATGTATTAAGGAGCTGATGACTTCCACCACACCCAGGGAGGACCTGAAGCCTGCCACCAGCCATGTGAGTAAACTTGGAAATGCATCTTCTGAGCCTTGCTAAATAGCTATACAGTGAGCTTCTAGGAGTAACCTTCCCCCTTTGAGCCTTGAGATGACTGTAACCCCTGCCAACAACTTGACTGCAGCCTTATGGAAGATCCTCAAGTAAGGAATCCAGCAAAGCTGTGCCTGGAACCCTGAGCCACAGAAACTGCGAAATAGTAAATGTTTTGTTTTAAGCTGCAAAGTTTTGAAGTAATTTGTTACAAGTCAAGAGATAACCAGTACACTTGCCCTCATAGTTTATATTCAAATGGGTATTCCAACCTGAGGAGAAAAGGTCTGAGAGTATGGTGGATATAAAATGTAATGTTTTCATCTCACTCCCTTGCTTTCCCTAAGCTCAGATATTGCAGCTAATTGAGTAAATTTTGAAGTTTGAATGGATTACTAGAGTAGTCAAGGTCCAAAGTGACTGCTCTTGGTGGTGGTTGGAGGCATTGGACATTTTTTTCCATCCCACAGAGAATCAAGAACGGTGGGAGTTCCTTAAAGGCACCAGGTAATGATAAAATCATGTTCAGCAGAAAAAGAGTAACGCCATCAAAGGCAAAGGTAAAGGAGTTCCGAGCCAGTGCGCACGTTGTGGACGTCAGAGAGGATGAGCTGGGGTTGTGAGATTCCATAGATTCTTCAAACTTTTTTGTTTCCCCTAGACCACACTCTGGGAGGAGCTTATGCAGGTAGGGTTTCCAGGGCTAGGCATATTATGGTACTTCGTAGAAGACTGAAGCCATTCTATGATCTTGCTAAGAAAGAGACAGGTGGAATGAAAGGTAATGGTTTGGCGCCAGACTGAGAGAATGTATTCAGTCAGAGAACATGTGCAGACATATTTCTGAGTACATGTCTAAAGCCCTTGCCTCTGTACCTACGGTTAAGATTTAGAAGACAAAGGTAACCAAAAACGAGTATTAGGCTAACTGTACAAACTCCCTACTGGGTTGGCCTTTTGCATGGAAAGCCAGATTAGGGAATTAATGAATGGGATCACACTCTAGACAACTCTCTAAGCCTAGAGACGACAGTCTCCAAGTTCTGGTGCCACTTTCTAGTCTTGGGCTTCATTGACTTCTTCAACATTTCAATAACGTGTAAATAGGACTTCATTCAATTAAAGGTTTATATCATGATTAATTTCTCAGGATCTCTGGTGGTATGAGTTGTCTCACTTATTATTGTCTGAAGCAGGCAATAGACAACATGGTCACGGAACACAGGAAGAGCCTTAAACAGGGCTCTCACTGGCAGCTCAGTGGGGGCTCAAAAAACAAGCAGTTGCTGCCAAGTCAACTCCGACTTATGGTGGTCCCACGTGTGTCAGAGTAGAACTATGCTCCATAACGTTTTCAATGATCGATATTTCTGAAACAGGTGGCCAGGCCTTTCTTCCCTGCAGCTCTGGGTGAACTCAAACCTTTAACCTTTCAGTTAGCAGCCACTGTAGTAAATGTTTGCAGCACTCAAGAACTTCAGTGGGTGCCCAGAAGCACTTAAAAACAGAGCATTACACTGTTCTGAGGGATAAGAAGGAAGAAAAAAAATAAAGCGAGAGATTGCAGCGAATGTCCAATTAAAGGAAAGGAGAATTATCGTGCCCTTCCTGTCCATGGCCTCCCTCCTTTTGCCATTTCTGTTTCACGTTTGGATGTTATCCAAATCCTGGATGCTATCAGCAAATACTGACACATCAATTATTAGTAAATGTTTGATTGAGACCATATCACATATGATTCTTTTAAGGTGAATCATATATTTTCTATCTTTATGCATGCAGACTGCAGTAAATCAGGAGGAAATACGTTTGTCTTGCAACATGTTTGGTAGGATTATAGAAATATAAAGGGAACAGGGAAGGGGGAGTGCTTGTGGGATTAGAGAAGCCTTTTTAGGAAAATTGATGGTAAAGCAATCTTGAAAAGGAAGGTTCTAGCCCATGAAGAAGCAAGAGAAAGCGAGAGCGTGAAATGGCCAGGCCCATGTTTGAATGCTGCTGTTGCACTGGATATGGATGGGAGAAGAAGCGGGTAGAAGGGAGACAGGGGTAGAAGCCAGACCTTGCTGGGCCTTGTATGCCCTGCCCTGTGTCCCTGTGGGCAATGGGGCGCTAGTGCTAGAAGTGAGATGATCAAATTTGTATACCTTTGGAGGAATTGCTCAAGCATAATTATAAGTGGTATTACTTATATGAATTAAGTGGACTTTCTCTTTTTACTTTCTCTGTCTCTACTCCACTTTTTTTAAGGTTAACTTTAATTTTTTACATGTAGTTTATTCCCACCTCTTTTACTGTTTGCCTACCTCAGGAGATAATACGGAATTATGGATGAACTAAAGGCAGAATCCATAATTTGTTATGATCCACACAGTAGAATGCCTTTGCACAGTTGATAAAACACAGGTAGACATCTTTCAGGTATTCTCTGCTTTCAGTCAGAATCTACCCGACATCAGCAATGATATCCCTTGTTCCACATTCTCTTCTGAATCAAGCTTGAATTTATGGGAGTTCCCTGTTGATGTACTGTTGCAGACACTTTTGAATGATCTTCAGCAAAATTTTCCTTGCAAAGAATGGGAATTCCAGAACACTTAATTGTGCTCATGAGGAACCGGTACATAGATCAAGAGGCAGTCCATTGGAACAGAATAAGGGAATTCTGCATAGTTTAAAGTCAGGAAAGGTGTGTATCAGTGTTGTATCCTTTCTCCACTCTTATTCAGTCTGTATGCTGAGCAAATAATCCAAGAAACTGGACTTTATGAAGAAGAACAGGGCACCAGGATTAGAGGAGAGTCTTTAACCTGCATTATGCAGATGACGCAACTATGATGACTATCAAAGACCACAGTTTTCAGAATGTATTACACCTCAACATAAAGAAAACAAAAATCCTCACAGCTGGGCCAATAAACAACATCATGATAAATGGAGAAAAGATTGAAGTTATCAAGGATTTCATTCTACTCAGATCCACAGTCAATACCCATGGAAGCAGCAGTTAAGAAGTCAAAAGACACGTTGCATTGGGCAAATCTGCTGCAAAAGACTTCTTTAAAGTGTTAAAAAGCAAAGACGTGCACTTGACCCAAGCCACGGTGTTTCCTTCACCCCATATGCATGCAAAAGCTGGACAATACGTAAGGAAGATGGAAGAATCGATGCCTCTGAATTGTGGTGTTGGTGAAGAATGTTGACTATACCATGGACTGCCAAAAGAATGAACAAATCTGTCTTGGAAGAAGTACAACCAGAATGCTCCTTAGAAGCAAGGATGGCAAGACTATGTCTCACATGCTTTGGACATATTATCAGGAGGATCAGTCCCCAGAAAAGGATGTCGTGCTTAGTAAAGTAGCAGGTCAGTAAAAAAAGAGGAAGCCCCTCAATGAGATGGATTGACACAGTGTCTGCAACAATGGGCTCAAGCATAACAAAGATTGTGAGGGTGGCACAGGACCGAGCACCTAACAACAACATAGGTAGAAAGGTTAAAAAAAGGTGACTTATCTGTAAAAATTTACTTAATATTAATGATATTCCTAAAATATCATTTTTTGGAGATCTTTTATCTGGAAGATAAAGTTCCTAGGGTTCCTATATTTCTAAACCATAAGAAAGTTAAAAATGCATTCTTTCTTTTTCTCAGAATTTAAAATTATCTCTTTTCTTCTGTTATATTCTTCCTTCTTCCTATCACATATGCTGTTGTTTTTTTTCAATTATTTTTGAAATGTTATCAAATTATAATGAATGTTTTATTAAACAAAGGATAACCACAAAACAAATATAAGAATAGTATTTAATAGACACTGCAAAAAATAAAATAAAGTTTTGCCGCCTTGGATTACTTTCTTAAGAGTATCTTTAGGCAAGCTAGAATTGGTCCCACTAACTGTATATTATCTATTTTTTAATATTTATTTTATTTTTGTTGGGTATATATATGTCTGGGAAACCCTGGTGTGTAGTGGTTAAGTGCTAAGGCTGCTAACCAAAAGGTCGGCAGTTTGAATCTGCCAGGCACTCCTTGGAAACTTTATGGGGCAGTTCTACTTTGTCCTATACGGTCGCTATGAGTCGGAATCAACTCAATGGCACTGGGTTTGGTTTTGGCACTGGGATATATATACCCATATATCCATTCAACTATTTCTACATGTACAGTTCAGTGACATTGGTTATGTTTTTCATGTTGTGTCATCATTCTGGCTATCTCTACCCAAATTATTTCATTTCCATCAACTTAGACTCATTGCCCCTAAACTTCTCCTCTATGCTTTAGAGTTACTGCTTTTACATAGATAATCCTTTAAAGAAGTGTAATGCTAAAGTAAACATATTTTTACTAAATGAGCTAAAATGTTATTTGATTTAAAGGTGACTTCAGTGAATAGTTTTGGTTCAAGGCTTAAAGGTTCTCTCAGGGCAATTGATTTGGGGGCTCCTCCATTCTCAATGGGTCCAGTAAGTCTGGTTTCATAGGAATTTGAAATCCTGTTCTACGTTTTCTCCCTTTTGACCAGGACCCATCTATTAAGAACTTGATCAAAATGTTCAGTAATGGTAGCTAGGCCCCATCCAGTTCTTCTGGTCTCAAGGCTAAGGAAGCAGTAGTTCATGGAGGCAGTTAGGCCTGAGGTTCAGTTTCTTTATAGATTCTTGGGTCTCCTTTCTTTGCTGCTCCAGGCAAATAGAGATCAATTATTTTATCTTGGATGTCCACTCACAAGCTTTTAAGACCCCAGGCACTATTCACTGAACTAGGAGGTAGGACAGAAACATTAAGAACTTTATAAGGATAATTGACTAAATTGTCCCACAAAGTCATGATCTTAAATACTTGAACCAAGAAAACGAATCCCATGAGGCATTTTGTGTACCTAAGTGGTATCAGGAAACCCTGGTGGAATAGTGGTTAAGTGCTATGGCTGCCAACCAAAGGGTCAGCAGTTCGAATCCACCAGGTGCTCCTTGGAAACTCTATGGGGCAGCTCTACTCTGTCCTACAGGGTTGCTATGAGTTGGAATCGACTCAATGGCGTTGGGTTTGGTTTTTGGGTTTAAGTAGTATCAGTGGCTGTATTTTCTTTCTTTTCTTCTGTTTTTTAGGTGTGGCTGTTGCTGTAAAATTATATGTAATATAACCTTTGATGTTTTGCCCTTTTTCTGTGATATCATTTACATTAGTCAAGTTGTGTAACCATTGTCCTTAATTAATGTCAATTTTCCCATCACCATAAACAAAAACTCACTCTTTCCCAGAGAGTGATGCCCCCTCTCCCTCTCCCTTCCCATCCCCCGTAACCACTAATAACCGCTGGTCTCCATATATTTACCTACCTATTCTTGTCATTTCAGTAAGTGAGATTAAATAATATTTGTTCTTTTGTGATTAACTTATTTCACTCAGCATAATGTCTTCAAGGTTCATTCATGCATATTATCTACTGAATTATGACAAAACTAAGGTACTTGCATAATAAAATGAAACATAAGATAAACAATTACCCTACTGTGAAAATTCTTTACTATACATGTAAAGGAAAACCTGGTGGCATAGTGGTTAAGACCTACAGCTGCTAACCAAAAGGTTAGCAGTTCAAATCCACCAGGCACTCCTTGGAAACTCTGTGGGGCAGTTCTACTCTGTCCTATAGGGTCGGTATGAGTTGGAATTGACTCGATTGCAGTGGGTTCGGTTAGTTTTGGTTTTATACATGTAAAAGCAATCTAATGACCAAGGTAAAAATAGCTTGAAATCTTATAATATAAGGATTCATTTCATGATGAGCTGGAGACAGATTAGTTGTAGGTAAACATTTTGAATGATTTGATAGGGCTTTCTGTTTGTCTTACTTTGGAATTGATTCCAAAGAATAAGGAGAGTGGAAAATGAATTCAAAGAAAACATTGAAAAGCTCTCCCTACTGAGAGCGACAGCCATATATTCCTTTGGAAAACAAAAATTTAGGTTTTAGTCTGAAAACTAATTTAGATATGCTCATTTGGACCTGCAGTAAAGAACAGATAGAGCGTCCTTTGGGATTCTAACAAGAATGACTGGTTGATACAAAAGATTAGCTTTTCCCACCACCTTCCTTGATTCTCTGCCTGAAAATTTTTTTTTTTTAATTAACTTTTATTAAGCTTCAAGTGAACATTTACAAATCCAATCAGTCTGTCACATGCAAGTTTACATACATCTTACTCCCTTCTCCCACTTGCTCTCCCCCTATTGAGTCAGCCCTTTCAGTCTCTTGTTTCGTGCCAATTTTGCCAGCTTGCCTCTCTCTCTATCTTCCCATCCCTCCTCCAGTCAAGAGTTGCCAACACACTCTCAAGTGTCCACCTGATTTAATTAGCTCACTCTTCATCAGCATCTCTCTCCCCCCCGCTGACCAGTCCCTTTCATGTCTGGTGAATTGTCTTCGGGGATGGTTCCTGTCCTGTGCCGACAGAAGGTCTGGAGAGCATTGCCGCTGGGATTCCTCTAGTCGCAGTCAGACCATTAAGTATGGTCTTTTTATGAGAATTTGGGGTCTGCATCCCACTGATCTCCTGCTCCCTCAGGAGTTCTCTGTTGTGCTCCCTGACAGGGCAGTCATCGATTGTGGCCGGGCACCAACAAGTTCTTCTGGTCTCAGGATGATGTAGGTCTCTGGTTCATGTGGCCCTTTCTGTCTCTTGGGTTCTTAGTTGTTGTGTGACCTTGGTGTTCTTCATTTTCCTTTGCTCCAGGTGGGTTGAGACCAACTGATGCATCTTAGATGGCCGCTTGTTAGCATTTAGGACCCCAGACGCCACATTTCAAAGTGGGATGCAGAATGTTTTCATAATAGAATTATTTTTCAGTTGACTTAGAAGTCCCCTCAAACCATGTTCCCCAGACCCCCGCCCCTGCTCCGCTGACCTTTGAAGCATTCATTTTATCCTGGAAACCTCTTTGCTTTTAGTCCAGTCCAATTGAGCTGACCTTCCATGTATTGAGTGTTGTCTTTCCGTTCACCCAAAGCAGTTCTTATCTACTGATTAATCAATAAAAAACCCTCTCCCTCCCTCCCTCCCTCCCCCCTTTGTAACCACAAAAGTATGTGTTCTTCTCAGTTTTTACTATTTCTCAAGATCTTATAATAGTGGTCTTATACAATATTTGTCTTTTTGCCTCTGATTCATTTCGCTCAGCATAATGCCTTTCATATTCCTCCATGTTATGAAATGTTTCAGAGATTCGTCACTGTTCTTCATCGATGCGTAGTATTCCATTGTGTGAATATACCACGATTTATTTACCCATTCGTCCGTTGACGGACACCTTGGTTGCTTCCAGCTTTTTGCTATTGTAAACAGAGCTGCAATAAACATGGGTGTGCATATATCTGTTTGTGTGAAGGCTCTTGTATCTCTAGGGTATATTCCGAGGAGTGGGATTTCTGGGTTGTATGGTAGTTCTATTTCTAACTGTTTAAGATAACGCCAGATGGATTTCCAAAGTGGTTGTACCATTTTACATTCCCACCAGCAGTGTATGAGAGTTCCAATCTCTCCGCAGCCTCTCCAACATTTATTATTTTGTGTTTTTTGGATTAATGCCAGCCTAGTTGGTGTGAGATGGAATCTCATCGTAGTTTTAATTTGCATTTCTTTAATGGCTAATGATCGGGAGCATTTTCTCATGTATCCGTTGGCTGCCTGAATATCTTCTTTAGTGAAATGTGTGTTCATATCCTTTGCCCACTTCTTGATTGGGTTGTTTGTCTTTTTGTGGTTGAGTTTTGACAGAATCATGTAGATTTTAGAGATCAGGCGTTGGTCGGAGATGTCATAGCTGAAAATTCTTTCCCAGTCTGTAGGTGGTCTTTTTACTCTTTTGATGAAGTCTTTAGATGAGCATAGGTGTTTGATTTTTAGGAGCTCCCAGTTATCTGGTTTCTCTTCATCATTTTTGGTAATGTTTTGTATTCTGTTTATGCCCTGTATTAGGGCTCCTAGGGTTGTCCCAATTTTTTCTTCCATGATCTTTATCGTTTTAGTCTTTATGTTTAGGTCTTTGATCCACTTGGAGTTAGTTTTTGTGCATGGTGTAAGGTATGGGTCCTGTTTCATTTTTTTGCAAATGGATATCCAATTATGCCAGCACCATTTGTTAAAAAGACTATTATTTCCCCAATTGACTGACACTGGTCCTTTGTCAAATATCAGCTGCTCATACATGGATGGATTTATATCTGGATTCTCAATTCTGTTCCATTGGTCTATGTGCCTGTTGTTGTACCAGTACCAGGCTGTTTTGACTACTGTAGCTGTATAATAGGTTCTGAAATCAGGTAGAGTGAGGCCTCCCACTTTCTTCTTCTTTTTCAGTAATGCTTTGCTTATCCAGGGGTTCTTTCCCTTCCATATGAAATTGGTGATTTGTTTCTCTATCCCCTTAAAATATGACATTGGAATTTGGATCGGAAGTGCATTATATGTATAGATGGCTTTTGGTAGTATAGACATTTTTACTATGTTAAGTCTTCCTATCCATGAGCAGGGTATGTTTTTCCACTTAAGTATGTCCTTTTGAATTTCTTGTAGTAGAGCTTTGTAGTTTTCTGTGTATAGGTCTTTTACATCCTTGGTAAGATTTATTCCTAAGTATTTTATCTTCTTGGGGGCTATTGTGAATGGTATTGATTTGGTTATTTCCTCTTCGGTTTTCTTTTTGTTGATGTAGAGCAAACCAAGTGATTTTTGTATGTTTATTTTATAACCTGAGACTCTGCCAAACTCTTCTATTAGTTTCAGTAGTTTTCTGGAGGATTCCTTAGGGTTTTCTGTGTATAAGATCATGTCATCTGCAAATAGAGATAATTTTACTTCCTCCTTGCCAATCCAGATACCCTTTATTTCTTTGTCTAGCCTAATTGCCCTGGCTAGGACTTCAAGTACGATGTTGAATAAGAGCGGTGATAAAGGGCATCCTTGTCTGGTTCCCATTCTCAAGGGAAATGCTTTCAGGTTCTCTCCATTTAGAGTGATATTGGCTGTTGGCTTTGCATAGATACCCTTTATTATGTTGAGGAATTTTCCTTCAATTCCTATTTTGGTAAGAGTTTTTATCATAAATGGGTGTTGAACTTTGTCAAATGCCTTTTCTGCATCAATTGATAAGATCATGTGGTTTTTATCTTTTGTTTTATTTATGTGATGGATTACATTAATGGTTTTTCTGATATTAAACCAGCCTTGCATACCTGGTATAAATCCCACTTGGTCAGGGTGAATTATTTTTTTGATGTGTTGTTGGATTCTGTTGCCTAGAATTTTGTTGAGGATTTTTGCATCTATGTTCATGAGGGATATGGGTCTGTAATTTTCTTTTTTTGTAATGTCTTTACCTGGTTTTGGTATCAGGGAGATGGTAGCTTCATAGAATGAGTTGGGTAGTATTCCGTCATTTTCTATGCTTTGGAATACCTTTAGTAGTAGTGGTGTTAAGTCTTCTCTGAAGGTTTGGTAGAACTCTGCAGTGAAGCCGTCCGGGCCAGGACTTTTTTTTGTTGGAAGTTTTTTGATTACCGTTTCAATCTCTTTTTTTGTTATGGGTCTATTTAGTTGTTCTACTTCTGAATGTGTTAGTTTAGGTAGGTAGTGTTTTTCCAGGAATTCATCCATTTCTTCTAGGTTTTCAAATTTGTTAGAGTACAATTTTTCATAGTAATCTGAAATGATTCTTTTAATTTCATTTGGTTCTGTTGTGATGTGGTCCTTCTCGTTTCTTATTCGGGTTATTTGTTTCCTTTCCTGTTTTTCTTTAGTCAGTCTAGCCAATGCTTTATCAATTTTGTTAATTTTTTCAAAAAACCGTCTTTTGTCTTTGTTAGTTCTTTCAATTGTTTTTCTGGTCTCTAATTCATTTAGTTCAGCTCTAATTTTTATTATTTGTTTTCTTTTGGTGCCTGATGGGTTCTTTTGTTGCTCACTTTCTATTTGTTGAAGTTGTCGGGACAGTTCTCTGATTTTGGCTCTTTCTTCTTTTTGTATGTGTGCATTTATCGATATAAATTGGCCTCTGAGCACTGCTTTTGCTGTGTCCCAGAGGTTTTGATAGGAAGTATTTTCATTCTCGTTGCATTCTATGAATTTCCTTATTCCCTCCTTGATGTCTTCTATAACCCAGTCTTTTTTCAGGAGGGTATTGTTATTGTTCAGTTTCCAAGTATTTGATTTCTTTTCCCTAATTTTTCTGTTATTGATTTCAAGTTTCATTGCCTTGTGGTCTGAGAAGATGCTTTGTAATATTTCTATGTTTTGAACTCTGCAAAGGTTTGTTTTATGACCTAATATGTGGTCTATTCTAGAGAATGTTCCATGTGCGCTAGAAAAAAAAGTATATTTTGCAGCAGTTGGGTGGAGAGTTCTGTATAAGTCAATGAGGTCAAGTTGGTTGATTGTTGTAAGTAGGTCTTCCGTGTCTCTATTGAGCTTCTTACTGGATGTCCTGTCCTTCTCCGAAAGTGGTGTATTGAAGTCTCCTAGTATAAATGTGGAGGTGTCTATCTCACTTTTCAATTCTGTTAAAATTTGATTTATGTATCTTGCAGCCCTGTCATTGGGTGCATAAATATTTAATAGGGTTATGTCTTCCTGATCAATTGTCCCTTTTATCATTACGTAGTGTCCTTTTTTATCCTTTGTGGTGGATTTAAGTCTAAAGTCTATTTTGTCAGAAATGAATATTGCTACTCCTCTTCTTTTTTGCTTATTGTTTGCTTGATATATTTTTTTCCATCCTTTGAGTTTTAGTTTGTTTGTGTCTCTAAGTCTAAGGTGT
Source organism: Elephas maximus indicus (assembly GCF_024166365.1). NCBI lineage: Eukaryota > Metazoa > Chordata > Mammalia > Proboscidea > Elephantidae > Elephas > Elephas maximus. The sequence goes on from NC_064836.1 coordinate 61,008,457, forward strand.
GTCTCTTGTAGGCAGCATATAGATGGATCGTGTTTCTTTATCCAGTCCTTGACTCTCTGTCTCTTTATTGGTGCATTTAGTCCATTTACATTCAGCGTAATTATAGATAAATAAGTTTTTAGTGCTGTCATTTTGATGCCTTTTCATGTGTGTTGTTGGCCATTTCATTTTTCCACATACTTTTTTGTGCTGAGGCGTTTTTCTTAGTAAATTGTGAGATCCTCATTTTCATGATGTTTAACTTTATGTTAGTTGAATCGTTACATTTTTCTTGGCTTTTTTCTTGAGTTATGGTGTTGATATTCCTTTTTGTGGTTACCTTATTATTTACCCCTATTTTTCTAAGTAAAAACCTAACTTGTATCGTTCTATATCGCCTTGTATCACTCTTCATCTGGCAGTTCAATGCCTCCTGTATTTAGTCTCTCTTTTTGATTATTGTGTTCTTTTACCTATTGACTTCCATGATTCCCTGTTCTGTGTATTATTTTATTTATTTATTTATTTATTTTTTAGAATTAACCTTAATTTGTTTGTTTTTGTGCTTTCCCTATTTGAGTTGATATCAGGACGTTCTGTTATGTGACCTTGTATTGTACTGGTACCTGATATTATTGGTCATCTGACCAAACAATCTCCTTTAGCATTTCTTGTAGCCTTGGTTTGGTTTTTGCAAATTCTCTAAACTTGTGTTTATCTGTAAATATCTTAATTTCGCCTTCATATTTCAGAGAGAGTTTTGCTGGATATATGATCCTTGGTTGGCAGTTTTTCTCCTTCGGTGCTCTGTATACGTCGTCCCATTCCCTTCTTGCCTGCATGGTTTCTGCTGAGTAGTCTGAACTTATTCTTATTGATTCTCCCTTGAAGGAAACCTTTCTTTTCTCCCTGGCTGCTTTTAAAATTTTCTGTTTATCTTTGGTTTTGGCAAGTTTGATGATAATATGTCTTGGTGTTTTTCTTTTTGGATCAATCTTAAATGGGGTTCGATGAGCATCCTGGATAGATATCCTTTCGTCTTTCATGATGTCAGGGAAGTTTTGTGTCAGGAGTTCTTCAACTATTTTCTCTGTGTTTTCTGTCCCCCCTCCCTGTTCTGGGACTCCAATCACTCGCAAGTTATCCTTCTTGATAGAGTCCCACATGATTCTTAGGGTTTCTTCATTTTTTTTAATTCTTTTATCTGATTTTTTTTCAGCTATGTTGGTGTTGATTCCCTGGTCCTCCAGATGTCCCAGTCTACATTCTAATTGCTTGAGTCTGCTCCTCTGACTTCCTATTGCATTGTCTAATTCTGTAATTTTATTGTTAATCTTTTGGATTTCTACATGCTGTCTCTCTATGGATTCTTGCAACTTATTAATTTTTCCACTATGTTCTTGAATAATCTTTTTAAGTTCTTCAACAGTTTTATCAGTGTATTCCTTGGCTTTTTCTGCAGTTTGCCTAATTTCATTTGTGATGTCTTTAAGCATTCTGTAAATTAGTTTTTTATATTCTGTATCTGATAATTCCAGTACTGTATCTTCATTTGGGAAAGATTTTGATTCTTTTGTTTGGGGGGTTGGAGAAGCTGTCACGGTCTGCTTCTTTATGTGGTTTGATATGGACTGCTGTCTCCGAGCCATCACTGGGAAACTAGTTTTTCCAGAAAATCCCCTAAAAAAAAAATACAGTCAGATCCCTATCAGAGTTCTCCCTCTGGCTCAGGCTATTCGGATGTTAATGGAGCCGCCTGGGGAGGGTGGGGGAGGGACCAGAGAGCTAGGAGAGTAGCACCTCAGAATACAGCCCAAGTTGCTTGTCTTACTTGGAGTGACTATTATATCTGAGATTTCTGCGGGGCGCGTCGCCTATATGTACTGGCTGTGTGGAGATTGCCCCCCGGGGGGTCTGGCCCGCTGGTGTCACGGTCAGATCCTCCGCTGTGAGCCCCACCCCCAAGGTTAACGCTCCCCTACTGGGACGGTGCACTCCCGACTCCAAAATCAGTCGCTGCCTCCCGGGGACTCCCCATCCCGCCAGCCGTGTCACGTGCTGCCCCTGCGAACCGGGTGGGCTCCTTCCCCCGGGGTCAGCTCAAGAGAGGGGAGCAGCTCCCTGAACCTGCGCCGCGACTGCGCGTCCCGGCTGGGACGCCGCTCTCCCCGCTCCAAGACCAGCCACTGCCTCCCGGGGACTTCTTCCACTGGCTGCACCGCCACGCCGCCTGCGCAAACCGGGTGGGACTGCCCCAGGGTCAATTCAGGGGGATGGAGCTGCACCCCGCGCTCACGCCCCACCTGCGCCCGCCAAAATCCCGGCGGGATGGCTCCCCGGCTGGGACGCTGCTCTCCCTGCTCCAAGACCAGTCACTGCCTTCCTGGGACTTCTCCCACTGGCTGCGCCACCGCGCCGCTCTCGCAAACTGGCTGGGCGCCGCCTGCGCGAACGGCTGGGCCCCCCCGGGGTCAATTCGGGGGAATGTAGCTGCTCCCCGCGCTCGCGCCCCGCCCGCTCCCCGCCAAAATCCTTGAGGGACGGCTCCCGGGCTGGGATGCTGCTCTCCCCGCTCCAAGACCTGTCACTGCCTCCCGGGGATTTCTCCCACCGGCTGCGCCGCCACGCTGTCTATGCTAAGTGGCTGGGCTCCCTCCCAGGATGAGTAAGGGGGCTAGGGCTGGGCCCCTTGTCTGTGCCGTCTGCCCCCCTGGGCTCTGCCCCAAATCGGGCTCCGAAGGTCACCTGACTGGTACGCTGGCTCCTGGCTCTGAAAACAATCGCTGTCTCCCCATATTTGTTCGTTCTCCATCTCTAAATCTGTGTTTGTTGTTCAGAGTTCGTAGATTGTTATGTATGTGATCGATTCACTTGTTTTTCCGAGTCTTTGTTGCAAGAGGGATCCGTGGTAGCGTCTACCTAGTCCGCCATCTTGGCCCCGCCTCCTGCCTGAAAATTTATAATGTGAAACATGGGGAGGTAAAATTAGCCAAACAAGGGACCACTTTTGTCACAGACTGTAGTGGTCTTTGTTTCCCCTACAAAGGGTACCATGACTGGCTTCAAAATAATCATCAATGCAAAAGCAAACATATCTGAGTTACAGCAAGAGGGGTTTCTTCATAGCCTTCCTATACTTCGAATGATTTTAGTAAAGTGAAAAAGAGTATGAGGTGATTCCCTTGTGGAGTGAAAAGATTTGGGGATGCTAAATTATATTTTTCTTCTTGTATTCTATATTTCTTCTATTGTACCCTTAAAGAGAAATTTCTCTCCTGTGGTCGACATCTCAGAATAGGGGTGGGCAGAGTGAAAAGGAGGCTGAAAGTTTGTCAGGCCTTTTTTTTTTTTTTTTAGAAAGCCTAAATCTTTAGAAGAATTTAGAGGAATGATAAAAGAGTGAAAAGGAAGCAGATGAGGGTATGGACAAAATATCATGAATATATTGCATTGAAGAGCGATGTCTCCCCTCTAGGCTGCAAAGATTTCTCCATGCTTTAGGGGTTTAGGGTTTAGGGAAGGAGCTGATGATGAGGTAGGTCTCTGGGTCCTGATTAGCAAAAACTGACTCCCTGTCTCCAGTAGCACAGCTGGGGAGGCTGCAAGATCTGAAGGTGGAATGGCTTATAGGGTGCCTCAGCAGGTGGCATCATGGACAGCTTCAACAAAGTTTCCTTTGGTCCCTGAGGATGAGTTAGAAGCAATAGAGCTATTGGATCCAGCTGGACCATGCAGGTAGAACAATGGGTAGTTCAGCAAAAGTCTGTGTGGATTGAAGACTGAGGATCAGATGTCTATACCTCCCCAAATGCCTTGATGATGAATTGTTTCAAAATTGCTAGAAGAGTTCAGCTCAGTATGATATTACTGTTCCAGAAGGGTTATTAGATCTCATATAACTGGGCGAGTTTGAGGGACAAGAAGGGCGAGCCCCTTGAGGAGACAGAGAGACAAAGACGTGGGGAATCAAAATTATATGGATACTGCTCTCCTCAAAACTTTGTATGTCTTTTTTGTTTTAATTTTAATTTTTTAAATTGAACTTTAGATGAAGGCTTACAGAACAAACTAGTCTTATCAAACGTTTAGTACATACATTGTTGTATAACATTGGTTAACAACCCCACGGCATGTTAGCATTCTCCTTTCTCAGCCCAGGATTCCCTATTATCAGCTTTCCTGTTCCCTCCTACTTTCCAGTCCCCTCCCCAGGGGTAGTGCTACCTTTTAGTCTTGTTTTGTTCCATGGGCCTGTTCAATCTTTGGCTGAAGAGTGAACCTCAGGAGTGGCCTCATTACTGAGCTGAAAGGATGTCTGGGGGCCATACTCTCAGGGTTTCTCCAGTGTCTTTCAGGCCAGCAAGTCTGGTCTTCCTTTTTGTGTTAGAATTAAAACTTCATGTACCTTCAACCAATTTGTTCATACTGAAGTTTTTCACTTTGGATTCAATTTAACATGAATTTGTGATTCACTAATTTTTTTTTTTTTAACACAGAAAGTAATCCATACTGTAAGCATATAGACCAAATTTCTAGATTCCTGCTGTTGAGCAAAGGAGTCATATTGCTTCTTTATAAAGAATTTAAAAACTGACAATGCTTGAATATAGTAAAAAAACAAAAACAAAAATCTCTGTCTTTGAGTTGATTCTGACTCATGGCGACCCCTTGTATGTCAGAGTAGAATTGTGCTTCACAGGTTTGTCAATGGCTGTGATCTTTCAGAAGCAGATTTCCAGGACTTTCTTCCAAGGTGCCCCTGGGTGGATTTGAACATCCAACCTTCTGATTAGCAGCTGAACACTTAACCATTTGTACCATCCAAGGATTTCTTCTATATATAGTAGCCTTCAGCAAAGAGAGGTCAGTATAGAAATTACATTTTATTTCAGTTTTAGGTTAAAAGAACCCAGTATATGACATGTCTCACATGTACTTTACCTCGTTTTTTTCTCACAGCAGTCAAGAGGCCAAGAGTTTTCCAAGTTAAGGGGATTAGTAGGTTGCAGAGTTGGTTTTTGAACTCAAGACTCTCTTTATCTCTTTCTCTTTCTATTTCTTTTCCCATCCTTCCCTCCTTCTCTTTCACCCTTCTTTCCAATAGCATTGAGGCATATACAGTAGTGATATTTATACAAATATACATAATTTATAGACTCTAAAATAGTAACTTTGTACAGAACTTTTTCCAAAACAAATTTAGAACACTCAACATTTGCCTTCAAAACCAATTTGTGCTGTGTGAGATGGTTTCATATCATTTCTCATCATATCATATGTGTCTAAAATTGTCACCAGATTGGTCACTGACAATTATCATGGGGTTTGGTACTGGATAATTAGCAGATATTTTTAAAAGTTCTTAATGGATAAGGGATAGGACATCTTTGTTAACTTTAGAAAAAAAATGTGTTATGAGTTCTTAAGGTAATTAAAAAGCAAGACTTGAAGTGTGAGATGATAGCATTTTAGAACTGGAATAGATTTTTGCCCAACCTTCTTATTCAACTTGATGGTACTTTTAAGTAGTTTAATTGTGGTTTAGAGATAACATCCAGATTACCACATTTGAAACACAAAGTTATTCAAGAAAATGTGTGCTCAAAAGAGTCATTTTATATTTTTACCCTTTCTGAAGACATTTAATTCCAAAAAGGAGATTTGATTTCTAACACTTGAACTAATGGAGCAGTGAAGACAGATTTCTACCTAATCCTCTTGAACCAAAGAAAGTTAATTTTTAAGGTTTTATGTAACAATGGAGATTAAGCATTTCATGAAATCCAGGTGAACAAACAGTATCTATATTACACCCCTAAAAATTTATATCTTTTCTTAAATGTGTTTTAGTTTTAAAATATAACTGAGAGTTAAACACTCTGATTTTTTAATCATTACTCATATTTATGAAGCAGAAATATTCTGTGTGTTATACTTCCCTATATCTGAGTTAAATGTCGGTTTATATTTTGCACCAGCTTTATAATAGACAGTCACTTCTAAAATTCTGAGAGTTGTTTTCAATGGAGTTTCAAATTGCTTATTACTAAGGACTTTTTACCAAATTTACAATATGAAAAAAATCTCAATATTATAGAGTTGTCCTGTTTGATTAGTGAGCAAGTTCCATGAGCTTTTATTTAGAAAAGCCAACTAAGTAATAACTTAATGATTGTTACAATAATTTTCTTTTTACCTTTACTACTCCATGTAACATTTATAATTGCTCAAGAGATTACACATGGTCTAAAATAAGCATTTTAAAAAAAGGTACTTAAGAAGGGTTTTTAAACATGTTTGGTTGGCTTTTTCTAGAGTATGTGATCATTAAAAGTAAAGATTCTCCTTACCACATGTAAAAACTTACACTGTTGTAGGAGTGCTATTATTGGTTTTCTCAGTGGAACACATGTTATAACCAAAAATTGCTTCAGAGCAGTAAATATAAATATACTTCTTTTCTACAAATACAGATTTAATCAAATGTTGGGTTCATGAAAATTCCTATTAAAGTTTGAAATGAGATAAAATATTTTCAAATATTCTTGCCACATTTACTACTGCCTGGAATTCAATATATATTTTAAAAGTTAATTAAAAAAAAGTCCTCTTAAATATTTTATCTAACAAAAAGAATATTATTTGATAAACTACTCTTGCTTTACATAGCCTTTACATTGAGACTTTGGTTTTTAGCTTTTCTACCTTTTTCACCAGAACTTGCAAACTGTACAAGGCAGCATCATTTAAAAAATACATTGATTATAACGTTATTGAGTAGATTGAAGATAGCAAGGTCAGAAAATGAGTCTTGTTCATCCTAATATCCCTTGTCCTTAGCACAGTTCTTCAGACTTGGCCTATTGTTTCAGTTGGTTGAATGAATGAATGGTAAGTTTTTCTTTATCAAGAATTTTTAGGAAATCTACAGCTTCTTTAATTTACTGTATTTTTTATTGCTCTAATGGAAACATATCTGTTGAGTTTCCTAATGCAGCTTTCCTCATTTAAAAATAAATTTATAAACAATAAATCAATAAGTTATGTACTGAATAACCATTTAAAAATGAGATGGAAGTTACAGTTTCTAAGAATTTTTTCTACTTGGAGAGATACTGAATAATGGGAATGCCTAAGAAAGACAAATTGGGCACATCTATGAAGTCCTTGAAACTGAGGCTTATAATTTCAGTTTAGGGAGGTAGGCAAGGAAATCTATTTTAAGTCTTAATCAAGGGTTTAAGCATGATGAACTCAGGATTTAGAAGAAATTTGTCTCACTAAATTATAAGGAGCAATTGAAGAATGATAAAGCTGAAGATAGGGAGATCATCTGAGAGCCTGTTGCTATAATTCAGGCGTGAACTGTATGGTGAAAATGTGAATAGAGAGCCATGTCAGTGGGAGAAATTTATCCATAAGACTGGTTATAGACCAAGGAGAAGTTAAATTGAAAAATTTCAAGCCTAGTTGACTGACAAAATGGTGGAGATACCTTGAACAATCAAGGAATGAGGGAGAGGGTGCTGGAAAATTTCATGACTGGTTTTAGACTCGTTAAATTTGAAATGACGGTACAGAATCCAAACATCTACCTAGAAAATTTAAAAGAATCATCAAGCTCTTTTGAAATGTGAATAACAATGCAGTGCTAAGTATCTATTTTTGGGCATCATCATCAAGATGGGAAGAGTTGAAGCATGCTAAGGGAACATGCTATGGGATTACGTAGAGACAGAAGAACAGAATCCCAGTTCCCCCTGCCCCCCAATGAACCATATACACTAAAAATGAGAGCAGGAAAAGGATCTACCTGAGAATCAATAAGGGATAGTCAAAGAAGAAAGAAGAGAACCAGGTTAAAGCAGAAAGTACAGAGGGGAGAGAGAGAGTTTCAAAGGAGGAGATATAGCTTTGGTGTGTGGGAGCCTGCCCCATCATCTCAGGAGACTGGATTTTTAGGTCTTCAGAAAGTTTATGAACCTGTTTTTAAACACATTGGTAGCTAGAAAGCAGAGACGGTGGGAGTATTTATACCATGAAAATTGGCATATATTAAAAATCAGACCTAATTCTGTTAATTTTCTAGGCAAAGGATTTCAAACAAAGACCTATTGTCTGTTTTTGTAAATAAAGTTTTATTAGAACACAGACACATTCATTTACATATTGACTATGGTTGCTTTTGCATTATAATGGCAGAGGTGAATAATTGCAATAGAGACTATATGACCCATAAAACCTAAAATATTTGCTATCTGGCCCTTTACAGAAAAAGCTCCTCTATCCATGATCTAGGAGTGAGAAAGTGATGGGGTAAATACCAGTAATGGAGACTAAACTTAAAAGTGTGTTTTGTATATAGGAGTTAGATTGTGAATACCTAAAAAATTGAGGAAATAGTCTTCCAGAATTTGAAAACTATTAACTGACTCAGCAAAAAATTGCTCTCATCATTGACAAATGAAATGAGAAGTTCTGATATTTGTCCTTGTTCTTTCATTTTTATTCTACTCGATAACATAAACAAAAATATCAAGCAATTTCCATGTGAGGATTACACTCACTTGTCCACTATAAACCTAGATTGGCTATGGATACAAGAATTGGGCAAAAATTAACAAAAGCATTCTCAATAAAGAATACAGTATTTTTTATTAATATTGTAAATTGTGTGCTATGCATCCTTTGTACCAGTAAAATTTACAATAAACTTATGTCCATATATACATAAACCAAAAACCAAACTCAATGCTCTCTAGATGTTTCTGACTCATAGAGACTGTATAGAACAAGGTAGAACTGCCCCATAGGATTTCCAAGGCCATTGTCTTTACAGAAGCAGAGTGCCACATCTTTCTCCCACGGAGAGGCTGGTGGGCTCGAACGGTCAACCTTTCAGTTAGCAGCAAAGCGCTTTAACCATTGTGCACTAGGGCTCTTTACATTTCTTTCTTTCTTTTTTTTTTGGAGAGAAGGTTGTTAAACACTTACCAGGACATCACGGTGCAACAGTTTCAGAAGTGATAGAGTTTTTGAAAGAAGATGACTGTTATGGATTGAATTGTGTCCCCCCAAAAATGTGTTTATCAATTTGGCTAGGCTATGATTCCTAGTATTGTGTGATCATCCACCATTATGTCATTTGGTGTGATTTTCCTATGTGTTGTAAATCCCACCTCTATGATGTTAATGAGTTGGGATAGGTGGTAGTTATGCTAACGAGACAGGGCTCAATCTACAAGATTGGATTGTGTCTTGAGCCAATCTCTTTTGAGATCTAAAAGAGAGAAGCGAGCAGACAGCCAGGGGAACCTCATACCACCAACGAAGTAGTGCTGGGAGCAGAGTTCATCCTTTGGGCCCAGGGTTTCTGCATGGAGAAGCTCCTAGTCCAGGGGAAGACTGATGACAAGGACCTTCCCCTCGAACGGACAGAGCAAGCTTTCTTTCCCCTGGAACGGACACCCTGAATTTAGACTTCTAGCCTACTAGACTCTGAGAGAATAAACTTCTGTTTCTTAAAGCCAACCACTTGTGGTATTTCTGTTACAGCAGCACTAGATGACTAAGACAATGACAACAGAAGAGGTCATTACATTTTATACTACTAGGAGCCCTGGTGGTACAGTTATAAGAGCTAAGCTGCTAATCAAAAGGTCAGCAGTTGGAATCCACCATCCACTCCTTGGAAACCCTATGGAGCAGTTCTGCCCTGTCCTATGTGATCGATTGCTATGAGTCGGATCAATTCAACAGTAGCATTTTTTTAAAAATATATTTACCATTCAGAAATTATGAATCAAATAAAAACTCTCAGAGCAATTGGATGTATATTTTATTTCTTTTGTATTTTGTTAATTTAACAAGTATTTAATTGATTCACTGCTCTGGGCTAAACATTATGCTAAGTGATAGATGTACTTTGAAATTAAACAGACCTGTTTTATGGAATTTATAATCTGGTGACGAATGCGAATAATAAAGGAGTAAATACATAAACAAGCATTTAGTTACAAATTATATAAACAGAATATACCAGTTGCCACTGAGTTGACTCTGACTCACTGTGACCCTATGTGTTTCAAAGTAGAATTGCGCTCTATAGGGTTTTTAATAGCTTGATCTTTTTTGAAGTAGATTGCCAGGCCTGAGGTGTCTCTAGGTGGATTTGAACCACCAGTTACAGAAGTGGTGAATAACAGAGGTGAGGTGGAATTTAACTTCTTGGTAGCCTATTTGGGAAGTCCTTTCTGAGGAAACGCTATTTCAGCTGAGGCTGGGAAGACTGTGGCTGTGAAAGGGAAAAGCCTGTACAAATACCAAGAGGATTTAAGTTTTCTTAAAAAAGAAATTTACTCCTTTGCAATAAAAAGGTAATTGCTTTCAGTTGCTTCCTTAATTATAAGAGAAACTAAATTTTAAACAATATTGCTTAGGATATAGGCAGCTATTTTCCTCTAAAAACCTCAAAGTTAATCATGTGTGGAAGTTAATTTCCCAAGTTTCCTTTAAAGCTACTATGGAATTCTCTGTATGTTTACATATGACCTTCATTAAGGCTAAGAATTTCTTCATTTAGACTTTGACTTTATTTGATGTTAATGTGCTACGTCAGCCTGTTTGCCAATACTTCAAGTCAAAGGGAGATAGCTGTTTTCTTTCTTCACTTGTGGGTTCCTGAATCTCTGAGCCATACTTAGGCGCATACAGGGAGGTATTCACACTCTTACTTAATCTGGATATTTTTGCAACTCATCAGACGTTCAGAGCCAGTGTATGGTTTGTTCTTCAGCTTCTTGAAAACACTGGGCAAGTTCAGAGTTATGGTCAAAATGTAAGCTTGGTCTCTTGACCTTGTGAGAAAAGATCAATTGCATTTTTTTTTTCATTATTTTTACTACATGGTCATTTTTAACATAAGAGTATTATCAGGTATAATGAATTGACCCAGTGATAAAGACTAGAGCTAATATTTGTGAATATTTTAAATTGTTGACTGGAATATCCTTCTGACCACCACCTCCTCCCTTCCTCACCTGCCACTCTCCCCCGCCCCCCCATTTAAACTTCTTTGATTTTCTTTTCTTGGATCTTGAGGCCCTTCCCTCCAGTAAAGGGTAGGCAAGTTGTGGTATTAAATACGATGATCAAAGTTGGCCTCATCTCGAAGGTAAGATTTGAGCAGACATTTGATATGAGGAAATTGGCTAAACTGGTATTTTAGGGAAGAGAGGTACAGGGAGAGGGAACAGCTAGGGCAAAGACCCTAGGATATGAGCACACCAGGTGTCTTGGTTTACTAGTGCTGTTATGACAGAAATGCTACAAGTGGGATGTCTAAAAAGAACATGAATTTATTTTCTCAGTTCAGGAGACTGAAAGTCCAAATCAGGATCTCATCCATGTTGATTCCTTCTGTGAGGCTCTCTTCTAGTTTCTGGTGTCTGTGGTGATCCTTGACATTCCTTGGCATCTGTCTTCCCCCAGTGTGTTTCTCTTTGTCTATTCTGTTCTTTTTATAACTCAGAAGTGAGTTACTCTGAGTGAGTTACTGTGGTATGACCTCATTAGCATAAAAAATCTCTTATTTGCAAACAGGGTCATATTTACAAGTACATGGGTTAGTCTTTCAACATGTATTTATTTGGGGACATAATTTGATCCAACATACCAGGAGTATTTGAGCACTGAATAGGGGCATAGTAGGAGAAAAGGCCAGATAGTTAATGAAGGGGACAGAGCATTGGGGCCTTACTATTCATTTTAAAGAATTTGTCTTTTACTTTGTGTACAACTAGGATTTATTAGTGTATTGAGGTGAGAAGTGATGTGAGCTGATTTGTCATTTGAAAGAATCACTGTGCTATGGTAAATACAGACTGTGGAGGTGGGAGCAAGTGTAGATACAATGCAAGAAGTTAGGAAGTTACTGCTGTAATGCAGGCAAGGGTTGATGGTGGCCACAGTGAAAGTGAGCACAAGGAGTCAGATTTTGAATATATTTTAAAGGTGGAGCCAACAGGATTTTCTACTGGACTGGAAGAGTTATATCAAAGAAAGGGAAGAGTCAAGAGAAGGTCAACATTTTCTCTCCTGAGGTGTTGCAAGGATGCAGTAGCAATCAACTGAATAAGCAAGTCAGTCTCGTAAACAGATTTGGGGTTGGGGAAAGATCAGGAGTTTTATCCTGGACATTAAGTTTGAGATTTTTTTCTTAGCCCATTGGAATATAGAGCATGCGGTTAGAAATACAAGTCTGGACAAGTCTCAGTTGGAGGTAATATATTAGGGAGTGTTCAGCAGAGAGGTGATATTAAAAGTCATGGGCTGAATGGAATTTTGCATTAACGAGTTCTAGTAATCTCTCAACAGACCACCATCTTGCAAATAACAACTATAAATTTGAGACAAAATACAAAAAATCAATTGGCTGACCCTTGAACCATACATGTGTGGGAAAAAAGAAGTGAACTATTCTTTGAGCTACCTACCAACAGAGAGGCAGAATTTGCTGTTTAAGTCCAAGTTAACTTTCTGATAAAACAAAAAATTCCGTGTTTTAGAGGAATAAAATATAGAATATAGAATCTCTACGACATAACATTTATGTGTTCTGGATACAATCTAAAATCACTCAACATATGAAGAATCAGGACAATGTTACCATTCTCAAGAGAAATAACAATCAATGGAGGCCAACCAAGAAATAATCTGGTTGTTTAGCAGACAAGGATTTAAAGCAGCTATTTTAACTGTGGAGCCCTGGTGGTGTAGTGGTTAAGAGTTACAGCTGCTAACCAAATATCGGCAGTTTGAATCTACCCGCTGCTCCTTGGAAACCCTATGGGGCAGTTCTACTCTGTCCTATAGGATCGCTGTGAGTCGAAATCTGCCTGCTGGTAGTGGGTTTTTGGTTTATTTTAACTGTGCTTACTGAGGTAAATATGCTTATAATGAGTGAAAAGGCAGGAAATCTCACTGGAAAGACATAAAATATAAGAAGAATCAAATAAAAACTCCAGAACTGAAAAAAAAAAAACAGTATCTAAAATAAAAAATTAACTGGTTAAGATTAATAGCAGAATGGAGACAACGAAAAAAAGTCAGTGAATTCAAAGCATGATCAATAGAAACTATCTAACCTGACAAACTAAAAGAAAAAAGGTTCAGAAATTTGAACAGATCTTTAAGCATTAGTGGACAATATCAAAAGGCCTATCAAACTATAATTGCAATCTAGAGAAAATCGTTTGAAGCAGCAATGGCTGGAAATTTATGTATAAATTTACAGATTCAAGGAGCTAGGAATAGCCAGAGCAAGGTAAATATATATCAAAGTATGCCTGGTCACATCATAGTCAAACCACTAACAACAAAGAAAAAGAGAAAATCTTGAAAGCAGCAAGACAAAAACAACTCATTATATTTAGGGGAACAATGATTCAAATAATTACTGACTTCAAATCAGAAACTACAGAGGACTGAAGATGGTGCAACAATGTCTTTAAAGTGTTAACATACCAGTTGCTGTCGAGTGGATTTCAACTCATTGCAAGCCCATGTGTGTCAGAGTAGAAGTGTGCTCTGTAGGGTTTTCAATGACTGATTTTTAGAAGTAGATCACTAGGCCTTTTTTCAAGGGGCCTCTGGGTAGACTTTAACCTTCAGCCTTTGGTTAGCAGCTGAGCTTGTTAACTGTTTGTACCAGGCAGGGTCTCCAAAGTGTTAATATAAAACCATGAGATTAGATAAGATCACCAAAGTAATAAATATAGATAAAGAAGAACTGAGGAACCAGCAAAGAAAACTGAGATGGAGTGACCAGAGAGACAGAAGGAAAACCAACAGTACAAGGTATCCTTGAAAATGTATCAGAGAGGAAGGGAAGCTCAGCTGTTTGAAATACTGCTGACAAGTAAGATTGGCAGAGAACTGGTCATTGGATTGAGCAACGTGGGAGTCAAAGATGATCTTGACAGGAACAGTTTTATTTTTTGTTGGTGTTGTTGAGAATATACACGCCAGAATATACACCAATTCAACAATTTCTACACGTACAATTCACTGACATCGATTACTTTCTTCAAGTTGTGCAACCATTCTCACCCTGCTTTTCCAAATTGTTCCCCCCCAATTAACATAAACTCACTGCCCTTACCCCCAGTTTCCTATCTCAACTTTTGAGTTGCTGTTGTCAGTTTGATCCCGTATAGATAGTTCTTAAAACGGCACAATGCTCAAGGCAGATATTCTTCACTAGTTAAGCTACACTATAGTTTTAAGAAGGTTTCAGAGGATATTTTTGGTTTGAGGTTTAAAGATTATCTCAGGGCAATAGTTTCAGGAGTTCATGCAGCCTTCATGGCTACAGAAAATCTGGATTCCATGATAGTTTGAAATTTTGTTCTACATTTTTTTCCTGTTGAACTGGATTCTTCTGGAGAATCTTTAATGAAAACTTTCAGTAATGATAGCTGGGCACCATCCGGCTCTTCTGGTCTCATGGCAAAGGGTGCAGTTGCGTGTGAAGGCAATTAGCCACACATTTCATTTCTTCCTGCTATTTCTGACTCCCCTTCTTCCTCTGTTGCTACAGGTGAATAAAGGCCAATTGTTGTGCCTTGGATGACCACCTGAAAGCTTTTAAAGATCCAAGAATTATGCAAAGAACTAGGAGGTAGAACAGGCGCACTAAACACAATGTTAGACCAATAAACTGGAATGTCCCAGGAGACCATGAACCTAAACCTTCAAACCAAGAAACCAAATCCCATGAGGTGTTTGATGGTACACAAGTAGCCTCAGCAGTTGCTCTTTTGTTGTTGTTGTTGTTGTTGTAAGTATATCTATCACACAACTTTTGCCAATTTTTTACAGGTGTACAACTTATTGACAGCAATTACATTAATCAGCTGTGCAACATTTCCCTTTTGATAGAGTGATGGGCTTAAAGATTGATTAGAGAAGATTTCGGAGAGAATGAGAGGAAAATAATTGGAAACAATAAGTAAAAGTGGCTCAAAGAATTTTGCTGCATAGACAGAAAAGAAATGAAGAGGACGGTGAGGTCATAGGGGAAGGTTTTGTTTCTTTTTGTCAACATTATAATTAGCATGATCCACAAAAGAGAAAAAAAAAAAAACTGACTACATAAGGAGAGATATAAGGAGAGAATTGTTCACGGTTATCAGGAAAAAACAAGGCAAAACAGCCAGGAAGAAGAAATTCGTAAACATGTACATGTGACTTGAATTCTCAAATCTCTGCTGTGCTGTGCAATGCCCTTTTCTTTCCAGACTTTACTATTTACACTTTGGTCATTTGACAATACAAAGATTTGAAATTTACATCAAAATTTATGTAAAATTCTGTGGCTTTACAGAGAATTATTTTTTCTTTGTGTTTTTAACTAATAGGCATTCCTCCAAATTATGAGCAGTATATAACTCAACAATTGACGTTATATGAATTGAAGTTATGTGAAAACTCAGAATGCTTTTTTCTAATATTATTGATGTATAAGGTAGTTTACCCTGGCCAGTCCATAAAATGCTATAAGTTTCTGAATTGTATTGTTAATTACTCTGGAAAGTTTCAGCTGCTCAGATTTTTATTTCTTTCGGAAAACTTATTCTCATTTCTAACCCAAGATTCTGAAACACATCTCGCATTATAAAGTGGGCCTGAGGGTGGGAGTGAAAACGTAGGCTCCCTACTCATGCTTCCTACCCTCATCTTCTAGCAGTGTGGGTAAGACTGGAAGGCTCTTATCGCACCAAGGATTGAAGCTGTGGGGTAATGGAGATCCTGGACATCTCATCAGCGAAAATTAATGAAGATCCAGGAGTCTCTACAGCTGTAGGGATGAGAAGGAAGTTTCAGCAGCTGGAGAATGGTGGTGAGTTCTTGGCCATGTGATTATTATATATAAGGGCATGTTAAAGCCTTTCTGTGCAGTGCTAGGCTATGTGTGCGTGTGCTAACATTTCTTTATATGCAAAAGTCTCGCTCATCTGCAAACCCAACATGGAAGCAATCGTAATAATGACTCTGAAGAACAAGAAGAAAAGGACAAAAACATTACCTCAAAAGATCTAAATAAAATGTTTCCCCATTTAAGGAAACAACCATAAATTGTTACCCTCTTATGATTAAGAGATAAATGACCATTAAAACAAAACAACAACTAAAAATACAGATTTATTTCAAGCATATATTTTAAATCATGTATAACGAAATCTATTTCCTATACATTCTGTATCTACAAAATTGTGCAGTGACATCGAGTACCTGTAATGAGAATGCTTAGAGCAGGAAAAAAAAAAAAAATCATCAATAGTTATATTATTTTCAGTATAGATTCAGTGCTATGTGTAAATGTTTGAACACTGGCAAACAATATAATTCTTAGGTAAAAAGAATGTTAACCAGAACTGCTCCCAATTATGGGGGTGCAGACTTAGGGTTGTTTTCTTAAATGAAGAAACATTTCATTTAGATATTTTGAAGCAATTTCTTTTCTTTTTTCAGGGTTATCATTATAAAAGGAAACCCTGGTGGCTTAGTGTTAAGAGCTATGGCTGCTAACGAAAAGGTTGACAGTTTGAATCCACCAGGTGCTCCTTGGAAACCATATGGGGCAGCTCTACTCTGCCCTATAGGATCGTTGTGAGTCAGAATTGACTCGAAGGCAATGGGTTTTTGGCATTATAACTGTTACCATTCATCAGTTTCTACCTATCTTGCAATATAAAGCTGATATTTTAAATACGCAGTGGACTTTAAGAAGTGGAGGTGCATTCACCTATTCCTAAGGGTATTGAAATGGCTTTAAACTTGCTGGGTGAAATATATTTTATCTCAAGTGCAGTAGGGAAGCACTTGAGTTCAAAAGGTTTAGAGTCATTGTAATTACTCCTCAGTGAGAGTAAGAAATACAGTTAAGTAATTTTCTCTTCTTGTATCAAAAGGAATGGGTGCACAGATGTACTGCCACGGGTTGTATTTAGGAGCACGATTAAGTGGATTAGGTACATCGACAGAAAGGAAACCTTTATATGAGACAGAGCGTACTCATCTAACACTATCTCTGAGGTTAAATTTAAGACTTACAGCATTCCTCCACTTAAGGGAAAAAAAAAAAACAAACAGTTGCACGCGGTTTATGAACACGTTTGTAGAACTAACTAAACTGTTCACAAACGATGTACTGATCCATTGGCATTGTTCCCCCAATAACAGTTGCTATTTCAAATTTTCTCATTTTTCAAGAACTGCACGGACACTCCGAAGCACCAAGGTCTCTTCTCTATGATCTCACTTTTCTCAGATATTGATGGTGCTGTGATCCACAGCTATTTGTTCAATTGTAACCTGTGGAGCTTTTTTTTAACCTCTTATAAACTTAAGTGCCAATCACCAGGCTGGATATAATTATGCTCTGGTGATTTCTTTGACTTTGAGGGCTAATGGATAGCCTCAGGTATTTAAATAACTGCTTGAAGTTTCTTAATTGGTACAAACTGTCTATAACAATTGCACTTTGTCTAGCATGCCACCTGAGCAGCTTTATCTTAGGTTTGTGTACTTATTTGATTGTGTTCAGTGGCACATGGTATTTATATGAGCCTTTGTCTTGCTGAATTGTATATGAGGTAATCATTCTAAGTCCTATGTTTGCATGCTGGACCAGCAAATAGTGCTCTATACTGAATTATGTCTTTTGCAAACATACTAAAATTTATGCATCCAAATTTTTTTTTCACATGTGAATTTATATGAGCACATATTTACTTTTCAATTAAAACTAATGTATCCATGTGAAATTCATGAAAGCTATACCAATGATCTAGTATTCAATTATAACAATTATTTTAAGAAAATTTTTTTTTTCATTTTCATTGCAGGATTTGTGTTGGCTTTACACCTTAAAAATATTCAGTGGTATTTGGATGAATAATCAGCTCAGACTATTTCCTTTCAGAATATGAGATTGTAAAATATATATTAACTATTGACCCAAATCATGATTAATGTAATGTAAATTATTGTAAGGGAAATCATGGGATGAACAGGAAAATGCCTTTTGGAATTTCTCATCCAGCATTAGCTTTAGCATCTTGGGTTTGAATTCTTGATCTGCACTGTGGCAAGTTGTGAAATGTCTTTGAGCAGCAGTTTACTCGTCTGTAACCATGAAGACTAGACTAGTTATGCTAGGTACTCAGCACCTCCTGATATTTCATGAGCATGCAATAAATGTCAGCTCATTATTAACTTGTAGTTATTATTCTTAGGGAAGACATATTGATTTTTAATTTCGCTTGGCTTTTAAGCAGAAATTATTTTTCCTGAACCAGATTTGGCTTTAAATGCCCTTGGATTATTTTCTCACAGTTCCAAATATGCCCTCAAGTATTAAGATCTGGTACCACTAAGACTCTCTATAAGAAAATTTGAGAGAATCTAAAAGAAATCAGGAGGGCACTGTTTATCGCTGTGTATGCATTTTGGTACGTTTGAAAAAAACGAAGACGTCTATAATCACTCACATATTATTATATTTTTATTTATTGCATTTTCTCCCTTGATAATAGAAGATTATATAAAACTGTGTAAGTAACTTCCATTAAACCTGTTGCCATCGAGTTGCTTCTGACTCATAGAAACCCTATAGGACAGAATAAATGCCCCAAAGAGTTTCCAAGGACCAGCTGATGGATTGAACTGCCGACCTTTTGGTTAGAAGCCGAACTCTGAACCACTAAACCACCAGGGTAAGTAACTAGGCATTAGTAATTCTAAATTACAGAACTTTGTCAACCTAGGTTGCTTATCCATATACTAGTATAAATATGTTATTTTGGTGGCAGTTTTTGTTTTAGTTTTTATTTGAAAAGAAGTGTGTGTGTGTTTATTTATTTTTAGTATTAGCTGTCACTGTGCTATAATAGGAGTCCCTGGTTGTTGCAAACAGTTAATGGGCTTGGTTGCTAACTGAAAGATTAGAAGTTTGAGTCCCTCCAGAGGTACCTCAGAAGAAAGGCCTGGCAATCTACTTCTGAAAAACCCTCTGTTGAAAACTCCATGGAGCACAGTTCTACTCTGATACATGTGAAACAATGTCACAGTAAACAATCTTCAAAACACACCACGGTATTAAATAAGTGTATGATGTTAGGGTTCTGCAAGGCCACTAAGAAATGCCTTAGATCTCAGAAGCATACATATACTCAGAACAGGAATATTAAGAAAAAACCAGAGCCATTTGCACACATCCTTCTCATTTTTAAAACGAAAAGAATATGACCCATGATTAAAAAATAAATCTGTAAAGAAATGACTTGCTACATCCATTAGTTTCTTGAAACAGGTTGATAATTTTGGTGGATATCACCCTGTTTCCAGGAACTAATGGATAGAGCATAGTCATTTTTGTAGAATATTCTTTTTTAGTGGCAACCACTGGTTGACTGCATGTGGCTCTGAGCTCTTGAAATTTGGCTCATGTTACTGAGAAAATGAATTTTAAATTTTATTTAGTATTGATTAATTTAAATTTACAGTTAAATAGCCACATGTAGCTCTGGATTACCACACCGGCTGCATCTCGAGCATGACTCCGGAATCGTGAGGCAGTTTCCTGTGTGGTTACATTCATGCCCTGGCCTGTTGCCCGAGTGCCTCGGAGTGGTACAACAACACGGACACGGCCAGAGAGCTTAACCAGAGACGATCACAAGACAACAGAATGGTAGCGGTGAGACTCAGATTTCCAAATGCCGTGTCCCAGTCTCAGAGTTCCCAATATAACTTAATTTCTGCCTTCCTTATGGTAAGTTATAAACTTGGTAAATAGTGATAAAGATATTTAACAACTGCGGTAACTAGGCTCTATAACTCTTTCTGCAATGTGGTGAAAAGTAATGGGAAAAGGGAGAATAAAAGAAAATTCTTATATCTAGTCTCTGCCTCTTGTCTCTCCAGTGTGTTTGTTGATAGAAACAGCCATAGTGTTCATAAGCATTATCCTTGGGGCTGGCTACAAATCACTAGTTGGTCTCATTATGTGAAAGCCATTGATTTGTGTAACAGAATTCCATCTGAGAAAGAATGACATTGATAGGTAAATTAAATAGGGCTATTTTTCAGGATTATGTGTAAAACAACTCCTTATTTTAATGGCAGTAAAGTCACATTACAATGAGTTACACAGGGTCCGTGATTTGGGGATCACAGGGCCATTGCACATAAATTACTAAACAAGCACCATCTAGAGACTGAGGCAAGAATCTTTTCATCTTCCTTTCACTTATTCCAGATTTTCTTTCCCTAAAACAAAAATCAAATAGCTAGTATATAAGAAGCAAATAAATGCAATATGCCTTTCAAAGTTACTATAATCACGACAGAACACAGAAGAAATTGCCAAGTAACAATTTCCGTTTTCCCATCCTAGATTTCACCATGGATCTCAATCGAAAAGTTTTCCCTATTATTAAGATTTATTTATACGATGACACAGAATAAGAAATTCTGATCTCTGGAATTTCTATAATAATAATTTCAACAGTGTTTCAGCAGGATTCACCTTTTAACATTTCATGGTTTTCAATTCCATGTGCTTAAGACTTTGTGGTAGAATTCTAGCAGATGATTACATTTTTACTAGAAATTGTTAAATAGCCTCAAGTTCCATTAAAAAGGTATTCTGGAAATTAACAAGTAGCAAGCTGTTAACTATTTGTAGGGACTCCCCTTGCTTAAAAAAAACTCTGATGTTGTTAATATTCTGGTGATCCACGTGAAATAATTTCTCTGTCACCAATTTTCCTTGTGAAAAGGACAAACGCACTGAACTTTAAATGTTTATATCTGTTGAACTTACAAAGAAGGCATGTGCTTTTTATTTCCTAGAGACATTGTTTTAAAATCCTCTGTTTAATTGTTCTTCTCTGAGCTTGAGTAATAATTATAGGTTCATATTCCTCAAATCGGGCAGAAAACAACAGGAATAATAGCAAAAGAGATTCTGAGTTTAGAAGAACTGAGCATAAAACTGAATTCAAAGCTAAGCGCGTTTATTGGGTGCCCAAATGACCCAAACTGGGTATCTATATGGATTCAATGTACTGGTTCCTTTTTTGATATTCAACTTCTTTTTATCTACATAGGTAACCTATTAATATAAAACTGACATTTAAACTCACCGTTGCCCATTCTGTTGGAAAGCTCTCCGTTCAGAACTACAGGAAACAAGAGCAATCTCACACATGCCTCATAATAAATTAATAACGAAGGGAGAGATGGCATTACCACGTTGTAAATTACACAGCAAGTCGTAGGTGATTTCCTCAGTACCTTAAATACCTAGGACATTTCACTACTTGGCAGCAGTCGAAAATGCATATTAATTGCACACTCCTGTCCATGTCTGAAATAACAGGAGAATGTCAGGAATATACTAACTCTGGTTTCCTTTTGAATATCATATTTTAATTTCTTTTATGTTTAATCTTTTCAGCCGTGCTGAAGGACTTGGAAGACGTTGATTAAAGCATTTCCTCTGATTAATTATATTTTGGCTTTCAACTGTTTTATTTTCAAATCAAGTGCACACACATTGTCTGGATTATATGAGCATCTGCTCTTCCCATTCTCTGCAAATATTTATATAAATCTTATTGCCACCCTGCTCCCTCCAAGCTTTCACTGCTTAGCTCATCCTGATTGCGTCTCCTCATGAAGCCATCTTCAGGATATGGAAACGTAAATAAAACAGACTAACAGCCTACATTTCAGGGATATTTCTCTGCATGACTTGCCATATCACTAATGTTTCTCGAGTCTCAGAATTCATTCAGAAATCACAGGGTTTCTCCTCCTCTACTTTCTTTAATTACACATCTGATTATTATTAACAGGAAAACTATTTTGGATATAAATGCTAGGCCCTTATCAAGAGGACATACTAATTTGTATGCAAGGCCTATGAAATTAATATGACTGAAAATTTAGAATTGAGTTGGAGTTTTAAAGGTGAGGTTTGAATGTTGAATGCCACCTGTCATGGATTGAATTATGTCCCCCCAAAATCTGTGTATCAACTTGGTTAGGCCATGTGTGGTTGTCTGTCATAGTAATTTTATGTTGAGAGGATTAGGGTGGGATTGTAACATCCCCCTTACTCAGGTCACCTCCTTGATCCAAGATAAAGGGAGTTTCCCTGGGGTGTGACCTGCACCAACTTTTATCTCTCAAGAGATAAAAGGAAAGAGAAGCAAGTGGAGAGTTGAGGCCCTAATACCACCAAGAAAGCAGCAGCAGGAGCAGAATGAGTCCTTTGGACATGGGGTGCCTGTACCTGAGAAACTCCTTGACCAGGGGAAGATTGAGGACAAGGACCTTCCTCCAGAGCTGACAGAGAGAAAGCCTTCCCCTGGAGCCAACACCCTGAATTTGGACTTGTAACCTATTAGACTGTGAGAGAATAAATTTCTCTTCGTTAAAGCCATCCACTTGTGATATTTCTGTTATGGCAGCACTGGATGACTAAGACACCCCTTACATATTTTTTTTCCTCTTACTATCCTTAAAATTTCTTTCCTTCTTTACCTATTTCTCTATGGGCTAAGAAAATATATAAAGATAATACCTCTGCACAGGGATGGAAGGCTAGTACTTCCTATAAAGATCATCCTTCACCTGGGTGTCCTTAACTAATCATGGCTTTCATATAGGAACAGTACTTTAATCTGGGATCATAGCTTTATTTCATGCTTTGATACAGAGCAAGAGACATCAATTTAACTTCATTTTACAAATTGTCCTTTGACCATGTAGTTTCTATAGACAGAATGATTTTTTTTTGATAGTAAATTTCTAAGGCTGAGAATTTCTGTTCTTGCAGCTTTATGTAATTATGTTCAAAGGGGTTTGAATTAAAATGGAACAGATGTGTCCATCTTTAATTATGGTGTAACAAATTGTGTTACTCGAAGGCTTTATTAAGTGAAACGCTTGTCTTTATGTAGTAATGGGTCAGACAGTTTTAAAATGATATCAGTGAGCACAGTGTATGGCCTATTCCACTTGGAATAGGCCAAAAAGACTGTTGAAACTCACAGGACTTGCAGTTAGAAGAAAAAATGGATAAGATGCATGTTTGTTTTTCATTCCAAGTTAAGTCAAAACAATGGTTAGAAACAAAGAATGTTATGTCACTTAATAAGACAGAAAGAAGTAACATTTGACTTTGCAGTTTCATGTAAGGACTACTGGGAATATTCAACTCTCTATACTGGAAAACTCATAGCAACCCTATAAGCACAGAGTAGAACTGTCCCATAGAGTTTCCAAGGAGTACCTGGCGGATTTGAACTGCTGACCTCTTGGTTAGCAGCCTTAGCACTTAACCAGTACCCCACTAGGGTCGCTATGAGTCAGAATCAACATGACGGCAGTGAATTTGATCATACTGGAAAATATCATTTTAAGTTTTTCCCTAAACCCCACTGTGTTCTTTTGTTAGATACTCTCAATGATACTTGAATGGCCAGGAAAGGCCTTTTTTTTTTTTTTTTTTGCATCCCTTCTAGATCAGTAAACAATCTCCTTTTTAATACTGGCTGGCAGCTACTGCCAACCAAAAAATCCAAACCCGTTGCTGTCGAGTCAATTCTGACTCATCGCGACCCTATAGGACAGAGTAGAACTGTCCCATAGAGTTTCCAAGGAGCACCTGGAGGATTCAAACTGTCAAGCTTTTGGTTAGCAGCAGTAGCTCTTAGCCCCCATGCCACAAGGGTTTCTGGCAGGTACTTAGAGAACCAAAAATAGTAAGAAGAGTATGGATAAGCATGAAGCCTGTGACATACCCCCCATTCCAGGGTTTCCATTTCCTCGAGTAGAGCCACAGTTTCAATTTTGTGCTTCTGGACATCTCCAACTTTTTATGCTTTTTCATCCCTCTAACCCAATCTGTTGCAATTTTCTTTCCCTCAATTTTTTCCTGGCACATTCTCTCTGCTTCATTGTCATCTCTGCCCTAATCCAGGCTCCATTTCCTTCCATCCAGATTATTGCAATAGCCTTTCTAATGGATTTTCTTGACCCATTCTCTTCTCTTTCCATTTCTTCATTCATTGCCAACTGGATCTACAATAATAGTTTTGCTATGATACTCTCCTTTTAAAAATACTGTGATAGATTAAAGTTATCTATTGTAAGAAGCCCTGCTTTTTGGTCTGCTATTCAGGATCGTTCAAAATCTCTAAACTCTTTTTTTCACTGTTTCTCAATAAGGAAAGTGATATGATCTTCGTTTTACAAAGAGCTTTCATTTCCAGTAACTAAACACAGCTTCCTCCAGGCAGGGTTCTTCACTGCATCCCAACATGCCTTTATTCTCACCTCCATCCCCTTTCTTCTGCCTGGTAGCTGTTCTGTTCTCACTAAAACCTTCCGTGTTCTTGAAAGGCCAGATTTTCCAAGATGCCTTTTTTTTTTCTTTTCACTTTTTCCTTTCTCTGAGCTATCAATTCAGTTTTAGTTCACACCCTGATTGTTTTCCAAACTGGTTTTGACTCCTAATATAGATATTAATCTCCTTATGACACAAGGTTTTATTCCTATAATGACTCAGCTGTAAGTATGAATTGATTGATTGACATGCTTTTTTGGGGGAATCATTGCTAGACTATCTTCTAGTTCATTAGGATGGATGAGGGGCAGAAAGATGAGATAGGCAAAAGAGAAAATTTGGGAAAGCATATTTTATTTTATTGCAATGTTCATAAAATTGTTGGCCTTAAGGGAACAATGCATTAAATTCAAAGATGAGAGAAAAAAAAGTAAACTTCACAGAGCTGTATCAAACACCAGATGTTGAAAGAAAATCTTACCAGACTAGCCTTCTTTAGCTTTCATCCCTAAAAGACTAATTACAACTAAAAAGTCAAAATAAACAGAAAATATAGAAGATACTAAGCGAGAATGTGGGGTATAGATTTCAAACCAGAAGACAGTCTCAGGGAGTCATTGTTGATGCATTTCTTCACTATCCAAGGCTGCTGCTCTAGATACTTAGACTCACACAAGCATCTATTGATCTGTGCCCTTTACTTTCCCCTCTTTCCCCCAGATGGATGTGCACTCACATTTTCCTGACCAATGGAGTGGACACAGTTTTATTTTCTGGGTCAGTCAAAGCAGCAGAGTAGGCAGCATAGTTTAATACTCCCTCCTGGTCAAAAAGCTAATCCTAAACACAGAACTTTAGGTTCTAAGGACTAAGAACACCTTTAACTCTGATGAGTTAAAAGTGAGACAAAGACTACAACTGAGTTACTTATTTAATATTAGAAAATGAAGAAATGTTGGTTGATCATTGGGTTTGCTTGGATCACTAAGTATTTTTATGACTTGAACATATACAGCAATATAGAATTTGTTTCCTTATCCTTTAATCATCAATTCAAGGAATATAAACCTCATCTCTATCAAAAAGTCTAGAGAAGAGATGAAAATTAAAGGTAATCCACCAGAGAGGGATGTTACAAATGAATGCCATCTTATTAGGCAGATGCATCTGTTATTGTAGATTGAATAACTACATGCAAAGTGGAAATAGCTTCAAAGCAGACGCTGATTTTTTTTTGTTTTGTTTTTATAATTTTGAAATTATTACAATGTTTATTGTAGAAAATTTGGAAGGAGAGAAAACCACAAAACCAAAAATTACCTTTAATACCATCCTACCACCTATTGGTAACTGCAGTTTATGTGTTGGTGAACATCCTACCAGGAAGTTGTTTTGTAAGATGGACATTTTTCCATTACGAAAATCATGTCACATTATATACTATTTAATAAAAAAATTAAGAATATATACTCTTTTCCCATGTCAAATAATATTATAGTATACTAAACATTTTATGGGGCCCTGGTGGCACAGTGGTTAAGAGGTATGGCTGCTAACCAAAAGGATGACAGTTGGAATTCACCAGCCACTCCTTGGAAACCCCATGGGGCAGTTCTACTCTGTCCTATAGGGTTGCTATGAATCAGAATCAACTTGATGGAGATGGAGTTTTTAAACCTTTTACACACTGATGTAAAGCAATGCTAAATGTAAGCCAATTCCCTGCCTTCCCTATTGGAAGGCCAAATTATTGAGTAACCCTGGTTAGGGCTAGATACATTTAAAGTCACACATTTCAATTGTTATGAATTGAATTGTACCCCCTAAAAATGTGTCAACTTGGCTAGGCCATGATTCTCAGCACTGTGTTGTTGTCCACCATTTTGTGATCTGATGTTATTATCCTGTGCATTGCAAACCCTAACCTCTATGATGTTAATGAGGCAGGATTAGAGGTAATTATGTTCATGAGGAAGGACTTAATCTACAGGATTAGGTTGCATCTTGAGTCAATCTCTTTTGTGATAGAAAACAGAGAATTGAGCAGAGAGGAGAGGGACCTCGTACTACCAAGAAAGATCTGGGAGCAGAGTGTATTCTTTGGAGCCAGGGTCCCTGTGCTGAGAAGCTCCTAGACTAGGGGAAAACTGATGACAGGGACCTTCCAACGGAACTGACAGAGAGAAAAAGTCTTCCCCAGATGCTGGCACCCTGAATTCGGACTTCTAGCCTCCTAGGTTGAGAGAGACTAAATTTCTGTTTCTTAAAGCCATCCACTTGTGGTATTTTTGTTTTAGCAGCACTAAATATAAAAAATCTGTGCACTAGATAACTAAAAAAACATTAACAACTATTAAATTTATTTTAAAATGTAGCTTTTTTTTAGTCCTAAAGTCCATGGAAAGTGGTTAATTTTTCATCACTGGAGGCATTCTTTTGAGTCACCAATTTTCAGAGTCCATCAACTCTACCTCCATTTAATTTATTTGAAATACTGCAACTTTTGTATCTGTTTATAATGCTGTTACTGGAAATTTTATTCTAAGCCAAAAATATTCATTTACATAACATTAAGACATTAGTATTTTTGTTAATCTTTATATGATAGCTATTTGTCTTATTGCTTTTAAAAGTGACCTCATTTACAATATCTAACACTTGAAATTGTGTGATCAGACTCCAGGAATAGTTATTAAATATATATTAAGTTTCAATAATTCCATTTTTACTGTTTCAGTCATATTAACTTTCTCTGCAAATATGTATGTGTATATATATACACGCATAGATACGTACACAAACACATGCCTGAAACTACCATTGATGAAGCTGATTTTAAGTTAACGTGTTCACTCAACCCTGCAAATTTATTCATAACAAAGCAATTGAAAACACACTCTTTGAAAAGATTTTTTTAACTAACTCACTCTTTTCAGAGGGGTTATTGTGGGGAAAATAAATTTACCTTATATTTAAAAAGATAAATTATAGCAAAGGAGATAGCAGGGTCATATGAAACATGCATTTGAGCATGGATCTGAGGACTTTTGCTGCTGTTGTTAACACTAAACAAAAGCTTTTTATATGCCAAATTAGATAATTAGAAAAACTTCTATAAAGAATTTTGGATATGAAGGAGGGCTTAAGGATGATCGTTTTATTTTGAAAATGAAGAAATTTTGGGACTGAAGGTGTAAATGATCTTCTGATGTTCCACAGACGTTTAGAAGGTGGCTTAAAATTAAGTAGGTTTCCTAGTAGTCAGATTATTCTTTACTCAACACCATGTGGACTTTCGTATAGAACTAAATTGTCCTATATTTGATCCAGAAAGTTAGAGATGCACTCAAAGTACTGATTCTAATAAATTTTACCAACCTAATAAACTCTATCTCAGGACAATTTCCCTTGAAGTTTCTCTTAAGAAATTCTATACTATTTGTTGTTTAGGACAATGAGAATAAACTCCTCTACCCTTTCTCTTAAAAAATACTGTCCTTTCATATCTGAAAGGACACTGCTTCTTCTTTCATACTTTCTCATTTTGGAAAAATTATTTAGATGAGCTGAGCTGAAACTTTCTTACCTAGACTTTAAGTCTTTCATTCCACTGGATTTTGAAAAGGTATTCATTCCTTTACTCATTCAACAAACTTGTACTTACTGAGTCAACTGCTACTTGGCACTGAAACACTTTACTAGGCACCAGGGAAATAACTGTGAAAAAAGGAAATTTGTTCTAGTCATTACAGCTATTCGTAAATATACCAGTGCTTCTCTTTCTAGGTCTAGGGTATGATCGGGTTGCATTTCTCTGCCTCCATGCAGTTAGATACGACTTTACTTGCTTGTCACACATTTATTTGCTTGTACCTGAGTCTACAGGGTTCTTTCTGCCCTACCATGAAAGCTTGTGTCAAGATAGAGCCTCTGACAGCCTTGGTCCCTAAGTGACCACAATAAACAGAGCTGTTCTCTTGGCCAATGTTGGATATGTGGGATGAGGGTGTTAAACTACTGAGTTGTTACCATACCTTATCTTCACCTATCTTGACTAATGTAAGGGCCTTGCTTTCAAGATCCTCTTAATTTAATGGCATGATATAGTACACAATTTTAAAAACACATTTAAATCATATCTATTATAAAAATAAGCATATATATGATGGAAAGACTGAGGAAAAAAAATTCTGAAGTTAATAAGAGATTTTCAGGCACAGGAATAGGATAGCCATGAGTTAAAATCTTGACACCACTATCTTTTAGTTATATGTAAGGTATTAAACTCTTTAAGCCTTACTTCCTGTATTATTTACTATAGGTAATAGTAGTCTGTACTTCACAGAGTGGTTGTAATAATTAGATAAGTTGGATAATAAGCACTTAATCAAAGAGAGCTGTTATAACTATTCTCTAAATCTGCTTGTGGTATGAAATTAGTAATTCTTGTCTGGCAAAGATTCATGTAAGAACTGCTACTAAGCACAGTTCTGAAAGTTAAAGAGTTGTGTAGATAACTGGGAAAAAAGATATTTCAGGCAGAAGCAGGAGCAAATAGGTTAGGTGAGGAATCATTATGCATAGAGTACAAGTTAGTAGTTCAAAGTGAATCTGGGAAAGTAGGCAAGAACTGAGAGAAAAAATATCTACCTACCATGACTACCATGACTAGTTAGTAGTTGTTACCCAGAGATTACAGGAGAAGCACTAAAGACTTTTAAGATCAAGCAAACATTTTAGAAAGATCATTAAAGCAGAAGACTGGGAAAAGGATTAGAGGAAAACATGAGATTGGAAATGGATCTGTAATGGTGTGACTGAAGTCTTCCAGGAGGGAAATCTGGGAGTATAATGCATCGATTACATCATAACTCATAACTCATAACTGAAAACATGGATGTGTGTGACTTCACAAAGAAGGGGCTGTTGATGTCAGCACTGGGAATAGAAACCTAGGTATCGCTAATATTCAAAAGGCTACACATGAAGCTAAGTGTTCCTGAGGGGGTAAGAAGGACAGGGAGGAGGAAAAATACAGGAAGCGGAAGCCTTGGCTATCATGGACGCCAAGGTAGTGGAGAATGTGAACAGGGGATGATCAACAGTGTGGAACATGGCAGAAATGCAAAGTAAGCTAATGTCTTCAGAGTGTTTATTTCTTTAAGAATTAAGATAAAATTGTATATTTGTGTTGGAGGATTTTGTATATTCATGGAAACTAAAGCCAGATTACAATGGTAAATGGAGGGTGTGGAGGATGGTGGAAGTAGAATGAGTGAGCATAGACTACAGTTTGAAGAAGTTTAACTGTCAAAAATAGAGAAAAAATGGAGACACAGAGTGACAATAGTTTTTATATTTAAGATGGGAGAGACTTGAACATATAAGTACTCTGGAGAGAAGGAATTAATGGTGTCTCTTTCAGACCCAGGCAACTGGAGACCCTTCCTCTCACTGTACTTTAAATACAACTTCTAGCCATATCTGTACCTAAGGCAAGGAATAGTTTCAAGGAACACGCCCTTCAGAACGACTTCAGAATTCTGGGCCCAAATATCCCTGTTCACACTTTCAAAGCCATCATAGACTTTACCCCTAAATTTTTCCTCCTGTGGTTGTGGACTGTTGGGATGTTCACCCTTAGGCCTTGGGAGGTGAGCATGGAATAACTGTTGTGAACAAGGAAAGGTGAATGTGGAAACTGCACAGACTCTGAGGGTTCTAGATTCAAACTTGACCTACCAGGTCATTATAAAGCTATATTTTTCAACATGAGATAGTAAAGCACATTTTAATAAGTTGTTAACTTGATTGAATTATTTTTGACAGCTTTGATATATAATTGACGTATAATCTGTACATATACAAACAGTACAATTTAATAAGTTTTGACATATGTATATACCATGCAAAATTTCATAGTGGTATGTTTTACATTAAGGTTTATGATCCATTTCAAGTTAATTTTTGTATATGGTAAAAGGTATAGACCAAATTTCATGTCCATTTGTTGAAAAGATAATCCTTTTCCACACAATGTCTGTTACATATTTTGTCAAAAGTGGCTGTCTATATGTATAAGAAACTCTTGTTGGACTCTCTAAACAGTTTCATTGATCTACAAAGCTATTTCAAAAACAATACCACACCATCTTGGTTACTGTAGCTTTGTAAATCTTGAAATCAGGTAGTGCTAGCTCTCAAACTTTATTCTTTTTCAACATTGTTTTGGCTATTTTAGGTCCTTTGTATTTCCATACAAAATTTAAGAAGTGGCTTGTCAGTTTCTACAAAATGCTTGTCTGAATTTTGATTGTGATTGCACTAAATATACAGATAAATATTGGTAGAAATGATGTTTTTAAAAAATTAATCTTCTACTCTTGAAGAAGTATATCTCCACTTATTTACATCTTTTAATTATTGATTAGCAATGTTTTATAGTTTTCATTGTACATGTACTCATCTCTTTTCTAAGATTTATTCCTAAGAATTTCATATTATTTGACACCATTTTAAATGGTTGGCAGTTTGAATCCACCAGCTGCTCCTTGGAAACCCTATGAGGCAGTTCTACCCTGTTGAGTTGGAATTGACTCGACAGCAATGGATTTGGTTTTGGTATTTTAAAAATTTTAGTTTCCTATTCTATATGTTGACCTTGTGTCTGGAAATCTTGATAAGCTCACTTATTACTTCTAGTAGTTTTTTGGTAGATTCCATCAGACTTTCTATACAGATGATTATGTCAACTGTAAATAAATAAAGGTTTTTTTTTTCCCCTCAGTATGGATTCTTTTTTTTTTTTTCTTCTTGCATGATAACAGTGGCTAAAACCACCAGTACACTGTTGAATAGAGGTGGTGAGAGTGGACATCATTGTTGTTGTTTCTGACCTTAGGAGTAAAGCATTCTGCCATCTGCCATTGTATTAATTATCTAGTGCTAGCTTTTTTTTTTTTTTTTTACTAAAACAGCAATATCACAAGTGGATAGCTTTAACAAACGGAAATTTGTTTTCTCACAGTTTAGGAGACTCGAAGTCCAAATTCAGGGTGCTGGTTCTAGGGAAAGGCTTCCTTTCTCTGTTGGCTCTGGAGGAAGGTCCTTGTCTATTCTGAACTTCTGCTCCTGGGCAATCTTCATGGGGCTTGGCGACCCTCTTCCCCTATCTCTGCTCTGCTGGCTTGTTTAAAGTCTTTTATATCTCAAAAGAGATCGATTAAAAATACACCCTACACTAATCCTGCCTCATTAACATAACAAAGACAACTCATTCCCAAATGGGATTATAAACACAGGGATAGAGGTTAGAATTTAAAACACATATTTTGGGGGACACGATTCAACCCATAACATCCCACACTTTGCCCTGCCACCCCAAATTTCATGTCCTTGTGACATGCAAAACCCTTCCACCCTATCACATCACCCCAAAAGTCTTAAATCCACCCCAAATCCAAAATTTCATCTTCTGAATCATCTATATCAAATATGGGCGAGACTTTAGGAACATTCCATCCTGGGACAAAATACCCCTTCTTTTGTGAACCTATGAAATCTAGATTACAAGTTATCTCTTTCCAAAATACAATGGTGAAACAAGTACAAAGTCGGCCTTTCCATTACAAGTGGGAGAAATTGGAGGGAAAGAAGGAATAACAGACATCAAGAAAGTCCAAAACCTAGCAGAACAGTTTATGCTAGCTTTCAAGGCTTGAAATAATCCTCTGTTCTTTGAGTCCATCTGGGCAATGACCCTTCACTACAGACCTGAATGTTGGCTATGCTGTCTGGATTTTGGGTGGAGGCCCCTTGGCCCAGCGCTTCAGCTCCACCTTCTAGGCCCACTGGTATGGCAACTCTGCTTCTTTGGTTTCAGGTGGTCTCATTTTCCTAGTCCATCTGAATGGCGACCCCACCACCTCAGCAGGCTCCATTCTTCTGCCCCTTGGGTATAGCCGTCCTGCCCCCTGCTTTGGGTGGTGGCCCTACCTCCTGCCACTTGTGAATGGCAGCCTAACACTCTGGAACTGAGTTGGTGAAGATCTGTCTCTTTGAAACCTAGGAGGCTGTGGCCCCATCCTTTGAAACCCAGCAGGCTGTGGTTCCACCCTTTGAAATTGTTTGCTGTGGGCCTTCCAACAGTTCTGCTGATCTCTGAGCTGCTCCAGAGATGATACTTTTCTTTTCTTGGAGGACTACAGATGTAACTCCTTTGGCTTGTCTCCTGTGTGTAGAATTCCAAGAGGCAGACAGCTTTTCTCTCCTTTTGTCCTATCCCTTTCCCCCTTGGTCTAAGCTGATGGGTTTTCTGCTGTGGTAGGTAGTTAGATCCATCAGCCACAGGCTTAATCTCTTTAACTAAAGAGTGTGTAGCCATATCCTTGGTGAAAATTCTATGACATGTGTCCTTAGTTTGTAAAACAGAATTTTCCAAGTCTTTAAGTTTTCTTTTCGCTTTGCACAGTTTGTGTTTAAGTCCATCTCTTCCTTGTCACATTTTACTTTAAGTAGCAGGGAGAAACTTCACGGCCCCTGTAAGATCTTGCTTAGAAATCTCCTTAGCTAAGTATCCAAGTTCATCACTTACAAGTCTTACCTTCCACCAAACATTTGAGCATAATTCAAACAAGTTCTTTGCCACTGCATAAAAGCACTGCCCTTCTTCTAGTGTCTGATCATGTGCTCATCATTTTCATTTTGAGTCTCACCAGACGCACATTTAATATCCACATTTCAAACAACATTCTGCTGCTGGCTCCATATGTATTCTCTAACACGATAGAAATTTTTTCTATAGTTTTCCTTACTTCCTTCTGAGCTTTCATCAGAATCACCTTTGATGGCCATAATTCTACAAACAGTCTTTTCAAAGCAATCTAGGCTTATACTATTGTTGTTGTTGTTAGGTGCCATCGAGTCACTTCCAACTCAGAGCAACCCTATGCACAACAGAACGAAACACTGCCCAGTCCTGCACCATCCTTACAATCGTTGTTATGCTTGAGCTCATTGTTGCAGCCACTGTGTCAATCCACCTTGTTGAGGGTCTTCCTCTTTTCCGCTGACGCTGTACTCTGCCAAGCATGATGTCCTTCTCCAGGGACTGATCCCTCCTGACAACATGTCCAAAGTATGTAAGACTCAGTCTCGCCATCCTTGCTTCTAAGGAGCATTCTGGTTGTACTTCTTCTCAGACAGATTTGTTCGTTCTTTTGGCAGTCCATAGTATATTCAATATTCTTTGCCAACACCACAATTCAAAGGCATCAACTCTTCTTCGATCTTCCTTATTCATTGTCCAGCTTTCACATGCATATGAAGTGACTGAAAATACCATGGCTTGGGTCAGGCGCACCTTAGTCTTCAGGGTGACATCTTTGCTCTTCAACACTTTGAAGAGGTCCTTTGCAGCAGATTTACCCAATGCAATGCATCTTTTGATTTCTTGACTGCTGCTTCCATGGCTGTTGATTGTGGATCCAAGTAAAACGAAACCCTTGACAACGTCAATCTTTTCTCCGTTTATCATGATGTTGCTCATTGGTCCAGTTGTGAGGCTTTTTGTTTTGTTTATGTTGAGGTGTAATCCATACTGAAGGCTGTGGTCTTTGATCTTCATTAATAAGTGCTTCAAGTCCTCTTCA
This sequence comes from Elephas maximus indicus, assembly GCF_024166365.1. Lineage (NCBI taxonomy): Eukaryota > Metazoa > Chordata > Mammalia > Proboscidea > Elephantidae > Elephas > Elephas maximus. The sequence continues at coordinate 61,042,510 of NC_064836.1, forward strand.
CTTTCAGCAAGCAAGGTTGTGTCATCTGCATCACGCAGGTTGTTAATGAGTCTTCCTCCAATCTTGATGCCCCATTCTTTTTCATATAGTCCAGCTTCTCATATTATTTGTTCAGCATACAGATTAAATAGGTATGGTGAAAGAATACAACCCTGACGCACATCTTTCCTGACTTTAAACCAATCAGTATCCCCTTGTTCTGTCCAAACAGCTGCCTCTTGATCTATGTAAAGGTTCCTCATGAGCACAATTAAGTGTTCTGGAATTCCCACTCTTTGCAATGTTATCCATAGTTTGTTATGATCCACACAGTCAAATGCCTTTGCATAATCAATAAAACACAGGTAAACATCCTTCTGGTATTCTCTGCTTTCAGCCAGAATCCATCTGACATCAGCAATGATATGCCTGGTTCAACATCCTCTTCTGAAACTGGCCCGTATTTCTGGCAGTTCCCAGTTGATATACTGCTGCAGCCATTTTTGAATGATCTTCAGCAAAATTTTGCTTGCATGTGATATTAATGATATTGTTCTATAATTTCCACATTTGGTTGGATCACCTTTCTTGGGAATAGGCATCAATATGGATCTCTTCCAATCAGTTGGCCAGGAAGCTCTCTTCCATATTTCTTGGCATAGATGAGTGAGCACCTCCAGCGCTGCATCTGTTGAAACATCTCAATTGATATTCCATCAATTCCTGGAGACTTGTTTTTCACCAATGCCTTCAGAGCAGCTTGGACTTCTTTCCTCAGCACCATCAGGTCCTGATCATATGCCACCTCTTGAAATGGTTGAATATCGACTAATTCTTTTTGGTATAATGAGTCTGTGTAGTCCCTCCATCTTCTTTTGATGCTTCCTGTGTCGTTTAATATTTTCCGCATAGAATCCTTCACTATTGCAACTCGAGGCTTGAATTTTTTCTTCAGTTCTTTCAGCTTGAGAAATGCCGAGCATGTTCTTCCCTTTTGGTTTTCCATCTCCAGCTCTTTGCACATGTCATTATAATACTTTATTTTGTCTTCTCGAGAGGCCCTTTGAAATCTTCCGTTCAGTTCTTTTACTTCATCAATTCTTCCTTTTACTGTAGTGGCTTGACACTCAAGAGCAAGTTTCAGAGTCTCCTCTGACATCCATCTTTGTCTTTTCTTTCTTTCCTGTCTTTTCAATGACCTCTTGCTTTCTTCATGGATGATGTCCTCGACGTCATTCCACAACTCGTCTGGCCTGCAGTCACTAGTGTTCAATGTGTCAAATCTATTCTTGAGATGGTCTCTAAATTCAGGTGGGATATACTCAAGGTCATATTTTGGCTCTCACGGACTTGCTCTAATTTTCTTCAGTTTCAGCTTGAACACACATGTGAGTAATTGATGGTCTGTTCCACAGTTGGCCCCTGGCCTTGTTCTGACTGATGATATTGAGCTTTTCCATCATCTCTTTCCACAGATGTAGTCAATTTGATTTCTGTGTGTTCCATCTGGTGAGGTCCATGTGTATAGTTGCCGTTTATGTTGGTGAAAGAAGGTATTTGCAATGAAGAAGTCGTTGGTCTTGCAAAATTCTATTGTTCAATCTCCAGCATTTTTTCTATCACCAAGGCCATATTTTCCAACCACTGATCCTTCTTTGTTTCCAACTTTCGCATTCCAAGCGTCAGTAATTTTCAGTGCATCTTGATTGCATGTTGGATCAATTTCAGACTGCAGCAGCTGATAAAAATCTTCTATTTCTTCATCTTTGGCCCTACTGGCTGGTGTGTAAATTTGAATAAGAGTCGTATTAACTGGTCTTCCTTGTAGGCCTGTGGGTATTATCCTATCACTGACAGCATTGTACTTCAGGATAGATCTTGAAACATTCTTTTTGACTATGAATGCAATACTATTCCTCTTTGAGTTGTCATTCCCAGCATAGTAGATTATATGATTGTCTGACTCAAAATGGCAAATACCAGTCCATTTCAGCTCACTAATGCCTAGGATATCAATGTTTATGCGTTCCATTTCATTTTTGATGATTTCCAATTTTCCTAGATTCATACTTCGTACATTCCAGGTTCCGATTATTAATGAATGTTTGCAGCTGTTTCTTCTCATTTTGAGTCGTTCCACATCAGTGAATGAAGGTCCTGAAAGCTTTACTCCATTTACACCATTAAGGTCGACTCTACTTTGAGGAGGCAGCTTTTTCCCAGTCATCTTTTGAGTGCCTTCCAACCTGGGGGGCTCATCTTTCAGCACTATATCAGACAATGTTCTGCCTCTATTCATAAGGTTTTCACTGGCTAATGCTTTTCAGAAGTAGACTGCTGGGTCCTTCGTCTGTCTTAGACTGGAAGCTCAGCTGAAACCTGTCCTCCATGGGTGATCCTGCTGGCATCTGAATACAGGTGGCATAGCTTTCAGCATCACAGCAACACGCAAGCCCCCCCAGTACGACAAACTGACAGACACGTGGGGGGCTTTTACTATTAAGAACGTTAAAACTCTTCTAGCCTGTACCCATTACCCAATTCCAAAACTGCGTCCACGTTTTAAGTATCTGTTAGAGCAGCACTGCATTTTTCTGGTGCCAAATTCTTAGTTATCTAGTGCTTCTTTAATAGAAATATCGCAAGTGAATGGCTTTAACAAACAGAAATTTATTTCCTATAATTTCATGTAATTTAGGAAGCTGGAAGTCCAAATTGAGGGTGCCGGTTCTAGGGGAATGCTTTCTTTCTCTGTTGGCTCTGGAAGAAGGCCCTTGACTCTTCTGAGCTTCTGCTTCTGGGCAATCTTCATGGGCCTTGGAATCTCTCTCCCCCCATCTTTGCTCTGCTGGCTTGTTTAATCTCTTTTATATCTCAGAAGAGATTTACTCAAGATACACCCTACACTAATCCTGCCTCCTTAACATAACAAAGACAACGTATTCCCAAATGGGATGATAACCACAGGGATAGGGGTTAAGTTTTAAAACACATGTTTTGAGGGACACTATTCAACAGCCATTAAGGATTAAGTTAGCAGTAGATTTAAAATGTTTCATTATTATGCTTTTAACATTTGTAAAATTGTAATCCAATATCGGTAATTTGTGTCTTCTTTTTTTTTTCTTTTTACTTATCAGTCTGGCTTGAGTCATCAATTTTACTGATTTCCTATATCAAATTAATTAGTAATGTTTTTCAAAATATTGTATTTTTGCTGATATTCTGTTTACTTCTTGTATCACTTATTCAGAGAGGGTCATTGAAATCTCAGATTATAATCATAGGATTTTCTGTTTCTTCTTGTAATTCTTAGTTATTGCTTCTTGTATTTTGAAGTGTTGCTATTATGGGCATAAGCATTGCAATGCTATGTGTTCACAATGAATCCTCCTTTGTCATTATTCATTACCTTTGGTAATATGGTTTGCTCTGAAATCTTAGTCTACCCTTAATATAGCCACTTTTATCTTTCTTTTAACTCCTGTTAGCATAGTGTATCTTTTTCCATCCTTTTTCTTTTAACCTGTTAATATTTTTATGTATAAAGTGCATTTCTTTTTGGGTCCTGCTTTTTTTTAATCTAATATGAAAATCTCGCCATTTTAACTGGGATGTTTAGTCTATTTACATTTAATGTGATTACTGATATAGTTATTTTTAAGTCTATCTTTTTTCTATTTGTATTCTCTTTGTCACATCTGTTCTTTAGCTTCTTCTTTTTTTCTTTTTTGCCAACTTTTTAAGATTTTCATGATTTTATCATCTTTGCTGGCTTTCTCTAGCCATAACTGTTTTTTTTTTTTTCTTTTAATTTTAGTGGTTGCTTTAGGGTTTATGTTATGCATTCTTATCCTTTGTAGTGTACCTCCAAGGGATATTATTCCATTTCATATACTGAATAATTACATTATAATAGTATGTTTCCACCTCTCCTCTTGGCCATTGTGCAGTTGTTTTCATACATTTTACTTTTATAAATATTGTAAACTGAAGAATATATTGGTTTTATTTTTGTTAAAACATTCAATGATCTTTTAAGGATATTTAAAAATTAGAACAAAATATTATGTTTATTCATATATGTACATTTTCTTGTTTTATTCATTCCTTTGTGTAGATGTAGATTTCCTTATAGAATCATTTTCCGGATCTACTGTTGATAAACCAATTCAATTTTTGTATGTATGAAAATATATTTATTTTGCCTTCATCTTTGAAAGATATTTTCACTACGTGTTTTTTCTAGGTTGACAGTTTTTTTTTCTTTCAGTACTTTAAAGATATTACTCCTTCTTGATTTCTCCCTTGTATAATTTCCTATGAAAAGTCTGCTGCCATCCCTATCTTTGTGCCTCTGTATATAATGTGTCTTTTTCTCCAGCTGCTTTTATGATGTTATCTTTACCACTGGTTGACCAATTTGATTTGATGTGTCATGGTGTAGTTCTGTTCATGTTCCTATTGCTTTAATTTTGCTACTATTCTTGGACTTGTGGTTTTACATTCATATCAACTTGTAAATTTTAGACATTATTCCTTAAATTATTTTCTAATACTCCCTTCTTTGGTGACTCTAATTACATGTATAATGGTTTGCTTGAAGTTGTCTGCAACTAATCAATGCTCTTTAATATTTTTTTTTGTTTGTTTCGGTTTTAGTGGTTTCTATTGTTATGTCCTCAAGTTTAGTGATATTTCTTCTTCAATATCTAAAAAAAAAATTTTTTTTTTCATTAATTCCTTTCAGCGTCTCTTTCATCTCAGACATTGTAGTTTTCATTTCTAGAAATTGAAGTTTTTTTTTTGTCTGTCATGTCTTTGCTTATTTTTTAAATGCAACTTAATATAGTTTTTATAACTGTTCTGGTGCCCTTCTCTATAAGTTCTAACTCCTGTGTGGGTTTCATTTTATTGATTATTCTTTCCATTATGGGTCTTTTTTTGTTTTTTTTTTTGCTTCTTTGCATGCCTTTAATAATCTTTGGGTACAATACATTGTAAATTTATCTATAACTTTCACGTTTTCAAGTGCTGGGTATCTCTTGTATTCCTATAAGTATTCTTGAACTTTGATCCAGGATATAGTTGTTAGTCAGAAATATTTTGATTCTTTCTGATTTTTCTTTTATGATTTGTTAGCTGAGACCAGTTTAGTGCTCAGCCCAGTGATAGTTTTTCCTCACTACCGAGGCAAAACCTTCCTGATCTTCTATCTAATTACCTGCAGAGGAAGAGTCGTTTGGGTGATGGTGAATCTACCATGGTCAGCAGAAGTAAACTTGAAGTAAATATAATTACAGTTGAAGTGACTTAAGAACCTTAAAGCAGGATTTTGAATAATTCTAGCTTATGGGGCATTAAAATCAATCAACCATGTTACTAGCTGAACTTGAGGTGGAGGTGAGGACTAGCAAAATTTTATTTTTATACTTTGTGTTACTGGACGGCTTTCTTTAGGTCTTTAGGAAAATTCATATAGTTGAAGAATCACAGACTCTAACATTGGACACCTCATCTTATTGACTAAGAAGGGTTTCTAGGCACTCACCGTGCCAGCAGACAATCTAATGAATGTACTCGTTCTTCTGGTATGCAGTACCTGTCAACACATCTGGAGTAACCTGGTTCTCAGTTAAAGAACATGTATTCCTTCTCAAGGAAATGTCTTGATGCTATTGTTTGGGTCTTAATCTCTATTCAGTGATCATTTTGGCTCCATTGATCAGGTACTTAGCCAGAGTCAGAAAGAAACTCCATTATCTTCTAAGAGTAGGGTCATCTAAAATAAAGTTTCCTTCTATCCTGGGGGACTTCACTAGAATGAGTATACACTGAAAGGCCAAAGTCTATGAGAACCCTGAGTTTCTTGGCTGTTGATTTAGTGTTTGTCTGGTAATCTCACGGAGTATCAGCTCTTCAGTTTCATCTTAATGTATGAAAACGTATTATTTATTTTTTTTAACAGTCTTTATTAAGGGGCTTGAGTAATCTATAAATTATCTGACAGGGATTGAAGGGAAAAATGGTGCCAATTTCAGCCTAAGAAAGAAGACCAACATGGATACTATACCATGTGCACTGAGATTATAATGTGAAAATCAGACCAAATGTTACTGCCCTTTGGCAGTACTCTCTTTCGTATGATTTTAGTAGTGTGGGTTTCCTGCTCTGGAGCATTTGGGACTTGGTGGAGGAATTTAAACTCTAGCACTTTGAGGTCCCAGAGTTGTGCCAGGTTGTGGATTTCCATTTGCTGCCAGTTCTATGATTAAAATGCTTCAGGGCATATCGGAAACAAGGCAGCTTTGGCGTTCCAGCTCAGTCAGTTTGTGTAATGGTTAAGCCACAGTTGTATGTGGGTATCATGTTGTCATCATGTTCTGGAGCGAGTTGACTAAAACCCAAATGAGACAGTGAAGGCATAAAATCAACCTATAAGTCAAACTAGGAAAGAGAAATTTATTTTCCTAAAAGATTTGAAGTTTTCACGTCAGCAAGTCCTAAAATGTGGTTTGTAAATGAGTTTTAAAGTTGAAAACAAAATATTTTATTTCCTTAAGGGATATTTGTGCGTCCCCATAACATTTACATTTTTAATGGCGAATGAATACATACAGAGTATTTTTAATTGGACTGTTAAAGTGATCACCATTTTCTAGGATTAAGAAAGCGAAGTAGAGAGTGGTTATATTGAAGAAGTGAGAGGCAGAGTAAGGGGTGAAGTGTGTAATTGGTGTCAATACAAGAAACAATGGAATGTTTCTTGAAGAGGGGGATAATTAATATTGTGAGTCAAAGAGTTCTTTTCAGAAACTTAGCTTATGCCTGAGGCTGCTTCCTTGTTATCATTACGAGGAAATTCCTAATCATAGGATGGAATAGAAAAAGAAACCAAGTTAAAAAGAATCAAATAGTTTCTGGAGAAACTGACACTTCATTTGTGAGCAGGACTTTGGAACTGTTCTGCTCCTGTTGGAACTCATGCTGAGAATTTGCATTTCCATCCCAGATGTACTGAATTAGAATCTACATTTTAACAAGATCCTCAGGTAATAAAATTTGAGAGCTACTGTTAAACCCTGGTGGTGTAGTGGTTAAGAGCTATGGCTGAAAACCAAAAGGTTGGCAGTTGGAATCCACCAGGCACTCCTTGGAAACCGTATAGGGCAGTTCTACTCTGTCCTATAGGGTCGCTATGAGTTGGAGTTGCCATCCAGTCAATGCTGACTCAGCTCTACTAGTGGTTCTCAAAATTTATCCTTAACCAGTAGCATTAACTGAGGATCTTGTTATAAAGTAGATTTTAATTAACTTGTTAGAAATGCAAATACTCAGCTGGGGTATTAACCAGAACAATCCAGTTCGAAACTCTGTTTGCCAGTGTCCTCGGAGTGTCTTAACTGTGGATGGGGACACTAGACGTTTAAACTTGGGATACAGGGGTGTCATAGGGACAAAGGCGGGGAGTGAAGAAAGGATGCAATGAAGATAGTATTTGAACCTAGAGGCTTGGATGAGCTGAGTTTTATTTTCCATGTATTTTTGTCCTAAAAACAAAAAAAAAAAGCAAACCCAGTGCCATCGAGTCGATTCCGACTCACAGCGACCCTATAGGACAGAGTAGAACTGCCCCATAGAGTTTCCAAGGAGTGCCTGGCGGATTCGAACTGCCAGCCCTTATGCTTAGCAGCTGTAGCACTTAACCACTACGTCTCCAAGGTTTCCAAAGCCCTTATAATCAAGATCAACAGAGCTCCAAAGCTTTTAGAAATATGAACTAAAAGAAGTTAAAGTTCTAACAGAATTTCACATTTCATACTTATATTTCCTCGATAGTCAGAAATCTGTGTGTTTAAAACTGACCTATGACTTTGTTGCAGATGGTGCTTGGAAAACAGATCTCTAAGCCAGAAAAGGTTAATGAAAACCTTTCACACTAACAAAAAGTACCCTGTACTTTCTATCACTCAGAAATAGTTCATTTGATGCTACTGAACACTGAAGAAATAAAGACTTTCTGCATTATCTAAATCATTTGTTTTGTTCTCTGGGCATCTGAGCTGGTGCTAATTTGCAAAGACTGGTTGAATAAACCTCATTTGGATAGCATTTAATAAAAATTCAACTCTTTTGACTAATGGTAAGATGATAGCATTTGGTTCTTCTCCCAAGTAAACAGATTGGTTTCCAGGAATTTCAGTGATGGAAAAATGACCCTTAAACCTATTTGTCAAGTGGAAGACACTGTTATGCTGTGAAAACTCATATATGAATACTTTAGAGAGTAAAAATCTCCAAGGAATTATGAGGAGCAAAAGATTACGAACTAAACAATATGGACTTCAGGTGATGTTATTGACATTTTCTATTATAAGTTAACTAGTTTTTTAGTATAAATTTGGAGAATTTCTATTCTGATGAAGAATGAGCTTCTTTTTAAAAACTCTTTCCAGTCAAATTAAGACCTTTCTGTTATTTTCCATTTAAACATTTGTTGAGGGCTGTTGTTGATTGATTTGCATCCTCCCAAAATATGTGTTGAAATTCTAACATCTGTACCTGTGGAAGTAATCCCATTTGGGAAAAACAGGTTTTTTGTTTTTTTGTTAAGTTAATAAGGTCATATCAGCATAGGGTGTGTCCTAAAAATAGTCACTTCTGAGTTAAAAAAAAAAAAAAAAGCAGATTATACACAGAAACCAGAAAGCAGAAATGGGGGATGATAAATGACATGTGAAGATCGCCAAGGAACAATGCCAGAAGATGAAATAAACAAGAATCTTCCCCTAGCACCAACAGTGAGAGCCTTCCCCTAGAGCTAATGCCCTGAATTTGGACTTCTAGCCTCCTAAACTTTGAGAAAATAACTTTCTGTTCCTGAAGGCCATCCACTTGTGGTATTTCTATTACAGTGGCATTAAATAACTAAAACAAGGGCCTATTAGCTGTTAGGTCCCCCTCTAATCACTGAGGATACAATAGTGAACAAGACAGAGTGTGTGCCCTCAAGGAATTTACATTCTTACTGGGAAAGATGATAAAAAAAGAAATATATATATATTGTAAGGGGGGGGTGGGTGGGGGGATATTTAAGATATTGTTAATTTGAATAACAGTAGTATTAACTGGTCTTCCTTGTAGGCAGATGAATATTATCCTATCACTGACAGCATTGTACTTCAGGATAGATCTTGAAATGTTCTTTTTGATGATGCATGTCATGCCATTCCTCTCCAATTTGCCATTCCTGGCATAGTAAATCATATGATTGTCTCATTCAAAATGGCCAATAACAGTCCATTTCGGCTCACTAATCTCTAGGATAATGATCTTTATGTGTTTCATTTCATTTTTGACGACTTCCAATTTTCCTAGATTCATGCTCTGTACATTGTGTTCCAATTATTAATTAATGTTTGCAACTGTTTCTTCTCAGTTTGAGTCATATCACATCAACAAATTAAGGTCCCAAAAGCTTTACTCCATCCACATCATTAAGGTCAACTCTACTTTGAGGAGTCAGCTCTTCCCCAGTCTTATTTTGAGTGCCTTCCAACCCGAGGGGCTCATCTTCTGGTGTTATATCAGACAGTGTTCCATTGCTATTCATAAGGTTTTCACTGGCTGATTTTTTCAGAAGTAGATCACCAGGTCCTTCTTCTAGTCTGTCTTAGTCTGGAAGCTCTGCTGAAACTTGTATATCATGGATGACCCTATTTGAAATACTGGTGGCATAGCTTCCAACATTATTGCGGCATCCAAGCCACCACAGTAAAACAAATTGAGATCTTTACCAACTTCTGCAGTCTGAAACTGATTGAACATGCAATCAAGATGCACTAATTACTGGTGATAGGAATAAGAAAGTTGGAAACAAAGAAGAAGGATCAAGAGTTGGAAAATATGGCCTTGGTGACAGAAAAAACCCTGGAGATCACAAGACAGCATTTTGAAAGACCAACAACTTATTCATTACAAATACCACATTTTTTACTCAACAGAAATGGTGAATATACATGTGGACCTCACTAGGTGGAAAATACAGGAACCAAATTGACTATACTTGTGAAAAAAGATGATGAAAAATCTCAACATTGTCAGTCAGAACAAGGCCGGGGGCAACTGCAGAACAGAGCATCAATTGTTCATATGCAAGTTCAAGTTGAAACTGAAGAAAATTAAAACAAGTCCATGATGGCCAAAATATGACCTTGAGTATATTCCACCTGAATTTGGAGACATTCTCAAGAATAGATCTGATGCATTGAACACTAATGATCAGATGAATTGTGGGATGAAATCAAGGACATCACACATGAAGAAAGCGAAAGGCCATTAAAAGACAGTGAAGACAGAAAAGGCCAAAATGGATGTCAGAAGAGACTAAAATTTGCTCTTGGACATCAAGTAGCTAAAACAAATGGAAAAAAAATGATGAAATAAAAGAGCTGAACAGAAGATTTGAAAGGGTGGCTCAAGAAGACAAAGTAAAATATTATAATGAAATGTGCAAAGATCTGGAGTTAGAAAGCCAAAAGGGAAGAATATACTTGGCATTTCTCACGATGAAAGAACTGAAGAAAAAATTCAAGCCTCAAGTTGCAATATTGAAGGATTATATGGGCAAAATATCGAACAACACAGGAAGCATCAAAAGAAGATGGAAAGAATACACAGAGTCACTGTACCAAAAAGAACTGCTCAAAGTTCAGCCGTTTAAGGAGGTGGCATTTGATCAAGAACCAATGGTACTGAAGGAAGGAGTCCAAGATGTACTGAAAGTATTGGTGAGAAACAAGGCTCCAGAATTAAGATGTTTCAACAAACAGATGCAGCGCTGGAGGTGCTCACTTGTCTATGCCAAGAAATTTGGAAGATAGATACCTGCCAAGTCAACTGGAAGAGATTTGTATCCCTTCAAAAGAGAGATGATCAAACAGAATAGGGAATTATTAAACAATATCATTAATATCATACACAAGTGAAATTTTGGCTGAAGATAATTTTAAAATGGTTGCAACAGCACATCGACAGGGAACTGTCAGAAATTCAAGCCGGATTCAGAAGAGGATGTGGAAAGAGGGATATCATTGGCGATGTCAGATGGATCCTGTCTGAAAGCAGAGAATACCAGAAACATGTTTACCTGTGTTTTATTGACTATGCAAAGGCATTTGATGGAGTGGATCATAACAAATTATGGATAACATTGGGAGGAGTGTGAATTCCAGAACACTTAATTGTGCTCATGAGGAACTTGCACATAGACCAAGAAGCAGTTGTTTGAACAGAACATGAGGCTACTGCATGGGCTAAAATCAAGAAAGGTGTGAGTCAGGGTTGGACCATTTCGCCACAATCTGTATGCTGAGCAAGTAATCTGAGGAGCCGGACTACATGAAGAAGAATTCCTCATCAGGACTCGAGGAAGATTCATTAACAACCAGCGATATGCAGATAATACAACCTTGCTTGCTGTAAGTGAAGAGGCCTTGAAGCACTAACTGATGAAGATCAAAGTTACAGCCTACGGTATGGATTACACCTGAACATAATGAAAACAAAAACCTTCACAACTGGACCAATAAGTGACATCATGATAAACGGAGAAAATAATGAAGTTGTCAAAAATTTCATGTTACTTGGATCTACAGTCAAGCAGCAATCAGGAATTCAAATGACTTATTGCATTGGGCAAATCTGCTGTAAAAGATTGCTTCAAACAGTTGAAAAGCAAAGATGTCACTTTGAGGACTAAGGTGTGCCTGACCCAAGCTATGATATTTTCATTAGCCTCATATGCATTCAAAAGCTGGACAATGAATAAGGAATACCAAAGAAGAATTTATGCCTTTGAATTATGGTGTTGGCAAAGAATAATGAATATAGCATGAACTGTCAGAAGAATGAACAAGTCTGTCTAGGAAAATGTATAGCCAGAAACTTCCTTGGAAGGGAAGATGGCAAGACTTTGTCTCACATACTTTGGACATGTTATCAGGAGGGATCATTCCCTGCAGAAGAACATCACACTTAATAAGATAGAAAAAAAAAAAAAAAGATAGAGGATTAGCAAAAAAGAGGAAGACTGTCATTGAGATGGCTGGACAAAGTGGCTGCAAAAATGGGCTCAAACATAGCAGTAATTGTGGGGGTGTTGCAGTACTGGTCAGTGTTTCATTTTGTTGTCCATAGAGTTGCGGTGAGTTTGAGCTAACTCAATGGCACCTAACAACCACAACATATAATATCCCATAGTGATAAGTTAAAAGGAGAAAATAAGGACATTTGGTTACAGAAGGAGAAGCTACGTCAGCTAGGGTGTTTAGGGAACCTGAAGACGTTGTGTTTGAAGCAGGATATGAATGATAAATTATGGTCTGGGGAAAGAAACTTTTGAAAAAGGAGAAATAATATTTGAAAAGGATTTAAGGCAGGAACCAGCTTGATATTTTTTTGGAATCGAAAGAAGGCTAGTGAGCCTTACTTCACGTGACACAGAAACAAAATGTTTGCAATGAGTTTAATTAATTAGAGTATGTTTTGACTCACATAACTAGAAATGCAAATATCAGGTCGTTTTCAGGGTTGTTTGATCCAGTCATCAAGAACCTAGATTTTTTTTTTCTTCTTTCCATTTTTCTCCCTAATGTGTTTGCGTTAACCTTTGAGTTGCACTTTTACGGATCAGCTCACTTTGTGGCTGTAGGATGGATGCAGCAGCTTCCATATCCAAGTTCACAGAGCAAGAACATTGTTAATTCCTGAATACCTTTTAGAAGATTGGGGAGGAAATTTCTCAGAGGATCTCTAAACCTCTCCTCACGTGTTACCAACCCAATTCTTCCAATGACCAATTCAGAATTAATCACTGGTGCGCAGATGAGAACTACCCTTAGGCAAATCAGATCCACATCTAGGTTTGTCTGGAAGGTGAGCAACCCGATATTCCTCATATTCCTGAGACACGTAGCCTGTGTGGAATGAACAAGGACATGAAAAAATGAATCATGATTCTTTCAGCAGGAAGGGGGTGGGGGAAACTGTTGGTTAGACAACTAATATTGCCTGACAACAGCTGGACATTTAGGCAGAGGTTGGATTATGCAGCATCTTTTAAGATATTATATTGAATTTGAATAATGTTTTAGTTGAAGGAAAAGCAATGCTTGGATTTTTAAGAGAGAGGGATATAAGATTTGATTTATGTGTTTAGTCGATCACTGATAATGGACATTGTGACAAGTCCAGGCAATGTTTCCTGCAGAAAACAATTACAAAAACCGGAAAATAATCAAAAACACTAATTTTAAGGCACTGGAAACTGACCAAAGGCAGGCAGAAGCTTGAGAAGTTATTCCTGAAAGATTGTTACTGCGAGAGGTAGAAACTGCAACTTTGTGGCTTTCTTGCCAAACCTCAGCTGGATATTTGAGGGAAATTCTAGAAGCAGGAACACCACAAAGCGCTGAAATCCAAAATTTGAGTATAAACTTTCCCAAATCCCTCACTAACCAGTAAAAGTTACATGTGTGCAGGGGACATAGGGAGGCTGGTGAAAAAATGGGGAGAAAATAGAGGCAGAAAGACAGAATTGCTTCTGGTGAGATGTGGAATTTTGTTATGCCTTTGATTGAGTCCACTCACAGCATGAGTGGCAGAAAACAGAAGCCCAATAGATTAATGCTTCAGAAGAAATACTAATTGGAAATTAAACAATACATTTTTAAATAAACCTATACATATATAGGATCCTGAGCTCTGGTGGTCCAGTGGTTAAAGCACTCGGCTGCTAACCAGAAGGTCTGTGGTTTGAACCCACAGGCTACTCCGTGGGAGAATGATGTGGCTTTCTGCTTCTGTAAAGATTACAGCCTTGGAAACCCTATGTGGCAGGTCTACTCTGTCCTGTAGGGTTGGCCCCTGGTTTTTTGGTTTCATATACAGTGTTGCTATGAGTCGGAATCAACTGGTGGCACCAGGTTTTATAGGTAAAAGTAGAAATGAAATAATGTTAGAAAATATTTTGAACTGAATGAAATTTAAAGCATATCAAAATACATAAGATGTAGTTAAAGCGGTGTGTAGAGGCAAACTTGTACCAGTAAATGTTTCTCTTACAAAAGAAGAAAGAATGAAAATCAGTGATCTAAGCTTAAAAAAAGAAAAGGAAATTAAATACAATATAAGTATGAAGAAAAAAATAATAAATTTAAGAGTGGAAATTACTGAAATAAAAATATCATAAATCAAATAGCAAGACCTCAGTTAACCCAAAAGTTGATTCTTTGAAAAGATAAGAACAATAATAAACATCTATCTCAACTGATCAAGCAAAAATTAGAGAACACGAATTACCAGTATTAGGAATGAAAGAAGGGATATGGTTGGTACAGATGTTACATATAAAATCTAATAGAAGATTATAAACAAGTTTATCCCCCCAAAATTGAACAATTTAATGAAATGGACAAAATCCTTGGAAGACAAAAACCACAAAAAAATTCAAGATAAAATAGAAAACCTGAATAGCCCTATATCAATAAAAAATGGACTATTGAATTTGTAATTTAAAATCTTTTCACCAAGCAACTCTAGACCCGTATGATTTCTTTGGTAAATTCTATTAAACATTTAAGAAATAAATAATACTAGTTCTATACCCATTATTTTAGAAAACCATTACTTAGGCTGCTGAGGGGAAAATAGATTACAGAGGAGCAAGAGTTGAAACAAGGAGACCATTAAAATAGTAAATATTGAATTGATGACATTAAAAAAAATTTTTTTAATGTCCATTTTGAAGATAGAATTGATAAGACTCTCCAAGTTTTGATAGATTTGGGATATACAAGAAGACTAGTCAAAATAGTGCCTTAGATTTTGCCCTGAGCTGTTAAGTAAATGAGAGAGTTATTAACTACAATGGGGAAGGCTTGAGAGAAGTATATTGGGAGTGAGGCAGAAATTAAGAATTACAGTTTGTATGTGTTCAGTTAGAGATGCTTCTGAGCTATCCAATCGGATTGCCAAATGGGCAACTGATAGAATGATCTTGTGCTCAGAGGAGCTGCCCAGGTTGAAGATACGAATTTGGGAGTCATCAGCATATAAAAAAGTTTTGCCAAGGAACTGGATAAAATCATCTAGGCAATGAGTATAGGTGGAGAAGAGAAGACTACTATGGACAGATTGCTAAGTTCCACCAATGTTTAGAAGCATATATGAACAAGCATGTACAGAAAATGAAGTGACTCTATGTAATTCAATATTCTCATTTCTCTACATCTTTTCCCAATTTTTTTTTTTTTTTATACCACAAACACTCTAAACTTCACTCCTGACACTTAGATTCTCTCAGGTAAACATGCCTTCTGTTCTGAGTACAATGGCCACCCTGTCCTATTCCTTTTCCTTTTGAGGCCTTTACAATTGCTGTTTTCTTTTTCAGGAGCACTCCTTTCATTGGTTTTCCCACAGTGGCTTCAATTACATTCAGATATCACATCATATTATCCTGACTGATTCTTTCCTGGCTGACCAAAAAAACTACCACCTCAATCACTCTCAATCCCATTACCCCAAACCCATTGTTGTCGAGTTGATTCCAACTCATACTGAAGCTACAGGGTAGCGTAGAACTGCCCCAAGGGTTTCCAAGGCTGTAATCTTTATGAGTTGGAATCAACTCTATGGCAGCGGGCTTGGTTTTTTGGGTTAATCTTTACGGAAGCAGACTGCCACATCCTTCTGCCGTGGAACAGCTGGTGGGCTCCAATCGCCCACCTTCTGGTTAATTGTCAAGCATTTAACCACTGTGCCACCAGGGTTCCTTCAGTATCCCATCGTTGTGTTGTTGTTAGGTGCCGTCGAGTCGGTTCCGACTCATAGCGACCCTATGCACAATAGAACGAAACACAGCCCAGTCCTGCGCCATCCTTACAATTGTTAACATGCTTGAGTTCATTGTTGCAGCCACTGTGTCTATCCACCTTGTTGAGGGTCTTCCTCTTTTCCGCTGACCCTGTACTCTGCCAAGCATGATGTCCTTCTCCAGGGACTGATCCCTACTGACAACATGTCCAAAGTATGTAAGACGCAGTCTCGCCATCCTTGCCTCTAAGGAGCATTCTGGCCGCACTTCCTCCAGGACAGATTTGTTTGTTCTTTTGCCAGTCCATGGTATATTCAATATTCTTCGCTAACACCACAATTCAAAGGGGTCAACTCTTCTTCGGTCTTCCTTATTCATTATCTAGCTTTCACATGCATATGATGTGATTGAAAATACCATGGCTTGGTTCAGGTGCAACTTAGTTCTCAAAGTGACATCTTTGCTTTTCAACACTTTAAAGAGGTCTTTTGCAGCAGATTTGCCCAATGCAATGTGTCTTTTGATTTCTTGACTGCAGCTTCCATACATGTTCATTGTGCCTTTGGATAGTCCATAAAACACAGGTAAACATCCTTCTGGTATTCTCTGCTTTCAGCCAGGATCCATCTGACATCAGCAATGATATCCCTGGTTCCATGTCCTCTTCTGAAACCAGCCTGAATTTCTGGCAGTTCCATGTCGATATACTGCTGCAGCCATTTTTGAATGATCTTCAGCAAAATTTTGCTTGCATGTGATATTAATGATATTGTTCTATAATTTCCACATTCAGTTGGATCACCTTTCTTGGGAATAGGCATAAATATGGATCTCTTCCAGTCAGTTGGCCAGGAAGCTATCTTCCATATTTCTTGGCATAGATGAGTGAGTACCTCCAGTGCTGCATCTGTTTGTTGAAACATCTCAATTGATATTCCATCAATTCCTGGAGCCTTGTTTTTTGCCAATGCCTTCAGAGCAGCTTGGACTTCCTTCAGTGCCATCGGTTCCTGATCATATGCCACCTCTTGAAATGGTTGAATATCGACTACTTCTTTTTGGTATAATGAGTCTGTGTATTCCTTCCATCTTCTTTTGATGCTTCCTGTGTCGTTCAATATTTTCCCCATGGAATCCTTTATTATTGCAACTCGAGGCTTGAATTTTTTCTTCAGTTCTTTCAGCTTGAGAAACGCCGATCGTGTTCTTCCCTTTTGGTTTTCCCTCTCCAGCTCTTTGCACATGTCATATAATACTTTACTTTGTCTTCTTGAGAGGCCCTTTGAAATCTTCTGTTCAGTTCTTTTACTTCATCAATTCTTCCTTTTGCTTTAGCTGCTCGACACTCAAGAGCAAGTTTCAGAGTCTCCTCTGACATCCATCTTGGTCTTTTCTTTCTTTCCTGTCTTTTCAATGACCTCTTGCTTTCTTCATGGATGATGTCCTCGATGTCATTCCACAACTCGTCTGGCCTGCGGTCACTAGTGTTCAATGCATCAAATCTATTCTTGAGATGGTCTCTAAATTCAGGTGGGATATACTCAAGGTCATATTTTGGCTCTCATGGACTTGCTCTGATTTTCTCCAGTTTCAGCTTGAACATGCATGTAAGCAATTGATGGCCTGTTCCACAGTCGGCCCCTGGCCTTGTTCTGACTGATGATATTGAGCTTTTCCATCATCTCTTTCCACAGATGTAGTCAATTTGATTTCTGTGTGTTCCATTTGGTGAGGTCCATGTGCATAGTTGCTGTTTATGTTGGTGAAAGAAAGTATTTGCAATGAAGAAGTCGTTGGTCTTGCAAAATTCTATCATTCGATCTCTGGCATTTTTTCTATCACCAAGGCCATATTTTCCAACCACTGATCCTTCTTCTTTGTTTCCAACTTTCACATTCCAATTGCCAGTAATTACCAATGTATCTTGATTGCATGTTGGATCAATTTCAGACTGCAGCAGCTGATAAAAATCTTCTATTTCTTCATCTTTGGTCCTAGTGGTTGGTGCGTAAATTTGAATAATAGTCGTATTAACTGGTCTTCCTTGTAGGCGTATGAGTATTATCCTATCACTGACGGCATTGTACTTCAGGATAGATCTTGAAACATTCTTTTTGATGATGAATGCAACACCATTCCTCTATGAGTTGTCATTCCCAGCATAGTAGACTATATGATTGTCTGATTCAAAATGGCCAATACCTGTCCATTTCAGCTCACTGATGCCTAAAAAAAAAAAAAAAAAGCCTAGGATATTGATATTTATGCATTCCATTTCATTTTTGACGATTTCCAGTTTTCCTAGATTCATACTTTCTGCATTCCAGGTTCCAATTATTAATGGATGTTTGCAGCTGTTTCTTCTCATTTTGAGTCATGCCACCTCAGGAAATGAAGGTCCCGAAACCTTTACTCCATTCACGTCATTAAGGTAGACTCTACTTTGAGGGAGCAGCTCTTTCCCAGTCATCTTTTGAGTGCCTTCCAACCTGGGGGGCTCATCTCCCAGCACTATATCAGGCAATGTTCTGCTGCTTTTCATAAGGTTTTCACTGGCTAATGCTTTTCAGAAGTAGACTGCCGCATCCTTCTTCCTAATCTGTCTTAGTCTGGAAGCTCAGCTGAAACCTATCCTCCATGGGTGATCCTGCTGGTATCTGAATACCGGTGGCATAGCTTCCAGCATCACAGCAACACACAAGCCCCCATAGTACGACAAACTGACAGACACGTGGGGATCAGTATGCCATAGCCTATAAGTTTTTTCCATAATACAGTTTATTATTTAAAATTATCTTTTTCATTAATTGCCATTTTATTTTTTTTTCCTACTTTGTCCTATTTCTAAATATTAGGGTGCTCCAAGATTTAGCCTCAGCCTTATTTTGTTTCTTCATTGTATTTCTCCACACTCTGTTGTTGTTGTTAGCCGTTGTCAAGTAACTCTGACTTATAGCCAACAAAACAGCGCCCGATCCCGCGTCTTCTTCACAATTGCCAGCATGTTCGAGTCCATCCTTACAGCTATTGTGCCAGTCCATCTCACCAAGAATCACCCAAGCCTTCATTGGTCCTCTACGTCACCAAACATAATGTTCTCCTCTAGCAATTGATTCTTCCTCGTGAAGTGTCCAGAGCACTTGAGTCAGACAATGCTCTGTTGTGATCCATAAGGTTCTCATTAGCTAGTTTTTGGAAGTAAATTGCCAGGCCTTTCTTCATACTCTGTCTCAATCTAGAAGCTCTGCTAATGTCTGTTCACCATGAATGACCCTGCTGGTATATGAAATACTGGTGGCGTAGCTTCCAGAATCACAGTAACACCTAAGGCACCACAGTATAGTAAACTGACAAATGGGTGGTGGGCTCCTCACTCTGGAATATATTAACTCAGTGAGTTCAGATTCCTATTTTTCTTGTTAATTTCTTCAATCTCCAGCCCATAAAACAGTGCTAATTTTTTTTTAATCTGGAACATTGTAGATTCTTAGTAGATATTTGTTAAACATTGAGGTATTTTGATCTTAGTTACCTAAAATCACTAATTCTAGTCTTTAATATTCTATACATCTTCACCTATTTTCTTAATCTTTTTTTTTCTTCTCAAAGATGAATTTCTCCTCCCCTCTTGAAGACTGAGTTCTCCTGGTGTTTCCTTGGCCTCCTCTTATTTCATTATGTTCAGGATCTAACTCTTTGTGTTCTATTGTCTTTGTTTTAGTTTTCAGCCACCCTTTATTTTCATGACTTTTTTAATGCCTATAAACATATTCAAACCAAAAAGAAAATTCCTTCTGTTCCTGACGCTTCCACAAGATAACATACTTTCCCTTATTCTCTTCGTGGCTAAAGTTATTAAAAGTGCCCCAGCATGTGACCTTCAAGTCAGGCTTGAGCTCTAGTTTCTGGTTTCTCCACTGTATTCCAGCTTTTTATTCTAAGGTTACCAGTAATACTTGTTTTTAAACCTAGTGAATTTTCTCAATTCTCATCCTCTTCAACCACTCTGCAGCACTTGGTACTGTTTATCTTTTCCTTTTTGTAACTCTTTCATACTTTGGCTTCCATGATACCATGTTCGTCTGAGTTTTTGTACACATCTCTGAATTTTCTATCTCAATCTCAATAATTGGCTCAGTTTCTTCATGTTTCCTATAAAATATGCCACAGAGACCCTTTTCTCCATGGCAACATCATTTGGCATCACGGCTTTAGTGATTACCATTGTGCTGATAAATTATAAACCTGCAGTTTGACTTTTCTGCAGAGCTCCAGATCCTTGTTGCCACTGGTTTTTAGATAAACCAACCTGAAGTTCTTGCCGTAACCTCAATGTCAGTATTTCTGAAATGGAACCCGTCGTTATTTGTCCCAAACATCTGCCTCTCGCTATGTCTTGGTGCCCCTCGACCTAGACTTGGAAGCTTTGGTCTTTACTTCGATTTCTATGTCCCCTTCATCTCCATATTAAATTATTTGTCAAGTCCTATTTATTCTAGCATTGTTTTCACACCTGTGCACTTCTCTACGTTCCTATTGCTACCACCTTTTCAGGCCCAGCATTACCTTTGACCTTTGAATGATTACATTTGTATTCCAACTGCTTTTTTCAGCTTACATGTTCTCCTCCCCTCATCTGCCTCCCACTCTGTGGCTAGGCTAAATTTCCTAAAACACAGATCCAACAGTCACAAGTTGCACTATAATGGTACTAATGTCAACAATCATTAATGCCAACATTAATTAATTACTAATTAATGTTGCAATTAGGTAGGCACTCCTTTATCCATTTTACAATTAATCCTTACAAAAATCTTACACTGGTACTCTTAATATCTCCATTTTACAGATGAGAACACAGAAAAGGGAAGTGAAATGCCCAAGATCAGACAGTTGGCAAGTGTCAAAGTTGGTATTTGATGACTTTTAACTACTACGTTGTCTAATACTTTAGCCATAAAACCTGAAAAGACTCTTAATTGTCTACACTGTGACCACCTGTGAATTTGATTCAGTGTAATATTTTTTAATTGAAATGAATTTAGTCTTGTCCTAAGTAATAAGATCAGTAATAGGTTTTATATGCTAGTCATATATTTTTCGAATAACCATAAAATATATATAAAACTATAAAAATAAAAATAGTATTGATACACCAATAAAAATAATAATGAGTGCCAAACTTAGGAATATACTCGTCTACAAAAAAGTCAAAATCATTATGTTATGGTTCAAATGTTTTTGCCATCCAGATTTATTAGGAATGTGATCCCAACTTAAATATATAACTTTATTTCCCACTTCTATCCTTTATTCTCTTGTCAGTAAAAATAAATAAATGAGTAAATGGTATATGGATACATGTAGTTCCTCCTTCCTCTATATACCCTACTCCTTCTGGCTTCTTAACCTTTGGTCATACTATTTTCCTCTCTTTAATATCCATTCCTCTGTACTTTTGAATGTGTCAAAATTCTATTCATTCTTTCCTTTCTTGAAGACTGAGTTCAGCTTTTTAATAGATTCCTTTAGCTTGATATCATATTTCCATATTCTAATCTAGTGCTGGAGCTCTGGTGGTGAAGTGGTTAAGAGCACGGCTGTTAACCAAAAAGTCGGCAGTTCGAATCCACCAGCCAGTTCTACTCTGTCCTACACGGCTGCTATGAGTCAGAATCAACTTGATGGCAAGAAGTTTTTGGTTAATCTAGTGCTATTCAACAGAACTCTTCTCAGTGATGAAAACACACTGTCCAACACAATCATCACTAGCCACATGCTATTGAGCTTCTGAAATTATCTAAATTTAAGTAGCCACATTTGGCTAATGGCTTCTATACTGGATAGCACAGCTCTAAATTATCTTTGAATGACCAATATGATATTTAGATTACATTACAGTGACATATACCTATCTTGTCTTCCTTCCTGTTTATGATCTCCTGGAAGGAAGGATCTGGATTTATAATTTTTGTGTGTATTCTAAAGCATCTAGCACATTTCTTTTTTTTTTTTCAGATTACAGAATAGATATTTATTATGTGATTGAATGAATGGATGGCCATCTGTTAACTTTAACTGTGTTAATATTAGTGGTACCTACAGCTGCTCCATAAAGTACCCTGGTTGCACAGTGGTGAAGCGCTCTGCTGCAAACGGAAAGATTGGTGGTTCAAACCTACCAGCTGCTCCAGGGGAGAAAGATATGGCAGCCTGGTTCCATAAAGATTACAGCTTTGGAAACCTTATGGGGCAGTTCTACTGTGTCCTGTAGGATCACTATGAGTTGGAATCTACTTGACGGCAGTGGGAAAGTCTGTCCATAATTTAATTTTTTCAAGATAACAGAGGCAAAATGAATGATTATAATAAGTGACTTGCCTTTATCTTCACAATTGTCTGTATGATTCCCTAAAGTGGTTTCATTTTATCAATTGATCCACATTTTGCCTGGCATTGCTATAAATGAAAAGTGTACTTTTTGTTAACAATCTCAACTTGAAAGTCAACCAGACTACAAAGCCAGTTTTCCTATAGCTCAGTCAACAAGCCCTGAACATGTTAGGCTAGATTCACCATGGTTCTAATCAGCAGTTTGTACGTGGAAAGCTCCCCGTGTGGCTCAGACTCCTCTGACAGTCTCCTCTTTCTAACGTAACTCCTGTTTCCCCCACCCCCGCTGGTTTCAGAATAAACGCCTTGTCAAAAAAAGAATTAGATTTTGACAGCTTTTTTCCTATGGTTAATTGAGGTGATAGATACACTTGACATTTGTCTACGTACAGAATAGAAGATTAAGACATTTTTTCTACATGCATCCTCTGTTTTAGAGAAGGTCACTTTCTGGGGTCCTTTTAATATGCCTGTACAATTAATAGTAGTGATAATTCTGCTTCGTATCACAACGTCTTTAAAGTTCTTCTTTCAAGATGACAGATCGAGTTTTCTTTCTGTAGGCTTTGAATTATTTGAATCTTCAAGTTCACACTCTAGGCTTCCCCCCTCAGTCCTGTAAATTAATACTGGTTGAAAGATACAAAAGAGAGTATGCAAACCGATGAAGTTCAAAGAAAATCAGGAAACAGGGTTGTATTTGAGAGTATCTTAATTATTGTACCCATGTTTGTGAGGGCATTCCCTGGCATTGTTAGACCAACAGATTTGAGTGTTTCGTTATGTATATTAAAAGTTCTTCGGAATTTAGTTCTATTCGCTGCTGCTTTGTCATACAATCCCTTTTGACTATCCGGAGAGATTTGTTTTGTTTTCTTTTTTTAGCATGCTAAGGCTATCTCAGACAGGTATTTAATAACCCTCTCAGTCGTGTTTCTTACCATTTAATATTAGGTGTTTATTTATTATAGCTACTATCTTAAATATTATATTGCATTTTGTAGGGTTGCATTTCCATCTATAAAACTTTTAAATAAAACTAAAATACATGAGTATATTTTTAGGATATCATTTTGTGAGATGGGATTATGAAAATATACACGCTTTCAAAACTGTTAATGAAATTCGTTGCTGTTATCATTATCAACTTGACAGGTGCCATTAATATTTTTAGGGACAAGAGTTAGTACAAATAAACCAGAAGGTTGGAAAAATATATTTCAAAAGAAAAACAAAAATAATTATCATTTTCCTAAGTGTAAACAATAATATTTATGCCACTCGGCAAACACAGAAAATAGTCTGAGCCTAGTAATGCAAAAAGAAGTCAAATGTTTGCTGTGTAAGAGACGAAAGAATTAGCCAAAAGGAATATTAGTATGTCCGTGAACACTAGCTGCTCACAGAAAGAATCTGGTGGTTTGAACTTCACACTAATATTCCTGTCTTACATATTACAATTGATTTTTTAAAATATTATTAAGATCATTAAAAACAACAGCACTATTTAAAAGTTACATGTAAAAATATAGACTTATATTTTTGTTGCCTGGCAATGCCCACATACTAGGGAGCAAGGTAGCTTACTACACCTAAAAATAATTCAGAGTTAAGGTAAGAACATAATCACTACGTTCTCGTGTGTCCTCAAGTGGATTCCAACTCATGGTGATCCTATATGACAGAGTAGAATCCCCCCATAGGATTTCCAAGGCTGAAATCTTTATGGGAACAGATTGCCAGGTATTTTCTCTGGTGGAGTGGTTTCAAACTGCTGACCTTTCAGTTAGCAGCTGAGCACTTAACCATTGTGCCACCAGGGATCCTATAATGAATATATTTAAGAAATAGAAGAAAAATAAATAAGTGAAGAAATATAAGTAGGAAAAGAAAATGGTGTGGGCCCACTACCTAATAAGAAAGTTTTTAGGCAGCAAAGTATTCACAGATTTATTTTTATTCCTTTCACATGTTGAGCTATTAAGGATTTATGTCTCTTCCCGCTAGTGTTTAATTTATTCCTGCCAAGAAGCTTAGATATTAGAAAGTTTTGGCTCAAAAGTGTATCTTTTATAGATATATAAACAGGGTGTCAGTCAAAGTAGAAATTAAATGGGGTCCCCATGGAAAGAGGTACTTAAAATTGCCTTGTCTGTGCTTGTCTAAGATGGAGACAAAAAGCCCCCGATATAGGGAAAGGATACCTCAGTGGCCCTGCACTTGTGAAGTAGGGCTAGGATCCAGCTGCTGCCCGAGATCAGGGTGCGACAGAAACTTTATTCATCAAGGCTACCGCTCTCAGAGATCCTGGTCAGAAATGCTACTCCTCCAGATAAAGGTCTTTCTTTGTCTATGAGACCTAGGGTCTTCTAGGCTGTCAGAGGTCAATAACTATCAAAAATGTTCCTCCTTGAAACTCCTAGTAAGGGAAACCAAGCTGAAGGACTCTCAATGTCTTAGGCATGGCCCAGTAGCAGGAGGGGCAATGAGACCCCTGAAGTAAAATTTCCTATAGACTTGTCCTGGTTAATTATTTAGATAGACTACAAGGGACTGACTCTCTCTCTGTGTGTGTGTGTGTATGTGTGTGTGTGTGTGTGTGGTGGGAGACAGAAGGCTTTTCTGGTTATAAAACAGAATTTGGCTGTGGCAGGAAGGCCTTCACAATCTAGGCCTATTATTCTTATGTGGAAAACAGTTCTTGAAACATGTGAGTGGCTCCTAAGAGAGCTGTGTCTTCAAACTCCAAGCATGAGCTATTGTGACAGATAAAACAAACATCTATAGGATTGAGTGAAAGTAAGCTTTAATAGTAACACAATGTTGGAAGTGAGAAATAATGGCAGTAACGCAAGGACCAGATGTGAGATTCCTTACGCCTGATTTCAGAGGGGCGTTAACTTTCACACCTCGGGTTAAGCCCTGGTGGCACAACAGTTAAGTGCTTGGCTGCTAACCTAAAGGCAGGTAGTTTGAACCCATTCAGTGGCTCCTTGGGAGAAAGACCTGGCCATCTGCTTCTATAAAGATTACAGCCAAGAAAACTCTATGGGAAGTTCTACTCTGTCACATATGGCCCATGAGTCAGAATCAACGCAATGGCAAACAGCAAGATTCTTGGACAATCCAGGGAGAAGAGGATCTCAGGTAGAAGAAACCAGATTTCTTACTGGTAAGGCATAAGGAACTCAAACAACTAGGTAGAAAAGTAAGAGAGATGTAATTATACATGGCATTGGAAGAAGCTCAGATATAATTATAAAAATAACTATTCAATTCATTAGAACTAAAAAGATAACCTGTACTAGACAAGAGATAAAGTATGAGTACCTGCCCCGCCCATCCTGAGAAAAAGAGTCACAGACAATTCTATTTACTCTGGTCTTCCTTCTTGTTTCTCTCTCACCTGCTTCTTTACCCAATTTCCCTACCAAGTGCAGATCTGCCTTGTATACCTCTCATTCGATACCTCAGGAGAGAGGATCGAACTAGTTCAGTTAGTCACTATTTGGTATAGAGCATTCTTACTGGGTATGATTCTTGAGTTAGCCATCACAGAGGTAGCTTCTTACATGAAGGATGACTGTATTTGAGAAAGGAAATTATCCTTGCTCCAGGATCCTGGGATATCAGTATTAAGAAACTGAACGGTAGGTAACTTAGTCCCCATGGATTTGTGCATGGGCCAAGTAACGGTTAAAGTTATGTGTCAACTTGGCTAGGCCATGATTCTTAGTGGTTTGGAAAATATTATGTAATCATCCTCCACTTTGTGATCCGATATGAGCAGCCAATCAGTTGAACGGGGAGTTTCCTTGGGGGTATTTATGCTCTGGCAAAGCTTTCTCTCTCTTTCTCTCCTTCTCTCGATTCTGTATTCAATCTTGTGTTCTCCTCTGTCATTCTCTGACCTTCAGTTCTTGGGATGTGAGCCAGCAGCCTGCTGCCTGACCTGCAGATTTTGGGTTTTTCAGTCCCTGCTGGAAACCCTGGTGGTGTAGTGGTTAAGAGCTACAGCTGCTAACCGAATGTCGGCAGTTTGAATCCACCAGGCACTCCTTGGAAACTCTATGGGGCAGTCCTACTCTGTCCTATAGGGTTGCTTTGATTTGGAATTGACTTGACAACAAGGAGTTTGGTTTTTGGTTTTTTAGCCCCTGCTACCACGTGAGTCAGGGGAAGCAACCTGACCTGTGGATTTGGGACTTTCCAGCCTTCACGGTTGTGTGAGTTATTTCCTTGGAATAAATCTCTCCGTATGTATACACTTCACTGGTTTTGCTCCTTTAGAGAACCCAGCCTAAGACAGGCCATCAAGTCTAGAGTTTCTGAAGGGTGATAATGTGACAGCCCTACCATGTTGGTGATGGCTAGGCAGAAGCTGCCTACAGTTGGGGCTAGATTAAGACCTTTTGAAGTCTTAAGCCCTGAAGGTAATATGGGACTTCTGAATATGTAACCAAAATATACTAATCTGCAAAATACATATACAAAAATCCCCAAAGTTCTGATTCTTCCTATTAAACATTTTTTTTTTAATTTGTTGTTGTTGTTTTTGTTGTTATGACTTCTACCTTGTATGCACCTTTAGCAGCTTCTTAGTTTGTCTATGAACAAAATACCTCTGGACAAATCTGAGCCAGTATTTGGGGTCAGAGTGGGCCTTGGGTTCCTTAGTGAATAACAGAAGATTGAAGATGCAGAAGAAATAAACCATGGTCTTAACAACCTTGTTTCTCTGATTGAAGGAGCTCCGACTTTTGAAGATTCTTATCTAAGAGGCCTGATATCAATATAGTTTTCTCTTTAAATAATGGATTCTATTATGAATTTGGTTCGCTTGCACCTGATGCAAAAATAACCTTTTTTATTATTAATTACCTTATTTATTTACATTATTACTTAGCTGTATGTCTCTAGTTTATATGATAGTGAGCTACTGGAGTGAGAACATTGGATTAGGCCCAGATCCCAGCTTTTAATTTCACATTTGCCATTAACTCATTCGGTTACTTTGTGAAATCGCTCACTTTTGTGGCCATCCATTATTCTCAAGTGTTTCCTCCTCTTCCTTCTTTTTCTCATTTTTGGAAACCACTTAGGAAATAAGAATAGGGCTCCAATAAGACTTTTCTGGGTCTATTCCTTAATTCTGAGATTTGGAGGACACTGACTTAAACTTACTGTAATAGAAAAAAAAAAAAAAGATGAGAAGTTATTCAATATTGTAGAAAGAATATAGGCATTGGAGTTGGACAGACCTGATTTCTAGTCTAAGCTCTATCATTCACTACTTATGAAATCTTAGACAAATTCTCATCTTTCTGAGCTCAGAATTTTTACCTGTAAGATGGGGATGACAATACATACTTCAAAACAATGTAAGTGTTAAAGAAGGTAGAAATTATAAAAGGCCCAGCACACTGTTTGCTGCAAGTCAATTCTACATTTTTTTATTGTGACCCTATGTAGAAAAGAACAAAATATGCCCGATCCTACACCATATTCACAATTATTGGTATGCTCAGGTCCATTGTTGTGGCTACTGTGTATTTTGAGTGCTTTCTAACCTAGAAGACTCATCTTCCAGCACTATATCATACAATGTTCTGTTGTGATCCATAGTGTTTTCATTGGCTGATTTTCAGAAGTAGATTGTCAGGCCTTTCTTCCTAGTCTGTCTTAGCCTGGGAGCTTTGCTGAAACCTGTCCATTCATCCATCACAGGTGACCCTGTTGGTGTTCAAAATACCTTCCAGCATCATAGCAAAGTGTACATCACCACAGTACAATAAACTGACAGATGAGTGAAGGATAGATAATAATTTTTCCTAATTATTAAATAATAATTTATTCACTCATTTATTCATTCATTTTGCCCAGAAATATTTACCAGAATGGCTGCTTTGTGCCAGGATCTTCTCTGGGCTGGGAATACATGATAAACAAGATAGATAAAGTCCCTGCCCTTGAGAAAATTACATTCTAGTAATCTGAGACGGACAACAATCAAGGACACAAATATATAATACAAGATAAATACAGATTATAGAAATGCTGAGTAAAAATCCCAATATGTTGAACTAAAGTAACTGTAAACAGTCTATTTTTAATAGAGTAGTCAGGGAGTTCATTCTGATTCTCCTTCCTTCCTTCCTCCCTTCCTTCCTTTTATTGAGGCTTGAAGAAAAAAAAAAAAAGTACTAGCCATGTGAAGAGACAAGAGAAGAGATTTGCAACCATGGGAATAGCAAGTGAAAGGCTTTGAGGCATGAACGAAGAGAGAAAAGGAAGCCAGTGTGGTTATTGCATAGTAAGAAGGGTAGAGGGATATATTATGAAATTAAAATAATTTATTAATAAATTAAAATTATTTATGGAAATAAATTTATTAAAATAATATACCACAGACTGTCAAAAGAAGGAACAAATCAGTCTTGGAAGAAGTATAGCTAGAATGCTCCTTAGAAGCAACAATGATGAGACTTCATCTCACATACATTGGACATGTTATCAGGAGGCATCAGTCCCTGAAGAAGAACATCGTGCTTGGTAAAATAGAGGGTCAGCAAAAAAGAGGAACACCCTCAGTGAGTTGGACTGACACAGTGGCTGCGGCAATGACTTAAGCATAACAACAATCCTGAGGATGGCTCATGACTGGGCAGTGTTCCATTCTGTTGTACATAGGGTTGCTATGAGTTGGAATCAACTTGACAGCACCTGACAACAACACATCTTCTCCTCTCCCTCCCCACCCCGCTTAAAAAAAAAAAAAAAAAAAGAGCAGTAGGAACTCCCAGAACTGTTTTATGCAAGGTAGAGATACGCATGAACTTAAGTTTTGAAAGTGAATCTTTTTGTGGCTATAGATAATATCCTATAATAAGATAAATATGGAAGCAGGGATACCAGAGGGTGACTTGTGGTTGTCTAGGTTGGAGATGGTGATGGCTTAACTATAGGGGAAATAACAGAAATGTAGCAAAGTGGACAGATTGAGACATATTTTGGAGTTTCGATTGAAATGACTTGGTGGTACATGGGGTGAAGAGAGTTCGAAAAATGGAGGAAAAAGCTTGGCTTATAAGAAAATGAAAATATAGTGTGCCATATCTGAGATGTAAACAAAGCGTATTGAGAGGATAAGTGTATGGGGAGAGGGAGCAGTAGTTTTCTTGGGATGAGATATGTTGGAGGAGCCTACCTGCAGCCACCCAAGTGGGAGATATAAAATAAACAGATTTAGGAGTCTAGACTGGGGAGAGGTACGGGATGGAGATAATAGATTTGGAAACAGCATAAAGATACTATTTCTTACCATAAGTACTACAGAAAATACTATAAACTAAAAAGAAAAAAAGCCTTAAGCAGTATCCTGACACAATCCAATAACTTGACATTGATCACAGGAGGAATAGCTGGCAAAAAAAAAAAAAACTATAAAAGAGGGGCTGGTCAGGCAAGAGGAAAACCAGGAGTTTGTAGTGATGTGGAAGCCAAGACAGGAGTGAGTTTCATGAAGGAGGGGTGGTCAACTATCTCTAATGTTGCAGAGCCTTCACGTAAGGATAGAACAGAGAGATTCAATTGAATTTTGGAAATGTATAAGTCTTTGGTGATCTAGACAGGAGAAAGATAAGCCATACTGGGAAGCTGGCAGCCAGATTGGAAATTTGAAAGCAATTAGAAGAGGATCTGAAGATGGCAGGAGTAAACATAAACAATTTTTTAAAGAAGTTTTATCTGTTTTTTAAGTGAGTTGAAAATGAGTTAGTAGTTGGGAGAGAATGTGGGGTCAAGAAAGTCTATTTTTTTAAGGCCGATGCTACCTGAGCATATTTGTAGGTTAGTTGAGAAAAATTGAAAAGCGATGGAAAAATTGGTAAAGCAGGAAAGGGGAATGCAATAGATCGATAGAGTGAAGTCCTTGGGAAGATGAGAGCAGTTGGAATCTGTAGCTCAAGGAGACTTGGCCATAGATATGTGACAGAACATTTATTCCATTTTAACAGGAAGAATATAAGACAGAGAAGGTGAGTACAAAAGAAGGCAACATTTTTTATAGATTTAGAGGTAGAGGGTTGAGGGAGTCTCTCTCTCATGGCTTCTACTTTCTTGATGAAGTATGATATGAACTCATTGTTAAATATGGAAGAAGGTGAGAGGTATATGGGTTGTTTGGAGACATTAAAAAAAGTGTGAAAAAAGAGCCAGAGAACAGGAAAATGGACTTACTTGGGAAATGTAGTAAGATTGAAAGTAATATGGAGAGTCCAATTCAGTTTGACATTTATAAATGCAAGGTGAAATATGACAGCCCATTTGTGAAATATTTTGCAATAATTTTTCATTTCTCATATAGAAAGTGCAGAAAAATCAGGTGGTTTAGTTAAGCCAGATTTGAGGTTTTGCCACGTAAATATGAAAGAGAGAGAACAAAAGGATTGAGGTCATTTTTAGGAAGTGATTATAATGACCAACGTGTATTCTAAGATGGACTAGGAGGATGTGAAGATGGAAAGTAGGAAGAACAAAATAATAGAATAAAGGAAAAAAAAAAAACTGGTGGGGTCAATTATACTGCGGTTGAGTGTTGTAGTGGTGGTATATTTGTAAGTAAAATGGAAGGAAAGCATGTGGCCAGTGAATGTAATGTTAACATGGAGATTTTTAAGGCAGTATAATTACTGATGATAACAAAGTTCAGGTGTGACTTAGTGAGTAGGTGAGGTGAGGCAGGGAGGGAGAAAATGGTGGTTGAAGGTAAGGAAGCTTAGGAGCTCGGAGAAAAATGAGTCGTTAGGTGGGCCATCCCCATAGATGATGATGTTACCAATAATAAAGTCAGGCAAAGATATGGGATGGAAATACAGTGAAACAGGAGCTAAAATTTCAACCAATTTGTGGTGAATGAGCAGTTACATGAAGATGAAGGCGAGCAAGAAACACGGAAGCATTATTCTTAATTTAGTCATCTTATAATTTCAGCCTTGCCACAACCACTATATGTATAATTGGCTGTAAACACATGCTTTTAATGAACTACCCTCCTTTTACCCATATGCTTATATATGTGCAGCCCACAGTAGAGACTAGATGTGGCCCTCATTATTCTCATTATCTCTAAAATCAACTTTATTCATAGAGTGTCTTGCAATTTTACCTGTAGCCTATTCTTTCTCATACTTAATCTTTAGGAAGCTATCAGTATGTGAATTTTATTTCTTTTCCCTTTCTCCCACTTGTGGCACTGCCTTGAGATAAACTGTAAACATTATTATAACCCTCTGTGATACAATGAATCACTTTTATACAGCCCTTTTCTCCATGGGGTTATAACTCCCACAAAATGATTGGGTAGAACTACACAAATAAAGTGCTTGTAGCCCACTAAGGCCACTGAACAGCTTGCTAACTATGCAGATAAAGTGCATGGAGCCCATGTTGGGGTGGGACCATGTAACCAAGGTGTATGGAACCCTAATGAGAAGAGTGGCCAGTTTTTCCATCTTGTTAGGCTTAAAAAGAGCAACAATCCCAGAGCAGAAAGGGAAACTCACTACCAACAAGAAGAAGGGATGGGAGCCGAGCACATCCTTTGGCCCCAGGATCCCTGTGTTGAGAACTTTCCAGAGCCAGGAGACAGAGAGACAGAGAGCTATAATACCAGACACAGTGCCAGATGGTCAGAAGCAGCAGCAAAGAAGCAGGGGCAGCAGAACTGGAGACTGGTGAAAGAACAAGATGTCTACAGTGGGCATGCCAATCAACAGAGCAAGAGGGTTGAACACCTTCAGGCAGGAGGCTTCTTTTTGTGGGGCAGAGGGGAGACTTGTCTGAGGAGCTAAGCTTGCTGACCCACAAACAGAAAGGGCTGAACGCCTTTGGGCTGAGCTTACTAGTGGAGTGGATGCCCAGGCACTTATTGGCAGAGCTAAAGAGCTTTGTAACACTTGCCCTAGCAGGGCAGAGGCCAGGCCAAGGGGCTGAGGGGCCTACTTGCTGAGAGAGAGGCTTGCCTGCGTGCACAGCTGAGAAGAGGCTGTCCGGATCAAAGAACTGTATCCTGAGTTCTTGAAACTGAATTGTAATCCGTTATTTCCCTAATAAACCTCGTAGGTGTGAGTATTATCTCTGAGTTCTGTGTGTCCATCGCAATGAATTATCACAACCAGCAGAAAAGTAGGGAGTGCTGTGGGAGGGATGGCTGGTATTAGAGAGGAGTATGTTGGCCCTCTATCTCATTAGGGACTGGCTTTGGGCTGTTGCTGATGGTGTCTTTCTCCCTCTTGTGAAGTCAGAGGAGGTCAGAATGCCTCCACCAGGTCATTTTTTTCACCTTCCTTCCCCACAATGTTTCCAAAGTCTGGCTTCTTAATTAACTCTTTCCTACTTTGTGCACAATGTTCTCATTTTTTTTTTCTTTTCTGAAGGCAGTTCTATTAGGTTTCTTTTACTAGTTCTATTTTAGGCTCTACCCACTGCCATTACTTCCTTACTGATTGTGCTTTTTTTTTTTTTTTGCCATATAAATTTCTGATTGAATTACATATACACAAACACACCTACTATTGGTGTTTTACATGAAATAGTGGTCTGTTCAATCTCCGTATTTAAAAAAATATAACTCTTCTAGTCACTTTTGGTGGTAGGCCAAGTATGTTAATTAGAGTGTACTGAACAAAGTAATATTTCCAGTCTCTGCACATATATTATTCAATTTGATCAAGCTTCAATATGTAAAAGCTTTTCTGCAAAATATAGTGTCAAAATGTTACAGTCTTACAGTCTTTGGTCAGAATCTTGGCAGATTAAGTCAATTATAGAGGTCAAAATGATAGTTCTTTGTTTTACAGGAAGTACAAATGTACGGAATCTATTACCTAATTAAATGCAAGCCTATAATTCAGTGTTAGGTTAGAGAATATAAATGCATCCACCTCAGGAAGTAGAAAACTTCATCATTTTATTAATGGTAATCAGATATAAGATCGGCAGTCCAGTTCAGTGTCATAATATTTATTCACCTTGTCCAAAAAAGCTTTCATGGCCTCCAAAATTTTCTAGTTAGGTAAATTGTCATCATCATTCATTTTTGCTTAGTTGAACATTTGCTAAATTAAGTCCATCTTATTTAGCCACAAAGGTAGGTGTCTTTCATGGAGGACATATACACTCTATAAGATTATTTCTTCCTCCTGCCCAGTTTAATACCGAATAATATTGTTGACTGATTTATTCATTTAACAAGTGTCTATTAATTACATATTATCTTTGCTCACAGCAGTGAACAAAATAAACAAAATCACCCTGACCCCCATCAGCTTACATTTTAGTTGGGAGAGATAGATAATAACATAATTAAATTGCATACATATACAGTTGTAGGTGGCAATACAGAAAAAAAGAAAGCCCTGAATGAGAATAGGGGCTATCAAGGAAAGGTCAGTTGGATACAGGGTGCTCAGGAGTCCTCACTGAGAAGGTAATATTTGATCAACAACAATGGACATGAGAAAATGAGGACTGTGTTTATTGGGAGGAAGACTGTGTCAGGAAGAGGGAATAGCAAGTCTAAAGGACCTAAGGTCGAACTTGTCTGGCCGGCCTGGAGGACCAGCTAGAAAGCCAGTGTGGCTGGATTGGAGTGAGAAGGAAATGAGATCAGACACTTCAGGGTGCCAGATTACGGGGCATTTTATAAGCCACTGTAAAGATTTTGGCTTTTTCTCTTATTGATACTAGTGAGCAGAGGAATAAGATGATCTGACATAAGTTTTAAGGGGAACACTCTGGATGCTGTGCTAAGAGTAGATTGGGGGCGAGGGAGGGTAGAAGCAAGGAGAAACGTTAACATAATATTGAAATTGCAGGTGGAAAATTATAGTGACTTGGGCCTGGGTGCTGGTGGTGAAGGTAATGAGGAGTGGTTGGTTTTGGATATATTTTAAAGACAGAACCAATCGTAGAAATTTGTTACAAAATATGTCTTAGACAGCATGGAGGTGGAGGAGAATTTTTATTTTATTTTATTAAAGCTGGGAAAGTATTTATTATTATTATTTTCAGCTGGAGAAGTGTCCTTTAAACATATTAATTCATTTCAGCTCATAGGAAAGAGGCTATGTTAGCATACTTCCTTTCTTCTGTGGAAATCACCAGGATAACTTGTGACAATATGCATATATAAAACAAGTATCCCCTCAAGGTTCTAGAAAAAAGAATGTGTAGCGGGTTGAATAGTGCCCCCCCCCAAAAAAAAAATGTCCACCTGGAACTCAGAATGTAGCCTTATTTGGAATAAGGGTCTTTGCATATGTAATTAAGATAGGTGTCTCATCCTGGATTAGGGTGAGTCCCAAATCCAACAACATGGACATGTGAAGACAGAATAAGAGGCTGGAGTTAAGCAGGTTCAAACCAAGGAATGCCAAGTATTGCCACCTGAAGCTTCCTACATACAAAATACATTCACCCCATGCCAGCAAGAGTCTTAATCCATTCCACCACGCACTCTAAGTCCAAAAATCCCATTTGAATGATCTAAATCAAGAATGTGTGAGGCTCTGAGTGTATTCCATTTGGGGGAAATTTTTTTCTCCATCTGTGAACCTGCAAAATCTAGAATACAATTTATTTGCTTTCAAAGTACCGTGGTGGAACAGTTCTAGACATTTCTATTCCAAAAGGGAGAGATTTGAGGGAAAGAAGGAATCATGGGTATCAAAAAAAAAAAAAAAAAAGAAGTCTAAAATCCAGCAGGGCAAATCTCATTAGGTATTAAGGCTTGAAAAGAATCCTCTGTCCTTTGTGACCATCTGGGTGGTATCTGGTCTTCCAGATTCTGGTTGGTGGACCCTCAACCCTAGGTGTTGGCCCTGCCCCCTCAGCAGATTCTCCCAATCCACTGGCATAGAAGCTCCACACTTTCAGCCATAGGTAGCCCTGTTCTTTTGACCCACTGGGTTGTTGCCCCTCCCATCTTTGGCTAGTGACCTAGTTCTCCTGACATCAGGGTGGTGGCTCCATGCTTTGAAACGTAGTTGGCAGCCTCATCTTCTGAAACTGAGACAGTAGTGGGTCCATTCTTTGAAACCCTCACAGTGGCCTCACCCTCTGAAACCAAGGAAGCAGCAACCACACCCTCACACCCTCTCATGCAGGCAGTCCTGCTCATCTCTGAGCTGCTCCTGGCATTACCCTTTCCTTTTCTTGGAAGATAGCAAGTATTTAAAACAAAGTTGCTTCATCGTCTTGTTGTCTGTCTGTAGAATTCCAGGACTTGTACACCTTTCCTTAATTTTGTCCCACTTCCCTCCCTTTCATTCTAAGCCGACAGGGTGTCTGCTGAGATGGTTGATTTGGCCCTTTGATCACATGCTTTATCTCTTTGGCAAGTGGTCATTCAGCAACACCTTTGGTGTCCTAACCAGAGCATGTTTTCTTAATTTTACACCAGAATTTTCCAAATTTTTAGATTCTAGTTTCTTTTTAGTTTCTTTTTGCACTCTGTATTTCTCAATCTCTCTCTTTCCTATCACATTTACTATAAGAAAGAAGGAGAAATCATGCCTCATCTTCAAGATTTTGCTTAGAAATCTCAGCTAAATATCTGAGTTCATTACTTATAAGCTCTATTTTCCACAAAACATTTTAATATAGTTGTCATGAAATGAATTATGTCCCCCCAAAAGTGTGTGTATAAATTTGACTGGGCCATGATTCCCAGTAGTGTGAGATTTTTCTATATATTGTAAATCTTGCCTTTATGATGGTAATGAGGGAGGATGGGTGGCAGTTGTGTTATTGAAGCAGGACTCAATCTGCAAGACTGGATTGTGTCTTGAGGTAATCTCCTGAGATATAAAAGAGAGAAGGGAGCAGAGAGACGGGGGACCTCATACCACCAAGAAAGAAACACCAGGCACAGAGGGCATCCTTTGGACCCAAGGTTCCTGTGCAGAGACACTCCTAGTCCAGGGAACAATGAGGAAGGAGTGACAGTAAAGGAAAAGCTAGCCACAAGCCCCAGATTTCTAGATAGATTACCTGAAAAGATTGTTGTGTTATTTAGAAAAATTGGAAACAATAGAAAAGAAGTAGGTGATACAGGACAAGTAAGAGGAGTGGAGGATAATAAATTTTGCTTCTTGCTTGTAAACTGTGATTGTGTAAATGTCGAGTCAAAATTCTGGAGATAATTCTGGGCTGAAGATACGTAAGTTGATGTCACATATCCAGAAAAAATAATTGAAGCCCATGGAATGAGATATCCTTAGGGATAGATTTAGAGTGAGAAAAGAAGGAGGCATGGGATAAAGTCTTGAGGAACTCACAGATAGAAAAGGAAGAACAGGTAAAGGACACCAAGAAGGAATGCTCAAAGAAATACTAGAAAAAACAGGAGAATATGGTGATATGAAAGTTTAGGAGAGAGATCGTTCCAAACAGAAGGGAGTAGCCAACTGTTCAAATTTCCTCCAATAATTTAAGAAAGGGTATAAGCAGCACATATCAATTGAATTTTGGAGCAAGATAGATGTCTTAGTCGTCTAGTGCTGCTGTAACAGAAACACCACAAGTGGATGGCTTTAATAATTGAGAGATGAATAATTAAGAGTGCAAGTTTCAGAGAAGGGAGAAAAAACTGGAATCTAGAGAATAATTGGGAGAATTGCCCCCATTTACTAGGTGTGAGAGAAAGGGTGATTATGTCTGTACATTGAGTTATAGTTTGGTGGTAAAACTTGGAGGAAATCTCTCATATATCTGTAAGGATATGAGGGAAGATGATGGCTTTAGGTTCCGGAAGGCTAGGTAAGTTTTCGTGGGGTCATGGAGAATCAGAAAGCAAGCATTTTAGGGAATTTACTAAGAATTACTGGGAATTTTGAAGGCCCAAATGAAGTGAAGACTATTAAATTTTTTTAATAGCAATCTGTATAATTGCTAAATATTCTTCCACCTATAGTATAGGAATGGAGTAATTGCATAGTGAATTTATCTGAAGTTAGAAATTTGGAATATTGGACAGAGGGTAATAGATAAGTGGAATACTGAATCAAGCCAGATTGAAGTAGGTAGAAATAGAAATATGTAATATAGATGTAACATATGAATGAAAGAGAGAAAGAAAGAAAGGAAGGAAGAAAGAAAAAAAGCAAACAATTTTTCAATGGCCTCAGCAAAATTGAAAAACACATGTAATTGCAGTAGCAAACTGACATCCAGAATTAAAGGAGATTGTGGTCAGGAAGATTTCTAAAGCAGTTTAATGGGAATTGCAAGGTTTATTCTGTGTTTACAGAAATGTGTGGTTGTAAATGGAATGAAGGAAAAGGTCACTGGAAATGCAGAATTCAGTGAAACATAAAATTCAAGGTGTAGAATTTAAAGATATTAGTAGGATTTTGCCAAACAGGAACAATGTGAGCTATTAGTGAATAAGGAAGAAGAGATTGGTAGATGTTATGGACTGAACTGTGTCCTGCCAAAATATGTGTTGGAATCCTAACCCCTATACCTGCGGACGTAATCCCATTTGGGAATAGGGTTTTCTTTTCTATGTCAATGAGGCCGTATCAGTGTAAGGGTGTGTTTTAAACCTGATTGCTGTTGAGATATAAGAAGAGTAAATCAGGCACAGAGACAAGCAAGCACAAACAAGGGGGAGATAGATGCTACCTGAAGATTTCCAAGAACTGAGGAATGCCTGGGCTCCAGAGGCTGAGAAAAAGACCTCTCCCCAGTGCCTATAGAGACAAAGCCTTTGCCTATAGCCGGTGCCTTGAATTTGGACTTCAGGACTCCTAAACAATGAGAAAATAAATTTCTGTTCTTTAGAACCACCCACTTGTGATATTTCAGTTACAGTGGCATGAAGACACTAAGACAGTAGGTAATATAGAGGTTTTTAAAAAATAAAGGTTGAAGAACTGAAATGGTGTAAGTTACAAATGAGGCTGAGCAATGGTCTGACGTGGTATTAGAAATGGAGGAAGACACTGATCCATCTCTATACAATTATATATAGGGTATGTGGGTCAATATGGGGCCAAAGATATGGTGCCCTTAGAGAAGAACTAGGTTTCAATTAAGGGCAGGAGGTGCAGAGGGCACTTAGTGAAAAATGTGAAGACATGTAAGAGATTGCTAACCAAGGAATCCATCACTCTTCTGTCAGTTTGTTGTACTGTGGTGGCTTGCATGTTGCTATCATGTTGGTAGCTGTGCCACTGATATTTCAAATACCAGCACGGTCACCCATTGGTTTTAGCAGAGCAAAAGACAGAGACAGGTTAGGAAGAAGGACCTGGTGATCTACTACTAAAAAAATTGGCCAGTGTAAACCTTATGAATAGCAGTGGACTATTGTTTGATATAGTGCTGGAAGATGAGCCTCTCAGGTTGGAAGGCACTCAAAATGTGGCTGATGAAGAGCTGCCTCTTCAAAGTAGAGTTGACCTTAATGATGTGGATGGAGTAAAGTTTCAATGACCTACATTTGCTAATGTGGCATGACTCAAAATGAGAAGAAACAGCTGATTATATCCATTGATAATTGAAACATGGAATGTACGAAGTACAAAGCTAGAAAAATTAGAACTAGTCAAAAATGAAATGGAAAACATAAAGATCGACATTCTAAGCATTTGTGAGCTGAAATGGACTGGTATTGGCCATTTCGATTTGGACAATCACATGGTCTACTATGTTAGAAATGATAGATTGCAGAGGATTGGAGCTGCATTCATCAATGAAAGGAACATTTGAAGATCTATCCTGAAGTACAATGCTGTCAGTGATAGGACAATACCCACACACTTACAAGGAAGACCAGTTAACATGACTGTTATTCAAATTTACCCACCAACCGCTAATTTCAAAGATGAAGAACTTGAAGATTTTTGCCAACTTCTGCAGTCTTAAACTGATCAAATATGCAATTAATCTGCATTGATTAATTATTGGTGATTGGAATACAAAAATTGGAAACAAGAAGGATTGGTAGTTGGAAAATATGGCCTTGGTGATAGAAACAATGCTGGAGATCAAAGGATAGAATTTTGCAAGACCAACGACTTCTTCATTGCAAACACCTTTTATCAACAACATAAACAGCGACTATACACGTGGATCTTGCCAGATGGAGTACACAGGAATCAAATCAACATCTGTGGAAAGAGACCATAGAGAAGCTCAATATTATCAATCAGAACAATGCCAGGGGCTGACTGTGGAACCATCAATTGCTGGTACGCAAGTTCAAATTGAAGCTGAAGAAAACTAAAGCAAGTCCATGAGAGTCAAAATATGACCTTGAGTATATCCCAACTGAATTTAGAGGCTGTCTCAAAAATAGCACACATTGAACATTAATGACAGAAAATCAGGTGAGTTGTGGGATGACATCTGGAACATAATACATGATAAAGCAAAAAGTCATCAAAAAAGACAAAAAAGAAAGGAAAAAACAAAATGGATGTCAGAAGAGACTTTGAAACTTTCTCTTGAAGGTAGAGCAGCTAAAGCGAATGGAGAAAACGATGAGGTAAAAAAACTATACAGAAGATTTCAAAAGGCAGCCCTAGAAGACAAAGTATTATAATGAAATGTGCAAAGACCTGGAGTTAGAAAACCAGAAGGAAAGAACATGTTCAGCATTTATCAAGCAAAATAACTGAAGAAAAAATTCAAGCCTGGAGTTGCAATATTGAAGGATTCTGTAGCTAAAATATTGAATGGTGCGGGAAGCATCAAAAGAAGATGACAGGAATACACAGTCACTGTATCAAAACGAATTGGTTAATGTTCAGCCATTTCAGGGGGTAGCACGTGATCAAGAACTGATTATACTGAAAGAGGAAGTTCAAGCTGCTCTGAAGGCACTGGCAAAAAACAAGGGTCCAGGAATTGACGGTATACCAAGTAAGATGTTTCAACAAATGGGTACTGTGCTGGAGGTGCTCACTCATCTATGCCAAGAAAATTGGAAGACAGCTACCTGGCCAACTGAGGAAGAGATCCATATTTGTGCTCATTCTAAAAAAAAAAAAAAAAAAAAGGGTGATCCAGCAGATGCAGAAATTATCGAACAATGTCACTAATATCACATGCAAGGAAAATTTTGGTGAGGACAATTTAAAAGCAGTTACAGTAACACATCATATAATGCACATACAATTAGATGCATGCATTTTAAGAAGTTTGATGAGCTTCAACAAATGTATTCATCCATGTATCTACCACCATAATCAAGTTATTAATTGCTCATCACCCAGAAAGTCTTACTTGTGCCCCTTTGTCATTAATTTCACCACTCCCCCAACCCAAGACAAACACTGGTTGTCTTTTTGTTAGTATAGATTAGTTTTGCCTTTTCTAGAATTTCATACACATAGAATACTAGAGTATGTACTCTACATTCTTTTTGTTCAACATAATGTATTTGAGATTTATCTATACTGTTGCAACTATCAGTAGTTCATTCTCTTATGGATGAGTGGTACTTCATTGTAGGGATATACTACACTTGTTTTATATGACTTGATGCAAATTTGGGTTGTGTCCCTTTGGGGGCTATCATGAATAAAGCGGCTATAAACATTTGTGTGTAAGTCTTTGTGTGGACATTTGTTTTTATTTCTCTTGGGTATGCTGGTACATATGTGTATGTTTACCTTTATAAGAAACTGACAAACTCTTTTCCAAAGTAAATGTACCATTTTTCATTCCCATCAGCAGTGTAGCAGAGTTCAGTTTTCTTTATATCCTCAGCAATAGTTGGTGTTGTTAGTCTTTTAATTTTAGCCATACTAATGGGCCCTGGTGTCGCAGTGGTTAAAGCAATTGACTGCTAACTGAAATGTTGGCAGTTTGAAACCATCAGCTGTTCCGCAAGAGAAAGATGTGGCAATCTGCTTCTGTAGAGATTTACAGCCTTGAAAACCCTGTAGGGTAGCTATGAGTTGGAACTGACTCAACAGTAGTGGATTTGTTTTTTTTTAATAGGTAGTGGTATATCATTACGGTTTTAATATGTATTTCTATGATGGCTAATTGTATTGAACATTTTTTTGTACATTTATTGGTTATTCATATACCTTTTTTTGAGAGAAGTGTACTTAAATCTTCCGCACGTTTTTTGATTGGTAGCTTTATTCTTGACTTATAACTCTTCTTTATAGTCTGGATACAAGTTGTGTTTGTATGTATGTAAATATATATATGTATATACACATACAATTATATAATACACACACGTATATAATGTATATGAGTATTTGCATATATATATAATTCTAGTCACTTGTCTTTTTCATTTTCTTAAGAACATCTTTTGAAGAGCAGAATTTTTAAATTTTGATGAGTTCCATTTATCAATTTCTTATGATTCGTACTTTTTGTTTTCTCTATAAGAAGTCCTTGGTTAGCCTAAGATCATGAGGATTTTTCCTATTGTTTTCTTCTAAAAGTTTCATAGTATTAGTATTTGCATTTAAGTCTACGGTTTCAAGTTAATTTTTGAGAGTGGTGTGAGGTAAAGGTCAAAGTTCATTTTTTTTCCATATGGACTTCCAGTTATTCCAACACTGTTGAAAAGACCATCTTTTTCTCAGTGAATTGCCTTAGTGTCTTTGTTAAAATCAATCGATCTCATGTATGTGTTTATTTCTGGATGTTTTTCTCTCTCATTAATTTAGATACACATAGATAATGTAAGTCTTCCAATTTCTTTCTTTTTCAAAAATGTTTCAGTGATTCTAAATTTTTTCAATTTCTGTATTAATGTTAAATCCTCCTTTTAGTCTCTACTGAAAACAAGAACAACAAAGTGTTGGGCTGTTATTTGGGATTGAGTTGAATCTACATTGGGGAGAATTGATACGATAACAAAATTGAATTTCCTAATCCACTAACAT
The DNA here is from genome assembly GCF_024166365.1 of Elephas maximus indicus. Lineage (NCBI taxonomy): Eukaryota > Metazoa > Chordata > Mammalia > Proboscidea > Elephantidae > Elephas > Elephas maximus. The sequence goes on from NC_064836.1 coordinate 61,084,684, forward strand.
ATCTATGTCTTTATTATTTTTTAACGTCTTGTTTACTTTGTCTCAGAAATATTTTCTAGATTTTAGTATACAGATCCTTCACATATTTTGGCAAATATATCCCTAAGTATTTAATAATTTTTTGTTATTAAAAATAATATTTAATTTTTAAAGATATTTATTATATTTATTGTTGTTAGTTGCTGTTGAGTTGGTTCTGACTCATGGTGACCTCATGAATAAGAGAGCGAAACATTGCCCGGTTCTGTGCTATCTTCAAGATCATTGGTATATTTGAGTCCATTGTTGTGGCTATGTGCCAATCCGTATCTTTGAGGGATTTCCTTGCTTTTGCTAACCCTCTACCAAACATGATGTCCTTTTTTAGTGACTGGTCTTTCCTGGGAGCCCTGGTGATGAGTGGTTAAGAGTTTGACTGCTAACCAAAAGGTCAGCAGTTCAAATCCACCAGCTGCTCCTTGGAAACCCTATGGGGCAGTTCTACCCTATCCTAACAGGTCGTTATGAGTCAGCATTGACTTGATGGCAACGAGTTTGGTTTTGGTTTGGTCTTTCCTGATGATGTGTTCAAAGTAAGAAAGCCAAAGTCTCACCATCTTCACTTCTAAGGAGTGTTCTGGTTGTATTTCTTCTAAGACTGATTAGTTAATTTCTTCTGGCAGTCCATGATATGGTCAATATTCTTTGCCAACACCACAATTTGAATGCATCAATTCTTCTGCCTTTCTTTTTCATTGTCTAGCTTTTGCATGCTTATGAAGTGATTAAAAAGATCATGGCTGTCTATTTCTGAAAATTAGCCAATGAAAACCCTATGTATTATTGAAGTTACTTTGTTTTAATTGATGGTTATATTAAACCAATATATTTTTTAATATATATTTATATGAAACCCTGTTGTAAATTGGAGACTACTTGTAGATACTGTTTGTGACATCAAATGTTGGGAAGCTTTATTAAGTAATAATAGCTAATTGTCACAATCTTACACATACTAGTTGTTCAACAAATATTAAATTAATTGAATACTATTTTTGCATGTGGGAACCCTGGTGGCACAGTGGTTAAAAGCTGGGCTGTCAACCAGATGGTCAGCAGTTTGAATCCACTAGTTGCTCCTTGGAAACCCTGGTTTGGCAAGCATAGTCCCTTGGCTAGATCTTGGAATTATCTTGAGTAAAATCATAGGCTCTCTCTGCCCTTTTAAAGTTTACAATTACACAATAAGTGCAATAAGAGACAAGTACCTAGTTCTATAAAGCACATAATTAGGAAAGTTAACCATGCCAGAGAAGATAGTGAAAGCTTTCCTTAGTAAGAGTTGAGATCTGAAGAGAGAACAATAATTGATTAGGTAAAGAGGAGAAGGCAGAAAATTCTAATCAGAAGAACAAACATAAGCAAAGACCCTGCCTTGGGAGGAAGCAGAGCAAGAATATGGTACTAAAGGAAGCACATAATGGTTGTTGAGTAGAAACAACCAGAAGAGGCATGATGTGAGTTTTGGCTTGAATGATACCTTATAAGCTAGATCATGATCTTGAAGACATGCTTGCCTTTATCCTGAATGATTTTAAACAAGAGCATAATATGATCACGATTACATTTCAAAAAGCTCAATGTAGCTGTCACGTGGAGAATGGATTAGAGAGAGCCATAGTAGAACTAAAGAAAACAAGTGGATATTGCAGTAGTCCAAGGTAGTGGCTTGGAAGAGGATGGCGAAGTTGAAATTGGAGAGAAGTAGACATATTCCAAGAAGCTCTGCTAGGTCAGTGGTTAAAGCGTTTGACTACTAACCAAAAGGTTGGGGGTACAAATCCAGGAGCTGCTCCTTGGAAACCCCATGGGGCAGTTCCTCTCTGTCCTATGGGTCAGAATTGACTCCACAGTGATGGTTTTTTGTTTTTTGGAGCCCTGGTGGTGTAGTGGTTAAAGAGCTTTATTGCTAACGAAAAGGTCAGCAGTTCAAATCCACCAGCAGCTCTCTGAAATCTCCATAGGGCAATTCTATTCTGTCCTATACTCTGTCCTATAGGGTCAGTATGAGTCGGAATTGACTTGGCAGCAACAGGTTTAGTTTTGGAAATCCTGGTGGCCTAGTGGTTAATAGTTCGGCTGCTAACCAGAAAGTCGGGGTTTGAATCCACCAGGCGCTCCTTGGAAACCCTATGCGGCAGTTCTACCCTGTCCTATAGGGTCGCTATGTGTCAGAATCTGCTCAAAGGCAACGGGCTTGGTTTTTGGTTTTGGTTTAGATATACTCAGGAGGTAATTCAGAAAAAAAAAAAAAACTGTTAATAGTTAGTGATGGATTAAATACGGCAGGTAAAGGAGAGGAAGAGATCTAGGAGAGTCTCAATATATGAAATGTGTGGCAGTGACATATTTAAGAAATCCAAGAGGGGATGTGAAATAGATAATTTATAAGTATGCTTAAAACTCAGAAAATAAGATCTTGGCAGGAGATAAACTTGATTGTCCAAAGGAGTATAGCTGTTAATTATCTAGTAGGGATTATAAAATAAAAATGGGAAAGGACCACTCTCAATTCCTGTTCTTCCTATTTCTAATTCAAAAACCTGTTAGCTGTAAATGTGTCAAACTATTCTTTTCATCTTATTTTTATTCCCTGAAATGTCCAGTTTTGTCATATTCTTCTCTATTGGTTTATTTTGTGTAACACTTGTAATATTATTACAGTTATGATGTTATACTTATAACATTATCCATCTTTTGTTGGTTTTATCAAGTTCTATAGAACTAATGGAGCCCTGGTGTTGCAGCAGTTAAGAGCTTGGCTGCTAACCAAAAGGTCGGCCATTGGAATCCACCAGCTACTCCTTGGAAACCCAGTGGGGCAGTTCTACTCTGTTCTACAGGGCAGCTATGAGTTGGAATCTACTTGATGGCAATGGATTTGGATTGGTTTATAGAATTAATAGTGAAGCTGGATATAAACTATATAGAATAATTATAAGAGTAACAATAGAAAATAGTCCAAATATTGATAGCTCCTCCTATGACACAGCGAAGTTGATAATTGACAAGATTTTGTTGAACAAGCTTCTGGGTGGGCATATTTACTCTGTAGGTGATCATTAAACCCAAACAAACCCACTGCCATTGAGTCGATTCCAAATCATAGTGACCCTATAGGACAGAGCAGAGCTGCCCCATGAGATTTCCAAGACTGTAAATCTTTAACAGACTGCCACATCTTTTTCCCTTGGAGGAGCTGGTAAGTTTGAGACATTAATCTTCCTGTTAGAAGATGAGTGCTTTAACCACTGCACCACCGGGACTATTTTAGATAGATATAAATGTGAAAGAGTTTATTTTAATAGACCTGGAAAGAAACATTGAGGATTAAATAGAAGTTATGTGTTATACTATTGTTACCGGAATAAGGTTCTTGTCTCTCCCTGGTCAAGAATGAGCAGGTAAGGCACATATTTTTCCACACAAGCAAAGCTTTATTGAAGAGGCTTGCAAGCGGAGACCAGGAGAGCCTAGAGGAACGCTTACCCCTGTCTCACAGAACAAAAGATGGGCCTGAGTTTTTAAAAGTTATTAGGCAGGAAAATATTCATGTTTATTCATAGACATAGGCGGGGATATGTTAACTAAGGTGTGCATGCAGCAGCTTTCCAAGATGGCTCCTGTCCCAGAGGCCTCTGGGATTCGTAGCAGGACTTATTATGGGGTGTTACACCTGTGCAGTCTCTCGCTCCCCAGGTTCGTTTCCCCAGCTGGGGCTGTAGCCCCTCACTGCCCCTGGTGGAAGGTCACACAGTGGTCACAGGTGGATGTTCTGTGCATGTCCTTGGGCCTGGTTTTCTCCAGCTAATTCTGAGAGGCAACTTTAAAGACTATTTTTAGATACCCTGCCCCATTGTTCTGGGGGATGGCTTTGTTTCTGCGCCCTGGCCTATTTCTTGTTACTTTGTTTGCAGATTTGAGGACCCTCTGTTCTCTGTCTTACTAAGTCTCTAGGTTCCATACTTGACCCCCCAATTACCTCCCTGATAGCATAGTCTATTTCTCTTTTACTTGCTTCTCCTCTAATCACAGCAGTCTCTTTGCTCTTTCTCAAACAGGCACCCTCTGATCTCAGGGACTTTGTTCCCTGTCTTACTATCTGTCTTAATTATCTAGTGCTGCTATAGCAGAAATACCACAAATAGATGGCTTTATCAAACAGAAGTTTATTCTCTCACAGTCTATGAAGCTAAAAATCTGAATTCTGGGCATCAGCTCCAGTGGAAGGCTTTCTCTCTGTGATGGTTCTGGGGAAAGGTCCTTGTCATCAATCTTCCCCTCGACTAGGAGTGTCTCAGTGTAGGAACCCCAGGTCCAAAGAACGCACTCCACTCTCAGCTCTGTGGTGGTAGGAGGTCCCCTGTCTCTCTGCTCCCTTCTCTCTTTTATATCTCAAAAGAGATTAACTCAAGATACAACCTAATGTTGTAGATTGAGTCTTGCCTAACTCACATAACTGCCTCTAATCCTGCCTCTCTAACATCATAGAGGTAGGATTTACAACACATAGGAAACTCGCATAAGATGACAAAATGGTGGACAATCACACAATACTGGGAATTGTGGCCTCGCCAAGTTGATGCACATTTTTGGGGGACACAATTCAATCCATAACAAATATCTATATAAAATATTAGAGTTATTCAGGGTACATAAGAATTATTGTGGACAATTAGCTTTTCACTTTATGTATCATTACTATGATGTTATCTAGTTTTCTTTTTTTAATACCACCACATTTTTAGATGTCTCAATTCCAAAGAGTAACTATTACTAAAAGTTTAAAGGAAGTCGATACCAACCTATTGCTGTTGAGTTGGTTCCAACTGGTGCAACCCTATAGGACAGAGTAGAACTGCCCCACAGGGTTTCCAAGGCTGTAAATCTTTATGGAAGCAGACTGCCACGTCTTTTTCCTGCAGAATAGCTGGTGAGTTTGAACCATCAATCTTTCTGTTAACAGCCAAATGCTTTAACCACTGTACCACCAGAGGTCCTTAAAAGCAAGTACCATTGCCACTGAGTCAATTCTGACTCATAGCAACCCTATAGGACAGAGTAGAACTGCCTCATAGGGTTTCCAAGGAGCAGCTCATGGATTCAAACTACCAACTTTTTGGTTAGCAGCTGAGCTCTTAACCACTGAGCCACCAGGGCTCCTAAAAGCAAGTAGCACTGTAATAGCAGAAAAATTGGTCATTCCCTTTCAGACTCCATATATTATTTTATCTATTCATAAAGCAATATTTAATCTGGGAGCTGAGCCAGTAAATTGATTTCATTTTCATTACTTATAACAGCTTTTTGGATAAGAACCATTGTTATAGCTTCGTAAAGTTGAGTAACTGTTTCCTGACAGCCTACAGGAAAAAAAAAAAAATGATTTCCTATAATAAAACACTGAGCTACATCCAGTTCAGGGAAAATATGCTGAATTCATAAACAGAAAATCAAATGCTCTAATGTAGAATGAATATAGAAATTATGGCTACTGAAATTATTCTTAAACTTGAACTGTTATTACTCATGCAATATGTCCAAGGAAGATGAATGGCCCATTGTTGAACTCATTGAACAAAAAGCTTTGATTTCTAACAGTGATTTTAATCAGGACTCATTATATGACTTAGAATCAGATACTTAAAAACTCCATGCTTCTGTGAACTAGAAAGAAAAATATACTTTTCCTTTGTCCTTGAACTCTTAAAGTTGTAAAGAATAATAAAGTTAATGTACCCCATTAGTATAAATGCAAAAGAACTTTATAATTTAAAAATTATTTAAATCTAGGCATAAATCGGGTAAGTTAATCCTAATGCAAATTAGTCGTATACAGGATTTGTCCATTATTAAATACTGTGTATAACAAAATATATATTACATGTTTGCCAATGCAACTCTTCCCACCCAGGTAAACTTACTATTAAGAATAGAGGAAGGTAGGACCTTGAATGTGAAGAAAGAGTAGAGTAGAACAGAGTAAGTAGAGTAGAACTGCCCCACAGGGTGTCCAAGGAGTGGCTTGGATTCAAACTGCCAACCTTTTAGTTAGCGGCTGAGCTCTTAACGGCTATGCCACCAGGGCTCCATTAAATACTGTGTATAACAAAATGTGTGTCCCATATTTACCAGTGCAACTCTTCCCACCCAGGTGAACTTACTGCTAAGAATAGAGGAAGGCAGAATCTTGAATGTGAAGAGAAGCCAGGGATGTCAGATCCAAATGCAATGAAACTCTATTTTATGATCACGGTTGAAAGATAATCAGGTCATAAAGCCTTGAGATACCAGAAAGGACATCTCAATTTGTCTTCAACTAGGGAGCGTTATATATGAAGAAAAACAATTTTTCTTTGGAGTTGATTTTCGTTCTTTCTTTACTCTGTAATGTAGGGAGCAGCTTTGTCTTGCTTAGTGCTGGAGTCTGTGTGGCTTTCGGTCTCTTGCATATAATAATGCCCAATAGATATCTGAGCAAAGAATGATACCAAGTTAGACATCCATTCAGTCATTCATTAAAATAAATCTTTTAAATAAATATTAACTTTTAGATACTAGAGATACAATACTGTATCAGATCCTTCAAGAGGTTCAGGATCTGTCAGGGTATAACAGGTTGCAGTTGAGTCAATTCTGACTCCTGGTGACCCCGTGTGTGTCAGAGTAGAACTATGCCCCATAGGGTTTTCAATGGCTAAATTTTCAGAAGTAGATTACCAGGCTTTTTTCCTGAAGCACCTCTGGGTGGACTGAAACCTTGAATCTTTCTGTTAACATCTAAGAGGGTTAACCAATTGGGTAACCCAGGGACTCCATCAGAGTATAAAGACATATTAAAAATGTATAATTATAATGAAGTACTAACTTAATTAGACATCAATATATGTGTTTTTTGAATGAGGTTATTTTAAAGGGAGGCATTCTTCAACAATAGCATCATAACTGAAAGAATTTTTGGAATACTTACTGGAATTATTCTGTTTTTTATGATCCACAGATGATTTTGATACTTCATTCTTAGGGCACAATATTTATCTTGAGCTTTGTCGTTCACATTTTGTAGAAGACAATTTATTGACTTTGAACATTAAAAAAAATCACATATACCTCCTAAAAATATGTATCACCAATGAGAGGGATACCATGGACTGATTGGAAACCCAAAGTGGAGTAGCCAAATCTTCCTACTTATTCTGCTCCTGCATTCAGAATTATGACACAGTAATAGGCCAGTAAGGGTCTGATTTTTATGTCAATCTTTTATTCATCCTTTTATGTGTTTGTGTGATAAATACTTATTAAGTGCCTACTATAAGCAGATAATATGCTGGATGCTGAATGGGCAGTGAGGAATAAAACCGATTCTTCTTGGAAGGAAAAAATAATATGACAAGCACATAGGCCTGCAACTGAAGTGGAAGGTCGTGTGTCTTCCTCCATGAATTAAAGACAGCCAGGCAGGGTGCAAATGCAACCTGAGTTCCCACCCCAATTACAGTCATAAGAGCTGAAACTTGATGAAAGAGCAGAAAACTTTCTCCTGTGGCTGCCATTCTGTTTTTGGTGAAGGGAGATACAAGGGTGAGCTCAGCAAGGGAAAGGAACTAGGGACCCTACGTCTTGCCTTTAGGAGTGAAACCAACCCAGATTGGTAAAATATGGTGCAATAAACTATGGTGAATGCCTGATAAAATGAATGATTGAACAATGAACAATTGAACAGCTAAAAATAATATTTTAGGGTATGAAAGTAATATCCTTGTATAAAACAAATGATAGATTATTAATTAGTTGTCAAATGATCAATTCTATAAAGGTTTGGGTGGAAAATCTATTTAAGCTGGTATAATTAAGTGAAGCTTCAAAGAAATGTTATCATCCGAGCTGGGCCTAAAAAGACGAGGTACATTTATTCAGCATTTAACAAATATTTGTTAAAAATCTACTATCTGACAGCAATGACATTGGTGACATCACTTGTAAAATGAGAGATTGAATTTAATGATATTTTTTAGTCTAAACCTACCACATGCTCTAATAGTATAGTAAAAATTTTTTAGGTGATTGAACGAAAGAACGTTGTGATATGCAGAATAATGGCTCCTAAAGATGTCCATGTGTTAGCCCCAGGAGCCTGTAAATGTTACCTTATATGGCAAAAGGGATTTTGCAGACATGATAAAACTAAGGATCAACATAGGGCTTGAACACCCTGTGCGTAGCTTCTTTGGCACAAATACAAGAGATTCTCTGAAGCAAATATAGCGCTGAGAAGCTGAATTGCTGGATCCTGGTCAACTAAATTAGGCATTGCAAATTTTTCATAAAACATATATAATCCACTGGGCACTTCTTGGAAACTATAGGGCAGTTCTACTCTGTCCTATAGGGTCTCTATGAGTCAGAATTGATTCAATGTCAAGGGGGTGGGTATATCTATATCTATATACATATGAAAAGACAGAGAGAAATATTTATCTCAAGAAAATGGCTCACATGGTTGTAGCGGCTGGTGAGTCCCTAAAGGTTTTTCTGACTCACGTAGTTGCGGGGCTGACAAAACCAAGATTGACAGGCAATATGGCAGACCGCTGGCTCGAGTCCCAAGAACTGGAGCCAGATGATGATAAGCCAGATGCAAGAACAAGACTCAGAGCAAGCTTTGCCAGAGTACCCATATATATATATTAGGTGCAGGCCACACTCCCAAAGAAACTCCCGCTACAACTGATTGGTCAGTCACATCAGATCACTTCATGAAGTTGATTATATTATGTGTATGCTACTTATGCAGGATCACAAAATGGAGGATAATTACATCATTACATAACTGCCAAATTACATCATTAAATACCTGTAAGATTACATCTTAACTGCCAAACAACTGAGAATCATGGCCAGTCAAGTTAACATACAACCTTAACCATCACAAAAGGTGTGGGGCTGGTAGCGAATAGAGGTAGCATGGGCAATTAGTTGAAAGCCAGAAAATTAAGACAACTGACCCCAAGGGAAATGCCACAAAAGTCTCTGTGTGCCAACATGGAAAAGAAAATAAAAATATTTCAGATTCAGTGAATACATTTCATAGACAAAGGTAATCTGGAAATTCTCAGTGTTCACATACAATTTACATGTCTAATGCTATATATATGTTACAGCAGTGCTGTCTTGAAGAGCTTTCTCTCTAACCAGGTCCAACTGAAACAGTCTGCATGAAAAATAAATACATAAATAACTCTAATCTGTCTCTACCCATCATATCCACTCGATATTCTTGCTCTTCCCGTCAATCTTCCCTTCTCCTCTCCGTTTATTCTTCTTTTTCTCACTTGGTTGCTAACTGAAACGTTGTCAGTTCAAAACCACCAGAAGGATGTAGCAATCTGCTTCTGTAAAGATTACAGCTCTGGAATCCCTATGGGGCAGTTCTACTCTGTCCTATATGGTCTCTATGAGTCAGAATTGATTCGATGGCAACGGGTTTGGTTTATAAAATTGATGCTTCTCCTTCTGTTAGCTCTTTTCATGTGGTATCTTCCTTTGTCCACCCTGCATCCCTATGCCTTCATTTACTACTTTTGATTCCCACGTTGCCCTCCCCCATTCTGCTACTTGTCCAGGAAAACTGACCTGTATGGGCCCCCAAGAGGCTCTCTTACCCTCTTGTGAGTTTGTGGGAAGTCTACAGCAAGAGATAAGAGGAAGGAGAAAGAAGTCAGTGTGCTCATTCCTCTGATTCCCTTCCCTACAGGATCACCTCATGTTGACTCTGCCTCTTGACCACATAGCAGAGCTCCTATTGAAGTAGCTGTCTCTGAAGGAGTCTCTCTTTGGCTTCTAGGAGTTCCTATCCCTTCCTTGGGTTAGGCCTAAGAGTAATAACAGCTCAGCTCTTTCTAGTCCTGGACTCTGGTAATATTTTTGTGATGTTTTTAATACCCTGATAAATAGCTTGATAAATAGCTCGATAAATAGCTCGATAAATAGTTCATTTATTAGACCCTCTTCCAATTATCCTGATTTGAGTGTGTTGCCTATTTCCCTTTGGGACCCTGATGGAACCAACCTTTTTAAGGCACTTTTCCTCTTTCACACTTTCCTGGTTCAGCAGGTCCTGGCACTCATTATCTATCATGTAGATGTTACCATGTTTTAATCTTTTATTTTTAGTTAGCAAGCTTGTAGATTAAAAAAACAGCTTAAGATTAAAAGCCTATAGACATTCTGATCTTAGTTTTGCTATTTACTAGCTTTGTGATCCTAAGTAAAGCACTCATTTCTTCTGTATCTTTCTCTCTCTCTCTTTTTTTTTATCTGTAAATAAGGTAAGTTATATTAGATGATCTCTAAGATTGTCTTCTGGTTTTAAGATTCTATAATTTTATGAGATAAGGAATACACTTCCTTTTAACCTCATTGATTGCTCAGCTCTAATCTACCTTTTATTGTGACTTTCTTTGAGGAATATTTCTTCATGAAAAAAAAATCTCTTTTTATGTTGTATGAGAGAAGTTTAAATGGAAGAAAGTAAACCTGAGTATTTTCAAGATATAAAAATGCCAAGAAGTATAAAAACACAAAGTAAATGGCTATCATAAATATTTGTCTTTGAATTTGAAACCTAAGCGGTACAATTCTAATTCACACTAGAAGTAAAACAAGAAAGTTAAGTGCAGGTAGTTACTTATTGAATGCACATTGGTTATATGTACTTTGAACCTTTAGGAACCAATGAGTATAATTTACTTATATTTCAAGCATGGAATATGGGAAAAGCAGTTGATTTAAAAGTTATCTCTAAAAGCTTTTGTTGGCAATTGAACTTTTCCATTTCATTTTCTCTTATCTCTTTAGAAGTGAAGAGATAATGTTTTGAAATATATAACATCCTAAAAGGGCAGAAATAGTCACCCTACATCGAATGATTAGATCTCAGGAAAAGATTTTATTCATATTTTAGCTGAAGGATACAGCATTGACTTGAGTGATATTAAAATGGAATATTTTGGCCATTGTTCTGTAAAGCTTGATACTAAAAGTTTCAGATCATAACGTAACACCAATATTTCCAAATAACTTGGGTATCATTCTTTAGCTGGAAGGTCTTATCTTTTAAAGAAGTCAGGTAAATAAATACACCTGAGTTAATATCCCTGGAAAGAAAAGAACATATGTAGTGTTCAATATTTAAATTCCGTACCTGAGGCAGACCCATGCCACCAGAGACCTCAGTTTCTGCCGTGGAGTTTGCCCCGTGGAGATCACCGTGCAGCTCCACTCTCACGCGGCTGGCAGAGAGGCCGGGGCGAGTGCTGCATTTGCCTTGCTTTGGCTCTGGCTTAGGGAAATTGCTAAGGCAATTGCTCTTTGTAGCATGTAATACTGTAGTTCCCATCCCACTGCTAACAGTCTCCTACCCCCAAGTAGACCACAAAGCGGATGGAAGAAAGAAAAACTAACATTTCTACTAACCATGTTGGCCCGTGTATCGATAGAAAGCAGTAGCTTCTCCATCCTACCTCCTCAGACTCTACACAGATTCAAGGAAACCAGTGTGGAGTAATTTAAGCAATGTTGTGCCAGGTATTACCCAGCATTGTGCCAACATTCTTCTTCTAATTCTAAGACATTGTAAGTTTCCAAAAGAAATAAAGTGAAAACTTCAGAAAAAGCAGAAAAAAGGAGAGATCCTTAATGCCTACTTACGCATTGCTTGTAGCATTTAGTGTGCTAATTTTTATAGGTATGTTACATTTTTATCAGGTGATAATTTGTCTGCTGCTAGATTCCCGTCAGCAAATTAAGGAGCTGGCATTGAAATTTCATCCGCTTCTTGGTGGAATATGCAGTGTTGGTAATAATTTCTTTCCATTTTTGGAGTCATATTTACTGGATCTGATGGTCTGTGTATCATATCCACTGTCAGGGCAGGTGGTGCCACATATGGCCACGCTGGCTGAGAACATACATGTGTGCACACATGGATACATACATACATGTATTAGTGGCTAAGAGCTTCTTTTCATAAGCAAAGCTTTATTTACTATGAAAGTGATAACTGTTGGAAGAGATTCAGGGAAATACCATGGAATAGATTTATTTTTGTATGTAATAGATTCGTTTTTAAATGTAAAGTAAAGTAGTACGTCCAGCAGAACTGAAAGAAACTCATTTGCCAGTACTAAACTCACACATCAATGGGAAAATTGCTAAGTAGAAAGAAATAGAAAAAGAACAGAAACACTCTTCACATGTTATGTTATGTCTACCTGGGTAATTTTCACATAGCCAATAAGGGAGAGAGATATAGGTTTTTCCTCAAGGAAATACAGGCAACAAATGGGGGTTTGCTTATTTTTATTGTTTACCATAAGTCTGGCAAACTCTCATTTAGTTTCTAATGGTTTGTTTTCCTGAACCCAGAAATGAAGTTCATTTTTTTTTTTTTTGTCCCTGAGACTAGTTTGTTGTTTTTTTCCTCTGACTTTACTTCCTGGAAATAATACTAATCGTTCAAGACTTGGTGGAGTACAACAAAAATGAAGAATAGACTCTTTTCTGGGAGTCCCAGGGAGACACAAATGATTAAGAACTTGACTACTAGTTAAAAGGTTAGCGGTCCAAACCCACTCAGAGGCTTCTAGAAGACAGCCTTGGTGATCTGCTTCCAAAGGTCACAACCTTGAAAACCCGTTTTCTACTGTGCACACGTGGGGTCCCTATGAGTCGGATTTGACTCAACAGCAACTAACAACAACAACAACAATGGCAGTCTTTCCCACTGAATCAGCTAATTAATCTTTTAATCAACCAGTTGCCTTCAAGTCCATTCTGACTCATGATGACCCCATGCATATGATAGTAGAACTGTGCTCCATAGTGTTTTCAATGGCTGATTTTTTGGAAGTAAATCACCAGGCCTTTCTTCAGAGGTCCCTCTGGTTGGACTCGAACTGCCAAACTTCCAGTTAGTTGCCAGCCTTCCAGTTAGCAGCTGAACTTAACTACTTGTGCCACTGATTAATCTTAGATAGTAAAATAAAAAGTAAAACTTGAATCTGCCTTGATAATCTAGAATTAAGCTAGGTACCCTCAAAATTATTACTAACATAAAGATTACTCTTTATTCCCATGAAGTAAAGCACTCTATTTACTATTCCACATGATGAGATGGTCTAAAGTCTTACCTCTCAAAATTTGTGTGTTCAAGATTGCCCATTTTAGAGGGTCCTGGAGATCTGCGAACTGCCTCTCTCCCATACCAGACACCTCTATTCCATCATTAAACACTGCCAAACTACTCATCTCAAGGATTTGGGCACTTAACAAGTTAACTGGAAGACTCCCTTCAGCTTTAATGTTTTTGTAGTTTCATTATTAGAGCCAGTTTTCTTTAGCAAATACATAAATTTATCATAAATTGAGACCCCGAAATTGAATCAAAATAAATCAGCCATGACCATTACTGCCAAACGAACCCATTGGAGAGGAAGTCTGGAATGGTGTAATTAGTTCCCATTACGTGGCTCCACGCTTGCAATTTTCTCAATGGCTCTGACCCACTGCATTGCTTAAGTATTTGCACATAAACTCATGATAATTGATCCCCTTCTGTGTCAAGTGTCTTCATAACTTTAAAAATTAAAGATTCACAGTGTCTCAAGTGGTTTGGGTAGGCAATTTGATTCCGATTTTATTATCACAATGGGTCCATAATACGCATGAAGTGTCCTTTCTGACTAGCCATGCCTCAGCAGTTACCTACTCTATTGCAGTTTTGGCCTGTTTTCCCCACCCCTGTTCCTCCTCCTCTTCCAATCCAGGCTTTCCCTCATTTTCAGAGAAAATGGAAGAGGCTGCCTGCAGAGATTAACTAGGTATTCAAATTAGCTGCCCAGAATCAGGATTGGCTAAAACAAGATGACGTTCCTTGCCAATCAGCTGCCTCTCTCACGCGGGAATGATTTCTTTCAATCTCTTCAGAGATTAAAAAAAATAGGAGGGGAAAAAAGTCTAGGTGACCAGTTATAAATGAGAACCCTCCTCTAAACAGTTGTTTCTGTTTTTCTTAAATCTCTCAGTACCGAATTATAGAAAGTGAGGGAAAAAGGAAAAAAAAAAAAAATTAGCTTATTTAGGAGCGTGAGTCGTCACAAAAATTATTCTCAGGACCAACTGTCAGACATATGCATAATACTCTACACAGTTGGGTATAATTGAAGGAAGAAATTACTTAGTAACAAAGTCTTTTTGTTTTGTTTTCTTCATGGTCTTTTCTCATATTTCTATTTTTGTTACATTTCCTAATAAAGTAAGAGGTCCTGTCTTTAATTCTCTGTTAGGATGTGCATCACCCATTTTACTGGCCTCTTGTAAAATAAAGCAATAAAAACTCAGATTATTCTGTTCTGCAGGAACAGTTATAAAAGCAATGCTAGTATCCAACTTCCATAGCCAATGCATCTGAGTGACTTATTTTTAGCCACCCTCAGGCCACTGTCTGTGCCTAAATTGACTGTGCCTAAATTAGGACTGTTGTGTGTCAAAAGAGGCCTTTCACGCAAGGATAGCTGAGAAAACCTATCTAGAAAAGTCAATAAAGTCATCAGAAAAACCCAGATTATTCAATAGAAGAAATCCAAATTTTGTTATGGGAATGTATTTAACTTCACAGGAAAATGTGACTCACTGTTCTCGAAAAGGCAACTTGGTAGGTGAAATCATGAAAGCTCTCTCAGGGTCTTAACTTTAATAAAGTTCCAAAGCTTAGAATATCCTGAAGATGACCCACCTCATTGTATTTACAAAATTCAAAGAATTTTCTTTTATGTGGCAATTTATTCCCAAAGCGATAAATGTAAATGTCCTGTTCTTTTGCAGCATGTACAAAAATCAACGGAGGCGTTTGAAAACCCAACCCATGACAGGGATCATCAAGAGTCTGACTATAAAACTTAAATCTCTTGTTTACAAGGATCTCTGGTTCTGGAATCTTATAGTTTCTTTAGAAATTTGCTGCAGTGTGAACCACTCATTCACTCAGGAGCGTTCCAGCCGCTGAAGTCTATAAAGTAGCTTGTCTTTTCCTGACAGACGTTCAACTTACCTTCAAAAGTGATTTGTCATGAGAATATACACAATGATTAATAGCCTTAAACCTGGTCTTTTCAGGTTAAATATAGATTATTTCTTGTTTTTCGTTCCCGGCCCCGTTATTATAAAATGTAAAATCCAAATATGAATTTAATAATTGTCAGATGATGCCATTTGATTACTTCCCACCTCTAAGGACAAGAAGCCAACTTCACAAAGATTTCTTTGCACAGCAGTGGTTTGTTGTATGAATTCTGGTGATAAACACTTGGCTTCAGCATACCCATGATTCCTAATCTGTAAAATAAAGATTTTTGTTATACTTAGAGAAATGGAACAAAACAAACAGCCATTGAGTAAAATGGGGTTGCTGTCTCCAAAAATAAAGCTATTTCCCATTTTAACTGCTGATTGAGCAAGAAACATTTAGTGTTTAATATTACAAATGCATGTGGGGTAGCATCAAAAACTCAGTTTTTGTTACCTTAAACTAAGTGGTACTGCAAATTTCCTTTTAGATACAATTGAATCTTACATTTACTGGCCATATTTAATTGAAAGAGAAAATGAAACTTTTATCCTTATTACAATGCAAGTTTTCTCTTTATTTTAAACACTAATGAGGAATGCATCAAAGAACGAGGTCATATTAAAAATGCATTTCGTTCACTTAAAGCACAATAAAGATTATTAAAAAAAATGCATTTTGAAGATGCAGTTGTTTGTGGAGCCCAGAATAAATCTTAACTTTCTTCTAGTTTCGAAGCGAACTTAGGTCATCTTGATTTCTCCACTTCTAGGCATTCTATAATGCCTTCCACAAGATGAAATTTACCACACATTTTAGCATATTTGTCTACCCACCCATCCACCCACCCACCCACCCACCCATCCATCCATCCATCCATCCATCCATCTATCCATCCATCCAACCTCTGTTTATCATGATGTTGCTTCATACATCCAACCTCTGTTTATCATGATGTTGCTCACTGGTCCAGGTGTGAGGATTTTTGTTTTCTTTATGTGTAGGTGTAATCCATACTGAAGGCTGTAGTCTTTGATCTTCATTAGTAAGTGCTTCAAGTCCTCTTCGTTTTCACCAAGCGAGGTTGCGTGGTCCTCAGGTCACAGGTTGTTAATGAATCTTCCACCAAACCTGATGCCATATTTTTTTTCATATAGCCCAGATTCTCAGATTATTTGCTCAGAATAGAGGTTAAATAAGTACAGTGAAGGGATACAACTCTGATGTACACCATTCCTGATTTTAAACCACGCAGTACCCCCTTGTTCTGTTCGAACCACTGCCTCTTGGTCTATGTACAGGTTTTGCATGAGCACAATTAAGTGTTCTGGAATTCCCACTCCTCACAATGTTATCCACAATTTGTTATGATCCACACGGTAGAATGCCCTTGCATAGTCAATAAAACACAGGTAAACATCTTTCTGGTATTCTCTGCTTTCAGCCAAGATCCAACTGACATCAGCAATGATATCCTTCGTTCCACATTCTCTTCTAAATCAGGCTTGCATTTCTGACAGTTCACTGTGGATGTACTGCTGTAGTCGCTTTTGAATGATCTTCAGCAAAATTTTACTTGCTTGTCATATTAATGATATTGTTCGACAATTTCTGCATTCCATTGTATCACCTTTCTTGGGAATAGGCATAAACATGGACTCTTCCAGTCAGCTATTCTCCTGCGACTGTCATTTAATTTAATTTAGTATGCATGGACTCATGATGCAATGGAGTGGGAAGTACACCGAATCACCTATGTTGTTTTATTGCCAGATGAGTTTGACCTTAGTATAATGATGAGAAAAATTAGATACATCTAGAGAGTGTGATCTTCTGCATGCCAACTAACCTGGATCCTACAAGAGGTCAGTGTCATGAACAACCAAGGAAGAGAGTATATTCTTATAGACTGAAGGGACTAAAGAGACATAATAGCCAAATGCTCTGAACCAGTGGGCCCTGAAAACACATTTTGGGGACAACTGGGAAAATTTGAGTCTGGACTGCATGCTAGGTGATACTATCATTGTTGATTTCTTAAGGTGTGGTACTGAAGTTATGGTTGCATAAGAAATAATGTCCCTTAAAAAATGCATGTTGATAGGTCTGAGATTAATGATACTTGCAACATACTCTGGAAGATTTGATAAAAGGTGGAGAGAGGGGAGAAGTTAGCATGCAGGGTGTTGAAATTAGGTGAATCTGTTTGTCTTGTAGTTAGGATCTGGTGTTCTCACTACTGCGACATGATTCCTGGTCAGGAAAGCCTTTCTTGGAGCCCTGGTGGTGCAGTAGTTGAGTTACAGCGAGCCATGGCTGCTAACTAAAGGTTGGCAGTTCAAATCCACCAGCCACTCCTTGGAAACCCTATGGAGCACTCCTGCTTTGTCCTGGTCCTATAGGGTCACTATGAGTTGGAATCAACTCGATGGCAATGGGTTTCACCAGGAGGTGAGGTAATACAGGTTTTGCTTTACTGCTCTTTTAAACTTCCTGTGGATTTGAAAGTTTACCAAAAAATTATACATGAGTATGTTTATGTTCATGTGGCATAGGGGGTGAGAAGAGTGTTTGATTAATTATTCAAAATCAACATATAAGTGACAACTATGTAATACACATAACAAATGGTTAATGGGCACCATATGTTATAAAATCTTGAAATTAATAAGAAAAAGATAATCTCTTTAATATAAAAATGGTCAAATAATACGAATACATTATCAACAGATGAATAAAATCAATGGCAATAACCCACCACCATTGTCGTCCAGTTGGTTTCGACTCACAGTGACTCTGTAGGACAGAGTAGAACTACACATAGGATTTCCAAGGCTGTAAATCTTTACGGAAGCAGACCGCCACACTTTCTGACACGATGGTCTTATTAAAATATCACCGGTATTCAAAGGCAGGAACACAAGCACAGCAAGAAGGTAGAAATTTTGCTTATCATTTAAGGAAATAGTATTAAGTAATAAATAATGCAACATCTAGGGAAGTAGGTCCTCTCTCAAACCGCTGGTAAAAGTACACTGTCTTGAATTATGTATCTTAAGAAAACCAGAAACATTGGAAAAATGTTTTCCTAAAGATTTTTCTAGACAGGATATTTTTTAAGGCAGAGTATTATAGATTCTGAATTCTGTTTCCTCATATTTAGAACAGGTAGTATTTAAAATGCCTCCCTCTTGGTGGTGTTACAAGTATTCAGTGAAATTATAAGTGTAAAATTAATAGGATTAAATAAGATGATGAGTGCATAGTACATGGCATTTAGCACAGTATTCAAATAGAAATAACCAACAAATAAGGGAATATATAAATAAATAAATAGGAAATTATGCAAGTCATTTAAAGTTATGTGTTCAACCATTTTTAACAACATAAGAAATATTTCTGACATTTTCAAAGAAAAAGGTTTACCCAAAACAGTGTTCCGTATGATCTTAAAAAAACACGTACTTAACTTTACACTCATGTGAGAGTATTATGTATACTCAGGTATAATTTTTTGGTAAACTTTCAAATCCACAGAAAGTTTGAAATATAGCAAAATATTAACAGTCTTTTTTTTTTCCCAATCTTCAGATGGTAGAAGTTTGAATAATGTTCATTTTCTTTTTTTCTGTCTAAATGTCTCATGATTGTTTCATTTATTGATGCAAAAAATAAAAAAAGCCTCTTGCAAATCGCAACTTTCTTCTTTGAAAATGGAATGTTATTTCTATTTCCCAGTCCATATTAGAAATAGAAAGTTGATAAGCAATGTGAGCTCAAGGTACTGCCATCTCCGAAGGCCTCCTTATTCCTTAAGAGGTTGCTGCAGGGTGAAAACAATGAGGGTGCCTTGTTGAGGATGGTGGCATGTTTTATTAGCAATAAAGTGGCGTGGTGGAATCAGATGGACTGGGGTAAAAACTGATTCTGGTGTTTATAGTAATACGATTCTGGGATATTTTCTTGAACCTCTCAGAATCTCCCTTTCCTCATTTGTAGACTGAGAATTTTATTCTCTTAGTAAGAATTATATTAGCTAAATGAGAATTAAATTACTCATTTGTAAACTGAGAATTATGTTACCTAAATGCCTATAAGCTGCAGTCCTTAAATGAAATAATAATGGTGGGAATGAGTGCGAAAGGTGGAGAGAAATCAAGATTGGTTTCATACCCACTGTGCCAAGCTTTCAACTATTCAATTTACATACATAATCTCATTTAATCCCCACAGACCAGTAAGGCGCTCTTGGTGCAATAGCTTGCAAAGTTCATCTGATTTCAAAAGCTGCATTAATGCGGCCACAGGAGGAATTCCACCATCTGTGGTCTACTGAGCTTGCTTCACAAGCCCTAAAGCCACACCCCAGAGGTGTAATACTTCCTTTGTCTCCATAACTGAAACTTAATAGCTTTGGCAGGTGTGACCTCCTGAGAGTATAAAATGTTCCCATTAGCCCTCAAGCTCCAAAGAGGTGACCTAAAGTGAATCGATATCACAATTCAGAAACACAGAAGCCAAGGTTGGGGTCGTTGCTCTCTAGAATGAAATAGGGTGATGGAGGCCTCAGCCAGCCACAGAGGAAAATGCTCTTTGTTTATAGTTTTTGCATCCTCCTGTCGAATCAGGTTGTGCCCTGCAGATTCACAGGCCTGAGTTCAGCACATAACTGAGAAAACTTGGCCCAGGAGCATATTTGAACCATAGACAAATAGATCAAGATGACATTAAAATTAAGAGACGGAGAGAGAGAGATCGGTAATGCATTGTTAGAGCTTTGAGCCTGGGTGGAAATTACTACACTTTTATAATGTCTTTACTCTCGAGACAGTTGCTATTCCATACCACTGAGTCATGGACATTTGTCGCCCTTAATACATACATTTACTCATTGTCAGCAGGCTACTGGTGTAAAGGGCACAGTGTTTAGTTTAAGGCAACATAGCTTTAAATTCTTAGGCATTAATTTAACTTTTTTCAGGAAATGTTCTTGCAATTAAAATTGTTTGACCGGAAAAGCTGTTGTTTCCTCATTCAGAATGAAAACCGAGTTTTTGTTTAATTGCCAAATTAGATCGCATTTCTTAGTCTTTTCAATTGCCCATACTGATAGTTTTTAAGTGCGTGGACTTATATGGAATAGCATGGCAGGAAAATAATTTCGAGTAGCATGAGTATTCTGTCCAGTTTACTGCATTATTAAATAGTCTGTGAATGATTCACTCTCTTTTATATCTAACAAATATTTTTTCTTATGGTCAGGATCAAAACTATGTGGCATTACATTAAGACTACTAGACACTGATAATACGGCATCTTTCTTTTCACTAAAAAAGGCCCATTCTTGTACACTACACTAAACATTCAAACACGGGGGAAAATGTGATGACAGAAAATAGGGAAGCAATTTACTCACACAATAAATGGCCACTTTTGTTGGCATTTAATGTTTATTTTTTTGCTGCCTCCGTGCCATGAGATAAAGAGTCTAGGATGTACTTTCTTCTTGGTTATCTGTCCCCGAGAGAAAGTTGCCTGGGAGCTGGAAGGAGAGGCACTTTAAAATCAAAGTATTTAATTACCTCTCTTTTTTTCTTGACCAGGCTCATAAGGAAGCCTGTGGTTTACAGAGACAAGAGTGTCTCTGCCTGGTCTGGGGTTTTGCCATGTCTGAGAATGAATGTTTGACACGCCCTCCTAGGAATGGGAGCAGGCTGAGATATTAGATATATATCACCTTCTCTTTGTAGATTTCTTATTTTCAAGGATGGTGAATTCCTAGATCTGAAATAATGAGAACCAGCTAGGCATATGACAGGCATGCTGAACAAGGCAGCCCATTTCTCAGTCAGAACTGATTGTTTCTTTTATTTTATATTCATTCCAAATTGCTTCCCGGTCACTGCCAACCATTGCTTCTGGCTCTTCTTCAAGCAACATAAAAGGGCCTTTCTCTTTTCTACACTATGTTGTTGTTGTTGTTAGCTACCAGCTAGTCAGGACCCTACACATGACAACTTCACGCACAATAGAAGGAAATGCTGTCAGGTCCCGCGTCATCGCCACTCTCAGTTGGGAATTGGACCCTTGTGATCCGAAGGGTCGTCACTGGCTGATTTTTGGAAGTAGATCATCAGGGCTTTCTTCCTTGTACCGTAAGCTCTGAGGAAGCCTGCTCAGCACCGTAGCAGCATGGAAGCCTCGTCTGACAGAAGGCTGGCTATGACGTTTTCTGTAATCCACAAAGGCCCATGTTAGGCTATGCCATATTTAGACTTGCATTACCTGGAAAAATTAGGTATTTGCATATTCATATAGGGTACAGGATATAATTTCTTGCAGGCCAAGGACTAGCCCCACTTGGGATCTAAAAGAAAAATATGTCTTGTGAAATATATTCAAATTTACAATATTTAATCAGCATCTCTGACACCATAAAAGATTTGAGAATTGGTGAAAATACGATTATGCATAAGAAAATGAGAAATTGAGGCTGTAGTAGATTTGTAATCCTGGTTATAAGGAAATCTCCCAGCCAAATTGAATAATAAAATATATCTTAAGGGCGTAAGACTCTTAATGCCATCAGAATTCATTGGTAATTCATTTGGAATGTGTGAGAAGGTGCATGTCACTGAGGGGGTAAGGGGTGTTTTGATAAAAGCCAGTGGACTATTCTAGAAAATTTTCATTTTAGAAGAACAAAAAAAAAAACATGGCACAGTTAACAAATTGCATGCCTGCCGGCATCTTACTCTGAAACACTCTCCACACAAGAGTAATTTTAATAATTAGGACTGTCATTATGCTACTGCTGACAACTTCCAAGTGTCTACCGGGAATCCAAGGTCATTGTCTGTGTGTGTGTGTGTGTGTGTGTCCATTTGTGTGCCTTTATCCATCTACTCTGGTTCAGCAGCATTTAGTTTGGCATAAAATCAGATTCTACTCGTTAAAATTAACCTTAGCGAAGGTGAGGGCAGGTGAGGGGAAAGGAAAGTCAAATTCTAAGACTAATGTTATTTGAAATTAGATATTCGGTTCATTATTATTGGTACTTTGTGCTCTAAAGGTTTTTTTTTTTTTTCTCTTGAATATGGAGAAAAGTTAATGGCAAATAGAACTTTTATTATTTCCAGTAATAAAGACCCAACAAAAAATCTCTTGCTTTAAATGCTAAGTTAAGTCCTTTGAAAGTCGTGTTTGATATTTCCTTTAGAGAGTTGGAAGAATATTGTGAAGTCCAGGAGGATCTAAAGGAGTTATGGAAAATCAGGGTAGAGGGAAAAGCAATATATTCTCACTTTCACAACCACTGTATCAGAATCATTTGGCAAGATAAAAAAAAAATACTGATGATGCTCAGGCCCCTCCTGGAGAAATTCTAACTTTATTATTCCGAGATGGGGTTTGGGCATTAGTGTTTTCTAATAGCTCCCCAGGTGATTCTAATTCTCATCCGGGGATTGGAACCACTGGTCTGCTCTAGAGCATCATAGACATAAAACTCGTAGTTGGCAGAGTCAATGCTTCAACTCAGCTCTTTCAGGGAGATAAGTCCCTCTGTTACCAACTAGTTGTGGTGTTTTACCAAGTTGCCAAAATAATGTGGTTGTTGGTCAGTAAATGGTTAGCTCAATATTATACCAGTTGTCTTGATTCTCACCAAAGAGACCAAATGCTAAATTTGTCTCACCTATGCTGCTGCTTTTCCTTCCCACACCCAGGGCAGAGCTTTATAATGGTCCTCTCTCATTTAGCTCAACTAAAGGATCATGATCCCTTACAATATGGAATATAAGGCAGCCATGATTAATGGATCAGAGTTGTTATGTGAAATAAAGTTATATATCACCTTGCATAAAAGTTAAAATGTCAGTTATTTCCTGAGAAAGACTTTTGAAATAAGATTTATAAAAGTTATATGTTCACTGATTACAATTTATATAACAATAAGCTATATGTTCCATAATTTATTATGAAGTAAGTTAGGCTACACATTCATATAATTTTATGCATAAAAATGTGTAATCAGGAGGAGATTCTTTTATGAGAGAGGTAGAAGATAATTTAGAGGGGGAGGGAAGTGTAAATTTTGCAAAAGCAAGAGAAATACTTAAGCTATATTTAAGACCAAAACTAATCTATGTCCTTGGGAATGTCTGTTACTTGGGTTATGACACATGAGTGTATGATAAGTAGGAAAAAATTAATTAAAAAGAATGAAACATGACTTGGTAAAGTTTTTCCAGTCTCAAATAATGTCTTGTTCATTTATATAGGATCCAATTCATGGACTAGAAGTGACACAAACTACAAAAAAACATGCAAAGGGTAGCTGAGATGTAGATTAAAGTGGCATTTAAAGAATAGTATTAAACTTCCCAAACTTAAACACTAGGAAATACATTTATAGATAACAAATGTAGGGGATATTTGTGCATAATCTCATTGATTATATCTTTTTTCTCTCCCTCTTGGGTCGGAAGAAAGTTGCCTTAGATCCTTTTGTCACTTTATTCCATAGCGTTAGATCCATCCAGTTTGTGTATTGGTTTTTACAAAGCTCTTTGAAAATTTATTTCCCCATAACTGATACCCTTATCCAATGAGAAAGAGCCCTTTTTATGATTACATGCAATTCCTTGTGTCCATGTTCTGTTTCCTTCTTCCAACATTGAAGATACAGAAAGATTTCATGTAGAAGAAACTTTCTAACCTAGTACCATGATGGGTCCACAGGCAGCATTTCTTCCCATACGCAGCATGGTGGACTTGCTACAGTCAAAGTTGCCCTTTGGTTTGTCTGATTATATTTCACATTTTCAAATTATTTTTATTTTACAGAAAGGCAGTGCTTCCTTCCTTCCATCAAGAATTTGAACTCCACCAACAACTCCCAAAAGCCATCTGAATTTTCTCTTAGTATTGTTACGAGGATTCGTAAGGACAACTTTTAACAGAAATTATCATAGAAACAATTTTCTTCAACAGGTCTGTATATTTTTCTTGGAAAAAATGTAAATATATTTTAATGGCAGTTTAGGCCTAGATGTTAGAAGAGTTAACCATACGAAGAATCCATGTGCTACGTAAATCTTCAATGAAAAAATATTGTCTGTCTCTCTCTGCCTCTGACATGTGTTTGTTTATTGGTTTTTAGAGCTTTTTCTTGGTATTTATTCGGATGTTTGAGTGTGTGTCTTTTTAACTATGTTGACTTTTCTCTGTGTCTCTTTATAAGTTAGTTTTAGAAATATTTATATGGTACCCTTTTATGTTTATCTCTTTGTGTCTGTATCTTTGATATTCTGGGTCACTCAGTGGGTAGAACACTCATTTCTGTCTTTTCCTTTCTGTACGTTCACCTATTTGACTTTCTTTCATTCTCTTTTTGTCATTTTGTTCTCGTTATCTATCTCCTTTTCACTGCTTGTATATCATTATTAATTAATTTGACTGAAGAAATCTTTTAATTCCTGTACATAAACAACATGGATGTCTTGACTGGCATATCTTCTTCTAAAAAAAAAAAAAAAACCCCAAACACCCAGCCACTTCTCTGTTCCTCTGCAACAAGACAATGTCAACTGTCAACTTAGTTACTCCTTTGTTTTGTGGCTTATATGAGCTTTTCCTTACTGAGTGAGAAACTAAAGATTTCTTCATATCCATGACCTAGGAGCAGTTCTTCTACAGAAACAAAACAAAGCAAAAACAAAAACATGAATAAAGTCCTGGAATTAAACATTTAGAAATCTTGTTAGTTACAACTACCAAGTCAGAAAGAATAAAGTAAGTATCATTCTAGAAAAGGCAATTACTGAGCTGATGCAGGTGAATTTTAGATGTAAAAAAACTTAACCTGTAACTGAATGAATGGCAGCAGTGAAGAGGTTATGGCGGCCTAACAGCCCTGAAAAGTCTTGTGGGTCACAAAGTTGAAAACTTAACATTTCTGGCTTATGTACCTTTCAAAGTACATGCTTTTACAAACAACTTTCATTGGACATTTTTTTTTTTCTGTAAGTAATATTTCTAATGACTTGTATCCGTTTGAAAGTAAATCCTAACATAAGTCACAACAAAACAATGCAGCTTAAGTTCCATCCATGCCTGAACCTACAGGACAGAGATGTAAAGTGCTGGATTCAGTTTTAAACATTAGACTTGGATGATGAGTTTAGATTGTAAACTCCATGACGACAGGGGATGGTGTCTGTCTGGTTTACTGCTTATTGCCTGATGCGTAGCACAGAGCTTGGTACATATTAGGTGCTCGAGAATTACATGTTGGATAAATTCAAACGTTCAAAAAGCAATTTTCTCGTTGATTCTCAAGATATCGGCCATGGAAGGATTTGGGTAATTACCTCAAGCCTAGTATGTGTGTTCCAAAATAATTGTGGGCTATATTTTAGTTATTGATTTTTGTGACTTATTTAGTTTAATAAAACAATTTTGGTAAATGTGACAAATGTAATTGTCTAAGATCTAGCCTTCCTGACAGAACAGTTTCTTCATTAATTTGAAAAATTCTCAAATACGTTTATTTTCATTCCCCTACTAGAAAACAAAGAGCTTAATACATTATGAGACACCCTGGTGAGCAGTGTTTCTCTGCATCACCTCCTCATCTTTCCCTTTTACAGAGATGAATCTTATCATCCTTAAAAACATTTACTTCTTTTTCTTATATCCTCCTTTTCTGATCATTTTTTCTCTTGTGTTCTTCTATACTAGAAGTAGAAATGTGATCTCACACCAATGCTTATTGTTTTATTCTTCAGAGAAAATAAATATTACAGAAGAAAAACATTTCTTCTGTAATATTGTCCAACACTAGAAAGAGGTTATGATTATTTTCTATAATATTCACTAGCTCTGAATACTTGCTGCATGTACAACTTATAGTGCCCTAGGGTTTAGGGTTTTCTTGTTGTATTGTGTATAACTTTCTTATTTGCTGCCACCAATTCAGTCTTAACAAAATTATTGATAAGACTGATGAACACCTAGCACTGGCGGTACAGTGGTTAATTGGCTTCTAACCAAACAGCTGGCAGTTGGGTTCCACCAGCTGCTCTTTGAAAACCCTATGAGGAAGTTCTACTCTGTCCTATAGGGTCGCTACAAGTTGGAATCAACTCAACCTCAATGAGTTTGGTTTTTGGTTCATTCATTTATGTTTCTCATTCATTGTTCTTTTTATTATTATAGCGAATAATGTAATATTCACAGGAAATAGAAACATAAAAAGATATAGTCCCTGAGATAGATGTAAACCTAATAATGATAATACAATTGTTATGACTGATGTTTGTGCAGGCAGAATTGTTATGACTGATATTTGTACAGGCAAAATATAGACAGTGGTTCTCTACATTAAGGACCAGGAGAAACAAACTGCTGGGTACCCTTTCGATCTCCTGGAATTGGTAATAAAGGCAGCACTGAATGAATGAATAAATTAGAAGGTTTCTATTGCCTTCTAAAAAGTCCACTACTTGTACTTTGGAGGCTGTGAGGCAGGTCAGGGAGCGGTGTCAGGCAGCGAGGTGTCTGTGAAATGGATTCCAGCATCGGAACAGGTCCTTAGAGCATAGGAGAAGCCCATTTTGTAGCTGAGAACTCTGAGACTGTAAGATGTGAACAGACCCAGGCGAGTGGAACAAGGAGCTGAACAGGAGAGTCTGATTCCCATGTCTGTGTCCTTACCTTGTACTCTTTGCTTCAAATGCTGCTCTTTGAAAAAGGAGGCAGATTATATAGAGAGTGGATTTTATTTTATTTTTTCACCCTGGAATATAGAAATGAAGTGTCGTGATTACTAACCTTCTACTGGGATATTCCTCCCATGTGAGCTTTAACATATAAACGTCTTAGTGAACCTTTTTCTGATTATACTACCCCTGCTTCCTCCCTGTTCTTTCATTGCTCCTGTTTCTCACATTTCCCCCTGGATAACTTTCAAATGCTCTTCCTACAATCTGAATAGTAAAGATTGATATACATGTAGACGGTGATGGGTAACTGGGTGCTGGAATACTGCCTTTTTTTTTTTTTTTTTTTTGGAGGGAGGAATCAGAGTGAATAAGAGATGTACAAGCTGGTGTAGTACTTATATACCATTCCAGAATATTTATGTTTTCCAAGTTGTCTGTTCTTGGAGGTAGTGCTAAAATAATTTTATATATTAATTTGACCCTTTAGTATTTTGGATATGTCAAAATGAGAAAATTTGGGTTAGAATAATCCATCTCTGATGTTACAAGAGAGCTAAATCAGCTGTGGCTGCTGAAGAAGGAGCCCAGACTCCACCAGACAGTGAGAGAGACCGTTGCAATAGAATTGAGCAGAATAAGAAAACATGTGGCAGCTTCAAAATCTTTCTAAAAATTTTTGACTTTATTTTCCATGTAGGAAATAAGGAAGAGATGATTTTTTTAAATAAGTATTTCATTGAATTTATAAATCAATTGGGAGAAAATCGCCGTCTTGAAAATACTGAGTCTGCCAATTCATGAACGTTGAAATACGTCTCCATTTATTTTGAGTATCCTTAATTTTTTTCACCAATGTTTTGCACTTCTCAGTGCACAAGTATTACCCTCTTCTGGTTAAATTGATTCCTATGTGTTTTATTCTTTTTGGAGCCCTGGTGACTCAGCGGTTAAGAGCTCGGTTGCTAACCAAAAGGTAGGCAGTTCGAATCCACCACCCCCTCCTTGGAAAACTTATAGGGCAGTTATTCTTTTTGACAATATTGTGAATGGAATTGTTTCTTAATTTCATTTTCAGATTGTTCACTGCTAGAATATAGAAATGCAACTGATTTTTTACATTGGCCTCGTATTCTGTGTCCTTGCTAAGCTTGTTTATTAGCTCTAGTAGTTTTTTATGGATCCCTTGAGTTTTTTATACATATAGGACTATGTCTTTTACAAAAAAAGACAGTTTTATTTTTTTCCTATCCAATCTGAATGGCTTTTATTTCTTTTTTGTGCCTTACAACTTTTTTTTTTTTACTACACTGGCTTGAACCTCCAGTATAATGTTGTACAAGTTTTAATTTTATGGATTCTTATTTCTCTGTGGCAATAAGGGATCGAGTTACTTATGGGAAGGGCTTTATACTTGTAGAAATTGAGAATTGTCTCTGAACTCAAAATTCAGTTGGATAGTCACAGCGTTTATGATCTACGTAAACTTCCTATGAATTCTCATTTCCCTTATAAAACATTCCATGCATTTTCTGAAGTTTCTAGGTGTCATGGTCACCTCTGGCTTTTATTTTCCACTTCCTGTAAATTCTGGGTTTTCCTCCTATCTTGGACTTTTAATTTATAGCCTATATTCTTCCTGTGAATATTTGCATGTATTAGAACTTTAATTTATTGTCTTGCTTTTGTTAGCTGCCAACAAGTCACCTCTGACTCATGGCCATTGTGGTCCATAGATTTTTGCTGGCTGATTTTGGAAGTAGATCCCTGGGGCTTTCTTCCTAGACGGACTTAGTCTGGAAGCCCTGCAAAAACTCCCAACATCAAAACAACATACAAGCCTCCACTGACAGACGAGTGATAGCTGTGGTTGAAGTACCTTGGCTGGGAATGGAACCAGGTCTCCTGTGTGGAAAGTGAGAATTTTCCTTCCGAACCACCACTATTTATTGTATAGAACTTTCATTTCTTCCCAGTGAAGGGGCTTACATCCAACATTCTCCAGCAAAAAAAAAGAAAAGAAAAACAGACAAGCTTAAAATCGCATACCAGGAATCTTAGCATCATTTTGGCTACTTAATACAGGAAACTTCTCATTGGCTGTATTAATCTACAAAGGCCTGGCTACTGCCAACATCTTGATGGTTTTCCTCTCTCCATTTTAACTCTAATGTATTTGCCTAACTCTTCCTTTAAATTCTTCCTCATCTGTTACGCAAAGAATTTCAGCTCTTGCTTCTCTTTACTTGCAAACTCAGTTCCAGACCCAACTTTTCCTTTTCCTTCCTTTTTAGTTGAAAGCATGTTTAATTTACTAAATGACTTCATAATTCACACAAAACAATGGTGCTCTGAAATAGTATCTATTTTCCTCTGTGTTAAGTTGACAAAGTGTTAGTAGGCCTATGTCTTCATGTGGTACATTCAACAGAAGCCACTCTGGTCAGCGTTTTGTACGGTGTTGACGACCTTGTGTCCAGATCTGCTGTAGGACAGAAGTGGCTTCACCATGCGTATAGTTGACCTGGGATAAACTCGTGATTTTATTTTTCTTGAAGCTATTCAGGGAAACTCAAAAGGAACATTCTATTTCGGGGAGACAGTTTTAAAAAGTACTAAGGAATATAACTTTAGCTAATGATAAGTGCTTTAAAGAAATAAAATGCTATGCCAGAACATAGCTGGGGAAACTTTTCTTAGCTCCTTAATATCATTATCCCAATAGATGCAAAGTTTTGTGGTTGATTTTACATGGGTAGAATGTCAGCATCTTTAAAAACTTATTTGTTAAATGTTGGTATCTGTATTTTTCCTCTTATCAGTAAAGAAAGGTAAATTCATGAGCATATAATGATCATAAATGTCTGCCTGGATTCGGTGGATGAAAGGTAATTTTTACCTGTTTGTTATGCCTTAACAGATTATTTATTTCCAGCCATAATCTTTATAGAACTTTTTTCTACATGAGATAATTCGGCAACATAAATATAAATCAGTGTAATGATGTAAAATTTTAAGGAACAGGTTATATAAGAGATGATAAATTAAAAAGCATTTCCAGCCAAAGAAATGAATTTAAGGGAGAGACATAAAGGTAGATTTAGGGGTTTTAAATGCATACGTTGTATTTTTAATTTCTTCTTGGAATGAATCTAGAAAAAACAGCCAGAAATTTATTATGAAAACTTGTGTACACAGAGGCACGTCATTAACATTTAATTTCAGACCTATTGCTCTTGTTATTTCCAAAATTATCTTTCTAAATAGTCTTAAATGTTAGGTAATTAATTAAGTAAAATTGTATACTGCATAATCATAATCAGAAAAATAACATTTTCAAAAGATTAGCGACAACTGTGTTACAACATAAATGATCAAGTTGATTTATATTTGAAAATACTTTACAAATGCTATTTAATTCAGATGGAATTAGCTCCTTGTAACACTTCCTATCCTGAATAATCCATGCCTCACTCTCTCTTTTTTTCCATCAGTATGGACTAAAAGCAAACCAAGATTTCTTTCTTCCCCAATGCTAAGGAATTTCCAAACTTAAATAACAGTATTAAAAATAACTATTAGTTGTAATTAACATGCTGCCCTTCGGTCCTTTATATCCTAATTTTAGACAGTTATATCACTGGTATCATTTCTGAAAAATTACTGTCTTTGGTGAACTCAATTTTCTTGCCCATTCTGTAATTTCTATACAAAATTTACAACAGAAAATGTTTCCTCTCTGCAATGTGCTACCTGTGTTAAATGACTTAAATGACTGAACATAAATAACGTTGCTTCATAGCTATGAAATGGTGATAGTTGTAGCAGTAGCAGCAGCCGCTGTGGTGGCCGTAATAGTTGTAATAATGTAACAGCCATTTGTATAACACTCTTAGTTTTACAAACTACCGATGTATTTCTTATCTTATTTAATCTTCAGATCACTAATATTATTTACATTTTTACAGATGAATGTTTGGAAGCTCAGAGAATTTTCCTTGCTGCTAAAATTACTTAGAGCTAAAACTCCAACCTAAGTTTCTGACTGACACACTTGCAATCCGTATGTTAAAAAAAAAAAAAAGTACATGTTATTAGAGGGTGGTAGACAAGTGTATCGGTCAGGGTTCCCAAAGAAATAGAACCAGCAGGGCCTACCCACCCCACCCCCACCCCCACCCCCACCCCCCACATATATACATATATAGAGAGGCCTCTAGGTGGTACAAGGAAACCCTGGTGGCGTAGTGGTTAAGAGCTACGGCTGCTAACCAAAATGTCAGCAGTTCAAATCCACCGTAGAACTCTATGGGGCAGTTCTACTCTGTCCTGTGGGGTTGCTGAGTCAGAAATGACTTGCCGGCAACAGATTTGTTTGTTTGTTTGTTTTTATGTGGCACAAACAGCTTGCTCTCAACTGCTAACCTAAAGCTTGGCAGTTGGAACCACCCTCTGGTACCGAAGAAGAAAGGCCTGGTGATCTGCTTTCTGTTAAGATTATAGCCAAGAAAACCATATAGGGCAGTTCTACTCTGTAACACATGGGGTTGCCATGAGTTGGAATCAATTTGACAGCAACTTTTTTTTTAATACGTATATATGTGTGTGCATTTGTATATATGTGTGTATATATGTGTATATATATACACACACACATACAGGGAAATCTGTGAAAGCTACAACTCTATGAGGCTGCCTTGTTACTTCTGGGTCTTGCAAGTTTTCCACGTTTGGCAGGGTGCAGTCTTATCACTTTTCTACCACTCTCTATTAGTGGAAAATATTTGAGTTTTCCTTCTCTGACAGGATTCCATCTTACACAGGTTCCAGCTTTTGTAGTTTTTACTACATATATATACACACACATACACGTATATATATGTAAAGAGAGAATGAGAAAGAGAGAAGGATTTATTTAAAGAAATTGATTCATACGATTATGGGGTCTGGCAATTAAAATTTGAGAAAATTTATGAGCAAGCAGAGGAGTGACAAAGAGACAGAAAAGGAGAAAGGATAAGCATCATGGAGGCCAGGTATAGAGGATAAAATATTAGATTAGTAAGAATTTCAGAAAGAGAAAGCAAAGCCAATGGAGTTTTCAAAGAAATCTAAGAAAATTTTTCAAATTTTCAGAAGAGACAAATCAATGTGAAGAAGCAACTAAAAACAAAACAAAGCTAACTAAATAACAAAAGCACCAGCAATCAAATTCAAAGTGTCACCACACACAGGTACAATCCTTCACCCCACTTACCCCCCATTCCCTGGCTTAGCCACATACTGGGAACCCCTGGTGGTGTAGTGGTTAAGTGCTACAGCTGCTAACCAAAAGGTCAGCAGTTCGAATCCACCAAGTGCTCCTTGGAAACTCTGTCCTGTCGGGTTGCTATGAGTTGGAATCGACTCCACAACAATGCTTTTTTTTTTTTTTTTAGAATTAAAAGGCAGGAGCCCTGGTGGTGCAGGGCTTGGCTGCCAGCTGAAGGGGTTGCAGTTGGAATCCATCAGTTGCTCCACAGGAGAAAATGTGGCAATCTGCTTCTGTAAAGATTACAGCCTCAGAAACCCTATGAGACAGTTCTACTCTGTCCTATAGGGTCACTTTGAGTCGGAATCGACCCGAAGGCAATGGGCTAATGGATTAGGATGAAGAGAAAATCCAAAAGTTTACAGAGTGAACAAATGAATTTTTTTCTAAATGGAGCAATGACTCTATTTAGAAGTCTCCTTAGACTCCTTATCAGCTCTACTGAATGGCGGAAGATGATAAAGCTAGGACTTCAAAATGCTGGAAAAAATTATTTGCAGATGTACTCTACCAAAACAATACAAAACTAGAGAAAAAAGATTAGTCAAACTTCCAGAATTAGTGGAAGTAAGCCAGGAATATAACAAAAGGAAATTACAGGATAACAGCAAATGTTTATGTTTATAAGGAATGAGTCCTCTGGAATATGAAGCCCTTAACCACTGAGTCCCAGTGCTCCAGATACAGATATAGGCATAAATAAAAATTGCATGAAATATCTATCTACCTACCTGCCTGCCTATCTATTATCTATCTCAAATTTATTGCATAAAAGTTGAATAAAATTTCCCAAAATACATACAAACTCATTTAGAATAGGAAATAGGAAAGTAAAAATAAGTGAAGTACCTTGAAATCCTAACAACTAGAGATAATTACCATTTAGTTTTTCATTTATTGCCTTTGGCTACAGTATAATCATATTCCAAATACAATTTTGTATCCAGATATTTCTCTTAATATTTTTCATGATTAATGTCCCATGCCATTAATTATTATTTCAAAATACTTCTTTTTAATGATTTTAGAATATTTCATACCACAAGAATTCTGATTGATTCAGTGATCCTGGTAATTATACTGAGTAGTTAATACTATTAAGGGTAAGAGTCCTTGTTCATAGTTCATATATCTTTGCCCCACATCTTTGATTAATATAAAATACCTGGAAGTAGAATGAGTCTAAGAGTAGGAACAAGTTTCAACATCAATATATTGGCTAAACTACATTTTTTAAGACTTTATACTGAATTGAATTACATTCTTATCTGTTGTTATGAGGATTTAGCCTCTGTAAACCTTCATGAGAATTAAATATTATTTTTTTAAATGTTGCCCTATTGTTAAATTTAGAATGATACATCATTGCTGTTTTTATTTAATTATCACTATTTTTATTTTGGAGCCCTGATAACACAGTGATTAAGAGGTTGGCTGCTAACCAAAAGACTGGCAGTTCGGATCCACCAGCCACTCCTTGGAAACACTATGGGGCAGTTCTGCTGTGTCCTATAGGGTTGCATTGGGTCAGAATTGACTCAATGGCAATGGGTTGGTTGGTTTTTATTTTTATTAATTATTAATGAGTGAACCCACCACTTGTCTGTCAGTTTGTCATACCATGATGGCTTACCATTTCAAGACATAGCATATGATCAAGAACCGGTGGTATTGAAGGAAGAAGTTCAAGATGCACTGAAGGCATTGGCAAAAAACAAGGCTCCAGAAATTGACAGAATATCAGTTGGGATGCTTTAACAAATGGATGCAACACTGGAAGTGCTCACTCGTCTGTATCAAGAAATTTGGAAGACAGTTACCTGGACAATCAACTGGAAGAGATCAATATGTGTACCCATTCCAAAGAAATGTGATCCAACAGAATGCAGAAATTATCAAACAATATTATTAATATTACATAAAAGTAAAATTTTGCTGAAGATAATTCAAAATGGTAGCAGTGGTACATGAACAGGTAACTGCCGGAAATTCAAGCCACATTCAGAAGAGGGTGTGGAACAAGGGATATCGTTTTTAATGTCAAATGGATCTTGGTTAAAAGCAAAGAATATCAGAAAGATTTCACCTGTGTTTTATTGACTATGCAAAGGCATTTGACCATGTGGATCATAACAAATTATGGATGACAATGGGAAGAATGGGAATTCCAGAACACTAAACTGTGTTCGTGAGAAACATGTATGTAGACCAAAAGGCAGTTGTTTGAACAGAACGAGGGAAAATTGAGGGGTTTGAAATTAGGAGAGGTATGCATCAGGGTTGTATCCTTTCAGCATGCTTATTCTACCTGCCAGGAGCGCTGGTGGCACAGTGGCTAAAAGCTTGGCTGCTAACAAAAGGTCAGCAGTTTGAATCTACCAGCCACTCCTTGGAAACCCTATAGGACAGTTCTACTCTGCTCTATAGGGTTGCTATGAGTCAGAATTTACTCAAAGGCAACGGGTTTATTTGACCTGTATGCTGAGCAAATAATCTGAGAGACTGGATTATATGAAGAAGAATATTGCATCAGGATTGGAGGAAGACTCAGTAACAACCTGTGATATGCAGATGACACAACCTTGCTTGCTGAAAGCGAAGCAGACTGAAGCACTCACTGAGGAAGATTGAAGAATATAGCCTTCAGTATGGATTACACTTCAACACAGAGAAAATAAAAACTGGATCAGTAAGCAGCATCATGATAAATGGTGAAAATATTGAAGTTGTTAAGGATTTCATTTTACTTTGATCCACAATGAACACCCACGGAAGCAGCAGTCAAAAAATTAAATGAACATTGCATTGGGTAAATCTGCTGCAAAAGACCTCTTTGAAGTTAAAAAACAGGATGTCACTTGAGGACTAAGGTGCACCTGACATATTTTTAAATTGCATCATATGCATGCGAAAGCTGGACAATGAATAAGGAAGACCTAAGAAGAAGTGATGTCTTTGAATTACGGTGTTGGCGAAGCATCTTGACTATACACCATGGACTGCCAAAAGAACGAACAAATCTGTCTTGGAAGAAGTATAGTCGGAATGTTCAGTAGAAGTGAAGATGGGGAGACTTCGTCTCATGTCCTTTGGACATTTAATCAGAAGGGATCAGTTTCTGGAGGAGGACATCATGCTAGGTAAAGTAGAAGATCAGCAAAAAAAGATGAAGACCCTCAGTGAGATAGACTGACACAGTGGCTGCAACGATGGACTCAAATAAAGCAACAATTGTGAGGATGGTGCAGGACCAGGCAGTGTTTCATTCTGCTGTGCGTGAGGTTGCTGTGAGTCAGAACTGACTCAATGGTATCTAACAACAACAAGTGAACATTTTCAGTTTAAATATTATTCTTTTTTTAGTTGCTGTTCATATCTTTTGTTCCACTTTTTAAAAATAAACAGTTTTGATTTGTCAAACCTGTATATACCAAAAATTTTGTTGACAAACTTTTTTTTTAATTGTACTTTATTTATTTATTTATTTTTAATTAAGATGAAGGTTTAGAGGACAAACTAACTTCTCGTTAAACGGTACATATATTGTTTTGTGATATTGGTTAACAACCCCACGACATGTCATCACTCTCCCTTCTCAATCTTAAGTTCCCTGTTACCAGATTTCCTGTCCCCTCCTGCCTTCTAGGCCCCTGGGCTGGTGCTCCCCTGTAGTCTCATTTTGTTTTATGGATCTGTCTAATCTTTGGCTGAAGGGTAAACTTCAGGATTGACTTCATTACTGAGCTAAGAGGATGCCCAGGGGCCATAACTCTGTCAGGCCAGTAAGTCTGGTCTTTTTTTGTGAGTTAAAATTTTGTTTTACATTTTTTTCCAGCTCTGTCTGGGACCCTCTATTGTGATCTCTGTCAGAGCAGTCAGTGGTGGTAGCTGGGTACCATCCAGGTACCATCTAGTTGTACTGAACTCTGTCTGGTGAGGCATTGGTTGTTGTGCTCCATTTGTCCTTTGGACTAATCTTTCCGTTGTGTCTTTAGTTTTCTTCATTCTCCTTGAGACCAGGGGAGTATCTTAGATGGCTGCTCACAAACTTTTAAGACCCCAGACACTATTCACCGAAGTAGAATGTAGAACATTTGCTTTATAAATTATATCAACTGAGCTAGATGTTCCCTGAGACCATAGTCCCCAGAGCCCTCAGCCCAGCAATTTGGTCTTTCGTGGAGTTTGGATGTGTCTATGGAGCTTCCATGACCTTGTCTTGTACAAGTTGTGCTGGGTTACCCAGTATTGTGTACTGTCTTACTTGTCACCAAACTTACCACCTATCTATTGTCTATCTAGTGTTTTTCCTTCCACACCCCTCCTAACCCTCGTAACCATCAAAGATTGTTTCTTTTTTGTGTGTAAACCTTTTCATGAGTTTTTATAGTAGTGGTCTCATATAATATTTGTCCTTTCGTGACTTATTTCACTCAGCATAATGCCCTCCAGATTCATCCATGCTGTGAGACGCTTTGCAGATTCATCTTTGTTCTTATCGTTGTGTAGTATTCCACTGTGTATATGTACCATAGTTTGTTTATCCATTCATCTGTTGATGGGTTGTTTCCATTTTTTTGCAACTGTGAACAATGCTGTAATGAACATGGGTGCTACCTGTGTTTATTCATGTGATGACTCTTATTTCTCTAAGATATATTCTTAGGAGTGGGATTGCTGGATCATACGGTATTTCTATTTCTAGCTTTCTAAGGAAGCGCCACATTGTTTTCCAAAATTGTTGTATATTTTGCAATGCGTAAGAGTTCCAATCTCCCTGTAGCCTCTCCAACATTTGTTATTTTCTGTTTTTTTTGATTTGTGCCAGTAATGTCGGGGTGAGATTAACATTCCAGCACAATGTTAAATGGGAATGCTGATAAAGGACATCCTTGTCCCTTTTCTCACCCTCTCCATTAAGAATGATGTTGGCTGTTGGTTTTGTATACCCAGTGCCGTCAAGTCGATAGATGCCCTTTATTATGTTGTGGAATTTCCCTTCTATATATGTTTATTAAGAGTTTTTATCAGGAATGGGTGTTGGGCTTTGTCGAATGTCTTTTCTGCATCCATCGAGATGATCATGCTATTCTTTTCTTTTATTAATGTGGTGGATTATGTTGATTGATTTTCTAATGTTGAACTATTCTTGCATACCTGGTATGAATCCCACTTGGTCATGTGTATTATTTTTTGGATATGATGCTGAATTCTATTGGTTAGAATTTTTTTGAGAATTTTTGCATCTATATTCATGAAAGATTGTAATTTTCTTTTTTTGTGGCGTCTTTGCATGGTTTGGTATCAGGGTTATGCTGGCTTCATAGAATGTATTTGGAAGTGTCTCTTCCTTTTCTGTATTCTGAAATAGTTTGAGTAGTACTGGTGTAAGCTCTTCTCTGAATGTTTGGTAGAATTCTCCAGTGAAGCCATCTGGGCCAGGGCTTTTTTTGTTGTTGGGAGTTTTTTTTTTTAATTTTTTTATTCTCTTTTCAATTTCTTCTCTTGTTATGGGTCTGGTCAGATTTTCAACAACATTTTGTGTTAGTTTGGGTAGGTAGTGTGGTTCTAGAAATTTATCCATTTCCTCTAGATTTTGAAATTTATTGGAGTATAGGTTTTCATAGTACTCTGTTATTTTATTTATTTTAGCTGAGTCTTTTGTAATGTCCCCCATTTCATTTCTTATTTGGTTTATTTGTGTCCTCTCCTGTTTTTCTTTTGTCAATTTGGCCAGTGGTTTGTTGATTTTGTCGATCTTTTCGAAGAACTAACTTTTGGTTTTGTTGTTTCTTTCCATTGTTTTGTATTCTCTATTTCATTTATTTCTGCTTTCATCTTTATTATTTCTTTTCTTCTGGTGGCTGTGGGCTTCTTTGCTGTTCTCTTTCTGTTTGTTGGAGTTGTACAGCTAATGTTTTGTTTTTGCCCCTTTCTTCTTTTTTAATGTCTTCATCTATTGCTATAAATTGACCTCTGATTACTGCCTTTGCTGTGTCCCAAAGATTTTGGAATAATGTGTTTTCATTCTCACTTGACTCTAGGAAATTTTTTTTTTTTTCCATCTTTGATTTCTTCTATTACCCACTAGTTTTTAAGCCCAGTGTTATTCAGTTTCCATGTAATTGATTTTTTTTTCTTGCTTTTCTTGTTGTTAATTTCTACTTTGATGGTATTGTGATCAGAGAAAGTACTTTGTATTATCTCAATGTTTTGCATTTTGTTGAGGGTTACTTTGGGCCTAAGATTTGATCTACTCTGGAGAACATTCCATGTGTGTTGGAAAAGAATGTGTATTTTGCATTTGTTGTGTGGAGTGTTCTATACATGTCTATGAGGTCAAGGTGGCTGATTATGGCCTTTAGATCTGTATCTGTGTTAAGTTTCTTTCTAGATGTTCTGTCTTTACCAAGAGTGGTATGTTGAAGTCTTCTACTATTACTGTGAAACTGTCAATTTCTCTTTTCAGTGCTGTTAGAGTTTGTTTCATATATTTTGGAGCCCTGTCATTAGGTGAACAGATGTTTATTATGGTTATGTGTTCATGATGGATCATTCCTTTAATCATGATATAAAGCTCTTCTTTGTCTTTTATGATGGATTTTGTTTTAAAGTCTATTTTATCTGAGCTTAGTATTGCCACTCCTCTTTTTTGGTAGCTGTTTGCTTGATATATTTTTTTCCATCCTTGATTTTTAATAAATTTACATCTCTTTTTTTAAGGTGTGTCTCTTGTAGATAGCGTATGGATGGACCTTTTTTTTTTTTTTTAAATCCATTCTGTCACTCTCTGTCTCTTTATGGGTGCATTTAGGCCATTTATGTTCACTGTAATTATTGATAGGTGTGAGTTTATTGCTGTGATTTTGTAGGTTTTTTTTTTTTTTTGTAGTGCTTACATTTTCTTTGTTCCTCTTACTTTCCTGTGCTGAATTCTTTTTGTTTGTGTTTTTTTACTTTATTTCTTTTGTTTTTGTAGGTTTTGTGTTTGCTGAGACTTTATGTCTTTCTTGTTTATTTTGATGAGTAGATTGCTAACTTTCTTTATGGTTACCTTGAAATTTACCCTTATCTTCCTAAGTTTGAATCAGTCTTTTATTACTTGATATCCCCTTGTGCTCCTCTCCATCAGAAAGTTCTATACCTACACCATTTGTTCCCTCTTTTATTGTTCTGATGTGGTTAACATTTATAGATTAACTTCTCTGGTTCCCTGTTGTAAATCTGTTAGTTTTGATTAATCCCTGAGAGTTCATTTCCTAGGTTGCTATCTGGCTGGTGCAGTCTCGTGTCCTAGATTCAGGCTGTCATCTGATGTTGTTTGATCTGAAATGAAGGACTCCCTTTAATAATTCTTATAATTTAAGTTTGGTTTTTACATATTCCCCTAATTTCTGTTTATCTGGAAATGTCCTAATTTCACCATCATATTTGAATGAGAGTTTTGCAGGATATATTATTCTTGGTTGGCAATTTTTTTTTTCAAGGTTTTATATATGTCATTCCATTGGCTTCTTTATTGGCAAACATTTTATTTCAATTTCTAGGTTATTTTAAATATTATTTACATTGTTACTGACCTGAAGTAGTATTGATTTTTAAATAATCAATTCTGTTTTTTTCCTTGTTACTTCTTCTATGTTTTGTGCATATAAAGTCCTTTCCCATCTCAGTATTTGAATAATATTGACTTGTTTTGCTTTTCAATTTTTATAATGTAACTCTTTTTTAGAAAGTAACATTTAAATAACACAAGTTTTACTCTAATGTCTGGGTTCTTTTTGTAAGAAAGGGAAACACACTTTGATTTGAGCAAGAAAGGAAATTATCAATTACTGTGAAGATGGCAAAACCAGAATTGAAAAATGATCAGGAATGAAGGAGCTTCAGCAGCAGCCAGCATCACACTGTAAATCACATGAGACAATAAGTCTATTGAGAATATCGTGCACTCCTGATCCTAAAAACAGAGCAGACACAGCTTGTATCACTGCTCCTGCTGTGTTTATACACTGGCATTGATTACTGTCCTTGGAAATTGTTGCCACCCCTACTGCTGGCTCCACTGGACTGGGTGCTCTGGTTCCATTTTGTGTGTATCACTTTAACTCAAAGTCCTAGCTTGTGGGCATGACTGGTCATTTGCTCATGACTAGAGCCTAAACTTCATATTATGTTAGGTAATAGATGTTTTTATTTTTATGTCATTTGTAGCTCAGGTTTTCTGTTATTTTTAGCCAAATATGTCTCACCTGACACAAAATTTGGCATCAAGAAATGCGATGCTCCAAATAACAGAACTAAAATTTGGAATTGCTGGTATAGAGAAGTTTAGGTGGAAGATGGTCAAGGGATCTTTTTTTGCAGCTTAGAAATTGATGACTATTATTAAATGGCAAAAAGCACTTGATTATTCTCCTGCATCTGGTGACATAGACTTCTTGTCTGCCAACACTGAGAAATAGTAGGAAAAAAATTAGGGTGTTATGATGTGTTTGTATTTTCTCAGTCTTCAGTAAGGTTGATAAAGAGACTAAGTGAGGTGACCTCTCTGAAATCAAAAGAGAAAGAAAATATGTCTTTCCTGACAGAGGTTTTTTTTTTTTTTTTACTTGTTGCCTATATCTGAGCTGGCTGAGAGTCCAATAATCTGATAGGATGTGGAAAGCCAAATTCTCTAAGCTAAATTTAGGGCAAGTAGTTGCAGAGAAATAGGAGTGTTAACTGGTGATCCCAATTTCTGGATTTTCACTAAACATCTCCTCCAACTCATTCTTTTCCTGAAAAGAAAGTGATCATATTTGCTGTAAAAAAGTAGCTGTAACGGGATAGTAGGTTAAACAGGGAGTGCATCCTCACCCAAGGCTATTTTT
The DNA here is from genome assembly GCF_024166365.1 of Elephas maximus indicus. Lineage (NCBI taxonomy): Eukaryota > Metazoa > Chordata > Mammalia > Proboscidea > Elephantidae > Elephas > Elephas maximus. The sequence continues at coordinate 61,125,757 of NC_064836.1, forward strand.
ATAGTTCCTTCAAGGCAGAGAGTCAAGGAGAGGAGTACCTCACAAAAACATCTGTCTGGGGCCCAGAAGTTTAAAAATTCAAAATTATGATAATCATTTTGACCATAGATACAAGCTCATGGAATTTAGAGGAAACCAAAAACCTATTAAGGTTTCAATGGATTTTTATATTGCCAGAGAAACCCCAAGTCTGACTGATTAAAAAACAAAAAAAAAACAGTTGCCGTCACGTCATTTCTGACTCAAAGCAACCTTATACAGTAGAGTAGAGCTGCGCCATAATGTTTCTGAGGAGTGGCTGGTGGATTCAAACTGACATCCTTTTGGTTACCAGCCAAGGTCTTAACCACTGTGCTGTTAGGGCTCTGACTGGTTATAGCCTCAAAATATTAATTCCTTAAGGTAAATTCCTGGTCACCAGTTCATAATTTTTTGAATTTCAGGCATCTTGTGCTACATAAAGGCCTATGTTTAAGCCTTCTGTGAAATAAGAAAGTACAAAGCCACTTCCAGGGTTGGCTATGTGACAACACCTTGAACTTAGGCCAAGGAGTTTCCATTTCTATATCAGAGTGTGGGGATACAAGTACCCCAGAGGGCAGGGTAATACCCACCAGTCAACTGGAGCAAGAGAGAAGGTGGCAGGCCGATGGTGATTCCCCCTCAACTGGGATTTGCCCACTCTTGAAAGGAAAGTGAACTTTAAGGCCTCATCTCCATTACATACAGATCAAATCTTCACTTGGAAGTGCAATCCACAGCAAGGTGAATTTTATCAGCCATGTTTGGTTGTAAATACTAGTGTGATTTCCTACAGAAATACTGCAGAATATTTTTTAATAAAGGGCTTTGCACATGTGACCACATACGTGTTAGGAAGCTACATATTCCAGGAGCCTAGACTCCAAACTGGAGGTTGTGGAAGAGCTCCTTGGTTTCTGAGATAATGCTCCCCTCTCCTGATTTCTCTAAACAGAGAACAAAAGACAGAATGAGGGAAACTGCTATTTTATTTGTATTCATGAACTTGGCTGTAATCAGTTATGTTATAGGATGTCATATAATACCCCTGATTAAAATAAAGTGTATTTAAAAAAAAAAAATCCTAATCACCAAACTCCAACCAGATGTAAGCTCCCCAGCCCCATCTCAGATGTGATCTTTGAGGACACAGCTGGGACCCATGGAGGGCAATGGGAAAGAGTTCACCCCAGAGAGTGAAATTCCAAGCAGGAGCTGCTGTTTGCATACAGTGCCCATTCTACCCACTTCTTCCTAAACAAATATTGTTGAATACTCACAGTATTTTTCCCAGCCTTGTATCTCAAGGGATACTCATTCCATTCTCAACCAGGGGCTGGGAGTTGAATTTATAAGAACCATATGTTTTTGTAATCCCAGTCCTCTTGCTAGAGATTCATTTAGGAGTGGGCAATTGACCCAGTTCTGGCGAATGAGTTGTGAGAGGCAGTTCACTGGAAGAACTCCATTATTATTAAGAAAGAGACACAGGAGGTAATGGTCTCTCTATTGTCTTTGGATGTTTCCATGTGTGTCTGGTTGAGATGCTAAAATCTGCTATAGCCATTTTGCTACCAAGCTGAGGATAAAGTCAATATAAAGAGGAAGGAGGAGCAAAGAAGTTTACCGAGAAGAGGGTCAAGAGGGTATCTTGACTCAGAAGCCATACCATTCTGAATTTAATGCTTATATATTTCCTTATTTGTTAACTAGGAAAGTTGGACTTTCTGTTGCTTGCAGCCTTAAGTACATACTAACTGAACATTCTTGTAGTATATATAACACTGAATAGACATAGCTCAAACTTGAACAGAATCATCTCACATGGTGAGAATGTGTGGTAACTTAATGTTAGCATTCTCTTAACCAAATGGCTAAATAAGAAAACCTGGTTCTTACATATTGTAGGTCTGAATCAGTAGACCATCTCGAAATTTATAATTAATGAAAGATTTTTTGAAATAACTTTTAGTGTACATATGTATTTGTAAGTCAGGGAAAGGGGGAAAAGAAAGAGAGAGGAAAAGGATAGAAGACAACAGAAGTGAATGAAAGAGAAGAATAAAAGGAAAAGGAAGGGGAGAGAAGAGGCAAGGAAAGGTAGTCATATTTATCACACAACAGTCTTTAAAACCCAAATTACTTTATGCAAATTAGCGAGGTGGCACATATTACAGTTAAACCTTGTAAACACTTTATATAATATGTGTTACCAAATACCAAATCTTTTGTGAATTTTAAGTGGTGACACATTTGAAAGATTAATCATTACACTGAAATGCTGAATTAAATAAAATATGAAAAGTCAAGACCATTAAAAAAGATTTCAAAATAGAGAGGTCAAGTAAATACTACCGAGATGATTTCAGGATTCACAAAAGCTGATACGAATTGAAAAGGGTTTAAATGAATTTTTTTCTCTTAAAAAAGTCTTTTGATCCAAAAAGTCACTCTGGCCACATTTCATAGTCAAACTGATGGTTGAGTTATATCATGCTAACAGGATGGCTTTTTCATTAAACATAATCCTTTCATGAGATTTAAACAAAATCTAAATTTAATTATAAAATACAAGAGTATACAAACTTTTCAAAGAAAAGAATGCTACATAAGTTTATAATTAAAATAATGAAAGCAACATTGGACTGTTTGAAGCCGATGAGCTATATCTACTGAAAACGCTATCTGATTATTTAGTATGAAAGAAAATTCCCCTGTGGTCCTGATAGCGCGTGGAATCTTGGTGGGTCAGTTAGTTTGCCGGATAGCTACCTATTGCATTGCAATAACAACAAAAACAAAAAGTGAATTCATAATATTCCTGCTATTGTTAAAATGGAAATTTTTAATAGACATCATAAAATGGCCAGTATTTAAAATTCTGGGGAAGACCTGTTAGTAGTTATGTATAGACACCCATATTTACAAACATTTTGAAATAGAAAAGTGTGAATAACAATGTCTTCCAGTCAAAATTCTTAGAGTTCATGATTAGGAAAAATTTACTCTAGGTTGGAATGAAGTCCAGTGTGCTTGAAAGCATAACTCTAACAGGTCTTTATTTGTTTGAGATCTACTGCTTAATTCAGTAAATGTACTATTAATTAGAGTGAAAAATGATCAGTGACTTTTATTATCAAGTCAATGTTATCCTCTTTCAAAATTTTAAGACAATGCCAAGTTTACTTTTTTCATACTTATTTAATTTTCCATTTTTACATTATGATGTCTGACTAATACAATACTAATAGTACTACAGTTGGCTGCCTTCTGTCTATCTTTTCTAAAATTTGTAACCTGCTTTGAGAGTATCTAAGAATTTATGTTACTGGAGGGCCATTAACAGAGAACAAATTCAAATCCCATTAATGGTCCCGTTCAGATAGTGGCAGATGTGTCAGGATTCATGGCATACTGCTCTCAGTAACATGGAAGCTGCTATATTTCACATTGGTTGGAGTTTAGCAGGAACTAGAAAATTGTGGAAAACCTTCATGATTATGGACCAAGAAGGAACTCTCTAGTCATAATATTATTTCAAAACTATTCTTAGTCACCTTCGATTTGGCTTCCAATGGAAGGTACTTTGATCTCATATTGTATACATGATATTTTTATGTTAGAAAAAGTTTCAGATTAGCAACTTTTTTCCCAGACAGAATTTCCCAAAGTCAGAAATACTAACATGTTTTAAGAATCTTGGCATAAATACAAAATCAAGTTCAATTACTGTTAACAAGGACTGATTTACTACTTATCTAGCTCAGCTCAGTATTATAAATAGATTCTTCTTTAAAAATTCTAATTGTATATTCTACCTCTACATTATATCTCATATACCTCCCCTGCTTCTTTCCATTCCTGCTGCTACCATCATAGTTCATTTCTTTAATAATACCAATTTCAATAATATTTACATTTACTGAGTACTTACTATTTTCTAGGTCCTGAGCTAAGTACATTATATTTCATTTATTTTCGAAACAAAACAAAACATTGAGTTCCCTGTTATTATTCCTAGATAATAAAGGATGAATCTGAAGGTTAAGAAAATTGTTCGAGAACATCCAGTAGAGCTTGTATTTCACACCCAGATCTGACTAGTTTTCAACCCCATGTTCTTATTCATTCTGGCATTGTGTTTGCCTTTCTCCTGCACAACTAGATGTTTGCAACAATTTTTTAAAAATAATTTCTACTGTAAATCTAAACTGCTACCAACTTATCATAAAGATGTACTTATTGTAAACTCTTCTGCAACACTTACTCATTCCCTGCGGGCTACTGGATTACATAAAACCATCATCTATACATTCGTATCCCTCTCCGTATTGTTCCCCAACTCCTCTCTCACCACTCCCATAAAAAAAAAAAAAAAAATGGCTGTCATTTATGCTTCAGCCAGCCTCAACTGCTTCATGTTCTCTCTGTAGGCACATGTCTTCCTCTGACTTCATTTCTGCTCCAGCATTTCCACCTTTAAAAGCTTCTCCCAGATATGGAACTTTCTCCAAGAAATCTTTTCTAATCTCTACCTGTCCTCGATCCTTCAACCTCCCTCAGTTTCTACAACCTTACATGTCTTACTTTTCCTTGAGTTTCCATCCACTTCCTTTTTGGTACCACTATTATTCACATGGGAGCCATGGTGGTGCAGTGGTTAAAGTGCTCAGCTGTAAGCCAAAAGATCAGTAGTTCAAACCCACCACTTGCTGAGTGGGAGAAAGATGTGGCAGTTTGTTTCCATAAAGATTTAAAGCCTTGGAAACCCTATGGGGCAGTTCTACTCTGTCCTGTAGAGTCCCCACTATGAGTCAGAACAGACTGGACTGCAGTAGGTTCTGTTTTGTTTTGTTTTTGGTATCATTCACATGTGTTATTTGAGTACTGTGATGTTTTGTCACTGAGTTGAATACAGACTCCTCAGAACTGTGCCTCTTTGTTTGTATGCTAATTTCTTTTTTGTAGAACCAATGTGAAGATTTCAACTATAAAGAAATTTAACAAGTCTAAAATGAAAAATTATTTCCATAAAATTCATTCCCCTTTAGTGGTTTTTACATCTTTTTTTCAGATTGATTTAATGTTAGTTCTGTTACTTTTAAAAAATCATAGTAAAGTAACACTACCAATAATTGCATGGTGACTAGAATTCAGTGCCTTACCTAAAAAAAAAAAAAAAAAAGTAGATAATTAAAATTTAAAAATCTTATTTTTAATAAGTTATCTTGAGGCTGACCTCTACTCTAGACTTGACTAGTCACATTAACTAACCAAAAAAACCAAGCCCGATGCTGTAGGGTCAATTCCTACTCATAGAGGCCCTATAGGACAGAGTAGAACTGCCCCATATGGTTTCCAGGGAGCGCCTGGTGGATTTGAACTGTGGACCTTTTGGTTAGCAGCCGTAGCTCTTAACCACTATGCCACCAGGGTTTCCTCACATTAACTAGGGTGACCTTATTTTTTTTTTTTTTTCCCAAAGTGATAATAGTTTTGAAAGAAAACAGGGTCATTGTAATTATACAAAACAAAAGGTGTAAACCAGGACATTCTTGAAAAAGTTTAGACCTATGCAGTAGCTAGACGACCTTAGATAAATCACTTAATATATTTGGGACTCAGTTTCCTCATACACAGATCCAAAATTTGAAGTAAACATTTCAGGTCTTTTCTGACTCCAAAGCTATAAAAACTGAAAAAATATTTAACGTGGTCTAAAATATACAACAGCAATATTGCAAAATTTTAATATTTTCTTGTTAAGACTTTACCATTTATTTGATATTTTTAAGTTTGAATTCAGGGTTATGTGAATGCAGGGAATGGTAGTGGCAAAGAATTCTTTGGGGAAATGACAAAATCTAGAAAACTATTGCAGTTAAGGATGTCATCCTTTTTAGATTAACTGGAAAAATGTTCAATAGTAGTGAAAATGGATTGAGTAATTAGTAACACAAATAGCCTGTTCTAGGTTAATACCAGTATTAAATAAAAGCTTCAGGGTCAAAGCGGAATTGTTGGAGAGGGATACTTTGGGAATGTATAGAAGAACTCTGATGAGAAAAGTTTCAGAGAACAAGTGCACGAAACGGGATATTAGAAAAGGGTATATGGTCTATTTGGGGAGGGATAAACAGGTGCAGCAGTACATCAACAGGGAACCGCCAGAAATTCAAGCCAGATTCCGAAGAGGACGTGGAACAGGGGATATCATTGTTGATGTCAGATGGATCCTGGCTGAAAGCAGAGAATATCAGAAAGATGTTTACCTGAGTTTTATTGTCGATACAAGGGCATTTGACTGTGTGGATCATAATAAATTATGGATAACATTGGGAAGAATGGGAATTCCAGAACACTTCATTGTGCTCATGTGAAACATGTGCATAAATCAGGAGATAGTTGTTCCAGCAGAACAAGGGGATGCTACATGGGTTTAAAATCAGGAAAGGTATGCATCAGGGTTGTATCTTTTCACCATGCTTATTCAGTCTGTATGCTGAGCAAATAATCTGAGAAGCTGGACTATAGGAAGAATTAAGCATCAGAATTGGAAGAAGACTCATTAACAGCCTACGATATGCATATGACACAACCTTCCTTGCTGAAAGCAAAGAGGACGTGAAGCACTGATGAAGCTCAAAGACATCAGGCTTCAGGATGGATTATATCTCAACATAAAGAAAACAGTTAAAATCCTCACAGCTGGAGCAGTAAACAACATCATGATAAACAGTGAAAAGATTGAAGTTGTCAAGGATTTCATTTTACTTGGATCCACACTCAGTGCCCATGGAAGCAGCATCAAAAAATAAAAAGAAGTATTTGGATGGGCAAATCTGCTCCAAAAGACCTCTTTAAAGTGTTAAAAAGCAGAGATGTCCCCTTGAGGACAAAGGTATACCTGAGCAAGCTGTGGTATTTTCAATTGGCTCATATGCATATGAAAGCTGGACAATGAATAAGGAAGAAGGAAGAATTGACTCCTTTGAATTATAGTGTTGGTGAAGAATATTGGCTATACCGTGGACTGCCAGAAGAACGAACAAATCTGTTTTGAAAGAAGCCTAACAGAATCCTCCTCAGAAGGGAGAATCGAGAGACTTTGTTGTATGTATTTTGGACATGTAATCAGGAGCGATCAGTCCCTGAAGGACATCATGCGTGGTAAGGTGGAGGGAGGGTCAGCGAAAAAGAGGAAGACCCTCAATGAGATGGATTAACACAGTGACTGCAACAATGGGCTTGCAATGGTTGTGAAAATAGTGCAGGAATGGGCAGTTTTGTTCTGTTGTACACAGTGTTGCTATGAGTAGGAGCCAACTCATCAGCATCCAACAACAACAAATGGTTAAGCACTTGGCTGCTAACCAAAAAGTCAGCAATTCGAGCCCACCAGCCACTCTGCAGGAGAAAGATGTGGCAGTCTACTTCTCTAAAGATTTACGGACTTGAAAACCCTAAGGGGCAGTTCTACGCTGTCCTGTAGGTCAGCTACGAGTTGGAATCTCTTCAACAGCAATAGGTTTCGTTTTGGTAATTGCACTAAGGATTCTAAGTGGTTGGTGGTTTGAATCCACCCAGAGGCTCTTGGGAGGAAAGGCTTGGTGAACTGCTTCAATAAAGATCACAGCCAAGAAAATTCTACAGAGCAGTTCTACTCTGTAACCTCTGTGGTTGCAATGAGTTAGGGGCCTATTTGAGGACAACTAGTAGAAACAACATATTGCTCTAAATGGTTTAAAGGTTTTCTGGATGATCAACTCTAAACATTCTTGAAATAATATTTTATTCTAACGTATTTCACCCAAATTATATATTGGTATTGATTTGATTTTGATTTTTTGTTTGTGTGAAGAAAATACAACTTTTTTTTGTTGTTAAAGTGATTTTCAAGGAAGTGTGTGGTCTGTTTACACACTTGTACACCCCAAAGTATCCAGAAGTTGCCTACATTACTAATATCACCTATAGATTATATCAGCATCTTTCTGAGGCAGTTTTAGGCATTCACCCTGTTACCTCATCCCAAGTGCCAGGAAATAGCCTGACCAGATGCAGATAAAAATATTGCACTCTGTTTTAATCCCATTATTTGAATTTCAAAAAAAAAAAGGAAATGATCTTCAGTTGTAGATTCAATTGTCATTTGCAGGTGCGAAGGGGGATTTTGGCTGTTTCTTTTAATAACCCATGCCAAGACTTCAAAGGTGAATTAGAACGATAGCACAATTTAATAAGTGCCTAATTTAACTAGGTGTTGCCTAGAGTAGTTTATGAGTCCTTCAGGAGTTTAGAATAGGAAGAAACAATACACTATGTAAGCAAAAGGAACTCTTTTTAACTAATCACACGGCACCAAAAGGTGTAAACCTGATTTTCCTTTTAAAGATACCGTTGCTTATTTTTTAACTCTTGCCAAGAAAATGATTAAAGATTACTGTTGTTCAATTGGAAGTCTTAAGTGTGTCTGAATCTTGACTATTCCACATTTCTACCCAAATAATTTAGTTTCTACAGAGAAGGATGCTTTATTACTATGGGAAGAAAAATAAAGAAACATAGGGATTAAATAGACTATGTTTCTTGGTTTCCTCCATTAACTGATTTTGAGGCTATTTCTTCCTTCAGCCATTGTACCTGAAAAAAAGAGCAATAAAAAAGTTACACAGTGCATTTCCATGATTGATTATATGCTAGGTTAAATCCTTAAAAAGTGAAATTGTTTCCATACTAGACTCTTCAGTTTCAATAGCTTGATATTTTGAGTTTTCTTATAAATTTTGAAAATCTGATATGAGTTGAAAGATAATCTTTTAGACAATACATTTTTTTCTCCTTAATTAAATGGAATTTTTCTTGTACTTACTGTGAAATTTAATATAGTTTCAGTTTGGATGTAAGAGCTTCCTTTTTCATTCATTAGTAACTGATTTTCTACACATATGGCTTTATATTTTTATCTAAATGCATCCTTCGATTAAACCCATCACAATGAAAATACCAGTATGTGGCTATATTTTACAGGAGTTTTCTGCCACCAGTGTTTAACTTCTTTTTATCATGTTAATAAAATGTGGTAGAGATCTTTGTTAAAACAAAACAAAACAAAACAAAACAAAAAAACCTCACTGCCCCCTAAGGTTACTATCTAATCTTTCAAGTTTCTATTGTCAATTTGATTCCAAATAGATGATTCTTAAAAGAGCTTAATGCTCAAGGCAGACTTTTTTTTTTTTTTTTACTAATTAAGCTAAACTTATTGTTTGGTTTTAAGAAGACTTCGGGGGATATTTTTGGTTTAGCATTTAAAGATTATCTCAGGGCAATAGTTTCAGGGGTTCACCCACCCTCCATGGCTCCAGGAAGTCTGAAATTTTGTTCTATATTTTCCCCCTTTTGATCAGGATTCTTCTATAGAATCTTTGCTCAAAATGTTTGGTAATGGTAGTAAGGCACCATTCAATTCTTCTGATCTCATGGCAAAGTAGACAGTTGTTCATAGAGGCAATTAGCCACACATTCCATATCCTTCTCCTATTCCTGACTCTCCATCTTCTTCAGGTAGACAGAGACCAATTATTGTGTCTTGGATGGTCGCTTGCAAGCAGGCACTACACAATGAGCTAGGAGGTAGAACAGAAGCACTAAACATGTTATTAGGCCAATTAACTAGGGTGTCCCATGAAACCAGGACCCTAGACCTCCAAACCAAGGAACCAAATCCCATGAGGTGTTTGATTGTACATAAGCAGCCTCAGCAGCTACTTTTTCTAATGTTAATGAAGAAGGAAAAACTCGGAAAAGAAGGGTGACTATGGTTGTACAACTTGAAGAACATAATCAATGTCACTAAATTGTACGTGTAGAAACTGTTGAAAAAAAACTTAATCCTCAAGTACAGAATGGTTGTGCTCCCAGAAAGAATAAGTTTTTAAGTCCAAAAAATGGTTGGACTTAGCATAAATAAAAAATGCACATTGAAAGAAAAAAAAAAAGGGCAGATGTTTCTTGAAAAGAAAACCAAAGCTTAGGAAAAAGAATTTTTTTTAATGTATATATAATTTACATATAATGAATGAATTAAAAAAATAGATTTCTTGGGAAATCAAAAAATATACGTATAGCTACCACTAAAACCAATGCCATAATTAGAAGGCCAGAGTCCATATATCTCTTGTACACTTGCCATGCTAAATTAGGACACACACACACAAATTTTCTGTGAATTGGCATGTGAAATTTTTATTGAGTGTTCACATATAAGTCAAAATATTTTACCTTCTTATGGTTATATAACTAAGGAACATTATTACAGTTTCTCATATACAAGAACATCAAACAAAAATCAACTGCAGGGGAGTGGGTGGGGAATGGTGGAATGCGTGAACACCGTTGTGCATCTAATTTATTTCATTTAACAAAGTATCTTGGAAATCATTCCGTATCACAACTTCTCTCTTTTTAGTGACTGTATGGTATTCCATTGTATGAACTTTTAGTTTATTTGAGCATTTTTCTGTTATAAGATATCAGATGTCCTCAGTCAGTGAGGCAATAAAATATCCCCGACATATGGTTTTCCACATAAGGTGGTGATATCTGCAAGAAAGAAATCTACTCTAAAGGATTTATGACAGAAGCATTTGTATAATTTGAATTTCTTCTATATTTATCACTAGGTAGTGATAATTATTTTATAATAAGAAGAATAACAATTTATTGATCATATATGCTTTATTAGACATTCTACCAAGCACTTTAACTGTTTTCATATTCATTACGCATAACAAACTTATGAAATATTTACTGCCATTTTATTTATTTTACAGATAAGAAAATTGAGGTTTAGAGACATTAAATAATCTGCCCAAGGACACAGAGCTAGAAAATGACGGAATAGGGACTGTAACTTTGGTCTACTTAACTTGGATTTTCAAAAATACCATATCAGAAGTATGAAAATTCTATTAACCCCATTGCTTAATTTTCTTCTTAATCATAATAAGTTCTTATAAAGTCTTATTGTTACATTTCTTAATATAAAGAAACTTGGAAAAATCAATAATTGTGTTATAATTAATTAATTTAAAATTTAAGATATTTTGCATTGCACTTTTTCCCAATATAAATAAATTTCACATTCTAGCCTACTTGCTTTCCCAATCAATCCTTAATTATTTTATAAAGAGAAATAAATGTATATACTTGCTTTTAAAATACAAATTTCACACCTCAGGTAAATCTAGCTGAAGAGGACTGAAGCATGATTTTTCAAATTTAGTAATTTTAATGTCTTTTTTTTTTTCTTTTTTACAGACATTGAACACACTGGCTAGTTATATGAGTTAAATACATTCTAGCCAGTCCAAGAGGGTTTGGAAGAAAGTAATATAAACATATTGTTTATATTTAGTGTCTAGTTTTGGCACTGCTGTTCTACATAAACATCTGGATTTTACCTCAAATCCTTAAATTTGTTGACACCATAATTTTTGATTGCATTAGCCATGAGGAAGACAATGACCTTGATATAAAATAGATGAAGAGTTTAAGAGTAGAAGTTAAGAAAAAATGAGTACAAATTGAGAAAAGAGGTGTATAGATCTGGGTCAAAGTGAAAAGGCCCGAGAGATGAAGAGAAAAGGTCTTGGAAGGTATGTAGAGAATGACTAAAAACAGATACTGGTAGCAGTCAGGGGAGAGGAAGGGAGAGGAGATGATGAATCCAAAGGTTATTTACCCTTTAAAGATGGAGAAACAGAAATTAAATGGCCTTCTATGTCCAGGGGGAGAGCCCAAAAAGATAATATCTCATCTATCTTTGAAGATAAAATTAGTGAAGCCAAACCTAGTGTATGTGGACTGCAGGGCCAGGTCATTATTCATCACAAAAAATGGAGCTAATATCAACTGAAAAGGGTTATTGTAAAGGAGTAAAGGAATTAATACAAAGAGTAAGGACTCAATAAATCCTGGCTATTATTATTATTATCATCATGATTAGTTTGATATCGCTTAATTTGCCATTTCTCAGTTTTCTGTGAAGAGAAGTATTTGAAAAGCAGAGGGAAAGGAAAATAATGAAAGAGATTTGAGATATACGTAATATCAAAGGTCTAATAGAGGTTCCCCCCCCATTTTTCACTTGTTTATACTTTTCATGTAATGTTTTAGAGAAACCATAGCGAAATTCTTCTTATAGTATCATAGACCATGTTTTCAAGGGAAAATATTGCAGGATTGTCTCTTATAGAAAGACTTGTCAATTTGTACATTTTATAACACAGGTGTCACATATGTAAATAAGATAACCAACAGTTGATTTATTTCTATTCATAATTTGTTTGGTCTTACCTGGGGTGAGTGCAAGAAATACTGAACAAAGAACACTGAAGCTCAGACGGGAATCTGTAAGTCATAAAACCAAGGGTATGGAAAACTTAGACGCATCTTTCTAAAGAAGACACTTTTTTAAAAAATGATTTTGCTAATAAAAATATAGGTGAAGACAATGATTAAAAAAAAAAAACCCATTGCCATCGAGTTGACTCCAACTCACAGCAACCCTACAGGACAGAGCAGAACTGTCCCATAGGGTTCCTAAGGAGCACCTGGTGGATTTGAACTGCCAACCTTTTGGTTAGCAGCCACAGCTCTTAACCACTATACCCCCAGGATTTCCAAGACATTGACAGTAGTTTACCTTTGAAAGTCCAATATACGCATTTTCCAACAAGCAAAAGCTTACGCAGTGCTTTTATCAGTAAATTGTAGAGAGCTAAAATGTAATCTATGTCCTTATTTTGGCTTGCTGTCAGGATAAAAAAATGAACTTTTTGCGTGTGGAAAATAGAACTAGTATCTGTAGCTATTCACAAATGTGAAGGTATTTTAAAATATCCCATTTCATTCTTATCTTAAAATGTTTAGCATTTGACCATAATCAAATACACTAAAACATAGAAATGTTATGCGTATTTAACTAGTTTAATGCATTTGGAACAAAATCTGCATTACTGAAATCTAATCATTTTAGATTCAGACATTTCTGTTCAGTGAAAAACATGAATCAAGCAATATGATGGCAATGTAACCTACTAAATTATCCATTGGAGGCTATGTTCTTGATTTTGTATAAATAAAATATCTTGAATTAGACATGCAACGTAATCAACAGCTCTCTTAATGTGTCATGGTTTTCAATAAGATTCTTCCTTTTGTTTGCACAGCTGCTTTCTAGAGCTCTGTGTATCACATTTCCCTTACATTATTGTCACTGCTGTTTTAAACTTAGTGACCATTTCCAGGAAGAAAGCTTCTTTGCAGAAATGTTTGAGCCTATGAAAACTTGATTCACTGTTTGATTATCATTGATATTTTCAATGTTTGTATTATCAAGTTCAAATTGGTCACTGTACTGTGAAACTCTGAGGTCATTAAAGAGGAAGAAATGCTGTTTATGAAAATTTTAGCCCATATCCCTAAATTTATTTCTATGCAATCATCTTGTCAGGAAAATTATGTTGTGGGGTAATTGATTCACAGATTGATTCATTGCCTTTGAAAAGAAATCTCAAATTTCCATCTCAAAAGTTGTATTGACTCCAAAATAAAATTGATAGATTGGCCAGTAATGACATGAACTTAACACCAAATTACTTGATTTATTTTTAAGCATATACACTTCTAATAAAATACATTGAAATCAATAAACTTTATATTAGTAACAAGTTGTCAGTGAGGAAGACATTGTGCTACTTGGTTCCTACCCAGGACGTTTACAGTCTAACTTTTAATATTCATTCTTAATGGTCTCCTTTCTATAATTGACCCTCTTTTCTGCTCATATGTAACTCACAGGGTAAAATATACATTTTCAGCATAGCACACAGGCCCTTTCTTTATATGGCTTCAACCTAAGCACAAGTAAAAACTGTTTATTTAAAAATATAAATCTCAAGGTGGGGACAAGATGGTGGAGTAGCCAGACGCTGAAGAAACCTGAAAAAAAAAAGTGAATTGATTACATATGACAATCTCTAGGAGCCCTGAACATTGAAGGAAAAGTTAAGGAACTGGATTGAGCAGCAGGGGGAGGGAGAGATGGTTTAGAAGCAGTGAGGAGTTGCCAGGCCTGACCAGGCAGGAACCAGCACCCCGCAGGCTGGATCCATTGGCGTGAGCATGGTCAGGCAAGCAGTGGCATTTGGGACATGTTTTCCAGCTTGGAAGAGATCAAGCGGCAGAAAATCTACTCACGCCTCCAGATTCAGCAAAAAGTGACACTCAATTGGCAAAAGATAAGTGAATGTGTCTAACCTACAGCACAGATCAAAAAACACCCTATTAGGAAAAAGCTTTCTCCCATTTACCTGACCCCTTCCTACTCTCCAATGGGCCCTGAGCTGGATTCAGTGATAGCTGCATTTCCTAGGCCAGAAATAGGACCCATAGTGCGTCCTAAGCAATTCTCCTGGCCTTGGAGAGGGAACAAATTAACAACTAGGGAAAAACTAATCTGTTGGCTCCCCTAAGTCGGGAACTCAGGGCAGAAACAGCCCTTTTGCCTAGGTGCAGGCATAAGGGATCCACAGACTTTGAATGCCTTTCACTCCTGCATAGACCTGTGTGGGCCCATTTCAACAGCATAGGCCCTCATTAGCACAGTACAACAGGGTATATACCTGAAGTCTAACTTCAACTCTTTCAGCTATATGGTAGAGAGGCAGATTGGTGATATTTGACACTGCTCTGCCTATTAAGAAGTGTCCTCACTTACATCAAGGCCCTGAGGACTGGTGGCTTCACCCACACCACCTAGCCACCTGCAACAGGGGTCCAAGGATAAGTGGTGCCTCCTGGTCCTTACAGCCAACAGCAGTGGGTGCCCATAGTCCTGCTGCAAAATCCACCCACCTATGCACTCTAGGGAACAGAGACACACTTTCCTCACAGACACTCAGGGGTTGTTGTCAGCCCTCTGCCTTGCTCAGTGTGTAGACAACTCAATAGAAAGTCGAAGGAGCAGAACTGAAGTAATGGAAGTCAGAATTAGTAAGACTGAGATAAAGCTCTTGACACTGACATATTTGAGGAAAAAATCAGAAAAAAGAATTTAAAAAAAGAAGAAAACCTAAGAAAAAACTGGGATTTTATCAAAAGGAATAATCTATGAGTGATTGGAGTACCAGAATGGGGGGAGGGGAGGAAACAGAAAATACAGAGAGAATTGTTGAATATTTGTTGGTGGAAAACTTCCCTGATATCATGAAAATTGAGAAGATATTTATCCAAGATGCTCACCAAACATCACACAAATTAGATACTAAAAGAGAGTCACCAAGACATATTGTAATCAAATTTGCCAAAACCAAAGATAAAGAATTTTAAAAGGGAGAGGTGGAGCTAAGATTGCAGAATAGACAGATGCTTCCGGCAAGCAATCTTACCACAAAGACCCGAAAAAACAAGTGAAACGAGTATATTTATTACAAGCTAGGATCCCTGAACATCAAAGGCAAGGTTAGAAAATGAACTGAGGGGCACGGGGAGGAAGAGACGGTTCAGAAGCAGAGAGAAGTTACCAGGCCTGAATCTCTGGGAGCCCTCGGGCACTGTTCCTGAGAGCAGCTGCGGCAGGCTGGTATTAGTGTTCAGCCACAGTTTCCTCAGGCAGAAGCAGTCAGCTGCACAGCCTACTCACACCTCCGGAACCAGAGAAGAACAGTGCTCTTGGCAAAAGCTAAGTACTTGCATATATTTTACTGCACCCCCCTCCCCCGGTCCCAAGCTGCTTAAGCGGCTGATTTCTCTGGGCCTGAAATAGGCCCTCTTGAGTGCCTAGAGCCATCCTCATGGCCTTGGAGAAGGAATAAATTTGCATTTGGGGAAAAGATAATTTGCAAACTCCACTAATCGGAGGAGCTCAGGACAGAAGCGGCTCCTGTCCAGGCATAAATGGTCTGTGGACTTTGAGTACCTTTCCCTTCTGCACGGACCTGTGTGAGCCTATTTCAGGAGAATAGGCCCTTGTTGGCAGACTACAACTGTTTCAGCTTTGTGGTGGAGAGGTGGCTGTTTGATATCTGACACAGCTTTGCCTATTAAATAAGGTCCTCACCTACCAACATCAGGGACCTAAGGACTGGTGTCTCCACTCGGCTAACCCAGCCACTCGTGACAGGGGTCCAAGGATAACTGGTACCTCACAGTCGTTACAGCCAAAATCATTGGGTGCCCATGCTTCATCTGTAGAACCCACCCACCTGTACACTCTAGGGAACAGGTACACGCTTTCTTCAGAGACACATGGGGGATGATTCTCAGTCCCCTGCCTTGTTCAGAGAGTGACCCCCTGCTGCAACCAGATACCAGTACCTACACCAATCACCCCTCCCACTCTAAGACTGAAGGACAACTCCTGTACCACATGCTTGATGATCAGCTACCCGGACACCTGAGCTGAATTCAGACAAGAAAAGTGAAGGGACACCTAAACTGATACACCCGATAACAGCTCTAGCCATCTGGGGACAGGACATCAGCACTCCAAAGGCAAAAATAATCAAGCTAGCTCACTCAAGCAACCCATTTGGGCATATCAAAACAAAACAAAACAAGTAGCTATGATATGGTAAGCAAACATGAAACAAACTAACACAATAACTTATAGATGGCTCAGAGACAACAGTGAATATCAAGCTACATAAAGGAACAGACCATGATCGCCTCAACAAGCTCTCAAAACAAAGAATCAAGGATCTTAGATGAAAGTGCCTTCCTGAAATTACCAGAGGCAGAATACAAAAGACTAATATACAGAACCTTTCAAGCTATCGGGAAAGAAATCATGCAATATGCAGAACAAGGCAAGGAACATACAGATAAAGCAGCTGAAGAAATTAAAAAGGTTATTCAGAAAGAATTTTAAGAGTTGCTAGGGATAAAAGAAAAAAGTCACCTGCAAAGGAGAGTCAATAAGACTAAGCTGAGAGTGTTGAACAGAAACCATGCAGGCAAGAAAGTCACCTACAAAGGAGAGTCAATAAGACTAAACTCAGAGTATTGAACAGAAACCATGCAGGCAAGAAGGCAATGGCATGAGATATATAAAGCCTTGAAGGAAAAAAATTGCCAGCAAAACTGCCTCTCAAATATGAAGGCAAAATTAGGACATTTCCTTATAAACAGAAGCTTAGGGAATTTGCAAACACCAAACCAAAATTACAGGAAATACTAAAGGGGGTCCTCTGGTTAGAAAATCAATAACAACATACAACAACCCAAGACTAGAGCACAGGACAGAGCAACCAGATATCAATCCAGATAGGGAAATCACAAAAATAAATCACAGCTATAATACTCAAAACAGAGAAACAGAGATGTAATTATGGAAAAGATGACAACATTAAGATAAAAAAGAGGGATTAAAAACTGTAATCATAGATCTTTCATATGGAGAAGAAGTCAAGGCAACATAAATTAAAGTTTGGTTTAAACTTAGAAAAGTAGGGGTAAATATATAGGTAACCACAAAGGAAACTAACAATCCCACACATCAAAATAAAAAACAAGAAAAAGATAAAGACTCAGCAAATACAAAAACAACAACAATGAAAAGGAGAAAAAGAAGATACATAAAGTAAAATGACTTAGCACAGAAAATTAAGTGGAACAAAGAAATTGTCAACGACACACACAAAAAAACTTCAAAATGACAGCACTAAACTCATACCTATCAGTAATTACTCTAAATGTAAATGGACTAAATGAACCAATAAAGAGACAGAGAGTGACAGAATGGATAAAAGAACAGGATCTATCTATATGCTGCCTACAATAGGCACACCTTAGACATAAAGACACAAACTAAAACTCAAAAGATGGAAAAAAAGTATATCAAGTAAACAACAATCAAAAAAGAGCAGGAATGGCAATATTAATTTCTGACAAAGTAGACTTTAAAGTAAAATCCACCACAAAGGATAAGGAAGAGCACTATATAATGATTAAAGGGTCATTACACCAGGAGGATATAACCATAATAAATATTTGTGCACCCAATGACAGGGCTCCAAAATACATAAAACAAACTCTAACAGTATTGAAAAAAGAGACAGCACCACAATAATAGTAAGGGACTTAAACATACCACTTTTGGTGAAGGACAGAACATCCAGAGAGAAGCTTAATAAAGACACAGAAGATATAAATGCCACAAGCAAACACTCATGGACATATACAGAACACTCAACAGCAACCAAGTGTACTTTCTTTTCCAAGACACTTGGAATATTCTCCAGAATAGACCACATATTAGGACATAAAGCAAACTTTAACAAAATCCAAAACATTGTAATATTACAAAGCATTTTTTTCTGACCATAAAGCCCTAAGAGTAGAAATCAATAACAGAAAAAGCAATGAAAAAAAAAAAAAATCAAACACACAAAAACTGAACAACACCTTGGTCAAAAAACTACTGGGTTATAGAAGAAATTAAGGATGGAATAAAGAAATTCATAGAATCAAATAAGAATGAAAGTGCATCCCACCAGAACCTTTGGGACACAGCAAAAGCAGTTCTCAGAGGTCAATTTATAGCAATAAATGCACACATCCAAAAAGGAGAAAGGGCCAAAATCAAAGAATTATCCCTACAACTTGAACAAATAGAAAGAGAGCAACAAAAGAAGCCCTCAAGTGCCAGAAGAAAGAGAATAGTAAAAATTAGAGCAGAATTAAATGAAATAGAGAATAGAAAAACAATTGAAAGAGTTAACAAGACCAAAAGCTGCTTCTTTGAAAAGATCAGCAAAATTGATAAACCATTGGCCAAACTGACAAAAGAAAAACAGAAGAGGAAGGAAATATCCTGAAAAAGAAATGAGATGGGTGATATCACAACAGCCCCAAATGAAATTAAAAGAATCATAACAGAATACTATGGAAAATTGTACTCTAACAAATTAGAAAACCTAGAAGAAAAGAACAAATTTCTAGAAACACACTATCTACCTAAACTAACACAAACAGAAATATGGCAACTAAATAAACCTATAACAAAAGAAGAGATTAAAAAGGTAATTTAAAAACTCCCAACAACAACAAAAAAAACCTGGCCCTGATGGCTTTGCTGGAGAATTCTACCAAACTTTCAGAGAAGAGTTAACACCACTGCTACTAAAGGTATTTCAGAGCATAGAAAAGGATGGGATACTCCCAAACTCATTCTATGAAGCCAGCATAACCCTGATACCAAAACCTGCTAAAGACACCACACACACAAAAAAGAAAATTACAGACCAATAACCCTCCTGAACATAGATGCAAAAATCCTCAACAAAATTCTAGCCAATAGACTTCACCAACATATCAAAAAATAAAATAAATAATTCACCATGACCAAGTGGGATTCATACCAGGTATGCAGAGACAGTTTAACATCAGAAAAACAATCAATGTATTCCATCACATAAATAAAACAAAAGACAAGCACCACATGATCTTATCAATTGATGCGGAAAAGGCATTTGACAAAGTCCAGCACCTATTCATGATAAAAACTCTCAGCAAAATAGGAATAGTAGGAAAATTCCTCAACACAATAAAGGGCATTTATACCAAGCCAACAGCCAACATCATACCAAATGGAGAGAGTCTGAAAGCATTCCCCTTGAGAAGAGGAACCAAACAAGGATGCCCCTTATCACCACCCTTATTCAAAATTGTGCTGGAAGTCCTAGCCAGAGCAATTAGGCAAGAAAAAAAAAGGGCATCCAAATTGGTAAGGAAGAAGTAAAAGTATCTCTGTTTGCAGATGATGTGGTCTTATATACAGAAAACCCTAAAGAATACATAAGAAAATTAGTGGAACTAATAGAAGAGTTCAGCAAAGTATCAGGATACAAGATAAACATACAAAAATCAGTTGGATTCCTCTACACTAACAAAGAGAATGTTGACAAAGAAATCACCAAATCAACACCATTTACAATAGCCCCCAAGAAGATACAATACTTAGGAATAAATCCAATTGGAGAAGTAAAAGACCCACACAAAGAAAACTGTAGGACACCACTGCAAGAAACCAAAAGAGACCTACATAAGTGGAAAAACATACATTCCTCATGGATAGGAAGACTCGATATTGTGAAAATGTCTATTTTACCCAAAGCGATCTATAGATACAACGCAATCCCAATCCAAATTTCAATGGCATTTTTTAATGAGATGGAGAAACAAATCACCAACTTCATACGAAAAGGGAAGAGGTCCCCGGATAAGTCAAGTATTACTGAAGGAGAAGAACAAAGTGGGAGGCCTCACACTACCTGATTTTAGAACCTGTTATACCACCACGGTAGTCAAAACAGCCTGGTATTGGTGTAACAACAGACACATAGACCAATGGAACAGAATTGAGAATCCAGATGTAAATTCATCCACCTTTGAGTAGCTGATATTTGACAAAGGCTAAAAGTCCGTTAATTGGGGAAAAGACAGTCTCTTTAACAAATGGTGCTGCCATAACCTGATATCCAACCATAAAAAAATGAAAGAAGAATCATACCTCACACCATGCACAAAAACTAACTCAAAATGGATCAAAGACCTAAATACAAAATCTAAAACTATGAAGATTGTGGAAGAAAAAATAGGGACAATGCTAGGAACCATAATACATGGCATAAACAGTATACAAAACATTACTAACAATACACAAACACCAGAAGAGAAACCAGATAACCGGGAGCTCCTAAAAATCAAACACTAATGCTTATCCAAAGACTTCACTAAGAGTAAAAAGATAACTTACAGAATGGGAAAAATATTTTGGTGATGACAAATCCAATCAGTGTCTAATCTCTAAAATCTACAAGATACTGCAAAACCTCAACAATAAAAAGACAAATAACCTAATTAAAAAATGGGCAAAGAATATGAACAGGTACTTCACCAAAGAAAACATTCAGGGGCCTAATAGATACATGAGGAAATGCTCACGATCATTAGCCGTTAGGGAAATGTAAATCAAAACTACAATGAGATTCCATCTCACTCCAACAAGGCTAGCATTAATCCAAAAAACAAAAGAATAAATGTTAGAGAGGTTGTGGAGAGACTGGAACAGCTTATACACAGCTGGTGGGAGTGTAAAATGGTACAACCACTTTGGAAATCGATTTCATGGTTCCTTAAAAAGCTAGAAATAGAACTATCATACAATCCAGCAATTCCACTCCTTGAAATATATTCTGGAGAAATAAGAGCCCTCACACAAATAGATATATGCATATCCGTGTTCATTGAAGTACTGTTTACAAGAGCAAAAAGATAGAAACAACCTACGTGCCCATCAACAGATGAATACATAAACAAATTACGGTATATTCACACAATGGAATACTAGGCAATGATGAAGAACAACAATGAATCTGTGAAACATCTCATAACATGTAGGAATCTGGAAGGCATTATGCTGAGAGAAATTAGCTGGTCACAAAAGGACAAATATTGTATAAGACCACTATTAAAAGAGCTCAAGAAAAGGTTTAAATACAGAAGAAAACAGTCTTTGATGGTTACAAAGGGTGGGGAGGGAGAGAGAGGGGTATTCACTAACTAGATGTTGTTGTTAGGTGCTGTCGAGTCAGTTCCGACTCATGGTGACCCTACGCACAACAGAACAACTGCCGGGTCCTGCGCCATCCTTACAGTCATTGTTATGCTTGAGCTCATTGTTGCAGCCATTGTGTCAAACCACCTCATTGAGGGTCTTCCTCTTTTCTGCAGACCCTGTACCTTGCCAAGCATGATGTCCTTCTCCAGAGACTGATCCCTCCTGACAACATGTCCAAAGTATGTAAGACGCCATCTCCCCGTCTTTGCTTCTAAGGAGCATTCTGGTTGTACTTCTTCCAAGACAGATTTGTTCATTCTTTTGGCAGTCTGTGCTATATTCAATATTCCTTGCCAACACCACAATTCAAAGGCATCAATTCTTCTTCGATCTTCCTTATTCATTGTCCAGCTTTCACATGCATATGATGCGACTGAAAATATCATGGCTTGGGTCAGGCGCACCTTAGTCTTCAAGGTGATATCTTTGGTTTTCAACAATTTAAAGAGGTCCTTTGCAGCAGATTTACTCAGTGCAATGCATCATTTGATTTCTTGACTGCTGCTTCCTTGGCTGTTGATTGTGGATCCAAGTAAAATGAAATCCTTGACAACTTCAATCTTTACTCCTTTTATTGTGATATTGCTTATTGTTCCAGTTGTGAGGATTTTTGTTTTCTTTATGTTGAGGTGCAATCCATACTGAAGGCTGTGATCTTTAATCTTCATTAGTAAGTGCTTCAAGTTCTCTTCACTTTGAGCAAGCAAGGTGTTGCCATCTGTGTAACGCAGATTGTTAATGAGTCTTCCTCCAATCCTGATGCCTCATTCTTCTGCATATAGTCCAGCTTCTCTGATTATTTGCTCAAAGTACAGATTGAATAGGTATGGTGAAAGAATACAACCCTGATGTACACTTTCCTGACTTTAAACCAATCAGTATCCCCTTGTTCTGCCTGAACAACTGCCTCTTGATCTATGTAAAGGTTCCTCATGAGCACAATTAAGTGTCCTGGAATTCCCATTCTTCACAATGTTTTGTTAAGATCCACACAGTCGAATGCCTTTGCATAGTCAATAAAGCACAGGTAAACATCCTTCTAGTATTCTCTGCTCTCAGCCAGGATCCATCTGACATCAGCAATGATATCCCTGGTTCCACGTCCCCTTCTGAAACCAGCCTGAATTTCTGGCAGTTCCCTGTCCATATACTGCTACAGCCGCTTTTGAATGATCTTCAGCAAAATTTTGCTTGCGCGTGGTGTTAATTATATTGTTCTATAATTTCTGCATTCAGTTGTATCATCTTTCTTGGGAATAGGCATAAATATGGATCTCTTCCAGTCAGTTGGCCAGGAAGCTGTCTTCTATATTTCTTGGCATAGACGAGTAAGTGCTTTCACTAACTAGATAGTAGAGAAGAATTATTCTAGGTGAAGAGAAGGACAACACAATACAAGGAAGTCAGTACAAAGGAACTAAACCAAAAGCTAATAAGTCTCCTGAACAC
This sequence comes from Elephas maximus indicus, assembly GCF_024166365.1. Taxonomy (NCBI): domain Eukaryota; kingdom Metazoa; phylum Chordata; class Mammalia; order Proboscidea; family Elephantidae; genus Elephas; species Elephas maximus. The sequence continues at coordinate 61,148,915 of NC_064836.1, forward strand.
AACCAAAAACTTCAAGGGACAGAGAAGCAGGGGCAGGGGTCTGGGGACCATGGTTTCATGGGACATCTAGGTCAACTGGCATAAAAAAGTTTATTAAGGAAACGTTCTGCATCCCACTTTGATGAGTGGCATCTGGGGTCTTAAAACTAGCAAGCGGCGATCTAAGATGAATCAATTGGTCCAACCCACCTGGAGCAAAGGAAAATGAAGAACACCAGACACACAAGAAAAATATGAGCCCAAGAGTCAGAAAAGGAGACAAACCAGAGACTCCATCAGCCTGAGACCCCAAGAACTAGATGGTACCTGGCTACCACCAATGACTGCCCTGTCAGGGAACACAACAGAGAGTCCCTGATGGAGCAGGAGAAAAGTGGGATAGAGACCTCAAATGCTGGTAAAAAGGCAGGACTTAACGGTCTGACTGAGACTGGAGGGACCCCAGAGGACATGGTCCCTGGACTCCCTGTTAGCCCAAAATTAAAACCACTTTCAAAGCCAATTCTTCAGACAAAGATTAGACTGGACTAAAAGACATAAAATGATACTGGTGAGGAATGCATTTCTTAGCTCAGGTAGACACATGAGACTATGTGGGCAGCTCTTGTCCAGAGGTGAGATGAGAAGGCGGAGAGGGACAGGAGCTGGCTGAGTGGACATGGAAAATACAAGGTGGAGAGGAGAAGTGTGCTATCACATTATAGCGGGAGCAACTATGGTCACATAACAATGTGTATATAAGCTTTTGTATGAGAAACTGACTTGAATTGCAAACTGTCACTTAAAACACAATAAAAAAAGGAAAAAAATTCAAGTAAAATCATATTAATAGGTGGAACCAGAGACACTCTCTCAGGTATGATGAATTTAAGGCAATTGACCTGCAGGAAATACTTGCAGTATACATGACAAAAAGTAAACATTCTTATATGTAAAGAGGTCTTATACTCAAGAACAAAAAGGTGAACACACCAATTGAGGTATGGGTAAAGAAAATGACTAAGAAATTAACAGCAGAGAAATAAAGATAGCCACAATTTAACTGATATTCAAAATATGCGTATTATAAGAAGAGACTGTAGTGTTGAGGCTAGCAAAGACATATACATTTAAAATATTTTAGACTCAGTGTTGGCAAAGTAGCTAAACATCAATAAATACATTACTGATGAAAATACTTTTTTTTGCAAATTTACTAGAGGAAAATTTAGTAATATGTTTAAACTTAAAATATGCATACCATTTTATCCTGTAATTCTATTTCTAGAAATCGATCTAAAAGAAAGGGATGTATAAAAATATGAACTAGCATAATGATCTTCAAAGTCTTGTATCTGGAAAAAATGATGAACTGTGGACATCAATTAAAATTATATTTGAGTAGAATATATAACATCATGAAAATATCCTTGTCATTTCATTACACAAAAATGGAAATGAATAGTATTATATTTCCATAAAAATGCAGATACAGGGAAATATTGGAATGATACACATAGTCAATGTCTTTGGGTGACGGATTATGGGTGATTTTTATTTCTCAATCATATTTCACTCTTCATTTTCTAAGTATTGTGCAATAAATATATATTATATATATCATCAGAATATTTAAATGATAAATCATTCAGGTAATTGTTTAGTTTGTCTTAACTTTGCTAGGACAAAATCAAATTTTGGTTTAAAGAAGTACATTTTACCCTGCAACTCTATTAGAAGTGTTATTTACTTGACTGAATAGATCATTTCAATAATGCATAATTGATTTGCTTTCTAAAAATTTAATTTAATTTAAAACGTACAGAAGAAAAACTATATTTGAAATACTACTCTCCATACCTAAAATATCGCCTGAGACCAATTTGCATATTTTTTGCCATTTCAATGTTCAGTAGTGCCTCTGCGAGGTAAATGGTGCACGAGATTGGGAGACTGTTGTACTTAGGAAGCATGTTAAAAGCACCCATTTTCCTGAGTTTCACAGCATTTGGCCATTGTGTTTTGTGTGACCTTGAGATCCGGATCATACACCTCAAGGAACCCTTGATCTTGCACAAAGAGGAATAGAGAGGTTTTGTTTGCCCATATTCTTTTAACAGGATATCTCTATGATGTCTATCTCTTCTCTATCAGTCTATCACCTGTCTGTAATCTCATCATCTATATCTATCTACATTTGGCTATAAAACCAGTTTATGTTTATCCTAGGTAATTTCTAGATGCTTACTGACCTATGGCTTTCCTATCAATAAACAAACCTGAAAGACTTAGACCCATAGTTTCTTCTAGAAAATATAAGGGAGCCCTTCTGCTTATGTATGCCCTGATGTGTACTGCAAGCAACAACAAACAACCCACTGCCATTGAGTCGATTCCAACTCGTAGAGACTGTGTAGGACACAGTAGAACTGCTCCATAGAGTTTCCAAGGAGCTCCTGGTGGATTCGAACTGCCGACCTTTTGGTTAGCAGCCGTAGCACTTAGCCACTACATTACCAAGGTTTACTGCCCAAACCCAGTGCCTTCGAGTCGATTCTGACTCATAGCAACCCTATAGGATAGAGTAGAACTGCCCCATAGAGTTTCCAAGGAGCACCTGGTGGATTCGAACTGCCGACCCTTTGGTTAGCAGCTGTAGCATTTAACCACTGTGCCACCACGGTTTCCAGGTTTACTGCAGTAGCATAGAATTCCAGAACAGAGCTGAAATGTGACCCCCCTATTGGTATTAATGTTTCTGTGTGACATTAAGTAGTCCACTCCCAACATACAACCTCACATTCCAGCTCTTACCACTTTCAGGTGTTATTCCGTGTACACAGCTGTGGTCTACATGTAAAATTAGAATCCTTGTAGCAGGCTTTAGATTTTGCCTGGCAAACCAAACGACATAAAATATTCTATAATGTACAGGGTAGTGCTCACTACTTGATATGTTAGCAAGAGTCAAGCTGGATGGTATGACCTTTATACTTTTGTTTGTAATTTCAACAAACCAAAAGCAAACCCATTGCCGTCCAGTCAATTCTGACTCATAGCGACCATATAAGACAGAATAGAACTGCCCCATAGAGTTTCCAAGGAGTTCCTGGTGGGTTTGACCTGCCAGCTTTTTGGTTAGCAGCCGTAGCTCTTAACCACTGTGCCATCAGAGTTTCCCACTTCAACAAAGGTATACATAATTTTAAGTACTTTTCTTCAGTAGTTGCTTCTCTGCTCCTGTGCCTGCTAAGCAAAGTTTAGCCACTGACAAACTATGTGTTTTCTAAACATGCCTGGAAAAGAGAATTTTCTTTGGGACTACTCCCCCTTTCCTCCTTCTCTCCATCCTTCCTTTGTTTTCTGATATATCAGAAAAAAGAAACTGTTTTTGTTTTTATTTGTAGAATTTCTTTTGTTTCTAAACCCCCTGAATTTAGCTCCTTTCAATCTTCAAAACATGGACACCATCAAAAGTTCTTTTATTTAAATATGCAGAAAAAAAGATAATTTCCTTGATCAACTAAGTTATAGCCTAGCATGTTATCTTTCTGTGAATGCTTGTGATTTGAAATATATCACGTGCTCAGATCTTGAGGGCCCTTTTAACATCTACTTTTCAGGAAGTTACCTTTACTAGTGCTGTACAAGACTGAGGCCTTTTGATGCGAACAGTAGTATCTTAAAACTATTAATTCTTCTTTACCTCAAAGTCCCTGCGCCCTCATCCGTCTCCCCAACGTGTTTTTACATTAACCAACACCAAACCCATTGCTGTCGAGTAGATTCCGACTCATAGCAACACGATAGGACACAGTAGAACTGCCCCATAGGGTTTCCAAGGAGTGACTGGTGAATTTGAGCTGCCAGACTTTTGGTTAACAGCTATAGTTCTTAACCACTGGACCACCAGGGCTCCTTTTTTTTTTTTTTTTACATTAAAACAAAAGAAACAAATGTGTTGCCATAGAGTTGATATCAACTCATAGCCACCTTACAGGACAGAGTAGAACCCCCCTATAGGGTTTCCAAGGAGTGGCTGGTGGATTCAAACTGCCGACCTTTTGGTTAGCAGCTGAGGTCTTAATCACTGTTCCATCAGGGCTCCTTTTTTTTTTTTTTTTTTTAGGCTTTAGGAAATAATGGAAAAATCTCAATTATAAAGCTTGAGCTTTTATCTGTGCTTCGTTTTCATATCCTCCTCCCACTCCATGTATTTGTTCAACTACTCCTTCTGTCTCTGATGTTTTCCATCGTTTCCCCCAACCATGGTCCTTTGCATTTCTTCTATCTACCAATACACTTGGGTATGTCTCTATTTTAACAAAATCAACGAGACTTCCCTCAATTGTCAATGATAATTGTCTCAACAATACTTTCTACTCTTCACAGTCAGAGTTTTTTAAAAAAACAGACTATCTGTATTGTCTCCACTTCCTTCACACGAGCTTCTCTTTTTTAAATATTTATTTAGTCATTGTTGTTGACAATATACACAGCAAAACACACACAAGTTAAGCAGTTTCTGCATATATCATTCAGTGACATTGATTACATTCTTCAATTTTGCGACCATTCTCATCCTTCTTTTCTGAGTTATTTCTTCCGCAGTCACCTAAAGTCATTGCCCCCCTAAGCTTCTTGCAAGTTGCTGTTGTCAGTTTGGTCCCTTACAGGCAGTTCTTAAAAGAGTATAATGCTCAAGGCAGGCATTAGTTTTTAATAGTTAATCTAAACTATTGTTTGGTTTTAAGAAGACTTCAGGGGATATTTTTGGCTTAAGGCTTAAAGATTATCTCAGAGCAATAATTTCAGGGGTTCATCCAACCTTCATGGCTCTAGGACGTCTGGAGTCCCTGAGAATTTGAAATTCTGTTCTGCATTTTCCCCTTTTGATCAGGATCCTTCTACAGAATCTTTGATTAAAAAGTTTAGTAATGGTAAGTGGGCACCATCCAGTTCTTCTGGTCTCATGGCAAAGGAGGCAGCTTATGGAGGCAATTAGCTACACATTCCATATCCTTCTTCTATTCCTGACTCTCCTTTCTTCATTGCTTGCGGTGAATACAGACCAATTGTCATGCCTTGGATGGCTGTTTGCACACTTTTAAGACTCCAGGCACTACACAAAGAACTAGGAGGTAGAACAGTAGTACTAAACATGCAACTAACTGGAATGTCCTATGAAACCATGAACCTAAACTTCCAAACCAAGAAACCAAATCCCACAGAGTTTTTAGTTGTATATAAGCAGCCTCAACAGATTTTTTTTGGTCACTGTTATAAATATATCTATCACATGACTTTTGCCAATTCAACTTTTTATAGGTGTAAAACTTATTGACAGCAGTTACATATTGGCTGTGCAACTCTACCCTTAATCAGTGTGATGTTTCCGTCACCATCAACCCCTTTCCCCATCCCTCCCACTCCTGGTAACCACTAATAAACTTTGTTCTCTATACAGTTGCCTTTTCTTACCTTTTTATATAAGTGAGGTCATACAATATTTATCCTTTTATGGTAGAGTTATTTAGCTCAATGTGGCTTCAGGCTCCATCCATATTGTAGCATGTATCAATAATTCATTTCTTCTAGTGGTTGAGTAGTATTCCATTGTATGTATGTACCATATTTTGTTAGTCCATTTGTCTGTAATGGACATTTTGGTTGTTTCTACCTATTGGCTATTGCAATTACTATTGCAATGAACATTGATGTGTAAGTCTCTTTTTGAGTCTCTGCTTTAAAGGCTTTTAGTTGTTTACCTCAGAGTAGAACTGCTGGGGCATATGAATGGGGAAGCCCGAAGAAGAATTGACCCCTTTGAATTAACTATAGTGTTGCAAAGAATATTAACTGTACCATGAACTGCCAAAAGAGAGAAAATCTGTCTTGGAAATAGTACAACCGGAAGGATCCTTAGAAAAAAGGATGGTGAGACCACATCTTACATACTTTGGACACGTTATCACGAGGGATCGGTCCCTGGAGAAGGACATCATGCTTGGTAAAGTAGAGGGTCAGTGAGAATGAGGAAGACCCTCAATGAGATGGACTGACACAGTGGCTGTAACAATGGGTTCAAGCATAGCAACAATTCTGAGGGTGGCGCAGGACTGGGCAGTGTTTCTTTCCGTTGCGCATAGGGATGCTATGAGTTGGAAGTGACTCAATAGCACCTAACAACAACAACAAATGGTAGTTCTATTTTAGTTTTTTGAAGAACAGCCACACAGTTTCCATAATGGCTTGAGCATTTTACTCTTTTAAGAACTATCTATATGGAATCAAATTGATAACAGCAACTTGAAAGATTAGATAGGAAGCTTAGGGGGAAGTGAATTTTCGTGAATGGGGAAGGAAAAACTAAGAAAAGGAGGGTGAGAATGGTTGCAAAATTGAAGAATGTAATTAATGTTACTGAATTTTTCACGTAGAAACTGTTGAACTGGTATATGTTTTGCTGTGTATCTTGTCAATAAGAACAACAATAAAGTAAATAAAATTTTAAAAAGTGATGCATGCAAAAGAAGTGGAGACAATACAGATAGTCTTTTTTTAAACTCTGGCTGTGAAGAGTAAAGAGAAAGTACAGTTGAAAAGGTTATCATTGACACATCAAAATTTGTGCCTGACCCAAAGTTGTAAGTGTTTTACTGTCTTTTTGCCATAAGTTTTATGGTTTGGGGTTTCTTATAAAGTCTAGATCCCATTAGAAGTTAATTTTTATACATATTGTGGTGTATTCCATCAATTCCTGGAAGCTTGTTTCTTGACAATGCCTTCAGTACAGCTTGGACGTCTTTTTTCAGTACCATGTGTTCTTTATCACATACAGTGCCCTGAAATAGTTCAACGTCGACCAATTCTTTCTCGAACAGTGACTGTGTATTCCTTCCATGTTCTTTCGATGCTTCCTGCATTGCTCAACATTTTGCCCAAAGAATACTTCAATATAGCAACTCAAGGCTTGAATTTTTTTTTCAGTTCTTTCAGCTTGAGAAATGCCGAGCATGTTCTTTCCTTTTGGTTTTCTAACTCCAGGTCTTTGCACATTTCATTATAATGCTTTACTTTGTCTTCAAAAGCTGCCCTTCAAAATCTTCTGTTCAGCTCTTTTACTTCATTGTTTCTTCCATTTTCAATTGCTACTTTATGATCAAAAGCAAATTTCAGAACCTCTTCTGGCATCCATTTTGTTCTTTTCTTTCTTTCCTGTCTTTTTAAAGACTCTTTGCCTTCTCTGTGTATGATATCCTTGATATCATTCACCAACTCGTCTAGTCCTTGGCAGTTAGTGTTCAATGAATCAAATCTACTCTTGAGATGGTCTCTAAGTTCAGGTGGGATATTCTCAACAGTAGTAATTTGGCTCTCATGGACTTGTTTTAATGTTATGCAGCTTCTACTTAACTTTCATATGAGCAATTGATTGTCTGGTTTGCAGTCAGTCCCTGGCCTTGTTTTGACTGATGATATTAAGCTTCTCCATTGTCTCTTTGCAATGCTGGAAGCACTCACTAGTATGCCAAGAAATTTTGAAGACATCTACTTGACCAACCGACTGGAAGAGATCTATATACGTGCCTATTCCAAAAAGAGGTGATACAATGAAATGTGGAATTATTGAACAATATCATTAATATCACACACAAGTAAATTTTGCTGAAGATAATTCAAAAACAGTTGCAGAAGTACACTGACAGAAAACTGCCACAAGTTCAAGCTGGATTCAAAACCAGATGTGGAAAGATATCAGATGGATTTTGGGTGAAAGCAGAGAATACCAGAAAGATGTTTACCTGTGTTTTATTGACTATGGAAAGTCATTTGACTGTGTGATCATAACAAATTATGAATGACGTTGTGAAGAACGGGAATTTCAAAAGACTTAACTGTGCTTATGAGGAACCTATACAAGACACAGTTGTTTGAATAGAACAAGGGAACACTTTGTGGTTTAAAATCAGGAAAGGTATGCATCAAGGTTATATCCCTTCACCATGCTTACTCAATCTGTATGCGGAGCAGATAATCAGAGAAGCTGGACTATATGAAAAAGAATGCAGCATCAGGATTGGAGGAAGACTCATCAACAACCTGTGGTATGCAGATGACACAACCTTGCTTATTGAAAGTAAAGAGAAATGAAGAACTTGCTGATGAAGATCAAAGACTAGAGCCTTCAGTATGAATTACACTTCAACATAAAGAAAACAAAAATCTTCACAACTGGTCCAATAAACATTATGATAAATGGAAAAAATATTCAAGGATTTCACTTTACTTGGATCCACAGTCAACGCCTACGGGAACAGCAGTCAAGAAATCATACAACATATTGCATTGGGCAAGTCTGGTGCAAAAGACTGCTTTAAAGTGTTAAAAAGCAACCATGTCAGCTTGAGGACTAAGGTGCACCTGACCCAAGCCATGATATATTCTATTTTTTCATATGCCTGTGAAAGCTGGACAATGAAAAAGGAAAAAAGAAGAATTGATTCATTTAAATCACAATATTGATGAAGCATATTGAATATACCATAGAATGCCGGATGTACTAACAAATCTGTCTTGGAAGAAGTACTGAGAGAAAGCTCCTTAGAAGCGAGGATGACAAGACATTGTCTCACGTACTTTTGCCATGTTACCAGGAGGGATCAGCTCCTGGAGAAGGACATCTTGCTTGGTAAAGTAGAGGGTCAGAGAAAAAGAGGAAGACTGTGAAAGAGATGGATTGACACAGTAGCTGCAAGAATGGGTTGAAACATATCAAATACTGTAAGGATGGTGTGGGCCCCTGCATTGTTTTGTTCTGTTGTATATAGGGTTGCTATGAGTCAGAATCAATTCGATGGCACTTAACAACAAAAACTGTGATGTATGGGTCAAGTTTTATTTTTCTGAAGATGTATATTCCATTGTTATACCTCCACTTGAAAAGATTAACCTTTCTCCACTGAGTTGCTTTTAAACATTTGTCAAAAATCAGTTGCCCATGTATGTGTGGGGCTATTTCTGAACTTCCTATTCTACTATATTGATCTATTTGTCTACTATATGTCTGTATCACATTGTTTTGATTACTGTTGCTTTATAATAAGTCTCAAAATCAGGTAATGTTGGTTTTCCAACTTTGTTCTTCTTTTTTGAAATTGTTCTGGTATTGTAACTCCTCTGTATTTTTCATATGAATTATAAAATCAGTTTGCTCACTGGGATTTTCATGGGGATTAAATTGTAGAAATTTGACATCTTAAAAATATTGAGTTTTCTGACCCAAGAAAATAATTCTTATTTATTAAGTCTCCTTTAATTTTTCTCTGCAATATTTTGTAGTTTTCAATACATAGGTCTTTCATATTTTTTCCCAGATTAATTACTAAATATTAAAAAATTTTTATTCTAAGTAGTAATTTTAAAATTTCAGTTTCCAAGAATTTGTGGCTAGTGTGTAGAAGTGCAAATGTGTCCTGAAACCCTGCTAAACACCCTTTTGGTTCTACTAGAATTTTTTTGTAGATTCCATCAGGTTTTCAAAACAATGATCATGTCATATTTGAATAAAAACTGTTCTAATGATTCCTTTCCAATCAAGATTCCTTTTGTTTCTTTTTTTCACCTAATTGTACTGACAAAAACTTGCAGTACAATTTTGGATAGCCATGGTGAAAGAAAACGTTCTTGTAGGGAAAGCATTCAGTGTTTTAATCATTTACCTATGACGCTAGCTGTAAGTTTTTCCTAAATGCCTATGGAAGCTGGGGCAGTCCCTTACATTCCTAGTTTGCTGAAAGTTTTTGTCAGGAATGGGTGTTGGATTTTGTCAAATGCTTTTTCTGCATCTATTGGGATAATCACATGGTTTTTCTTTTTTAGTTTGTTAATATGGTGAATTACAATGTTTTGTTTCCAAATGTTAAAGTAACCAAGATTTCTTGGATAAATTCCACTTAGTATTGGTGTATTATTCTGTGTGTGCATGCATGTCAGTAAGATTGCTCTTTTTTAATGATATACTTCAAATACACAAGAAATTAAAAGTAAATTTTTAAGTGCTTAAAAAATGGGGATATTTTGGCATAATTGCTTACAGTTTGTTAAAGATATAAATTGTTAGATAGCTGACCCTTGTACTCTGCCTATATTCTCTCCCCGGAAGTAACCAACCAAAGAAAAAAGCTAAACTCATTGCTGTCAAGTTGATTCCAGCTCAGAGTCACGCAACAGGATGGAGTAGAACTTCCCTATAGGGTTTCCAAGGTGGTGTAATCTTTATGGAAGCAGACTGGCACATCTTTCTCCTGTGGAGTGGCTGATGGTTTCATGCAGCTGACCAAAAGGTTAGCAGCCGAGCACTTAACCACAGTGGCATCAGGGTTCCTTCCAAAAGTAACTACTACACTGAAATTGGTATTTCCCAGCTCTGTTTTTATATTTTATTACAAGCATTTGTAACTTTTTAAAGGATTTTTTTTATTTTGTATATATGGTACATACTGTATACATCTTTCTCCATTTTGCTCTCATTTTTCCAATCAATATTGTTTAAAAATTATCAGTATTGATAGACATGGGTCATTTTACAGCTATATAATAATCCAGCAATGCTTTCCAATTTTTCAATACTATACCCACTGCCGCCGTATAAATAATGCTAAATGAGCATTATTGGAATTGCTGTATTGAAGAGAATGTATATGCAAAAACTTATTGCATATTACGCATTTCCACTACAAAGTGATTGCACCCATTTCCATTCCCAACAGCAATTTATAATAATTTCCATTTCTCCATACCCTTGTAAATGTGTGGTACTTTCTATAGTTTTTTTTTTTTTCTCTCTCTCTCTTTCTTCTTGTAATATTTTGTTTAGTTTTGGTATCAGAGTAATGTTTGATTTATAGGGTGAGTTGGCAGGAAATTATTCCATTTAATTTTCTGGAAGAGTTTATGTAAAATTGTTAGGAATCCTTTCTTAAATGTTTGGATGAATGTACCAGTAAAACCACCAGGATGTGGAGGTTTTATTGTGTGAAAATTTTTAACCCCAAATTCAGTTTACTTAATTGACATAAGACTCTTTCAAGAAATGTCTTTTTCATCTATGTTGTCTAACTTATTGCATAATATGTTTTACAGGTTATATTAAATATCTGTACAGCCTGTAGTAAATGTCACATCTCTTATTCCTGGTATGGTAATTTGTGTTTTCTCTTTTTTTCCTGTCAATCTGGCTAGATTTTTTTTTTCAATTTTATTGATCTTCCCAAAGAATCAGCTTTTGCTATCTTTGTTTTTATGATTCGTATCTCATTGATTTCTTCTTCTAATCTTCATTATTACTTTTTTCTTCTACTTAATTTAGATTTAGTTTGCTCTTTTCCTAGCTGCTTAAAGAGAAAGCTAAGGTCATTGATTTGAGACCTTTCTTCTTTTCTAATATAGTCATTTAATGCTACAAATACCGTTCACTTCCTTATTTCTGTCTTTAGCATCTCATATATTTGTATACATTGTGTTTTCATTTTCATTCATTTTACAATAACTTCTAACTTTTCTTTTGCCTTTTTCTTTGACCCATGGGTTATTTATAAGTATATTATTTAGTTCCAAATATTTAGGTATTATTCACAAACATTTCTATTTTTGGTTTATAATTTAATTTCACTGCCAGGTCCAAGAAAGTATTACATATAACTCAAATCCATTTAAATTCATGGAGACTTGTTATATGGCCATAATATCTTGCTGAATGTTCCATGTACCACTGACACGTTCTGTGTGTGTGTGTGTGTGTGTGTGTGAGGGAGTTACATAAATATCAGTCAGGTCAAGGTAGTTGATAGTGTTTTCCAAATTTTATATACTAATTTCCTGTCTTTTTCTATTATTAATGAATAATATATAAAAACTTCCATCTATAATTTTGTTATTTATTAAGAATATAGTTTGAAAAAGTAAAGCAGCAAGGAGCTGCTGAGCATCTAAAGAGGGATGAAAGATACAAAAGAACCAGATTTAGCAAACTGCTTGTTTGGATTATGATATAGAAACATCATTACTAGTTTGCTTCTACTTGATTAATAGATATTTATATTTTTTCCCTATAACTTTTTCCAGTATTTGCTCATTTTTATAATAGAATATTTGTGTTTTCATTGAATTGTTAGAGCTAATTGTACAGAAAACATCTATGGTCACTTTAAATCCTATTAAATCTTAGTATTGAAGAAAAGTCAATCCATATCTATAAATTGACTTAGTAGGCTTTTATTTCACCCAACTTTTGAAATTTTAATATTTTTATTAGTATTATATTTTCTAAATTTGAAACTGAGTTTTCAATCATATAATATGTATATAGAAATAATTTAATTTCTATTTTTTCAATAGTTATGTTTTTCCTCCCTCTTTCCCTCCCTCCATCCCTCTCTTTCTTCCTTCCTTTCTTTGTTGCTTTTTTCCCTTGTTTCTTCCTTTATTGCCTCTGTCAGATCTTCCTCAACAATGTTAAATTGTAGCAATGATAGTGGATATATTTGTCCATTATCAGACTACAATGGGATTAGCTCACATTTCAATATCAAATACATAGTTTGCTTTTACTTTCAGATTGATATATGTGGACATTAAATTGCTAGTTTTATTTGTTAACTGAGATTTTATGTGGAATGAAGGTTGGATTTTATAAAGTGACTTTTCGGGCATCTATTTATTTAAATTTTTCTTATTAATCATGAATATGACAAATTATGATATTTAATAATTAGTAATTTTTTCTTTGAATAAGATCAAGTTGGTCATCTAATTATTGTATTGCCAAATGGTTTTATTTATGTTTTTAGCTATGATTTTCTTTTTCATTTTTGAACTATTTTGTCATGTTTTAATACAAGAGTTATGTAGAGCAGAGTTTCATATAACAAATTCAGGTTATTTCTATATTTATCATACTCTGGAAAAGTTTACATTACATTAGAAATATCTGTTCATTGGAATAAGTCAACTATAAACAATTTAGGTACACAGTCTATTTGTAGTTAATTCTTTCATAAGTGGCATTTATTTTTCTTCTGCAGTTATACTTTCATTCAAATTCCTACCGCTGTTTAAGTTATCTTTAACATTTACCTATTTCTAGAAAAACACACTCTTTGATAAGGGTATCATTTTTATAAGTGAGTCTGAAAGTGGGGCACATTCAGAAATGTTATTTTTCTCTGTTTTTTGTCTTAAATAGACTTTTGCTAGTTCCATTTGTTTTGAATTTCTTTATTCCTCTTCATACAATAGCAGGATCTCCACATCACATTCTTCTCCTTCTTCTTTTTTTTAAGCTTTCATTGCATCTGTGTGCCAGATCCTGATTCATCCTTTAATGTTTCACCTTTCCGTGTACCCTTGTTTCAGAAGTGTCTTTTCAAATTAGCATCAAGTTCTATATTTTTAAAACTTTTATTGAAGTAAAGACATGTACAGAAAATAAACATATCATAAGTGTTAGAGCTCAATTATCGTAAAGTGAATTCATCCACATAGTCATCATCCAGGTCAAAAACCAGATCATTACCACCACCATCCTAATCTTTACTTCCGCCAATGTGTTATTATCTTGATTGTTAACTCCATAGTCAGTGTGACTTGATTTTGTACTTTCAGGAATAAAATTAGAAGTATCTTTTGTGCATGTCTGGTTCTTTTCAACCAACGTTTTGTACGTGAGATTGATCCACGTAGTTGCATGTTGCTATCTTTTCTGTTAATTTTTGTTGCTGTTTGGTATTCTATTACACGGCTGTATCACAGTTTAACTCTTCTGATGTGGATCGGCAGTTGATTTCAGTTTGAAGCTATTATGAATGAAGCAGCTATGGATATCCTGGTATACTACTTTGGTGCAGATATTCATATATCTGTTGGAAAGTACCAGGGATCCCTGGTGGCACAGTGGTTAAGAGCTTGGCTGCTAACCAAAAGTTTGGCAGTTTGAATCCACCAACTGCTCCTTGGAAACCCTATGGGGCAGTTCTACTCTGTCCTAGAGGGTCACTATGAGTCAGAATTGACTTGATGGCAATGGGTTCCATTTTGGTTTTTATGTATGTACGTGTGTGTGTGTCTGTGTGTCTGTGTGTGTATAAGGAAAACCTGGTGGTATAGTGGTTAAGAATTGGGCTGCTAACCAAAAGGTCAGCAGTTCAAATCTACCAGATGCTTCTTGGAAACTATATGGGGGAGTTCTACTCTGCCTTATAGGGTTGCTATGAGTTGGAATCAACTTGACAGCAATGGGCTTGGTTTGGATATAGATAGAGAGAGAGATATATAGAGAGATATAGACATAGATATAGATACAGATGATATACATACATACATACATACACACACGCACACACATATATACATATTCTAATTTAGTGGCTAAAGCTAAAGAATTTTCCAAAGCGATTTTACCAATTTACAGTTCCACCAGCAGTGTATGACAGTTCTATTTAATCTACATGTTTACTAGTTCTTGATTTTATTGGTTTTCATTTTATTTTAGTTCAGATCTGGATAATGTGTAGTGATACTTCTCTGCTGTTTAAATATGTACTTCATGATTGCTCATAAGGTTGAGCTTTTTTTCATATGTAAGTTAGCCATTTGGATATGCTCGTTTGTGAAGTGGTTGTTCAAATGTTTTGCTTATCTGTTAATTGTATTGTCTGCATTTTTCTTAATCATGTGCAGAAGTTATCATGGATATGAATCTTTTGTCAGATTCATATCTATTGTACTGTCAGGATCATATGTATTTGCAATTAACATATATTATATTTGTTCAAATTCTGTGGCTTGCCTTCACTATTTCTTAATACAGTATCTTTTGATGAAGGGAGTTCTTAATTTATCTGGTTTCTAATGGTTATTGCTTTTTATATTCTGTTTAAGAAATCTTTGTATGCCCAAAGTCATAAAGTTCATCGATTGCCATCTAGAAACTTATTATGGTACTACTCAGCCTACTGCAGGGTGTTTTTTTCCTTCCTCTTTAACTGCCACAGACATGTGCAAAGTGAGGGAACTCCCTGGGTGAACAGAAGCAGGACCCCACCAGTGAAGGGGCCCTAGGCAGAGGGGATAAAAGAAATAGTGTGGTCACGAAGAAAGATATATGGAGGTTAATACAATAATACAATAGTCTAAATGATATGTGCCTATAGTATAAATTGACACACAGGTAGAGATTTGGAAAAGGTAAATAGAAATATGTAAGATACAAAATCAACAGGTCTTGGTGACTAACTGTTTTTGAAGGGTGAAGCTGTCCAAAATGATTTCAAAAATTCTGAATTAGGTGACTAGGTGTAAAGAATCAAGACAGAAGATACAGAAAGAGGAAAGATATTCAGAAAGAGGAATGCCTTTATTGAGTTTTGGATGTTTTGTGTTTGGATTTTCTCTGGGAATTTTGAGTGGAGAAATCTGACAATTAGTGTTATGGATTGAATTGTGTCCCCCCAAAATGTGTGTTAACTTGGCTAGGCCATGATTCCCAGAATTATGTGGTTTTCCACCATTTTGTAATCTGATGTGATTATCCTATGTGATGTAAATCCTAACCTCTATGATGTTAATGAAGCAAGATCAGAGGCAGTTAAATTAATAAGGCAGGATGCCATCTACACGGTTAAGTTGTATCTTGAGTCAATCTTTTTTGAGATATAAAAAAGAAAAGTGAGCAGTGAGAGAGGGACCTCATATCACCAAGAAAGAAGAACTGGGAGTAGGAACTCAGCCCCTGAACTGAGAAGCTCCTAGACCAGGGGAAGATTGATAACAAGGGCCTTCCCCCAGGGCTGACACAGAAAGTCTTCCCCTGGAGCTGGCACCCTGAATTTGGTCTTCTAGCCTTGTGAACTGTGAGAGAAAAATTTCTGTCTGTTAAAGCCATATACTTGTATTTCTGTTGTAGCAGGAAGTGAGGAGAGCTGTAACACCGCAGACAGAACAGACAGTGAAAAACAGCAGCAGAGAAATGGCAGCATCAGAACTAGGAAATCGGTGCTAGACAGCTTGAGAGCTGACCGATGGAGCCAGAGAGCTGAGTGTCTTTGTGCAGGAGGCTTCCTGGTGGACTGGGGGTGCCTCTGGGCACTTATTGGTGGAAATAGTCTTGCTGACCCACAAAGTGAGAGAGCTGAATGCCTTTACAGGGTTGCCTCCAGGCACTTATCATTAGAGTTAAAGAGTTTTGGAATATTTGCCCAAGCAGGGCAGATGCTGGACTGGCCCAAAAGCCTGAGGGGCAGAGAGGCCAAGGAACCAGGAAGCAGAAGCTGAAAGACAAAGAACACAGGAAGCACAGCTGCCTCAGTCTCAAAGGGTAAGACCACGACCTCTGGGGTCTCAAAGGGTGAGACCACAGCTTCCTGGGTTTCAAAGAGTCAGATGTGCACCAACTCAGTTTTGGAGTGTGGGGCTGCCTTTCATGACTGTCAGTGGGCTGGGGCCAGATCCACTGCCCAGAGGTGAGGGGGCAAGGCTGCAGAAAAACAGGGACTGCCAGGGCCAAGGGGGTAGGATTGACACTCAGATGGACCAGGAGTATGGATGCCCAAATTCAAGGGAGCAGAGTTGCCATGCCAGTGAGCCTGGAAGGCAGAGCTGAAGCCCAAGGCTGAGGGGCCTCCACTCAGAATCCAGAGAGTGTGGCCAACACCCAGAGTCTAAAGGGCAGGACCATTGTCTAAATGGCCTCAGAGAAGAGGGGATTATTTTCAAGGCTTGGGTACTAATATAATGTGTTCTGCTGACTTGTTTGGTGCGTGTTATTCCGTCTTTCTCTTTAATTTCTCTCATTTGCAATGGAAATGTCTAGCTTGTGCCTGTTCCACAACTGTACTTTGGAAGCAGATAACTTTTATTCTAGATTTCACAGATGAAAAGGAATTTTGCCCCAGCATGGAATTTGGACTTGGAATTGATTTAAGACTTTTGGTATGATATGGGGTGAAAGTATTTTATATGTGGCAAGGATATGAATTTTTGAGGGCCAAAGGGTAGAATGTCATGAATTGAACTGTGCCCCTCCAAAATATATGTCAACTCAGCTAGGCAATGATTCCTAGTATTGTGTGGTTGTCCTACATTTTGTGATTTGATGTAATTTTCTTATGTGCTGTAAATCCTAATTTCTGCCTGTGGTTAATTAGGCAAGATTAGGTTATGTTAAAGAGGATTAGGGTGGGATGTAACACTCTTACTCAGGTTACAGCTCCGATCTGACGTAAGTAGAGTTTCTCTGGGGTGTGGCCTGCATCACCTTTTATATTACAAGAGATAAAAGGAGAGAGAAGCCAGCAAAGGGAAAGGGACCAACAGAGAGAAAGCCAGGAGAAGAGTTAATCCTTTGGACCTGGAGTGTCTGGGCTCAAAAACTCCTAGACCAGGGGAAAATTGATACAAGGACCTTCCCCCAGATCCGAAAGAGAGAGAAAGCCTTCCCCTGGATCTGGCGCCCTGAATTTGAACTTCTAGCCTCCTAAACTGTGAAAGAATAAATTTCTGTTTGTTAAAGCCATCTGCTTGTGGTATTTTTGCTATAGGAGCACTAGATAACTAAGACAATTAGTTAGAAATATAATTTTGAAGCTCAAGACAAAAGGTGAGGACTAGAGACAAAAGGTTAGGAAGTCATTGGTGTATGAGTAAGATTATTGCTGTGTGGGAAATTCCACAAGAATGACTCAACACTTGAAAACAAGTGGATTCAGATATTCGAGAAGAGATGTATTTAAAAATAAATGCAAACAGGATTAAAGTAAATATGTGTAAAATCACTTTGAAGTAAGGGAAACCCTTCTGTCTGTAATAGAATGGATAGTAAATTAATAGGATATTTTTGTATTATAGGAGAAATAAATTTGTCTGTCAGAAATTGGGCTGGTAGGTTATAGGTGCATAGAAAAGTGTCATGTGGCCCAATATTGACAATTCTCATTCTCCAAGGGAGAAAGAATCTTGGCCAAGGACTTAATTGTTTGATCCCAGGGTCTCTTGTAAATACTGTCAGTTTTTTTTTTATATCCTGTTTCCGAGCCTTAAAACCTGAAGACCAAACAATCGAGCATGAAAAATGCACTAAAATAGTGTGTCATGTCACATTATGTGTTGCCTCTTAGGAAGCAGCCCATCTGCTTTCCCTGGGTGGTAGATGCTCACTTTTGGCCAGCTACAAAGTTCTATTTTATATAAAGCTTATATAGTTCATTTTTAAATTCTGAAGATAATAAATATAATTCTATAAGAATAAAATAAAAGAAAAGAGGGCTGGTGATATAACTCTGGGGACTGTATTGGGGTCAGAGCAAAAAAAAAAAAGAATTTGGTGAAGGCCTGCATAGAAACAAGAGAACCAGCATAGAGATGACAGTATAGAGAAATAATAGGCATCAAATAGGACAGAAGCTTTAAAAAGGAGTATAAACAATTTTAAAAAGCTGCAATGGTGGAAAATAAGAACAGGAATAAAAATATGCAACAGACTTTTAACTAGAATTACAGACTTTTGGAAGTGAGCTAAAAGATAACAACAATGCGCAATGAATCCAAATTGTAAACCAACATTTAATAAGAACTTTCATTTCACTTTTTTTATCTAAGATTATCTTGTTTTATGCAACTAATTTACCACAGATTTTTTTAATGAAAATAATAATTGAAAGAGTACCATAAATAGGTACTATTTTTATTGAACACCTATTAAATTTGGGGTACTGTTAGGCATTGTATATTCATTATCTGATTTAGTCTTTAGCTCAATAACTTAAATATCATAGTTACCTGTTTTACAGATGGGCGCTAGGTTAGAAAGTTTAATTAAAAAGTAACACACTGCGTAAGTGGTTAGAATTTGACAGAATAAGGCCTTTGTTCTACCTACAACAACAAATTGTTTGAAAAAATTGCTATTCCTATCAGGACCTCTTCTGAACTCTCTTCACTATTTTGTTAACAGGCATTATTTCCTCAAGGGGAAAAACAAATAAACAAATAAAAACTCTCGGAAACTAAAGAGAAGACAGAGGAGAACCTCGAATAGTGGTAATTTTTTTCAACCTCATCTACATCTCAATTCCAATACAATCTGTAATATTTGGGAATCAACAGGGAGGTTACAAAGAAGAAGTTAACTAGTAAATAGTATTTATTTAAAAGTGCCCTTTGTGTACGGAATCCAGCTAAAAGATTAACAGTTACTAAAACATCCCAACAAGCCAACTGCTTTCAAAAAGGCCTCTACCACTAACACAGGATGGTGCCATTAGCATATTATGATCAACATTTTATGCCATTATACCCGTCTTGCCAACTGGCCACAACCAATTCATTAACACATCAGTACAAAGGTGATAAACTAAATCAACTCAATAACCAGCCTGCGACCAGAGCGGAATCATACAGCAACCAATTAGCAGTGCCTCCACTGGGCTCTGATCAGAAGAAGGTCCAGAGCTATTCAGTACTGACCTTTCCCCAGGCTCACAACAAAATTTCACAAGGTTCTTCTAACAGAGTTCTTCTGAAATCACCATTATCCAATCCCAAACATCAGGCTACACCTTCACCAGACCTCCACTGGGGAACTCCTTCTCTGGGGTCTAATGAGAGAGGCTTGAGATCACCTTTTCCCTACCCCAAACCTCAAACAACATCTCTACTTGACCTCAAAATGACATCATCATCACTGAAACCCAGTCAAACAGCCCTAAATTCACCAATACCACTCCCGAAATCTCAGACCATATCATCCCCAGAGCTTTGCTGGACACCACCTACGCTGAAGTCTAACCAAAGAGTTTTGAGTTCATCATTATCCTCCCTCCAACATCCAGAAAAATCTTCCCTAGGTATCCTCTGGACATCGTCTTCTTTGGGACCCAATGGAAGAACACTTTGCTCAACATTACCTCAATCTAAGCCTCAGAAAACATCACTGAACTGCCTTTGGGCATCTGTATTGGAGCACAATCAGAGATCTCTGAGTTCACCATTACTCAACCCCAAACCTCAAACAAACAACTTTCTTTGTACATTCCCTTCATTGGAACCTCATCAAATGACTCTTAGCTCATCGTTACCTGACTCCAGACCTCAGAAAACTCCTGTATTGAACTCTAATCCCAGTGTTCTGAGCTTACCACTGCCTCACTCAAAATCTCGGAAGAAAACTTTACCACTTTATGTCCACCAGACTCAGAGTTTGCCGTTGTTCCCACCCAAATCTCAGACAACGTTTACACTTGATCGTGAGTGCTGGACTCTGAGCTCACCAGTTTGCCACTCCAAGCTTCAGAAGACCACATCACCAAGTGCCAAACATAGAGCCATAAATTCACCATCATACCAACTCAAA
This sequence comes from Elephas maximus indicus, assembly GCF_024166365.1. Taxonomy (NCBI): domain Eukaryota; kingdom Metazoa; phylum Chordata; class Mammalia; order Proboscidea; family Elephantidae; genus Elephas; species Elephas maximus. The sequence continues at coordinate 61,169,301 of NC_064836.1, forward strand.
CAAAGCATCTCAGGTGAAATGTCATCAAGCTCTGAGTACTGCATCAAGGAAATGGCTGTTTCAGCACTGATCTCCAAACTCCACAGTAGAAGAAGTTATGATGTTTGTGCACACACAGAATCAAATAAAGAAATTCCATGGACTTTAGATTACATTCAACCCTGCATTGTTAAAGGTGGAATTATCCCTGATGATGTTGTACATAAAATTGTCAATTCTATCTCCAAGAGCAAAATTCAGAGGGATCTCTCCAGACAGATTCTCTTTCGAAGGATGAGGGGAAGGCCAAATCCTCGTCCTGGTCCCCGTATTTCATTAAGTTATATGGTTTGTTTAGTGTGCGCTTCCTGCATAAACTTTCAGTGTAACCATCTTACAGGAAGAAAAGACCCTCGTGGTGCAACATTGTTTGTCATACCAACACCTGAGCCCAATTCTGAGGGAGAAATTGAGGTAAAATTAGTTCTTATCCTTTCTCTACCAGAGACGTCTTTCTCATCTTCCTCTGTGGAAGGAAAACAGCTTGATCAAGTATCTGAAGACAACCTTGAAGGAATGGAGAAGATATCACAGATTGCCCCTACCTCCGAGCCTGATATCATCCAGGGACCTGATACCAAGAAAAATTGGTTGACAGTAGCCCCCCAAAACAAAGTTATAAGCCAACAGCCCCAGGCTATTGACTGGCTACTTTATGTTAAAAAAAGTAACAGTTCTCAGTTGAAGTCCCAGAGCCCATCTCCTTCTTCCTCTTCCTCCTCCTCGTCTTCCTCCTCCTCGTCTTCCTCTCCCTCTACACCCTTCTCACCCTCTACTGTCAAAGATGCCACCACGCCTACTTTATCAGAATGTGTGTTCACTAAGGTACTTGGTTACCACCGCTTGCCCCCAGGGGTCTCCTGGCTTGAGTTTATAAAAAGTAAAAATCATCAGCCACTTCCTGGAAAACCACATCAAAGTCAATCACCGCCTCCCAAATTAAGGCCTATAAGGAAAAGCAGCACAGCAAAAGAGACAAAGGGGCCAAATATACTGTTCAGATTTTTCCAGACAAAATTTCAAAATGAAAGGAATCCTGATTAAATTAACTTTTTGACTCTTCGAAAGAAACTGACCTCTTAGTTCTTTAAGACTCATATTTGATTTTCTATCATGCTTATTAATATTCTTAGTAGTAACTTAAGCATGACTTTTATTTAAGCTGATTAAACATGTAGTTAAGGAGGGACTATTTCCCTTAATACTCTTTTCTAGTAGATAATAGCTTTGATCTCTAGAAGCCGAAACTGAATTCTAAGATTGTAACCCAGTGCCTGGCTTATGGTAGCCACTGCATAATCATTGTTGAATGAATGAATTAATCATAGTTGCCCATAGACCGGAAATACTTCATTTTGCCCTGAACAGTATCTATTTCAGTTGCTAGTCTCTTTTCTCATAAGACATGATAATGACAGTATTCTTAAACTAGTTTGGACTAAACTATTGTCTCAATCTCTAAAGAAAATTCAGATCACTGTTCCGTAGGTAAGAGAGTATATAGCGAGGAATCTTTTCAGCTAAAGTTCCTAAAGATAATTCTATAGTAAGATCCTACACGCTGGAATCATGATTTATTCAGCCTTAGTTAACAAACCTGAGGAGAGACAGAATAACAAACTGTTACAAACAGCCCTTCTTCATGCTATGTCAATATATCAATTACAAGCTTCTGAAATCAGCTGCTCATCACTTCTATCCATATAAGCAAAATGGTTAATAAAAAAGGAGAAGGAATGTTTATAAAATGTTTTTGTTTCACTGAGTATACTGGTAGTGGGAAGAGAAGGTATAAACTGTTAACATGCTAGGTTGCTAATGGAAACGTTGGTGGTTCAAGTCCGTCCAGAGCCACTTCCAAAAAATCAGCCACTGAAAGCCCTATGGGGCACAGTTCACTATGACACACATGGGGTTGCCATGAGTCAGAATCAGCTTGATGGAAACAGGTTTTGACCAGTTTATATGCCCTGCTGACTCACAATTCTGCTTCTCCACCCCAGATTTTTCCTGATCACCAGATTGCATACTGGACCTTTCCAATTGGGACATGGTATAAACATCTCAAACTCAGTACGACCAATCCTGAATTCATCACCTTTAATCATCTCTGAATCCCCTACCTCAATAGGTGGAGCACCATCCATCATGATGTCGTGTTTGATTCTTTTTTCTCATTGCTCCTCTCTGAATCTTTGAGTTCTACGGCCCTATTACCTCTATAATCCAGCCTTTCTTTCCCCCATCTCCATTACCACTGTCCTAGCTGTGTTCAAACCATTTGTCACCTGGATTACTCAATAACTCATAAACGTGCACTCTGACTTTTGAATACATTTCTGAGACATGCATTTGAGAATGCCACTATGCTGCTTTAAATTCTTTAATGAATGCTCACTGTCTTCTGAAGATGGAGTCTCTGGATGGCACAAAAAGTTACATACCCCTCTGCATACCAAAAGATTGGCAGTTTGAACCAACCCAGAAGCACCTGGGAAGAAAGGTGGTCTGGTTCCCAAACTTCATAGCCTTGAAAACCCTATGAAGTACAGTTCTGCTCTGCATACGCGGGGTTGCCTTGAGTCAGAACTGACTTCCTGCCAACTGATTTGGTTTTCTGGGGCAAGTCTAAATGCCTTTAATGATTGTACTATGCTAACTTCTCATCTTTCTCCAGCCCCCTACCAGGTGCTTCAGCTACACAGTGTTTTTTACAATGTGTATAATGTGCCACCAAAACCCATTGCTGTTGAGTTGACTCCGACTCCTTGCATCGCTACAGGACAAAGTGGAACTGCCTCAGAGGGTTTCCAAGGCTGTAAATCTTTACAAAAGCAGACCACCACATCTTTCTCTTACAGAGCCGCTTGTGGGTTCAAACCACTGACCTTCCTGTGAACAGCCGAGAGCTTTAAGCACTGCACTACCAGGGCTCCTAATGTGCCACAGCCCTCCTTATATCCTACATTTTTTAAATCAATAATCCTGCTGCTTAGAAAGATGGTCTCATCTAACCGTTTTTATCCTACAGGACTCTGTTTAGTCTTGACTTCTTCTGGGGAAGTTTTTTTCTGATCTACTACAAAGCTGACCCTCCTATTACCATAAAACTCTGTGTCCACGTGTTTTTTGGCTGCTCTTAACGTTATTATGTATTGGCTGTCTTCACTCACTTGTCTGACTTCACTCACTAGACTGCAAACTTTATGTTTGCCATTTTATGGTGATTTTTTAACCAGTGCTTGGAATAGAGTAAATGGTCAATGATGCATATTGATACTGAGTTAATGCTATTTACACTCTCTATCTTTTCAAATCCTCTTAAGTGAATAATATTTGGTTGGTCTGTTCTTTCCAGTAGGATTAATACCACATTGTTCTTTTAACCTTTTATCTTGATTAGAAGTTCCATAAAAATGTCAATTGATGACAAACGAGTCATTCTTGTCTTAATCTTAGGGGAAAAGTGTTTTAGTATTTCAGCATTAATTATGCTGTTGGCTAATGTACAGCTGATTAGTAATGATCAGGAAGAATTTCTGTGAAAAATGTGTTCAAGAACTTCTCCAGCTGCCTTAGAAAGCCCCTGGCATGTGCTCTATCCATTCTAACCATCCCTTGTGATACACATCACTTTTGTAGTTGCTTTTTGGATATCTAGACTAAATTTCATGAGTGCAGGCCCTATGTCTGTATTGTTCATCACTAAACACTCAGGACCTGGTTGTACTTGACATATACTAAGCATGCTATAAGTATTTGTGGAAATCAACTAATTTGTATTTATTGATGTAACTTACATGTTTAATTTTACATCTTTTAGTTTGTTTTCTAAACTTAATGCCTCAGTTTAGTTTTTTTTTTCTTTTGTCCCATTTCTTTATTTTTTTGGACTAGGATTTAGTTGCTTTTAATTTCTTTATTGTATTGAAAGTTACTTATCATGTTCTTAATTCTAATAGTGCCTACATTCAAAATTTTTTTTCAAAAAAGATTTTTTAACCTATATTTTTCTAATATTTGAACTTGTGAATAAAACTGCTTGAAGCTTATGGGAAAAAGATGTCTACATGAGCAATAAATATCCAACTCCTTGCCTCTCTCTCTTCCAGCTTCTTTAGAGATAACAATGAAATATCAAAAATAGAGAAAAACATGTACCAGTGACAGAAAATTCAGGAATATTCTGCCAATTCTCATACAGATGAGGTCAAATTTAAGGAAAGGCAGAGGAATTTAAAATTTTCTACATTCGAAGAAAGATAATCTGTAAAGTAATAGAAAAAGATATCAATAGTATCTCATTAATGCCTTTTATCTTAAATGAAAAGGGCTGGAAATGAAGACAGCTGGAAGGTAGAATTTGACCCTATGAGTTTTCACATTTTTATCCTATTACTTTTTGAAAGTGGTATGGTATATCTGGATGACAATTTGACAATAAAATTTAAACCATAATAACATCCGTGACCATTTTCCCTATGGTCTTCCTTGGAATTGATCTTAAATAAATCATTACAACTATGTACAGTTATCTCAAACAAGCATTGCTGTTTGTAAATAATAGTGAAAAATTAGAAAAACATCTAAATGTTCAGTTCTAGAAAATTATTTAAATATAGTATGATCCAAACATATGATGTATTTCATAGTAAAGAAAAAAAAAAGTGTTATTTTTAGTGTTGTACCAACATTTCTCTTTAGAACTATGTTGTTTACGAAAATATCATGTGACAAGCCTTGGGCATGGATGGGGATCCTGATTATGCCTCTTCCTGAAGAAGAGAGTGAAACAAAGAAAAGAGAACTAAACTACTACATCTAAGTTTCAAACAGAAACTTTTAGGTGAGAGACAGCATAAGAGAGAAGAGAGGATATATCACTTATGATTTCTAAGTGAAAAAAAATTAAGATGACAGATCACATCAGTTTACGTATGCTTTCACTTTAGAAGACATTGAAGTTACGTGTGTATGTATTTGTGCAAAATCTATTTTATGTATATTAGAGAAAGGTACAATAACTGGAAATAAATACCAAAATGTTGACTAAATAGTGGCCATTACTGGGAAATAGTTACAATGAGGTCTTCAGGAAGTGGGTGAATTTATTTCTTTTTCTTCTAAATTTTCCAAATCTCCAACGTATAAGAATTTCTTTCATAATAAATGAATTAAAACAAATGCTTTAAAAATGAGAAATGAGCACATCTTTTTTCTCCTCTATTTAAAATGAAATATCTAAAAAAAAAAATTTTTTTTTTTTTTTTTTAGCACACAATAATTTTGCTTTCTACTTCTTTCCATTTGCTGATTGTCTTAGGCTGGGTTCTCTAGAGAAGCAAAACCAGTCAAGCATATATATATATATATATATATATATATTTAGAGAGAGAGAGATTTATCTCAAGGAAATGGCTCAAGCAGTTGTAGAAGTCAGGTGTCATGCTGGAGGCTTTCCCCCTACTCATGTGGCTCCAGGGGCGGACGAACCCAAGATTCACAGGTCAGATGACAAGCTGCTGGCTCACAGTGGTGAAGGCTGATGAATCTAAGATTGGCCAGTGAGAAGGTAGGCTGCTGACCGAAGTCCCAGGAACTGTAGGTCAGATGCTGACAAGCCGAATGCAGGATCCAGAGCCCAGCAAAAGCCAGCAAGCTTTGCCAGAAAGTCTGTATGATATATTGGATGCAGGCCACACACCCAAGGAAACTCCCTTTCAACTGATTGGCTGCTCAAAGCGGATGCCATCATGGAGATGATCACATTATATCAGATTTCACCATAGAGGTGATTACGTGATTATATAGCTGCCAAACTACAACATAACTGCCAAACCACTGAGAATCACGGGCCAGTCAAGTTGACACACAGATTTAGCCATCACACTGATATCAACTATGACTTTACAAGCCCATAGGGAACACATATTTTTACAATATAGACATTTTCTTCAGGAGAAATGTGTTTTCATTAAATTTTAAAGTTCATTAAAATGTTTAGAAAATTCTATATTTACCTACTTGAATGGTCAGCAACAGACTTCTTACACCATTCTTTTATTTGTGTGGTTGTTTCTAATTGTTTTTTAATTATGAAATATTTCAAACCTATAGAGAAAGATAAGCAATATGTTGACAAATATCTTTATACTACCATTCAGCTTTATGAAACATTATCCTTTGGTTACATTTGCTTCATGTGTGAAAGAAGTAAAATATTATTAATACAAATGCTAAGCCCAGTGTATATAACAATCCAGGATCACAATTCTATATGGCACTTCCCAGAACTGATCTTTGTCATGAATTTGTTCTGAATAACATTTGTCTGTTTTTGGAAATTTACTAAATATTCATGGAGTCATAAACAATCTATTACTTTGATATTTTAAAATTTTGTATATATTTTATTATATGTATTTAACCTTTTGAAATTTTCTTTTTGTAAGATTATATATTTAACCCTTTGAAATGTGTGCTTTTTTGGTAAGATGTATCTCTTTGTGTGTAGAAACACACACACACACACACAAACATATATTATGTTTATATGGTATTCCATGGTATCAATTTATCAAAATTTATGTATTCTTTTTTTGGGTAAACATTTAGTTCATCTACATTTTATGACCACATACAATGTTCCATTGAACATTGTTTTCCATATACTATTTTGCACATGTGTGGGAAGTTCTCAAGAGTCATGTGGTCCAAGGATTACCAGCATTGGCATCACCTATGATTTTGTGAGAAATTTTGTACAGTCTTACCCTGCTCCAAATATACTGAATTATAACCTGCATTTTTAAGGTCATCATACATTTTATGAACATTAAAAGTTTGAGAAACATTGTTCTGGTGTGTATAATTCAAAACAAAATTGATGGCTGTTACAGTGCTGTCCAGTAAAAATATAATGTAAGTTAAATGTAACTTTGAGATTCTTCTAGTACTCACATCAAAAAATCAAAAGTAATTAGGTAAAAGCGAGCCTTGGTGGTGCAACGCTTAAGTGCTTGGCTGCTAATCGAATGGTTGGTGGTTGAAACTCACCCAACAGCTTTGATCCTGTAAAGATTTCAGCCTTGAAAATTTTATGGGGCACTTTTACTCTGTCACATGGGGTCACTATGATTTGAAATCGACTTGACAGCACCCAAAAACAACAAATTTTATTTTAGTAATATATTTTATATTACATCATATGTCAAAAAAATTTTCCTTTCAACATTTAAGTAAGACTGGTTCTTAGGCGACATTTGGCAATGTCTGGAAACATTTTTGATTGTCATGTCAATGGAATTGCTCCTGGCATCTCAGGTAGAGGCAGGGATGCTGCTGAAATATCAAAGCACAGGATAGTGCCCCACTACAAAGGTTTATCTGGTCTAAAATGTTAATCATGCCAAGGTTTGCTGTAGGTGCCCTCAAGTTGATTTCCAACTCCTTGTGGCCCCATGTGATAAAATAGAACTGCTCCAAAGGGTTTTCTAGGCTAAAATCTTTATGGAAGCAGATCACCAGGTCTTTATCCTGTGGAGGCATTGGGTGAGTTCAAACCATCAATCTGTCACCTAGCAGTTGAGTGCTTAACTGTTGTGCCACCAGGGCTCCTTGCTAAGGTTTAGACACCTTAATGTAAAAAATGATTAATGTGCTATTTTACTTTTTTTTGGTATGAAGTCTACAAAATCTACTGACTTTAACCTTTATGGAAAATCACAACTCAGACTAGCCACACTCCAAGTGTTCAATATCCACATTAAACAGCATAGCGTCATAGTGTCATAGCATAAAAGCATCTTAAATTTACTGAATATTGCCAAACTGTTCCTCAAAGTATTTATATTTAACATTTACTCCCACAAACAGTGCATGTGAGTTTCCACTGCTCCATAGTCTCAGCAATGCTAGGAAACTGTCAGATTTTCAAATTATTGCCTTATGCTGATACGTATAAAATGATCTTTTTCTACTGGATTTTTACACTTCTCTTATTGCTAGCTTAAGTATCTTTTCTTGTTTATTGACCTTTTGGGTTTCCTCTTCTGTGATGTGCCTTTCATAAACTTTGTCCATTAATTTCATTGAGTTTCATTTCTTACTTATTTGTAGAAATTCTTTTTATGTGTATTCCAACCATATGCTTTTCAGCTTGACTTGATGTTAATTCATCCTTGCACTATCTCAATAAATGCTACTTAGTCATCACGTGTTATAATTTTATCCTGCTAAAGTCAATTCTCTAAGATTGACTTAGAATTTCACATCTATGTTTAAAAGCATGACAGGTCTATACTTTTTTTAAATACTGTTCTTGCTAGTTTTGTAATAAGATTATAAGTGAATTGAATAGTTTTTCCTGTTTCTATTCTCTTAAACACTTTTGTATACTAGATTTTGATAGGTAGTAATTTTTTGTTCAGGGCTTTTATTACCCTTAGACATCTACCGATTTTTTCTGGTAATTAGTAATTTAGGTTATTCTGATACTTTGTAGATCATATTTTCTGTTCTTAATGAATTTTTTACTTCATCATTTTAATTTTAAAACATTGTCACTAAATGTCTTTGGAATACAGAAAGCTTTTAAATGTGTGCACACATAATTCTTTTAATCTCGGGTTATATTCTTCTGTAAATTCGAAAATTGTTTTATTGTGGTAGCTTCTTTATGACCACCAGTTAATTACGTGTTGAATTTTTAGTCTCTGTTTTTAATACGTGTCATCTTCTCACTGCATCGTTTCTTTTTTTTCTGAATTTTGAGAACTCTTCTCAAGCTGTTTTTCACACCAGTAATTTTGTTTTATCATTTGTGTTCTCGACTGCCTTCCACTTAATTTGTAACTCTGCTCTTGTATTTTTTTTTTTTTTTTTGTCTCCAGGCATTACTTTCATAACACAGCATCACCAAGATATATTGCTCTATAGCTCTTTCTTTTCAGGTGTTTTTTTTTTTCTGTCATATGTTTTACAAAATACTTGCAGAACAATATAAAAATATTCTTACACATTTTTGGATATGGGCTATTTATCCAGATTTATGGTTATTTGATAAGAGATAAAATTGAAATACATATAAACTTCTATCCTCATAGGCATTGCTAGTAGGAAATTTCCTTTCTCTGTACCCTGTCTTGAGAAAATTAGATACCCCTGAATCCAGAGCACCACACATTTTCTGCTCTATTCTCTTATTTTTCTCTGTGTTTCCCTTGAAATGCTCTTCCTCCCTGCTTCCCTTCTTACCATTGTTCTTCTATCTCCAGCAATAGCTTTTCAAATGTGTTTATTTGGTAGCAGAAATGCTGTAGCCATTTTGAAAAGTAGCCAAATGCATTGGAGGAATGGATGTTTGTTTTTCTAATTGAAAGATTCTTTGGGTCTCAGAGTTGGAGCAATTTGGTGGGGATGGGGGCTTTGTAAGGAGTCTACTGATCTTTCCTTTAGGCATTCTTTTACCAAGCATTCCTTTTAAATGGTAGGGAGAATGGATTTTAAACAGTTACCTGAGATCCATGATCTATTTATTCCTCTTGGGGAAGGAATACCTCACCACCTCCTAGGGAAAAAAAAAGAAGACAATTGACCCAGTCTAATTTTTAATCAAACAGAGTTTTCTTTAAGTAGACGAATGACATTTGCTATGAGGAAGAGTCCTTATCAATAGAATGCCCTTAGCAAATTATCCCTGGTTAATGATTACTTATAGCAAATAACTCCAGAATCTATAAATTTATAATACATGGCTTCTTGGAGAATGCCAAATATGCCATACAACTTTCTGGATGTAAAACACTTCCCTCACCAGATGTTACTTACAGATCTCATGTTAAACAATTTTTTTTTGTTTTGTTTTTTTAACTTATAATGGCTATACAATTAGTTTTATTACTTTTTAAAATGACATCTTGCCTCTTTTTAATTTAATATAGATGAAGAAAATGGATCACAAGGGAAAAGACAGAGAGTTGGGTGCTTGGAGATTCAGGAAAAAAGCAAGGTTGCGAATCTCATGACAGTGGAATACAGTTTGGGGTGGCTTGATGGACTAGATTCTTGGTCTCCCCCTCTTTCTCACTCTAGTGCTGTCTACTAAGACTTACTTTCTTCCCAGCTGGATTGACTTGCTTCCTTAAATCCAATTTTCAAGTTGTCGAATTTTTTTTTTTTTTGCAACGAAGTGCTATATTTTCTCTCTTCCTCCTATTCTCCTCCTCTCCCTTTTCTTATCTGGCACAGTCTATATAAATTATTTGTCAAATAGATGCTTCGGAAAAAAGACTCAGCTTAAAACCTCTTTTATTGGCTTCTTCCTTTTTTAGGCAAATTCATAAATTTGTCTTCTGGTATAGTTCAACGTTTAACTGCATTTCCTTTTCCAGTTGCTCTCCAACCACTGCAAGCCTCCCCACCACATACACGTGAATCAATGTATTTTCTATACAAGACATTAGACCTGGTTCTCACACTAAAAAGCTATAGGATCTGTGGCAAGTAGTTTAGCTTCTATTGATCTTAGACTGTACACTTCTGAAGTAAAAGAGTTAAAGTATAGTTTCCAAGGGTTCTTTTCTACGGTGTCCTTAAATCCAGAATTACAGCTAACTCTAACTATTCTCCATTTAATCACAATAGCATGTTACTTCCTTTTTTCACGCTTTTGTTTACAGGATTCCAAACAATGGAAATAATTTTATATAGTTACTAATATGTCATAGATCCTGTGTACATTTAATAAGAGCCATATAAACCAACATTCTTTTTTTTTGCAGCATTTATTTTTGTGAAAGATGTACAGTGCTAAAAAGAAATGATGAAGAAACCAGACTCATTTCTCCCCTCATTCATTCACATAGCAAACTTCAAATGTTCATTTTATACAAGTCACTTTTCAAGGAAACTGAAATCTCTGGAAAGTCCTCTAGCCTCTTTGTACCTTAAAATTTCTCCAGAAAAAAGAAACAAAATATTGGATGATATTATCTCTCAAAACAAACAAACAAAAAACCAAACAAACCCACTGTGATTGAGTCAATTCCGACTCATAGCTACTCTATAGGACAGAGTAGAACTGCCCCACAGGTTTTCCAGGAAGCACCTAGTGGATTTGAACTGCTGGCCTTTGGTTAGGAGATGTAGCTCTTAACCACTATGCCACCAGGGTTTCCATATTATCTTTCAGGTCTAAATGTTTCTTCTCTAGGTTGAAAAAATAAAAGATCACTTTAAGGTTCAGGAATAGTGATTGTGTGTTCTGCACTCTTGGGCTCCGTCAGACACACTCAGGTCCTGGCTCTGTGAGTAACCGCACAGCTTTGGCAAGTGACTTAATCACTGTGAAAATCTGGTCCCACGGAGAGGGATAATATATGGTGAACATCTGGCACTTAGTAAACTGGAAATAAATAGTATCATTCTACCTTTCTAATTTATTTTGTTGAAAAATACAATTATTTTTTACATTTGTTGGCCCATTTTGTGCCTTAATTAGTAGAATTTGGCTACATAATTTAATTATTTTTGATAATTTAGGGTAATAATGACCTGAAGTCCGTTTCCAAAGCATCAATTACAACACTCCTTGGCAGTGTCTCTTCTGTTCCTTCAATCTGTATTCTATTTTGGCCATTACCATGCAAGGTTGCTTATTACTCCTTGAGCCAAGTTCAGTCTCTTCAGCCTACCACATTAGCTCCTGAACAGTCTTGTCCATATACAATTCTCCTTCACCATAAATTCCACCTAATCTTCGCATCTTCCAATTTCTCGAATATACCCGCTATTTCTCTGCCTCTCAAACCTTGTTCATGCTGTCTACCTCCCTTTAAAACATCCAGCATCCACATCCAACGACTTTACTATCATATCCGTTACTTGAGCTCAGCTCTGTTAACAACAGGACTCTTGTCTGTCACCCTAGAGCCTGATTCTCCATCTTTTGCATTCCTATGCATCTGGACAGGACTCCTTCGGTCACATTTACACATAGGACCTTACCATGTGGTTATTTGTTTACAATTTCAATCTCACCCCTGAGATCGTAAGTGTTCTAAAGGCTAAGAATGTTTTTAGCATATTTTCTTCACTCCTTCCATTACACTTTATAGTGTCTTGCTCTCAGGAACTGCCCTGACAATAAATATTTAAATAAAAATTTGGTCCTAGATAGGAAGCTTAGGAGGATGGGCTGGGAGCAATTTCTGGGCTTAGAGAAAATGACTTCTCGAAAACTTGTCTGAATTCCTACAGTGAGGAAAATGGTGTGTCAGAATCACATTCCGGGAATTGTGCCAGGCTTAAATTCCGAAGTGAGATGTGTTTGAAAAGGTAACACTGAAGTGTTAGAATCTTTCACTAAAGAAGTGTTAATTGCAGTACTTTAGAGTATGAAAGGGAGCTGAGATATTATCACACACTTCCCAGTCAACCAAAAAAGTATAAGATATAAAATAAATGGGAAACGATTTCTTTGAAAAGGCTGAAACTGCACTATTTTTGTGGTGATGGAAAGAAAACAACTGAGACCTGTAATGTGAAGTATCATAGTATATGGTATTTAACACTCCTATTAACGGTTGCTGTGAGTCGGAATAGACTCGATGGTAATGGTTTTTTTTAATTAATGACTAAACTTTAAGTTAGCCTCAAGCTCTCTAAACATGTGATTTCTGTGCATTGTCCATTACAGCAAAATACTTCATTTATTAATTCTTAATTTTCAATATGATGAAAATAAGTAAATATCCATTTACCTTGAGAAAATAAACTGTTCTTTCACTGGGTATTACATTTCTGCATTTTCAAAACTTATCTGACTTGAAACACATATTTACAGTAGATCTGTAATTCTGAACATGTCTTAAAACTATCTGGGATATGAAAAATTATCCAAGGAATTCTAAGAGTTTTTTTCAGAGATTTAAAAGGTAAAAAATATTATTGTATTATATTATATTATATTAAAATCCCGATTGCATAGAAGAAGAAATAGAGATGCAGAACAGGCTTAGTCTAATACTACAGTAAAACTTGCAAAAGCCAGAATCTGTAAGGTAGAAAACTCAAATATTTTCCACCAAACTGAGGGATAGAGAGGTGGCGACCACACCCTGTCAAGGTGGAAAACTTGCAAGACCCGGAAAAGCCAGGCAGTGCCAAAGGGTCCTGTCAATCGGAGGTTTCACTGTATATAGTTTACATAGTGGTCGATGAATTTTTAAAAAATGTTTACGACTGCACATTCCAATACAGTAGACTTTTGCCATATGTGGCTAGTGCCACATTTTAAAATTACAAGTGGAAAAGCAGTGTAAAAAGTTTCTGCAATTACTGTGTTGCATGCACAGACTGCCTCAAATCCAAGCAGCAGTAAGACCGCCAGGAACGAGGACTTCATCCAGCTGTGGCAACCACTCCTGGACACTACCCAGTGTGATCCAGCCTGCCCAGTGCTGGCAAAGGGAAAGCCATTATTATGATTTATAGAAAGCCAACAGTAAACAATAGGAAGAGATTCGTGGTTCCACCCCCTACAAATAATCTACTTTCACTTTGTTAGGAGAAAAACCCTGCTTATGTCTCAAAGGGGAAGCCACCTAACTGTTTGTCACAAACTGATGTCTATTCTTACATCACTGAGTAGGCGCGACATAGTTCAGGTCCTATGCGGTCTTCACGCCACGTTGCCCAGGGCCTGCACGGCTTTTCTGCTTTGCTCTGCCTCTGGGCCTTCCTGGGCCTCTGTCGCTGGCTCTGCCCTGTTGCAGGAAGACCCCTGCATAGAGTCTCCTGAGCCTCTGCCAGCGACCGCTGCCTGGGATGTATCCAGGCCTCCGTGGGTAACTTCTGCTTGAAGCTGCACCCCCCCACCTCCAGCCCCATGGCCCTTAGAAGCAATCCCTTCTAGGCCTGCAGGAATTGGCCCCCTGCCCACCTTTAGGCTGGGGCTTTCAGTACAGCCAGGAAGTTTGCGGCTGACAAGGACAGGCCAGCTATATCCCGCACTGTCATTTTCACTGTTGAGGCCTCTGCCACCATCAAAGGTAGGCCACTGAGGGCCAAGCTGCCACTTGCTCCATGGGCTGACCTCGCGCGCTACCACCATCTGCTCTGTTTTTCTCCGTCTTTGGTGTTATCAGCTTAGTCATTTTTATAGCCCTTAGCCTGAATTACATGTCTTTTATTTGGGTCCTGGAGGTTCCCGGCACAGGAACCTCAGGTCCAAAGGACCCACTCCTTTCCAGGATCTTGTTGATCAGATCTCCAAAAACCTTTATGAGACTGGCCACTAATGTAGCAAAATTTCTTGTCAATTTCAAGTATAACTTTCCTAGCAGGATCTTAAATGACCATTCCTCTAGGTAGCTGGTAAACAACTCAGTCCTATTGGTTGGATTACAAGCTGCTTAGGCAGCAAGCAAATCAATCAATCACTTGAGAGATTGCAGCCCAGCTAATCATTTTGGAGAATTACACACCCAGGGCCAGAAAGGTCATATAAGAAAAACCCACTGCACCACAAATCTACACCACTTTATTGTTCTGATAAAACTACTTCTGCTTTCAGCTCTCTAATGCCTAAGATGTTGACCTTCAAGCATCCCATTTCATTTTTTACAACTTCCAATTTTCCTTTTTCATACATTCCACCTTCTGATTATTATTGGATGTTTGCAACTGTTTTTTCTTATTTTGAGTCATACAACATCAGCAAATGAAGGTCCTGAAAACTTTATGCCATCCACATCTTTAAGATCAAGTCTACTTTGAGGAGGCAGCTCTTCCCCAGATGCATTTTGAGTATCTGCCAAACTGAGGGGTTCTTTTTCTGGCATCATATCAGGTAGTGTCCCACTGCTATTCAATAAGGTTTCACTGGCCAATTGTTTTAAAAGTGGATTGCCAGATCCTTCTTCCTAGTCTGTCTTAGTCTGGAAGCTCTGCTGAAACCTGTCCACCATGGGTGACCCTGCTGGTATTTAAAATACTGGTGATATAGCTCTCAGCATCACAGCAACATGTAAGCCACCGCAGTATGACAAACTGACAGACAAGTGGTGAGGAACTGATAATCATATGGGCTACTATACCAGAAATGATAAACGGAAGGGAACAAGATTACATTCATTGTCAAAAAGAACATTTCAAGATATATCTCGAAGTACAATGGTGTCAGCGAAGGGGACTTGAAGCACTTACAGATGAAGATCAAAGATTATAGCCTTCAGTATGGATTACGCCTCAACATAAAGAAAACAAAAATGCTCACAACTGTACCAGTAAGCACCATAATGATAAACAGTGAAAATATTGAAGTTTTCAAGATTTCATTGCACTAGGATCCACAATTAACACTCATGGAAGCATCAGTCAAGAAATCAAATGACATCTTGCAATGGGTAAATCTGCTGCAAGAGACCACTTTAAAGTGTTCAGAAAAGAAAATGTCACTTTGAGGGCTAAGGTGTGCCTGACCTAAGCCATGGAATTCTCAATCAACTTATATGCATGCAAAAGCTGGATGATGAATAAAGAAGACCCAAGAAGAAACGGTGCATTTGAAATAAGGTGTTGGCAAACAATATCGAATATAGCATGGGCTGCCAAAGAACGAATCTGTCTTGGAAGAAATACAGCCAAAATTCTTCTAGAAGGGAGGATAGAGAGACTCTGTCTCACCTACTTTGGACATGTTTTCAGGCAAGACCAGTCCCTGGTGAAGAACATCATGCTTGGTAAAGTAGATGATCAGTGAAAAAGAGGAAAATACTCAACAAGATGGATTGACACAGTGGCTTCAACTACGAGCTTGAACATGGCAAAGATTATTAAGATGGGAGCAGGACTGGGCAATGTTTTGTTTTGTTGTACACAGGGTCACTATGCAGTCAGCACCAACTTGAAGGCATCTAGCAACAACATTTTCCTTAAACTGTCGCATCACATTAAGATGTTGTTGTATTGTAGGGCACATGTCAGAAGAGGGTATCATTTCTAGCAGTACATATAGGGGCATCATAGATGCAGCAGATATCACTGAATATTTTATGCGAATATCATGAGTTACAGTAATACCTATGTAACTTGTAGCTAGTCATTAAATTGACTTACTTATGACCGTTTTAGAGGTCCTTGGGTGGTGCAAACCATTTGCACTGGACTGCAAGCCTAAAGTTTGGCAGTTTGAACCCACCCATTGGCGTAGTGGAATAAAGACCTCGCAGTCTGCTAAAGATTACAGCCAAGAAAACCTTATGGAGCAGTTCTACTCTGTAACACATGGAGTTACCACGAGTCAGAATCGACCCAACAGCAACAGATTTTTTATTTGATTATGGTTTTGATTTTAATAAAATTATGTTTTTAGTTGTAAAATATTGACACACTTTAAATTTAAAATGAAAAAATACTACTGGTGCAGAATGGAGTAGACATGGTGAAATTAGTACTGTAAGTCAAAGAAAAAAATTTAATGTGATACTGGAAGAAGGTATGTCACATATTTATGATGAATGACAGTTGCAATAAACTGCATCAGAGCTAAACATAAAAGCTTGTTCGTTGTTTCAAAATAATTTAATATAGTGACAATATTAGGAAGCATTTTAAGCACATATGAATTTGACTGGTTTTCAATCAAGAGTCTAAATAGACTCAACAGAATTATTTGCCTAAAATCATGATTAAATGTCTAACCGAAAGTTTTAAAATTATTTTCAGTGGGACCTGAACTTGTAAGTTTGATCAGCTTTAAAATAGATTGGATTCTTACATGCACATGCACAAAAAAAAGAAAACCATTTTTTATGGAAAGATGGAAAAAAATTATTTCAGTTGTAGAAATTTCATTATAAATTATAAGGAAAACTGAAAAAAATATTTTGTTAAAAGTGAAATATCTTCAATTAAGCCACTGAACAATTACTCTTAGAACATGAAAACTTTCTATCAATACCAAAGATAAATTTATTCAAAATACACAAAAATTGCAAACACTTTTTTTTTTTTTAAGGTTTAGATGAGTTTTGCAATATAAGAGACACTGTCCAATGAAAACTTTGGATGTGTTTTAATTCGAAGGACTTCAAAGTTTTCAAAGAAAAGTCATTTAACAGCCTAAAAGACAGAATTTATAGCATAAGTATTCTTTAATCTTAATCATTTGCCAAGGAAGGATTTTGGCTAGATATGAAAAAATTTGTTTCTATCATGATGTATGGTGCTCCAGGTACCTTAGGTAAAAAATCCGGATTTTTTAGAATTTTAAAATAAGATACTGATGTTTATATTATTGTTTCATTGAACCACACTATATGTATTAAAAATATCTGTCCTCCATTTTCTGAAGCAGACTCTATTAAAAGTAAGGAGAGAGTTGTTAACATTGTTCAGTACATGTGTGCAAATACTATGAATCATAACCACGTTTTGGAACTGTTGAGGGAGATAGAGGACAATGAATTGAATGATCTTGTGTTTTTTGCCAATGCTTTTTAGTTGATTTGCAGAAGAATGTTACAAAGATTTACTTTATTATTAACTCAAATTCAAAAAAAAGGAATGCTTGCCAAATAATCAATAATCAATGACAAGATGGCAGTGTGATTTACAGTTTCTTTTTGACAAATTATTGCATACGAGCCAGCTAAATTTGAAGCACCAGAAAAAGGAAAAGATTATTTATGATCTAGATAGACATGCACTAGAATTGATGTTGAAATAGAAAATTTTCATAATACAAATCATCACTGATGACTTTACACATTTTTCCAACATGAATAGATACACAGATTTTAATGACAATTGACCTAAAAAAGCTACAAGAAAAATTTGAAGAATGCTTAGTTGATATTGATAAATGTAAGGCTTTATTTCAATTTATTCAATACCCTTTAATATTTGGCATCAAGAATGCTGAATCAACACAAGAGTTAGTAAATTTTCTTAACTTGAATAGACATAGTTTTGAGACTAACAAAGTTTTGCTTCAAAATTAAAAAAAGTGCTTCTATAATGATAAAAGTTTTTTTTTTAAAAAAAAAATTTGGATGAAAATATTAAAGCAAAATGATTTCTGGCATTTGATTCAGTTATCTGAAAACTTTTTAATGTTGGGAAACTTGGGTATGAAAAGGTAGTTTTTGAGCTGTACATTTGTGAACCCTACATACAGATCAGAAAACCCTGGTGGCATATGGTTAAGAGTTTGGCTGCCAACCAAAACGCTGGCAGTTTGAATCCACTAGGCTCTCGTTGGAAACCCTATGGGGCAGTTCTACTCTGTCATAGATCGAGTAACCTGATGAAAATTTAGCATCAACATTGAGATGTTTTACGTATATTATACACTACAGATATTTTGGATACATGGAGTTAAATAAAACATATTAATACTAATTTAATAGTTTCTTTTTACATTTTTACATTTTCTTCTCTGATCATTCCCTTTGCCTTAAGCTAACTGAAATCTAGATCTCTGAGGATGCTACAACATTCTGAAGGCTTTTCTGCAACACTGCTTGTGTTCCCTTGTTTCTCATTAATGTTTCCAGACCATTTCTCTCTCTACTCTCTAATGCTCCTCCTCTACAGGTTTGAATGTCATGTTGT
Source organism: Elephas maximus indicus (assembly GCF_024166365.1). Taxonomy (NCBI): domain Eukaryota; kingdom Metazoa; phylum Chordata; class Mammalia; order Proboscidea; family Elephantidae; genus Elephas; species Elephas maximus. Next base: position 61,187,958 of record NC_064836.1, read on the forward strand.
TAGGCTATATCCCCAACTACCCCATTGTTTTTCTTTTTTTGTAGTGATTTTCCAACCATGGTGTCCTTTTCGTTTGGATCCTGGATTACTTTCATCCCCTCCAATACTACTCCTGTTAAAACACCTTTGATATTATATTATCACAAGTTCTCATTTCTTTGACTTACTGTGATAATCTTATTCATCATTCTAATCCTCCCCTTTAATGCCATGGTCATACTACAGATTTTGTTAGTATCAAATTCTCAAATTTACATTTCAAGCATCCTTCTCATTCCCTTTACTGCTCACACCAGCAATATTTTGATCCTGCAGGGACCACCATTCACTGATTTTACAAACATTTCAGTGTCCTTCACTTCCTTCATGGCTTCCAAAGTCAGTTGAAATGTAATGGGCCATCATTATGAAAACTCTGTTATATATACCCTCAACTTTCTTGCCATGTTCTCATTTCATTGCAGTTCTCTGGCAAGCTGCCAGTCCTAGTTAAATTTAGTTCTCTATCTTCTTGAACCTTGTACTGCTGGACATGAATGTGGCTAGAGAACACACTACATGTTGACATGTCTGACTTTTACCTCAAATGAATCCTAATACTGCCTTGCAATCAAGGTGATATTTACATAAATCTATGATTTCCTCTTTCTCCTGGGTAACTATTTCATACTTTTTCCTTCTCAAAACTTCAAGACCTCCTTTATCATTCTCAACAAATGTACTTCTTCCTGTTTAATGAAAGAACAGAAGCCATCAGAAAAGAATGCAAAAACTCACTAACTACATATATCTGCATCTGGGCCCATGTATTCTTCCATCCTGTTACTATGGGTGAACTGTCAGTGAAACATTAAAGGCCAACGATTTCTCCATTTGTACACATGATCATTTCTCACGAGTAATTGTGTTTGTTGACTATTTAGAAGTACTTCTGTTGAATAAAACTATCCAATAAAGGGAGCCCATCTCTCATTTGTCTTTAAATATATCTTTGTTAAAAACCAACCAAAAAAAAAAAAAAAACACCCAAACACAACAGACTTCAAATGATCCAATTGCTCTTAGAATTGCTTCAAAGTATTAGAGAGGTGCTCAACATTTCTTTCCCTTTTACTTTCTCAGTATCAAATCTGTTAGAGGCACCAAGAAAAGCTAAGGGACTTCTTTTAATACATTTCATATTCAAAACCATAAAATAATTTGCAGGAAATTTGAAAATTCTTAAAAGCAGCTTGAAAACATGTCTCCCAAAACTGCTAAGGCTAGCATAAAGTAGTTTTCAGAATAAGGGAACCCATTGCATCTTATGCTTAGATATGTAAAGATATAGGATGGAATTAAAAAAAAAAAAAAACCCAAACCTGTTGCCGTTGAGTTGATTCCAGCTCATAGTGACCCTATACGCAGAGCAGAACTGCCCGATAGGGTTTCCAAGGAGTGCCTAATGGCTGCAAACTGTTGACCTTTTGGTTAGCAGCCATAGGTCTTAACCACTACACGACCAGGGTTTTGTTAGAATGTTAGGAGAATAAAAAGACAAGACACAGACTAGGAGAAAATAGTTGCAAATCACATATTTGACAAAGACTTTTATGCATAATTGTGAGCTCTCAAACACAGCAGAAAGAAAACAATCCAATTTTTTTTTTTAATTGGGTCTTTAGCAATGAGTTTTTAAGACAGTAAAGAAGCATGAAAAGATGTGGCACATTATTACTTGCTTTTTTTTTGTTAGTTTGTCATCAAGTTGGTTCTGACTCAAGGCAACCTTATGTATAACAAAATAAAATGTTGTAAAGTAAGTAATCCAAAGTCTCATTGTCCTAGCTTCTAAGGAGCACTCATGTTTTATTTCTTCTAAAACTCATTTGTTTGTTCTTTTATAAGTACACAGTGTATTCAATATACATTGCCAACACCACAATTTAAATGCATCAATTCTTTTGTCTTCTCATTTTCCAGCTTTTGCATGCATATGAGGAAATTGAAAAGACCATGACTTGGGTCAGGCACAGCTTACTGGGAAAACGCAAATTAATATAGGATATCACTGCATGCCTATTGATGTGGTTAAAACTAAAATTAAAAACAAAATCAATAGAAAAGAATAACCCATCAGGATGTGGAGCAATTGAAAGTCTCATACAATGTTGAAGAAAAGGAAAATGGTATAGGTACTTTGTAAAAAACAGCAGGTTTTTTTTTTTTAAATAAATTTATTAAATATACATCTTTCAGTACTCAAAAATCCCATTCCCAACTACATGTTCAAGAGAAATAAAAGTTTACGTTAAAAAATAAAGGGACAAAAGGCTCTGTGAAAAAGAACAAATAGTGGAACTACCTAATAAAGAGGTCAAAAAATTAGTATTAAGGTTCCTCGAAAGTATCAATGAAAACAAGAAAAAATTCTAGATGAATTCAGAAAAACAATACAAGAACAAAAAGACATACTTAATAAAGAGAACCCTAAACAAACAAACAAACAAAAAACTAGAAATTCAAATGTTTAAAAATAAAATAACAAACAACAACATAATGGAAGGACACAGAAGTAGAATGGAAACAATGGAAGGAAGAATCTGAAAATAGAGGACAAAACACTTGATATTACTCTGTATGAGGAAGAAAAATGAAGAAAGCCTACAGGTTATATGGGATACCATCAGGAAGAGGAATATATGCACATTAAGAAATCCAGAAGAGGAAGACAGAAGAGTGTAGAATTTTTGAAGGAATAATGGCAGAAAACTTTGAAAATACCATAAAAGATGAGAAGATTTTATTCAAGAAGCTCAATTAATATATAGAATAGACCCCAAGAGAAATTCACCAAGACACATCACACTCAAACTTTCCAATTTCCAAAGAGAAAGAACATTCAGAACAGCACAAGAAAAGCAAAATATCACCTACAAAGAAGCCCCATTAAGTGCTGATTTCTCATGAAAAACTCTGCAAACAACAGAAAGGCATATACAAGAATCTGGAAGAAAAAAAAAAAAAAAACTGTTAACCAAGAATTATATAACAAGCAAAATGGTCATTAAAAAATAAGGATAAAATTAGGACATTCTCAGATAAGCAGAAATTAATTTGTAACCAACAGACCATCTCTACAAAAGTAATAAAAAGATTCCCTCAGATAGAAAATCAACAACATCAGACAACATGAGGTAAATACACACGACAGCATCACCATAATACCAAACCAGGTAAAGATATCACAAAAGTAAAATAAAATTAAAAAATGATTACAGGGAATCTAGGGTATGAAGTTGTAATCAAAAACAACATCAAAACAAAAGAAGGAAAGATTGGTGTAGTTAAGAACTTCCACATGGTGAGGAATTTAAGGCAATTTCAAGATATAACTGTTTTAAAGATATAACTATTAAAAGTAATCTTCACGATAATCACAAAGTAAATTAATAAATCTACACATCAAAATAATGAAGAAAAAACTCAATAAAGACAAACACGACAATAATAAGTGAAAGGAAAGAACAATCCGTATACAAAAAGAACTCAATACAGAAATAAAGAACAAAGAGTCAATACCACACACAAAAAAAGCATAAACAAAATGGCTGCAGTAAATCCTTTCAATAATCACACAGAATGGATTAAATGCACCAGTCAAGAAACAAAGAATGGCAGAAGGGATAACAAAAACAAATAAATAAAATAACCTATCTATATGTTGCCTACAAGAGACACACTTTAGGCACAAAGACATAAATATGATAAAAATCAAAGCATGGGGAAAAAAAAAAGTACCAAGCAAACAGTAACCAAAAGAGAGCAGGAGTGGCAATATTAATATCTGACGAAAGAGACTTCAAGTAAAAATCTATTATAAGATAGAAGGATAGACATTATATAATGATAAAAGGAACAATTTACCAGGAACACATAACAATCATAAATATTTATGCACCCAATGCCAGAGCTCCAAAATTTATAAAGCAAACTATAACAGAATAAAAGAAATGAATAGGCAGATCTACAATAATAGTAGGGGATTTCAATATATCACTTTTGATAATAGGTAGAACAACTAGAAAGAAAATTAATAAAGATACAGAAGACCTGAATAACACTATTAACCAACTGGACCTAACAGGCATATATAGAACACACCACCCAACAGCAGCATGAAACATATTCTTCTCCAGTGTACATGGAACATTCTCCAGAATAGACCATATTTTAGGCACAAAGCAAAGCTCAATAAATTTAAAAAGATTGAAATCATACAAAGCATATTCTCTGATCATACAGTATGAAAGTAGAAATTGATAACAAGAAGAATAAGGGAAAAAATACATGGAAACTAAATAACACTACTAAAAAATTATTGAGTCAGATGAAATAAAAAATGACATTAAAGTATACTTAGAATCAAACAAAATGAAAACAGCATACTAAAATTTTTGGGACACAGCAAAAGCAATGCTAAGAGGGAAATTCATAGCAATAAATCCCTACATTAAAAAAGATAAGAGATTCAAAATCAATAACTTAACATGACAACTGGAACAAATAGAAAAGGAAGACCAAAGTTACCAGAAAAATGGAAATAATAAGGATCAGAGCAGAAATAAATAAAATAGAAAACAGAAAAACAATATATAGATCAACAAGACCAGAATTGGTTCTTTGAATAGATAGTAAAATACAGAAACCACTGACTAGACTGACAAAGAAAAAAAAAAAAGACAAAATGTAAATAACCAAAATAAGAAATGAAATTGGAGACATTACAATGGATCCAACTGAGATAAAAAAGGATCATAACAGAGTACTATGAAAAATTATACTCCAAAAAATTTGAAAACCTAGAAGAAATGAACAAATTCCTAGAAGCAAACTATGTACCTCAACTAACAGAAATAGAAGTACAAAATCTAAACAGGCCCATTAAAAAAGAAGAGACTAAAGATGTCATCAAAAAAACTACCAAAAAAAAAAAAAAAAAAATGCCCAGGACCAGATGGCTTCATTAGGGAATTTTAACAAACATTCAGAGGAGAGTTGGCCTCAATTCTAGTGCTACAGCTGCTAACCAAAGGGCCAGCAGTTCGAATCTGCCAGGCGCTCCTTGGAAACTCTATGGGGCAGTTCTACTCTGTCCTACAGGGTCGCTATGAATCAGAATCGACTCGATGGCACTGGGTTTTGGTTTTTTTCCCTAACCCATTCTATGAAGTCAGCACCACTCTGATACCCAAACCAGGTATAGACATCACAAAAAGAGAAAACTGCAGACAAATATCCCTGGTGAATATACATGCAAAAATTCTAGCAAATAGAATTCTACAACCTGTTAAGAAAATCATGCTTCACAATCAAGTAGGATTCAAACCAGGAATTCAAGGATGGTTTAACATTGGAAAACCGATCAAGGTAATTCACCACATAAATTAAACAAAGGAAAAGAATCACATGGTCATCTCAATTGATGCAGAAATGGCATTTGATAAAATCCAACACAAATTCCTGATAAAAATTCTCAGCAAAATAGGAATAGAAGGGAAATCACTTGGTATAATTAAGGGCATATATACAAAACCAAAAGTCAACATTATTCTCAATAGAGAAAGACTGAGAACCTTCCCCTTGATAACAGTAATGAGACAAGGATGCACATTATCATGCTTATTGAATATTGTAGTTGAAGTCCTAGTCAGAGTAATAAGGCAAGGAAGAGAAATACAGTATATCCAAACCAGAAAGGAAGAAGTAAAACTATCCCTATTCACAGATGACACGATCCTATACATAAAAAATCCCAAACATTCCACAAGAAGGCTACTGGACCCAATATAAGAATTCAGCAATGTTTCAGGGTAGAAGATCAACACAAAAAAATTAACTAGAAGAATTCGGAAAAGAAATTCAAGAAAACAATACCATTTACAATAGTCCCCAGAATGATAAAATACCTAGGAATAAACCTAACCATGGATGTAGAAGACTTATACAAAACACTACTACAAGAGACTAAAAGATACTGACATAAATGGAAGGACATTCTACGCTCAAAGATTGGAAAAATTAATATAGTGAAAATGTCAATACTACCCAAAGTGATCTATAGATACAATGCAGTCCAGAACTAAATTACAACAACATTCTTTACTGAAATGGAAAAACTAATCATCACCTTTATTTGGAAAAGAAAGAGGCCTCAAATAGCCAAAGCAATATTGGAGAAGAACAAAGTAGGAGGCCTCATGCTTACCAATCTCAAAACACATATTTTTAGACAACTATAGTTTTATAGTTATCAAAACTGCCTGGTACTGGTCCAAAGAGAGACACATAGACTAGTGGAATAAAATTGAGAACCCAGAAATAAAACCATTCATCTAGAGATGACAAATTTTTGACAAGTGTTCAAAGTCCATTTAATGGGGAAGAAACAGCCTCTTTAAAAAATGGTTCAGGAAATTGGATATCTTTTTCCAGAAAAATGAAAGAAGACCTATACCTCACACCATTCACAAACACTAACTCAAAATGGATCAATAGCTAAAACTAAAAAGTTCTTGAAAGAAAACGGGAAAAAACCAATGAGACCTAATAAAAAAAAAGAAAAAATCAAACACAGCTACAAATGCATGAATAGCAGAAGACAAATTAGATAACTGGATCTCATAAAAATTAAATACTTATCCTCATCAAAAGGCTGTCAAAAGAGTAAAAAGACAACCTACAGACTGGGAAAAATCTTCAAGATTGACATATCTGATAAGGGTCTAATATTTAAAACAGAGAGAAAATTTCAACAACTGAACAACAAAAAGAAAAACAACCCAACTGAAAAATGGGCAAAGTACATGAGCAGACACTTCACCAAAGACAATATTCAAGCAGCCAGCAAACACATGAAATACCTTCACAATCATTAGTCAACGTTGTTGTTGTTAGCTGCCTTCCAGTCAGTACTGACTCACAGCGGCCCTATGTACAACAGAATATAGCACTGCCCAGTCCTGCGCCATCCTCACAATCATTGTTATGTTTGAGCTCATTGTTGCAGGCACTGTGTCAATCCATCTAGTCAAGGGTCTTTGTCTTTTTCACTGACCCTCTACCTTACCAAGCATGAGGCCCTTCTCCAGGGACTGGTCTCTCCTGATAACGTGTCCAAAGTATTTGAGATGAAGTATCTCCATCCTTGCTTCCAAGGAGTACTCTGGCTGTACTTCTTCCAAGACAGACTTGTTCCCTCTTCTGTCAGTCCACGGTATATTCAATATTCTTTGCCAGCACCATAATTCAAAGGCATCAATTCTTCAGTCTTTCTTATTCATTGTCCAGCTTTCACATACATAGGAGCTGATTGAAAATATCATGGCTGGGGTCAGGCACACCTTAGTCCTCAAAGTGACGTCTTTGCTTTTCAACACTTTAAAGAGGTCCTTTGCAGCAGATTTTCCCAAACCAGTAAGTCATTTGATTTCTTGACCACTGCTTCCACGGGCTTTGATTGTGTATCCTTCAATATTTTCTCTGTTTATCATGATGTTGCTTATCAGTCCCATTGGGAAGATTTTTGTTTTCTTTATGTTGAGGTGTAATCCATACTGAAGGCTGTAGTCTTTGCTCTTCATCAGTAAGTGCTTCACATCCTCTTCACTTAAACCAAGCAAGATTGTGTCATCTGTATAACCCAGGTTATTAATGAATCTTCTACCAATCTGCATGCTACATTCTTCTGCATGTAGTCTAGATTCTTGGACTATTTGCTCAGCATACATGTTGAATAAGTGTGGTGAAAGAATACAAGACTGATGAACACCTTTACTAATTTTAAAACACCCAGAACTACTTGTTGTATTTGAACAACTGCCACTTGGTCTACGTACAGGTTCCCCATGAGCAAAATTAAGTATTCTTGAAATCCCATTCTTCGCAATGCTATCCATAATTTGTTATGATCTACACACACAGCCAACATCCATTTGACATCAGCAATGATATCCCTTGTTACATGTCCTCTTTTGAATCTGGCTTGAATTTCTGGCAGTCCCCTATTGATATACTGCTGCAACTATTTTTGAATTATCTTCAACAAAATTTTACTTGTGTTATATTAATGATATTGTTTGATAAATTTCTGCATTCTGTTGGATCACCCTTGTTTGGGATGGACATAAACACGGATCTCTTCCAACTGGTTGGCCAGGTAGCCTGTCTTCTGAATTTCTTGGCATAGAAGAGTGAGCGCTTCTAGCCTTGCATTGTTTGTTGAAACATCCCAATTAGCATTCTGTCAGTTCCTGGACCCTTGTTTTTTGTCATTCCCTTCAGTGCAGCTTGGAATTCTTCCTTCAATACCATCAGTTCTTGATCATATGCTACCTCCTAAAATGGTCAAATGTCGACTCTGTGTATTCCTTCCATCTTCTTTTGATGCTTCCTGCTTTGTTCAGTATTTTGCCCATAGAATCCTTCAAAATTGCAACTCTAGGCTTGAATTTTTTCTTCAGTCATTTCAGCTTGAGAAGTGCCATGTATGTCCTTACCTTTTAGTTTTCTAACTCGAGGTCTTTGTATATTTCATTATAACTCTTTACTTTGTCTTCTCGAGCTGCTGTTAGAAATTGTCTCTTCAGCTGTGTCAGTTCATCATTTCTTCTACTCACTTTAGCTGCTTTAAGTTCAAGAGCAAGTTTTAGGGTTTCGTCTAACGTCCATTTTGGTAATGTCTTGTTTTTCCTTTTCTTTCTTCATGTATGATATTCTTGATGTCATTCCACAACTCATTTGGTCTTTGGTCATTAGTGTTCAATGCATCGAATCTATTCTTGAGATGGTCTTCAAATTCGGGTGGGATATACTCAAGGTGGTATTTTGGTTCTTGTGGACTTGCTCTAATTTTCTTCAGCTTCAACTTGAACTTGTGTATGAGCAACTGATGTTCTGGTGTGCAGTTGGCCCTTGACCTTATTCTGACTGATGATATTGAGCTTCTCCGTTGCCTCATTCCACAGATGTAGTTGATTTGATTTCTGTGTTTTCCATCTGATGAAGCCCACATGTATAGTTGTAGTTATGTTGTTGAAAAAGGGTATTTGCAATGAAGAAGTTGTTGGTCTTGCAGAATGCTCCCATGAGATCTCTGGGTCATTTCTATCACCAAGGCCATATTTCCCAACTACCAATCCTTCTTTGCTTCTGATTTTCACATTCCAATCACCAGTAATTATCAATGCATCTTTATTACATGTTCAATCAGTTTCAGACTGCAGAAGTAGGTAAAAATCTTCAATTTCCTCATCCTTGGCATTAGTGTTTGGTGCATAAATTTGAACAATACTTGTATTAACTGGTCTTCCTTGTAGGCATATAGACATTATCCTATCATTGACAGAATTAGACTTCAGGATAGATTTTAAAATATTCCTTTTGACCATGAATGCAATGTCATTCCTCTTCAATCTGTCATTCCCAGCATAGTAGACTATACAATTGTCTGATTAAAAATGGCCAATACCAGTCCATTTCAGCTCACTAATACCTAGAATGTCTATCGATCTTTATGCATTCCATTTTTGATGACTTCCAATTTTCCTAAACTAATACTTTATACATTCCACATTCTGATTATTAATGGATGTTTGCAGCTGTTTCTTGTTATTTTGAGTCATGCCACATCAGTAAATGAAGGTCTTGAAAGCTTGACTCCATTCATGTCATTAAGGTGGACTCCACTTTGAGGAGGCAGCTTTTCCCCAGTCAAACTTTGAGTGCCTTCCAACCTGAGGGGCTCATCTCCTGGCACTGTACTAGTCAGTGTTTCACTGCTATTCACAAGGTTCTCACTGGCCAATTTTTTTTCATAAGTAGACTTCCAGGTCCTTATTCTTAGTCTGTCTTAGTCTGGAAACTCCACTGAAACCTGTCCACCATGTGTGACCTTGCTGATATTTGAAATACTGGTAGTATAGCTTCCAACATCACAGCAATATGCAAGCCACCACAGACACATGGGGGGAACCATACATACATACATAGTTCAATTTATATCTATCTGTATGAGTTTAGTTCATAGTGGAATAAAAATGAAATTCCACGTTGGTTGGAAAAGAAATACTATTTGATAAATAGAACTGGGATTATGGGCTAGCCATATGGGGAAAAATGGATTCCTATATTTTTTATATGGAGATAAATTTCCAATGAGTAAAAATTATCATAAAAGGCATTTTTAAAAATGAAGCAAAGAAACCATAAAATAAATACTAGAAAACATACAAGACTTATTTATTGTGATCTTGAAAAGGTATAACTTCTCTAAACACCAAAGTAAACTGAACATTCATAAAAGAAAAAAGTGATCAGTCTGTGGAAAAATTAAAATTGTTGGCATATAGGAAAAGACTAAACTCTAGTCAAAAGAGAAAATGAAGGCTATTTTAGTCACTCTAATAACAATCAAGGTCCGTAAATCAATAAATGCTTAATAAAAATAATATGTAAAAGACCAACAATGAAAAGCACATTGATTTTTAAATGTTTAAAAATATTCACAAACTCATCACAAGAAAAAGAGAAATTAAAACACCATATTACCCACATAGTATTGATGAGAATCTATAAAAACACTCATTCTCATACGTTGTTGTAGGAAATTTAAATTTGAACAATCTCTTGAGAAAATAATTTGGCAAACATAAAAATACACATACGTTTCAATTCAGCAATTCTACTTCTAGGAATTTATCCAACAGTTGTGCTCTGTATTAGTCAGGGTTTTCCCGAGAAACAGGAACGACCAACTGCATAGATATACATTGAGAGAGAGAGACAGAGATTTTAAGGAATTGGCACTTACAAGTGTGGGGGCTGCCTAGTCCATAGACCCAGCTTTGGGCTAGAGACTCTGGCAAGATTGCTAAGAGCCTTGATGCACAATCATTTTCCCTTGGGAAACCTCAGTTTTTGTTCTTAAGGCATCAACTGATTGGATGAGGCCCACCTTCATTATGGGGCGTGGGTAGTCTGCTTTGCTTAAGATCAACTGATTAAAATGTTAGTCACATGTAAACATCTTCATAGCAATACCTAGGCTAGTGTTTGACCTAAAAAGTCTGAACCATAGGCTAGCCAAGTTGATATATAAAATTAACCATCACGTACTCTTATACGTAAAAATAAATAAATAAAATGTATACTAGTATATTCATTGCAGCCTTGTTCGTCTTAGCAAAAACAATGTGAACAACCTAGATATCCATTGTTAGGCAGCTAGTAAAATAAACTGTGGCACATTCATACAACGTGATGCCATGTAGTCAATTAAAGATATTTTCCATGGGACGGAATGGCATTTGAGATATATGGTTAACAGAGGTAAATAGGTAGAAAAGAGTCAGTCCTTCTTAGGCACTAGTCTCTATTCTAGGTACTAGGAATTTCAGTGGTTTTGCCTTCAAGCAGCTTATATACTGATAGTAGGAGACAGGCAATATGTATGTAAGCAAATCAACTAATTAATTTTAAGAGGTAATCTTTTAAAATTGTTTTTTGGAATGTGGAATGTATGAAACAATAATGGGATCAAACATACCTTGTATTATGAGGATGGCGCAGGATTGAGCAATGTTTCCTATTGTTATATACAGGGTCACTATGAATAGCAGCTGACTGAAAGGCAACAAACAACGGCAACAATTTGAAATACTAAGAATTTCTGTAGACAATATAAAAGAGAGAAATGGAGTAGAGTATCACCAGAAGCGGGTATGGTGCTAATTTGGCAGGAGTGGGGAGATGAGGTGAAGGTTTTGGAGAAAACTTTGGTTAAGTATGGCAAGACGCCTATTAGACATGTATACAAATAAAAATATGCTACTTTTTGCATTTGTTGCAAAAATATTTTATATATATTGCTTCATTTATATTTTTACAAAATATCTCTGGAAACATCATTTGGTACCAGTGATTGCCTCTGAGAAAACGAAGGACTGGGTGTGAGAAACATAGATTTTTCTCTGTATCACATTTGCACCATTTCTTTGTTTTGGAAATCCCATTACCTATATCATCTATTGAAATAACTATGTACATGAATATGTATACTTAGATAAATAAATACACTTGGAAGTCTAATGTGATCTCAGTTCCTACACGTTAGTGATGGTTGGGCATAATTTTAAGATGCTAACAATTTTAACTTAATTTTAACAAGGTAAAAAAGAAAGATGAGAAATGAAAACTCTAATTTCATGTAATACTTTTAGGGTATAGGTGGAAATACCTTTTAGAGAATCCACTGACACAACATTTCATAGGAAAAGTTCTTCATACTAAAACATTACCTTGGGAAAATTCTTTTTTGGAAGTGGGAAGGTATTTGGATATCCGAAAAATTAAAATTATATCTAATTTTAGAAGTTACTGGATACCTTATCTCCATATACATTATCTCTATAAAATATATATACATTGTATGAAATACAATGTTTTTTTATTGTAGTGAGCTTAATGAAACAGACAAACGAGGACTAACAAATACATATCAGCAGAGCAGAGGCCTTATGACTCATATACAGCCCTTCAGATCTGAGGGTGACCGTACAGCATTCATGCAAACCTCTAGAAACTTTACTGAAGTATCTGTTTGTGAAATGTTGATCAAAGTGCTGCAAAAGAAGAGCATTTTTCTTTCCTCTAAATCTATTTCAGATCTTATGTATTTCAGACATAATCTTCGCACAGGAGAAATTTAGGTATTTTTCATTACCACCCTAAAAATGCAATATGTAATAATTTATTTTCCATATAACTTCAAAATACATATATATTAACTTACTTGTGTGAAAAGCTTAACTGTGTGGTTTGCTTGCTGTCTTCTCAATAAAATTTTATACCCTCATAAGATACTAGGGATAAAGATTTTCTGAGTAGCATATGGCGAAAATTTGTAGGTTTTAAAAATGTAATTACAGTTTGAGGGGAAACAATGAGATAAATTCATTCCTTATACTATTTTCCCTGAATGAAACTTTAGTTGACCGGTGAAAATGTCTGTTAGAGAATTTATTGGCACATAAACAATTTGCCATAGAAATCTTCCTTCTCAAATTCACCATGAAGTTCTCAGCTTCAAGTCCAGATTATTTCACAACTAAAATATCCTGCCAGGATAATTCTTATTTAAAATTTGGAAGTCAAATTCACTTTTAAAGTCATTCTGCTCACAAGGTTAGATCTATTTTATTATTAAAAATACTCTGATGTGATTAGCAATCACTAGCAAGAGTTTTTAATTTAAGACCATGCAGGTGCAAGCTTTATTTCATATTCTGTGCTTTAAGATGTAGTAATTGTCTCTCTTGAATTGTTAGGTTTATTTATTGTATTTGAAAGCCTTGAATTGTTATTCCTTTATTTGGAAATTTTGCTTATAGCATCACATATAAATAGAAATTCATACCATTTAAAAACTCCCTCTCTCTGTCTTTCTTCACATTTCCCTCCCAAGCCAACAAAGAAAACAAACAGGATTTTAATTTGGAATTCAAGTCAAACATATTCGCATTTATTCCCTCTTAATACAAGTCAAACCAAAAATAGAAAGCTTCTTTGATCCTATACTCCTCCACTTACTACTCTGATCTCTAAACTCTCCTTCAGAGTCAAGCTTCTAATAGATCATACACTCAAGTTGTCTCCACTTTTTCTCCTCCTGTTTTCTGCTCAATCTTTTCTTCAAATTCCGTGACTCCTGGAAGCTCCTTATGAGAAAATCTTCAATTGTCTCCACTTGCCTAATCTAACAAGCACAGTTCAGCCATTATCTCGCTCTTGCCATTTCAAAGTACCTAACATTTCCCTCAGTTTTTAGTCACTTTCATTAACTTCTGGAAACCCTTTTTTCTGAGCTTTAGATAACGATTGACTGTATTTAATAGAAAAATACAACAACAAAAAAAAAATGGCTAAAACAAGTTTACTTCTTCCCATAAAAAAAAAAAAACAATAATGGGGTTAGGAACCTCAGGGCTACTGTGGTAGCTTCAGGCTATCATTTTAGATCCAGGATCCTATTTTTCTGTGTTACCACTCAAGGTCCCCTCCTGGATAAATTTGGCTGCAGGAGCTCCAGCTATTGTATCTACAATCAAGGCCAGAAGCAAGAGGCAGACAAAGGGACAAAATGGTCCTCCTTTCAACTGAGTAAACTCTTTTAGGTTAACTTGTTAATCCACATGTCACTCTTGGGAGACAACATAGTTATACAGCCAAGCCTAATACAAGGAAGGCTGGGAAATAAACTATTTTAACAGGAAGATTCACCATCTGGAATGAAATTCAAGCTCTTTTAATGAAGAATAAGGGGAAGAAGGGTGTTTGTGACTAAATACGCTTGCCAGGCTCACTTTCTCACAAATGTTGTTCCAGTATGTATGTCCCCTCTCTCTTGCCTCTATAATGTCATGCTTTATCCTAGCTTTTTATTACCAGAATTTAAACATATTTAAACCTCTTCTCCCTTAAAATAATAACTTGAGCTAGGTTTTCAGATTATAAATCGCAGCTCTACCACTTACTAACGTTGAGAACTGAGGGTAATTATTTAACCTCTCTATTCCCCAATTTCCTCTCCAAGTAAAATAGTATTAATAGTAGTTCCTACCTAGTAGTTGTTGAGAGGGTTTAAAAAAGTTAATATTTATAACACACTTAGACATTGTCTACAATAAACAAACAAACCTGTTGCCGCCAAGTTGATTCTGACTCATGGCAATGCCATGTGTGTCAGAGTAGAACTGTGCTTCCTAGGGTTTTCACTGGCTATAATCTTACTGTCTTGGGCTGGGTTCTCTAGAGAAGCAAAACCAGTGAAGTGTATGTATATATATCTCAAGCAAATAGCCCACGCAGTTGTAGAGGCTGTAACATCCCAAGTCTGTGGTTCAGGATAGAGGCTTCTCCTGACTCACGTAGCTGCAGAGTCTGGCAAACCCAAGATCAGTAGGTCAGATGACAGGCCTCTGGCTCACAGGCTGTAGAGGCTGATGAATCCCAAGATCGGCAGGCAAGACAGAAGGTAAGCTGCTAGCTCAAGTCCCAAGAACCAGAGTTCAGATGAACAGGAGCCAGCTGCAGGATCCAGAGTAAGCAAGAGCCCACGAGCTTTGCGGGAAAGTCCACCTATATTGGATTCAGGCCACACCCCCAAGGAAACTACCTTTCAACTGATTGGCTATTCATAGCAGATCTCATTGTGGAGGTGATCACATTATATCAAATTTCATTATGGAAGTAATCACATCATACGACTGCCAAACCACCAAGAATCATGGCAGAGCCAAGTTGACACACAACCTTAACCATCACACTTAAAGAAGTAGATTGTCAGGCCTTTCTTCTGTGGCATTGCTGGGTGGAGACAAACTGCCAATCCTTTAGTTAGTGGCTGAGCACAAACTGTGTCACCGAGGGATCTGTCTGGCACATAGTATGTGCTATATTATTGACACAGATGCTGCTTATAGCTTATGAATTCACCATTATTCTGATCCACTCAGAATGTGAATCGGAGTGCTGGGCCCTCTAACAGTGAGCATAGTAGCAAGAGGAATATACGGCTTCTATGTTCTCCATCATTTTGGCCGAAAGAGGTAAATCTACCTGCTGCTAGGCCCAGTGTTCATTGTCCTCCAGGCAACTTTCGAGACTACATGCTTTCCATTTCTGTTTTCATCAGTCATCGACAAAGTGTAAAGCCCCATCATTCATTCTCTAATACGCTGTCATCCTAAATTCTTACTGTCCCTGCCACAGTGCCTAGAATCACAGCTTCATCACTGGCAAATTCCTTAATTTGCAAACCCTTCATTTCCTTGAGTGAAACTCCCTCTCTGATGAGAAAATTCAATTAGCACAGTATTTCCAAGAAGTGGCTGTTTCCTTCTTCACATTTCATGGCCAGGAGGTGAGATGTTGTTCTTACTCCTTGTTGCTACATCCAGATCGTTACTCGTCCATGTCAAAACCAAACTCATTGTCATCGAGTCAATTCTAACTCATAGTGACCCTGTAGGACAGAGTAGAACTGCCCCATAGGGTTTCCAAGGAGTAGCTGGTGGATTCAGACTGATGGCCTCTTGATTAGCAGCTGATCTCTTAACTGCTGCACTATCAGGGTTCCATTACTTGTCCAGCTTCTTGAAAAAACAAAAAAATCTAGTTAAGCCCCCATTCATATGTATCACCTAATCCCTCCTTGTGTTTTTCTTTCAGTGGCTTCCGAATAATTCTCACTGATCTTCCTGGCTAGGTAAAATTCTCCAATTTTGTACTTTCAGAGCACTTGGTGTATCTTCTTAACTGATCTTTTTGCAGTTCCATTTTCACATTTGTTTATGGGATCACTTGATTAATACCATTCTTTGTTTGACTCTCTCTCTTGCCAAATGAGAGAGAAACTCCAGGAGAATCACTAGAGGGAATTGGAGAGACCTACAAAATGATAGATTTGTATCCGTTTCTCAGTTGGCTAGGTAATGGCCTACAGATCAGATCCTGTCTTATGTGAGCAGGAGAGAAAAGAATTAGAAAGAGTGGGTAGGCACGTGAGAAGGGCAGGCAGTGGTGCACCCCAGCTGCTCACCATTTGTTGAGGCCAGTATGTGAGCATTTCCTCCGGAGCAAGAACACAAGCAAAGATAGCCAGATTTGAGTCCCCTTAACTTTATCCACGGAGCACTGGAGGCACAATGGTTAAAGTGCTTGGCCGTTAACCAGCAGGTCAGAGGTTCAAACCTACCAGCTGCTCCTTGGGAGAAAGATGTGCCAATCTGCTTCTGTAAAGATTATAGTCTTGGAAACCTTATAGGGCAGTTCTACTCTGTCATAGGTTTGCTATGAGTCAGAATCCAGTCGATTGCAATGTGTTTGTTTTGGATTTAACTTTCTCAACAGGAAGACACTGTAGAACTGAGCAGGGTAAAAAAGGTTGACACCCATTTGAAATCACCCTTAGGGTTTTCCAGAAAACTTACCCATGTTGACCATGAAAGAACGAGCTTTTGGATGCCTGACACTCACAGAGGGTACTAATGGGCAGATAAGAGTGAAAGAACCAGTGATGACCAACACAAAGGGGAAGAATTATCCTGTAACCCTGGGAAGTGGAGTCTTAAAGAGGGAAAGTGGATGCAGATCAAAGTGAGACTCCATCCATCTCCAGGCATCCATGGGTAAATGCAAGCGTTAAAATGAGTGTGAGATTGAAATTTCAAATTTCACTTAAACTTTTAATAACTGTTGTTGTTGTTAGGCGCCATTGAATCAGTTCAGACTCATAGCTACCCTATGTACCATAGAATGAAACACTGCCCAGTCCTGTGCCACTTTTACAATTGTTGTAATGCTTGCCCGTTGTTGCAGCCACTGTGTCAATCCATCTTGTTGAGGGTCTTCCTCTTTTTTGCTGACCCTATACTTTACCAAGCATGATGTCCTTCTCCAGGGACTGATCCCTCCTGACAACATGTCCAAAGTATGTAAGATGCAGTCTTGCTATTCTTGCTTCTGAGGAGCATTCTTGTTGTGCTTCTTCCAAGACAAATTTGTTTATTCTTTTGACAGTCCGTGATATATTCAATATTCTTCACCAACACCACAATTCAAAGACGTCAATTCTTCTTCAGTCTTCCTTATTCACTGTCCAGCTTTCACATGCATATGATGTGACTGAAAATACCCATGGCTTGGGTCAGGTGTGCCTTAGTCTTCAAGGTGACATCTTTGCTCTTCAATACTCTAAAGAGGTCCTTTGCAGCAGATTTGCCCAATGCAATGTATCTTTTGATTTCTTGGCTGCTGCTTCCATGGGTGTTGATTGTGGATCCAAGTAAAATGAAATCCTTGACAACTTCAATCTTTTCTCTGTTTATCATGATGCGGCTTATTGGTCCAGTGGTGAGGATTTTTGTTTCCTTTATGTTGAGGTGTAATCCACACTGAAGGCTATGGTCTTTGATCTTCAACAGTAAGTGCTTCAAATCTTCTTCACTTTCAGCAAGCAATGTTGTGTCATCTGTGTCACTGTGAGTCAGAATCGACTCAACAACAATGGGTTTAATAACTGTAACTGTTCAAAATATAAACTAATCCCAAGTTGGTAGGGTTGAGAAAAAAAGAGATTCAGCAATCATGATTGAAAATCCATGATTGAAAAAAATATTATATCACTGAATTGGTGCTTTTTTAATAAACCAGTTACATAGCCACGCCCTTTTGACTTAAAAAAAATATTTTACACATATACTTCCGTTTGATCTTCAGAACGATCCTGTGGAATAGGTAAGTACCTAAAGTAAGTAAAGGTTACAGTTGATATCAATTGGCCAATTCTTTGGGCTGCCTAGAACTTTGTGCTGGTAAGGCCAATGTGAGGTGGCAAAATCTTTCAGCGAAAGCATGTTTTCATCATAGACTGCTGCCATAGCCTTTTGAGGTATATTTGAGATATGATGAGCATTTAGGTGAGAATATGCTATTCTAGGTTTCTGGGTGAGATAAATGGTTTGCTGTGAGCTACTAACCGAAAGATTGTTGGTTCTAATCCACCCAGCAGCTCCAAGGAAGAAAGAACTGGCAATCTACTTGCATAAGATTAAAAAACTAGTTTGCCACTGCCTTAAAATTCTAACTCATAATGAGCCCATCTCTGTCAGAATTGAACTTTACTCCATAGTGTTTTCAATGGCTATGATCTTTCGAAAGTAGATTTCTAGGCCTTTCTTCAGAGACACCTGTGAGTTGATTCAAACCTTCAACCTTTTTGTTAGTAGTCAAGTGCTTAACCCACCCAGAGGTTTAGAAGACAGGCCTGGTGATCTGCTTCCAAAAAAGTCGGTGAAGACTTAGAAACCCAGTGAAGTGGTTCTACTCTGCATATACGGGATCACTGTCGTGGATTGATTAGTGTTCCTCCAAAATATCTGTCAACTTGGCTAGGCCATGATTCCCAGGATTGTGTGATTGTCCATCATTTTGTCATCTGATGTGATTTTCCTATGTGTTGTAGATCCTATCCGTATGATGCTAATGAGGTGGAATTAGCAGCAGTTATGTTAATGGGGCAGGACTCGGTCTACAAGTTTAGGTTGTGTCTTAAACCAATCTCTTTTGAGATATAAAAGAGAGAAGCAAGCAGACACATGGGGAACTCATACCACCAAGAAAATAGTGCCAGGAGAAGAATGTATCCTCTGGACCCAGGTTCCTGCACTAAGAAGCTCTTAGTCCAGGAGAAGATTGATGACAAAGATGTTCCTTCAGAGCTGAAAGAGAGAGAAAGCCTTTCCCTGGAGCTGGACTTGTAGCCTACTAGATTTTGAGAGAATAAACTTGCATCTGTTAAAGCCATCCACTGCAGTATTTCTGTTACAGCAGCGCTAGATAACTAAGGCAGTTGCCATAAATCGGATTCGACTTTAACAACAAAAACAACAGGGACTCCTTCTGTAAGATTACAACAATTGAAAACCCTATGGAACACAATTCTGCTATAAAATGCATGGTGTTGCCATGAGTTGGGATTGAGTTAACGACAACGGGTTTGTGGGTTTTTTTTTTTTAATGCTCCTGCTTTATTTGGAAGCCCTGGTGGAGTAGTGTTTAAGAGCTCAGCTGCTTACCAAGAGGTCAGCAGTTTGAATCTGCCAGGTGCTCCTTGGAAACCCTATGGGACAGTTCTACCTGTCCTATAGGGTTGCCATGAGTCAGAATTGACTAGACAGCAAAGTTTTGTTTTTTTAATTTAATTTATGCAATTTAGGTTCAAAATTGTTTACTTACTAACATCTTTATGTCAGTGGCAGGAACTATTTACGTAGAAACTAATGATTTAAGAAATCTCACAAATCTCAATAAAATCTGTCCTGCATGTATATACACTAGTTAAGCAACTTGACCTTAAATTGTTCATGCTAATGGAGAACAACAAAGCAGTTGTTGTGACAAAAAGTAAGCATTATTTAAAGAAAATAAACTGTTACATTCAGTTCTAATATCTATATCTATGGAAATTATTAGTTATTTTTCTCATTAAGACAACTGAAAGAATGTTAATCTGATAATTAAGCAGAAATAGGATATATAGGTTGTATTAAATTATATTTTATTATTTATGACAGCATTTACTATTTTACCATATGGACCTAATGTTCTGAAAGTACCTCCCTCTGCACTTAAAAAAAAATGAATTAATGCATTTTTTTCTTTCCATTTATTAATGTGCCAAAAACCATCTTTGGAAAAAAAACTAGAAAGCCAGAAATTTGATAGTATAGTTAGTATTAAAAAGTCTTATTATTGGAAAATAGTCCTCCTGTCCCCAATGTTTGAAAAGCTGATGGAATTCCATGAGTAAAGTCATGGACCTTAAAGTTAGTTGCTGGGATCCTACCTGGGGAAAGAATTATTATTATTATTTAATTTTTATTGTGCTTTAAGCAAAAGTTTACAAATCAAGTCAGTCTCTCATACAAAAATTTATATATTGTTGTTGTTGTTAGGTGCCATCAAGTGGATTCTGACTCATAGCGACCCTATGCACAACAGAACGAAACATTGCCCGGTCCTGTGCCATCCTTACCATCATGGCTATGCTTGAGTTCATTGTTGCAGCCACTATGTCAATCCACCTCGTTGAGGGTCTTCCTCTTTTCCGCTGACCCTGTACTTTGCCAAGCATGATGTCCTTGTCCAGGGACTGATCCCTCCTGACAACATGTCCAAAGTATGTAAGATGCCATCTCCCTATCTTTGCTTCTAAGGAGCATCCTGGCTGTACTTCTTCTAAGACAGATTTGTTCATTCTTTTGGCAGTCCATGGTATATTCAGTATTCTTCGCCAACACCACAATTCAAAGGCGTCAACTCTTCTTTGGTCTTCCTTATTCATTGTCCAGCTTTCACATGCATATGATGTGTTTGAAAATACCATGGCTTGGGTCAGGTGCATCTTAGTCTTCAGGGTGACATCTTTGCTCTTCAACACTTTGAAGAGGCCCTTTGCAGCAGATTTGCCCAATGCAATGCTTCTTTTGATTTCTTAACTGCTGCTTCCATGGCTGTTGTGGATCCAAGTAAAATGAAATCCTTGACAACTTCAATCTTTTCTCTGTTTACCATGATGTTGCTCATTGGTCCGGTTGTGAGGATTTTTGTTTTCTTTGTGTTGAGGTGCAATCCATACTGGAGGCTGTAGTCTTTGATCTTCATTAGTAACTGCTTCAAGTCCTGTTCACTTTCAACAAGGAAGGTTGTGTCATCTGCATAACGCAGGTTGTTAATGAGTCTTCCTCCAACCCTCATGCCCCTTTCTTCTTCATATAGTCCAGCTTCTTGTTTTATTTGTTCAGCATACAGATTAAATAGGTATGGTGAAAGAATACAACTCTGATGGACACCTTTCCTGACTTTAAACTGATCAGTATCTCCTTGTTCTGCCCGAACAACTGCCTCTTGATCTATGTAAAGGTTCCTCATGAGCACAATTAAGTGTTCTGGAATTTCCATTCTTCGCAATGTTATCCATAGTTTGTTATGATCCACACAGTTGAATGCCTTTGCATAGTCAATAAAAAATTTATATACACCTTGCTATATACTCCTATTTGGACTTCCCCTAATGAGACACCACACTCCTTCCCTCCACTCTCTGTTTTCGTGACCATTTGGCCAGCTTGTCCCCCTCTGCCCTCTCATCTCCCCTCCAGAGAGGAGCTGCCCACATAGTCTCATGTGTCTACTTGGTCCAAGAAACTCACTCCTCACCAGTATCATTTTCTGTCCCATAGTCCAGTCTAATCCCTGTCTGAAGAGTTAGCTTTGGGAATTGTTCCAGTCTTGGCTAACAGAAGGTCTGGGGACCATGACCTGCGGGGTCCTTCTAGTTTCAGTCTGACCATTAAGTCTGGTCTTTTTACAAGAATTTGAGGTCTGCATCCCACTGCTCTCCTGCTCCCTCAGGTGTTCTCTGTTGTGTTCCCTGTCAGGGCAGTCATCGATTGTAGGGAAAGAATTATTTTATCTTCAGTAACTTTGTGGTTTCCTTGATCTAACTTTGGCTGATTCCAATGTTTTCTTTCTTCCCTTTAACCACATTATTGTGAACAAACAATTGTCTTAATGTACAAAGAATAATAAAAAAATAGAAAAGTGTTTTCTACTTACTGAATTCACAATTTAACAGACTTCAGAGTTAAAGCAGGCAGGCATTGCACTGAGGTTAAAAGAATACAGAGAATATTAACATGTCTTTCAAGTAAAGATTATACTTGTATTCATAAAATTTCCTTAATTTTTTTTTATCTCTAACTCCTTAACTCTGGGTTAGAAGCCCTTCCTGTATCTTTGTAACTGTACTTCCTCTACCATGGGATTTTAAAAAGTATATTGCAATTTTAAGTTCATTTTATTATAACTTTCTTACTATATTTTAAGTTCCATAAGGACAGGGCAGACTGTATCCATCTTGCTCAATATTGTATTTCCAGCAAATGAGCACAGATTTTGGCACAGGC
Source organism: Elephas maximus indicus (assembly GCF_024166365.1). Classification (NCBI taxonomy): domain Eukaryota; kingdom Metazoa; phylum Chordata; class Mammalia; order Proboscidea; family Elephantidae; genus Elephas; species Elephas maximus. The sequence goes on from NC_064836.1 coordinate 61,210,523, forward strand.
TAAGTTCTCATTTACATGTAAAGAGCTGAGTGAATGGAGAAACGAAAGGAGAGAGCCCTAAAAGAATAATGGAAAAACTTTAAATGAAAAAAATATATATATTTTATAGGGAACAATTAAAAAAAATGTTTCTCTTTTATAATCAAATCCCTATCTTCGCTATAAACAGAAGTAAATATAGAAATTAATTAGGAAACTAAGCTAGGGCGAATGCATTTAACAGAAGAAAGAGTGTGTACCATAGCGATTTAAATAAAACCAGCAATGGAGTTTGGCATGATTATAGACTTGAGAACAGATGTACATATTTGAACTCCCGGTTCCTCATATTTTTCTTATTTAATTAATGTAGTTAAATCATCGTGCTTGTTTTAGTGAATATTCAGTTAGATGCTTGAAATAATGTTAACATTTATGAAACAGCAGTAAAGCTGTAATTTATCTGGTTTGTTACTTTCAGACAGAATTCTAATATACTACCAACTTTTTAAAAGTCAATCTGTTATTTAATTGCAAAATACAAGTTGTAAAATCAGTACAGGTTGAACTTAAAAGTCACAAATAAGTAACCAGAAAATTAATGATTAGGAAAATAAAAGGCTAATAAATGAAAAAGATTGGGTTTATTACTATGCAATGCTTTCTGATAAAATAAAATGTTACATACTAATAAATTAAAATATTAAAATTAAGAATCTCAACTTTATATTAAATGTGAATAAGTAAAGCATTTTAATTCAATTTTTGTATTGTGAAACTCATAAGAAGCAACAGAAATCAAACAAACAAAATAACAGAAAACATAACCTTCAATAAAACAAAGAAATAACCGTAACCTCAGGTCCTCAACTATGAAGAATATGTGCCAAATACCTGGAATTGGTGCCAAAATTAGAAAAAAATTTCCAGAACTACAGCTTTTTCTTCAGATCTTTGGCTAAATCCTATTTTGAAATGTGATAACCCTGAAGGGTTTCATGTCCCATTTCACCATTCCCCTCAACGAATATATCCTAAAGCAAGCGTAAGGTAGCTTAAATGAATGTTCTGTTAACTTACTAACACCTCCCTTCTGCCTTCCATCATATGAGCATCTTGGCCCACTGCATGTGCTTCTAGTATTTAAATGCACTTATTTTTCATACAACATGGCCACTAAACTCAAGCCAATACTTCATCTGGTGCTCAATCTCTTCCAATGCTGGAGGAAAAATTGGCCCCACTGAATTTATCGAGAAATAGTACACTGAGCTTCAAGTGGAACGTTTCCAAATGATCTTTCCAGAATAAATTTTCATATTTCTAATTTTCACCTCATGAATTCACAAATAATGAGATTCTCCTGCAGATAAACTGATTCCTAATAAAACTAAAAAAAAGGGAAGAAAGCCAAAATATACAAAATCATAGTTTAAAATGGGTAAATTTATCAAGAACAGAGAGTTTTGAAGAATTATTGCTCAATTATCTGCAAAAATTTTCATCATCTTTGTTGGAAATACGTAATTTACTAGATAAATAAAAATCCAGGTAGAAAATTTGAAACTAAAAAATCAATTTAGTAAGAACTATGAAATGAAAGGAAAAATTTTAAAAACAGTTAACCATGTAAAAAAAACACTGTACAGGCCCAGATGGGTTCACAGGTGATCTCTTTCACACTTCCGAGGAATAATCAGAATGTAATTTAAATTCTTCCAGACCACAGAGAAAAAGAACTCTTCCAAGTTATCTTTTACAAAACTCGAGTAACGGTGCTATCAAAACTTGACAGAGATCACATACTCACACATACACACATACATAACTACAAACTAATCTCATTTTAGTCATGTGGAAATCTTCAATAAAACAATTTTAAGGCTCATAATACACTGAATACTTTATCTATTGTCTAAAAGAGTTTTACTCCAAACATGCAAAGATAATTCAGTATAAGGGCATAATTTATAAATTAACCATATTTGAATTTTGTGAAAAGGAGAAAAACTCATTATTATCTTAATAGAACTTGAAGGTCATTTTTCAAATTATGATAAGAGGCTATTGAGTTTATGTTAGTGCTGGTGGAATAATTTGGAAAATGCTAGCAAGAATGCTTGTACAACTCTAGGAATGTAAGCAATGTCACTGAATTATACATGCAGAAATTGTTGAATTGGTGTATAATTTATCATGTATATTTTCACCACACACACACACACAAACTAAGGTATTATTTTCTGATAATAATGCTTAAAAAGTTGAGAATAATTAGAATTTTTCATAACATAATTAAAAAGAAGAAAAAAGCTCTTTTAACTCAAAGCAAAAACAATGGGCTTAATGCTGAAACGTGGAACACGTTTTTATTGAAGTAAAAAAGATATTCTCTTTGCTGGATTAAAAATGGCTACAAATTCTGTTTCACTCTACTATTGAGAGGTCAAACTTGTTTTCTTTTTTGTGGGCTGACTCTGTAACTGTTTACCCGATAGAAGACAATGAAGAGACACTACGCCTGTTCTAATATAAGCCTTAAAAAAAATGCCTGACAATTTCTCCTTTGCGCTTTTTGGGAGTTGTGGACTGTTATGTGAGAAATGAACTACCGTGCTGGAAAGAACACATGAAGAGATCAAGTGGGGGAACTTGGAGAAGAAACCTTGGGACTACAAGAAGTAACTATCGCAGCATCCCAATTGAGCCACCAAATGACTTTAACTCCCATTGCTGTGATCTGGCTGCCACTGTAGGAGAGACACAGAGCAAGACCAGCAGATGAACTGCCCAGTTGAGCGAACACAACACAAAAATTAGTAAACTACAGAAAATGATAATTGTTTTAATCCTCTAATATTTGAGGTAGTTAGTTATAAAACAAAAACAACTGAAAAAAGAAATGTCAGCTCTTCTAACAAAAAATTAACATATGTTGCATTTGCTTTTGGACATGGTACTGAGCAGAAGTCATAAGGGTCTCAAGGAGACTGTAAAGAGTGGAGATATAGATTAAAAATTGTCTTGTCTTTGGAAAAAAGGCAACCTGTGCTATGTGCTAGGAGGTGATGGAAAGTTTGCCATCAATGTCATCCCAGGTAATGTAGAAAATTATATGTACTGTGTGGGTGCATCATTAGGTAGCAAGGAAAATTTTATACACACCCACACACACCCCACACACATATACTACGCACAGACAGGTGAATGTGGATAATAAGATTTGCAGGTAGATTGTCAGTAGAAAGCCTTTCAAGCAGAATCTGAAGGACATATTTCCAACATTTGCTCTTTGCAAATATCTCCAATATCTGGTCTTTGCAACAGCTAACTGTTTCATAGTCCCAAATTCTCTAGCCATAAGAAGACTCACGGTAAGAAAGAGTATCAGGATAAAAATCAAATCCATAACACTTCAAAAAATATATGAAAACAGGATCAAGATATCAAGCTTGCTGTAGGACTCTTTGTTAAGACTTCAGAATGATACAAGATTATTTCTGTCAGACACTCTCTGCTAGACAGTAGGTCTTCTAAGAATCTTAACAGTATTGTTCCATAATAGCTTGACTCTCAGCCCAAGGTAGAGAGGGCTGACCTTGAAAAGATATGTGCATGTGACTCTGTCTACTAGAGTAGATTTTAACTAATACACAGGAAACCTGCATAATTCTTAAAGGAATTATATTAGATGCACTAAAAGGGACAGTGACTTTTCAAAACAAAAAAGGCCTTTGGGTCCCCAATTTTCTACGGGCAGGAAGCCAACTTAGAAACCAAGATATTCAACAGCTTACATGGGACATTTCTCAAGGAAAAGAAAGAATGACTCAAAAGATGAAGCCAAGAGCCCAGAGGGTGAAACCACGAGCCTCAGAGAACCACTCCGAGGGAATAGGACTAGTCTATAACCAAGGAATAGCTTCATATGCTTATCCAGATTTCAGAATTATTGTGCACCAGTATCTACTATGTGCCTTTTCTTTTCCTCCATTTTTCGCCAGAAGTATCTATTTTTGCTTCCTTGACTTATCATTATATTTTGAGTACATGGGGGTAAAAAAAATATATGTATATATATATATATGTACACCTTGCTATTGTTGTTATTAGGCGCCATCAAGTCAGTTTCAATTTCAACTCATAGCTACCCTATGTACAACAGAACAAAACACCACCTGGTCCTGTGCCATCCTCACAATCATTGTTATGCTTGAGTTCCGTTGTTGCAGCCACTGTGTCTATCCATCTCACTGACGGTCTTCCTCTTTCCCGCTGACCCTCCACTTTAGCAAGCATGGTGTCCTTCTCAAGGGACTGGTCCCTCTAGACAACATGTCCCAAAGTATGTGAGACAAAGTCTCAACACTGTTGCTTCTAAGGAGAATTCTGGCTGTACTTCTTCCAAGATAAATTTGTTTTTCTGGCAGTTCCTGGTATATTCAATATTCTTCACCAAAACCAGAATTCAAAGACATCAGTTCTTCTTTGGTTTTCCTTGTTCATTGTCCAGCTTTTACATGCATATGAGGTGATCAAAACCAGCATGGTTTCAGTCATGTGCATCTTAGTCTTCAAAGTAATATCTGCTTTTCAAAACCTTAAAGAGGTATTTTGCAGCAGATTAGCCCAGTGCAATGCATTTTTTGATCTCTTGACTGCATTGATTGTGGATCTAACTGTTTAATATTCCCGGATGGGCATTGATTGTGGATCCAAGTAAAATTAAATTCTTGACAACGTCAATATTTTCTCTTTTTGTCATGATGTTGCTTATTAGTCCATAGGGGAGGATTTTTGTTTTCTTTATGTAGAGGTGCAATCTGTACTGAAGGCTGTAGTCTATGATCTTCATCAGTAAGTGGTTCAAGTATTCTTAACTTTGAGCAAGCATGGTTGTGTCACCTGCATACCAAAGGTTGTTAATGAGTCTTCCTCCAATCCTGATATCCCATTTTTCTTCATATAGTCCAGGTTCTCAGACTATTTGCTCAGCATAGAGATTGAATAACTATGGTGAAAGAATACAACCCTGATGCAAAACTTTCTTGACTTTAAACTGTGCAGTATCCACTTGTTCTGTTTGAACGACTACCTCTTTTGTGAGTTCCTCATGAGCACAGTTGAGTGTTCTGGAATTCCCATTCTTCGTAATGTTACTCATAATTTATTACGATCCACACAGCCGAATGCCTTTGCATAGTTAATAAAACACAGGCAAACATCTTTCTGGTATTCTCTGTGTCTTACACATCTAGTGCTGCTATAACAGAAATACCACATGCCGATGGCTTTAACAAAGAGAAATTCATTTTCTCACAAGTCTGGTAGGCTAGAAGTCCAAATTCAGGGCGTCAGCTCCTGGGGAAGCCTTTCTTTGTCGGCTCTGTAGGGAGGTCTTTCTCATCAATCTTCCCCTGGACTAGGAGCTTCTCTGTGAAGGAATCCCGGGTCCAAAGGATGCGCTCTGCTCCTGGCACTGCTTTCTTGGTGGTTTGAGTTCTCTCTGCTTGCTTCCCTTTCCTTTTATATCTTGTAAGGTAGGTAAAAAGTGGTGCAGACCACACCCCAGAGAAACTCCCTTTATATTGGGTCAGGGATTTGACCTGAGCAAGGGTGTTACATCCAACCCTAATCCTCTTTAACATAATCTAATCTTGCTTCATTAACCACAGGCATAGATTAGGATTTACAACACACAGGAAAAGTATATCAATCACAAAATGAAGGACAACCACACAATACCGGCAATCATGGCCTAACCAAGTTGACACATATTTTTGGGGGACACAGTTCAATCCATGACACTTTGCTTTCAGCCGTGATCCATCTGACAGATGCAATGATATCCCTCCTTCCAAGTCGTTTTCTGAATCCAGCTTGAACTTCTGGCAGTTCCCTGTCGATGTACTGCTGCAGCTCCTTTTGAATGATCTTCAGCAAAATTTTACTTGTGTGTAATATTAATGATATTGTTTGATAATTTTTGCATTCTGTTGGATCTCCTTTGTTTGGAATAGGTGCAGATATGGATCTCTTCCAGTCAGCTGGCCAGATAGCTGTCTTCCAAATTTCTTTTCATAGACGAGTTATCACTACCAGTGCTGTATCCATTTGTTGAAACATCTCAATTGATATTCCTTCAATTTCTGGAGCCTTATTTCTCGCCAGCGCCTTCAGTGCCACTTGAACATCTTTGTTCAGTACCATTGATTCTTGATCATATGCTACCTCCTGAAATGGTTGAATGTTGACCAATTCTTTTTGGTACAGTGACTCTCTGTATTCCTTCTAAATTTTTTTGATGTTTCCTTCATCGTTCAATATTATGTCCAAAGAATCTTTCAATACTGCAACTTGAGGCTTGAATTGTATCTTCAGTTCTTGCAGCTTGAGAAATGCCAAACATGTTTTTCCCTTTTGGTTTTCTATCTCCAGGTCTTTGCACATCTCATTATAATACTCTACTTTGTCTTCTCCCTCTGCCCTTTGAAATTTTCTGTTCAGCTCTTTTAGTTCATCATGTCTTCCTTTTGCTTTAGCTACTAGACTTTAAAAAGCAAGTTTCAGAGTCTCTTCTGACACTCATTTTGGTCTTTTCTTTCTTTCCTGTGTTTTTAATGACCTCTCTCTTTCTTCATGTATGATGTCCTTGATGTCATTCCACAACTCATCAGGTTTTCAGTCATTACTGTTCAAGGTGTCAAATCTGTTCTTGAGATGGTTTCTAAATTCAGGTGGGATATACTCATGGTCATATATATACATCTCAATTCTAAGGTAAGGTCTTCATTTCAATCGTAGTTACTTCTGAGGAGCCTGCTCCACATTTGGACTGTTTTTAGATGGTTTCTTAGTTTTGAAAGTCGGAATAAAAGCTTTGGAGTTCCTGCGAGGCAGTAAGAGTGCCTTAAAAGAAATAAGGATGCTATGGACTGTATTATATGCTTGTCATGGATTGAATTGTGTCCCTCAAAAGTAAGTGTCAATTTGACTAGGCCGTGATTTCCAGTATTGTGTGATTGTCCACCAGTATGTCATGTGATATGATTCTTCTATGTGGTGTAAATCCTACCTTTATGTTGCTAATGGGGCCAGATTAGAGGCAGTTATGTTAATGAGGAAGGACTCAATCTATAAGATTAGATTGTGACTTGAGTCAATCTCTTTTGATATATAAAAGAGAGAAGCAAGCAGAGAGACAGGGGGACCTCATACCACAAAGAAAGCAATGCCAGGAGCAGAGTGCATCCTTTGGACCTGGGTTCCTGTGCTAAGAAGCTCCTAGTTCACAGGAAGATTGATGGCAAGGATCTTCCCCCTGAACTGACAGAAAGACAAAGCCTTCCCCTATAGCTGGCACTCTGAATTTGGACTTCTAGCCTCCTAGACTGTGAGAAAGTAAATTTGTCTTTGTTAAAGCCATCCACTTGTGATATTTCTATTATAGCAGCACTAGATAACTGAGACAGTCTGTCAAAGAGAAATGAAATCTTAAGTCCGATATCTGTAAATGTAATCTTATTTGGAAATAGGGTTTCTTTTATGTTAATGATGCTGTCTGTATTGGAGTAGTGCACATCCTAAGCCTAATCTTTTCTGAGTAGTGTCTTATAAAGAGGAGTACAGACACAGAGAAAGAGACACACAGAGTGAGATGCCATGTGAATAACCGTGTACAAGCCAAGGAATGCCAAGGAATGCCCTGGGCTACTATCAAGTAAGGACACTTTCCTAAAGCTGATTCAGTGATTTGGGTTTCTAGCCTTCAAAACCATGAGACAATTTTTTTTCATTCTCTAAAGCCATCTACTTTGTGGTATTTTGTTATGGCACCCCTAGGAATATCAATAATTTGGCAAGGAATGTAAATAATTTGTGGGCAGAAGACAGAGGATGAGAAATGAGTTATTAAAAATGACTGCACATTCTTTACCTGGCCAACAACTTAAAAATCAAGTTTATTTCCCTCTCTCTCCCTTAAATCTGGGTTGGCCTGTGACTGCTTAACCAATACAAGGTGGTGGAAGTAATTCTGAGCCAGTTCCATGTTGAAGAAGGCCTTGGCAGCTTTCACTTTTGCACTTTTGAAGAGCTTTGAACTACCATGTGAGAAGTCTAACTACACCTCTGGTAAGACTATGTGGAAAGACCACAGGCAGTGGAAAGGCCCTGAGAAAACATGGAGAGGAGTGAAGTCCAGCTATTACAGTGTCCCAGTCAGGTCTTTAGATCCAATCTCTGCTGCAATTTGAGGACAATTGCATAAAAAACCCAAGTAAGAGCAGAAGACCTACTCAGTTAAATCAGGTAAACCCATAGAACTGTGAGAGATAATAAATGATGACTACTTTAAATCATTAAGATTGGGGTGATTTATTATACAGTCATAAATAACTAGGATACCCGCCATCCCTGTTATTATTTCACATTGCTTTAGAAATACTAGTCAATGCCAATTGTCAAGAGAACAATATAATAAATATCACAATGTGAAGGAAAATATGAAATTATTACTATTATTTGCATATGATATGGTTGTATGACTGGAAAATACAAGAGAAGTGAAAATATTGGGTAAAATGATTGGTGTCAAAAGTAATATAGAAAAAATTATTAGCTTTCCTAGTTTAAGTAATCTTACTCATGGAAATAATTAAAGGATAAAATATCTAGAAATAAGCTTAACAAGAATCTCAAAATGTTTATATGAAGAAATTTTAGAACTGTTTCAGGATTAAAAAAGACTTAAAGATAATGCATTGCTTGTTTTTGCCTAAAACATGCTCAATACTTTTAGAGTTTCAATTCTTCATAGAGTAATCAATAAATGGAATGAGAGCCACATAAAAATGCTAACATGATGTTTCCCAAATGTGATAAAATTATACTATAGCCTTCTGGAAAAACAAACACAATATATCAAGGGAAACTAGGGAAAGTAACATTTATGATGGGTAACTAGAACAAACAAATTTAAAAATACAACATAAAGTTGTAGTATTAAGTTTTGTGCTGTCAGGGAAAGGACAATCATCAAGAGACTGAAATCCATGGAAAGATATGGTGTATACTAAATGTGGGAAAATGTTGATTTTTTTAGCACCTAGTATTGGGGCAACTGGCTAACCCAATAAAGCTAAATCCTTATTTCTCTCCTTGTACTAAAATGAGTTCCAGATGGCCCAGAGATTTAAACATAAATATAACCCATAAATGTGTTAAAGAAAAAGAAGACTTTTATTCAAAAGTTTTAAATAGGAAAGTCTTTCTGAGTTTTGATATAAATCCTAGGGAAGATTTTAATAAATTCTTCCAAAATTAAAATTCACATATCAACTCAGAAATTCAATGTTTAGGCATTTATTCTACAGTTATAGTCATATAAGTAAGCAAAATACAGTTATGTTCTTATAAGTATGTACAAATATAAAACATTCACCATAGCCTTGTCTTATGTAAGAACAAATTAAAAATAATTTAAACATCCACGAAAATAATCTAAACTTCCACCAATACATAAATTTATTTAATTTTTAAATAAATTTTGACTCATCTTTGTAGTGGACTACAAAGCATCTCTTTAAAAAGTAGGATAATCCTCTATTTTCAGATAGAGAAAGCTATTTATGACATGTTAATACCATGGAATAGACTTATATGAACGTATAGAGAACAATCAAATTTAAAAATAGAACATAAAGTTGTAGTATTAAGTTTTGCACTGTCAGGGGAAAGGACAATCAACAAGGGACTGAAATCCATAGAAAGATATGGCATATGGTTAAAGTGGGAAAAACTGATTTTTTTAGGGCGTAGGACTAGGGCTTACGGTGACATGTAGGGTCCCTGTGAGTCAAAATTGACTTAACAGCAACCAGTTTTGTTTTGTTTTTTTAGTATTGGGGCAACTGGCTAACCCAATAAAGCTAGGAAGTATAAATCTAGGAAAATTGGAAGCTGTCAAAAATAAAGGGAATGCATAAAGATCTACACCCTAGGCATTAGTGAGGTGAAATGGACTGGTATTGGTCATTTTACTCGAATCCACAGTCAATGCCCAGGGAAGCAGCAGTCAAGAAATCAAATGATATATTGCATTGGGCAAATCTGCTGCAAAAGACCTCTTTGAAATGTTCAAAAGCAAAGATATCTATCACTTTGAGGGCTAAGGTGCACCTAACGCAAGCCATGGTATTTTCAACTGCCTCATATGCATGCGAAAGCTGGACAATGATTAAGGAAAACGGAAGAATTGATGCCTTTGAACTGTGGTGTTGGCAAAGAATGCTGAATATTCCATGGACTGCCAGAAGAACAAACAAATCTTTCTTAGAAGAAGTACAGCAAGAATGTTCCTTAGAGGCGAGGATGGTGAGACTTCATCTCACTTACTTTGGACAGGTTATCAAGAGGGACCAACTCCTGGAGAAAGGCTACATGCTTGATGAGGTAGATGGTCAGCAAAAAAGAGGAAGACCCTAGATGAACTGTACTGATAAAGTGGCTGGAACAATGGGCTCAAATATAGCAATGACTGTGAGGATGGAGCAGGACCAGGCAGTGTTTTGTTCTGTTGTATGTGGGGTTACTATGAGTCAGAAACAACTCGATGGCACCTAACAACAACAATGCTATATTAATAATATAATTTAAAAAGGAAGGACACAGAACGTTACATAAAATATCACTTTTTTGTGTACATAAAATAGCGTATATAATATACTAGCACATGAGTAATGTATTTCTAGAAGGATGAGTGAGAAACATTTTAGTTTGTAGCATACTATTAGTCCATGTATTTCTTCTTTTGTATTTTTATTTGCTTTGGTCTTTTTTTATTTCCCTCTCCTTAATTTAATTTGGAGACCTGTTGGTGCAGTGATTAAGAACTAAGGCTGCTAACCAAATAGTCAGCAGTTCGAATCCACCAGTGCTCCTTGGAAATCCTGTGGGGCAGTTCTACTCTGTTCTATAGGGTTGCTGTGAGTTGGAACCAACTGGACGGCAACGAGTTAATTTCATTACCTTCCCCTGCATTTCCAGCTATTTAATTTATATAAATTTTCTCTGGACTCTTCCTTCATTACTAAGTTTTAGAACAACTTCTGTATTTATGCATAGATGGAGTTCATTTTTTATTGCCTTATGTATAAATTTTTTTATACAATAAGTAATTTGTACTTAATTTTTTATCTTGTGAGGAACAAAAAGGATGAGGTTAATCAAAAGTGTACATCTGGCTTAATAATTGGAATTCTAATTATTTTTATTTTCCGTCTTAAACATATTTTTAGTTTGCTGAAAAAGCACATGCTGGGCTTCATACAAAATGAACTTTCCATATACTGTTGTCAGCTGTGGTTGAGTTGGCCCCTGACTCATGGTGACCCCACAAACAGTGGGACGAAATGCTGCCTGGTTCTGTGCTATCCCATGATTGGTTGAAGATGGAACTGTTGTGATACACAGGGTTTTCATTGACTGATTTTACAAGTGTATTGCCAGGCCTTTCTTCCTAGTCTGTCTTAATCTAGAAACTCCACTGAAACATAGCAACAGCTAAGCTTCCACTGACAGACAGGTGGTGGCTGTGCATTGGCAGGAATCCAACCCAAGCCTCCTGCATGCGAGGTGGCCCCTAACATTACATAGACAACAAAACAACAACATTACATATAAGATGCTTTAAAATGATTTGGATTTTGACTGTTATTTTCTAAAGGCTTAGTCATATATTTGAAGGTGCATTTCATGGCAAAAGTTGGTACATAAGAATTTTAACATCCATTCTAATGGACGTTGTTCCTTCATCCGTATGCAGTTGATGCATATTTAGATCTACCCACACTCGTGCAAGAGAAATTAGTGAAGTTGGTAATTCCTATGACCCTGGGCATTCAATTAAAAATGTACGTATGCCAAAATATAACACTCTTTTAATTTCCATGTGGTTATTTAGTTCTCGTTAGTTTCATAGGACATAAACTGAGTGGTTCACGTGGGGAACTTTTAATTACACAGTGATCGGGCACTGTAAGCAATGAGCATTTTGACAGCAGGAGCATTACTTTCTACCAAACTTTGAAAATGTTTGTAAAACATGCTTCTAATCAATTCTTGATAAAGCAACAAAATTATTATAAACATAGTTTTCAAGAGAAAAACAAGATATGTACTAACCAATCTGATTAGTTTTTCCTTGGTGCAAACAATGACAAGGTTTTCAAGCTATCCAAGTATGTTAATCAAGTTACTGCCTTAAATAAAAAAAAGTTACATGTAAAAATGTGGGTATGTGCTAAATAGTAGATTCAAAGAAAAATTTACCTAAAAAAGAATCTACAATGCTAGGAGACAGCCATGCCAATACTTAGTCACCATACGTAAGTACTTTGAAACACACTTTAAAATGCCCACTATATTGAGCAATAAAATATGAAAAGTATTTTTCTTTTGTTGGAAATTCACTTTGGTGATTAATCATATTATTTCCATGACACTTTGAGCTTTAATATCTGTTTCACAGACAGCACTGAATCTTCTTTGGCTCTAGTAAGAGTGAGTGTATTTTCACTGCCAAGCTCTTCTCTTGTTTTCTGGCACTCTGACTTTGTATACTGATTGACTGAATGATGATTTATTGATTGATTAGCAAATAGGAATAAAACATAAGCGAGACTCCATCAAGAGAAATAATATTTCTCAAGTGAGGTATAATATTGACTCGTTTTGGGTATAACTGAGTTGGGTAAGTGTATATTCCTACTTTTTTTCTGTAGGCTCTCAGGTCAGAAAATATTTACATAAGGATTAAGATCTGAATTAAAAACTTGATCCATGCCATGATAAAGATATTTCTATAAATATGCTAACGTGGAAGACTAGAGTTTTAACTGAATTGAGAGATCCAAAGGGAGCCTCAGTTTTAACTGAATTGGAAATCCAGTTTTCAAAGTAAAAAACTAAGGGGAAACAGTTTTTTTTTTTTTAAAGAGCAAATTTCTTTAAAAATTCACGCTTTGGAAATTCAAACCCTATACCAGCATGTTCTCAAAAGTCTGTATATGATACTTATTAATATATCATAAAAAAAAAAAAAAACCTCATTGTCATCAAGTCGATTCCAACTCATAGTCACCCCACAGGACAGAGGAGAACTGCCCGGTAGGGTTTCCTAGGCCGTACAGCTTTAGGGCAGCATGCTGCGCCTCTTTCTCCTGTGAAGCACAGCTGGTTGTTTCCAATCTCTGACCTTTCGTCTGGCAGCCGAGTGCTTTAACCGCTGTGCTACCAGGGCTCTAACTCATAATGTGTTATAAAATTCCTTATTAGAATGTCTTACAAAATTTTAAGCAAGGAAGCCTTAAAAGAAGACAGAAAAATATATTAGAAAAGTAGTCCAGTGATTTAGCTTCTAAATATCCTGTTAGATCAAAGCATCCATACAAAAGCAGCAATCGGCAAAAGCAGTTCTTTTTTTTTTTTTTTTTTACTGCTAGTAATTACACGCTGCATCCTGGCGGTCAAACTAAATAAGCTCTTTTAAGTGCTTTCGGAGATCCCCTTTGCACTAGTAGGCTATAAAAATTTATTCGTTTAATATTCTTTCTTTGCTGAATGGTTTAAAAAAAAAAACGTGTGTTTTTCATCCACCATGCTAACTGAATCTGCTGCGAGACTTTATGTACAATAATCTTTTAGGAACCTCAGACACAACTAGATATAAAAAGAAGGACAGCATCACTTCTTGGTAATGTGCTAAAGAATACAGACACTTTTATACATTTTAAACTATCTTCAAATGTAAATGGTTTAAAAAAGTCACTCTTTCCAGCACGTCTCTAACTTCTGAAAATTAGAGGCAAGTCCTTCCCTAGATCCAAGTCTCTAAGTAGATGAGTAACCATTTTATTCAAGTGACATAGTCTGAAGTTACACAAGCAACGATTCTCACACAGAATAACTTTATAAGAGAGATATTTGTAAGCACAATTAGCTTTAAAACATGGCAGACCCTGATGGAAATGCTAACATCTCCAAAACACATATTAAAATTTTTTTCAGTTGTACAAATGTTCATTTCACACTACGTGGCAGATCTTTCACTTTATGAACTTTTCCAGAAAAAAAAAATGCTTTATTGACATTATTAGATACTTTGATATAATCCAGACCTAATGCTTTTTGACGTACTTGCAAAAGTGAATATTAATGACAATAAGAAATTCATAAATTGATGTCATTTTGAATTTTTTATAGCCCACTAAACACTTAATTCCGGAAGTCATAACTTGCTAAATAAATGAACAAACGCTTATATTTCTTCAAGTTCGCCAGGGGAGGTTAAGATGAACTATTTCTGGATAGCTCATAAGTTTCTATGTTGAATATTTTCTTTCACACTGTCCTATATAAATAAAAAACAAATGAAATGAATTCCACATAAAATCAAACGTGTGAATTTTCATTTGAGTGTCACTATTGGCTGATGTAGAATTTGCTGAGATGAACTGCTCCTGGTCCACTCCCAATCTTTGGCACTGGACGCCATTTTTATTCTAAGTGATTCCAGAAAGATTAGGTTCCATAAGAAGGAACTTTCAGAGCACTCTTTCTTCTGGAGCCTTCCTTGGAGGCCTTATGTAATCTTAGGTCACCCTTGGTTTATTGTACATACTTTGGCTACTAGAGTGGCTTCAGATCCAGTTTAAACCCATGAATTAAAAAAAAACTAGAAATCTGTATTACCCTTTGCCTTTTTTTAAGTATCTCACCATTGCTCATTAATATACAGCATTCATTAATTCATAATTAATACATTCATTAATATACAGCTACATGGCACTCTTTTAATTTCTTTCCTCTTCTGCCTGGAGAGCTTTTAGACAAATTTGACTGCCTCTGAGAGTCAGGTAGGCAAAACAAATGAGTGAAGATACTCTAGTCCATGTATATTTATTAAACCAGATTTTTTTTTTATAGGCTTATTCCAGTTTTGAGTCGCATGAGCCTCTTACCTTTATGATTTGTCTTCTCACATTTGATAGAGACATAGGTATAGATAAGACTTCCCTATTTTAAGAAAAACAATAATGTAATAATAATGATAAAGACTCTGGGCCTCAAGGGGAACAATACGGGGTGGTGGACACTGTGGAGAGCCAGAAATGTCATGCCGTAGGGAAACTCTATTGAACCCTTAGCATGAAATTTACAATCGAGTAAATTATGTAAAGATTTGTTCTTTCATAAACTATTCACAAAATTTTATACTTTTAACTATTACTTGCAACTTGCCTCAAAAGTAAAAGTAATTCATCATGTTTTTATAACATTTTGAACAATGTAGTTGTACCAGGTGGAATTAAGGAACTCGACCTGGGAATTACCCATTGAATTCTTCGGCAAGTTGAAACAGAGCCAGGTTATTTTCCCCAGGTGTTTCCTGCAAAGATGACATGGCTCTTGGTTCTTTTCAAAGCAGTTTTCTTGCCTATCTCCAACATTTAATTTATAGCTAACATGACTACTTTTAAAATATTTAAATCTGTTCTTAATCGGTACAGAAATAATTTCAGACACTCTTTCGTAGAGTTGCTGTCCCCAAACTTTGTGAAAGTGTGATTGCAATCAGTAGATTCTCTTGTTACATGTCTAAAGGATCTTCAGTCCACGCAGTCTTGCTTTATCCTTGAACTTATTCTTAGATGTGGTAAAATGATTTGAAAAATGCCGACTATACTGTTTTGGCTCCTCACATAATTTCATTTGAGCCTTTGGATTTTAGCATGTCTCTACACTGAAACACATTTTAACAACTGAGTTAACTTACATATTTTATGGCATTCGTTGTGGAGATGTTATTAGGGTACTTATAAAGGATCATCGGAACATTTTCTAACTATTAGTTTAGGTGAATGGTTTTGATATCTTTTCTTCTCTCCCTCTGTCCCTCCCTCCTTTTTTAATTTTTCCTACAGCAATTAGTTTTTATCTTCTGTGCACTGTGAATGCATTTGATTAGATTTCCTTCTTGTGCTGGTAGCTGACAAGCTCAAAGCTACATTTGTGCTCTACCATATGCAATGTGTTTTCAAAATGAAGCTTCATGGAAATGTTCTCACCCTTATTTTTTGATTCTCCCTAATTTATTATTTATTTTTATTGCATTGTATATGCATATGTATAATATATACATATATGTATGTATATATGTATACACATACATATATACACACAAATACATGCATATACACCCACACTTGTATATACAGAGAGAGAGTTGGTGTTGAGTGCTGTGGAGTCATTCCAACTGATAGCAACCCCATGTGATAGAGTACAACTGCCACATAGGGTTTTCTTAACTATAATCCTTATGGAAGCGGATCAACAGGACTTTCTCTTGAAGAGCCGCTGGGGGTTTGGAACTGCCAACTTTTTGGTTGGCAGTAAGTGCTTAACTGTTGCACCCCAGGACTAGATAGACAGACAGACAGATAGATATACACACACATATTTTATATACACGTTCTCCTCGCTTACTGACTGTCTTTTTTTCTAGTACTTTGCATTCATGACAATA
Organism: Elephas maximus indicus; assembly: GCF_024166365.1. Classification (NCBI taxonomy): domain Eukaryota; kingdom Metazoa; phylum Chordata; class Mammalia; order Proboscidea; family Elephantidae; genus Elephas; species Elephas maximus. Next base: position 61,227,087 of record NC_064836.1, read on the forward strand.
GTGAAAAATCTAGTATCCAACTATTTTGTGCGTTCACAACGTACGTAGAACAGTAACAAACGCCGAGGTATGCAGCAACAGCAACACTGGCTGTGATGGTTCAGGTTACATGTCAACTTGTCTGGGCCATGATTCTCAGCGGTTTGGCAGTTATGTAATGATAAGATTTGGCAGTTATGTAATGATTGGATTTAGCAGTTTTGTAATGATGTAGCCATCTTCTATTTCATATGGCCATTGCCTACTTTTGCATAATGACCTGGTCTTTGGAATTTAACCATGTCAGTAAGTGAGGAGAGGGTGTAATGCGTGTTTTACATATATATATGTGTGTGTATGTATACATTATACACCAAAATAGAGTTAAGTGCTCACAAGTGCACTTATTATTCAATTCTATTTTTCTATCTATGTATTTCATATTTATATATATATTTTTTTATGCCTATAATGATACCTTCAATTCTTTGGAGAAAAGGCAGTGCATAAATTGAGGTCACAAATTTAATACCTACAGAGATAGGGGATATCAGTGTATAAACACTAGCAATATAAGTAAATGAGGAGAAGAAAAACTCATGTGAATCTGAGGCTACTTCTCTAACCAAAAGCATCCAAATTCAAGTTATTTTAAAATATTGTATTAGGCCAAGAAAACAAATAAATAAGCAACATTCCTGAGCCAAATTCAAGCTGCAGAGGTATGTGGTAAATTTCCTCACAGTGTATGCCAACAGGTAGCCAGACAATGACAATAAATAAATAAAAACAAGCCTATAGTAACTTGAATTTTATGTTTTTTTATCTCATTCTTTCTTTTTCCATTACAACTGCTACCACTGTAGTTAAAGATGTGATAATTACAAATCACGAATAAAATAATCTTTAAATTTTGTCAACACTTTAGCCTCTAATTTATCTAGCCCTGCCTACACACTGATGCTATCTTAATTTCAATTCTCTTTATTCATAGCATCACACCCGTCCCCCAAAAAAATTATTGAAGTTTTTCTACAAATTTATTTCTCTAGTAGTCTTCTGTGACATCATACCTTATGGCTTCCTTGACTTCCTCCTTTTTTCACAGCCCTGATCCAATTATCGCCAAATCTTTTCTGCTTTCTCTTTGCAATATATCTAGAATCAACTCTACTACCTGTCAACTGGATTCTTGGAATAATTTTCAACTTGGTCTTTCTGCTTCCTGTTTTGCTCCCCTGAGTTTATTCTCCAGAAGCACCCAGAGTGATCATTTTTAAAAGGATTTTGTTTTGAAGAGGTAGAATACTTACCTCATTCCAAATGCAAAAAATACTAAAATAAGTATATAGTGGAAAGTTGGTCATTCATTGATATAATTCCTACTTCCCTCCCCATAGATATTACTTTTCTTAGCTCTTATGTATCCTTAAAATTTATTTTTTGAATTGGTTGGCAAAAACAAATGTAAATTCTTTGTATATATTTTGATTTTGAAAATACCATGAGTTAGATATGAGTACTTTGGAAAAATGTTCCTACAGCGCATATTCTTTCTTCATACAGCTGGCTTATATTTCACTACATGGCTGTAATATAATTTATGTAATCACTCCCTAACTGGTATGTATTTAGAATGTTGCTGCATGTGGTATTACAAATGACGCGGCAATCCTGTGTAGTCTCAACCTACTGTTTCAGAGGATATTTTCATTTAAGATTTCCATGGATATTATCAAGTTGCCCTTCATGGGAGTTACGCCAAGGTACTCCCTCCTCCCCCACCAATAATGTATGAGGGTCTCTGTTTCCCCCATACAATCACAAGCAAGTGTGTTATCAGATATTTGGGTTATTGCCATGTGATTCCTCATAGAATGTTTTGTAGGTAGTAGGTGCTCAGTAAGGAGCGAAAGGTTAAGTGCTCACCTGTTAACCAAAAAGTAGGCAATTCGAACCCATCCAGTGGCTCCAAGGAAGAAAAGACTTGGCAATCTGCTCCCATAAAGATTACAGCCTAGGAAACCCTGCGGGCATCTCAACTTTTCCTACAGGGTCACTATGAGTAGGAATTGACCTGATGGCACAGCAACGCATATGGGTACTCAGTAGCGCTTTTCTTACTAAATTGAGATGTACTTGTTCGGATTTGTTTCAGATTGGATAAACTCTTATTAGATTAGTAATTCTAGTAATAACTCTTTTATATATTTCAACAAGTGGAGAGTATACAGCAAATGGAGGAGCAAAATGTATGGATTTATGGAGAAGGCAGATTATCTCCACTATAGATGGATCTGATAATGGGACTACCCTAATTAGGCCCAGGCTTGTTGTTCAATATTCTGAATTTTAAGAAACACAATTCTTTTATTCTGACCAATGGTAGAAATAGAAAGATTATGGATTTTATGGCAGAAGGGTTTGTCTTTGTTTATGAGCAAACTCATTAATAAGAAAATAACAATTAATATTTATAAATGGGTAATAGTTTCAAGAACTGGTGTAAGTATTTGCCAATCATTATTTTGCTTTTCTTTACATGTAGGTGATATTATTAAATCCATTTTACAGATGTATAAACTGAATTTTAGAGTTATTAAGTCATGCCATTTGCCACAAATACTAAAAGCATATATATTTTCTATTTCGGGAAAGCTAAAATATTTAAATTTTCATAACTCTTTATTCAGCTCTTATGACTGTTGCATTTTGTTTTCATTCCTATAACACATGATATTTTACAAGATTTTGACTGTCAGCCTGATTTGATAGGATATGTGCTTCATAGTTGCCTACTTTCCATTTGATAAATCAAAAGAAGAGTGGAGCTATTAAGCTAAGCCCACCTTCATTTACATTATTTCAACAGGTAGAATAAATAGAGTGTTTTAAATTTCCTGTTTCATAAAAAGGAAAAATGATCTGGCAAGTAATGTGGGTTTATATTTCTTTTGTGTATGTGTGTGTTCACTGGGAGATAATTATATTTTCATCTGATCCTTTTCAATATAACTGTTCATACCCTATAATATGCTATGATTTTCTATTACTTATTTTGTGGCATTTTAATATAAGTTGTTACTAGGTCTTACTCTGGGAAGATTCCAAAAACTTCATATTTCAAATCTAGCATAAGCACTTGTTTGCATATGTAACCCATTCCTTTTTTATTATAAAGATACAATATTTGATAAAGTAAGAGTTGTAAGGATTTAACACTACTGTTGCATTTTTATAGGTATTATTGATCTGTTTATTTTGAAAAATAATTTCTTTCAGGATAATTTAAGTTGTTATATAAAAGGAAATGTTAAAGGAAATGTGTTTATTTTTTTGCTCTATGGATTAACTTTTAATCTCCTTATAAAGTTCACAGCTTTAATATATAAAAATGATAATCACTTCTGGATGATGGGATACGTGGTAAGACCAGTTAATTCCTTGGACAGGAGCCCTTGACTGCAGCTCATTTGATGTTAATTGAGTTCCTTGAGCAGAAGCCGTGTGGTGTGGGTGCCAAGAGAGTGGATTCAGCATTCTGAGTCCACAAATGGTGGTGACTGCTAAAGCGTCTTGGAGAGAGAAATCAAGTCCATATGCAGAATATGTGCCTCTTCTAGAAGGGTGAATCTCTGTCCCATCTGTGATGAAGGAGGACATATAGTCAACCTGCACCGAGGTGACTGCCTGAGAAATGGCACCAGACCGGGGCTTACTTGGTCTCTGCTCTTAGAGATTAGGAAGTCAGCATTCATGTTAGCCCAGTCAGATTTGGCAAGGGGAAGTTGATGTTGTTGAGCCCATGTATAGCCTCCATTTCTGCCCTCAAGAAAACTTATTTCATTTGTTCACTGAGCAGCCACTGAGATGGCTGGGGAAAGTGGCTGAAGAGCATCCACAGAAAGTGCCATTTCCCACCTGGTTATTGAACTCTTCCCTGAGGTGGATGTACTCTGGGAGACATTCACGACATAGGCTCGGTTATCCTCATTGTTAGTACCCACTCTGAAAGGTTCATTCACATACATGTTCTAGAGAATTCCTTGTAACTCATCTTCCAACTTTGTTTCTTGTCAGTCTCAGATCATCCAGCCGAACAATTAGCACAATTAGCAACTGCCAATGAATCAGTGGGGACTTGCAATTCCGGCCATCTCTCACTTCAGAAAAAACGGAAAACAAATGTTGCCAACAAAACACTTGTTGGAACCAAGAAACAGATGGTTGAGAGCCAATAGATTTCCTGCACATACATTGCTGGCAGCTATGTCACAGGAGCAGGAAGTGAGGAAGCACACTAGAGCCAGAATGAGAAGAACCTTCTTCCTATAGTGTCCCTCTACTGATAAAACTTAACATAGTGCCAGCTGGCGAAGGAGAAATGTTTACAGGGTTGAGTTCAAGTTTCACAAAGCAAAGCAATGGAGCGTGGATGTGGAGATAAGAAGTAAGTAATTGATAACCAGCACAGGTACACTCTATCATTTAATCCTGATAATATAACTGAATATTTATCAATATTATTTTCCAAGTTTGAAGAGCCCTGGTGGGGCAGTGGTTAAGACACTTGACTACTAACCAAAAGATTGGTGGTTCAAAGTCACCAGTTGCTCCATGCAAGAAAGATGTGGCAGTCTGCTTCCTAGGGATTTACAGCCTGGAAACCATATGGGGTCACTATGATTTAGAATTGACTCAACGGTAGTGGGTGGTGGGTGGAAGTTTAAGCTGACTTCCTACATTGACTTAGAAATGATAGACATATTCTCAAAGAAAAGAAGAGTTGATTCTGTAAAATCGTAAAAATGTATATTAAAAAAAAAGAATCAAAACAAAGAAAATCAACATATAGGAAATATGTATCGGCATACAATACCAGAAAAGAAAAGCTAAATTTGTGTATGAAATAAAATATTCTATTTATTTATATAAAAAATTATTAATTCTTTAATATATAAATAAGCAAAATTTATTACCGGAATTTCACAAAAGGAAATACAATTAACGAGAAAATATAGCTGAAATGATCAATTTAAACAATAGTAAAGTGCCATGGAGTAATTGGTCATTCTTCCCCTCTAACTCTACTGCATATCACTATCTTGGAGACCATGACCAATAAAAAAGGTCAAACATTTTTAGTAGGATTTGCAGCCCAGAGCCTCTCTTGTGAGAAAGAAAGCAAATTTTGAAAAGTGACATAACACTTTTATTTTTTCTAGCAGACCTCAAGAAGTAGCAGAAATCCAAAACTTTTTGATCAAGAATAATACTTACTGATCCCATTAGAAGGAGAATTGTTGTTAGCCACCATCAAGCCAGACGGCCCTGACTCATGATGCCCATGCGTAACAGAACAAAACGGTGCGCTGTCCAGAGCCATCCCCAAGATTGGTTGTGGATCATACCTTTGTCATCGATAGGGTTTTCAAAGGCTGATTTTGGAAATACATATACAGGCCTTTCATTCTAGTCCATATTAGTCTAGGAGCTCTGCTGAAACTTGTTTAGCATCATGGCAACATACAAGCCCTCTTGCTAATTATAAAGTAGTTAACAAAGTGCAATTTTTTTTTTCTCAATTTGACATTATTATTTACATTTATTTGAATTAATACAATGCATATATACATAGACATATAATTTGCTTATATACATTGTTGTTGTTAGGTGCCATCGATTTGGTTCCAACTCATAGCAACCCTAAGTACAACAGAACAAAACGCTGCCCAGACCTGTGCCATCCTCACGATCCTGGTATATTTGAGCCATTGTTCCAGCCGCTATGTCAGCCCATCTCGTACAGGGCCTTCATCTTTTTCTATGATTCTCTACCTTACAAAGCATGACGTCCTTTTCCAGGGACTCGTCCCTCCTGATAACATGTCCCAAGTAAGTGAGACAAAGTATCACCATCTTCACTTCTAAGGAGCATTCTCCCTGTACTTCTTCAAAAACAGATTTGTTTGTTCTTTCAGCCGTGCACGATACCTTCACTATCCTTTGCACTGTGTCAGTTTATCGAAACATCTCAGTTGATATTTCATCAGTTCCTGGAGCCTTGTTTTTTGCTAGTCTTCAGTGCAGCTTGGATTTCTTCCTTCAATACCATTGGTTTTTGATCACATGCTACCTCCTGAAATGGCTGAAAGTTGACCAGTTTTTATCTATGTAATCAAATAAGTACAGAGACAGACCTGTGCGCACTTCACATAGGCCAGAGTATTGCAAAAGAAATTAGTCTGACCTAGAATGTTCCACCATGCTCCCAAGAATTTGAAGACTTGGAACAGCAGGCTATTTTCCTTTATCCATACTCCTTGAACACAAACTCCAGATCACTCAATAAGTGCTAATCACATAGTATTATGCACAAAGTTGGAGAAAATCCAGACTGAAGACCTGAGACTTTTGGGAATGCATAGAAGAAGAGCAATGAATCAAAGAAACCATCACTCATCTGTCAGTTTGTCATACTGTGGTCGTTTGCATGTTCCTGTGATACTAGAAGCTATGCCATGGGCACCGGTATCTCAAATACCAGCAGGGTCACCCATGGTGGACAGGTTTAGCAAAGCTTTCAGGCTAAGACAGACTAGGAAGAAGGACCTGGCGATCTACTTCCAAAAAAAATTGGCCAGTGAAATCCATATGGAACACTGTCTGATACAGTGCTGGAAGATGAGCGTCTCGGGTTGAAAGGCATTCAAAATATGACTGGGAAAGAGCTAACTTCTAAAGTAGAGCTGACCTTAATGATGTGAATAGAGTCAAGCTTTTGGGACCTTCATTTGCTGGTGTGGTATGACTCAAATGAGAAGAGGCAGCTGCAAACCTCCTTTAGTAATTAGAACATGGAATGAATAAAGCATGAAACAAGCAAAATTGGAAGTTGTCAAAAATGAAAAGGAACAAGTGAAAATAGATATCCTAAGCATTAGGGAGCTGAAATAGACTGGTACTGATTATTTTGAAATGAAAAATCATATGACCCACTATAATGAGAATGACAAATTGCAGAGGAACAGCATCGTCATCAGAAGAACATTTCAAGATCTGTTCTGAAATGCAACACTGTCAGTGATAGGATAATATCCATACACCTACAAGGAAGATCAGTTGACTATCCAAATTTACATACCAACCTCTAATGACAAAGAGGAAGATATTAAAGATTTCTACCTTCAGTTAACTTCAGCAGTCTGAAATTGATCAAACTTGCAATCAAGATCATTACTGGTGATTCCAATGCAAAAACTGGAAACAAAGACGGAAGATCAGTAGTTGGAAAATATGGCCTTGCTGACAGAAACAATGCCAGAGATCCCATGATAGGATTTTGTAAGACCAATGACTTATTCATTGGAAATAACATTTTTCAACAACATAAATGACAACTATATAGGTAGACCTCACTGGATGGAATATGCAGTAATCAAATGGACTTCATCTCTGGAAAGAGATGATGGAGAAGCTCAATGTCACCAGTCAAAACAAGGCCAGGAGCCAACTTCAGAACAGACCATCAATTGCTCATATGCAAGTTCATGTTGAAGCTGAAGAAAATTAAAACAAGCCCATGAGAGCCAAAGTACAACCTCGTGTATAGCCCACCCGAATTTAGAGACCATCTAAAAAATAGATTTGACGCATTGACTAATAACTGAAGAATTGTGGGATGACATCAAGGACATCATACATAAAGCAAAAGGTCATCAAAAAGAGAGGAAAGAAAGAAAAGACCAAAACGAGCATCAGAAAATACTCTGAAACTTGCTTTTGTATGTGGAGTAGCTAAAGTGAACAGAAAAAAAAATGATTGAATAAAACAGATGAACAGAAAATTTCAAAGGGTGGCTAGGGAAGACAAAGTAAAGTATCATAATGAAATATGCAAAGACCTGGAGTTAGAAAGCCGAAAGGGAAGAGCACATTCAGCATTTCTGAAGCTGATAGAACTGAAATAAAAACTCAAGACTCAAATTGCAATATTGAAAGATTCTTTGGGCAAAATATTGAATGATACAGGAATCATCAAAAGAAGATGGAGGAAATACACAGTCACTGTACCAAAAATAATTGGTCAATGTTGAACCATTTCAAGAGGTAGCATATGATCAAGAACTGATGGTACTGAAGAAAGAAGTCCAAACTATACTGAAGTCACTGACCACTGCAAAAAGTAAGTCTCCAGAAATAGACAGAACACCAATTGAGATGTTTCAACAAAAGGATGCCATGCTTGAAGAGCTCACTTGTATATGCCAAGAAATTTGGAAGACAGATACCTAACCTACTTCCAAAGAAAGGTGATCCAACAGAATGTGGAAATTATTGAACACTATCATTAATATCACACACAAATAAAATTTGATTAAAGATAATTCAAAAATGGTTGCAACAGTACATCAATAGGGAAGTACCAGAAATTCAAGCTGGATTCAGAATAGGACATAGAGCAAAGGATATCATTGCGGATGTCAGATGGATCTTGGTTGAAAACATATAATACCATAAAGATGTTTATTTGTGTTTTATTGACTATGCAAAGGCATCCAACTGTGTGGATCATAATAAATTATGGATAATATTTCAAAAAATGGAAATTCCAAAACGCTGAATTGTGCTCACGAGAAACCTGTACGTAGACCAAGAGGTTTGAACAGAACAAGGAGATACAGCGTAGTTTAAAACCAGCAAATGTGTACATCAGGCTGTATCCTTTCACCATACGTATTCAATCTGTACGCTGAGCAAATAATCCAAGAAGCTGCATTATATAAAGAAGAACATGGCGTCAGGTTTGGAAGAAGAGCGTTTAACAACCTGTGATATGCAGATGACACAATTTTGCTTGCTGAAAGGGAAGGGGATTTGAAGCACTTATTGATGAAGATCAAAGAGCACAGGCCTCAGTATGGGTTATACCTCAAAACAAACAAAACAAAACAAAAACCCTCACAACTGGACCAATAAGCAACAAAATGATAAATGGATAAAAGATTGAAGTTATCAAGAATTTCATCGTACTCGGGTCTACGATCAACACCCAGGGATGCAGCTGTCAAGAAATCAAACCATGGATTGCGCTGGGAAAGTCTTCTTCAAAAGACCTCTCCTAAGCATTAAAAAGCAAAGATATCACTTTGAGGACTAAGATGTGCCTGATCTAAGCCATGGTATTTTCAATCACCTCATATGTATGTGAAAGCTGGATAATGAATAAGGAAGACTGAAGAATTGGTGCATTTGAATGATGATGTTGGTGAAGAGTATCGAATGTACCACGGACTGCCAGAAGCATGAACTGATGTGTCTGGAAGAAGTACAGCCAGAATGGAACTTAGAAGTGCGGATGATGAGACTCGTCTCACATACTTTGGATGTGTCATCAGGAAGGACGAGTCCCTCGAGAAGCACATTGTGCTTGGCAAAGCAGAAGGTCAGTGAAAAGGAGGAAGACCCTAGATGAGATGGACTGACACAGTGGCTGCAACAATGAGCTCAAACACAGCAAGGATTGTGAAGATGATGCAGGACCAGGGGTGTTTCACACTGTTGTACATAAGTTTGCTATGAGTCAGAAAAGACTTGATGGCACCTGATAACGATAATGAGAGGAGGGTAATGACACAAAGGCATCAGGAATTTTCCAGTATATAGGTAGAGATTTTCCACTTCAGTTGTTTGGATCTCTCAAAATAAGAGATTAGGTGCATCTCATCTTAGATGACAGAGGAATCCTGGAGTTGTCGACATGGTCCAACAATAAAACAAGTAAAGGCTTGAGGCATAGATAAGAAGGGTAGATGGAAGTCAAGTGACAATGGCAAAGTAGATTGCAGTGAACTGAGAAGTGGTAGTGAAATAACTGTTTTTTTTTCCCCCTCCAATATACATTAAGGTTACTGTTGTAAATGGATGAGGAGAAGACTGGGAGGAAATTAGTCCTGCTATTTTGTTTTTTTTTTTTTATAACATATATAAGCCATCTGGGCAGCAAAAGAGTATATTACATAAGTCCAAAGACTCCTCAGGAGAAATTCCTTTACAGGTTAGACTGGGTTTCTTTCTTCCAATATATTATCACAGTGCGTATCTACATCTTTCCTCCTTCTAGAGAAACAATTTAATCTTATTTCTTTAAGTGGACCCTGCATCCTCTTCTAACTTTCATTTCTTCATATTCATCCATTATCAAGTCCTATTAATTCTACCTACGAAAATGAACTCTAATTTGACCACCTCTAATCTCAGCACCACAGCAATGCCACCCACCCTTATCTCTTATGAGGGTTACATGCTAACCTCCTTTAAACATTTTTTTTTTTCATATTTTAGCCTCTGCAAACTTAAAAAGGGGGACAATTGGATCCTATTATTTCCTTGCTTAAAATCTTTCAATGGTGTTCTATTTCACTTACAATAAAATCTAACTCTTTCCTATGGCCTTTGAGGTCCTGCATGACCTGAGCCCTGACCGCCTCTCCAGCTTCATCTTCTACTCTTCCTACTCATCTTCTTCATCTTCATTTACTTCATTTTCTGTTAATCTTCTACTACTCATCCTCCAAGCTCATGAAGGATGCACTGAAACTTTTTACCTTAGGGCTTTTGCAATGTAGTTTGTTTTGCCTGGAATATTCTTGTCATTATTCTCACGGCCGGGTAGTAAAGTGCTTAGCATAGTGCTGGGCATATAGTGAGTACTCAATACATTTTAGCTGTTAGTGTTATTATCATTATTAATATTATCCTTCAAGTCTCACGTTAAATAATATTCCCTCTGAGAGGGCTTCGGAAAACCTGGTGGTGTCGTGGTTAAGTGCTATGGCTGCTAACCAAAATGTTGGCAATTCGAATCCATCAGGTGCTCGTTGGAGACTCTATTGGGTACTTCTACTCTGTCTTATTGGGTTGGTATGAGTCGGAATTGACTGGATGGCAGTAGATTTGGTTTTGGAGTTTTGAGAAGACTTCTGACACCATACTACCCAAAGTTAAAACTGTTCCCCAGGCCTACATAGTTATTCTTTACCACAACATGGTACATGTTTTCTTCGCATGGAGGATGTTGTGATATCCAATTGCACTGGTTTAGTTAATTGTTCGTTTACATGTTTTTTGTCTACTTTCCCATTAGACTCTAAGCTCTGTTTTTAAAATCTAGAGTTTAGCACAATAACACATTGTAGTTTTCCAATAAGTATTTTTGAACAGATGAATGTTTTTAAATTTAATTTCCTACCACACCACTAACACAGGCCATTTTGTATACATTACTAAAGAGTTGGTGATAAAAGAAATTTTAATGTAGTGGGAAAACTGAAAAATCGATATTAATATGACTTTCTTAAAAAGTCCAAAGGAAAAAGGTAATGGGTAAGGTTAGGACTCCTTTTAGGCTTGCAGATCATAAGTGTTAATGCTAAAAGCTATAAACTGAACAAAAAGTTGTTAAATAAATTATACTCTATAGCTCTATCTTGATAAATATATCTTTATTATGACATGAACGATACATTCCAAATCAGAATTCTTGAAATGCTTATATCCCATGAATGAATATGATAACTCAGAGAGAACAAGCCTTGTACAAACCCAGCCCATAGTTCATCCCTGCCTCTCCCCCACTCCTGGCTCTGCCCCATATCATAAAGGTCCTCGTATGTAACCTTCATCCACACCTCATGCTAAAAGCTACTTTCCAGGCCACCTCTCCAGCCTGGGTTGCACATCCTTGCAATTGTCTCAGTGCTCAAGAGGGTGGACCCAGGGAAAAGGTAATGCAGGGTCTACAAGAAGTGTCTGAGAGCCATTTGGGAAGATGATTGGGACCCCAGGAAATAAGGTTGTGGTCTAGTGGGGAGGGCACACACCGCCAGGCATATCAACAAGGCTCTGTAGACTTCCATTCCTGTCAGAAAGACAGCAGCAGATCAGGGGCAGAGCAGGGCTATATAAAACATGAGGCCTTGGGCTAGAGTTCCTGTTGCCTGGGTCTTAGGGCTGTATAGCATCGGCTTCCTCCCATGGCTATAACACCATTCTTAGTGTCCATAGTCCTTTTGCATTTTGTACTTTAGAGCAATCCTATCCCCTTCCAAAAGATTAACTTTGCCTTAGATTGTACTTGCATCTAGAAAATTCATAGAACACTATAGTTAACCACAGCACATTTACCAAAGTCTGAAATATTGAGTCCATAATAATGTATTGGAAAGGAAGGAAGAATTGACTTCAGCTGACAAGGAAAGGGGGTGACTCTTGGCTTCATGGGTTCCATCACCATTCTTGTCTCTTTCTTCCCAAATCTGACTATTACCTCCTTCAGTAGTAGTCTTCTTCATTTCAGATTTCTACTCCAAATCTCCTGTTCGTGTCCCTTGGACATAACTCAAGCTCTTACTTGCTGTTCTTTACCAACTTGCTACATCACAAGCTATAAGTATCAGCTTGTTTTCTTGTTTTACTATCTCTCAATCTCTACTAGATTATATATCCATAGAGAGCAAGGACCAAGCCTATGGTACACACAGTTATTTTCCTTGCAACTAGTCCAAGTGTGCCAATAATATGAACTAAATTAATATTGTAGGTATGCATTCATAGAAGTAATTCTTTCATAGATCGTATGACTAATCCATGTTGAGAGAGGAGAAGACTTTCCTACAGGCAAGGTGATCTACAAATGTATTCCTGGATCCAAAGCTAGCTCTTTACTTTAATACGTTTACAGAAGCTATGTTTTCCTTTTTTCTTCTCCCTACTTTGCAATATTGTCGAGGAACTTTCCTGTGCACATTAAATGGACCCATTATAATATATTTAAAAAGAAAATATGACACCTATTTAGAATATACACCCTCGTCTATACAAATAACAAGTCAAAACTTAAAATGGTTTTCTTTAGGTGTAGCCACATCAAATGCTTGGCAAAATACTTATTATTTTCCCTACCCTATTCAAACAACATTTATAGAGATTGTGATACTCATTTTATTCCATATCTATCCTCTCCTCATTCTGCTTGAGATTGGAGTAGCTATGGAAACACACCTCTTATATCCATGACTGAGAGTCATAAACTGACCATAACTGATGGATGGTCCCAGCTGCTGAGCTCTGAAATACATCACATGTTTGCATCGAGACCAACTTTCCATGGACTGTTCCAAGTCAATGGCTGAGTGTGGGCAGAGAAGCTAAGGAATGCCTGTCCCTGGGAGATGTGAAGCTCTTCTGACAGTCAATGTTGACTCCCCATAAACCCTGAGAAATTCCCTAAAAGTTGAATTAAAGTTCATAACTCCTACAAAATTATTAAAGATCTCATTGCTGGTGACCTGTGGAAATATTCTAGTAGGTACAACTGCTGTCGCAGATGTAATCATTCAGACATTTGAAAGATATAGAGGAGACAATGTTGTCTTAGTTATCTAGTGCTGCTGTAACAGTGCTGTCCAGCCAAGCTGACACACAACCTTAATTATCACAAATCTCTACAAAGGCAGCAGGTTTGGCCAGTTCCTTGTAAGTTGTATTGTTGCGTATAAGGAGATAATAAGAGACTTGGAGTCATTATAAGCATTTAAAGCTAAATGTTAGAGGACTTTTGTGGTAGCTTACAAAGAGATCTTTATCTCCTTTAGGGGAAAGACAGACATATGAAACCATCAACCAGTTAATGTTAGACTCAGGGATTCTTCTAATATTCTCTTCTGAATTTCCACTTAAGGAGAGAGAACACGGAGGAACTACTTTCTGTGTGGTGAAAGGTGTAGATCGTGGTGGCCATGAAGATATGCCAACCTTGATTAGCATAATTGACTAACAGCCTAAGGTGCTGAGCTCTGAAGTCATATTTTCCATGAACTGCCCCAAGCCAATAATTGAGCATGGCAAGATGCTAAGGCGGGTCTGTTCTTAGAAGGTGTGGGACTTCTGTGATTGGCAATTTGTTTCAAGGACTCCACGCTGACCTTGTTGAACTCTCTTAGGACTTCACTCTAGACTAATACTCTTTCACCCAATCTTCCTTCTTTACCTTTGTCTTTCACAGAGTCATATTAGTGATATGCTCTCACAGCTCTCCCACCTTCTCCTGGCTTCCTTCCCATTTCCTCTCTTGCAGGTCCCATCTCATCTTGGTGTCAGCTTTTCAGAGGCTCCAGACTAACACAGAGACTCACTTTGGACTGGCCCTCCTTTTCACACCTGGAATAAAGAGTGAGTAACTGCTCGATGTGCCAATATATAAGGCATAAAAGTTTCACTGGAGTAAATTAAAAATTATTATTATTTCAGGTATTCAGATACAGCTTCATACATAACTCAAGGAATGTACGGTGGTCTTGCTTCCATTTTGTGCATGTGCCCAGTAGCCATGGAGTCACTGTCTGCTCATGATAACACACGTGCTGCAGAGTAAAACTGTGCTCCACAGAGGTTTCCAGGCCGTGGCTATTTGGAAGCAGATCACCAGACCTTTCCTCCGAAGTGTCTCTTGGTGGATTGAAACTGCCAACCTTTCAATTAGTAGTCAAGCACTTAACTGTTTGTACCACCCAGGACTCCTTTTATACATGTAATAAATCCATATTTTGAATTTGAGAATAAGATGGAAATATTTTCACTATGAATATTTGAATTTGTATACGTAATTTGAATTTTTCTTTCTTTGAATGTGACTCGAGATTCTTTTTTTCTGAGTGCAAGAGATATTTTCATCTTCCCTATACTGCTTTTGACATATTAGACAATTATATCAAATGATGGATGTGTGCATACAAGGTAAAAGATTTAAATGGGCAGAAAAAGACAAAAGAATTGAGAAACCCCAGAGGAGGTGAGATTCAAGAAGAAGTGAGGAGTTCAGAACACTGAGTACTAGAGGGGGAAAAAGAGAACCCAGAAGCTTAATGGCTGGAGACTGAGATCAGTGATTAAAGGGATTGCTTAAAAAGAAAAAAAAAAAAAAATTTGTTAGCAAATTCTCTCTTCCATTTCCCGTATAGAACACTATGTAAGAAAAAAAATTTTTAAACTGCTCCTGTTCTTGTAAAGTGGAGCTTTGTTTGGGGGGAACTAGAAGAGTGTGAGGAGACAGTTTGTGAATAGGTTATAACCAAATAAAGAGGATTTTAACTTTCGTAGAGAGAAAATCAATTGCTCCCAACTCCCATACAGAAATACTCAGAAAATATACACAGTCCATTTGTTTGAAGAAGCTCTAAAATTATTACTTTGCTTGGATGTCCTCTTGTCTTTGTCTAAACCTGTTCCCTCCCCTGGTACCCTGGGGAAAGTGAAAGGTAGAAGAAAAAGGAAAGTGGGAAGAGGCAAGGACAGGGAGAGGAGAGGAAGAGTAAGAAACGGAGAATAGATGAATGAGATCAATGCTCCGACACTACATTGGGAATAAGTTTAAAAGGCAAAAGTTAAAGCCAACAGAACCCATTGTTCACAAAGTCAGTATGAAGCATTTATTTTAAAACTTAGATTAACCTTTTAAGTCAGGCGTCACTCCCAATACATATCCATGGCCAAGCATTCTCATTATTAGGAGGATACAGTCCTGATGATTTGCAAAAGGTGGCTGTGGAGGTTTTGTGCTTGACTGGCCGTTGCAGATTGGATGTCTGCAGTAATACCATCCCTCAGCAAAAGACATCTAGCAGCTGTACCTCCTCATTCCAGCTGTTCCATTAGCGTCACCGGCTTCCCTAGGGTATTGTCTCTTCTTACCTTGTGTGTTTATGGATAAAATTTAAATTCTACTATTACACTTTTAGAACCAACTAGCCACCTTCTTTTTTTTTTTTTTCTTCGTTGCTTTTTCCTAGTCTCTTTCCCTCCCTGAATCCTCTCAGAAAGGTTTGATAATTAATTCTAAGGCATATATATAGTTATATATTACTGAATTTGTTTAACTAAATATTAAAAGCATTTAGAATAGTATCCTAAAAAGACAACAATTCATCTCCATATGGCCTAGTTTTCTTTAAATTTAAAACTAGTTTAGGTACATATTTTTATTGATAATTTGAAGTAACATCTTCATTTCAAATCTCTCGTTTTTTCATCCTTTTATAATTAACAGCAAACAATTCTGTTACCTTTTTAAAAGGATGCAGTGAAATAATTATTGGACATTAAATTATGTACTGTTGGACTAGTATTAATAAAAACATCAGCATGTTTAAATTGCATAAGACACAAAATATTAAATCATCCACTGCATATATTTTAAAGAGAATCCTAGGTTTCCTAAGAAAAACTCTGAATCTTATTTTTATATAAAATTTGCTATAATTCTGAGTTATGTGTAGGGGACACAACATAATATACAGGAAAAAAAAAAAAGCTTGCCTGAATTCTGAAGGCATAAATTGTGGTGCTGCCAACAGTTCACAACTTCAGTCAAGTAACTTTATTCATTTTGGTTTTTGCAGGGTTACTAAGAAACTTGAGTAAGAAAAAACTCTAACACATCACTAAGCACATATTAGGTCCTAAATAAATAATAGTTGAATCTGTTTATCTTGTAGAAATTTAGCAAACAATGTAAGGAAAACCTTAGCATAATGGAATCTGCAATCTTATAAAGCAAATCTGGAGAGAGATTAGCCACTGGAATCTAGAGTTAATAGGATGTATTATGACATTTAGACAAGCTACTTAACCACGCCATGTCTCATTTTCTAACCGGTGCAGTGAGGAAAAAACTAGTGCCTACAAGGTTATTATAAGGGAGAAAGATGGTCACATTCATAAAATATGTGGAATAGGACCTGTCATATAGTAAGCATTGTATAAGGATTTGTTAGACAAACAGATAAATTATAGAGGGTAGAGGTTTACTACTCTTTTAATAAACACATGATATAATGAATTGTTCATCAGAGTAAGCTCTGAATGTTATGGATTTCTAGATTAAGAACTTACTCTGCAAATCATTTGTCTCAATTACATATACTCATGACGTGACAGGTGAAGTAGATCTGGGTTAGGTGACATTTTCTATGCTCTCGACTACAGACTTGTTACTTAAAGTATAATTCTTGGGCCAACAACATCAGCATCACACAAAATATCAGGTGCCACCTCAGCAGGCCTGGATCAGAGTCTGCATTTCAACAGGTTTTCCAGGTTGCAGTATTCTAAAGTATACCGAGTCATTGATATCTTGCTCTTGAAAAAAAGGAATACGGAATTAGAAAAAACTCAATACACAGTGGCATATATTTTTTATTTGTAAGAACATTTCTGCTAAACAACAAACCCATTGCTATCTGGTCGATTGCGACTCATAGAAATATTTAGGACAGAGTAGAACTGCCCTGTAGGGTTTCCAAGGAGCGGTTGGTGGATTGGAACTGCCAAACTTTTGGTTAACAGCCAAGCTCTTAACCACCAGGGCTCCTTAACAACAAAGTATATACAAAAATAAAATCTTATAATACGTAATTCATTCTAACTATAGATGTAACTATTCAATTTTTTCTTTCTCTGGCTTTCTCTGATTTGTGTAACAAAATTAATACCTTTTATTGTCAGTTCAAGCCCACCTAGTGGTGCCTCAGAGGAAAGGCCTGAACATCTACTTCAGAAAGATCACAACCTTGAAAACCCTGGGAAGCACAGTTCTACCCTGCCACACATGGGCTTACCATGAGTCAGAATTGACTTGATGGCAATTGGTTTATTATTAATAGAAATCATCCTTTTTAGTGTTTTATCTGTTTGCTTTTTACCTTTTTTGTTTTGTTTTGTGTTGTACTTTGTTTTCAAAGAAAGCATTGGGGAAATATCTTTGGGACAGATAAACTCGATTTCACATGTTGAGGTACCTCATAATTGTAGGGATTGTAAGATCGAAGACCTCTGGGGGAATAGAGCTGTCCAAAGGTGAATGAGCATTCTGTAAATTGTAGCTTCTTAAAAGGAGGAAAAAAAAAAAAAAGATGGCAATATGTTAATAGTTTGACAACACACTTGCCAATTTTGACCTAGAGGTCACTGGATCTCTGAGTGATGGAGTCTACTTGCTTGAGAGTTGAAAGAGAGAAGCATTTATGTAATTTGTCCATGTGAATCACATTATCCACTGGAATGTTTGGATTCTGAGCCTGTCAAAGCCTAGATACGTAAAGTCAGTCAATGACTCAACTATTCAAACACTTCTGGCATAATATTATGACACAACGTGCATACATGTAACATATATGTTCGTTAGCGAATATTGTTATGTGGTTTACCTGCACACGACATTACATCAGCCCTAGGCAATCCTGTGTTGCCCTTCTGACAATTCAGCGAAGGCACTTGTCTTGCTTTTAGGAAATCAGATTTCAGAAGAAATTCTACTGTAATACACTTTGTCTAAAACCAGATCAGGTATAAAAAAAGATCAATGCTTGATGCTAGAAGCTTATAGCATAGTACAAAAATTTTTAGGCAGAGGCTTTCAGCTATTAACATGAATTTCTGCATATGTAATTAGATTTTGGACAGATTGTCCGAGGGACAGAAATAAAGATTAACAATAAGCCACTGTGTGTCATTCTACAAGTTCTATCCTCTTCCCTCTCCAGGGAAGAGGATAGAACTTGTAGCCCCTATTTCTTGGCACCTTCTCCATATCCCATATCACCTAGCTGCAGATGAGCACACACAGGCAAGGATACACACACACATACACTCAATGAAACACTAAGAAAAATCAGGGGAGAACAAAATAACCAATGATGCCTAAATTTTCAGTAATGTTATAATAATGCTCCGTATCTAGTGTTATATGTATATATGTGATATATATCTTTGTTGTATGTATGTATGATATATTTAATTTTATACATTTTCTAATGCAGAAAAAATAAGCAGAGGCATTGGACTCACAGAGGCTTGACTTAGAATCTTAGCCCTCACATGTAACTGTGAACCTACAGTTCACTTATAGTTTTCTGAGTAGTCGAGTGCAAATCGTTTTCACCATCCAAGGGTCCATCGTTCTCTGTGAATTATCTCATATTGAATGAGTCTGTTGAAAAGATAAAATTGGATAATGCATGTTTTGATCAGATTTGCAGAACAGAAATATTTGTTATGCACACTTAGGTGGTGGTGGTGTTGTTAGGTGGTGTTGAGTTAATTGTTGACTTAAAACGACGCTATAGGACAGAGTAGAACTGCCCATGAGGTTTCTTAGGCTGTAATCTTTACAAACGCAGATTGTCAGGTCTTTCTTCTGTGGAGCTGCTGGGTTGTTTTGTACCACCAACCTGCTGGTTAGCAGCTGAGTGGCTAGGCGATACTCTTTCCTAAAGCGGCACCCTCCTTCTAGCCCAGACCAAGCATTCATTTATTTTTTATGGTTGACATGGGGGCTCGGAATATTTTCATGCTTGTCAGGAAACAAAAATGGTATTCATTCTTGAGGTTGAATAAGATACACATACATATGTTTGATGGATGGGAGTGGGGATAAAAGTTGGTAAAAAAAAAAAAAAAAAAGTTTTGAGATGATATGGAATATCCCCAAGCTTCAGTCACAAGAAATAATTCTCTCGTAACGAGCTAGACTTAGCTAGAAGGTCAGTAGGTCAGAAGGAAGCAGAGTTGCAGTTGCAGCTACAAGGTTTACTCACAGTTGGATGTTGTCTGACCCATCCTGATGTCACTATATGTCATTTGGGTAGACAGGGGCATGTGTAAATCAGAAGTTGCTCCAATAAACCCTTTAGCTCTCAAACCCAAGAAATCTGGCATAAGAGACCTCTTTCTCCTCCTTTGTTGTGAGGATTGAACTCAATATTGGCCCGGGCACTAATGAAGTGAGATTTCCACCTCACTGGCATTGGAAAATCTATGGCTTGAATTGCAGTCATGATTGTAGATTTTCAGGTGTGCAGAGCCTATACTCACCAAAACCTTAGCTCAGGACAGATGGTAATTGCTGTTCCCAAGATAGGCCCATTGCTGATTTATAAGTGTAGCAAAGGTACTCCTTGGAAATTTCTGAAATACTTGGTACCTGAAAGGAAATTTTTAAAATGGATTCTATTTTTTTAGGGCAAGTTTAGGCTTACAGAAAAACTGTGCAGAGAGTACAGAGTTCCTACAAACCCCGCTTCTCCCTGTGTACTGATTCTTCTAATATTAACATTTTCCATTCTTGTCACAATTGATGGACCTGTACTGATGCATTAGTAACTAAAGTTTATCATTTACATTAGGGTTCATTCCTTGTGCTGTTCAGTCCAGTGACAAATGCATAATGTCATGTGTCCACCATCACAAGATCATACAGAATAGTTTCACTGCCCTGAACCCCTAGCAACTATGTCTCTATAGTTTTGCCTTTTCAACAATAATTTACAGTTAGAATAATACAGTATGTAGAATTTTTGGCCTGGCTGCTTTCTCTTAGCAATATGCACTCAAGATTCCTCCAAGTCTTTTCATCGCTTCTTAGCTCATTTCTCTTTATTGCTGAATGATACTCCACTCACCTATTGAGGGACTTATTGGCTGTTTCCAGTTGTTAGCAATTATGAACAAAGATGTTATAAACATTCTTGTGCAGGTTTTTATGTGAAGATACATTTTCATCTCATTTGAGTAAAAAAAAAAAAGGTAACATTTTAATGGGACTTGTCTTAGCCATTTAGAGCTGCTTTTTTTTTTTTTTTTTTTTTTTTAATAACAGAATTACCACAAGTGGATGGTTTTAACAAAGAGAAGTTTATTCTCTCACAGGCCAGTAGGCGAGAAGTCCGAGTTCAGGGTGTCAGCTCCAGGGGAAGGCTTTCTCTCTCTGTTGACTGTGAAGGGAGATCCTTGTGATGCATCAGTCCTCTCTTGGTCTGAGAGTATCTCAGCGCAGGAACCTCAGGTTCAGGGGACACCCTCTGCTCCTGGCACTGCTTTCTTAGTGGTGTGAGGTTCCCAACTCTCTGCTTGCTTCCCCTTTCCTTTTATCTCTTGAGAGACAAAAGGTGGTGCAGGCCACACCCCAGGGAAACTCGCTTTACGTTGGATCAGGGATGTGACCTGGTAAGGGTGTTACAATCCCAGCCTAATCCTCTCTAACATAAAATTACAACCACAAAATTGAGGACAACCACAGAATGCTGGAAATCATGGCCTAACCAAGTTGATACACACATTTTTGGGGGGACATAATTCAATTCATGACAGGACTAAAATCCCTAAGAAGATAGGGGCTTGCAGCTTGTAGCATTAGGCTTAATGATTATGGTGGCCTTAATCATATGGTCATAAGCTAATAAGAATTGTATTAGCTAACATTTCTTGCATAGAAAACATTTAGTAAGTTTATATTTTCTTTCTGACATAATAACAGGAAAACCTTTCTTCAAGTAAAAACAATAGCAATTAGAATTTAACAATGGCTGTGTTGTAAATACTTGATGTAACAATGGGCATAATGTGGTGATCATAAAAATAAAATTGTAGCTTTTCTTCTTGCTTTGTAAATACTTGATGTAACAATGGGCATAATGTGGTGATCATAAAAATAAAATTGTAGCTTTTCTTCTTGCTTTGTAGTTGATATAATGCTCTTATGTAACAATGCTTTTAATACTTTCAACAACTTTGAGTTAATTACTTCCTACATTTTGTATATCAGACTCAGAATTACAGCTAGGGAAATGGAATAACAAATACCTAAAAACAGTTAACAAATAATGTATTTAGCATATTAATTATCATTTACACAACAGCAAATATATGCACTCATGTATTTTCCAAAGAAGGTAAAAAGTATTACACTTGTAATTTTAAAAATATAAATGAATCTGATATTTTCATGTTGTCAATTTTTGTTTCTGAAAGAATTGTCACTGGTGAATTATCATGATTGAACAGTGTTTTAGACTATTTCACTGGTATTATTTCAATTAACAGTACAAAAAAAAAAAAAGAAGCTGCTAAATAGATGGAAATTAGTTGCATAGTAATGATACCCAGTAAAACCCAGTGCCAGGTATCTATAATGCTTATAATTATGTAGCAAATTTTCATTGGCATTAAAGTTGTCTTATCTTTCTTAAGATCTTCATAAGTAAAAAAACTTATATAATCAGTAGTTATTCTTCAGCCAGGAGATGGTACTAAATGTAGACAGGTACTAAAGAAATACAGATGGGTAGGAAAATACAGATGGGTATGAAATTCCACTTATACAAAATACACCTTAGTCTGTTTGAAAAACGAAATGAAGACCAACACATATTCAGTGGTGTAGTCTATGCAAGTTTTCACATGTAAAACGACATAAATATGTGTTTGTAATTCACCGTAGAAACAAATGAGGGGTGGTATAACTATGTTTCAACAAATAAGACCCATTTCGGGCATGCCCACGTTCTTCATGTGAGTCAATAGACACTGACTGATTCTTACTGGCTTATTAAGTTTTTATTATTTTGAGGCTATACCTGAAAACATATCTTATTTGAATCTGCACGGCAGGGAAAAGGGATGTGAATCAAGGAGAAAAAACTACATCATTTACCTAGAGAATTAACTGAGGACATTTGAATTCTTCTTCAATAAGTCAATATGCATTAAGCTAACCACACACTTATTTAGAGCAGGAAATGGTCACAGATGCTTTTGAAAACATTTGTATTAACAGAGAAGGATAATCATGATGCAAAATACTAAATCAAGTGACAGATTTTAATTCTCTTTGTAGCTTGATTTTGATTGATGTCACACTATTTAACTTTTACTTTCTTTTATATATAATTCAAGTATTTTAAGAATGCTATTCCAGTAAAATCTATTCACAGTCAATAATCCAATGCTTTCTTAAACAAAAGTACAATTTACAATCCAGCTGCTTAATGACTTTTCCTAATGAAACCTTTCCCCTCATTATTCACTTAGCTCTCTCTGTTGATCTAAATTGATTAATGTGCATTGGAAAGGAACTTGTACAATCTTTACGTGTATTTTGTACCCTTTTCAGAAAACTTTTTCTGTGAAGGGCCAGATGGTAAATATTTTAGGCTTTGCAAGTTATACAGTTTCTGTCGCAACTATTCAACTCTATCATCATAGTGCAAAAGCAGCCATGGACAAAATGGAAGTGAATGAGTGTGGCTGTGTTCCAATTAAAGGTTTTCATGGTTGAATCTGGCCTACAGGCCACACCTTGCTGACTCCTGACCTAGACTACTAGTAGTTTTTAAACAACAAATGAAAAAAAAATAAAAAACTTAGATCCAAATAGTATTAGACAATAGATATAATATGTATTTAAACCTATAATGTAATGATGAAATAACTGTCAAGATTGTGTATAAAAATTCAGACTATTGTTTTTTACACTGGTTTACATAAGAGACCCAAATAGAAGAGGTAAGTCAAACATCAAAGGAATGTCAATTGAGCACCTATTTATTTAATTTTTACTGAAGTTATGTTTTTGTGTGATGTGGGGAAAAAAAAAAAAAAACAAACCTGGTTTCTGGGTTTTTTTTTGGAGGGTGAAAAGGAAACATAAAACAATTTCCTTGGCCACAAGCAGATTTCAGTCTAGTTTGAAGGCAGAGTTTCAAAATTGAACAAATATGGAGATAATTGCTAAAACTTTTAACCTCAGCAATCTTTTTTTTAAAGATGCACTTAAGAGTTGTATGTGCTTAAAAATGCTACATTATTTTTCTCATTAATTGGCATACTTTTTTATCGATCAAACGACCAAACCAAAGGGTGAATATAAATTTCACCCTTTAATACACTGTTGAATAAATACACAGCAAAATTTGCATTTGTCTCCCAAAAATATAATAAAATTTCAAGACTTGAATAGATTCAGGAATGCAGCAAATAGCTGTGAAGGCAGAGGAAATCAAAGAAAATTCTAAGAGCACTCATTCAATGTATCTAAATCCTGTCCATCTTACAAAGACAGTCAAATTCTATATGTTCAGGAAATTATCTACTAACCATCCTAGATATGATGGGTTGAACTAGAAAATAGCTGATTTAAGAAATAAACAAACCCATCTTTGTATGAAAAAACACTTGTAAAAATACACAAATTGTATTGAAAGGAGAAAAGGACTCAACATTTTTGCTGTTTCTTCCTTTTTTCCCATCTCCTTTAATGAGAGTAGCACTATTAAGGTCTTTAATTAAGGTAAAGGGAAGCACCAGAGAAACCAAAAAAAAGGGAACAGAAACTAGTTGACATGTCTGTTCCCAGTCTAAGATTTAAGCTACCAGGGTAAACACGGTATTGCAATTCGATCTGTTTAAACCTATAAGGACAGCAGAACAAATCACGCATCACCATAGTAAGCCCGAAATCCTCAGCATGATCTTCCGGTCTTCTAGTCTGGAATCCCCCTAAGCCAGACTGCCCAACTCCTCTTCAACACACCCAGTACATACAACAGAGGCAGAAACTGTTGAAGATTCTCCTATTAGACAATTTGGTACTCAGGAATATCTGGTGAAAAGGCACTTTTCTGTGAGGAATAGTCTTCATAATGTAGTGTAAACAATTAAATATGCACCATACATTTGTTTTCTTTTAGGATGAAAATTATACATAAAATCTTTACCAGGATGCCTGTGTTTGTAGAGTACAACCTTCAGCAATATGGCATACGCTGAAGATGCCTATGGGGGAAGCCTCATGTTTTATGCATCCCACAAGGTCAGCTCATGTCTTGGCATGCCTTACCAATGTTGCTGTGAAGCCAAAGAAATCTTTTCTAGTGATTTTAAGAAAATGTGATCAACTTTCATAGAGGAAAGAATGAACTTTTTTTTTTTATTCCGTCTATAGAAACAGACATTACAGAAATCTTTGCCATAGGAAGAAGAAACCAAGGACAATGAAGCCCAAGAATGTAAAAAAAAAAGCACTATTTTCTACATAGAAAGCTGTCTGAGAAAATTAATTATTCAGAAAAAATGCTATTTTTAGAATTTATGTTGGTTGTAATATTTACAATGTTTTACATTTTGTATTTTGTAGTGAAGTTTTTGCATTTTACTTGTATATCTACTTATGAACCTAATGAATAAAAATTTGATTTGAAATCTAAACTGTCTTGAGTTTTCTCATTACATATGGCTACCTGCTTCCTTTTTTTCCTGTTACTCCATTTTTAACAAGAACATTTCAATGTCTTTCTCTCTTTTCTTCAGTTTGATAGTGATATCTTTGACTAAAAATAAATTCAGTGCTTAAGACAAATGCCCCCACTGTCCTTTTTTGTTAATATATAATATTTGGTGAGTTTGCCAAAGGGATCCACGGTTTGTCACTGTTTCCGCTGTAGGAACATTTGACATTCTGTGAGCTTTAACATCTTCTGTAGACTTTTCTGTGACCTCTGCGCAGACAGGCAAACATTTTTGCCACCTCGTCAGATAAAAACAGCCTTGTATGATCACTACAGACTAGGAATTTGACTTGTGAAATTCTGACGTTGCACCCTATCACTTCTTCCCATCAGTAAATTATGACCGACCATCTAACACAGTTACTTGCATTTAATATGCTGACCTTACAATCAGTTCATCCACCTCAGGCAGCACATGGCAGCATCATGAAAAGTACAAGCTTCCTGCAGATCAGAGATGTCCAAAGGGACAGATAAAGAAAAAATATCTGTACACATAGAGCAAGACAAAAACACACCACTTACATAGGAATTGCTTTGGGGAAATTGTACCTGGGATGCAGGCATGGTTCTTCTCTATCCAGCTTGTGTGTGCACAAAAAAAGAAAGAAAAAAAAAGGGTGTGAGTGGGTTGGTGGGGTGGTGGAGGGGAAGTCAAGATAGGGAAAGTTAAATTTCTGTTTTTCCCTTCCCTAACCTGACACAGGCCACTGATCAGGTTAATAGCCTGGAGAAAAAGCTATCTTGTCAAGGTAAACTGAACTTTCATCACAATTAGATCCCACCATCAATGAGTTGTCTAAAAAATGGAAAGAAAAAGAAGAAAAAAATCTCTAATGATCTTTCAATTTAGCTTGTGGAGCACCTGCTGCCCCCACGTGATGCCAAACAGACTGGCAGCAGGTAGTTTTTAAGAAAATACAAGCACTTTTCTCCGCCAGGCTCCTGTGCCTTTCCTGAGCCCTTGGCATGGGATTGTTCAGCGGAAAAAGTCAAGAGCGCCTGCTGTCAGCACAATGTGCCTATGTGCATTTTTAAAGGCTCTGCCTACTTGAAGTTTCCTTGTCAGGACTCTGGCTTTTAAGTGGATTTCAGTGTCAATATGTGCTGCTTCCTACTAATGTTAAGAAATGGCCCCAAAGAGCAGGATCAGATGCTCTGTCAGGATGTTGGCAAGCGCGAATACTTACTGGCTGCCCACCCATCAGGAAACATCTTTAGAAACCGAGAAGCTCGGATAAAAAGGACACCATTTCAGCTTCCTTCTTGAAGTTTTCTCATTATCACCAGGATACACACACACACACACACACACACACACTCAAAGTGTATTCACTGGCCTAGATAGGGAGTGTCTACAGTATTGAACAAATGTGATGGCAGACTAAGGGTCCCACATAATAGCTTCAACATTTTCTGACTCACATGAATTATTACAGAGACAGACACAGCAGGCTGTCAATTTCTGCAGATAGTACGTTTTTTTTTTCCTGTTTAAAGCAGTCACCATTCAGTCTGTAGTCATGCTTGCCCCAAATTCATGTATGGACAGACTTTTTGAGGGAAAGATACAATTTTGCAGGTTTATTTCTTATTCTACACAAGCTAATCAACTTAAATTGGCTTAATGTTTTTGTACAATAGCTTAAATTAATTAAATAGAATTTGAGATGATTTTGGCATCAGCCTCTGTGAGCCTTAGTATTATTAAGGACATTTACTTGAAAGCATTAAATTAGCCTCACTCTTCCTTTTTTTCCTACAACAATATACTTTAAGTACCTTAAACATACAGTGCATTGTTTTGGGTAGCTGGTGACACTGAAAGGTAAATGAAATTAATGTCCTTGCTAACCAATGATTTAAATTCTAGTATCTATTTAGGGAAAAAAGTACCAAAAAAAAAAAAAAAAAGGCCCTATAGTGAGTAACAACTATAATAAAAAGAAAACCCAGTGCCGTCGAGTCGATTCCAACTCATAGCAACCCTACAGGACAGAGTATAACTGCCCCGTAGAGTTTCCAAGGAGTGCCTGGCGGCTTCCAACTGGTGACCGTTTGGTTTGCAGCCACAGAACTTAACCAGTACGCTACCAGGGTTTCCACAACAACTATAATAGGAGTATAAATAAATGGCTGTGGAGTTTAGAGAGGAAAGGATTGCTCAGTTGCGACTGGGAAAATAAGGAGAGCTTGTGAAGAAAAATGTCTCTTAACTTGAACTTTAAAGATGTGTAGGAGGTCTGTGGCGCCCTGGTAGCGTAGTGGTTAAGAGTTACGTCTGTAACCAAAAGTTCAGCAGTTCAAATCCATCATCTGCTCCTTGGAAGCCCTATGGGGCAATTCTACTCTGTCCTACAGGGTCACCATGAGTCAGAATTGACTCAACAGCAACAGATGAGGATGCCTATAGTTGGGCCTGGGGTGGGAAATGGTATGAAAAGTATTCCATATTAGTAAGTTGGTATGAATAATGAGATTATACCTAGTGGGTAAATTAGAAAAATTAGGAGCAATTGATGGTTATATACGGATATGTACAGAGCGAAATGGGCCATGCAGTCGGGTTAGTAACTAAAATAAATCCAGTAAGTTACCCCATGAGTGGTCCTTATTAAACATGGTACATACTATTAGTTCTTCTCAAAACTATTCATTCATTTATCCATTCATTAACGAATGTCTGTTGAAGTCTTATTATTTTCCAGGCTTTGTTTTAGGCCTGGGGATATAGCAGTGAAAAAAGAAAAAGAAAAGGCAAATTGTCTTTTTTCTTTTTTTGGAGGGAGACAGAAATTGAATGAATAAACAAATGGGTACATAAATATCAAGTGGGATAACTTCAAAAAAGACAATACAGCATGGTAATAGGATAGTCAAAATTGAGGAGATGGACAGGGAGTGGTCATGTTTTACACTAATGTCAGAGAAGGTCTGTCTGATAGATCACATCTGAGCCAAGATCTAAAATCACACACAGAGGTGAAGTAGAGAATATTGTGGCCAAGGTCCTGAGACAGGAGAAACCGGTCGCACTTTCAGTTTTCTTACCAGATGAGGAGGCATTGTTACACAATCGCTGACTTTTGTGGTGTGGCGTTTAGTTTCTATAAGTTAGTTTTCATGAGAAGCCACGTGATATAATGAGAACAACTGAGATACCTTGGTTCCAGAAAGAAGGAAGGTTTATTTTGCATGTAATGATCATTTTGTTCTGACAGTTCTCCAAGTGGGGTGGAATTTGTGTTGGAGCACAAGAAACCATACAATTTTTTAATTTCTTAGCTGTACTTGAACATACATTATTTAGGGCTAGAAGATCCAAAATTGTAATTTCATATCCTCAGCCTTCCAAGCTCTATTTCAGTTAACTCTCCAGATGGTGTTGTTATTATATGAGATCATTTAAAAAGAAAAAAAAAAGAATGTAGCTATGATCTCAAGGAGAATAAAAAATGAATAAATCCCAATCATTGGCAAAAATGCTACCTTTTGCCAGTTTTTTTCCTTCCTTTTAAAGAACGGGAAAACTTTATAATCAACCCATCGTTTTGAATGCTTGTCAAAGCATGCCAAATCCTAAGTAGGAGTATTGTGGAACAACGGCACCTTGGAAGGCTCAACAGCTTGCCGACATATGCAAAATGAGAAAACAAGTGGTAATTGTTCGATTAAGATTCCCAGTGCAGCTAGAGCAAAGACAGCTCATGCTTTAATAAAGAGAAATCTCAATATCCACAAATGAAGTCAAATTAACAGTTCTTTCTTTTACAAAATATTAAACTGGAATTTTTTTATATATTCTTTTTAATATGTGACAGATTACAAGTAGATATTCAAAAATGATACAGTTTGCTGTCTTTGAAAGTCTCGTTTGGCCAAAACCTAATGGCTCATGTTTTTGAGTAATTGGGAGTATCTGATGAGACATTTCCAAATTGAGTATATTGTAGTATCTTTCATGAGAGTCACCATCATTAGCTGGCAAATGTCTCCTGTAAGTTAACTAGCAGGAAACTGATGTTCCTAGTAGAATATCAGCAAGTGGCAGGGCTGAATAGCAGAACAAATATTGTATCCTTATACGGTTTGATGTCCTCCAGTTGAGGAAACTTTTACGTGATTTATGTTTTCCTAGTGTAGCCAAAATAAGTGTGGGTATTACATCACTCCAAGTCCGTCCATTAGAAGGGAAGTGGTGTGTTGACGGATACCCATACTTCTCCCCAGTGAATGGAAATTCATTTGATGTTTTGATCAGAATCAGAGAGTGGCTTTTCAACCCAAGGAAGCAGAGTATCTCCACAACATGACAGAGAAGGCAGCACAGCAGAGGGAGAAAAGCACACAGATGCAACTTGGAGGACTCAGGTTAGAGAGGGGAGCCATCTGTGCTTAATAGCAGCAGTCAGGTTGCAGTGTATCAGCAGAAGCAAATTTCAAAAGGAGACATTGTTAAAGCCTTGATACTGGAAGCAAATTTTGAGCAATTAGATTAGCCAAATCTGAGACTAACCTCCAAGGACTAAGAAAGCTTCCTGATTAAGATATTGATCAAGTTGAGCAAAAGTAAGAGGGAAAGATAGCGTGGGACAGAATGCAGAACCTGCCCAAACTGGAAGACGAAGCCAGACTGGACCTTAATAACCAAGTACAGTTCCTAGACCTTTAGGAGGCGTGGTATGACTGATATACCACGTTGTTGTTGTTAGGTGCCGTTGAGTTGATTCCAATGCACAGTGACCTTAGTGTTGACATAATGAAACATTGGCTGTCCTGGGCCATCCTTGCAATCGTTGCTGTGTTAGAGTCCATTGTTGCAGCTGCCTTCTCAATCCACCTTATGGAAAGTTTGATTTCTTGATGACTGCTTCCATGAGTGTTGATTGTTGATCTAAGAAGATATCATATTACATGACATATAATCTGTATCTTTGCCCATGAGTAATGGATTTATCATTAAAATAAGAATGTATAACTTGTATTTATCAAATAATACCTTATGAGTAGTTATTTAGGCCATTATAAATTAATCATTTCACACAATGAAGTTTTCCTTCTTATGATTTCTGTTTGTGGGGTATAAAAAATTTTATAAATCCAAATGTCACAAAGAAATGGTTTTACATTATCCAACTAATTTACTGTGGCGGGTAATGAAGTTTACATTTTAAAAAGTAATTTGAAGGGCAAGGATACAGAATAAGTACTTGATAGTTTGAGCTCTCTAATTAGAATGCATTTCAGGATATAAACAAAATTAACTACCGAATAAGTTCTTTAGCATTTAATAAAAAAGATCAATATAAAATAAAAACAAAAAGAGGTGTGGCTTTTCCCAGAAACATAACCTAAATTTAAGCCCTTCTTTTTTTTTTTTTTTTTGCATAGCTATGTCTATTTACTGTTATAAATGTGGGGACAGAATGAGAATATACTCCTGCAATATCACAAATGCAATATGAAGAGTATACATTAATAATTCACAAAACGATACCTCTCAGATATTTTCGACTACCTCAATAATGGGAATATGCTGAAGAGATTCAGAGGATGAGTGTATTAGAGACTCTGTAACATGAAATTAAGAAGTGGCATAAATCAAAAAAGAGGAAACTGTTTCCCCATAGGAGGATTTGAAAAAATGATGAAACAATGTGCTGCCTATTTTTAACATAACCTTAGCAAAAAATATGGCATTTATGTTGTTGTTCATTAGGTTAAAACCCCCCTGGTGAGATTTCTGATAGGAAGAGCCTTGTTTCAGAAAATCCGTGCTTCAGAGGCCAGAAGCGGATTATCGATCTAGGTCTATTTACATGGAACTTGTGATAAAGACATTTTGAAGTTGCATTTGTTTCATTCACACAATCGAGAACCACAGAAACTACACTCGAGAATGACTAAACAGAGTGCAAATTGTAGTCACTATCTCAAGTAAGTAGAGATAGAGATGATAATAGCAACTTCTGAACATTACTTTTAATGTCAAGAGATGGCTAAAACTCGAATGGGGCCCTGGGGGCACAGTGGTTAAGAAAGAGCTCAGCTGCTAACCGAAAGGAATATGGGCACAGTATAACACAATTTGGATTTGAATTGGTTTTAAAAAAACTGAGATAATTTTGAAAGGAAACTACCTTACATTTAAAATAATGTTTTAATCTCATGAATACTTATATAGTATGAACTGTGTGTATTGAGCCCTTTACATAATTCCTGGAATCCTCATAGCAACTCTGTGGGAGAAGTACTATTTTATCACTATGTTTAAGGGGAGGAGTCTGAGGCATAAAGATATCACTTATCTTGTTCCAAACCACACAGCTGGTGATTGCGGAGTTTTGACACTGGTATTACACTCACTGTGTTTTATAGGTAACTTGCCCAACAAGGTTAATGCTCTACCATCATTATCATAATCAGTAATAGATTACATCTGCCAAGCGCTTTAATGTTACTAAATGCTTTTGCAATCCAACAGCTAGTTATATGTTGGATTTTTATAGAAAATTCTCAGATGGACAGGGTAAGTACAATAGAATCTTTGAAAACCAGAACCTGTGTAAGACAGAAACTCGTCAGAGAAGGAAAATTCAATTTTTTTCCACTAATAGAGAGCGATACAAAAGTGGTAAGATGGCACCCTGTCAAAGTGGAAAACTTGTGAGACCTGGAAAAACAAGGCCGTTCTGTTGAGTTCCAGCTCTCATGGGTTTCACTGTATTATTAGTCCCATATTACAGGTGACAAAACAGTGACTATGGTCAGGTAAGTAACGTGTCACACAAAGGAAACAGCAGAACCAGAAGAGGTAGCAGGGGCATTCTGATTTCCTGGAGCAAGGTGATTTACGGAATACAAATACCTGTACTACAAGATCAAAATTAGTTATTTAAAAGATTCCATTAAATCTTACACAAACACACACACACATACACACACGGACACGCATAGGCGCGCACACACACACCTATACACATGCACATCTTAAGACACTATAAATGAAAATAGGTTAAAATAACTACTTAGTGTGTGTCTTAGTTATCTAGTGCTGTTTAACCAAAATATCACAAGTGGCCGTTAATTTCTTTAACAAACAGAACTTTATTTTCTCATAGTTTAGGAGGCTGGAAGCCCAAAATCAGGGCACTGTCTCTAGGAAAAGACTTTCTCTCTCTCCGTCAGCTCTGGGGAAAGGTCCTAGTCTTTTTTCAGTTTCCGTTCTCCAACTCCGTGGTGATTCTCATGTAGTATGTGTCTTAAGCTTTGTTTGTGCTTCCTTCTCTGTCCCTAATCTGACTTTATGTATCAAAGTGTTTGGGCTGAACACATACTCTACACTGATATGGTTTCACTAACATAACGAAGTCCTATTCCCAAGTGGGAGTACATCCATAGGGAAGGGAGTTTATGATTTACAACACACGTTTTTGTGGGACACAATTTAATTCATATGGTATGGAATATTTACTGAACACGCATTTAAGTAATAATGCAGTGTAGCTCCCTGGATGTTATGACTATGACTAAAATCGAGCTTCTAATCTCTTTTTCAGAAGTAAACAGAGAAAGGTCTGGGCTCTCAAAATAAGGGTAAAATAAAACAAACAAATAAACTAACAAACACTCTAGTTAGGTGTTCTTTCATTTCTTACCCATTGGACACACCTGAGCTCAGTCAGCTTCAGGAAATTATAATATTTTGATTCCAGTTGTTCAAAAGATATTACATTGTTAGATTTGCTTTAAAAATACTGTATAGATAATAATAGGTATTTTTTGTCAGTGTGTATTACCTTTCCAGGGTATTGTCATTTGATTTATATGGTAGAGAGAGATAACTGGCCACTAAATATTTGTTTTCTTCTCACATACAATGGGAAAACCTGGTGGCGTAGTGGTTAAGTACTACAGCTGCTAACCAAAAGGTCGGCAGTTCGAATACACCAGGCGCTCCTTGGAAACTGTATGGGGCAGTTCTACTCTATCCTGTAGGGTCGCTATGAGTTGTAATCGACTCTATGGCAGTGGGTTTGGTTGGTGGGTTACATACAGTGAAGCTGTCATTGGGAGGTTGCTGCCAAGCCAGGAAATGTATTTTCTAGCCCCAGAGGCTAACTTATTGTAACACTAATGATGCTTCAGCTTTAAGATTCCTCACTGACAAAGGTCACTTCTAGAGTCTTATACTTATTTTTTTTTTAATTTCTACTTTTTTAACCTTAAAAAGGGCTTCTAATATTATATAAGCTTCAGAATCCACAATATTTGGAGTTTGTAGCTCCGCTTGAGTATTAAGACACAGCTACCTGACTGTTGTTGTTGTTGTTGTTAGGTGCCTTCAAGCCTGTTCCTACTCATAGTGACCCCATGTACAATAGAATAAGACACCGCCCAGTCCTGCACCATCCTCACAATCCTTGCTATGTTTGAGCCCATTGTTGCAGCCACTGTGTCAATCTATCTCATTGAGGGTCTTCCTCTTTTTCATTTATCCTCTGCCTTACCAAGCATGATGTCCTCCAGGGACTGATCTTTCCCGACAACACGTCCAAAGCACCTGAGACAAAGTCTCGCCACCCTTACTTCCAAGGAGCACTCTGGCTGTAGTTCTTCCAACAGATTTGTTCATTCTTTTCCCAGTCCCTGATATATTCAAAATGCTTTGTCAACACCATAATTCAAAGGCATCAATTATTCTTCTGCCTTTCTTATTCATTGTCCAGCTTTAGCATGCATGTGGGTAAAAAAAAAAAAAAAAATGCACATGAGGCAATTGAAAATTTCATGGCTTAGGTCAGGCACACCTTATTCCGCAAAGTGATATCTTTGCTTTTCAAGACTTTAAAGGGGTCTTTTGCAGCAGATTTGCCCAATCTAATACTTCATTTGATTTCTTAACTGCTGCTTCCATGGGTGTTGATTGTGGATCCAAATAAAATCAAATCCTTGACAACCTCAATCTTTTCTCCATTTATCATGATGTTACTTATTGGTCCAGTTGTGAGGTTTTTTTTTTTTCTTTACTTTGAAGTGTAATCCATTAAAGGTTGTAGTCTTTGATCTTCATCAGTAAGTGCTTCAAGTCTTCCTCACTTTCAGCAAGCAAGGTTGTGTCACCTGCATAACGCAGGTTAACCGTTGAGTCTTCCACTAATCCTGATGCCACATTCTTCTTTATATAGTTCAGATTCTCATATTATTTGCTCAGCATACAGATTGAATAGGTATGGTGAAAGGATACGACCCTGACACATACCTTTTATGACTTTGAACCATGAAGCACTCCCCTGTTCTGTTCGAATGACTGCCTCTTGAGGTATGCACAGGTTCCTCAGGAGTACAGTTAAGTGTTCTGGAATTCCCATTCTTCACAATGTCACCCATAATTTGTTGTGATCCACACAGTCGAATGCCTTTGCATAGTCAATATAACACAGGTAAACATCCTTCTGGTATTCTCTGCTTTCAGCCAGGATCCATCTGACATCACCTATGATATCCCTGGTTCCACGTCCTCTTCTGAATCTGGCTTGAATATCTGACAGTCGATATATTGCCGCAGCCACTTTTGAATGATCTCAGCAAAATTTTACTTGCATGTGATGTTAAGGATATTGCTTGATAACTTTTGCATTTGGTAGGATCACTTTTCCTGGGAATAGGCATAACTTTGGATTTCTTCTAGGTGTTTGGCCAGGCAGCTGTCTTCCGAATTTCTTGGCATAGACGATCGAGCACTTTCAGTGCTGCACCCATTTGTTGAAACATCTCAATGGGCATTCCATCAATTCCTGCAGCCTTGTTTTTTACCAATGCTTTTAGTGCAGTTTGGACTTCTTCCTTCAGTACGATTGGTTCCTGCTCATATGGTACCTCCTGAATAGTTGAACGTTTACCAATTCTTTTTGTATAGTGACTCTTTGTATTCCTTCCATCTTCTTTTGATGCTTCTTGCATTGTTTAATATTTTCCCTGTAGAATCCTTCAATATTGCAGCTCTAGGCTTGAGTTTTTTTCTTCAGTTCTTTCAGCTAGAGAAATGCAGAGCATGTTCTTCCCTTTTGGTTTTCCATGTCCAAGTCTTTGCACATGTCATTATAATTCTCTACATTGTCTTCTCAAGCCTCACTTTGAAATCTTCTGTTCAGCTCTTTCACTTTATCATTTCTTCCTTTCACTTTAGCTACTCTGTGTTCAAGAGCAAGTTTCAGAGTCTCTTTTGACACCCATTTAAGTCTTTTCTTTCTTTCCTGTCTTTTCAATGACCTCTTGCGTTCTTCATGTATGATACCCTTGATGTCATTCCAGTACTTGTCTGATTTTTGGTCATTAGCATTCAACACATCAAATCTATTCTTGAGATGGTCTCTAAATTCAGGTGGGATATACTCAAGGTTGTCCTTTGGCTCTCATGGAGTTGTTCTAATTTTCTTCCATTTCAACTTGAACTTGCATATGAGCAATTGATGGTCTGTTTTACAGTCGGCCCCTGGCCTTGTTCCGGCTGATGATATTGAGCTTTTCCATCATCTTTTCCCACAGATGTAGTGCTTCATCCTTTTGTTGAAATGTCTCAATTGATATTCCATCAATTCTTGGATCCTTGTTTTTTGCCAATGTCTTCAGTACAGTTTGGACTTCTTCTAGTACCACTGGCTCTTGTTTATATGCTACCTCCCAAAATGTTTGCATAAAGACCAATTCTTTTTGGTACAGTGACTCTGTGTGTATTCCTTTGATTGTCTTTTGATGGTTTCTGCATCATTCAATATTTTACTCATAGAACGCTTTAAAATTGTAACTGAAAGATTGAATTTTGGTGGGAATTGACTAGTTCTCATCAATAGATGGTGTGTGAAAATGGTATTTGCAGATCTGATCTGAGGTGTTTCTCCCTGCTTTTCTTTCTCTTTCTTCTGAATAGTTGCTGATGCCTAGGGTGCAGAGGGTCACCTCTCCCCACATACTAGGAAGACTCAAGATATACTGCTGTGTGAACAAGAAATAAATCTATATTCTGTTAAGCACTTGAAATTTGAGGTTTACTTGTTACAGCAGCTAGTGTAACCCAAACTAACAATGAACATAATCATTTGGATTGGGACCAATATTGCCTTCCAAGGGAACACTGTTTTTAGTTGCTGTTGAGTCTATTGCAATTCATGGCAACCTCATGTGTGCAGAGCTGACTGCTGTGTATGCTTTCAAGTCTGTGATCTTGCAGGATCAGATTGCCAGGCCTGTCTTCTGAGACACTTCTGGGTGGATTTGAACCACCAACCTTTGGCTTATCAGTAGAGCACAAACCATTGGGCCTAGGGACCTAACTTAAAAAAAAAAACCTAACTTAGGTAGATTAAAATATATCCTATACAATATTTGAAATAGGACACTTCAAATATTCAGAAATTCCACAAGAAAAAAGATTTGATCATAAGATGATATGTTTCATCACGAAGCTGAAGAACACAAATAGTCTTCCCTCTCCCTTTTTATAATATAGGAAGTATGTGTTATTAATTGAATTGTTTCCCTCAAAAATGTGTGTCAATTTGGCTAGGTTATGAGTCCCAGTATAGCGCGGTTGTCTCCATTTTGTGATCTGATAATCCTATGTGTTGTACATCCTAATCTCTATGATGTTAATGAGGCAGGATTAGATGCAGTTATGTTGATGAGGCAGGACACAATCTACAGGATTAGGTTATATCTTGAGTCAATCTCTTTTGAGACATTAAAGAGGAAACCTAGCAGAGAGGGGAGAGACTTCATTACCACCAAGCAAAAAGAGCCAGGAATGGAGCACACCCTTTGGACCCAGGGTCCCTGTGCTGAGAAGCTCCTAGATCAGGGGAAGATTGATAACAAGGAAATTCCCCTAGAGCTGACAGAGACAGAAAGACTTCCCCTGGAGCTGGCACCCTGAATTTGGACTTCCAGTCTCCTAAATTGTGAAAGAATACATTTTTGTTTGTTAAAGTCATACACTTGTGGTATTTCTGCTATAGCAGCACTAACTAAGACAGTATTGAGGAATCACTGTCTATAGTAATGAAGGTTGGATGTTTTTTAATGTAAGGAAAGTAATATAATAAGATTACCAAATGCATAAAAATACAATACTAATAAAAAATTTTAAGTTATTGTGTGCTATGAGGCAATGGTAAAGGTCTTGGGGAGTGAATTGACAGAGCTGGGTTTGCGCATTGGTTTTATCACTTACAAGCTGTGTATTCTTAGGGGAGTGTCTTAGTTTCTTAGGGCTGCCATAGAAAAATACACCCACAAAGTGGGTGGCTTTAATGAACACAAATTTTATTTTCTCCCAGTTCTGAAGGCTAGAAGTCCAGGCTGGAGGCATTGGCAGGGCAATGCGCTCACTATCTCTCTATCTCTCTGTGGGCTCTAGGGAAAGGTCCTTATCTCCCTCAGTTTCTGCAGTCCTAGGCATTTAGTGGTGTTCCTTGGCTTGTAGACAGATTCTTGCAGGCTGTCTTCCCCCTGCGTGACTCTCTTTTTGTATCTGTCCTTCTCTTGTATAAAATACCACTCAGAAGGGAATAGGATTAGGATCCACCCTAATCCAGTATGACCTTGCTAATTTAACTGATAACCTCTGCAAAGAAAATCCCTATTTCCCCCAAACAAGGTCGCATTCACAGATACTGGGGTCAGAACTTCAGCATATCTTTTTGGGGGACACAAGTCAATACGTAACAGAGATGGTTGTTAATCTGTAAATCTTTTACCTTTTGCCTTAGCCATAGAGTAACGCTCTCATAGAGTTTGTCTTTGTTGTAGTGGTGCTGGTGGTGCTGGGGGGTGGGCGGTGGTGTGTGTATATGTGTATGAAAAAGAGAGAAAAAAAATTGGAGGTGTCATGAAAATCTATTGACAAGTGCCTGGAATATAGTAGTCTTCAGTGAAAATCAGGTAATTTTTTCCTTCTAAACTCATACTGAGTTTAGATAGTATCTAAATCTCTATTACCCCATACTGTTAATAGAAAAAATAAATATCATTGAATTGGCTTTTCTGAGCAGATTCTGCAAAAGTGGGTATTAGTTTTTTTTTTTTTTGTGAGCAAGACAACACATGAAAGGGCAATGGAACATACACTCAAGGCGCTTGAAGGAAATATTCCTAGGAGCTATAAAATGGCAATAGCTATATCAAAAGCATAAACAACTTACATAGAATCACAGAGGTGGAATCAACTAATTCTGCTTTGTGACATCCACCAAAGAAACTGCGTAGAAGTAACTAGATGAAAAACCAGGGCGAGGGCATGCCATTCAGGTGGAATAGCATGCAAAAACCACTGGGACACGCAAAAACCATTGGGACATATGTTCGACCAGTGGGTGGAGGAGAGTTTGAAAAGGTCCATGAGACCAGAGCAGAAAGTAATTAAATTTAATCTCTATAAAAAGCCCTCTGGTAGCAATGTGGTAACTGTAATGGAATCAAGGAGGCTGTTGAAGGAATTGAGATGAATGACAGTTCCTTAGCAAGACAATGGTACTGGATGCAGAGAAAATCTGAGTCCAGCAGCGCATGCTGTTCACCTAGAAAGCCTTTTCTTCCTCCCCCCACCACCTTACTAATACCATACTCTTCCTTTAGTTTCTCAAGGGCCAACTCCTTCAGAAAGCCTTCCTTGACCCTGCAGGCTGAGTTAGTTGACCCTTACTTGGCACCTATTACCCCTGGGCTGCCTCTATTATAGTGCTTCTCACACCATTGTTGTTGCTTGGCCCTTGACTCATGCGACCCCATGTATTACAAAGCAGAACTGCTCCGTGGGGCTTTCTTGGCTGTAATCTTTAGAGAAGCAGTTCACCAGGCCTTTCTTCCATGATGCCACTGGGTGGCTTCAAACTACCAAGCTTGAGGTTAGCAGTCAACAGCAAGCTGCTTGTATACCAAAGTTTCTCATGCTACATGATAAATATTAGATTACTTGAATTCGTTTCCTCACATAAGAACCTTATTCTTTACTTTTGCATCGTCAGTGTCTGTTACCATGGAGATAGAGACTTTATCCAATAGGAATCTGAGGAATAGAGGAAACTGGAGAAAAAACATTAAAAAGGAAAATAATTTGGGTTCTGAGCAATGGGGAGAGGAATCCATGTACATGAAAACAGCACGTGGAAAGCACGGAGGATGGAATGCCCAGAGCGAGCACAGCAAGCTTTTCAGCCTATCTCAGTTATGAAGTGATGGTTACTAACTGCAAAACTCTTTGGGGAAATAGACTTCGGTCCTACAGTTCAGAACCTTTAGTTCTAGGATTAGGAATTCAGATATTTTAAAAGACACTGTCAGCTAAAGAAGTTTTTTTCAGTATATAAGTGACACCGTCAGAACTATGCTTCTGAAAAATGACTCTGGCAGTGGTGGCTAGAATGAATTGCAGAAAGCATGCTTTGCAGGCTGGGGACCTAGTTGGAAAACTTTTGCCTTGGGCAAAATGGAGCAGTAATACTGTTAAGCTAAGACACTAAGAGGCTTTTACTTGTGGGGCGCTGGCACAGAGAATTATGCTTACTGTGAGGTGGGGTGAAGCAGTGTTTACTACAAATAAGTGGTATGGATAGAAGGACAGAGGAAGGATAAACTTTGCTTCTTGGAGATATGGTCTATTAAGTTGATTCAGTCTTGTTTTCAGTCAGTGAAAGGCAAACAAAGTCTGTTTATGCTGACTGTAGTGCTGAGGGTATGTGTTCACAGCCTCTTGTTGATATAGTGGAAAGTGTGTACTCTGGAGTGCAGATAAAATTGTGAAGCTGGACTATGTTAAAAAACAAAGAATGTCAAAAAGTCTAACTTCTTGATTCTCTGCTCCTCTCCCCAAGCACTTCCACTTCCAGTGAATCTTTATAGGAAAGGGTGAATGGATCTCTTCCTCCAAGGTCAATAAAACTTTAACAGATTTTTTTAAAATGCTCACTTAGGTAAAGTCAGAAAGATGACAATGGGTAATGGTAATTGTGATGGCAATTATTCTGATCTGACGTTTTTGGATTATAATTAAGCAATATGGCACAAGCCAAGGGTGTGTTACTTCAAGATAACATACTTCTTGGAAAGTGCTGTGAGGCATAAGAGGGGAACTGGAGGCTCCAATGATCTGGGAAATGTGTTATCTCTGTAGCACAGCTCTCAGCGTGTATTAGTGCCCTATACATAGTGTTAGATGCACTAGTTGCGTATGGATTGATTGCACCATGTAAAACATATGTTTAAAACATGTTTGCCCTTGTGGGCTGGCGGTAGCTGCTGATTCGGAAACATCAGCCTTGCCATTATCAGCTGATAGGCAAGTGGGCTGTGACTTCAGAACTATGAGCCTTTATGAAAGATGTGTGCCCAGGGGGCTGGAGACCAATCCCTCATAACACTTCTGTTCATTTCAGTTGAGCTGTTTTAATGACTTCTTCCCTTTGGCATTTCTATATTTATGTAAATGAATGGGGTAAGGTAGTTTAAAACTGAATTTTTAATGTGGGCCTTTTTTTTTTTTTCTTTCTATATCATTTTGTCTGGTTTTCATAGCTAGGCTGCCAGTTACTGGGTTTGTATTTGATTTCTAGTTCAGCCGACATCAAACACCTCAGTACTTCATCCTGGATGATGTTTCGGTAGTTAAAGAGACCATGTTGGACAAAGAATCCTTTAAAGCTGGCTCTTTCTTTCTCTTAGTGAGCAACACAGTGAGACGCACCAGGCGGAAAGAACGACCATCTTTAATCTGTGCTGCTGAAGGAAATCAAAGGGAGTGAATTAAAACGAAGAGTAGCTTCTTATGCTCATTGGAGAGCCTTTTTTTCTGCTCCATTTGATATAACAAATAAGATCATCAAAGTAAGTCAAGCACGGGTTCGGAACCCTCTGCTCCTTGACCTCGGCTTCCTCCCTGCCTCCACAGCCTCCTCCGGAATTTCTTGTGATGTCAGATCACAAAGCCACATGAAGTGCTCACACCCCAGAAGCAGAGAGGAGATTTTATTTTTAGATTTCTTTTCTGTGACTCTAGTAAAATAATACAAAGTTCTTTTGTTGCTTTATCTAAGAGTTTCAATAAATCTGCTGCATTTCAAAGCATGAAAGAAGTGATAACAAAAAAAGTTCTTCCCTGATTGCTTCGAGCCATAGGGTCTTCTTGGGAATATCTGCGGGGGCCAGTGGTGTTCCCTCTGGAAGCTATAGGCAATTTCACCCCACCCAGTAGACCTGTATCTCCAGATGCAACATTTCACACAACAGGATTTTTTTTTTCCTGATAAATTTATATACCTTATAATTTTGGGTTCCTATTTTTTTTTTTTTTATAGTATCTAAGGGAGCCCTGGTGGTGCAGTGGTTAAGAGCTCAGCTGCTAACCAAAAGATTGGCAGTTCGAATCCACCAACTGCTCCTTGGAAACCCTCTGGGCAGTTCTCTCTGTCCTATAAGGGTGGCTATGAGTTGAAATTGACTCCACAGCAAAGGGGTTTATAGTATCTACCTAGTGCTCTCAAGTCAATGGGATTAAAAACAGAACAAAACAAAACAAAAACCCTTCTCCACATGTTCCTTGAAATTAGCATTCTTTTCTGAACATACTTATATACCTATTCAATTAAGTAATTAAAATTAGGAATGATGATAGTATAATATAATCAAAATCATCATCAATATCATTAGTGATTTTAATTAATCAATGGTCCACATGGTAATGAAAGCACTTTTTCCCTAAACTTCCCAAGCTCCTGTTTTTCCACGCTATCTAGAGTTTATCTGTAAAAAAGCTCACCTATATTCTTAGATTTCCAATCAGACTGGCCAGGATTATATATGTTATATATTTAGAAATAAAAAGTGCAAAATGTAAGATAATAAAAGAGTGTGACATGTTGGAAGCTAAGTGTATTTTAATCATACATTCATTCATCCTTTCATTTAATAAATGTTAGTACAGTACATAATAGATCATTTTTACATAAATTTGGTAAATGATTTTCTTATATTTAGACTATTTAAAACTTTTAAAGTGCATGTAAAAGACTCAAGATATCTCTCCTGAGTGTCTACCACTTACCAAGATCTGTGCTAAAAATTACAGAGAATATTGAGACTTGGGATACGTTTTTGCCTTCTATAAACATAGAATCCAACAGGAAGGATAAAGCAGTTAACCCCAAACATATACTACAATGGAGCATATGCCTTGAAATGAGAGTAAAATTTGAGAGCTAAGAGATTCAAGAGAGGTGTTATCCGGGTCAAGGGCACGAAAAAGCTTTGGACAATGCAAGCAAAAGGAAGAGCACTGGCCAAGGCTCAAAATCAGGAAAACCACGAGCACTTTTGCAGGCA
Organism: Elephas maximus indicus; assembly: GCF_024166365.1. NCBI lineage: Eukaryota > Metazoa > Chordata > Mammalia > Proboscidea > Elephantidae > Elephas > Elephas maximus. The sequence continues at coordinate 61,269,614 of NC_064836.1, forward strand.
CAGTCTGCTTTGTCTGAAGCACAAGATATGTATAGATGATGGTGGAAAAATCCAGTTACAAAGGCTAGAGAGGGTCCCGTTATGAAATGACTCAAAAACCAAGCTAATGAGTTTATCCTATGTTGTTAGTAAATGGTGAGTAATAAAAGGTTTCTGAGCAAGAAAATGTTGATTGAAGTATCATTAAAAAAATAAGCCTAGAAGTGTATTGGGGTAGAAAGAAAATGAAGGTAGAGATGACTATTTGGGAAATTCTTGTAATTATAATTCAAAACCATCATGTCAGAGTAATTGCCAAACCAGATTGTCAGGGGAGGGAAAACAACATATGCCACACACCTGACTTTCTCTGAATAACAAACAGCCACATCACGGATGACTCTATTTGGACAATTATACATTCCTATTTCAGTGAGGAAAAGTAACAAGAACAAAAGAGCAGGGGCTAAATGCAGAGAAAAAAAAATGAGTATCTTCTTGCTGCAAGAAGGATGAGAAAGAAAAAAGGACAAAAGATGAAAATCAGTGAAGATGGTGAGTGAGAAAAGGGCCCTGAATTTGGCAAAACATCACCCATCGACACATTATACCACTCCATTCTGGAAGCATCGTTTTTTTTGAGTTTTGCTCCTTTAGTCATCTATATCTTTTAGTGCCTGCCCCTCTCTGCCTCCTTTAAAAAAACCAAACCAAACCAAACCATTGCTGTTGAGTGGAGTCAATTCGAACTCATAGTGACTCTACAGGACAGAGTAGAACTGTCCCATAGGATGGCTGGTGGATTCGAACTGCCAACATTTTGGTTAGTAACCGAGCTCTTAACCACAGCACCACCAAGGCTCCGCCTCCTTCAATAGCTGTCTTTAATGGGTTGTTGTTAGTTACCATCAGTTGGTTCCAACTTATGGTGACCCCTAGCACAACAGAATGAAACATTACCTTGTCCTGTGTCATCTTCATTATTGTTGGGATGCTTGAGTCCACTGAGGCCACTGTGTATTTGTTTATTGTTTTGGCCACTGTGCCCTCTAACCTACATGAGATAATATTCTGTTGTGATTCATAGGGTTTTCATTGGCTAATTTTTGGAAGTAAATCAACAGGTTTTTCTTCCTAGTCTGCCTTAGTCTGAAAGCTCTACTGAAACCTGTCCACCATGGGTGATCCTATTAGCATTTGAAATACTGGTGGCATAGCTTCCAGCATCATAGCAACACACCAACCACGAGAGTAAGACAAACTGACAGACAGGTGAGGGCTTTAATGGATACTCTCCCTCAATATTTTATTTTATGGCTTCTTTTGCACTCAGAAAACCATCTTTAGTGAAGTAACAATACTGTGTAGTCAAGCTAAATGAAAGTTATGCCACTTTATCCTACAACCTTAAGTAGTTGGCACTGAATTCCATTTTCAAGACCCACTAATCCTCAAAGTAATGAATTAACTTCTTTTTATTTATTAAACAAGAGAGTTAAGGGGACAAATATTTTCAATGTTCTTGAAGTAGCAGGTTTTTTTTTTTTTTTTTTTTTCTGATCATATAATCATGTAGAGTAATATTAACTTCCGCCTTCATGCTATTTCTCTTGAGTGACTCCTGTGAGTCTTTACATTGTCATCTGGGTCACAAAGGAAGAAAAATTCTCTTTTGTCTTAATGCAACTCTACAAAAATAGCCCCAGAGATGTCAATTAAAATAATGACAACGCTAGTGGATCATCAGCACTTTCATACATCTCTGCCTTTTCCTTTTCAAAGAGAAGCCTTAAAATTCTTCTTTTAATCATTATATTCCACTGTACTCAGCCTGGGTCGAGCTGTTTTCTTGACAAAATTTTACAGTTGAGACAAAACGGATTCTCAAAGTGGCATTTCAAGAAGCTGAACTCATCCTATTTAATAGAACAGGTCATTGGGGCTGTAGCTCACATGTTTAGGAATAAAGGCTGCTGGTTCTTTATTTTAATTTGTACTTGAGATGCTTTGTGAAACACAAGGTCATTTAAAATTAGGGATAAGGCATTTTTTTCATCATTTCCATTTCATCATATGTAATTTTCAATCACAATGTAGCGGGCTTAAAGCTGCAAATCCTCCAAATTATGGGGTTTGTTTCCAGCCTGGTGAGAGGGAAATTAGATATAGAACTTCTGTCTCAGTTAATGTTAATGGCCGTTACATGCCTAATTCCCTTAGAAGCCTAGAATAAATGCATGCTTATGAGTCAGCATGACTGAGTTTTCTGGCCTTTATTCTTTAAAAGTGTCATTAGTCTGAATAATAGCCAATCCTTCTGGTTACTGCAAACCAAACTCCAGCTACTGCAGGTGGAAACTCAGATTTCAGCTTTCACGCATAGCCTGAACTCTCCTCTAATTGAAACTTTCCCATACTCTATGGCCTTTGGTCCCTTTGGGATAAAATTCAAACTCCTAAACTGCTTATTTTTGTATTTTTACCTTAAATTTCCTTATTTGGGAGTAATACTCATCAGGCATTGAGAAATTTTTAGGATTCATTAAAAATCAGTACTAATCTTCATTTGAATCCCCAAAATGTACTAATGTATTTTCCCTATGCATTTTCTCTGTGTTTACACTATTGAAACCAAAAAACCAAACCCATTGCTGGCAAACCGATTCCGACCCGTAATGATCCTATAGGACACGGTAGAACTGCCCTATAGGGTTTCCAAGGCTGTAAATCTTTACAAAGCAGACTGCCATATCTTTCTCCCACGGAGCAGCTGGTGAATCCCAAAGCCACATTTTGGTTAACAGCAGAGAACTTAACCACTGTGCCACCAGTGTTTCCATTTATACTGTCCCAAAAGTATTATTCCTTCCAGAAAAACATTGCTTAAAATAATTCTGTGCTCTGTGCTTTCCTTCCGGAAATATTTATAATGATACTCATTTCAGGGAAAATAAATTATATGGCATTAGGACTTTATTTCATAGAGACATCTTTTTGTAGAAGATGATGTTTTTAGTGAGATTTTCAAAATCAAGGATCATTTCAAAGATATCAAACCTGTGGTTTTCTTTTTTTTTTTTTCTTTTAGCCAATAATTTCTTTTTTTTTGAATCATGCCAATGGAAAGAATTGCAAAATATTTTTTTAAAAGAAAGGACGATGTTATGGAAATATTGTTGAGTATTATTTCTATAACCGTGAGTTAGCTGCTCTCTATAAGCTTGTTATTCAAAGTGTGGCCTCACCCAATGACTTGTCAGAAATGCAGAATCTCTGCCCTTTTCCCATTCTTTTAAATCGTCGTTTTGCCAAGCTCCACATGAAGGTTAGGAAGCACTGCTCTACATCCACTGGAAGCTTTGTACCCACTGGAAGCACTCAGAATGAAGCCACTTTTGATGCTAGGATATTTCTATAATATTAAATCTTATAAGATTTCACATAAGCTACAGAAATCTACTGTTCCAGATAAATGAACAGGTTTTCTCATGACAACATAGGAAGAAACCCTATAAAGCAATTAAGGTCTTGAAGAGTAGTATGTTCTGGAAACATCAGCTAGCACAGTTATCCAGCCATGTAATAATTTAGTTATTATATAGTGGTTCTCAAATTAAAGATGTACAAGAATGATTGTGGCATTAATAAAATAGCCTTTGACTCCTATTACCAGTTTTTTTTTAAACCTTAGTTCAGATTAAAATCCAGGGATCTGCATTTTTTTAATTACCCCAGATGATTCAAGTTTTCCCAGGGCAACAACTTGAGGAAAATGATCTAATGACTAGTTTATATGTCAACTTTGTTCCTTTTCTTCTTGAGTTGTGTGGCGTAATTCAAAGGAACCACAATTTTGCAGTTTGTAGTTCAGGCAAAATACGTGGGAACATAGTTAGAAATAGTACCATTGGGTCTTGGAGGTTTTCATTTGCCTCTTGGTAAAAATATCAAAGACCACATTTATGTAATGGAGTTCCTGGGTAGCTCAAATAAATGATTAATGTGCTCATCTGCTAATCAACAGGTTGGCAGGCCGAGTTCATCCATAGGCAACTCAGGAAAGAGGCCTGGTGGCCTGCTTTCGAAAATCCAGCCGCTGAAACACAGTTCTACTCTGACACACGTGGTGTGTCCTTGATTTGGAGTTGGCTCGATGGCAACTGGTTTGGTTTGGTTTTTTAATTGTACGCAACTATTTTGAAAAGTCAGAGCTTAAACTATTCTCATCAACATTTTTGTTGAATGTAGACATTAACCTTGCCAATTTATTTAGGGTTACATATGTTGAAAATTGAAGGAAATTCTGCGTTTTATAAGTGTGACATCAAAGTAAGGATTAAAAATAATGTCATTGTTAAATATCTGAACTTTTGAATAAATAAAAGCTCAGCAACTAAAATGCTAAGTTGTCACTCTGTCTGTGTTTAATCATCTAAATATTGAATGTTTTAAGACTCAGTCATTCGCAAATATTTCTTGGAGCCATTGAAAGGAGTAAGTTGTTCAGGGTAAGTCTACGGACTGACAAGACCATGCCTAGGAGCAAACTTTGCAAAGAGAGAGTGTCCAAAATCAGGAGATGAAGAAGGTATGAATGCACTTGGAAAGAAGTGACCAGAGAAACAGGAAAAAAAAAATTAAGTTAGATGTCAGCCACAAAGATAAAAATAGTCATTCTTGTCATATATTTAAAAAAAAAAAAAAATTAGGGAATATAAAATCATCCTCATAATTAACTCTTGAACTAAACAGAAAATAACACTTTGAAAATAATGAATATTAGTATAAAATGTCAGGAAATATGTTGTTGTTGTTGTTACGTGCCCTCGAGTCAGTTCTGATTCATAGTGACCCTACGTACAATGGAACGAAACATTGCCCAGTGCTGTGGCATTCCCACAATTGTTTTTATGCTTGAGCCTATTGTTGTAGCCACTGTGTCAATACATCCCTTCGAGGGTTTTTCTCTTCTTCATTAACCCTCTACTTTACCAAGCATGACAATGCCCTTCCCTGGGAACTGATCCCTCCTGATAGCATGTCTAAAGTATGTGAGACATAGTCTTGCCATTTTGCTTCTAAGGAGCGTTCTAGTTGTACTTCTTTCAAGACAGATTTGTTCATTGTTTTGACAGTCCATGGTATATTCAGTTTTCTTTGCATCAACTCTTCTTCTGTCTTCTTATTCATTGCCCAGCTTTCGCATGCATATGAGGTGATTGAAAACACCAAGGCTTGGGTCAGGTGTACCGTAGTCCTTAAAAGTGACATTTTTGCTTTTTAATACTTTAAATATATTTCCATTGAAACTTACCATATAACCTGTGTGATGCCTCTGAAGGGGCTCTCTTAGAGAAAACAGAGCCTTAAAGTGCAAAAGAAAAGATTGAAAATACTTGAGTGTTAAACACAAGAAACTAGAATTAAGTACAACAAATTAAATTTAAAAAAAGATAGTTCAGAAAAAATAGATATGAAATAATAATAAACAATAACATAAATAGGTAAATATTTATCAAACAAAATTTTGACTTGATACCCTGTAGTAAATGAGGGAAAATTTTTGCAAAGCTAACTAACTACTAAAAAAACAAGGAAGGCACCCTAGGACAGTAACTTGTCATGGTTCTCAAAGAAAATGACTGTGATCAGAAATAATAGCCAAGTGTTGCTCAGAGAAAAGTAAATTAAGGCCTAAGAAGCCTCCACTTGACTGTGGGACAAGAAAAACAGGTGAATTTGGAGACGACCATTTTTTAGTTTTTAAAATTTTATTTATTTTGCTGTTGTTGACAATATACATAGCAAAACATACAATGATTCAACAGTTCCTACAAGTACAATTCAGTGACATTGATTACATTCTCTGAATTTTCAGTATTGCAGGGAAGAATAAGGTTGCCACGATTTAGGAATAAATATATCAAGAATTGCAGGTAGTACTTTTTTTGCAATCTAGGGTAAGGGAGAGAGAGAGAGTATTATGCTAGTGAGAAATGTGAGATAGAAGGAGACTTTTTCATGTTTTAGTAAAAAGGATCAAAGATACAGGAGAAAAGATAGTTACATGTCTCAATATCATAGAACAGGTAGGAGGGGAAGGAATCCAGAGCCCAGGTGGAAGACAGCCATAGGGATTTAAGTGCAATAGAAACAAGAGAGAAAGGTAGACGCAGATGCAGGTAAGGTTGTAATTTTGTCTGTTCTTGTCTGTTGTGTTTTACTCTGTATTTGAAGAAGAAAGCAAAGTCACATGCTGAAATAAAGAAGTTGATGGAGTTGGTGGTTTGAGCAAAGAGGGGAATTTGGAATATTCACACTGGAAAGAGAGGAAGCGAGCTGATCAGAGAAAGATCACAGAATAGCCAGACAGTGTTGAGTCTGGAGACTATAAATCTATAGTGACCCTAATCTCACAGGTGTAAAGATTTTCTCCATTTCTGCTCAGCAAGCTGGATAAAGTTGATTTTACCCAGGGCTAGGATTTTCCAGACAGGTTTGACAGAAAGACAATGAGTCAAAGAAATTGTGAGCATAGACAAAAGAATGGCTGACATTATGGACTGTGGGATTCAAGTTGAATGAAGAAAGAAGTGGGTCTTAGAAAGGTTAATAGTTAGAGGGTAGTGATAAAAGGCAGTTGAATTGAGATAATTAAAAATGTTAGAAGCTAGAGTGCCAAATCTATCACCCACATGGACATTAAATAATCCATGATGATTGCAGGATTTGGGGTGAGGAAATCTGGGAGCAAAGTGCCACAGAAGCTGTTATCTGAAGGGATCTCACTAGAAGTCATCAGATTTCAGCTACTAAGAGACACTGGGCTTGTATTTGACGGCAGAGGAATTTGGATTTGTCCATTTTAGTACAAATCAAGAAGTGTGTTGATACCACCCAGCGGTGAGGCACTAGAGAGTGACAGTTTGTTTGGGAGGGTGAAATTATGTTCTCTGGGGAGAGCCAGATTTTATTTCAGGCCAGTGTGCAGAGAGAATGCTCTGAGAGGATGGTGAGCTGGGAGCTTGTGCACCACTCTGGGCATGCATGTGTCTGTGAATGAGCCCGTAGTATTGATTTCAGGGTTATCAAAATGCCTTAGGGAGTAGGCAAATTCATAAATATGGAATCCATAAATAGTTAGGATTGACGTTACGTGTTAGAGATTCCTTAGGTGTCATGCTATCCAAATCAAAGCCAAACCAAACCCATTGTCCTTGAGTAGATTCCGACTCATAAAAATCCTGTATCCGGGAGGCAGTAAAAAATATAGCTGTGGAAGATGATCATGGGGCAAGACATTTAGTTTTAGTAGAAATGATCTTACTTCATATCATTTTTCCTGTTGATTCACAAATTTTGACTACATGGTTCTTTCAACTTCTCAATCAAGTCAAATTCTTTCCACACCCAGGGACATTGCTCACATCATCCCATTTGTTGGGAATGTTTTTGCTCCTCATTATTCTGGGGCTCCTACTCATTACCGTAATCTCAGTTTAAATGCCTTTTCCCCTATTACTTATTCTGTTAATACTATGTACCTTTGCCTTATAGAAAATTCAATAAAATCGTATTTTTTGCATTAACCAATCATTCAATGTCCTTCTTACCTCTAAACCTCATGAGGACAGGGGACACGAGGGTTTAATCCCGGCACAAAGTAGGTGCTCAAAAAGTAATTTTGAATGGCTTAAATGAATCGACACAAAAATGCTAAGTGTTTTTAAATGTATAATTATGAAAACTCAACTTCATGTAACAATTGTTCATTGTTTATTATTTTACAAATATTTCAATTGGGCGAAAAGATGTTGTTGTTAGGCGCTGTCAAGTTCATTTCTACTGACAGCTAGCCCACGTGACACAGTAGAACTGCTGCATAGGGTTTTCTTTGCAGTAATCTTTATGGGAGCAGATCACCAAGTCTTTTCTCTCCTGGAGTCACTGGGTGAGTTCAAGCTGCCAAATTTTGGTTAACAGCCAAGTGCTTAACCTTTGAGCCACCAGGGCCACCAGGACACTATATATTAATAAATGAAAAGTTATTTCAAATAATGTTCTCTATGTCAGTAAGCTAGTTTGCTATTTGATATCACCAAGAACACCAGAATTAATATCCTTACTATGTAGAATCAAATAGCTTCTCTAAAATTAAGATTTGAGCCTGCTTGTTATATGGTCGGAGCACTAGTAGCACAGTAGTTAAGAGATTGGCGCTAACCCAAAGGTTGGCAGTTTGAATCCACCAGCAGCTCCTTGGAAACTCTATGGGGGTAGTTCTATTCAGTCCTAAAGCTTTGCTATGAGCCGGAATGGACTCCACGGTAACGGGTTTGGTTTTTTGTGTTCGGTATTATATAAATGAAGGAATGCATGTCAATGTCATGGCTTTCCCCTGGGGAGAAACCTTTGTTCCTTCCAAGGAGAAGGGATGGGGCACCTATGAGCTACAAACTATACCTAGTTCTCAACAGAATAGGTTAGCGTTATTGTTCTAAATGAAATTAAATATGAATCTTAAAGAGCTTCTCCTTGATGGACTGGTCAAGGGAAACAGGTTCCATAGAGATCTAAATATGAGAAAAAAGTTATATAACTAAAATCCCTAAAATAGTATGTTTAAGTCAGAATTATATAAAAAGAACTCATTAACTGATGGAGTCCCTGACTATTTTTCTTGCAGCTGAAAGGCATTAGAAAAAGAAGTCAGTGGGGAAATGGACTGTTTGGCTTACAAAAGAGGTAAACACTGCAGGAGGTTTGTATATTACAGAATTAGTTTCAGCACAGTTAGTGCTGAAATTTTTCCAAATCAGCAATACAAAAAAAAGAGCATAAAACCTGCAGTTTCAGGACAAAAACAAGGAAGAACATGGAATCAAGACATTTAAAGATGGATAGAACCTCAGGCTATTGAATCCATTGATTCTCAACTTTGGTCAATGGGCTACAGAAAAAACTGAGAAGAATCTTCAGATATCAAGCATTTGTCCAGAGACAAAGAGGCAGGAAAAACTCAGAGTTTGCTGTCATTATTGTTTTTTAATGTTTTTTCCGGGGGAAGTCTTAGAGACTAAACAGCTTTAGAACCACACATATCCCAAACTCAGTAGAAGAGAATGCATGCAAACTAAGAATACTCTATCACTGAACATTTCAAAATGATTTTAATATATAGACTGTCATAGATTGAATTGTGTCCCCCCAAAATATGTGTCAACTTGGTTAAGCCATGATTCCCAGTATTGTGTGGTTGTCCTCCATTTCCTGATTGTAATTTTATATTAAAGAGGATTAGGGTGGGATTGTAACACCCTTACTAAGGTCACATCCCTTATCCAATGTAAAGGGAGTCTCCCTGGAGTGTGGCCTGCACTGCCTTTTATCTTATAAGAGATAAAAGGAAAGGGAAACAAGCGGGGGGGGGGGGGGGACCTAATACCACCAAAAAAGGAGCACCAGGAGCAGAACGCATCCTTTAGACTTGGGGTTCCTGCTCAGAGAAGCTCCTAGTCCAGGGGAAGAGTGAAGAGAAGGACCTTCCTCCAGAGTCGACAGACAGAGAAAGTCTTCCCCTGGAGCTGATGCCCTAAATTTGGGCTTGTAGCCTAGTAGACTGTGAGAAAATAAATTTCTCTTTGATAAAGCCATCCACTTGTGGTACTTCTGTTATAACAGCACTAGATGACTAAGACATATACTTAAATGTGTTCTAAAATAATATTGTGTTCTGGTTACAGAGTCATATACAGTTGTAAAAAAGTTAAGAGTCAAGAGATTGAAGAAGGTAGAAAAAAAACCATAAAAAATAAAATGTTTTCTTTTGCTTGATCACCGATTGCTTTAGTATTTTATAACTGCATGTCAATATAATTAGTTTCCTTTGTGATCTTGTATGCTTTGATTCAAAACATTATTCTGAAATAGGTCCAAGAATTTCATCAGACTGCCAAGGGGTCCAAGGTACAAAAAGGTGAGTAGCTCCTGGTTTAGGAAAACCTTGGAAGGACTCAGTCCCCTAGGCTTATCCGTATTGGCTCTACAGAGCTAGATTCTGTCTAGTAGTTTTCCTTCTTTCAACACCTTGCCTGAGCCTTCCTGACACCTTGGCAACCTCTGAATTCTTCCAAAGCAGCAGGCATCATCTGTGGTCCATAGAAACGCACAAGTTCTATTTTTCTAAGTTTAAATCAATCTTTTATTTCTTGACATCGCCTTGACTTCCTCTCCATATGAAAAATTTATGACTACATTATTTAATCCTTCTTTTTTGTTTTAATATTGTCATCTTTTACACATTGACATCTCTGTTTCCCTATTTTCAGTGTTTTAGCTTTGATTTATTTTTGTGACTTCCCTATCTGGGTTGATATCTAGTTGTTCTGTCCTGTGTTCGAGTCTTGGGTTGTTGTTTGATGTTATTGATTTTCTAACTGGAGAACTCTCTTCAGTATTTCTTGTAATTTTACAAATTCCCTAAACTTCTGTGTATCTGGAAAGGCTGTAATTTTGCCATCATATTTGAGAGACAGTTTTGCTGGAGTATGTAATTCTTGGCTGGCAATTTTTTTTTCCTTCAAGGCTTTATATGTGTCATCCAATTGCCTTCTTGCCTGCATGGTTCCTGCTGAGTAGTCTGAGCTTTGTCTTACTGACTTTCCTTTGTAGATGACTTTTCGTTTATCCCTAGCCACTCTTAAAATTCTCTCTTTATCTTTGGTTTTGGCAAGTTTGATTATAATATGTCTCGGTGACTTTCTTTTGGGATCTACTTTGTGTGGGGTTCGACGAGCTTCTTAGATAGATATCTTCTCATCTCACAATATCAGGGAAGTTTCTGCCAAAAAATCTTCAACAATCCTCTCTGTATTTTCTGCTATCTCCCCTCACCCCCCCCATTCTGGTACTCCAATCACTCCTCGGTTATTCCTCTTGATAGAGTCCCACATAGTTCTTAGGGTTTCTTCATTTTTTTTTTTAATTATTTTATCTAATTTTTCCCCAAATAAGTTGGTGTCAAGTGCTTTATCTTTAATCTCACTAATTCTGACTTCCACTGCCTCAATTCTGCTCCTACGATTTTCTATTGAGTTGTCTAATTCTGAAATTTTATTGTTAATCTTTTGGATTTCTGTTTGCTGTCTCTCTATGGATACTTGCAGCCTATTAAATTTGTCATTAAAGTCTCTGATAACCTTCTTAAGTTCCTGTATTGTTTTGTCTGTGTGTTCCTTGGCTTGCTCTGTGTTTTGCCTGATCTTTTTCCTAATCTCTTGAAGAATACTCTATATTAATCTTTTGAATTCTACCTCCAGTAACACCAAGAAATTATCTTCCTCCAGAAGGTTTCTTGAATCTTTATTTTGGTTATTTGCTGAAGCCATCATGGTCTGCCCCTTTATGTGATTTGATATTGACTGTTGTCTCAGAACCATCAATAAGTTATTATATTTATTTTATGTTTGCTTATTGTGTCCAGCTTCTTGCTTTTTTTTTTTTTTTATCTTGATATGGCCAAATAGACTGGTTGTATATGTTAGTTTGATTAATGGGATCTTTGAAGCTCTCATGTCCTGTCACCAGGTGGTTAGAGCTGTTATTAGGTATGCGAGCCAAGGAATCCATTTACTTTTCTTGTGTGGATTCAGCTGAGGTGTCCAGGTCATTGCTCACTGAACGTGTGGTGCAGGCTCTCAACTACAGCCCTAGATAGGCTGGGGTGATTGGAATAGGCACAGGTATCTGGCTGCAGTAGGGTGTCATGCACTGAACAAGGCAGGAGGCTGAGGGCTGCCCCTGAGTGTCTGGGTAGAAGGCATGTCCCTGTTCCCTAGAACACATAGGTGGGTGAGTTTTGCAGCCAGACTATGGGCACCTAATGCTGTTGGCTGTGAGGACTGGGAGGAACCACTTATTCTTGCACCCCTGTCATGGGTGGCTAGTTGGTGTGGGAGGAGCCACCAGTCCTCAGGCCTGTGATGTGGGTAGTTGAGGACCCTGTTTAATGGACAAGGTGGTGTCAAATGTCATGAATCTGCCACTCCCCCTTATAGCTGATAAAGATGAAAATAAGCTTCAGGTATGTACCCTGTTGTACTGTGCTACTGAAGGTCTACACTGTTAAAATGGGCCCACACAGGTCTATGCAGGGGTGAAAGGCATTCAAAGTGTGTGGCCCCCTCATGCCTGTGCCTAGGCATAGGGGCTGTGCCTGCCCTGAGTTCTTGGGTTAGGGGTGCTGGCAGATTATTTTTTCCTGTTTGTTAATTTGTTCCCTCTCCAAAGCAGAGAATGGCTCAGTGCCCTTGATGGGTCCTCTTTCCAGCCCAGAGGCTGCAGCAATCACTGAAGCCAGACTGGGACTGGAGCAGAAAGGGGAGGGGGCAGATAAATGGGAGAGAAGTACTTCCCAAAGGGTGTTTTTTCTTTGATCTGTGTGGTAGGTTAGAGGCATGTACTTATCTTTCACTGATTGAGCACTCTTTCTTGCTGGTTCTGGAGGGTTGAGCAGACTCTCTACTGCTTGGTCTTTCCTGATGTGGAAAACCCATCCTGAGTGCCACAGCTTGCCTCACTTCATGCCAGCTGATCCAGCCTGTAAGGTGCCGGTGCCGGCGGGGGTCAGGTCTGGCAACTCCTTACTGCTTCTGGACCGTCTCTTCCTCCCTCTGCTGCTCAGTCCGATTCCTGAATATCGTCTTTGATGTTCAGGGTTCCTAGACTGTCATATATGATCGATTCATTTGATTTTTCAAGTCTTTGTTGTAAAAGGGACCACAGGAAGCATCTGACTACTCCGTCTTCTTGGCCCCACCTCATAATAAAATAATTTAATTGCACACAAAAATAACTACTCTGCAGCAAATCCAGGATTGGCCATGGCAGTCTCTGTGGCAGTTCAGAATAGAGAGTAAAGCAGAAAGACCACATCTAATTTTGGAATGACACAGAAAGCATGGGGAAAATAATTATATGACGCTGCATGGCAGTAAAAGTCCTTAAATTCTTCCCTAATTCCTGCCACAATTACAGGCAACAACAGGTCTAACTATAAACAAAACCCATAAGATCTCAATAGAAGGATCTGATGACTAATAGGTTAAGAGACCCTGGTATTAGAACAACTAAAAAAAAAAAAGTAACTCAGTCAGAGCTCTGTTCTTAGTGGCTAGCCATAGCATTCAATCCCATGATTAACCAGTTAAAGACCACTTCTCAAGTAAAATGGGAACCGAGAAACTGAGGATGTTCCCAGGCCCTGTGTCACTTTTATTAGGCCTCTCTCTGTTCTACCCTTACATGTGACTGGGAAACCCACCAGCTGTGCATTGCCACCTATTGACCACATCAATGGTAAAATGAAACAGTAATACTTCTCAAATTTTAATTAATTGGAATAAGAATCTCATGAAAACAATAAAATGTATAGTCATTGAAGTGGCTTGCAATTGTTTTGAAAAGATTCTTGGAAAAAAATAACAGATGCAAAAATGAAATAAAACTTGGAACAAAAACTCAGATCATTTTAACAAAATCTGGAAAGTGAGGTGGGTTTTATCTTGGAAGAAATAAAACACACTCAGGGTTTAATATTGTCAGGTAAGGAGAATGGATGTCAGAAAAGACTCTGACTCTTACTTTTGATCATAGAGTAGCTAAAGTGAATGGAAGAATGATGAAGTAAAAGAGCTTAATAGAAGATTTTGAGGGATGGCTTGAGAACAAAAAGTAAAGTGTTATAATGAAATATGCAAAGATATGAAGTCAGAAAACCAAAAGAATAGTGTACACTCGGCATTCCTTAAGACAAAAGAACTGAAGAAAAAAATTCAAGCCTCAAGTTGCAATATTGAAGGGTTCTATGGGAAAAATATTGAACAACAGAGGAAGTATCAAAAGAAGATGGAAGGAATACAAAGAGTTACTGTACCAAAAATAATTGGTCAACGTGCAAGCATTTCAGAAGACAGCATACGATCGAGAACCTATGGTGCTAAAGAAAGAAGTTCAAGCTGCATTGAAGGCATTGGTGAAAAACAAGTCTTCAGGAATCGATGGAATACCAATTGAGGTGTTTCAACAAATAGGGTGCAGTGCTGGAAGTGCTCACTCACCTATGCCAGAAATTTGGAAGACAGCAAACCAACTTGAAGACATACATAATAGTGCCCATTCCAAAGAAATGTAATCCAACAGAATGAGGAAATTATTGAACAATATCATACACAAGTAAAATTTTGCTGAAGATAATTCAAAAATGGTTGCAGCAGGACATGGAGAAGGGTGTACCAGGCATTCAAGTCAAATTCAGAAGAGGAAATGGAATGAGGGATATCATTGCTGATGTCAGGTGCATCCTGGCTTAAAGCAGAGCATATCAGAAAGATGTTTACCTGCATTTTACTGATTCTGCAAAGACATTTTACCGTGTGAATCATGACAAATTATGGACAACAATGTGAAGAATGAGAATTCCACAACACTTAATTGTGCTTATTCAGAACCTGTACATAGACCAAGAGGCAGTCATTTGAACAGAACAAGGAGATACTACATGGATTAAAATCAGGAAAAGTTTGTGTCATGGTTGTATCTTTCACTACACTTATTCAGCCTGTATGCTTAGCAAATAATTCAAGGAGCTGGACTATGTGAAGAAGATCACAGCATCAGGATTGGAGAATGACTCATTAACAACCTGCAATATGCAGATTACACAACTTTGCCTGCTGAAAGTAAAGAGCACTTGAAGCACTTACAGATAAACATCAAAGACTACAGCCTTCAGTATGGATTATATCTTATCATAAATAAAGCAAAATTCTTCACGTCTGGACCAATAAACAACTTCATAATAAACGGAGAAGAGAGAGAAGTTGCCAAAGATTTCATTTTACTTGGATCCACAATCAACGCTGGTGGAAGCAGCAGTCAATAAATGAAATGGCATATTTCATTGGGTAAACCTGCTGGAAAAGAACTCTTTAAAGTTTTAAAAACAAAGATGTCACTTTGAGGACTAAGTTGCACTTGACCCAAACCATGGTATTTTCAATCATCTCATATGCATGTGAAAATTGGACAATGAATAAGGAAGACCAAAGAAAAATTGACATCTCTGAACTATGGTGTTGGCGAACCATATGGAATATACTATGGACTGCCAGAAGAATGAACAAGTCTGTCCTGGAAGAAGTAGAGTCAGACTGCTCCTGAGAAGGGAGAATGGTGAGACTGTGTCTTATATACTTTGGACATGTTATGAAGAGGAACCAATCCCTGGAGAAGAACATCTTGCTTGGTAAAGTAGAAAGTTAACCAAAAAGAGGAATACCCTCAACAAGATGGATTCAACAATGGGCTCAAACATAGCAACAATTATGAGGATGGTGCAGGACCATGCAGTGTTTCATTCTGCTGTACATAGGGTTGCTATGAGTCAGAACAGAATGAAAGCCACGTAACAACAAGGAGGAGGTCACAGATTTAAAAAAACAAAATAAACTCTGGATCTAGAAACACTCATATAAATATCTCTTTAAAAAGATTAATTTCTAGTAATATAGAAATGGTATACAGTTCTTTTTAATACCTGATAAAAGAAAAAAATAATTTACTCAGCAGGAGACAGGGAAGGGGGGGACAAGAAATATAATCAATTAGAAACAAAATAACATACCAGAAACAAGACCATACTCATAAAAGCTTGAGTGTTTTAGATATAATGATTAGTTATGGATGTGAGCAATGGTGGTTTGGTGGTAGATTTGTTGTCTTCCAGAAGTGTCTTAGTTATCTAATGCTGTTATAACAGATACATCACAAGTGGATGGCTTTAACACACAGAAACTTATTTTCTCACACTTTAGGAGACTAGAAGTCCGAATTCAGGGTGCTGGCTCTAGGGGAAGGCTTTCTATCTCTGTGGACTGTGAAGGAATGTCTTTATGTCTTCTGAGCTGCTCCTGGGCAATCTTCTAGTGGCTTGGCACTCTCTCCCCCCATGTCTGCTGTGCTGGATTGTTTAATCTCTTTTATATCTTAAAAGAATTTGACCCAAGATACACCGTATACTAGTCCCGCCTCATTAACATAACAAAGACAACTCATTCCCAAATGGGATTATAACCAAGGGCATAGAGGTTAGGATTTACAGCACATATTTTGGGAGGACATAATTCAATTCACAGAAATGAGGGGTACAAGTGTTCTATTCTGAGCCAAAGTGCCTCAGGCACAGCCACCACCTCTATGTCAATGGAAACTTGAGTATTGCAGTGATGCTGAACAGGTTTCGGTGGATCTTCCGGACTAAGATGGACTAGGAAGAAATGCCTGGAGATCTACTTTTGAAAATGAACTAATGACAACTGTTTGCATCACAAAGGTTTGATCTGAAACCAAACATGGAGATGGCGAAGGACGGGACAGTCTTTTGTTCCGTTATGCATGGTTTTGCCAAGAGAAGGGGCTGACTTGAGGGCAGCTAACAACAATAAAAACAACATTAAGATGTAAACTTTTAGACTGGGTGCAAAGAAATCCTGGATTAATTTATTAAAAAAAAAAAAAAGCACTTAAAATGACCATGATGGAAGAGAGGTAGACAACAAAATATAGAGCAAAGTAAAAGAAAACAGAAGTTGCAGATATTAATATGTCGAAGTAGGATTTACATGAAAATTATTAAAGATATTTTACACTGACAAAACTAGAGTCAATCAAGAAGATAGAAGCAACTTGAAATGTCCGACTGAACACAATTATATATTTGTTCAAGTGCTGATGAAACATTTATGAAATAATTCCTCTATTAGACCACCACAGCAAAAATATTAAAAAAAAAAAAAAACAGAAATTAGAATAGCCACATTCTTTCTTCATAGTGATAAAAATCTAGACTTTATCACATCAAAATATAAAACCACTTGGAAACTTAAATAAAATCACTCTTCTAAATAGCTCTCACATGAAAAATAAATAACAAGGAAAATTATAGATTATGTAAAATTATCATTAATCAGAATGCTAACAATTAAAATTCATTGGATACATGTAAACCAGGATCCAGACAAAATACAAATAAAAGATCACTTAAATTATTTTACTAATGTATAATGGTTATAATCAATACATTTATATAAAAATAAAATATGAAAATATAATATGATATAATAAATATAATAAAATACGAAAAAAGAAAATGGAAGAAATTAATAAAACAGAAACTGAGAATATTAAAAATAAAGAAAAGGGGAATAAATCAAGCACGTTAGTCTTGATTTTTTCAAAACTGTTATAAAATATATAGACTTTAATAATTTTGGGCAAGAATAAAAAGAGAAAACTCCAAATACACAATATTGTGATTGAGAAACGAATATAACCATAGACATAAAGGACTTTCAAAACTGTTAGTAAGGTGGAGCAGACATTTGCTTCCTTTTCCCAGTCGTGCATCTATTCCTTCAGTTTTCTTCTGAAGAAATACCTATTGCCCACACTTCATCTTTTTGGTTCGGGTGAGACTAATTCTCTCACCAGCTCCAGGTTTTCATATCTGACCTAAGACAATAAGCCATTTCAACCTATCTGCACCTCTGTCCCTAACCCCAATAATTGCTACAGGAATTAGGAATTTGAACTGATTTAGGTCAGTGGGAGTCAGGCTGGGACTTTATGGAGACCATTGGGAAATAATGCTCTTTTCCTCTGAACTTGAATTCAAAATCATTTGCCATTTAGTTGATTCAGATTCATAGCAACCCTGAGTGTATCAAAGTAGAACTGTGCTGCATAGGGTTTTCAGGGTCTGATATTTCTGAAGTATATCACCACATCTTCCTCCCAATATGCCTCTGGGTTGATTTCAACTACAAATCTTTAGTTAACAGCTGAGCACATTAACCAGTGCACCACCAGGGACTCTGAACTTGAACCAAGTAGACATGTATCTAGCCACAAAAAGAGAGTCTACCTTACTCAAAGTTAAGTCAACATAGATGATAATACAGTGAGTCCTTGGAACTTACCTTTTCTGCATCTAACACTACCCGTGGGCTTTATAATTACGTGAGCCAATACACATTTTTTTCTTTCCTAAGTCAGTTGGACCTGGCTTTTCAGTTACTTTCAACATAAAAGCTCTGATAAACCTTTAACTTAAATCCAAGTTCATGCCAATAAGTTTTTAGCTATATAGACAGAAAGAGTGTGATCTTGAATATATCCCACCTGAATACAAAGACCACCTCCAAAGTAGATTTGACACATTGGATATTAATGACTGAAGACCAGACGAGTTATGGAATGACATCGAAGACATCATACACGAAGAAAGCAAGAGGTCATTAAAAAGACAGGAGAGAAAGAAAAGACCTAAATGGATGTTAGAAGAGACATTGAAACTTGCTACTGAATGTCTAGTAGCTAAAGCAAAAGGAAAAAAATGATGAAGTAAAAGAGCTGAACAGATTTCAAACGACAACTTGAGAAGACAAAGTAAAGTATTATGATGCAATGTGCAAAGACCTGGAGATAGAAAATCAAAAGGGAAGAACGCGCTCAGCATTTCTCAAGCTGAAAGAGCTGAAGAAAAAATTCAAGCCTCGAGTTGTAATACTGAAGGATTCTACAGCGAAAATATTAAAAGAAGATGGAAGGAATACACAGAGTCACTATACCAAAAAGAATTGGTTGATGTTCAACCATTTCAGTACCGATGGTACTGAAGGAAGAAGTTAAAGCTGCACTGAAGGTGTTGGCAGAAAACAAGGCTCTGGGAATTGAAGGAATACCAACTGAGATGTTTCAACAAACTGAGGCAGCACTGGAAGTGCTCACTCATCTGTGCCAAGGAATTTGGAAGACAGCTGCCTGGCCAACCGACTGGAAGAGATCCATATTTAAGCCTATTCTCAAATAAGGTGATCCAACTGAATAAGGAAATTACTGAACAATATCATTAATATCACATGATAGCAAACTTTTGCTGAAGATCATTAAAAAGCAGCTGCAGCAGTATATCCACAGGGAACTTCCAGAAATTCAAGCCAAATTTAGAAGAGGATGTGCAACCACGGATATCATTACTGATGTCAGAGGAATCCTGGCTGAAAGCAGAGAATACCAGAAAGATGTTTACCTGTGTTTTATTGACTATGCTAAGGAATTCGACTCTGTGGATCATAACAAATTATGAATAACATTGTGAAGAATGGAAATTCTAGAACACCTAATTGTGCTCATGAGGAACCTGTACATAGATCAAGAGGCAATCCTTCGAACAGAGCAGGGGAATCCCATGTGGTTTAAAGTGGTGAAAAGTGTGCACCAGGGTTGTATCCTTTCACCATACCTATTCAATCTGTATTCTGAGCAAGTAATACGATAGTCACTGGCCACATGTGACTTTTGAAATGTGGCTAGTCCAAATTGATCTGGAAGGTAAGTATCAAGTAAATACTGGATTTCAAAGCTGTAGAATGAAAATAAGAATGTAACATGTCTTTAGTATTTTTACATTGATTATATGTTGAAATAATAATATTTTGGCATGTGAGGCTTAAAAATGCATTATTAAACTAATTTTATGTATTCCTTTTTACCATTTTAAATATGGCTAGTGAGAAAATTTAAAATCAAATATGTGGCTCACATTTGTTGCTTGCATTATATTTATGCTGGACAGTGTTTACCTAGAGTATATGAAAAAAAGAGAATTTTAAAACTTTAGTAAAACATATAGGGCATTTTTTCTTTATGTAAATGTTTTGATTTTGAAAATGTGGTATCATCTTAATATGTAAATCTGGGTGAGAAGTTTATATAAACAAACATATACACAGCGACTTAGTAAAAAAAAAGATCCTTATCTTGTATATATTGACCCAAGCAGAAATTTGAATATGCTGACAAAAATTGACTTGTCATTGTGAAAACTAATTTATGTCTCACATGGGTGGTACTGGCTTGAGGTGCTGGCTTGAGTCAAGGCTCAAATCACATCACCAAGTCCATATCTTGGCTCTTGGTTGACCCTCAGTCTCTGATTGGAGTCCTCATTGCTATCAGGTTCAGAGCATGACAACACCAAGTCCAGCAGAAATGCAAGTTCTCATCTGGTATATCGCACTCAAATTCTGGGAGTCAGTTCTCTGCCATTGGCTTTAATTGGATGACTTACATCCTTTGTGGAGGAAAGCATAAGACTGATTTATGCTCAAATATAAAACCTATAATTATTATCCTTGTAGCAGTGACTGATGCCTTTGAATTGTGATGTTGGCAAAGAATATAGAACATACCATGGACTGCCAAAAGAACGAACAAATCTGTCTTAGAAGTACAACCAGAGTGCTCCTTAGAGGCAAGGGTGGCAAGACTGCGTCTTACATACTTCGGACATGTTGTCAGGAGGGATCAATCCCTGGAGAAGTACATCACACTTGGCAGATCACAGGGTCAGCGGAAAAGAGGAAGACCCTCAAGGAGGTGGAATGACACGGTGGCTGCAACAATGAGCTCAAGCATAACAACGATCATAAGGATGGCTCAGGACCGGGCACTGTTTCGTTCTGTTGTGCATAGGGTCGCTATGAGTCGGAACCGACTCAACGGCACCTAACAACAACAAGAAGAAGCAGTGACTGCTAGTTGTCCTCCAATATTCACATTCAGTTTCATTCTTAGTCATGAAACCCTGATTTTTATTGACACATGGTTTCCTGAAATAAAAAAAAATGACATTTTCCAGAGCCTGTTGAAGCTATGTGAATACAGATGACTTAACTGTGACTCCTGTCAAGTATCCTTAAGATGAATGAACATCCTTTTTCTTCCTTGTCTCCTTCACTAGTGTGAAATGTATATGCCATGTCCGGAGCACATGTAGCTTCTTTTGATCCAAAGTGTAACCATGTGTATAGGATCACAGAACAATATTATCAAAAGAACCTGAAAACCTGACGATCACGAAACTTTCTGATTAGACTTAGACTGGTTTGTATTCTATGAGAGTTGTAGACTTCTATCTTAAAACACTCTTTTTTTTTTTTTTTAACCACTCAAAAATGGACCTCATCTTTATTGATATGATTCCCAACTATTGATACATGTAATTCGCATCTTGGTTTTGGATAGCTGAAAAAACTCAACAACACTATGAATCAAATTTTACTTACACTTAAGTTTTTTTTTTTTTTTCTCCATTGGTGGTTTGATTATTTCCCACCATTTTAATGTATATATCTTTAGACATCTTTTTCTTCTTCACATTAATGGTTTGGCTGTGGTTATAGTCGAACATTAAAAAAAATCCTAATCTTCAGTTATTAAGATGACTTAAAAACTATTTCGTGGGCTGTAATTATCCAGTTTTTTTTTTTCATAGCTTATCGTTATGTAATTTAGGAAATGTCAACTTGATTTTAAAACTTTACAGACATTTTTATTCTAATATTTATTACTGACATCATTGCCGTTAATAAATAAATGCCAAGATTTCTCTACGGACATAAGAATTCACTGGTTCTGTGAAGATATAGATGGACATAATCCATAATCTTCCTCACCTTAATGCTTTGGACAATATCAGAGTTACCTACAAAAATATTGTGAAATAAAGATGTGTGTGTGAGTGTATGTGTGAGTTTATAAATAAAATTTTAAAAATACAGAAACTTAAATTCATCTGAAGGGAAGAATAGATTCAACTATTTGAAGAGACTGGGCTAAAGAGAAATTCTTTTTTTTTTTTTCTTCCACATAGAAAATAATTCAGAAATAAGGCAGGATTAAAGTAGTTGTTTCAGTAAGCTAGTGTTAAATAGGCTTAGAGAAATAGATTTTTCAGGAAAGAAAGAATAGCGAATCCTGGAGGACTGAATACAACCACATAGATGAATTACTCCCAGTACATGGAGAGGGAGTCACAGTCAAAGTATCTTACAAAGACAATGTTGGCACTGATACAAAAAGCCTCTGGAAGGGGAACGTGAGGCTTAAGAGGAGAGAAAAGCATGTTAAAACAGTTGGGTCAGGGGAGGCTGCAGCAGCCCACATGTAACTGATGGGTGGGAGGGGAGAGCAGATTGGAAAGAGATTAGGAGCTATTTAACAGCAGGATTTGATAACAGTAGAGGTCTGTATTCACAGCCAGTGCAGGGTTAAAAATTCCATCAATGGGATTTACTGAGGTGGAACAGGTCACTGGAATGAGGAATTTAAAAAGAAAAGGAGTAGAATAGAAAGAAGCAGTTTTGTTTTTATCAAATGGGTAACGGGATGGTCACAAATACCCTTAACTAAATCAATAAGGGAAGTTCAGAGGTGGATAAACATTTTGGATTGAATGCATCAATTCAGAGCAGCATTGTTTCATGATATTTAAATGTTTTAGAACTCCAGCAAATACTCCATGTCAAATGCTGTGACTCTTCTAACCTTTGAAGATAATTAAATGATTTCAAATTACTGAATGATTTCACAACCTATTTTGAGTGACAGCATAACTAATAATACCGAATATGGGCATGCTTTGAAACTTTTTTCTTTTCCTCTAGTAAATGTGTCCTAATTTTAATTTGTCTTGCATTGTGGAAAAATATAGTTCCTTTATCAATCTACTAACTGAAAGGCTGGTGATTCAAATCCACATGCACTTTGAAAGAAAGGCCTGGTGATCTGTTTCTGAAAGATCAGAGTCATTAAACACTCTGTGAGCACAATTCTATTCTACTGTGATGCACATGGAATCGCTTGAGTCAGGATAGACTCAGTGGCAATGGGTTTCGTTGTATAAGATACGACAGGAAAAAAGTCTCAAGCTATACATTTGTGGAACGGATGATTTCATATGAAAAGAACGATTTTGAGTTAGACGAAGCCACAGCAGCCATACCAGCCCAGGACAAGGACCAAAACCCACTGCCATCAAATCAATTCCGACTCATAGCGACCCTATAGGACAGAGTAGAACTGCCCCCATAGGGCTTCCAAGGAGCGCCTGGTGGATTCGAGGCACCTACCTTTTGGTTAGCAGCCATATTCCTTAACCACTGCACCACCAGGGTTCCAAAGGGCACACGTTAGCATTTTGTCAGTGTTTGAGGCACAAAAAAGAAGAGTCACTGCCATGTGGCTTACAGTTTCTAACCCAGAAAACACCTTCCAGCTCTGTCAAGGAGGGACCCATGAATGCTCACTTATGAAAATGTTATTTTGTTACTCACCGGAATTCTGTTCGATTCCCTGGTATGTTGAGGTATTAGAGATATGTGCATGTTTTTTCTTTTCCAGATGGTACCATTTTATTTCAACTCTGGCATGGCCCAGGTGTTTCTCTTGCATGCCTGTGCACACACATAAGGGGTCAGTGAACCCAGGCTTATGATGGAGTAGAAATAATTTTTGAATTATTTCTTCAAATGTTTTCTGTTAGGAGGAATGTAAAATATGATTTTTAATACTTTTGTTTTTTTATACCCATGCATTATGGTAAATTTCATAGATTTGGATTAGAATATATATGTATATATACTAGTGTGTATGTATATATACATATGTATTATTATATACATGTTAAGTTTTATAGATTTCTAACATAAATCTATTAAATTTCTCATATATATACACTCATATATTTAATTAGAGCTATTTAGTAGTTGGAAAGCTTTTGGAACATCTTTAAGAAAGTGAAAGA
This sequence comes from Elephas maximus indicus, assembly GCF_024166365.1. Classification (NCBI taxonomy): domain Eukaryota; kingdom Metazoa; phylum Chordata; class Mammalia; order Proboscidea; family Elephantidae; genus Elephas; species Elephas maximus. The sequence continues at coordinate 61,293,297 of NC_064836.1, forward strand.
AATAAAAAGCAATGAATGTAGCTCCATTTTCCAAGTAATTCAGATTTATGAAGGCCTGAGTTCTCATTGGATCTGAGCCATCCAGGCTGACAGAAATTAAGTTCATTCATTTTCTTATCTGCTTTGAGGAGTAGCAACCAAAGAAGCCTCCGCAGCCTGTGGATATCGATCCTAGATGGGTTGAGAAGGAGGATGAAATAATGGATTTATTTAAGAAGTCTGAATTATTCGCTATGAGTTGAAATCTACTCTATGGCAATGGGAAATTATTTTATTAAAAACAAAGCAGTAATTCTCTAGTGCTAATAGGAAATGTAAAAAACTTTTTTGCATATTGTCTCATTTGAATTCTCATGAAAATCAATTATAATTGTCCTCAAATTTTGTCCTTGATTTAGCTAGTGTTTATAGCTACTTATGGAGCCCTGGTGGTGCAGTGGTTATGAGCTAAACCTGTTAACCAAAATGTCAGCAGTTCAAATCCACCAGCCACTCATTGGAAACCTTATGGACAGTTCTACTCTATCCTCTAGGGTTGCTATGAGTTAGAATCGACTCGACAGCAATGGGTCTGGTGATTTATTTATTTTATGACAGGCATATTGATTTGATCTTGTTCCTGGTTTACTTGTATGTATTTATTCATATATTCTCCATACTTTTCTCCCTTTCAATTGTGTGTTATCTTCCATAATTTTGTGTTCTTAGAAGTTTCCTTAATAATTTTGAAAATAAATATAGGAAAAAAAGCAGTCATGCTATTTAAAAAGTAAACAAAACAAACAAACAAAAAACCTACCAAGGTTTAAGGAGATTTGGTATACTTATCTAATATCATACAACTAACCCCCTTATGGTACAGTGGTTAAAATCTTGGCTGCCAATCAAAAGGTCGGCAGTTCAAATCTACCAGCAGCTCCTTGGAAATCCTATGGGACAGTCATACTCTGCCCTGTAGGGTTGATATGAGATGAATCTGGCTCAATGGCAATGGGTTTCCCCCACGCATCTTTCAGTTTGTTATATTGTGGGGGCTTGCATGTTGCTGTGATGCTGGAAGGTATGCCACCAGTGTTCAAATACTAGCAGGGTCACCCATGGAGGGCAGGTTTCAGCTGGACTTCCAGACTAAGACAGACTAGGAAGAAGGGCCCAGCAGTGTACTCCTGGAAAGAATTAGCCAGTGAAAACCTTATGAATAGCAATGCAATACTGTCTAATACAGTGCCGGAAGATGGAAGGCACTCAAAATATGACTGGGGAAGAACTGTCTCCTCAAGGTAGAGTCAACATTAATGTCATGGATGAAGTGAAGCTTTCAGGACCTTCATTTGCTGATGTGGCAAAACTCAAAGTGAGAAGGAACAGCTGCAAATATCCATTAGTAATCAGAACGTGGAATGTACAATTATGAATCTAAGAAAATTAGAAGTCATCAGAAATGAAATGGAACGCATAAATATCGATATCCTAGGCATTAGTGAGTTGAAACGGACTGGTATTGGCCATTTTGAAATGCACAATCATATGGTCTACTATGCCAGGAATGACAACTTGAAGAGGAAAGGTGTTGCATTCATCATCAAAAAGAACATTTCCTGATCTATCCTGAAGTGCAATGCTGTCAGTGATAGGATAATATCTGTACACCTACAGGGAAGCTATGAATCAGAATCGACTGGATGGCAACGGGTTTGGTTTTTGTTGGTTTACAGGGAAGACCAGTTAATAGGACTATTATTCAAATATAGGCACCAACCACCTACTGAGGCTAAAGATGAAGACGTGGAAGATTTTTACCAAATCCTGCAGTCTGAAATTGATTGAACATGCAATCAAAATGCATTGATAATTACTGGATCTGTAGTTGACAAATAAGGCCTTGGTGACAGAAACAGTGTCGGAGACTGCAGGATAAAATTTTGCATTACCAATGACTTCCTCACTACAAATACCTTTTTTTCACCAACATAAACGGTGACTATACACGTGGACCTCACCAGAAGGAATACACAGGAATCAAGTCGACTGCATCTTGGAAAGAGATGATGGAAAAACTCAATATCATCAGTCAGAACAAGGCCAGGGGCCGACTGTAGAACAGACCATCAATTGCTCATATGCAAGTTCAAGTTGAAATTGAAGAGAATTAGAATGAGTCCACAGGAGCTGAAGTACGACCTTGAGTATATCCCACCTGAATTTAGAGATCAACTTAAGAATAGATTTGAGGCATTAAACACAGATGACCAATGATCAGACAAGTTGTGGAATGGCATCAAAGACATCATACATGAAGAAAGCAAGAGACTATTAAAAAGAGAGGAAAGAAAGAAAAAAACAAAACGGATGTCAGAAGAGACTCTGAAACTTTCTTGAAAGTCAAGTAGCTAAAGCAAAAGGAAGACATGATGAAGTAAAAAAGCTAAACTGAAGATTTCCAAGGGCAGTTGGAGAAGCAAAGTATTATAAGTGCAAAGACTTTAACACAGAAAACCAAAAGGGAAGAACATGCTCGGCATTTCTCAAACTGAAAGAACTGAAGAAAAAATTCAAGCCTTGAGTTGCAATATTGAAGGATTCTACTGGGACAATACTAAACTACGCAGGAAGCATCGCAAGAAGATGGAAGGAATACACAGAGTCACTATACCAAAAAGAGTTGGTCAATGTTCAAACATTTCAGGAGGTAGCATTTGATCAGGAACCGATGGTACCGAAGGAAGAAGTCCAAGGTGAACTGAAGGCACTGGAGAAAAAACAAGGCTCCGGGAATCAATAGAATACCAATTGATGTGTTTTAACAAATGAATGCAGCACTGGAAGCGCTCATTTGTCTATGCAAAGAAATTTGGAAGACAGCTACCTGGCCAACTGACTGGAACAGATGCATATTTTCCTATTCCCAAGAAAGGTGATCCAACTGAATGCAGAAATTATCAAACAATATCATTAATATCACATGAAGTAAAATTTTTGCTGAAGGTCATTCAAAAGAAGCTGCAGCAGTATATCTACAGGGGGCCACCAGAAATTCAAGCCAGATTCAGAAAAGGACATATCAGGACTATCATGGGTGATTTAAAAAAAAAAAAAAAAAAGATGTGAGATGGATCCTGGCTGAAAGCAGAGAATACCAGAAGGATGTTTACCTGTGTTTTATTGACTATGCAAAGGCATTTAATTGTCTGGGTTGTAACAAATTATGGATAGCACAGCAGAGAATGGGAATTCCAGAACACTTAAATGTGCTCATGGGGAATCTGTACCTGGATCAAGAGGCAGCTGTTCAGACAGAACAAGTGGACACTCCACGGCTCAAAGTCAGGAAAGGTGTGCGTCAGGGTTGTATCATTTCACCACACATAGTCAATCTATATGCTGAGCAAATAATCTGAGAAGCTGAGTTATATGAAGAAGAACGAGGCATCAGGATTGGAAGAAGACTCATTAGCAAGGTTTTGTGATCTGTTTTATGCAGATCACACAACCTTGCTTGCTGTAAGTGAAGAGGACTTGAAGCACTTACTGATGAAGATCAAAGACCACAGCTTTCAGTATGGATGACACCTCAACATAAAGAAAACAAAAATCCTCACAACTGGACCAATAAGCAACATCACGATAAACGGAGAAAAGGTTGAAGTTGTCAAGCTTTTCATTTTACTTGGATTTACAATCAACAGCCATGGAAGCAGGAGTCGAGAAATCAAATGACGCATTGCACTAGGCAAATCTGCTGCAAAAGACCTCTTTAAAGTGTTAAAAAGCAAGAATGTCACCTTGAAGACTAAGGTGTGCCCAACCCAAGCTATGGTGTTTTCTGTTGCCTCATATGCATGTGAAAGCTGGATGATGAATAAGGAAGTCTGAAGAAGAATCAGCGCTGTTGAATTGTGGCGTTGACGAAGGAACAAACCTGTCTTGGAGGAAGTACAACCAGAATGCTCCTTAGAAGCAAAAATGGCAGACTGTGTCTCACATACTTCGGACATGTTATCAGGAGGGATCAGTCCCTGGAGAAGGACATCATGCTTGGTAAAGTAGAGGGTCGGTGAAAACGATGAAGACCTTCAAGAAGATGGTTTGACACAGTGGCTGCAACAACGGGCTTAAGCATAACAATTGTGGAGATGGCACAGGTCCAGGCAGTGTTTCATTCTTTCGTGCCTAGGGTTGCTATGAGTCAGAATTGACTGGATGGCCCCTAACCATAACAATAAACCCTAATATCATATAACTTGTTTTTTACTACCATTTCCCACAGCTCTTTGTTCCCCTTGGTTATCTTTGCTTTGTCATTCTCTGTACAAATTAATGCATTTACAAAGGTAGTTTAGAGAATGAAAATGGCTGCATGAAAGCTTTTAATAATAATATCACTGGGCTTTTAAGAGGCCAATGGCTCATGGGTTCTTACTACTACAGAGCTCCCAGATCCTGGCTATGTGGAAAAAGCCAATCCAAATATAAGGGTAACCACAAAAACAAAAACAAAATCAGACTCCAGCCCCTCTTTGTTCACTTTTCTAACTTAGTGCCACCAGTTCTCCACACTCTCCTGGCTCATTCAGACTGTCTTCTCTCTATATTCTTTTCCTAATGCCTGCTCCAAGAGAAGGCTATGCCATAATTCATATATCTTTTTGTTACACCTTAAGAAAAACTGTGTAATGAAGGCTCTTTTTAAAATTTATTTATTTAAATAATTCTAGGCAGCAGTATGAGCTTACGGTTTTAGGCAAAAGCCCTTTTCTAGTATCTCAGAAGTCATGTTTTTGTTATTGCTTCTTTTGTATGGAAGCAATTAAATTAATTCATTCCCTCCCCCAGGCTTGTAAAATCCCAGTCCTCCACACCATAAAGGATCATCGTGATGGTTAAGATTGTGTGTTAACTTGGCTGGCTCATGATTCTCAGTGTTTTGGCAGTTGTACAATGTTGTGATCATCTCCTTGTTGAAATTTGATATGTGATCACCCCCGTGATGGAATCTGCTGAGTGGTACCTGTAGTGGAGAGAGGGCCCATGGTGGCTAACGACCCCCTCAGCCTCCACTTCTCTGTCCTTCGCTGCCTACTTCCTTCTTGCTCGCCTTGCCAAGGTTCTCCTTGTTCTGGATTCTGCAGCTGTCTCTTGTTCATCTGACCACCAGTTCTTGGAACTTGAGCTAGCAGCTTACATGCCAATCTTGGATTTGCCAACCCTGCAGATACCTGAGTCAGGAAAAGATTTGAGGTCTTGTCTGCTGATCTTGGGATTCGTTGATCTTCACAACCTGTGAGCAAGAGTCCTGCTCTCTGACTTGCTGATCTTGAGTTTACTGGCCCCTGCGGCTATATGAATCAGGAGAAGCCCTATCCTGACCCGTGGACTTGGGACATTCCAGCCTCTAAATTGAGTGAATTGTTTCCCTGATATAAATCCTTCTCTCTCTCTGTATATATATGTAAGCTTTACTGGTTTTGCTTCTCTAGATAACCCAGCCTAAGACAATCATGTGAACAAAAACCCAAAAGACAGACCAGATTTCTGGAATGATGGAGAGCCCAGGGTTATCACTACACCTATTCCTCACTTATCAACTACCTTGTTTTTCAATATTTTGAATTTACAATAATAATAAAAAATCTTCTATCTGACTCTCTTGACATTAATGACAAGGGTGTATGCCTGGCAGTAAAAAATGCCAAGGTGTGACGCGAGAGTAATGCTGGCTGTGATGGTTAAGGTTATGTGTTAACTTGGCTGGGCCATGACTCTCCGTAGTTTGGCAGTTATGTAATGATGTAATTTGGCAGTTGTGTAATGTTGTAATCTTACGGTATGTAATGATTTTATGATCTGATGTGGCCATCCTCCATTTTCACTAATGCCTATTTTTACATAACAACCTGGTCTTCAGAACATAATCATGTCAATAAGTAAGGAGTGGGTGTATTCATTAGTGGAAGTCATTGTTCCTTGAAATGCCCATTTAAGAATCCAAAGTAATATAACCACTGCTAATAGTAGTAGTAGTTGTAGTAGTAGTAGTAGTTGTAGTAGCTAACATTCTTGAATGCTGTCAGACATTGCTTCTATTATATAATTATTACTAAATCCCATGATTTGGAAATATTATTGTCTCCATTTTTAGAGGAGATAGCTGATGTAAACACGTTGTTGTTAGTTGTTGTCGAGTTGATTACAAAACATAGGAACAAGAAAAAGTTATTTTTGAATCATTTTCTTTCAGGATATATAGAAATTTGAATTATCTCTCAAATAGAGATATATGGATGGATGGATGGATGGATGGATGGATGGATGGATGGATGGATGGATGGATGGATGGATGGATGGATGGATGGATGGATGGACAAATATATATATATATATATATATTTCAACTGAAGGGTTTGTATATAGCTTTAGAATTTGATCCCATCACCTGTAGCAGAGTATCTTTGAGAAAAAGAAAATACTTTTCTTGCTGTTTAGTTTTAAAAAGTAGCTCTTTTTGAAACTTCATAAAGAAACTGGCAAACCAAATATTGTAAATCTTTAAATGGTTTTGTGTTCAAATATTTATGAAAATAGCAGAGGATATTCTGAGAAAGCAAGAAACCAAACCTCAAGCAATGACTGGAGATTTTAGATTCTGAGGGATTTGAAAGTTCTGAAAGGCAGCAGCTTGGTCCTCTGTCATTTACAAATACTCAGGAGAGCAGAGAGAGGATTTGAAGGGCCTTAGAACTCAAAGAGAAAACAACCAAAGGGAAAAAAGTAAGAGGATTTTGAAAATAATTCGCATAAGTTTAAGGCGAGTATAAGAACCAGCAAATAGGAATTTGCACTGCATTTTATAAATTTTATTCTTTTGTGATATTCTCCGAAAATGTCATTTGGTTTAATAAAAGGATGATTACTTACAGAAGGGCAGACAGAAATAGAAAAATAAAGATTGGTTCTGAATTTCTCCAGTATTTTACCCATTTTAGAATCTAGTTCAAATTCTTACATGAGTGCAACCAAAATAACTATGTGGGGGAGAAAAGCAAGGAGAAGAAGCTCTACTACACCTCAGAGTTTCAATAGCCAATGTACAGTAGTCATTTATATTTATCTTAAGCATATTGGATTTGTTAAAGAAGCAGTTCTTAAAGTGTGGTACCCAGAGTGGCAACAGCAACCATCTGGGAACTGGTTAGAAATGCAAAGACCTGGGTCCCACTGCGGACCTCCTGAACCAGAAATTCTGGCAGTGTGGCCTTTCAGTGTGGTTTAACAAACTCTCCAAATGACTTTGACATATGCTGAAGTTTGAGAGCCACTGGGCTAAGGTAACAATAAGTGCTGTAGCAGACACACTTCCATATCTCAGGGGCTTCAGTGAGAGGTGATTTCTGCTCAAGAGCTGAAGGCTGATGCTCAGATAAGCTCAAGGCAGATGTTCTTCTTTGAGAGGCTGTCCTCCTAGGATGCAGTGTCACATATTATGCCTCTGCCACCTTTGCCATATGGCTTCACATAACTTGGAGATCATTCCCATCGGAGCAGCCTAGAATGGGAAAATAGCATTACTTCAGCTGATGTTCTTTTGGCCACATCTAGCTGCAAAGGAGGCTGGGAAACATAGTTCAGCCTTGCGCCTAGGAGAACGAGGAGGCTAATGGGATAAGCTAGATGACTGGCCAACATATGCACACATACCAATAGTTCCTCTACTTTCTCCATTGAACTATGTATTTTCTATTCTCCTAGCTCCATTCATTTTCAACAGATGGTAACAGCCCATTTACAATTCCAATACTGTACTTGATCTTGGATATTAAGATATCTCGGTAATAATTTCACAGTTAAGGTCAAAAGCAGACTAGTTTTCTGAATTTTTGTCAGAAACATAAATTTCTGACAAAATTTATGTTTGTTTTAACGTATGTTAAAACAATGTTAGCATAAATTCTCCTGTTCATTCATGTGTCCAGATTAGCTTTTATCACCTTTTATACATCAGGAATATAAAACTATGGGCTAGATACTCTTATATGAACTGCGAGAGATGCAAACATATTTTAATAAACATTGGTCTTATTACAAATGTTAGAAGGAAACATCATCTTTAGAAAACCTACCCATTGGATAGGCAAATCTCCGGTTGTGACTCTTCAAAGCACTCTTCCCTTTTCCTTCATTTTTAGATTTCTTCCAGAAGATGAAGAGCATAAGTTACTCACTTTGATCTTTGGAGAGCTACAACCGAATGAGCAGATAATTTAATAATACTGCTTGACCTCTTCGTCATATTGATTTATTTATTTACTTATTGGAGGAGGGGAATATATACACTGGAATGTTCCATTAAAAGTAGTTAAAGAACCATCCTGGGAGCGTGAGTGTGTGTGTATGTATGTATATATATATATACACACACACATATGAGCCCTGGTGGCACAGTGATTAAGAGCTCTTAACTAAAAGGTCAGCAGTTCAAATCCACCAGCCACTCCCTATGGGGTAGTTCTGCTCTATCCTATAGGATCACTATGAGTCAGAAATGGTTTTTGGAGTAGTAAAAGATTATTGCCCTAATGTTGCCCTTTAGTGATTTGTGTTAGGCATGGTTTGGCTGCTCAAGGGCAAAATTATATGATATAAATTAATATTTAGAATAAATAAATGATTTATGTTTATCATGTTCAGAGTAGATTTGGCACCGCTTGAAGAATGAATCTGTGGTCAGCTAGCACAATACATGTGTGACGTCTACCACCGTCCTATAGGATCTCACTTTCAGGGCTAGCTCTCCAGACACGGTCTGTTACTTTCTGAGTATTTTCCTTCCAATTTAAGTAAGCTGCCACCAGCAGAGCAGTGGGTATTAGCTTAGAATTTTGAGCTATAACAATCAGATTTTTTATGTATTTTGTCAGCTGTACTGAAAAATTCAAACCGAAACTGCATTTGAAGGCAACTCTGATTGTCTTTATGCTTTCTTCCTTCTTTTTCTTCATGTAATTACTTATTGTGCAAAGAAAATCATAGCTTACTATTGTAACCTTGACTTCCTTTAAGTGAGAAATATCTTTTATGTGTTGTATACTTAGGTTATTTTCTCCAGTCATTGCTACTTAATTAATTAAAACTCCAAAGCATGACCTATTGGTCCCATCTAAAATGAAATTTGAAACCAGCAATTTGTATAACTTGCTAATGCTACTTTATGTTTTTCTGCTTGACTTTGTCTGACTCTACATAGATACTAATAACTCCTGCAGGTTTTTTACCTTTCCCTCTTTTGAGGATTTCACAGACTAGGACATTTAAGAACAGAGATATCAAGTAATACGTCCCTGGAAAGTACAGGTGATTGGTGGCAGGAAATCAATACCCCAAATTCTCTAGCTGGAGTTTATTTTAGCTATATAATGTGGCTTCTTTGATAAGGTTATGTCTCATATTTTCACTCCCATTATTTTTTTATATTGTGATAAGGATACACAAAAAAAAATGTTATACATAGATGTTAACAAAACATTTATCATTTCAACATTTTTCATGTGTACAGTTCAGTGACATTGCGTTCATCATGCTGTGTAACGATCGCCATTATCCATTTCCAAATTTTTCCATCACCCTTAACGAACCAAAAACAAACAGACAAACCACTGCCATGGATTCTGGCTCGTAGTGACTGCTCCACAGGGTTTCCAAGGCTGTAATCCTCATAGAAGCAGACTTCCACATCTTTCTCCTGCGAAGCTGCTGATGGTTTCCAACCTCCAATATTTCAGTTAGCGGCCATAGGCTTAACTACGGGGCCACCAGGGCTCCTTCCATCACCCTTAAATTATCCTAACTTTCCACTTTTAAAAATATTCCAAATTTTTATGAGGTTCTGAACATGGAGTTTCAGATAAATGGAAAAATGAGAATAATCCAAACTTTGACAAACAGAAGAGTCTCAGAAAAGACAGTTACATTTGTAAAGCCTGATACTAAAAAGAGAAGAATTAGAAACATCTTCAGCTGTGGAAAATATGAGTGGAAAGTACTGTATTGAATGACCCAACATCTCCTCAATACAGTTTTGAATACTTTGGAACTATTGGACATTTGAAGCAAAATCTTTAAATGTTCCTCAAAATCTATGATATTAAAGGATACTCCAAACTCTGTGGTGAACTTTTCTCCCTAACTTGTTACATTACCAGTGTAAGTAGCTAAAAACTGGGCCACTGGCAATAGGTATATTTTTAGAAACTTAAGAATTCATTCTAACTTTATTTATGACTTTTAAGTACTGAATTGTACACATTTGAAAATTTCATACTGCTTTGCACACGTTGAATGAGCCTCAATTTTACAAGGCAGAAATAAAAACCGTCTTACTTTTCGACTAGTTTCTACAAAACGTTAAATCTGGGGTTACCATGAGTGGGAGTTGGCTCAACAGCAGTTGATTTTTGTTTATATGTTTACGAAAACTAAGTATAGGATTTTAGCAGTTTGAAATACTTGGGGGCACAAAATAGAGGATAAATGTGTTCATTAAAAATACATTTAGGGTGCCATAAGCTGAATATATTTACAAGGGATGTGTCTTCATATTCAAATTTGGAATATCAATGCCACGATAGATGAGAAAGTAAGAGATGTTGGCTATGAAGTAGGCTTGAAAGGGAATTATTTTGTGATTGTATTATCATGTTATGCATGTCACCAGAAAGCGTATACCTCCTGCTACGGCCAATATAGATATCTTTGCATCTTGATTGTGTTACCTGAGTTATTTTGAAAGAAAATTTACCAAATATTAAAAAAAGAAACTTTTAGTAGTGATGATGCTTCATTGATACAAATCATTTGTCTTGATATTTTTGTTTAACGAAAAAACTTAACCGTAAAAAATGCTATTAATTTTGAAGTAGGTAAGAATATCAAGCCTCTTTTCCTTGATAGTCTCTTTAGAAGCATCCATTGGAGTATAGTTGCCTCTCTGTTTTCTGATGGCAATGAGCTACATTATAATTAACCAATAATAATTTTTACTTCAAAAATTCTTTTTGAGATAATCAACCCTAGATAATTTAGACATTCATTACGTGACTTCTATTAGTTTCTATTTTTTCACTTGCTGAAAACTCTAGAAACAGAAGCCTTTTGAGCTCTAACACTTAAAAGCTTCTGAATGACAAGTTATATTATAAGACAGAAAAAAAAAACTCAGAAATGCAGTGAACTTTTTGCCACTTTGAAAATTGATGCTCTCTAGTTCCCAGTATGAACTTACACACTAATAAAATTACACATATTCCTAGCACCTAGACATATGTGCTAGAAACTTTGTAAAGTTGTACACACTTGCCTCACTATTTGTCTGAAGTGTTTGACTTCCTTAGAATCAGTAATATCCATATGCAAATATAAATACAAAAATAATTTCAAAGCCAGATTTTTTCAGGCTGATGTCATAGAAATGGCCCATTTACTTCTTTCCATCTGCAAAGTAATTGATAATTGTTGCCATGAATTGTACTTATGGCAAGACTCCAGTGTTTTATAATTACATATATTTTAGGAGAGAGGATTCTCAGAGTTTAATCATTTTGTTGAATTGTTTCAAGCCTTTGCTTACATCACTCAATTAGTCTATCTGTGCAGTGGGACACATAAGACATGTTGTGGCTCTTTCACCTCAAAATGTTATGAAGTGGGTGATTGAATGATCCACTACTAAGTCAATTATTGTTGGAGTAATGACTGCTAACTTATCGGTTGGTGGTTCAAACCCAGCCAGTGATGCCATAGAAGAAAAGACCTTGCAATCTGCTTCTGTTAAGATTACAGCCTAGAAAACCCTATGGAGCACTTCTACTCTTTAAACATGGGGTTGCCATGAGTAAGAATTGACTTAATGGCAACCAGCAACAACAATGCATATACATTCATGTACACCACTAGGGTTTATGCTAATACATGAAGTCATGGAACAATTACATGAGATGATAATTTAATGATTTGAAGAAACTGATTTCTCCTCAAAGGCAAGTTTTCTCTCTCTGGAGATTAAACTCTCCATAGCATTTCAGAATTTATAAATATTTTTTAAGATCCATATTAAGGAACATAATAGTGTTGGCAGAATACTACGAACCTATTAATGACAGGCACACGGAGATAAAGTAGTGTTTAGTCACTGCCACATGTGTTTTTAAATATATATGTACTCTCTGTCACTAACTGTAAATTTATTAAAAAAGTATTCGCTCCTTTAACAACATAATACAAAGAACTCATCAATCTGAGTTAAGGTATACAAAGGTAGAATGCTTGCAGGCATATATTGAATAGTCAGTGTGGAAAAAAGGATAAGCTGTCAAATAGCTGGTTTTTTGGTGGTCTCTAATTTTTATACTGTATAATTCAAAGATTCTTGTGGTCAGGTATGAAATTCAGTAGGAGAGAGGATAGTTTACCAAGTGAGTTTTTTTCTTTTAAATATTTTACAAAGTAATTTCTCCATTCTTTTAATATTACAAATTTGTGGGCATTAGATGATATTGACAGCTCTAATATAAATTAACTTCTAGAATAAAAAAAGAATTTGATGACATTTGAGTGGGTTTCCCTGTTGCTAAAGCAATAAACTTAACTGACACAAATCTGAGTGTAACATATGGTCTCAGCCCTAGGCCAGGGTGTTCCATTTGAATTATTCCAGACTTTTCCTTATAGCGCTGTGCTTCCAACATGAATCCAATTACCAACTGCAGTCAGGCAATTGAAAGGCTGCAGGAGAAATACTCTAATAGATGGGGAGGGGGTAAAGAACTATGATTTGTATGGTACTCAGCAAAAGAAGGTCAATTGTAATAGAATAGACTGGTTTCCAAGACAGAGCTAATGTTGGATGCTTTCCACTCCATTGAGAGATGCTATCAATAGATTTGTTGTTTTCATTATGGAGAATGTCACTTACTGACAAGATGAATAACACAAAGAAGGCCTGTTGATGGATCAAGTGATTAAAACCTAGGTTGTGGTGAGCAATTAGTAAACCGATGACCTGTTTGAGGACTGGGAATGGGAGGTTAAAAGAAAGGTGCAAATGTCTGTCTGAAGAAAATAGTTTTGTGCTCATTAAGATTTATGTTAAAACTGTAAGGATTCATATCAGCAAAGCTGAATAAATACGCATTTCCTCAAGATAGAACACTTCTTTTTTTAATGCTCTAAATTATTGAATTTCTTCTCCACAGAGAAAATAGAAATGCCAAAGAATACCTGTGGATCATCATACATACTATTTTTTAAACAATCTAATTCTTTCAACTTGTGTAAAGGCAGAGTCCTACAAGCTCTGCGTTCAGTTCGTGAAGTGTCAGTCTCACAGAAGATTCTTCTTATGAATTAGAATAAAAGCAAAACAAATGGTACTGTGAATCAAATAGTCTAAAATGCTTTTATCAGAAATATCAAATATCTTTTTTATAAAGATAAACCCTAGGCTCAATGAATAACTTATCCAAGGCTAACCTTATCCAAGTTCCTACTGCTTCTGATAGGTACTAACCCATTAGACTACAATACAAAGCAAACAAACAGACAACCCAAACCCACTGCTGTCCAGTTGATTCCAACTCATAGCAACCCTACAGGACAGAGTAGAACTGCCCCACAGAGGTTCCAAGGAGTGGCTGGTGGATTCATACTGCCAACCTTTTGATTAGCACAATACAATAGTTCCTTATTTTAAGTTTTCTCAAAGGCTCTACTTCCCTTAGAGCCCTGATGGCAAAATGTTTAAGAGCTACTGCTGCCAGACAGTTCGAATCCACCAGCTGATCCTTGAAACCCTACAGAGTTTCTACTCTGTCCTATAGGGTCTCCCTATGAGTCAGAATCAACTTGGTGGCAACGGGTTTGGGTTTTGTTTGTTTATTTATTTTTGGTTTTCTACTTCCCTTGCCCCTCAATCAGCACAAATAGATTAATGAACTTGGCTGCGGGTTCCAGGCAACTAGCAGATCACCTTCAGTTACAACATATAAGTTTCTATGGAAAGTCATAAAGAAAACTTAAAGCCTGACAATTAAGAACGCAGCAGCTTAAAAAGCCTACTTGATTAAAGGTAATACAAAAGATAATAAAAATCCCTTCTGGCGTATTAGGCCTTTGGGACTTTTGTACTTCAAAGGAGCATGCAGATTCTAAAGGTGAATAATACTTTCAAAACAATAGCCTTGTGGAATGTGGCTTGCTTTTCCCATATTGCAAGCAATCACCTACAGGTAACACTCGGCTAAAATGCAAAGTCGTAACAGCAGTGTATTACTGAGAAGGCAAAAGGAATTTGAGATGCAGTAAATTGTAAAGATCTTTTCTTGGGAAGACTGCTAATAGGAAAAAATATGCTTGTGCAAGCTCTCCAAAATTTCAGCTAAATATCAAAAGCTGTTTAACTAATACAACGTTGCCTTAATAGAGCCATCCATGGTTTTTTGGCAGATCTTAAATGACGTCTTTGGTAGTAGCCCTCACAACGTGAGCCTCCATCTGCTTACCATATTTGATAGCTGTTAAATTCTGCAAAAGCGCTCCTGCTTCCAGCACTTAGGAGCGATTAGCTCTTGCCCAAGGATTTTGAAGCTGCACTCTTAGTAGGCAATTAGAGAAGAAGAGAATCCAGTAAAGCTTCAAGAGGCCAAAAGAAAAAAAAAAGTTGCGGTCGAGCGAATCCCGACTAATACCCTGCAGGACAGAGTAGAACTGCCCCATAGGGCTTCCAAGGAGCGCCTGGTGGATTTGAACGGCCAACCTTTTGGTTAGCAGCTGAACTCTTAACCACTATGCCAACAGGATTTCCACAAGAGGCAAAGATATGCCTCATTACCAGCTATGTTTGAGTCAAGATTTAGAATACAAGCCACATAAATGGGTTCCTAAGAAAAAGAGAAAATTTCTCAGGCTGATGATGTCATAGGAAGAAAAATAAAGTTTTCTAGCCCAGTCTTTTCTATTACATTTTCTACAAGGTAAGCAAGTGAGGTCCCACGGTTTTCTGGGGCAGAACATTGCCTGGTTAGAAAAAGAAAAGTTTTTAATTGCTTTTGTCACCTGCTTCCACCAGTAATTTATTTTCTGAATAGTTACAACTGCCTTTTATTGCTTATTTGGTGAGCACAGCCCCTGGCTTAGGAGCAGATTTTAATTTTTAAATATTGGGATGCTGGCCATACTTCATCTGCAGCTGTGAAGGGACAGTGTCTGGGGTCCTTTGACTTCCTCAAGCAATTTTATTTCATATTGTAAATTTAAGAATGTGTTCCCATTAAACATTTTGAATAGATTATGCAGTAAAATCTATGCTCAAAGTGTTTTTTTTTATTTTTAAACAAATGGGTTGAAGAGACCAGACTTACGTGTAACTCTCCTTCCTTGTTGTTACTATTAGGTAGTCATCGAATCAGTTCTGACTTATAGCGACCCTCTATGTACACCAGGATGAAACACTGCCATGTCATGCGCCATCCTCACAATGCTTCAGCATTGTTGCAGCTACTGTGTCAATCTGTCTCATTGAGGGTCTTCCTCTTTTTCGATGACCCTCTGCTTTACCATCATGATGTCCTTCTCCAGGGACTGATCCCTCCTGACATGTCCGAGGTACAGGAGTTGTCGTCTCCCTGTCCTTGTTTCCAGCTCCTAGTTTTTCTTAAAATTGCACACAAGTTTGTCAACTACGTTAAGGTGGAATTAATAAAAATGTTCTAAAACACATTTCTACAAATTTTCAATGAATTCCTGTTTTATTTTTACTGTATTAAACATTTTGCATAGTTGTACTCACCTAGATAATATTTTCTATATGTAAATTTCAATTCAAAGAAAAAATGAGCTGTGTTCATGATTCTTTTCATAAGCACCTTCCAAACTGCTGTATGCCAAGAGGAAATATAAGTATTAATTAAAGAGATCCATCGCCTACTTAAGTAATAAAAGGTAAATAAATAAAAGATACTTTCTTTCTAGAGGACATAAAAGAGAGT
This sequence comes from Elephas maximus indicus, assembly GCF_024166365.1. NCBI lineage: Eukaryota > Metazoa > Chordata > Mammalia > Proboscidea > Elephantidae > Elephas > Elephas maximus. The sequence continues at coordinate 61,309,331 of NC_064836.1, forward strand.
TCTTATATTTCCCCTGGGCCATTAATAAATGGTCAATAATCTTGATTCATTTTTTTTTCCCCCTAAGTGATCAAACTGGAAAAGGTAGGTGGCATTTGGAGGGCATTTTAACTGAAGCACACACATGGCTGAGAGGGGTTCATTACCCAGAAATGGCGAGCTGGCAAAGGATGATCTCTCGTGTTGTTGTATCTTAACATCACCAATGGCTGCATCCATTTAGGAAAGTAAACCTGACTTTGTAGGTGGAACCCTTGGGGATCCAAGTCAGTAATGACAGGCATCTGAACTCAACTTTATACAAGAATCTTCAATACTGTAGAACTGGAAATTATTAAAAAAAAAAAAAAAAAGACTGATTAGTTGGAAAGAAAATGTCTTTCATATAGAAATAATGTATGTACAAACCTATCTTGGTATTAATTGTATAATATATTTTTAATACTACTGCAAACAATACAGTGATAATTTCCCCCTTCATTGCATTCTTCCTCCAAATTTAAAATTGATGTCCCTTTACCTTATTTCCAGGTTTGGCATATTTTGTATTATTTAAAGCCAAGTGGCTTAATATTAATCATCAACTGCAATTAATCAATGCCCAGGAGGAAATGCCAAGTAACTGGGTAGTAACCAAAGCGGTTCTTCTTATCTATTGTCCTGGAAGCAGAGCTTGAGAAGGGAGATCACAAAGCTACTAAGCTTTAAAATGAAGACTTGAGAAAGACATAATAAGTTTTGAGTATTGATTACACACTGCAGGGTAAAGACTAACTGGATTAAAATTCTGAAAGAGGGGGCTTAAATTTGAAAAAGGAAGTTACCATGATGATGTTTATTCATGGACATAGGAAGTCAGAGGCCAAATTTTTCAGGATATGAGTGCAGAGATTTGAGAAAGGAGGTGAAAATAGCTCTAACGGCCAGCCCATAATATCAGATGTGTCAATACCACCTCAGAAGATTTTTAAATCAAGAAAGATTACTAATGCTAAAACAGCTACCCAAACTACTGACCAGCACACAGACACTGGAACAATTTACATGAGTTTCTTCATTTAATGTTGTAAACTTCAGTGTTCTCTAAATGCCAGGTGTTTTGCACAGCCCTAGGAGAACTAGATTGTATAAAGCCTAGTTCTGATTGCTAGGGTTTTCAGTGTAGCTATGCCTATTGCTGTCGAGTTGATTCCAACTCATAGCGACTCTATAGGACAGGTTAGAATGGGCCCATAGGGTTTCCAAGGAGCGCCTGGTGGATTTGAATTGCCAACCTTTTGGTTAACAGCTGTAGCTCTTAACCACTATGACACAGGGTTTCCCGTCTAGCTATAAAAAAAAAAAAAACTGAAAATAAATGTGACATTCTGGAAAATTTTAGAAGGTATTTCAGGTTATAGCAGTCACTTCAGAAAATAAAATTTGCCAATTAAAAAAAATAGTCTTTTTGAAAAGGAGAAATTTCAAATACTTGACTTTCTTTCATGCCCTATTCATAGTCTTTTTTTTTGCACAGAATGGTGTTTTCCTCCAAGGTCAAAAATAAACTCAGTTGCAGGCAATGTTTGATGTAGTTGTGTGCAAATTAATAAATAATCTAAGTAGAGAGATGTCGTTGTTAGTTACTGTTGAGTTGCTTTCTACTCATGGCAACCCCATGTGTGTAGAGTAGAACTGCTCCGTAGGGTTTCCAAGGCTGCAACCTTTTGGAAGCAGATTGCCAGGCCTCTCTCCTGAGGTGACTTTTGGTGGGTTTGAACCACCAATCTTTTGGTTAAGGGTCAATTGCTTAACGTTTTGCACCACCCAGGGGCTCCTAAGTAGAAAACAGCTCTCTGTTTTTGATTCTCTGAATGAAAATGGCTCCTTTTCCTTTTTGATTTTGAATGTGTTTGGTCATTTTCTCCGTCAGAGTTCATGAGTGCTGCTCAAACAGAGATCGTGGAGTTATTTATTCAGTTGTTGCATATTAGCGCTTCAGTAGTTAAAAAGATCTGAACAAATACAAAGTCTTACACTACATTAGATTATCCTTTATTAGTGGGAAATTGAAGTCTAGAGATCAGTATTAAGCCCGCCCCTGAAATCTGCTGGTTCTAAGATAGGGACCCCAAACTGACCCCTGATCAAGCTGTATTAGAAAGATTTTACCCTTGTTACTAATTCAATAAATAGCTGTATTTGCATTATTTTTCTTTATAGTCAAGTTATGACATCAGCCCTCTCAATGAACTCAAGACAAAGAGACTCAAGTTTCCATTTAAGTAGGACTAGTATATTTTGCATATTAGGGTCCTGACATTTGGCATCTAGTGTGCGGTAGCTTACTGCGGTTAATATACCAGTCTATCATATGACAAAGGGCTTTTCATTGAAGTTTGAAGAGGGCAAAATAAAAGCTTTTATTACAACTCAAACTTTTCAGATGTTGTTGGTTACCTGCTTTTCCTAAGGCAATTTACCTAAGAGCCCTGGGGAGCAAGAACAGTGGCTCAAAACATCCCATATTTTTTTTGTTCTTGAGTGGAGTGTCTGATTATACACTGGCAAGTACATTGATGGATTTGATACGTTCAACAACCTCAGGGGAAATATTTGGGTAAGCCTTTTTTGTTCATCACGTATAATACATCTGCTTCTTCTGCCCTGTTCTTTTTGTATGTACGTTTTTAAGTACTAGCCTATGCAAATATATTCACCCATTAGATACAAAAGGATGTTAACCATAATGATTCTGCAAGTGTTCTCATTTCAGAAAGAAAATTCTATTTCTCAAGGGCACGTATTTTTCCCCCTTATATATGTTTTTTAAATTTCTAATATAAATATATTCATCTTCTTCCCCCTGAAACTCTTAATGACATTTTTTGCACAGCTAAGCTATCTCTGCTTCTTCATAAAAAGTCTTAATAATTTCCTTTGTTACATCACAGCTGCAGAATAACCATAGCAACCAACTTAAGTAACAGAAACAGTTCTTACTATGAGCCTTCCATGTCTAGAATGTAAAAATGGTAGAAATGCTTTAATAAAAGTAAAGAGGTCCTCTCAGTTTTACAAATAGCCTCATTCACTGGCAATACACTTCCAATAATCTTGTTAGAGTAGATCTTTTTTAAAATTAAAATTAAATTATAATATATATTTCCATAGCGAATCTTTCTAAAGCAACGAAGATAACACCAGATAGATGCACAGATAAAGTAAAACATGGTCTCATTTTGTGGCACAGTCCTCACTCTGAAGACCTGGATGCTTTGGGGTGTCTTCAAAGGAAGGACAGCAGACATGCTCTAGGTTTTTCTGGGTTTCCTGGACCCTCTGTCTTCCAGCAGTGTCAGAAAATCATACTCCAAGAATACCCTAAACCAAAATCTTTCAGTATTCCCTCTCCTACTTTTTTCTACTGTAATTGCGTTCTATGGTCATCTTTTTATCTTTTGATAAACATTTGTGGACTTATTTTAGATTTACAGAAAAGTTACAAAGATAAAACTAAGAGTTCCCACATGTCCTTCACCCAATTCCAATTTCCCCTAATGCCATCATCTCACATTACTGTGGTTTATTTGTCAACACTGAGAAAACAGCATTGGTACACCAGTTATTCTAGTAATGTCCTTATTATGTTGCAGGATCTAATCCACATTATGTTTATTCACCATGTCTACTTCATCTCTTTGGATCTGTGACACTATCTGTTTTTCTTTGTTTCCTAATCTTAAGGAGTATTGCATAGAATGTCCTTCAATTTGGTACTGTCTGAAGTTTTCTCATGGTTAGACTAGGCTTATAGGTTTTGGCAAGAATATCACATAGGAGAAGTGCCTTTGACATCACATCATGTCAGGGGCACATGGTAACGACATGATTTATTAGTGGTGATGCTAAACTTGGTCACTTGGTTAAGCTGGTGCTAACGAGTTTTCTTTACTGTATTAATTTTAGTTACTATATTGCCCTTTCTGCAATTTATTCTTTGAAAGTGAATCACTAAGTCCAGCCTATAACCAGAGGGATGGAATTTTTCCAGTCCCTAGAAGAGGGAAGTATCTACTTGTATTATTTGGAATTCCTCTTTTTCCTATTTCTTTATTTATTCAATCACTTATTCCTATCAGTATAGTTTCATGAATACTGAATATTGTAGTCCAGTGTCACGTTTGTTGCTCAAATTGTTATTGCCTTGGCCTTTGGGAACTCTTTCACATAAGTGTTTTTACATAATCTCATCCTTCTGTTTTTTGAGCGTTCCTTGCTTGCGGTATCAAATGCTCCACATTCATCTTGTATTTTCCATGCCCCTATCCTAGAAATAGCCATTTCTCCAAGAAGCCATGGGACCTTTTATTAGAGAATGGTGTTTAGAAACTAAGACCTAGGTACTGGCTGCATCCTAGTCTGTTTTTGTGGTTTAACTGCTTCCTGCTGCCTCGACACTCACCTTTTACAAACACTGTGAGTACCAACTTCATTGCTGTGGAGAAAAGAAAATGATCTTCTTTTCCTCCTTCTATTTGCCTCCTGTCACTTTGACTGACTGGAAATATAGGCACATTACCTTGGGATCGCTGAAAACTGATGTTTTTATCTCTTTAAATAGAACATTCATAAGTTTATAATAACAAATACATTAGCTCGACTTAGTATTTTATCAGTTTGGATGCCACCAGCTGTGTGTAACAGATTTACTGGTTAAAATTAGAGTATTTCTATCTTGCACTATAAACAGTGGAGGACCAGTCAGATTTGCAAGGTGATCAATGTGAAGGTTCTGGTTTGCTTCTTTGTAAAACTATTGACTGCCCCTCTTGGTTGCAAAATGTCTTGCACAGATCCAAACAACATATCCTCAAATAATTACCTCTAAAGGCATGAAGAATACTTCTCCTTGGGCATTTTTTGTCTTTTATCAGGAAAGAAAATCTTTTCCAGAAGTCCAAAGAAAATTCCTATGCTTCATTGGGTCCAACTATGTTCACCAAACCAAAAGCCATTATGGGAAAATGAGAATGGTATTGATACTACTGGTTTAAAGATCAACCATGACTTATTCTCTGAATTTGGGCAAAGGAGATTAGGCCATTGCTCTTCAACCTACATCTGAATACAATCAAAACTATGTGAGCAAGACAAAACGGTGGATGGGCATTATGTCATATCATAAAACTTGTTTACATAATGTAAGTGCTAAATACTGTCTTTATGGAAAACATTTAAAGTGTATATTTTGTGCTTCCTGAATATCTTTTTTATCATCCCCTGTATAATGAAAGAAATAAAATTGTGGATACTGTTGCCATTGTTGCTTCATCCAAACATGCATTCATGGTTTTGCCTGAGTCCATTGGCCCAGAAGATGGGGCAGGCATGTAAACCTTTGCTGGAGATTCAGCTGCATTTCTTAGGATGCAGACTGATGAAACCTTGTGGCGCTGAAATGAATCATAAATGAAAATAGGAAGAGGTTGGAGATGTAAACAAATTAGAGGGAGAATATTAAAGTAGTGTTATATCCATAAACCCAAAAACCCATTGCCATTGAGTTGATTCCGACTCATAGTGGCCCTATATAGGCTTTCCAAGGCTGTAAATCTTTAAGGAAGCAGACTGCTACATCTTTCTCCCTTGGGGCCCCTGGTGGGTTCAAACCGTTGACCTCATGGTTAGTAGCAGAGTGCTTAACCACTGTGCCACCAGAGCTCCTTCATTACATCCATACAGACCTTCAGACCAATAGTTAAATGAGTGTAAAAACATTTTCATAATCTTTTCTTGAATTCATATGGGGCATGTGTTTGTTTGTATACCTCCGTGTGTGTGAATTTTTAGTTTTCAGAACTCTGAATAACTTTCCAATATTAGAGAGCACTGTTGACTATGTTTATCCCAGCACTTCCATGTACTGTTTTGGGGCTTCATTTTGGCCTCTAGGCAACTGCATGAATCATAGACTTTCTGGGAAAATCTATTATCTTTTTTTAAAAAATGCATTAAAATGTACATTAAGAGTGAAGGACGGGAAAAGCTCTATCATTGCAATTAATATTAAGCTGATTAGAGAAAAATGGTTGGTCATTTCAGTCAAATTTAATTGGAACAGATATTCATGATTCCATTTATATTATTATAATTGTCAATTTAGTTAACATCTGAGGAATGAGACGTAAGACTGAAGAAAAATTGATTCACTCTCATTATACCTGTAGTGACATAAGGAAATGAATCCTCATTTCTGCTATCTACACTGTACCTACAGAGTTTGTCTTTGTGGTAAAAGTCTGTCTCCTTCTTATCCTTCTCTTTATTCTAGTGCTTCTTTTTAATAATGTCCAGAACCAACCTGAAAAGCCTGAGACTAGAAGGACCCCAGAGGTCATGGTCCCCGGACCTTCTGTTAGTCCAACACCAGAACCATTCCCAAAGCCAACTCTTCAGACAAGGATTGGACTGGACTATAAGATAGAAAATGATGCTGGTGAGGAGTGAGCTTCTTGGATCAAGTAGACAGCCCAGGTTCATAAACTGGAGTCTACCACTTACTAACAGAGTGAGCTTGAACAAGTTAATTTAATTGCTCTTGCCTTGGTTCTCTCATCAGATAACTATGAATAATAATAATAATGATAATGATGATGATGATAACAATAGCCTGCTTTTAGTTTGTTATGAGGATTACATGTTTTAATATATGCTAACCATTTACCTGGCACAACTGAAGAGTTGTAATAGTGGCTGCAATTATAATTATCTGCTTGAGAAAGAAAAACAACTTTTTCTTTAGAAAAATATCCTTGCAACAACGTGTGTAGAAAATCATAAAATACAAACAAAAAATGTGAAAGACAAGAATTGATATCTCTAATGTGAAGTGAAAAAAGATTCTTCTCTCATTTGGAATAAATTATGTTAATATGTGAGAAAAAAATACTTTTCAACTGTATTCATTTATTTTAATAATTTATTTAATTTTTGGTGAAAGCTTACACAGAAAATTAGGTTCCCATTTAACAATTTCTGTACATATTGCTTGGTGGCATTGACGACATTTTTCACATTGTGTCAACACTCTCATCATGTCCATTCTGGTTGTTCTGCTTCCATTAATCTAGCTTCTCTGTCCCTGTTGACCATTTCATCTTTGCTTTACTGTAAACGTTGAACTTTTGGTCTCATATAAGTGACTTTTTTTTTTTTTTTTTAATTTGAAAGGAGCACAGTACTCATGAGTGGTATTGCATATTTTGTGAGCCAATTTGTTATTTAGCTGAACAATGACTTCCAGGAGTAGTTTCAGTTCAAAGTTTAAAGTGTATCTCAGGGCGATAGTCTCAGTGGTTCCTCTAGTTTCTACAGGTCTAGTAAGCCTGGATTTTTTTTTTTTTTAATTTTTCTGGTGCTTTGAATGAAAGTTTACGAATCAAGTCAGTCTCTCATACAAAAATTTATACACACTTTGCTATATACTCCTAGTTGCTCTCTCCCTAATAGACAGCACAATCTTCTCTCTACCCTCTTTTTCCGTGTCCATTCAGCCAGCTTCTGTCCCCCTCTGCCTTCTCATCTCCCCTCCAGACAGGAGCTGCCCACATAGCCTCATGTGTCTACTTGATCCAAGAAGCTCACTCCTCACCAGCATCATTTTCTATCTTATAGTCCAGTCGAATCCTTGTCTGAAGACTTGGCTTTGGGAATGGTTCCAGTCTTGGGCTAACAGAAGGTCTGGGGACCATGACCTCCGGAGTCCTTCTAGTCTCAGTCAGACCATTAAGTCTGGTCTTTTTACAAGAATTTGAGGTCTGCATCCCACTGCTCTCCTGCTCCCTCAGGGGTTCTCTGTTGTGTTCCCTGTCAGGGCAGTCATCGCCTATAGCTGGGCACCATCTAGCTGTTCTGGTCTCAGGCTGATGTAGTCTCTGATTTATGTGGCCATTTCTGTCTCTTGGGCTCATAATTACCTTGTGTCTTTGGTGTTCTTCATTCTCCTTTAATCCAGGTGGGTTGAGACCAATCGATGCATCTTAGATGTCTGCTTGCTAGCATTTAAGACCCCAGATGCCACTATCCAAAGTGGGATGCAGAATGTTTTCTTAATAGATTTTATTGTGCCAATCAGCCTAGATGTCTCCTGAAACCATGGTCCCCAAACATCCGCCCCTGCTATACTGGCCTCCAAAGGGTTAAGTTTATTCAGGAAACTGCTTTTGGTTTAGTCCAGTTGTGATGACCTCTCCTGTATTGTCTGTTGTCTTTCCCTTCCCCTAAAATAGTTCTTGTCTAGTATCTAATTAGCGAATACTTATCTCCCTCCCTCCCTCCCCTCTCTTGTAACCATAAAAGAATATTTTCTTCTCTGTTTAAACTATTTCTTGAGTTCTTATGATAGTGGTCTCATACAATATTTGTCCTTTTGCAACTGACTAATTTCACTCAGTATAATGTCTTCCAGATTCCTCCATGTTATGAAATATTTCACGGATTTATCATTGTTCTTTATCGATGCGTCGTATTCCATTGTGTGAATAGACCATAATTTATTTATCCATTCATCCATTGATGAGTACCTTGGTTGCTTCCATCTTTTTGCTGTTGTAAACAGTGCTGCAGTGAACATGGGTATGCATATATCTGTCCATGTAAAGGCTCTTATTTCTCTAGGATATATTCCAAGGAGTAGGATTCGTGGATCATATGGTAGTTCTATTTCTAGCTTTTTAAGGAAGCACTAAATCAATTTCCGAAGTGGCTGGACCATTTTACATTCCTGCCAGCAGTGTATAAGTGTTCCAGTCTCTCCAAAATCTCTCTTATGTTTATTATTCTGTTTTTTTTTTTATTTTTTTTTATTAATGCTAGCTTTGTTGGAGTGAGATGGAATCTCATTTTAGTTTTAACTTGCATTTCTCTCATGGCTAATGATTGTGAGCATTTCCTCATATATCTATTAGCTACCTGAATATCTTCTTTAGAGGAGTGCCTGTTCATATCCTTTGCCCATTTTTTAATTGGGTTATTTGTCTTTTTGTTGTTGAGCTTTTGCAGCATCAAGTAGATTTTAGAGATCAGACGCTGATTGGACATGTCATTAGCTAAAAATTTTTTCCCAGTCTGTAGGTAATCTTTTTACTTTTTTGATGAAGTCTTTGGAAGAGCACAGGTGTTTGATTTTTAGGAGGTCCCAGTTATCTAGTTTCTCTTCAGGTATTTGTGCATTGTTAGTAATGCTTTGTATAGTGTTAATGCCATGTATTCGGTGTCCTAGCATTGTACCTATTTTTTCTTCCATGATCTTTATTGTTTTAGATTTTATGTTTAGGTCTTTGATCCATTTTGAGTTAGTTTTTGTGCATGGTGTGAGGTATGGGTCTTGTTTCATTTTTTTGTAGATGGATATCCAGTTATGCCAGCACCATTTGTTAAAGAGACTATCTTTTACCCATTTAACTGACTTTGGACTTTTGTCAAATATCAGCTGCTCATATGTGGATGGATTCTCAGTTCTGTTCCATTGGTCTATGTATCTGTTGTTGTACCAGTACCAGGTGGTTTTGACTACTGTGGCAGTATAATAGGTTCTAAAAACAGGTAGAGTGATGCCTCCCACCTTGTTCTTCTTTTGCAGTACTGCTTTACTTATATGAGGCCTCTTTCCCTTCCATATGAAGTTGGTGATTTGTTTCTCCATCTCATTAAAAAATGTCATTGGAATTTGGATCGGAATTGAATTGTATCTATAGATCACTTTTGGTAGAATACACATTTTATCAATGCTGAGTCTTCCTATCCGTGAGCAAGGTATGTTTTTCCACTTATGTAAGTCTCTCTTGGTTTCTTGCAGCAGTGTCTTGTAGTTTTTGTTGTATAGGTCTTTTACACCTCTTGGTAAGATTTATTCCTAAGTATTTTATCTTGGGGGCTACGGTAAATGGTATTGATTCGGTGATTTCCTCTTCCATGTTCTTTTTGTTGGTAAAGAGGAATCCAACTGATTTTTGTATGTTTACCTTGTATCCTGATTATCTGCTGAACTCTTCTATTAGTTTTGGTAGTTTTCTTGAGGATTCTTTAGGGTTTTCTGTGTGTAAGATCATGTTATCTGCAAATAGAGATACTTTTCCTTCTTCCTTACCAATCTGGATGGCCTTTATTTTTTATCTAGCCTAATTGTTGAATAAGAGTGGTGATAAAGGTTATCCTTGTCTGCTTCCCGTTCTCAAGGGGAATGCTTTCCGAATCTCTCCATTTAGGATGATGTTGGCTGTTGGCTTTGCATAAATGCCCTTTATTATGTTGAGGAATTTTCCTTCTATTCCTATTTTGCTGAGAGTTTTTATCATGAATGGGTGTTGGACTTTGTCAAATGCCTTTTCTGCATCAATTGATAAGATCATGTGGTTCTTGTCTTTCCTCTTATTTATATGATAAAAAAAATATATGATAGATTACATTAATTGTTTTTCTAATGTTGAACCAACCCTGCATACCTGGTCTGAATCCCACTTGGTCGTGGTGAATTATTTTTTTGATATGTTGTTGAATTCTATCAGCTAGAATTTTGTTGAGGATTTTTGCATCTAAGTTCATGAGGGATATAGGTCTGTAATTTTCTGTTTTTGTGGTATCTTTACCTGGTTTTGGTATCAGTGTTATGCTGGCTTCATAGATTAGGTTTGAGAATATTCCATCCTTTTCTATGCTCTGAAATACCTTTAGTAGTAGTGAAAGTTTGGTAGAACTCTGCAGTAAACCTGTCTGGGCCAGGGCTTTTTTTGTTGTTGTTGGGAGTTTTTTTTAATTACCTTTTCAATCTCTTCTTTTGTTATGGGTCTATTTAGTTGTTTTACCTCTGTGTTAGTTTAGGTAGGTAGTATGTTTCTAGAGATTCATCCATTTCCTCTAGGTTTTCAAATTTGTTAGAGCACTATTTTTCATAGTAGTCTGATATGATTCTTTTAATTTCAGTTGGATCTGTTCTGATATCACCCATATCATTTCTTATTTAGGTTATTTTCTTCCTCTCTTGTTTTTCTTTTGTCAGTTTGGCAAATGGCTTATCAATTTTGTTAATTTTTTCAAAGAACCAGCTTTTGGTCTCGTTAACTCTTTCAATTGTTTTTCTGTTCTCTATTTCATGTAATTCTGCTCTAATTTTTATTATTTGCTTTCTTGTGGTGCTTGAGGGCTTCTTTTGGTGCTGTCTTTCTATTTGTTCAAGTTGTAGGGATAATTCTTTGATTTTGGCCCTTTCTTCTTTTTTTAATGTGTGCATTAATTGATATAAATTGACCTCTGAGCACTACTTTAGCTGTGTCCCAAAGGTTCTGATAGGAAGTGTTTTCATTCCCATTGGATTCTATGAATTACTTTATCCCATCCTTAATGTCTTCCATAACTCAGTTGTTTTTGAGCAGGGTATTGTTCTGTTACCAAGTGTTTGATTTCTTTTCTCTGCTTTCTCTGTTGTTGACTTCTACTTTTATGGCCTTATGGTCAAGGAAGGCACTTTGTAATATTTCAATGTTTTGGATTCTGTTAAGTCTTGCTTTATGACCTAATATGTTGTCTATTCTAGAGAATGTTCCATGTGCACTAGAAAAGAAAGTACAGTTGGTTGCTGTTGGGTGGAGTGTTCTGTATATGTCTACAAAATCAAGTTGGTTTATAGCGGCATTTAGATCTTTCATGTCTTTGTAGAGCTTCTTTCTGGATGTTCTGTCCTTCACGGCAAGTGGTGTGCTGAAGTCTTCTACTATTATTGTGGAGCTGTCTATCTCACTTTTCAATGCTGTTAGAGTTTATGTATCTTGAAGCTCTGTCATTGGGTATATCATCCCTTTAATCATTATATAGTTTCTTTTCTTATCCTTTGTGGTGAATTTAACTTTAAAGTCTATTTTGTCAGAAATTAATATTGCCACTCCTGCTCTTTTTTGATTGTTGTTTGTTTGATACATTTTTTCCATCCTTTGAGTTTTAGTTTGTTTTTGTCTCTAAGTCTAAAGTGTGCCTCTTGTAGGCAGCATATAGACAGATCATGTTTTTTATCCATTCTGCCACTCTGTCTCTTTATTATTGCATTTAGACCATTTACATTCAGTGTAATTATGAATAGGTATGAGTTTAGTGCTGTCATTTTGATGTCTTTTTTTGTGTGTTGTTGACTGTTTCTTTTTCCTACTTAATTTGTGCTGAGTAGATTATGTTTATATATTGTCTTTTCCTCTTATTCATTGTTGTAGACTATGTTTTTGCCGAGTATTTTTTTCTTGTATTTTGACAAGTAGGGTTGTTAGTCTCTTTTGTGGTTACCTTAATATTTACCCCTATTTTTCTAAGTTTAATCGTAACTTTTGTTTCTTTATATTGCCATGACTTCCTCTCCATGTGAAAGATCTGTGACTACATTTCTTAGTCCCTCTTTATTATCTTAATGTTGTCTTCTTTTACACAATGCCATCACTGTTTCCCTGTTGTGAGAGTTTTTTTGTCTTGATTTATTTTTGTGATTTCCCTATCTGTATTGACATCTGGTTGCTGTGTCCTGTATTCTAGTCTTGGGTTGATATCTGATATTATTGATTTTCTAACCAGAGAACTCCCTTTAGTATGTCTTGTAACTTGGTTTGGTTTTTAGGAATTCCCTAAACTTCTGTTTTTCAGGAAATGTCCTAATTTCACCTTCATACTTGAGAGACAGTTTTGCTGGATATATGATTCTTGGCAGGCAAATTTTTCCTTAAATGCTTTATATAAGTCATCCCATTGCCTTCTTGCCTGCATGTTTTCTGCCGAGTTGTCCGAGCTTGTTCTTATTGACTTTCCTTTGTAAGTGACTTTTCATTTATCCCTAGATGCTCTTAAAATTCTCTCTGTATCTTTTGTTTTGGCAACTTTGATTATAATATGTCTTGGTGACTTTCTTTTAAAATCTACCTTATGAGCAGTTCGATGAGCATCTTGGATAGATATCTTCTCATCTTTCACGATATCAGGGAAGTTTTCTACCAACAAATCTTCAACGATTCTCTCTGTATTTTCTGTTACCCCTCCAGATTCTAGTACTCCAGTTACCCATAGGTTATTTCTCTTGATAAAGTCCCATACAATTCTTAGGGTTTCCTCATTTTTTTAAATTCTTTTATCTGATTTTTCTTCATATCTACTGGTGCCAAGTGTTTTATCTTCACTTTCACTAATTCTGCCTTCCACTTTCTTAATTCTGCTCCTCTGTCTATTGAGTTGTCTAATTCTGTAATTTTATTGTTAATCTTCTGAATTTCTGATTGCTGTCCTTCTATGGATTCTTGCAGCTTATTAAAATTTTCATTATGTTCTTGAACAACCTTTTTAATTTCTTCAACTGTTTAATCTATGTGTTCCTTGGCTTATTCTGCATTTTTCCTTATCTCATTCCTGATGTCTTGAAGAGTTCTGTATATTAATCTTTTCTATTCTGCATCTGGTAATTCCAGGATACACCTTCATCTGGAAGATTTCTTGATTCTTTGCTTTAAGAGCTTGTTGAAGTGATCATGGTCTGCTTCCTTATGTGATTTTTCAGTGGCTGTTGTTTCTAAGCCATCTATAAGTTATTGTATTAGTTTATTTTATGTTTGCTTAGTTTATCCTAGCTTCTTGCTTTGTATTGTTTTGATATGCCTAAATAGGCTGTTTGAGTGAGCTAGCTTGATTATTTTCATCTTTGAATCTCTGACGTCCTATCATCAGATGGCTCAAGCCATTACCAGGTATATGAGTCTAGGAGTCTATTCATATTTCTTGTATGGATTCAGCTCAGGTGTACAGGTAGGTGTTCATCAATTGTGTGGTACAGGCTCTGTCCTACAGTCTTAGAGGGGCAGGTGTGATAGGTGTAGGTCCAGGTATCTGGTTCCAGTAGGGGGTCATGCTCTGAACAAGGCAGGGGGCTGGCAACCGTCCTCCAAGTGTCTGTGAGGAAAGCACGTTCCTGTACCCTAGAGCACGCAGGTGGATGCGTTCTGAAGTCAGACCATGGGCACCCAATACTTTTGGTTGCAAGAACTAGAAGGTACCACTTATCCTTAGACCCCTGTCATGGGTGGCTAGGTGACATGGGTGGAGCGACCAGTCCTTATATCCCTGATGTGGGTAGGTTAAGATCCTGTTTAATAGGCAAAGCGGTGTCAAACATCAAACACCCACCTCTCCACCACAGAGCTGAAACAGTTGCAGTCTGCCAACAAGAGCCTAGTCTCCTGAGATGGGCCCACAGAGGTAGATGCAGGAGAGAAAAGTATTTAAAATCTGTGGACCGTTTGTGCCTGGAAAGGAGCTGCTTTTGTCTTGAGCTGCCCAGCTTAGTGGAGCTGGCAGATGATCTTTTCTCCAAGGCCAGGAGAATAGATCGTGGTGTGCAGCAGTGCCTATCTCAGGCCCAGGAAAATCCACAGCCACTGAAGCCGGCTTGGGTGTTAGGGGTGCAGTAAAATAAACGCAGGTACTTAGCTTTTGCCAAGAGCTCCGTTATTCTCTGCTTCCAGAGGTATGAGTAGGCTGTGAGACTCACTGTCTCTCCCTGAAGAAACTGTGTCTGGAACGCTACTGCCAGTCCCGCAGTGGTCACTCCAGGAAATGGTGCCTGAGAGTCCCCGGCGATTCAGGTCCGGCAACTCCTAACCACTTCCTAACCATCTCTCCCTCCCCCTGATGCTCAGTCTGTTTTCTAACTTTGCCTTTGATGTTCAGGGCTTCTAGCTTGTCATAAATATAATAATTTCACTTGTTTTTTGGGGTCTTTGTTGTAGGAGGCATCACTGGAAGTGTCTGACTCCTCTGCTATCTTGGTCCTGCCTTTTTTTTTTTTTTAAGAATTAGAGTTTTGTTATACAATTTTCAACCATCTTATCTGGGATCATCTATTGTGTCCATGGTCAGAATGGTTGATAGTAGTAGCTGGGCACCATTTAGTTCTTCTGGTCTCTGGATAGATGACGCTGTGGTTTGTGTAGGTAGTTAGTCTTGTAGACTAGTTTCTGCTTTGGGTCTTTGATTTCCTTCTTTCTCTTTTGTTCCATATGAGAAGAGACCAATAGTTGTGTCTTAGATGCCCACTTGCAAGCTTTTAAGACCTCAGACGCTACTTATTAAATTAAGATGTAGAACATAAACTTTATACACTATGATGTGTCAATTGACCGAGTTGTCTTACAATACTGTGGTTCTAAGCCTCCAAACCCAGTAAGCCAATCCTGATATGTGCTTGGTTATGTCTGGGAGCCCTATATGCCTTATTATGCATATGCATATGCATATATGTGCAGCACACGCAAACATGTATGTACATACACCAACAGATACACCTATATGCACATGTGTAGATACACATATACCTTCCTATACTCATATATACATACATATCTACCTACATAACTACTCATGTTATTTTTGGTTGCTATTGTTGTTGTTGCCAAATTATATACATTATAGCATTTACCAATAATATCCCTTAATCTTTTGTATTTTTTTAGTGTTGTCATTTACCTTGGTTAAGCTGTGCACACTTCACCCACATTTGGTATTGCCTTTCTCATCATCAAAAATAATAAATGTCTACTGTTTCAAGAGCCTGGAGCCCTGGTGGCACAGTGGTTAAGACCTCAGCTGCTAACTAACCAATCTTTATTAGCAGTTCAAATCCACAATGAGTCAGAATTGACTCAACAACAATAGTTACAGACTACTGTCTATAGAGTGGTTCCGCCCATCCCCCTGCCATCCCTGGTAATGACCAAATAGCATTGATATCTATATGCATGCGTATTTTTGTCTTTTTATAAATGTTGGAGCAGACAATAATCGTCCCTTTGTGATTGACTTATTTCACTCAGCATATTGTTCTCTAAGAGTCACAATCAACTTGACGGCAATGGTTTTTTTGTTCTAATGCCCTCCAGACTCATCCATGTTATAAAATGTTTCATGAACTCATTATTCTTTATCTGCGCATTATTTCATTGTATGTATATACCATATTTTGTTTATACATTTATCTGTTACTGGGCATTTAAGTTGTTTCTGTCTTTTTGCTATTGTGAATAATGCTGCAATGAAACTAGGTATGCAAATACCTATTTGTGTCACTGCTATTAGATCTTTAGGGTATATGCTTATAAGTGAAATTGCTGGATCATAAGGTATTTCTCTTTCTAGCTTTTAGAAGAAGCACCATACCATTTTCCATAGTAGTTGTATCATTTTACTTCCTACCAGCAGAGGATAAATATTCCAATCTTCCCATGACTTTGCCAGTATTTGTTGTCTGTTTTGGGGTTTATTTTTTTATCAGTGCCATTTTTGCAGGGGTGAGATGGTACCTCATTGTAGTTTCTATTTGCATCTCTCTCATGGCTAATGATTGCAAGCATCTTTTTCAAGTGTTTGTTGGCCACCTAAATGTCCTCTTTGTTGAAGTGTCTGTTCATGACCTTTGCCCACTTTCAATTGAATTGTTTGTCTTTCAGTCAATGGGTTGTTGAAGTTTTTAATATATTTTAGAGATTACACTGTTATGAGACATAATGTTCCCAAAGATTTTTTCCCAGTATGTAGGTATTTTTACTCTTTTGATAAAGTCTTTTGATGAGTATACGCTCTTAATTTTTAGGAGGTCCCAGTTATCTAACTTGTCTTCTGTTTGTGCATTTATAGTTGTGTTTGGTATATATTACTGAAAAAAAAAATAGGTCTCATAATTTTGTCCATAGATTATCTTCTAGGAACTTTATTGTTTTAGCTTTAACTTTTAGGTCTTTGATTCATTTTGAGTTAGTTTTTGTGTACAGTGTTAGGTATACATCCTGTTTCATTTTTCTGCAAATGGATATCCAGTTTTGTCAGCACTGTTTGTTAAAGAAACGGTTTCTTTTTCATTGAATGGACTTTGACTCCTTGTCAAGAATCAGTTGCCCATGGATGGATGGACTTACTTCTGAGTTCTCAATTCTATTCCATTGGTGTATGTGTCTTTCACTGAATCAGTACCAGGCCGTTTTGATTATTGTGGCTATATCGTGTTTTGAGAGTTGGCGTGTAAGGCCTCCTACTTTGTTCTGTTTCAATATTGCTTTGGCTACTCAGGGCCTCTTCCCTTTCCATATAAAGCTGGTGGTGTGTTTTCCCATTTAGGCAGAGAATGTTGTTGGAATTTGGATCAGGATTTATTATATCTCTAGATCGCTTTCGGTAATATTGACGCTTTTACAATGCTAAGTCTTCCAATCCATGAGCATGGGATATTTTTCCATTTGTGTAGGTGTCTTTAAGTTTCTTGCAGTAGTGTTTTATAGTTTTACTGTATAGGTCTTTTATGTCCCTGATTATGTTTATTCCTTTGTGTTTGATGATATTGGGGGCTGTTGTAAATGGTATTGCTTTCTTGATTTCCTTTTTGGAGTGCTCCTTGTTGGTGTGAAGAAACCCAACTGATTTTTGTTTGTTGATCTTGTATTCTGCCACCTTGCTGAATCCTTCTATTAGATCTAGTAGCTTTCTTGTATACAATCATGTCGTCTAAGAATAGAAATAGTTTTACTCCTTTCTTTCCAATTTGGATACCCTTTATTTTCCTTTCTTGCCTTATTGCTCTGGCTAGGACTTCCAGTGCAATATTGAATGAGAGTGGTGAGAGTAGGCATCATTCTCTCATTTCTGTTCTCAGGAGGAAGGCTATCAGTTTTTCTTCATTGAGAGTAATGTTGGCTGTTGGTTCTGCACACATGCCCTTAATTATATTGAGAAATTTCCCTTCTATTCCTATTTTGCTGAGAGTTTTTATTAGGAAACGGTGTTAGATTTTATTGAATGTCTTTTCTGCATCAGTTGAGGTGATCCTGTGATTCTTTTCAGTTGTTTTATTTATGTGGTGAATTACGTTAATTAATTTTCTGATATTGAGACACCCTTGCATTCCTGGTATGAATCCCACCTGATCATGATGCATAATTTTTTTTAAAATGCTGTTGAATTCTGTTGGCTAGAATTGTGTTGAGAATTTCTGCATCTACATTTTGAGGGATATTGGTCTACAATATACTTTTTTCATGGAGTCTTTATCTGGCTTTGGTATCAGGGTGATGTTAGCTTCATAGACTGAGTTGGGAAGTACTCTTTTCTTTTCAGTGTTTTGGAAGGTTTTGAGTAGGACTGAAGTCAGCTCTTCTCTGAAAGTTTAGCAAAATATTCCAGTGAAGCCATCTGGATAAGGTTTTTTTTTGGGGGGGGGGTGGGGGGTTTGATGACACCTTCAATCTCTTTCTTTTGTTATGGGTCTGTTTAGGTTTTCTACCTCTATTTGTGTTGGTTTAGGTAGGTAGCATGCTTTTAGAAATTTGCCAATTTCTTCTAGGTTTTCAAATTTTGAGGGTGAAATTTTTCATAATATTCTGTTATGATCCTCTTTATCTCAGCTGGATCTTTTGTAATGTCTTCAATCTCATTCCTTATTTTGGTTATTTGCATCTTCTCATTTTATCCTTTGTCAGTGTGGCCACTGGTGTTTCAAAGAACTAACTTCTGGTTTTGCTGATTCTTTCTATTGTTTTTCTGTTTTCTATTTCACTTACTTCTGCTCTGATCTTTATTATTTCCTATCTTGGTAGCTTTGGCCTTCTTTTGCTCTTCCTTTTCTATTTGTTCAAGTTGTCAGGTTAACATTGATATTGGACTTTACTTCTTTTTGATGTATACATTTATTGCTATAAATTTCCCTCTGAGCTCTGCTTTTGCAGCCTCCCAAAGATTTTGGTATAGTGTGTTTTCATTCTTATTTGATTCTAAGTATTTTATAATTTCTTCTGTGACCCAATAGTTTTTAGTAATGTGTCATTTAGTTTCCATGTACTTAATTTATTTTTCTTATTCTTCCTGTTGTCGATTGCTAATATCATACCATTATGGGCAGAGAAGATGCTTTGTATAATTTTAGTCTTTCTAAATGTATTGAATATTGCTTTGTGGCCTAATATTTTTCTTCTATTCTGGTGAATGTTCCATGTGTATTAAAGAAGAATTTGTATTGTTCTGCTGTTGGGGTTGTGTTCTACATATGTCTGTGAAGTCCAACTGGTTGATGTTGTTATTTAGGTTTTCTGTATCTTTGTTGATTTTCTTTCTTTTTGTCCTGTCCAACATCAAAAGTGATGTGTTAAAATCTCCTACTATATTGTAGATCTATTTCTCTCTTCAATCATGTTAGAGTTTGTTATATAAATTTTGGAGCTCTGGCATTGGATGCATAAATATTTAAGACTGTTCTTGTTGAGTTGACCCTTTAATCACTATATAATGTCCTCCTTTGTTCTAAATTTAAAACTGTCTGTCATGTCTTGAGATTGCTTTGACTTCCTTTCCTTATGGAAGTTCTGTAACTATACCTTTCATTCCTTCTTTTGTTTTGAAGTTGTCATTTGTATCTTTATATCTCTGATTCCCTTTAATCAATTTTGTAGTTTTATTTTACCTTTGTGAAGCATTTACCTGGCTTGTATCTGGGTGATGTTATCGGGTATCTTTATCTCAGGTTGTTGTCTGTTGTCCTTGGTTTTCTTTCCGAAGGACCTTTAATCTTTCTTGTCACGCTAGTCCAGTGTTTACAAATTCCTTTTAATTTCTGCTTATCTGAGAACATCTTAATTTTGCCCTTATTTTTAAAAGACAATGTTATGGATTGAATTATGTCCTCCCTGCTAAAATGTGTCTATCAATTTGGCTGGGCAATGATTCCCGGTATTGTGTAATTTTCCTATATATTGTAAATCCTGTATCTATGATGTTAATGACGGAGTAAGGGCAGCAGTTGTCTTGATGAGGCAGGACTCAATTTACAAAATTGGATTGTGTCTTGAGGCTATCTTTTGAGATATAAAAGACAGAAGCAAGCAGAGAGACAGGGGAATTTATACTACCAAGAAAGCAGTGCTGGAAGCAGAGTGCATCCTTTGGACCTGGGATCCTTGCGTGGAGAAGCTCCTAGTCATAGGGAAGGTTGATGGGAAGGCTGACAGAGAGAAAGCCCTCCCCTGGAGCTGACACCCTGAATTTGGACTTTTAGCCTACTTTACTGTGAAGAAATAAATTTCCCTTCGTTAAAGCCATCCACTTGTGGTATTTCTGTTATAGCAGCACTAGATGACTAAGACAGAATTTTGCCGTATATGTGATTCTTGGTTGGCAGTTCTTTTCTTTCTGGGTTTTGTATCTGTCATCCCATTGCCTTCTTGCCTGCATGGTTTCTAATGAGAGGCCACTTTGTAGGTGATATTTTGCTTTTCTTGAGCTGCTCTCATTCTTTGTCTTTGGTTCTGGAAAATTTGATTATGATGTGTCTTGATGAATTTCTTTTGTAGTATATCTTGTATGAAGTTCATAGAGCTTCTTGGATGGTAATCTCATTTTCATGAATTTAGGAAGTTTTCTGCCATTATGTCTTTCAAAAATTTTCTCTGTACTCTTTTTTCTTTCTTCCTCTTCTGGGTTCCCTAATGTATGTATATTATTCCTCTCAATGTTGTCCCACATAACCTTTAGGCTTTCTTCATTTTTCTCCCATCTTTTTTCTGCTTTTTCCTCAAACAAATTAGTATCAAGGGATTTGTCCTCTATTTCGCTGATTCTTCCTTTGATTCAATTCTACTTCTGTGTTCTTCCATTGAGTTGTTTATTTCTGATATTTCATTGTTAAGCTTCTGAATTTATAATTTTTTCGTATTTTTTTCTATTTCTTTTTTGGGTTTGTTATTTTGTTCTTGTATTGTTTTCCTGATTTCTTCTAGGCTTTTTCCTTGATCTTTTTGAGAAACCTAAATATTAGTCTTTTGAATTTCTTGTCAGTTAGTTGCATTATCAGTTCTCCCTCAGAAACATTTTCCATCCCTTTATTTTGCTCATTTACTTGAGCCATTGTATCCTGTTTCTTCACATGATTTGTAATTGACAGCTGCCTTTGAGGCATAAGGTTCTATTTTGTTTATAGATTTCTTTACTAATTCTATGTTTGTTTGCCTTTTTGTATTGTTTTGCTTTTGTTTTGGTATATCTGGAGCTTAGCTTTTCTCTTTGTATTGTTTACCTTCCTTTGTATTTTTTAATTGATTATTTTTGGAATATTGGTTTGTGTATGATTATGATGTTGATGGTTGGTCTATGTATAGGTCTGGTGTACTCTGTTGGCTGGTATGGTCCTTTTTTCCCACTGGTGGGTATGGTGGGTTGCACACACACTGAGGTCCTACACACACTGGGGTCTTGGAGGATTGCTTGTTGGTGTGTGAATAGGTCCTTTTCCCAATGTGAGTTACCAGGTATCAGGTGGTCATAATCCTTTCACAGCTCTGCAGGGATAATGTGCTCTGGATACATTGGCACAAGCTGTTAGTACAACCCCTGAAATGCAGGATGGGACACAGTGATGGATGGGCATAGGGTATGTGGGACCATGGGCCCAGGGAGGGGTCAGCAGGGTAGGAAAAAATTCCCACTCAGCCAGGGGGGTGTTGTCAGGGCAAGGGGCATAGTCTCACTTGGCCTGGGTGTCGGCAGGGCAGACTGCAGAGTGTGCTAGGCTGGGGGTTGAGGGGTTCTGAGGGTGAGAGGGAAAAGGAAATGGGGGCTTCTGCATCCAGGACAGGGGATGGGTAAAGTGGAGCCTCCCTGGGTTTTCACAGATGGCCTGCTCATCAGGGAGAGGAGGAGGGCAGGGTGAGGTGTGTGCACTTAGCACAGACTTCCTGTGCCTCAGGAAGGGTAGGGGTGCAGGATTAGGTTTGTGCACATTAGCTGAGGCTGTCTGTGTCTCAGGGAGGGGAGGATGGTGGGGTGAGGCTTATATGTGTTAACGTAGGCAGCCTGTGCCTCAGGCGGGGGGGTGCAGAATGGGATTTATGGTCATTATGCAATGGCAGGCATGTCTTGGAGAGGGTGGGAAGTGAAGAGAAGCCTACAGGGGCAGGAAGTGATGACAGTTTGCACAGGATCAGTTTTGGGTGGGTGCTTCTAGTTGTTAGTCTGTGGATTGAGATTTGCTAGGCTTATCCTGTCTAAATGTCCAGATGCCACCACCAACAAGCGATCCCTGTGCTAATTCTTAGTTCCTTCCCTTCTTGCACTGACTAGAAGAAGTGGAGCTCACATCCACCATTCCTTTTTGTACCATCCCAGGTTCCTCTGCAAATGTGCACTGCCTGTCTATTCCGTCTCCTTCCTTTAAGCTCCAATGATTCAGTCTGTCTCCCTTTGCTCTAGAAGTACTTTCCTGTGGTTCTCTGGCTTTCAAACTACACCACTTCCATATTTTACCTTGTCAGGGGTGCCCTGTCCCAGGACATATCCTTCCCACCTCATCATTTCCTTCTGGGATTGTTTGCACAGAATTTTTGCTGCCAGCTGTGTTCTCCTTGAGGTTGCTTTCCTAGGTTCTTTACTCTGGATTGTTAGTTGATGCCGTCCCAAAATGGCATGTTATGCCCAATCAGCTAGCAGGGTGCAATCGGTCTATGAATCTCTGTTTTCCTGCTTGTCCTGTTTTGTCTCTCCTATCAATGCTCTGTCTGTTTCTTTAATTCTCCATTTCATGTTCTGAGATCCAAGGTTATTATTTGTGTATGTTTTATTTTGTTTCTCGAGTCTTTGTTATTGGGGGTTGTTGTGGTGCATCTGCCTAAGCCACCATTTTTACTGAAACCCCTACTTTTGCACTTTGGATTGACAGAAGAGATATAGGACTAGAAATCTAAGGGGAGAGATTCTAGAGGTATTATTGACAGTAGCAGTGGTGGGACAGTGGCGATGCCAGTGGCAACTGTAGTAGTGAGGACAGTGAGCCCAGTCTAGAATATTGAAAATGCTACTGGGCAGTTGAGCTCACTGACTATTCTTGGTGAGTGCTCTGAATTTTTCTTTCTGAAATTTTTCAATGCCAAATAACAGTACCTTCAAATATTGGGCTCTTGGGGGCATGGCGGTAGTAATTCTTAATTTTTAAGCCTCTAGTGTTATGAGATCTACTTTCATGATTAAAATTTCATAATAATAAAGAGTAAAATGTGTGAGGTATTTTTCTCTTTTCTATTTTAATTTACCTTCTGAAATAAAATCCTGATATGAAGTAAATAACATAGAGAGGGCTTCCTAAATTCCCCACTCCTAGAAGACTCATTCATTTACACCTTTATAAAGAAAAATTAATTTATAATTTTCCATGAAATGAGAGTGGGAGGTATCAGCTATAAAGATTTAATATTTTATTAATTACACATATGTATTTGTGTGTGTGTGTGTGTGTGTGTGTGTGTATATATATATCTCCCTGGTGGCACAGTGGTTAGGAGTTTGGCTGCTAACCAAAAGGTCAGCAGTTCAAATCCACGATCTGCTCCTTGGAAATCCTATGGGGCAGTTCTACTCTGTCCTATGGGGTCACTATGAGTTTGAATCAACTCGACAGCAAAGGTTTGGTTTTTCAGGTATATATATCAGTCAGTAAGTCCCCAGAAAAACAGACTAATAGGATATATATAATGAACTCAGGCTGTTTAGCCCCGATTTTCTGCTCTTGAAGTGTACTGTTTGTTCTGGGAATTATCTAAAAGAAGAAGAAGGAGAAAGAGAAGGAGAAGGAGAGAAAGACAGACATTTACTACAAACAAACTCCATAGGTAGAACATGTAGGGAATGAGGAGAAAGAGAAAGATTGGTCTAGAGAAACTGACTCTTGATTCATGAGACTGGGTGGGAAGTGGGGGTGGCAAGTCTGAAATCCATAAGCCAGGTAGTAAATTGGAAATATAGTCAAGAGTTGATGTTGCAATCTTGAGTCTGAAACATGTAGAGTAGGCTGGCAGGCTGGAAACTCAGCCTACTATATTGTAGTCTTGATGCAGAATTCCTTCTTCCTTAGGATATCTCAGGTTTGGCTGGCAAGGCCTTCAGCTGATGGGATAAATCCTACCCACATTACTGAGTTTAATCTGTGTTAGAGTTAACTGTGTGCAAATGTTAATCACATCTAAAAAAAACCTTTTGTACAAAGTACACCTAGATTACTGTTTGACCAAATTTTCCTTCACCGCTGTCCTTCAAAGAAATTCCAGAAATGGGCTTCAGTGCTACGGTGCCTGCGTATTGAGCAGATCCATCTGTGAACGAGTCACAAGTTTTCTCTTCCTCAGTCAGCTGATCACAGGGAACTCTCCATGAGGCCATAGGTATAGGGTGGGAGAGAAAAAGTAATGTAGCAGAAGTGAAGACCATGGGCATCTGGACCACTTCCTTATATAACTTACACTTGCCTTCAGGGTTTGCTGGAGCCCAATCGCATATATACCACTTCCATTTGATGATGAAGTGCTGCTGTGCATGGCCAAATTTACGATTGTGAGTCAGTCAACACCCAGCTCATGATGGGAAGGTGGCATGATAACTTGGTGGCCCATGGTTAAACATTCAGTCTCTACTAAGGCTCAGAAATAAGATAAAATCTGTTTCTCATAGGGAGGATGTTATTTGCAGATGATAGCAGAGCTTTCCTCCAAAATCCTAAAGATCTGTGCTTTGAGTCATCAATAGAGGTATGCCAAAGGCTACAAACAGCACCTTTATCTGCCATTGACATGTCAAGCACCATTGCATTTGCTGGATCATTGGGCCCAAGTGGAAAGAACAGCTTACACAGCTGCCTGGACTAGTCACAGAACCTTCTCTTATTCTGATTCTCATTCAGAACTAGCAATTTTTTGGTTTACTTGGTGTCATGGATTGAATTATTGCCCTTCAAAAATCTGTGTATCAAGTTGGCTGGGCCATGATTCCTGGAATTGTGTGATTTGACTATACGTTGTAAACCTTGGCTCTATGATGTTAATGAGGGAGTACTGGCGGCAGTTGTGTTAGTGAGGCAGGACTCAATCCCTACTTTACTGTGAGGAAATAAACTTCTTTTTGTTAAAGCCGTCCACTTCTGGTATTTCTATTATAGCAGCACTAGGTAACCAAGACACTTGGCAAATGAGCCAGGGTAACAAACCCAAAAGAGGAATAAGTTGCCTCCGGAATCCAAAGAGGCCCGTTAGGTTTTGTGCTTCTTTTTTTTGGTTGTAGGATAGAAGGGATGTCTCAACATGTCTCGCACCATTAGCTAAATATTTCATGAAGTGGAAGGTTTCTGATTTTTTTTCAGATTCATTTCCCACCCTCTGACATGAAAATATCTTACCAGTAAAGTCTAGACTACTAGCTACTTCCTGTTTATTAGGTTTAGTCAGCATAATGTCATCAAAGTAATGTCTTTTGGAAGGGAACCATAATCAAAATCCCTGTGGACTAAATTTGGCAAGGGCTAGAGAATTGATGTACCCCTGAGACAGGAAAAGGAAGGGGCGTCATTAGCCGTGCTAGCTGAAAGCAAACTACTTCTAGTGATCTTTACTAATGGGTATCAAGAAAAAAGCATTTGCTAGATCAATAGCTGTATTCCAAATATCAGAGGATGAGTTAATTTGCCCAAGCAATGAAAACACTTCTGGAATGACAACACATCTGGAATGACAACTGAAAATGAAACTGCCACTTGGTTAAGTTTACAATAATCCCCTGTCGTTTGCCAAGTTCCATTTTTTTTCAGCTTAGGTCTATAACCCACCCAGTGCAGGTCTATAGGCAAATTAAATGGAGATGTGATGGGAATCATCACCCTGCATCCTTCAGCTCATTAATAATGGCACTAATCTCTACAGTCCCTCAAGGAATTCAGTAGTGATTTTGGTTTACTATTTTCCTAAGAAGAGGCAGTTCTAGTGGATTCCACTGAGCCTTTTCTACCATAATAATTCTCACTTCACAGGTTAGAGAGCCAATGTGGGGAATCTGCCAGTTTCTGAGTATGTTTATTCCAATTATGCATTCCAGAACTGGGGAAATAACCACAGGATGGAGTTGAGGACCCACTGAACCAACTGCCAGATAGACCTGAGGTAAAACTCCATTGATTACCTGACCCCTACCACCTCCTATGCTTACTGGTAGCCCACAGTGACATTTTGGGTCCCCTGGAATTATTGTCACTTCAGAGCTAGTTCCAGTAATCTTTGGAAAGTCTGATTATTTCCTTTCCTTGAATACACAGTCTTCCTCCTAAAAGATTATAGGTCCCTTTGGGGAAGGGGGCTGTTATACTCTGTCCCCTAGTGTAACTATGAATTGGAATCAAGTCAATGGCTCACAACAACAACAACAGGAAAATGCAGAGGGGTCCCCCCTCAAGGAGACCCAGCTGTTCTTTACTCAAGAGGTTATGGGACTGTGAGTTTGCTCAAGTCTAGGAACTGATTGAGGGGCTGTGACTTTCTCTTTCGGTGATTCAAGTTAGACTGCTCAGGAAAGAATTTCGTAGACTTCCCATATACTTTAATTCTAGGGACACCACGATCAACTGGCCAACGAGAGTCACATTATTCTGATTACTGCTTTCACTAAGCTGTCCGTTACGGTAAGCACTTGTCTTTGATGATTATGTGCTGCCACTTGGTCTCTAACACCCTGGGACCTAATTATCCCCGTTGCATTTGAGAATGTTGGTTCAGTGGCAACAGTTTGCATGTAATCCCTAGTATATGCATGTGTGTGTGCGTATGATTTTGAATAATTTTCCAGACTGGTTTTTAAGTACAGTGAGACAGGATAGTAGGGTACCATGGATCATGAAGCAGAATTTAAGAAGTCAGCCTTCCATAGGGTTGCAGATAAAATACAGGATTCTTAGTTAAATTTGAATTTCAGAAAAACAACAATTTTTTAGTATTTCTAGTCCCCCCAAAATATCCATTGCTTACATGAAATTTAAATTTACCTGAGCATCCTGTATTACTATTTGTTAAATTTAGTACACTGTCCTGGGATAAAACTTGAGGTCCAGGATTACTGTACTGGATGTGTATCACCTTGATTTCCACTGATGTCGTCAGACAAATTTCAATGGATTGGCTTCTCAAGAGTCATATAAAATTTTTCTTACTAATATTACGAGGGAAGTAGGCTTTCTTTTGTGAATTTAATTTATTAACTTTAGGTCTTTCATTTTATGGAATTGGTGAACAGCAAAATCTCAGGATAGAGAACACTTCTTTTCACAATTAAACACCGAAATATAACACTACCCATTCAAGAAGGCATCCAAGGTGTTAGTGCCATTTCTAAGCCCTGTGAGAATGGGCAATGCCAACAGATGGGCACATTCTTTTCAAGATTGATTTTGCTTTTCTGGCACCAGGCTCCTAGTTCAGGTTTGCCAAGAATGGTCAGCACGTTGTGTGTTAATTGCTGGCAGGGGTTACCTAATGACTTTATAGCCGAGCTCACAGTGGGATCTTGATTAAGGAGAGAGAGCAACATCCAGCTCCAGTAGGACAACCTTCAACAAAGCCATGAGACAGTACACCTTTAATATTACTCACACAGTAGGTGGGAAACAAGAGTTATTTTTGGCTCTGTGCCTGTGACTATAAAGCTTACACTGAGTGGCTTTTAAGGGGCTGCTTCTCCAAGAAGCAGAAAAAATTAAACAGTACAGTACGTAGCTAATGGTGTGTTAGCATGGGCAAAGTCCAGTCATCTCTGTCAGTTTGTGATATAAGTGAGGGGAAGAGAGCCTGTGCACTACTGGATAACAACATAACATCACCTATCTCTCAGCAGCAATAATTTGAGATCAGATGTTGATAGATGGCAGTCTCCCAAGGTAGCATGAGGCATTTTTAATAAGCGGAGATCAACAGATTGTTTTAAAAAAAATTCAAGTCTCCAGCATTTTATGAATGGGGATTTGTGGAAAACCCTGAAGAGAATTCTTCAACATATCTTCATAAAGAGAGAGTGAATGGCTATCCAACATAAACAGTGTAGAAGAAATAGCAAGGTCAAACAACAAATGTTCATTTCTTAAAACAACAGCTGCTGAGAATAATAACAGAAAGTTTAAAATAAAGAAGCCTGTGTCAAGATATATAGAGACAAATGAAAGGAGTGAAACATTGCGCCTTGAATTTAATCTAAAGAAAATGAACTGTCTGCTATACAGAAGAATCAGTCACACATTACACAGTTAAAACTACCTCAAACTCATAAACCCAAAGGTTCGTAATGAAGATTTAGGGGAGAGTAAGTTCAAGCCAAGAAGCCCTGGTGGTGCAATGGTTAAGTGCTTGGCTGCTAACTAAAAGGCTGGCAATTTGAACACACCCAGTGGTTCTGCAGGAGACAAGACCTGGCGATCTGCTCCCGTAAAGCTTACAGCCCAGGAAACCCTATTGGCAATTCTACTCTCGTCATATTGAGTTTCTATGTGTTGGAATTGACCCAAAAGCACCTAGCAACAACAGGTTCACGGCACTTAAGGAATTCAGATTTTTAAAGCATCACATTGATTTTTTTTTTAAATGAATTAAAAATTTCTATGTCTTTATTATAGAGCATTTAGAAAACATGGATAAAATATAGTGGAAGATTATATGTTTCCCAAATCAAACTGCTCACAAATAACTTCTCTTTGTGATTTACCTTCAAATTTTTAATATTTTTTACATTAATGGATTTATACTGAATTATCTGATTCTATAACACCTCCAACACAACTCAAAGAATATAATCAATGTCACTAGATTGCACATGTAGGAACTGTTGAATTGGTGTGTGTTTTCTGTGAACATTATCAACACCAACAACAAAATAAATAAAACTTAGAAGAAAAAGGAAAAAAAAGATTTGCCTAAATGTACAACTGGTTGATATTAATAGTTTTAATGATTGTTTATGTTGTGATTTGTGGTCCAAAATCTTATTGGCACATGTTGGTAAATAGACTGGAAATGGGAGAAACACCCAGTGCTTCATGTATGGTAAGCAAACAACAAATATTGGCAGTTGTTAAAAAAATATTTAAAAATGTTTATAGCAGTATACAGGAATTCCCTATTATATCTAAAGCTCAAATGAAAGTTCATTTTCACTTTTCTAATCTTCAGCAGCCAAGGAGAAAAGCCATCCAACAGCCTTAGGAAAATATTATTTCATATACATGAATTATCTCATTTATGTACATTTTAGCATTGTCTACGTGAGGTGAATAATACCACTTCTTCCAACCAAACCCATTGCCCTCCAGTTGATTCCGACTCATAGCAACCCTCTAGGACAGAGTAGAATTGCCTCACAGAGTTTCCAAGGAGTGGCCAGAGGATTTGAACTGCCAACCTTTTGGTTAGCAGCCAAGTTCTTTACCAATGTGCCACCAGGGTCCCATATCAGTTCTTTGGAGCTGACAAATAACAGACACTCAGTAAATATTGATTGAACCGAATTTATCAGTGGTAAAGAGTTTGGATGTTAACCAAAAGGTCAGCAATTCAAATCCACCAGCTGTTCCTTGTAAACATTTTGGGGCAGTTCTACTCTGTCACTAGGAGTAGGAATCGACTCCACGGCAACTCGTTTAGTTTTTTTTGGTTTTAGCTTTTACTCATCCAGTAAAGCATGGTGTTTGCCACATCATTGACAACTGTCAACTATCAACCATCTACTTAAGAAACCTGGGGGATTTCTTTGAACACTCCTTCCTTTTCATTCACCACACTCAGTTTCACCAAGCACAGGTGTTGCTTTCTTCTGAATAGTTCTGGAATATGTTTAGATCTCCTCACACTTTCTGACCCTACCTTAGTACAGGCCTTGATAGCACTTACCTGGAAGTGCTGCTTGGCTTAATTACTGCTTTCCTGCCTCCAGGCTCCAATCCCTCTAGCTTCACCATACACAGATGTATGCACACCAACACACACACTCGCAAACACATGCTCTCGTCTCAGATTTTTCTTTTTAACATACAAACCTGAATGTGTATGTCACCTGCTAAAACTCTTCTATAGTTATCTGCATTGCTAATAACATAAAGTCCAGACTTCTCACCAAGACGGACACAATCCTTTAGGATCTGGCAAGCTCTCATTTCTTAACTTTTCTCTCTTTATTTATAGCATCCTGGGGCTCTGCGTCTTTGTGCCTCCTCTGATGTTGTTCCTTCTGCTTGGAATGGCTCTTCCCTTTGAGTCTACTAATCTCCGTTTACGTTTCAGAACACAATTCAAGTGTTACCTTGCTGTAATTTTTTTTTTAATTTTACAAGGTGTACTTAATCAACTACCCCCTTAGTTATAACCCTCATAGAGGTATAAACAACATAGTTTTTTTTTTTATATCTAATATTGATTGAAAATGGTAAAATATTGGCAAATGTTTTTTAAAGACTTACTATGAGGCTAGAAAAAGAAAGCTAACTTACATAGAATGGGTAGTTAGAAGTATAACAGAATTCTACTGTTACATGATTTGTTAAATAACTTTTAGAAAGCTGTTTTTACGGCTCTAAGGTAGACAGAGTACCTGGTCAAATGCTACCAGTGAAAGCAGCAAAACACGCTGGATAAAATATTTTTAAAAACCCTCTTATATGCATCCCTAGGTCAGCAAGAAGTAACTTATATACAGGTAAAACATTATATGAATCCTGGAACCCACAGAGGCAAACATAGCAGAGCAAGTCCTTTGCCTTGGCAGCAGCTTCCTGCTATTGTTTGTCTCTGGGTTGCCTCATCTTCCTCTGTTGGGGTACTTAGTATTAACATCAACTATGCATCCAGCTCCCCATATTAAATTTCTTCTCTTTGGTTTATCTGCATGACTGTATTGATTAGAATTATTTTCACCTGCAAGGAACTTTAGCAGTTCAAATGAATTGAAAATAGTTTTTCTATCCAATAATTCCAGAAGTCGATGGTTGTTGACTGTCATTCAGTAGTTCAATGCTGCCAGTTAGTTGGAACTCTCTTAGCCCTTAAGTTCACAAGATGAGTGTTAAACTTTAGCCTCCATGTCTACCTTCAAGTCTACATGATTGTGGGAATGGAGATGGTGGCAGAGGGGCACTCCAGATGCATTTGTATCCTTTCCATCAGAAGAGCAATAGCTTTCAGAGAGTGTCCCTATCTCCCAACACAATAGCTGATATCTTATTAGAGAATTATTTTTAATTTTCCTAGCTGTCTAGGAGACAGGAAAAGTGAGTGCTTTTCCTGGCAATGTGGTGTTCTAAATTAAATTGGTATTTTGTGAGCAAAGAAGGAATAGTGGTTCCACATGGGTGGGCAAGTAACTAGAATCCATGTACCTGGAATTCAGGTAAATCACCATGTAATAGATTAAAGGAAAAAATTGTAATTTCAATAGATGAAGTAAAAGAACTATATATAAAGGTTAATTATATAAAAATCAATGTCATTCATCAGATTTAAAAAAAAAAAACCCTCTGCAAACGATAGATAGATGTAAGCTTCTTTAGCTTCATAAAGGGCGCCTACCAATAATCTATACCAAACATATTATTATGATAGCATTAGATTTATTTCCATTGATAATCAAAGAAACAAAGTGTGGGATCTCTCTTGACATATATTTTACCTGGTCTTGTAGGATCTATCCAGTGCAGTTAGATAAGGAAAAAAACATAAACAGTTGATAAGATTATAGCCATAGAAACTCCAAGAGATATTTAAAAAGCATACATTTAATAATTGTCATTAAGTGTTCTTCAATTTCACAGGAAATAAGATCATTACATAAAAACCAATCACATTCCTACATACTAGCAAAAAAAAAAAAAACCCAGATAAATATAATTTTAAAAATATACCGTTTGTCATTAAAATAAATCTAAGTAAAGGAAGGCAAGACCACTGTGGAGAACTGTTTAAATGAACAGAGAAATGTTTGAATGAATCGAGGGGTGTAGCATAGATAGAAGATCGCAATGTAGTAAAGGTATCAATTCTTTTCAGATGAATAATGCAAGGCAGTGCGATTCCATTTAAAATCTCAGTAGGGTTTTTCACAGAACTAGATACGCTGATTCTAAGTTTATAAGGAAGAGAAATGTCTCAGGAGTAATTGTGTCAAGAAGAAGCAGATTATAAAGACTTGTTCTCCCAGGTACCAAGGCTCCTTTTCAAGCTCTAGTGATTAAGACAATGCTTTATTGGTGCAGGAACAAATAAAGAGAACAATGGAATAGAGGACGGAGCACAAATACAGACTCACGCAGAATTCGACATGAGGCAAACGCATCACAGCAGAGCTGTGACACAGGATACAGTATTAAATATGCCGGCCTTTAAAATGTAGGGCTAAGTGGAAAAAAGTGAAATTTAAATTCTACCTCATACCGTATGTATGAATCAAAGTAGAATATAGACCTAAATGTGAAAACTACAACTTTAAAACTTTTAGAAGAACATATTAAAGGATATTTTTGTGACCCAGGGTAGAAAAAGATTTCTTAAATCTGAAAAGCATGGCTGAAAAGGAAAATTATGGCAAATTTGGCATTAAAATTAAAATATTCTCTCTCTCGAAAGAAATCCTTAAATGGGGGAAATGACAAGCAAAATATTCAGAGGCGATATTGCTATGTGTATAACTCAAGATTTAACGTCTAAAGCATATAATGACCCTGGTTGTGCAGTTGTTATCAACTGCTAACCAAAAGGTCGGCCATCGGAAAGCACCAGCAGGTCCATGGGAGAAAGATGGGGCAGTCTGATTCCATAGAGATTTATAGCATTGGAAACCCTGCGGGTCACTATGAGTCAGAATCAACTTGACAGCAGTGGGTTGTTTTTAAGGCATGTAAAGAAGCCAACATCTTAATAAGAAAAAGATAATACAAAAGCAAAATACATAAAAGCTATATTAGCTGAAAATTTAAACAAGAGGAAACAAAGGGCAACGACTAATAAATACACTACAAACACACACCCACGCACACACAAAGATATTGAATCTCAATTAGAGAATTCACACCATAAGAAACTGGCAAGCGTTGAAAAGTCTAATAACACCACGTGTTGGCAATGGTGTGGAAGAATGAGAAGGCCTGGATTTTGCTGAAGGGTGGTGGGGACCAAGTTAACTACAGTGACCTCATATCACAGAAAATTTGAGGGAATGTGTCTTAGGTGAGGATCATGTAAATCTGTGATTCAGAAATTTGAATCCTATAACATACACGAGAAACACTTGTACATATACATATAAGAAATATGTACAAGGATGTCGATAGAAGCAATTTTTATTCATACCACTATATAATACATTATGCAGCAGTACAAAATAATGAGCTGAAGCTATTTATGTTAATATCTTCAAAATGTATTGAGTGAAGAAGTAAGGTGAAAAAAAAAAGTTGCTGTCGAATTGACTCCGACTCATAGTGACCTATGGTATCAGTTAAATGAAATCTAAGCCAAAAACAAAAGAAACGAACAAAAAACCCACTGCTGTCGAGTTGATTCCAGCTCACAGAGAATCTCTAGGACAGAGCAGAACTGCCCATAGGGTTTCCAAGGCTGTAAGTCTTTATGGAAGCAGACCCCTGCATCTTTCTCCTGCTATGTAATCTAAAGTAGGTCAAAGGATACCACACATTATTTGAAATATAAAACCCATAAAAAAGAAAAGTGAATGCATGCTTGAGAATGAACCAAAAATAAATTTTCAGCATTGTATTTTCATCTGAGAGGAAATAAAAACAAGTTGGCATTGACTTAGCTTTGACTTATGTGACCACGTGTGTGTCAGGGTAGAATTGTGCTCCATAAAGACTTTTTTTTCCTATTCAATGTATATTTTTTTATTGTTGCAAAAATATAGATAACATAATATTTGTCATTTCAACATTTTTCATGTGTACAATTCTGTGAGACCAATAATTACATTAATCATGTTGTAAAACCATCACCAATACTTGCTGCCAATTTTTTCATCCCCATAAACAAAAACTCTATGTTACTTACAGTTTCCCTCTTTTCCTGCACGTGCCACCCCTAGCAACCAGTATTAAACTCTGATATCTATACGTTTGCCTATTCTAGATAGTTCATATTCGTGAGATGATACAATATTTGCTCTTTTGTGATTGACTTATTTCACTCAGCGTAATTTGTTCAAGGTTCATCCATGTTGTAGCATATACTGATACTTTGTTTCTCTTTATGACTGACGAGTATTCCATTGGAAACCCTTGTGGCATAGTGGTTAAGTGCTACAGCTGCTAACAAAGAGGTTGCCAGTTCGTATCCACCAGGCAGTACTTGGAAACTCTATGGGGCAGTTCTACTCTGTCCTATAGGGTCGCTAAGAGTCAGAATCGACTCGACGGCAGTGGGAGTGGGGAGTATTCCAATGCATGTATATACCACATTTTGTCTATCCATTCTTTTTTTTTTTTTTCATTTATTGATAGTCATTCGGATTGTTTCCACCTTTTGGCTGTTGTGAATAGTGTTGCAATGAGCACTGGCGTACACGTTTCTGTTTGCCTTGCTGCTTTCGAGTCTCTTGGTTGTATACCCAAGAATGGAATTTCTGGGTCATGTGGAAACCCTGGTGGTATAGTGGTTAAGTGCTAAGGCTGCTACTCAAAAGGTCAGCAGTTCAAATCCAGCAGGCGCTCCTTGGAAACTCTATGAGGCAGTTCTACTCTGTCCTATAGGGTCACTATGAGTCAAAATTGACTCAACGGCAAGGGGTTTGGTTTTGGTCTAGTTATGGTAGCTCTACGCTTAGCTCTTTGAGGAATTGCAAAACCCTTTTCTAAAGTGGCTGTACCATTTTGCATTCCCATCAGCAATAGATGAGAGTTTTCAATGGCTGATTTTTTTGGAAGCAGATGACCAGACCTTTCTTCTAAGGCACCTTCGGATTGACTTGAACCTCCAATCTTTTGGCTAGTAATTGCGCACAGTAACCACATGCACCATCCCAGGGGACTCTGGTAGGAGGAAGGGAACCATGGAGGTCTACATAGTTTCTTTAATGCTTTCTGGTAAGCACGGATGCTTGTTATATAGTTCTTTATACCTCTTTTGGTATGTCTGAAATATTTATAATCCAATTCAAAGCATGTGTATGATGTTGAAGTGATGATCAGTGAAGCTGTGGTCCATTAATTACTAACAATAAAGTATAAGTTAGGAGAAATTTCACTGCATTTGTGTTTACTTTCTAATGCTATTTCTATTTTTACAAGGTGATACAAATATGCTCAAAATACTTTCCTTTTTACACACTTTTCAAAAGGACATTTTGTTGATGTGCTCTTTGAAAGCTAATTTGCTGAAAGAATCAATTTACTTTATTTCCATTTGTGTTTCTTCAGTGATGACTTGGCCTCACGGGAAGGACTTGAAGAGACCAAGGTGAATGTCAGTCATAGACTGATTAGCATGAACTTCTTCAAGTGATGCATAATCTTTGACAACTACGGCAGGAACTTATCCTTTCAAGAGTATCCAGAGGACAGGCAACTACAGATGTCATCTACTACCACTAATTTATTAACAGACTTGTAACCTGCTTTCATAGCCATTTATTGTATTTCTTAACCTTGACCTTCTATTTTACAGCTTGATGCTGTTATTACAATAAAATACCCTTTCCCACCCCTCTCTCCAAGCAAAGAAATCAATAAAAATTATTTTTAGTGTGGAACAGAGAACTTAAGAAATGCTGAGGGCACTGGCACATCAGAGAATATAGGTCACAAGGGGCCCATTTGTGTAAATATTTTCAATCCTATTGCTCATGTCCATTAATTACTTTCCTATATTTGAAAATCACATGATCTTTTAGCAAAATAAATGGCATTTTTATACTACTTAGCTCTCCTTGATTCTTGCAAATGTCTGATTATAGTATGATAATATAGAATATCCATTTTAATTTGACAGCGAGCCATGGAAACAGCAGTCAGGAAATCAAAAGATGTACTGCATTGGGTAAATCTGCTGCAAAGGACCTCTTTCAAGTGTTGAAGAGCAAGGATGTCTCCTTGAAGACTAAGGTGTGCCTGACCCAAGCCATGGTGTTTTCAATAGCATCATATGCATGTGAAAGCTGGACAATGAATAAGGAAGACCAAAGAATAATTGATGTCTTTGAATTGTGGGGTTGGTGAAGAATATTGAATATACCATGGACTGCCAAAAGAATGAACAAATCTGTCTTGGAAGAACTACAACCAGAAGGCTCTTTAGAAGGAAGGATGACAAGACTGCACCTGACATACTCTGGACATGTTGTCAGGAGGGATCAGTCCCTGGAGAAGGACATCCTGCTTGGCAGAGTACAGGGTCAGGGGAAAATAGGAAGACCCTCAATGAGGTGGATTGACACAGTGGCTGCAAAAATGAGCTCAAACATAACAACGATTGTAAGGGTGGCTCAGGACTGGGCAGTGTTTTGTTCTGTTGTGCATAGGGTCACTAGGAGTCCGAACCAACTCGATGACACCTAACAACAGCAACAACAACAACAAAATAGAAATATTTTAGGGCATCTGTGCTCTATTTCACTAGCTGGAAACTTTTTCTTAAAGGCCAGGAAATAGTTTAAGATTTCATAGGCCAAGATGTAAAATGGAGGATAGAATGTTGGCACTGATACAATCTTTTATAGCTGTTCAAAATATTAAAAACATTCTTAGCTTGTGGGCCATTAAAAAAAAAAACAGGTGGTGGACTAAATTTGGTATATTTCGGAATATATATGGTGTCTGGGTGACACTTAAACTTCATTTTCTAGTTTTTATTAAGAATGAATATACCTACAGTACAGTCTTAGGAAGATCAATTGTGCAGCCTTGAACAGAGGGGGCATATATCTCTTGGTGTCTTCCCCAGTACAACTCACCATGATACAACTTACCGTGATACAGCCCTACTTTACCCACCATCAATGTTTCCATCTCAGCCTCCTTACATTCATTCTTACTCTTTTCTCAGCTTTGGGTAAGAAATCATGAAACTAGTATGCTGTTTTGGAACACTGAATTAAATAACATGTGGCTAAATTTAATATTCAGCACATGTCTGTCAGTTTGTTGTACTGTGGTGGCTTGTGTATGGCTATGATGCTAGAAGTTATGCCACTGGTATTTCACATACCAGCAGGGATGCCCCTGACAGACAGGTTTCAGTGAACGTTCTAGACTAAAACAGACTAGGAAGAAAGGCTTGTCAATCTACTTCTGAAAATCAGCCAGTGAAAACCTTACAGATCACAGTAGAACATTATCTGACTTGCTTGCTTTGGACACATCCTTAGGGGGCATCAATCGCTAGAGAAGAACATCATGTTTGGTGAAGTGGAGGGGCAATGAGGGCATGGGAGAGTCTTGGTGATTGGATTGGCACAATAGCCATAAATATAGGTGGTGAGTGTGAGGGTGAGAAGGACTTGGAAACGTTCCATTCTGTTGTACATAAGGTCACCAGGAGTCAACTTGACGACAGATAACAACGATAACATATTTAGAGTTAAAAATGTGGAAAGGTAAAAACCAAAAGGCAATTAGTGACATTCAGCTGGGTGATCAACATATTGTGTGATTCATTCCTGAGAACACTTGCTTACCTGAGCTGCACCGACTGCTGATAAAGTCCACCAAATATATAATTACACTCTCTCAGTCAGGTCTGTTTTTTTTTTTTTTTTAATTAATTTTTATTAAGCTTCAAGTGAACATTTACCATTCCAATCAGTCTGTCACGTGTAGGTTTACATACATCTTACTCCCTTCTCCCACTTGCTCTCCTCCTATTGAGTCAGCCCTTTCAGTCTCTCGTTTCGTGCCAATTTTGCCATCTTCCCTCTCTCTCTATCTTCCCATCCCCCCTCCAGTCAAGAGTTGCCAACACACTCTCCAGTGTCCACCTGATTTAATTAGCTCACTGTTCATCAGCATCTCTCTCCCCCCCACTGACCAGTCCTTTTCATGCCTGATGAGTTGTCTTCGGGGATGGTTCCTGTCCTGTGCCATCAGAAGTTCTGGGGAGCATTGTCTCTGGGATTTCTCTAGTCGCAGTCATACCATTAGGTATGGTCTTTTTATGAGAATTTGGGGTCTGTTTTTTATCCCATTGGTCTCTTGCTCCCTCAGGAGTTGTCTGTTGTGCTCCCTGACAGGGCAGACATCGATTGTGGCCGGGCACCAACTAGTTCTTCTGGTCTCAGGATAATGTAGTTCTCTGGTTCATGTGGCCCTTTCTGTCTCTTGGGTTCTTAGTTGTCGTGTGACCTTGGTGTTCTTCCTTTGCCTTTGCTCCAGGTGGGTTGAGACCAATTAATGTATTTTAGATGGCCGCTTGTTGGCATTTAGGACCCCAGGCGCCACAATTCAAAGTGGGATGCAGAATGTTTTCCTAATAGAATTATTTTGCCCATTGACTTAGAAGTCCCCTCAAACCAAGTTCCCCAGACCTCAGCCCCTGCTCCGCTGACCTTTGAAGCTTTCATTTTATCCCGGAAAGCTCTTTGCTTTTAGTACAGACCAATTAGGCTGACCTTCCTTGTATTGAGTGTTGTCTTTCCCTTCACCCAAAGCAGTTCTTATCTACTGATTGATCAATAAAAAGCCCTCTCCCTCCCTCCCTCCCTCCCTCCCTCCCTCCCTCCCTCCCTCCCTCCCTCCTTCGTAACCACAAAAGTATGTGTTCTTCTCCATTTTTTCTATTTCTCAAGATCTTATAATAGTGGTCTTATACAATATTTGTCCTTTTGCCTCTGACTCATTTCGCTCAGCATAATGCCTTCCAGATTCCTCCATGTTATGAAATGTTTCAGAGATTCGTCACTGTTCTTTATCAATGCGTAGTATTCCATTGTGTGAATATACCACAATTTATTTACCCATTCATCCGTTGACGGACATCTTGGTTGCTTCCAGCTTTTTGCTACTGTAAACAGAGCTGCAATAAACAAGGGTGTGCATATATCTGTTTGTGTGAAGGCTCTTGTATCTCTAGGGTATATTCCGAGGAGTGGGATTTCTGGGTTGTATGGTAATTCTATTTCTAACTGTTTAAGATAACGCCAGATAGATTTCCAAAGTGGTTGTACCATTTTACAATCCCACCAGCAGTGTATGAGAGTTCCAATCTCTCCGCAGCCTCTCCAACATTTATTATTTTGTGTTTTTTGGATTAATGCCAGCCTAGTTGGTGTGAGATGGAATCTCATCGTAGTTTTAATTTGCATTTCTCTAATGGCTAATGATCGGGAGCATTTTCTCATGTATCTGTTGGCTGCCTGAATATCTTCTTTAGTGAAATGTGTGTTCATATCCTTTGCCCACTTCTTGATTGGGTTGTTTGTCTTTTTGTGGTTGAGTTTTGACAGAATCATGTAGATTTTAGAGATCAGGCACTGGTCTGAGATGTCATAGCTGAATATTCTTTCCCAGTCTGTAGGTGGTCTTTTTACTCTTTTGGTGAAGTCTTTAGATGAGCATAGGTGTTTGATTTTTAGGAGCTCCCAGTTATCTGGTTTCTCTTCATCATTTTTGGTAATGTTTTGTATTCTGTTTATGCCCTGTATTAGGGCTCCTAGGGTTGATCCTATTTTTTCTTCCATGATCTTTATCGTTTTAGTCTTTATGTTTAGGTCTTTGATCCACTTGGAGTTAGTTTTTGTGCATGGTGTGAGGTATGGGTCCTGTTTCATTTTTTTGCAAATGGATATCCAGGTATGCCAGCACCATTTGTTAAAAAGACTATCATTTCCCCAATTAACTGACACTGGGCCTTTGTCAAATATCAGCTGCTCATACGTGGATGGATTTATATCTGGGTTCTCAATTCTGTTCCATTGGTCTATGTGCCTGTTGTTGTACCAGTACCAGGCTGTTTTGACTGCTGTAGCTATATAATAGGTTCTAAAATCAGGTAGAGTGAGGCCTCCCACTTTCTTCTTCTTTTTCAGTAATGCTTTGCTTATCCGGGGGTTCTTTGCCTTCCATAGGAAATTAGTGATTTGTTTCTCTATCCCCTTAAAATATGACATTGGTATTTGGATTGGAAGTGCGTTATATGTATAGATGGCTTTTGGTAGAATAGACATTTTTACTATGTTAAGTCTTCCTATCCATGAGCAGGGTATGTTTTTCCACTTAAGTATGTTCTTTTGAATTTCTTGTAGCAGAGTTTTATAGTTTTCTTTGTATAGGTCTTTTACATCCTTGGTAAGATTTATTCCTAAGTATTTTATCTTCTTGGGGGCTACTATGAATGGTATTGATTTGGTGATTTCCTCTTCGGTGTTCTTTTTGTTGATGTAGAGGAATCCAAGTGATTTTTGTATGTTTATTTTATAACCTGAGACTCTTCCAAACTCTTCTATTAGTTTCAGTAGTTTTCTGGAGGATTCCTTAGGGTTTTCCATGTATACGATCATGTCATCTGCAAATAGTGATAGCTTTACTTCCTCCTTGCCAATCTGGATACGCTTTATTTCTTTGTCTAGCCTAATTGCACTGGCTAGGACTTCAAGTACGATGTTGAATAAGAGCGG
Source organism: Elephas maximus indicus (assembly GCF_024166365.1). Classification (NCBI taxonomy): domain Eukaryota; kingdom Metazoa; phylum Chordata; class Mammalia; order Proboscidea; family Elephantidae; genus Elephas; species Elephas maximus. The sequence goes on from NC_064836.1 coordinate 61,349,810, forward strand.
TGATAAGGGGCATCCTTGTCTGGTTCCCGTTCTCAAGGGAAATGCTTTCAGGTTCTCTCCATTTAGAGTGATATTGGCTGTTGGCTTTGCATAGATGCCCTTTATTATGTTGAGGAATTTTCCTTTAATTCCTATTTTGGTAAGAGTTTTTATCATAAATGGGTGTTGAACTTTTTCAAATGCCTTTTCTGCATCTATTGATAAGATCATGTGGTTTTTATCTTTTGTTTTATTTATGTGATGGATTACATTAATGGTTTTTCTGATATTAACCCAGCCTTGCATACCTGGTATAAATCCCACTTGATCAGGGTGAATTATTTTTTTAATGTGTTGTTGGATTGTATTGGCTAGAATTTTGTTGAGGATCTTTGCATCTATGTTCATGAGGGATATAGGTCTAAAATTTTCTTTTTTTGTAATGTCTTTACCTGGTTTTGGTATCAGGGAGATGGTAGCTTCATAGAATAAGTTGGGTAGTATTCCGTCTTTTTCTATGCTTTGAAATACCTTCAGTAGTAATGGTGTTAAGTCTTCTCTGAAGGTTTGGTAGAACTCTGCAGTGAAGCCGTCTGGGCCAGGACTTTTTTTTTGTTGGAAGTTTTTTGATTACCGTTTCAATCTCTTTTTTTGTTATGGGTCTATTTAGTTGTTCTACTTCTGAATGTGTTAGTTTAGGTAGGTAGTATTTTTCCAAGAATTTATCCATTTCTTCTAGGTTTTCAAATTTGTTAGAGTACAATTTTACGTAGTAATCTGAAATGATTCTTTTAATTTCATTTGGTTCTGTTGTGATGTGGTCCTTCTCGTTTCTTATTCGGGTTATTTGTTTCCTTTCCTGTTTTTCTTTAGTCAGTCTAGCCAATGGTTTATCAATTTTGTTAATTTTTTCAAAGAACCAGCTTTTGGCTTTGTTAATTCTTTCAATTGTTTTTCTGTTCTCTAATTCACTTAGTTCAGCTCTAATTTTTATTATTTGTTTTCTTCTGGTGCCTGATGGGTTCTTTTGTTGCTCACTTTCTATTTGTTCAAGTTGTTGGGACAGTTCTCTGATTTTGGCTCTTTCTTCTTTTTGTATGTGTGCATTTATCGATATAAATTGGCCTCTGAGCACTGCTTTTGCTGTGTCCCAGAGGTTTTGATAGGAAATATTTTCATTCTAGTTGCTTTCTAAGAATTTCCTTATTCCCTCCTTGATGTCTTCTATAACCCAGTCTTTTTTTCAGGAGGGTATTGTTCATTTTCCAAGTATTTGATTTCTTTTCCCTAGTTTTTCTGTTATTGATTTCTAGCTTCATTGCCTTGTGGTCTGAGAAGATGCTTTGTAATATTTCTATGTTTTGGATTCTGCAAAGATTTGTTTTATGACCTAATATGTGGTCTATTCTAGAGAATGTTCCATGTGCACTAGAAAAGAAAGTATATTTTGCAGCAGTTGGGTGGAGAGTTCTGTATAAGTCAATGAGGTGAAGTTGGTTGATTGTTGTAAGTAGGTCTTCCGTGTCTCTATTGAGCTTCTTATTGGATGTCCTGTCCTTCTCCGAAAGTGGTGTGTTGAAGTCTCCTACTATATATGTGGAGGTGTCTATCTCACTTTTCAATTCTGTTAAAATTTGATTTATGTATCTTGCAGCCCTGTCATTAGGTGCGTAAATATTTAATATGGTTATGTCTTCCTGATCAATTGTCCCTTTTATCATTATATAGTGTCCTTCTTTATCCTTTGTGGCGGATTTAAGTCTAAAATCTATTTTGTCAGAAATTAATATTGCTACTCCTCTTCTTTTTTGCTTATTATTTGCTTGATATATTTTTTCCATCGTTTTAAAGAAAGTAATGAACCAGAATTTACTGTTTTCATGTTAGCAATTGAAACAGATTTTATGAGAATACGATTTCCCTCGTACACTCACAAATCTTAAAAGGTTTTCAAATGACTTTTTGGGCTCCTAACCAAAAGGTTGTCAGTTCGAATCTACCAGGCACTCCTTGGAAACTCTATTAGGAAGTTCTACTCTGTCCTATAAGGTCACTATGAGTCAGATTGATTTGATGGCAATAGGTTTTTTTTTTTTTTTTTAGTATCATATATTATTGTATTGGCAAATACACTGTTTCTCTATTCCTATAAAATATGTCCTTTGGTCATTTGTTATTCCTCAGTCTATTGGAACAGTATCTAAGAGGGCCAGACCATTAAAATGTGCAAAAAAATCATTCGTTTCTCTTATTTGTATGTCGAAAGGTCATGGAATATGTGGCAAAGTTCAACTAGACAGCACATAATTTATGCATTATTCCACAAGAGAAAGAAGCAAGAAGTATAGATTAGCAGGTCTAGAAAGTGAACGTGACAGATTTCCTGAGGAAGTTCCTGGTAAAGTTTTCAGTGATGGGCTTGGTTGATTGACTTAACTGCATTTAAGGTCCTGAGTGTAATGGTGGGTGATTAGAAACAGTAAACCAAAAAACCAAACCCATTGCTGTTGAGTCAATTCCAACTCATAGTAACCCTACAGGACAGAGTAGAACTGCCGCTAAGTGTTTCCAAGGAGCAGCTGGTAGATTCCAAATACTGACCTTTTGTTTAGTATCCACAGGGCTTAACCATAACACCACCAGGGCTCTGAAAGAATAGGAGAGGGATATTGAAATGTATGAACAGGTAACTCAAAGAATATGAAATTCTCATGATTAAAATGTAGGGGGGAAAAAAGGCTGAATTTCACTAGCAAACAAGGAAATACAAATTAAAACAATAAGGCGGTACTATTGTCTGTCCAGAGTATTGACAAAATTTGAGAAGGTTAATAGCATCTTGAGTTATAAATATTTGGAGAAATAAATATTCTGACTAATTTTGAATCTATAAATCATTGAAATTTTTGAAGATATTTTGGCACTACTTAAAAAAATAGTTACAGTCTTTTTGTCACGTGCGATCCTTTTGGTAGCAAGTGAGAAAAAAAAAATCAAGTTGACTGAACACCTACAGAAAATTTATAGGCTCCTAAAACTCACATGTCAAGAGTTTCAGGTTTAGCTTGATCTAGGACCCAAATAATGCCAATAGTGATCAATTTATTTCTTTCTCTGTCTAATTTTTCTCTTCATCTTCCATGATAATTCAATTCCTAGAAAGGTGCCCTGAAAGAAGTCTCAGCAAAGTCTCACAGGATCTCATTTTTCTGATGCATTCCCAAATTTATATCTTAACTACTCTTTGTGAGTAGACTGATGATAATCTTTAGTTAGAAAACTTTGAGTACATGGTACCTTTGAGTCTGAGTAGATCATTCCCACCAGAACCACATAAGCTCTACCAAAACAAAAAAACAAACAAAACAAATGGTTCTCCAGAAAAAAAAAAAAAAAAAAACTAAGGTATGGTTATCAAAAGTTTGAATGAATGATTTGCTAAAAAATAAGTATTTTCATGGTCTTCTTTTGTGTACACAACTGACTCATGGCAACCCCATGTGTGTCAGAGTAGAACTGTACTCCACAGAATTTTCAATGACTATTTTTTCAGAATATTGCCAGACTTTTCTTCTGAGGCATCCTTGAGTGGACTGGAACTGCCTACCTTATGTCTAGCAGCCAAGAATGTTAACTATTTGCACCCCCCAAAGACTTCACACTCTATTTGACAGTATTTAATTACAAATGTTTAAAAATACGTGAATAAGGATGCTTTTTGCCCTTTTGTTTGAAATACAAAAATACAAAGTGAAACAAACAAACAAACAAAAAAAACAGACCATAGAAAAGAACATGGTTGACTAAATTTTGTTACATAAATACTAGGGAATATGTTAAGACGTTTAATAAAATATAAAAAGTCTTTCCAAGATATATTGTTTTGTGAGAAAAACTAAAATATAAGTTAATGTGAAGAGTTCGATCCTTTTTTTTCTCCCCCAACAAAACTGAAACTATAGAAAGCCTTCCTTTAGCTATGAACCTTTACATGTTTTCATAAACAAAAGAACTACTTTTGATTGATGTATATCAATGGGAAGAAATGAGAAAAATTGTACTATAGATCCACCTTTTGATTTATTTAGGGTTCATTTGACAGCAAGTGACAGAAAATCTATTTCAAACTGGCTTAATCCCAAAAGCAAACTTATGAATTAAAAACTCTGAGGGTTTTAGGTACAGCTTGGTCAAGATAAAAACGTTGACAGAGTTCAATTTACATGTCTTCCTCTCTTTGCCATACCACTGTCTATAATGACTGCATTTCAGCCAGATTTAGCAACTGGGTTTTTTTTTTAGCATTTATATCCTGGAGGGTTACATCTTGTAAATAAGACTGGAAGTAGTTCACTATTTTTAATTTAGAAATCCCTGTACTTTTTAAAGTTACTACTTTGAGGAAATATTATTTTAAATAATATGAAAATAATTTTAAAAAGTAGAAAATCAAAACATAACAAAATAATGGGCCAGGTTAAGCATGGATACTAAGTCCAGGGCTTCTATCCAAATGGAGGTGGGCAATATCTTTAACGTAAGTCCAATTAAAGTGACATTAGTAAGATCTGGTAGCCAATATTAGAATTTTATACATAGGGCTCTAAGGTCCAGAGGCAGATTATCCAGGAGGCTAAAGAGCGACATGCTCGAAAGATTCTAAGGTAGCCAGAGGTTTCCACAGAATGGATTTCTCCCCTGTTACCTCTGGTAACTTCTGCCTTCATATGGTTGCACTTTTGAATCCCTTCTGCAAAATACTTCATAAATGAAATCAGTTAAGAGTTAGGGAATTGAAAAAAAGTGTCTCAAAGTTATAAAAACGGGAAATACTAGCTATTTTACAAGTAGCAAGAATTCTATGGTTGGGAAGTTTGGTAATGAAACAACACAGTGAGTAAGTGTTAAGAACCCAGTTTAATTCAGAAATATGAGTTCGACTCCCGTCTTTGCATTACTAGTCATCTGGGTTCCGTACACTTTGGTTTTCTCATCTGTACAAGGAGATGTGGCAGTTATCAATTTCTTGCCACTCAGTTCCAAATCCACCCTTTTTTGGCCCTTAATGATTTCTTTAAAAAGAATCAGCACAAAGCTGGTTCCTAGGAGGCAAATGTTAAGGATGTCCCAAATGTCCATCTTCTCTAAGCTGCTGTACCATTCCATCATCTCAAACACCAACTATTCCCTCTTCCCTCAGAACTACCCCCCTCCCATCTTTGGGTTCAGTTCACAGAACTCACAAACTGTATTTGCAGTTAAGTAGTTTAGTGGGGAAGTAACAGGCTATAATTCAGGATCAGGAACAGCTTGGAAGTAATACTAACAACTCAGGATACATTTCTTTGATCAGGGCAGCTTCTTCGCAGCCACTTCCCCAGGTAGCCCTTGCTCTCCGCCTCTGCTGCCAGGTACTGCCCAGGCCTGGCCTCTGGCCTCTCGAGCAAGTGTTATAGCTCTTTAGCTCCATGAGTCAGTGAACCCCACAGCAGCCATCTTGAACTGGTCTCCTGGTTCCTGCCAGATAGTGCCATTGTTGCTCTTGTAGCTGCTGAGCTATCTCTAGCTGTCTTCGGTGTTACAACTCCTTCTCTCTCTCCATGTCTCTCTCTCAAACTTCTGTTGGATAAGCTGTTTATAGAGTAAGCTCCTTATCAATTTAAGGCATATCCTCCCCACCCCCGCCAGCAAGATCAGGAACTAACCAATCCCCTAGGTAGGCCACAGGTACCTTATTTGCCTAGTGACTGTCCAATTCCTGCAAGAGGTTTAAACACCTTATTTACATGGTTCCAGCCAATCATTTTGTGAGAGTCACAATACCGTGGTCAGAAAGGCCATATAAAAAGAGAAATCCATTGTCCTACAGTTCTACTTTCTGATAATGGAGCTGGACCCTGTAAATATTTCTCCTTTCCCATTGGAACAATGTTAGGCTTTACCAACAGAAGGGACTAGAGGGATATTGCAAGACACAGCAAGAGAAGCTCCCTTCCCCTAAAACAAACAAGTGAAAAACCACTTGCTGTTGAATGGATCCCAACTCATGGTGGCCCCATGTGTTTCAGAGAAGAACTGTGCAAAAAGAAAAAAAAAAAAAATTGCTGTGGAGTTGATTCCCATGTGTGTCAGAGAGTAGAATAGTGCCCCACAGGGTTTTCAATGGCTTATTTTTCAGAAGCAGATCACCAGGTCTTTCTTCCTAAGTGCCCATGAATGGACTTGAATCTCCAACCTATTAGTCAGTATCCAAGAACTTAACCAGTTGCACCATCCAGGGATGCCCAATAGCAAGGGGAGGGTCATCTTTTTGGAGGTCTAGTGTTCTTATTTTCCTTGCTTCTATGTCACAACTGCCAGTGCTGTCTGGGAGATCCCGTGGCATTCAGGCTCCCGTGAGCTTGTCAGCACCTCAGCAAGCAGCTACCTGCGTCCTGGCAGCTCTACAACAACCTGGTGGTCACCTTCTGCTCACAGGGCTGGACCTGCCAGCTACAGACCAGCTCTGACTCTCGACACGTCAGAGAACTTCTCTGCAGTTCAATGGGCTGTAGCCACACCCTCTTCAACAAAGTCTGAATCTCAACACTGGAGATAGGAGCTGCTCCCTGGCTTTGCTGCTTTTGCATTCTTGAGAATTTTCTCTTAGCCCTCGTAGTAATTGACCATGTTTTTCTAGTTCATAATTCTTTGTATTCAATTTTCCTAGTTGAAACGACTAATAAGCTTTCTGTCTTCTGACTGGATCCTAACCAATATAGTGGGACAGTAAAAATATATCTGCCTTTTAAAGGTTGTTGAGAGGCTTAAACAAAGTAAAATAAGAAGTGCCCAATAAATGTTAGCTATTTTTTTCTTTATTAATATTATTATCAGTATTAAGTGGTAGCCATTTTAGTCTTTCGAATATTCTAAAGAATGAAGTGTTTTGTTTGAAAATTAGAGCATGTATTTTACCCATAATTATCTTTTCTTCCTTCCTCAAATATTTAGGCTCAGTGGTGTGTCAAGATGGTGTATTTGGTATGTATAGCTATCCAGCCACCTACACTGCTGACAAACCTGGGGAAAGCCTACACTTCAGTAGCAAAAATACCTAAGATCATCTACGTTTTCATCATTTGCCTTTGACTAGATTATTACCTAATCCATACCTAATAAGGAAAATGCTGGTGGCATGGTGGTTAAGAGCTATGGCTGTTAACCAAAAGTTTGGCAGTTCAAATCCACCAGGCGCTCCTTGGAAACCTTATGGGGCAGTTCTACTCTGTCTTATTGGGTTACTATGAGTCAGAATTGATTTGACAGCAACGGGTTTGGTTTTTTTGGTATAGCTACTAAGAACGTGTTTTTTTTTTTTTAATTTGTTTTATTTTAGAAATACTCTCAATGTCTCTAACATTCTTATCATAGGAAAAAACAGTTTTAATGATCTTTATTTTTAAGCCAAATTGGGGAAAAAAAATGTAGGCAAGGTGGGTGATGTTACAAAATTTAGAATTTTTACTCTGGATTTTTACAAATGACTACATGCAATTACCCATCCATATTATAATTAATTCTCAACTTATTATTTTGTATAAACCCAGTAGGAATTCATCCATTCTAAACACAAAACGCCAACAGTGATTTCACTTATTTGGAGCAGAAAGCCACATTCAGAACGTTATTTCGGGGATGCATTGTTATTTCCCAAAGAGGTAATATATTTCATTTTAATTTTCATGTTGTGTGCCTATACATATAATTAGAAGAAATTTAATCAGCTACAAATACCACCACAAAGACGCCTGGGAACGTGGCTCCTGGTAATTGGAATTGCTTCTCAGCTGCAAATTGCTCACTTTCTGAAGGTTTCATTCACAGGCCTTTTCTTAACACATTTCAGAATCAACACTTGAAGTTCAATTTATTTTACTGATGCATACAATTTTTTTTATAGAAAAATAGGAAATTGTTGGAACCAGATAAATGTTATGACTACTGGGAGTCACTGAGGCATATCTCAAAACAATAAGGAAAGATACTGAGTAATCTAGATTTGTTAGGGAAAATTGGGCCCTGGAGTGGGAATAGGGAATCTATGATCAAGGGAGCCAAAATAAAAACCTATTTGTATACGTCAGTTTTCCCACAGAAAATGGATGGCACACACAAAATAATACCCTATTTTTTAGGGGAGATTGTAAAGAGACTATTTACAAAGCTATGGGCAAGATACTGGGAAAGTGTAAAGGATAATGCCACAGCCAGGGAGCACCGTCACCAGGTCTGTTAACTATTCTAGGCAAGGAAGGATGGGTATGGGAGGTACCAGTTACAAGGACCCAGAAGGAGACAGGAGAGTAGAGGGGGCTTCCTTGGGAGTAACATTGACCTTCAGATGAGGAAGAGTAACAGTACAGGTGATGCTACAGAGATGGAACCAAGGGAATACATTCCATGGCATCCTTCTCTCACTCTCTGATCCACCATTGGCCTAAATCCATGGACAGCCAGCAGAATTTCTTTGCTGTAGTCAAAAAAAAAAAAAAAAAAAAATTTTTTTTTTTTTTTTTTTAGTCCATGCAAGTCAGCCTCCCGGGACAAAGAACAGGGTGGGGAATAGTTGGGAGTGGATTTTGAGGAACAAACAGGAGCTATCCAGTAAAGTATTTTAACATAAAAATAAAACTTTTAACCAAGTTGTGTGGCATCAAAAGAATAAGAAAATCGGAATAGAATGTAATAAAAAGTAGATAAAAAGAAGCAAAGGCTGACTTTTTGCATTTCTTGGCTTACTATAAAACGAAAAATATGGGTGCATGTATAGCGTATAAAATAAATAAGAAAATAAAGAGAAGGTAGAATGAATGGAGAAAAAAAAAAGTAAGAATTGCAAAAGAATTGATTGCAAACATTTCTCTATTTTGAAAAAAATACGCCTAACTTGGGTAACTAGATATTCCTGAAATATTTAATGTGATGCATTTGTTTTAGCTCCAGGAAGTTTCTAGTTATAAAAAAGAGGTATGTTATAGAAGAAAATTCTTCTCAATCCTGAGAGAAGTCTGGAACTGGGATCACTTTTTCAATAAAAGAGATGTTAATTTGTGTGTTTGGAATTTTTTAAAGGATTTTATAAGGTGGCGTGCACTTTTCATTCCGCTCCTAATGCGCACTTGAAGTTGAAGAAATTAGTCAGGTTGTGTAAATAGCATCAATGTTCATCACCCTACTTGTCAAGAGAATGCCTTGAGCCATTTTGCTCCAGTTAAATCAATCCTGCTGTTACCAACCACATCCCCTCAAAAACAGCATGTTATCTAAAACCAATGTATTTTAGGATTATTTCGTGATTTGGGTTTCTTGTCATGATTTGGAATGAAGCTGGTTTGCCCATCAAAAATGTTTAAGTGCTCCAAGTTAATACAAGAAGCCGTAGTGGCACAGTAGTTAAAGCGGTCGGCTGCTAACCAAAAGGACAGCAGCTGGAACCTACCACTGCTCCTCTGGAAAAAGATGTGGCAGCCCACTTCCATAAAGATTTACAGTCCTGGAAGCCTTATGGGGCAGTTCTACTCTGTCCTAGGGGGTTGCTATGCATCATAATTGTGAGTTTTTGTTTTTTACATTAACACATCTAAGTGAAAGGCAATAGCCAGAAGCAGATACAGGGCCATTAGGGATTAAAATGCACTGGTGACATTAGAACAATAAAAAAAAAAACGTAAAATGAGTTTCCAGATAACTAAGTGTTAATGGTCTGTCTGTTTACTCAATGTAGGCAGGATAGAGGAAAACCAAAGGGAAGCCTCTAGAGGCACGATTGGGTTCCATAAAGCGAAAGTTGCAGATTTACACAAGGGATTCTGTAGGTTGAGCGTTTGGAGAGTAGATTTCTCAGCATGTTCTGGCATGATAAGGGTTTTAAGGCAGATGGATATAATGTGAACATAATTAAACCCTTTTCAGATAATGGTGTAATAATACTATGTTCTCTAAGGATAGCAGAACTGCTCACAGAGTACATTTCATCCGTTTGTACCTATGTGTTCTAATCTATTCCAAGGTTTCATTAAGTTTCATTTTCATGCATATTGTTCCCAAGACCTCACTTTATTGTTCTAATGTCGCCAGTGCTTTAAATAAAGATCCATGGTGTGGAGCAGAAAAGGATATGAGAGTCGAGGGAATGAAAGGGGCTGCGGCAAAATAAATGTAGGGGGGATTCTCAAACAATGCTTTTATCTGCACATTTTGTTAGAATTTTTTCAGCAAAATGTATAATGTATAAGTGCCTGTGTGTCTCTGAAGGAGCACTGAAAATGGGACTTTGTGTATTGATGGCACCAAAATAATATTCCAAAAAACTAATTTTGCCTTGGTTTCAAATGCTTTTCACCCTAGTGTTCTTCATTATGCTTATTATTTTCTCCCATTTGCTTTGTTTTTTTTTTTTGCCTGAAAAAGAGATTTAGCCAACTTTTTTTTTTTACATATTTCAGATTACTTAAGCCATGAATAGTTGTCTAGCTTTAAATTTTTTTCATAATACCTACCAAACTAATTTGTGTATATTCTTATGTTCCTTAATTGAAAACAAGCAACAGAGCAAGAAGTGCTTCAAATTGATTTAAAATTGAGAGATATTTGTGCTTGTCTGAAGCAAGGATCTTACAGTGAGTAAAACAAACAAACAAACAAAAACAACCTGTTAGTTCTTTCAGTGACCTACACAGAGAGATCAAGAATGAAGCAGAGAGAAGCCTAGTCAGGGAGATAGAGACTTCCTTACTTACATTATAAAATGATAAAACATAAGTTACATTTGCTTATAATCATACGGGTTCTGTGATCCTAGACAAATATAATAATATGAGACAGCTGAGAAACAGCTATGTTGTATCATCTTGTATCCCTCTCCACATATTTTTTTCCTAAATTCCTATCAAGACAATTGTCATATAACAAACCAAACCAAAACCATTGTAGTCAAGTTGATTCCAATTCACAGTGACCCTATAAGACAGAGCAGAGCTACCTCGTAGGGTTTCCAAGGCTGTAAATCTTTATGAAAGCAGTCTGCCATGTCTGTCTCCTACGGAAAGCCTGCGAGGTTTGAACTACCAACTTTTTGTTTAGTGGTTAAAGTGCTTGGCTTTAATCACTGAGCCAGCGGGGCTCCTTGACAAGAGTTCAATATATATTTGGTGAATAAATAAATAAATGCAGTATAAAAATAAACAAAAGACAACAAACTTACAAAATTTTAGACCAAAAAAAAAAAAGAGAGCTTAATCTAAGAACTACAGTTTGAAAAATAAGCAGAAACAAGTTTTGAGTGCCTTCATTTATAAAAGGAAAAGCGCCAACTACTAAGGGTGGGCCTGATATAACAGGAAAAAATAGATAAACACCAGAAGGATAAGAAACCTCAGCCCTGCCTTACCCATTTAACCGTAAACCGCATATATAAGTGAAACTCATTTTCCTTATTAAAATATAAAGATCAGGCTGTAAAACTACCAACGTTTCCTTCTAGCTCTAACAGCAATGAATCCCAAAGTAAACAAACACACTGCATATTCCTCGACAGAGGTATATAGTCTCGGAACGGGCAGTAGAACACTCAGTTTTGCTCCAACTGACAGATTTATAGGCCCAACGTGTAATCAAGTAGGCCTTCTAATCCATACATTAGAATATTGAGAATCAAGTACTGCCAGCTCTTGTGGGACAAACGCACAGATACACACACACACACACACACACACACACAATCTCTTTGACTTCTTGCCCCTGCAATCTTCCAGCTCTAGGTAGAGGTCATTGAACTACCACTTGCAAATAATATATTTTTACACAAGTCAGTATCTAAGATTGGGTCAAATAAAGGGTGATAGACAGGTGCCTCCTATCTCTCCCTTTTTCTGAAAGCATTTTTTCTTTGTTTATGCTAGAGAAAAATACAGACTTTTTAAAATACTTGGCAGTATTGAGAAATTAGAAAGAGATCAATCAATGGAAGGAAATGTTGAGAAATACTTGAAAAACAAAACAGATGTGATTAAACTGAAGTAGGAAGAAACAATCTAAAACACAATATAAAGGATCTTTATGAAATGTAGGAATGATTTTGGGAGTGCTCACTAGTCAGAGGAATGATACAAGGTACTTACTCGAGAAACTAAATTTTGAACAGTTAGCCTGGAGGCCTTTTGCTGTTAAATCCGTTTGCATCCAGCGCTAGGCACTGTTTTCAGACTGATGCTTTAAGTGGGAAGATGGGACAGACAGGGAGGGGAAGTACCCTTCACGGTGGTGACCTATAAGAGGAATGAACTTTCCCATTGTCCAGAAGACAATCGTTTTAGTTTCCTAGGGCCCCTGAAACAAAGTACCAGAAGGTGGGTGACTTTAAACAACAGAAAGTTATTGTTTCATACTTCTGGAGGTTAGAAATCCAAATCAATATTTTGGATGGACTGAAGTCTCTAGGAATAAATTCTTCCTTGTCTATCCCAGCTTCTGGTAGTCACAGGTGGTCCTTGGCTTGTAGATGGATCTTCATGTGGTCATGTTTCCTCTGTCTTTGCTCTGAGTCTATACTCCTTTTACAAGAGCACCATTCATACTGGAATAGGACTCACCCTACTCAAACATGATCTTATGTTAATTTAATAACATCTTCAGGTGCCTTACTTCCAAACAAGATTGCATTCACAGGTAGCAGGAGAGAACATGATTCAATCCAAAGTAACAGTGGATTGGCAAACTGCTCTCATGTCCATCTTACCTCCCAAATGTATTCGTATGATAAACATTAACATCATCTCAAATATTTGAAGAAAACCAAAACAATGAATGAGAGACGTAAAAATATAATTATCAGTATTAAATATCCCAAGTTTCCGCTACTATAACATAAAAAGGAGAATATTTTGAAAGAAATGTAATACACATGCTCAAAGAGATATGAATGGATAATGTATTTGTAAAACACAGAAATGTGTTACAGGAAAAAAAAAAAAAAGAAAAACCTGTGATGTCATTGGAAACAAAAACATGATCAAACTAAAAACTTACCAAATAGAGGATTTGAATAGAATAATGATCAGAGTTGAACAATGAATTAGCCCGCTTAAAGTCTAGCCACGGAATTCTGTTTGAAAACTGCTCAAAGAGCTAAAAATAGTTGCTGTGGCACAATATGTATCTAAATGACATATCTATTCCATTGCCATCCAGTCGATTCCAACTTATAGTGCCCCTGTTGTTGTTGTTAAGTGTCCTCCAGTTGGTGCCAACTCATAGTGAGCAACTGACTCTATGTATAACAGAATGAGACCCTGCCTGGTCCCACACCATCCTCCCAATAGTTGTTATGCTTCAGCCAATGGTTGCAGCCACTATGTCAATCCACTTCTTTGAGAGTCTTCCTCTTTTTCTCTTACCCTCTACTTTACCAAGCATGATGATCTTCTCCAGGGACTGGTCTCTCCTGATAACATGTCCAAAGCATGTGAGGCAAAATCTCACCATCCCTGCTTCTAATGAGCATTCTGGCTGTACTTCTTCCAAGACACATTTGTTCATTCTCCTGGCAGTCCATGGTATATTCAGTATTCTTCGCCAACACCATAATTCAAATGCATCGATTCTTCTGCGGTCTTCCTTATTCATTGTCTAACTTTCACGTGCATACGAGGTAATCAGGACAGAGTAGAATTGTCACATAGTGTTTTCAAGGCTATAACCTTTACAGAAGCAAACTGTCACATCTTTCTCCTGTGGAGCAGCTGGTAGGTTCGAACCATCAACATTTAGATTAGCAGCCAAGGGGTTAACCACTGCATCACCAGAGTTCAGATTTGGAAGATAACTCCTGAAGTGTTCACATCTAATCCAACATCCAATCTGATTTTTTAACGGAAAAAATAGGCAGACTTTGGTAGGAAAAATGTAAGGACAGCAACAACATGAGAAGCAGAGCTAAGGTAGAAGCAAATAATAAAAGTCATCATTAATGTTAATGGCATAAATTTTTCTATTTAAAAACATGCATTTGTATTGGACAAAAAAAAAATCTAGCTATATATGGGTAAATAAAAAAAGCCCATTGCTGGCCAATCAATTCCGACTCATAGAAACAAAGTAGAACTCCCCCAAGGAGTTTCCAAGGCTGTAATATTTAAAGAAGCAGGCTGCCACATCTTTCTCCCATGGAGCAGCTGGTGAGTTCAAACCACTGACCTTTCATTTAGTGGTCATGCACTGAGCCATTGTACCACCAAGGTTCCTTACATACTGATATCCCTACCAAAAACAAAAATGATAAAATAAGGTTGAAAATAGAGTTAAAATTATGTGGGAATGGGGAATTCTAACAAAATTATATAAATATAGCAATTTATTCTCAGATACTAGAGACTTTAGTCCAGAAGGCCTCAAATAGGCAAACAATGTGTATTTCATTTTGATAAGAATAAAGCCTATAAAAATACCTATCATTCAGAAATCTAAGTTTATCATAATAAATTTAAATTACATGCAGAAAAATTGATGGAACTTAAAAGTTCAATTGGATTTTTTATAATCACAGGATGGGAGGTGCACATCTTTTATAAAAAAAATGTATGATTAAAATAAACACAAGTAAATATCACAATTGATACATGCAATCCTTACACCCAACAGCTACAAAAAAACACATTTTTTTAAAAAACCACATAAAATAATTAAAATCATACACAGCAACTTTGGTTAAAATGAAAAATCAATAAATTAAAAAGTACCTATAATTTTACAGGTGACATTACCTGATGACAAGGTAATACATTTAGGAAAATTAACAGCAGAAGCAGAGCCATTGGACTTCTCAATGTTAAAACTTCATGCAAGAAGATAATGGAGCAATATTTTAAAAATGGTGAGGGGGAACAAAACCTTCACACCTTCATATTTATATTCTTCATTTAAATGCGAAGGTAAAGTAAAATTCTCAGTCATGCAAGGTCTCAGAACTTTTACCATATAAATATCCCTCTTACAAATCACTATTACTGGAAATAAATTAGTTAAAAGAAAAAAATCAAAAAATGCTAAAACACTTATAAAGTAAGAGTGAGTAAATTGTATTTGTTTAATAAAGCAATTGTAGCTATATACCCACACACATCCACACAAATACATATTTCATTATTTTTAAAACAATTAAAATTCTAACAAAATATCACCGAGAAGGTGGAATAAGAAGAGCAGGGAGTAGGAAAACAGAGGTAGCTGAGAACATAAGAAATTCATTGGCAAGTAAGCATAGGTGTGGATTTTAATAAATTCAATCATAAGTTCAATAACTGTTACCGTGTGCACCTATCATACATATTCAGGAACTAGTTGAAGAGTTGGGAATAAAACCATGAACAAAACAATCTCTGACTTCATGACACTTAGAGACAAGTGAAAACTGAATGAGTGAGTCCATAATATGTCAAATGGTGATGAATGTTATGAAGAAAAATAAAGGATAGTAGAGGAATAGGGTGTACCGGCAATGAGGCTTATTTTGTATGGGAAGGCCCTCTGGTAGGGTGATGTCTTAGTTTCCTAGTGCTGCTATAACAAAAATTTCACAAGTGTGTGGCTTAAATATAGAAATTTATTTTCTCACAGTTCAAGAAACTAGAAGTTCTAATTCAGGGCACTTGCTCAAGGAGAAGGCTTTCTTTCTTTTTTGTCTTTAATGGAAGATTCTTGTCTCTTTCATCTTCTGTGCCCCTGGCAATCCTCATGTGGCACCTACGTTCCCCTATATGTGCTTGCTTGTTTCTGTGTCTGTGCTGCTCCTTGTAACTCAGAAGTGATTAAGTTTAGGACACACCCAACACTAATGATGAGCTCATGCACACAACAAAACCCTATTCCAAAATGTAATTACATATACAAGTGTAAAAACCTGTTGCCATTGAGTTGATTCCCACTCAAAGTGACCCTATAGGACAGAGCAGAACTGCCCCATAGGGTTTCCAAAGCTGTAAATATTTACTGAAGCGGGTCGTCACAGCTTTCTCCAGCAGAGTGGCTGGTGGGTTCGTACTGCTGGCCTTTCAGTTAGCAGCCAAGTACTTAATCACTGTGCCACCAGGGCTACTTTAGTGCCTTCAAGGCCATTGACAATATTTTGCTTTTGTCTATGAATAATGTGAGAAGCCTCTGGAAAGTTTTGAGTAGACAACTGACATAACAACTATTAGGTTTTAGAAGAATCACTTGATTTAGGATTTCTGGTACAGATAAGGTGGTATGGATCAATTTGTCCAGCTTCTCCCTGCTAAGCACATCTATTAATCCTGGAAATTGAACAAGAGACAATCAAAAAGAAGAACTCTGCAAAGTTATAAGAAAAAGTTGAGCTGGTTTGGGACACTAAGACTGGAGTCACAGCATAGAGAACTGGCATCTTGCTTCCCCCACCCCACAGAAGAAGGGAAGACAGATTCCGAACTTGCTACCTCTAACCTAACAAACGAGCCCGGGTGGTGCAGTGGTTAAGAGGTATGGCTGCTAACTAAAAAAGGTCAGCAGTCTGAATCCACCAGCCACACCTTGGAAACCCCATGGGGCAGATCTAGTCTGTTCTATAGGGTCACTGTCCTAGTTATCTAGTGCTGCTATAACAGAAATACCACAAGTGGGTGGCTTTAACAAAGAGAAATTCATTTTCTCATAGTCCAGTAGGCTAGAAGTTTGAATTAGGGCATCAGCTCCAGGGAAGGCTTTCTCTCTCTGTTGGCTCTGGGGGAAGATCCTTGTGATGCATCAGTCTTCTATTGGTCTGGGAGCATCTCAGTGCAGGAACCTCAGGTCCAAAGGGCTCGTTCTGTTCCTGGCACTGCTTTTCTTGGTCATATGAGGTCCCCAACACTCTACTTGCTTCCCTTTCCTTTCATCTCTTGAGAGATAAAAGGTTATGCAGGCTACACCCCAGGGAAAATCACGTTGCAATGGATCAGGGACGCAGCCTGAGCAAGGGTGTTACATCCCAGCCTAATCCTCTTTAACCACAGGCAGAGATTATGATTTATAATACATAGAAAAACCACAAAATGGAGGACAACCACACATGGCCTAACCAAGTTGACATATATTTTTGGTGGACATAATTCAATCCGTTACAGTCACTATAAGTTGGAATCAACTCCACAGCAATAAGTTTGGTTTTTTTTTTTTTTTTTTTTTTGGCAACCTAGTGAAAGAAGGCAGCCCGGGTAGGCTTTTCCCTCCACGAAGAGAACAGGAGTCCCTCTAGAACATCAGATGAGCCGCACTCCACTGGCAAGGAAGAGGAAACACTCCCCCTTTCCTGTCAAACCTGAGACTCCCCTTTTCCACTGAGAGATACTGATTTGGATGCCAAGAACTTATAAAGAGTGGACAGAAAAACAGAACAGGAATAAGGGAAGAAATCACAGTTAGTAGACCAAGCCAGAAAACCTTTTTATGCCCTCAGTCCCAATACTCTCCTTTACTACCCAGAGACACTGGAATGGGCAGGCAAAACAATAAAAAGTGACCGAGTCCCTGAAAGTGGCCTGGTTCTGGTAGCCTCTTTGTCCCTATGAGCCTGAGACATCCCCACCCCAAAATCAGAGGCACCAGGCTGGATGCATAAAACAGGCAAAAGAAAACAGTCACAGCAAGCTGATAAGCCCAGATAATCTCATTATCGCCACAGGTCTGAAACTCTCCAGAGACACAGAGGTAGCCAGGATAACACTAATAGGGATATTCTATCATCCTTCTCCACCATTGAGAGACACGCAGTATCCTGCCCTGGGACACCCCTTCCTCAACTCAACCAGCACCAACAGAGACCAACTGGAGCCCCAGAGACATCAGATAAACCAAGCAGACCAAAGTGACACCACAAAGGCTCTGAAAGTTAAACTACTACGGGAAACACAATTGATCAAGACCTACAGGCTAATACTAAACAGGATGACTGCCTCCTAAAAAAATTTAAACAGAACCCAAAGTCTCCTAACATAACAGAATGAAGACTATCACAATTTAAATGGAAAAAAAAAAAAGATAATCAACTGAAGTCAAGAATGAGATGAATATGAAGTTAGAATTATCTGACAATGAGTTTAAAGCAGATTTCACAAAGAATGCTTCAGTAATCAATTACAAATTTTCTTGACACAAATGAAAAAAATCAGCAAAGGAGTATGTTATAAAAAAAAAAAACAAATGGAAATTGTAGTGTTAAAAATACAATATCAAACATGAAAAAGTCACTGGTTGGGCTTAATAGTAGAGTGAAAAAAAGAGTAGATAGAATTAGTGAATTTGAGGACAGAATAATATAATTCACCCAATTGGAATAACAGAGAGAAAATAGGCTGGGGGGAAAATAAAGTAAAAAGAGTCTTAATCACCTCTGAGGCAGTTATGAAATATCCAACATTTGTATCTTCCGTGTCCCAAATGGAAAGGAAAAAGACAATGCGGCTGAAAGAGAGTTTAAAGAAATAATGCTTAAAACTTCCCAAATTTGGTGAAAGAAACAAATCTACAGAACTGGAAGAAGCAGAGTAAGTCTCCAACAGGATAAATACAAAGACATTCACACCAAAAGGTATCATAGTCAAACTTTCAAAAACTAAACACAGTTTAAAAATCTTGAAAGTGGCCCGAGAGAAACAATGCATTCATTATCTATTGGAGAACACCAATCTGAATGACAGTGGATTTTTCATTGGAAATCATGAAGGCCAGAAGGAATTGAGACAATATTTTTCATGTGCTGAAAGAAAAGAACTGTCAACTTAAATTCTATGTGATGAAACCATCCTTTAGGAATAAAAGAGAAATAAAAATATTCTCAGACAAAGAAAAACTTAAAAAAAAAAGTTGCTAGCTGAAATACCCTTAAATAGTGACTTAAAAACTTCTTCACATGAAAAGGAAATGATAAAAGAAGGAATCTTACAGCATCAGGAAGGAAGGCAAAACAAAACAAACAGCAGAAATGTGAGTATATAAAATAGACTATTCTTTTCTATATGAGTTTCACAATTCATATATGATGGTGGAAATAAAAAAATTAACACCACTAAGACAATGATATTTATAAGTGGGAAGAGTAAAAGAAACTAAATTGAAGTATGGTTTCTATATTTAATTTGAAATGTTAAAATTTTGATACCAATAGACTATGATAAGTCTCATATGCATACTGTAACACCCAGAACAACCACTAAGAAAAGTATTTAAAGAGATGTACACAATACACTATAAATAAAGCAAGATATAATTAAAAAAAAAAAAAAAAGTAAGCCAGAAGAAGGCAAGACATGAAAAACAGGAATTAAAACAAAGGAAATTAATGGAAAACAACTAATACATTGGCAGATTAACCCCAAACATATCAATAACTATCTTAAATGCAAAAGGTTTCAATTCACTAAGAAACAGAGGTTGGCAGAGTGAATGAAATAACTTGGCCCAACTATACACCATTCACAAAAAGTTCACTTCTAATTCAATGAGAAAAGTAGGTTGGAAATAAAAAGTTGGAAAAATATATACCATGCAAATAGTAATAAAAAAGGCAAGAGTGGCTATGTTAATATCAGAATAAGTAGATATCAGATCAAATAAAATTATTAGGGACAATGAGGGACATCCCATAATGATAAAAGATTAATCTGCCTGAAACATAAAACAATCCTAAATGTGTACACAACAAGCAACAGAATTTTAAAATACTTGAAACAAAACGAAACAAAAAACCGATAGGGTTGAAAGGAAAAATAGACAAATCCAAAATAATGTATTGGAATTTCAACACCCCCTTCTCAGGATAGAACTGTTGTTGTTGTTAGCTGACATTGAGTCAGCCCCAGCTCCTGGTGACCCCGTGTGTTACAGAGTAGACCACTTCATAGTGTTTTCTTGGCTGTAATCTTTATGGAAAGGAAGCAGTTCTCCAAGCCTTTCTTTGTGGAACTGCTGGGTATGTTCAAATCGCCAACTGTTAGGTTAGCAGCCAATAGCAAACTGCTTGTGCCACCCAGCTTCCTATGATAGAACTACTAAACAGTAAATTGGCAATGATACAAAAGATCTGAATACAATCAACCAGCAGTATCTAAGTAGCATATATTGAACATTCTACCAAACAATGGCAGAATACATTTTTTTTCCTGAAAGCCGATGGAACAGTCACCAAAATAGATCATATCTTAAACTATCAAATAAAGCTCCAATTAGAAGAATTGAAATGATAAAAGTGTGTGTTCTGTAAAAATAATGAAGTCAAACCATAACATCTTCAACTGATATTTGGTGAAAGTGCAAATGCAATTCAATATAAGACAGATAGCCTTTTAAATAAATGGTACTTGATTAATTGGACATCAGAGGTACCTCAAGCTAAACCTCAAATCATGTACAAAAATGAACTCAAGATAGATTATTGACTTAATGCAAATATAAAACTATAAAACTTCAAGGAAAAAAAATGGAAGAAAGTCTTCAGTGTCAATGGTTAGACAATGAGTTCTTAGACATGACAATGTAGATAAATTAGACCCATCAAAACTGAAAACTTTGTTCTATGAAAGACAAGTCACAGACTGTGAGAAAATATTGCAAACCATGTATCCAGCAAAGGGCTAAAACCTAATATATAAAAGAACTCTCAAAATTCAACAATAAAACTGAAACAATACAGTTAGAAAATGAGCAAAAGATGAACTGATATTTCATCAAAGATTACATGATGGGAAATAAACACATGAAAAGATGTTCAACATCATTCGTCATCATGAACATACAACTTAAAACCCCAGTGAGATATCACTACCCACCTAGCAGAATGGTTAAAAATTTAAAAAGTGACAATACTGAATGCTGGTGAGGATGTTCAGAAACCAGATTTGGAGAAACTGGGTTATTTACACACTGCTGGTAGGAATATAAAATGGTACAGCCACTATGAAAACGATTTCACTGTTTTAGAACTAAACATGTAATAACCGTATGACCTATGATTGTAATCTTGGTCATTTATCCCAGAGAAATCAAAACTTACGTTCATACAAAAAATCTGTTCATAGCAGGTTTATTTGTAATAGCCAAAAAGTGAACTCATCCCAAATGTTCTTCAACATGAGATTGGTTAAAAAAGCTGTGGTACATCCATACTGTAAAATACTACTCAGCAATAAAAAGGAATGAACTACTGATGCACACAAGAACTTGGGTAAATCTCCAGGGAATCACTCGGAGTGAAAAAAATCAATTCCTAAAGGTTGCATACTGTATGATTTCCTTTATGTAACATTGAGACAAAATTTTAGGAATGGAGGGCAGATTACTGTTTATCAGGGGTTATGTTAGGAGCTGGAGAATTGAGAGGGAAGTAGGTATGTTTATAGAAGAACAGCATGGGCGATCCTCGTGGCTTTGGAGCTGCTTAGTTCTCGTCTGAAGTGGTGGATACACAAACCTACACAGGTGATACGATTGACTAGAACATAACAGCACACACATATACACACAAATAAGTGCAAGTAAAACTGGGGAAACTTGAATAACATCGATGGATTGTAACAATGTCAATAACCTGGTTGTGATGTCATATTTTGTGAAATATTACCACAAATTATACAAGTGACCTCTCAATATTATTTCTTATAACTGCATATGAATCTTCAATTACTCCAATAAAATTTGCAATTAAAAAGTAGAATCACTCAGTTTTTCTTTTGAGAATACCCTGAAAGAAAGAAGGACCAAAGCAGAAAAACAACTCAGACTTCAAAGGGAGTGGAGAAGTGACACTTAAACAAAAATCCAAACATAGAACATGTAAATTTAAAGGCATGGATTTGACGACATCAAATTGAGATATTTTAGGTTCATTGCAAGTCACCAATAAAAAGTTAACTAATGAATGACCAAGTGAAATACATTTTCAATATTTAAAAATTATAAAGGAAGAATGTTGTCTAGGCTACATAAGAAATTGTTGCTGGGAAACAAATAAAATAATGTAAACCCAGTTAAAAAATTATGACGACTGCTTAGTTCTACAGAAAAAAAATTCAAATGGCTAATAAATGAAGAGACACATTCATTAGTGATCACAGAAAAACAGATGAAAACAATGAGAGAGGGCTTCCATCTACCAGATTGGCAAAATAGTAAAATGTTAGATAAAAGTACTATCAACAAGAAAGTGGGAAAATGAGAATCTTCGATAATTGATACCGCAGCATAAACAGTTATGGCCTTCTGGAGATTAATTTGGCAGTACTTAGCAAATTAGTTACATGTATATACTGTATACAGCAGTTCTGTGCCTGTGGAAGCCTGAGAAGCTCATATGCAAGCCCACAGGGGAATATGTACAAGGCTATTCTGTAAAAATTATTCATCGCAGCGTGTTCGTGGAAGCACAGCACTAGAGGCTGGCTAGGTGGCTAATGGGGAAGTAAAAGGTGATGGTTGCAATACAGCGGTTAGAAGCAGTCAACTGGGTATACATATAGCAATAATGATAGATCCTAAAACTAATGCATAAAAAAGTAGGCAACAGATATGTTCTGTTCTACACTATTTTTATATAAATTAAAGCACCTACATATAAAAGCAACAACACATGCTTTTTATAGAGATTTACAAATCCAAAGATACATATTAATGTATATTTATTGGAGGAAGCTGTAGGTAGAAGCCAAATGGGAGTGATGAGAGAGAATAATGAAAAAAAAAAAAAATAAAGAATTAAAATGTAAAAACAGAATATTCCTACCTGGATCTATGATGGCAATATCCCCTGGACTGAGGAGTTTGACTAACTCAGTTCTCAGAATCTGAGATATTCCCCCCAAAAGTTAATAAGAAACATGAACTGAACAATATGTAATTATTCACCTATCAGAATAGAAAGGGCTAAGAAGAAAAATAATACTGGGACTCAAGAATGTGTGCGAAAATGATTATTTTCATGTAGTGGTGATTGGTATGTGTATTAATGTAACCTTTTTGAAAAAAATTTTATTGTGTTTTAAGTGAAAGTTTACAAATCAAGTCAGTCTCTCACGCAAAAACTTATATACACCTTGCTACGTACTCCCAATTGCTCTCCCCCTAATGAGACAGTCTGCTCCCTCCCTCCACTCTCTCTTTTAGAGTTCATTTTGCCAGCTTCTAACCCCCTCTACCCTCTCATCTCCCCTCCAGGAAGGAGATGCCAACATAGTCTCAAGAGTTCACCTGATCCAAGAAGCTCACTCCTCACTGGCATCCCTCTCTAACCCATTGTCCAGTCCAATCCCTGTCTGAAGAGTTGGCTTTGGGAATGGTCCCTGTCCTGGGCCACGAGAAGGTCCTTCCAGTCTCAGTCAGATCACCACGTCTGGCCTTTTTACGAGAATTTGGAGTCTGCATCCCACTGCACTCCTGCTCTCTCAGGGGTTCTCTGTTGTGTTCCCTGTCAGGGCAGTCATCGGTTATAGCCAGCCACCATTTAGCTCTTCTGGCCTTAGGCTGCTGTAGTCTCTGGTTTATGTGGCCCTTTCTGTCTCTTGGACTCGTAATTACCTCATGTCCTTGGGTGGGTTGAGACCAATTGATGCATCTTAGATGGCTGGTTACTAGCGTTTAAGACCCCATATGCCACTCTCCAAAGTGAGATGCAGAATGTTTTCTTAATAGATTTTATTTTATCAATTTACTTAGATGTCCCCTGAAACCATGGTCCCCAAACCCCCACCCCTGTTATGCTGGCCTTCAAAGCATTCAGTTTATTCCGGAAACTTCTTTGCTTTTCATTTAGTCCAGTTGTGCTGACCTTTCCTATATTGTGTGTCCTCTTTCCTGTCACCTAAAGCAGTTCTTATCTACTATCTAATTAGTGAATATGCCTTTCCCAGCCTGCCTCCCTCACCCCTCTCATAACCATAGAAAAATATTTTCTTCTCTGTTTAAACTGTCTCTCGAGTTCTTGTAATAGTGGTCCCATACAATATTTGTCCTTTTGCAACTAATTTCACTCAGCGTAATGCCTTCCAGGTTCCTCCATGTTATGAAATGTTTCACAGATTCATCACTGTTCTTTATTGATGTGTAGTATTCCATTGTGTGAATATACCATAATTTATTTATCCATTCTTCCATAGATGGGCATCTTGGTTGCTTCCAACTTTTTGCTATTGTGAACTGTGCTGCAATGAACATGGGTGTGCATATATTTGTTCGTGTAAAGGCTCTTATTTCTCTAGGATATATTCCAAGGAGTGGGATTGCTGGATCGTATGGTAGTTCTATTTCTAGCTTTTTAAGGAAGCGCCAAATCGATTTCCAAAATTATTGTACCATTTTACATTCCCACCAGCAGTGTATGAGTGTTCCAGTCTCTCCACAGCTTCTCCAACATTCACTGTTTTGTGTTTTTTGGATTAATGCCAGCCTTGCTGGAGTGAGATGAAATCCATTGTAGTTTTGATTTGCATTTCTCTAATTGGTTTTTTTTTTCTAATGGTTAATGATGGTGAGCATTTCCTCATGTACCTGGTAGCTCCCTGAATGTCTTCTTTAGCGAAGTGTTATTCATATCTTTTATTCATTTTTTAATTGGGTTATTTGTCTTTTTGTAGTTGAGTTTTTGCAGTATCATGTAGATTTTAGAGATCAGGCGCTGATCAGAAATGTCATAGCTAAAAACATTTTCCCAGTCTGTAGGGGGTCTTTTTACTCTTCTGGTGAAGTCTTTGGATGAGCATAGGTGTTTGATGTTTAGGAGCTCCCAGTTATCTAGTTTCTCTTCTGCATTGTCAGTAATGTTTTGTGTACTGTTTATGCCATGTATTAGGGCTCCTAACGTCGTCCCTATTTTTCCTTCCTTGATCTTTATCAATTTAGTTTTTATATTTAGGTCTTTGATCCATTTTGAGCTCGTTTTTGTGCATGGAGTGAAGTATGGGTCTTCTTTCATTTTTTTGCAGATGGATATCCAGTTATGCCAGCACCATTTGTTAAAGAGGCTGTCTTTTCCCCATTTAACTGTTTTGGGGCCTTTGTCAAATATCACCTGTTCATATGTGGATGGATTTATGTCTGGATTCTCAATTCTGTTCCATTGGTCCATGTATCTGTTGTTGTACCTGTACCAGGCTGTTTTGACTACTGTGGCAGTATAATAGGTTCTAAAGTCAAGGGTAGAGTAAGGCCTCCCACTATGTTCTTATATTTCAGTAGTGCTTTACTTATCCGGGGCCTCTTTCCCTTCCATATGAAGTTGCTGATTTGTTTCTCCATCTCATTAAAGAATGTTGTCGGAATTTGGATCAGAATTGCATTAAATCTATAGATTGCTTTTGGTAGAATAGACATTTTATAATGTTAAGTCTTCCTATCCATGAGCAAGGTATGTTTTTCCACTTATGTAGGTCTCTTGGTTTCTTGCAGAAGTGTTTTGCAGTTTTCTTTACATAAGTCTTTTACATCTCTGGTAAGATTTATTCCTAAGCATTTTATCTTCTTGGGGGCTACTGTAAATGGTATGGATTTGGTGATTTCCTCTTCAATGTTCTTTTGTTGGTGTAGAGGAATCCGACTGATTTTTGTATGTTTACCTTGTATCCTGATACTCTGCTGAACTCTTCTATTAGTTTCAGTAGTTTTCTGGAGGATTCTTTAGGGTTTTCTGTGTATAATATCATGTCATCTGCAAACAGAGATAATTCTCCTTCTTCCTTGCCAATCTGGATGCCCTTTATTTCTTTATCTAGACTAATTGCTCTGGCTAGGACCTCCAGCACAATATTAAAAAAGAGCAGTGATAAAGGGCATCCTTGTCTGGTTCCTGAACTCAAGGGGAATGCTTTCAGATGCTCTCCATTTAGGATGATGTTGGCTATTGGCTTTGTAGAAATGCCCTTTATTATGTTGAGGAATTTTCCTTCTATTCCTATTTTGCTAAGAGTTTTTATCATGAATGGGTGTTGAACTTTGCCAAATGCCTTTTCTGCATCAATTGATAAAATCATGTGATTCTTGTCTTTTGTTTTATTTATACGATGGATTACTCTAATTTTTTTTTCTTTCTAATGTTGAACCATCCCTGCTTACTTAGTATGAATCCCACTTGGTCATGGTGAATTATTTTTTTGATATGGTGTTGAATTCTATCGGCTAGAATTTTGTTGAGGATTTTTGCATCTAAGTTCATGAGGGATATATGTCTGTAATTTTCTTTTTTAGTGGTGTCTTTACCTGGTTTTGATATCAGGGATATGGTGGCTTCATAAATGAGTTTGGTAGTATTCCGTCCTTTTCTATGCTCTGAAATACCTTTAGTAGTAGTGGTGTTAACTCTTCTCTGAAAGTTTGGAAGAACTCTGCAGTGAAGCTGTCCTGGCCAGGGCTTTTTTTGTTGTTGTTGGTAGTTTTTTGATTACCTTTTCAATCTCTTCTTTTGTTATGGGTCTATTTAGTTGTTCCACCTCTGTTCGTGTTAATTTAGGTAAGCAGTGTGTTTCCAGGAATTCGTCCATTTTTTCTAGATTTTCAAATCTGTTAGAATACCATTTTTCATGGTAATCTGATATGATTCTTTTAATTTCAGTTGGGCCTGTTGTAATATCTCCTATCTCTTTTCTTATTCAGGTTATTTGCTTCCTCTCCTGTTTTTCTTTTGTCAGTTTGGCCAATGGTTTATCAATTTTGTTGATTTTTTCAAAGAACCAGCTTTTGGTCTTGTTATTTCTTCCAATCGTTTTTCTGTTTTCTATTTCATTTAGTTCTGCTCTAATTTTTATTATTTGTTTTCTTCTGGAGCTTGAGAGTTTCTTTTGTTGCTCTCTTTCTATCTGTTCAAGTTGTAGGGATAATTCTTTGATCTTGGCCCTTTCTTCTTTTTGTATGTGTGCATTTGTTAATATAAAATGACCTCTGAACACTGCTGTCACTGTGTCCCAAAGGTTCCGATTGGAAGTGTTTTCATTCTCTTTGGATTCTATGATTTTTTTTTTTTTATTCCATCCTTAATGTTCAGTTTCCAGGTGTTTGATTTCTTTTCCCTGCTTTTTCTGTTATTGATTTCCATTTTTATGGCCTTATGGTCAGAGAAGATGCTTTGTAATATTTCAGTGTTTTGGATTCTGCTAAGGCTAGCTTTATGACCTATTATGTGGTCTATTCTAAAGAATGTTCCACGTGCACTAGAAAAGAAAATATACTTGGTTGCTGTTGGGTGGAGTGTTCTGTATATGTCTATGAGGTCGAGTTGGTTGATTGTGGCATTTAGATCTTCTTGTCTTTATTGAGCTTCTTTCTGGATGTCCTGTCCTTCACCGAAAGTGGTGTGTTGAAGTCTCCTACTATTATTGTGCAGCTGTTTATCTCACTTTTCAGTGCTGATAGAGTTTGTTTTATGTACCTTGCAGCACTGTCATTGGCTGCATAGATATTTAATATGGTTATATCTTCTTGGTATATTGTCCCTTTAATCATTATATAGTGTCCTTCCTTATCCTTTCTGATGCATTTCTTTAAAGTCTATTTTGTCAGAAATTAATGTTGCCACTCCTGCTCTTTTCTGATAGTTTGCTTGATATATATTTTTCCATCCTTTGAGTTTTAGTTTGTTTGTGTCTCTAAGTCTAAGGTGTGTCTCTTGTAGGCAGCATATAGATGGATTGGGTTTTTTTAATCCATTCTGCCACTGTCTGTCTCTTTATTGGTGCATTTAGTCCATTTACATTCAGGGTAATTATGGATAGGTATGAATTTAGTGCTATCATTTTGATGTCTTTTTTTTGTGTGTTGTTGACAGTTTCTTTTTCCCCCTTAATTTTATGTGCTAAGTAGATTATCTTTATATACTGTCCTTTCCTCATATTTGTTGTTGATTTTGTTTCTGCTGAGTCTCTATTTTTTTCTTGTATTTTATTTTGATGAGTAAGATAATTTGTCTCCTTTGTGGTTACCTTATTATTTACCCCTGCTTTTCTAAATTTAAACCTAACTTTTATTTCTTTATGTCATCATTATCTTCCTCTCCATGTGGAAGATCTATGATTACATTTCTTAAAAAAAAAAAAAATTCTTAGTCCCTCTTTATTGTTTTAATGTTGTCTTCTTTTATACAATAGCATCTTCTGTTACCCTATTTTGACCTTTTTTTTTTTTTAATCTTGCTTTGTTTTTTTGATTTCCCTGTCTGGGTTGACTTCTGATTGCCCTGCCCAGTGTTCTAGTCTTGGGTTGATACCTGATATTATTGATTTTCGAACCAAAGAACTCCCTTTAGTATTTCTTGTAGTTTTGGTTTGGTTTTTATGAATTCCCTGAACTTCTGTTTATCTGAAAATGTCCTAATTTTACCTTCATATTTAAGAGACAGTTTTGTTGGATATATGATTCTTGGCAGGCAATTTTTTTTCCTTCAGTTTTTTAAATAAGGCATCCCATTGTCTTCTTGCCTGCATGGTTTCTGCCAAGTAGTCTGAGTTTATTCTTATTGGCTCTCCTTTGTAGGTGATTTTTCATTTATCCCTAGCTGCTCTTAAATTTCTCCCTCTATCTTTGGTTTTGGAAGTGTGATTATGATATGCCTTGGTGACTTTCTTTGAACATCTACCTTACGTAGAGTTCTATGAACATCTTGGATAGGTACCTTCTCACCTTTCACAATATCAGGGAAGTTTTTTGCCAACAAATCTTCAACTATTCTCTCTGCATTTTCTGTTATGCCTCCCTGTTCTGGTATTCCAACCACTCATAGGTTATTTCTCTCGGTAGAGTCCCAAATGATTCTCAAGATTTCTTCATTTTTTAAAAATTATTTTATCTGATTTTTCTTCAAATATATTAGAGCCAAGTGATTTATCTTCAAGTTCAGAAATGCTACCTTCCATTTGCTCAATTCTTCCCCTCTGACTTTCTATTGAGTTGTCTACTTCTGTAATTTTATTGTTAAACTTCTGAATTTCTGATTGATTTCTATGGATTTTTCCAGCTTATTAAATTTTTCTTTATGTTCCTGAATAATCTTTTTAATTTCTTTATCTGTGTGTTTCTTGGCTTGTTCTGCATATTGCCTGATTTCCTTCCTGATGTCTTGAAGGGTTCTGTATACTAATCTTTTGTATTCTGCCTCTGGTAATTCCCAGAATGCACTTTCATCTAGAAGATCCCTTTATTCTTTGGTTTGAGAGCTTGTTGAGGTGATCATTCTTTGTTTCTTTATGTGACTTGATATTGGCTGTTGAGTCCGAGCCATCTATAAGTTTTTGTATTAGTTTATTTTATGTTTTCTTACTGTGTCGTAGCTTCTTGCTTTGTTTTGTTTTGATATGCCCACATGGGTTGCTTGAGTGAGCTAACTTGATTATTTTCATCTTTGGAGCTCTGACGTCCTATCACCAGATGGCTAGAGATGTTGTCATGTATATCAGACTAGGAGTCCATTCACTTTCCTTATATGAATTCAGCTCAGCTGTCCAGGTAGCTGATCATCAAGTGCGTGGTACAGGTTCTGTCCTACAGTCTTAGAGGGGCAGGGATGATTGGTGTAGGTACCGGTATCTGGTTGCAGCAGGGGGATCACACTCTAAATGAGGCAGGGGACTGAGAGTCGTCCCCCACATGTCTCTGAGGAAAGCATGTTCCTGATCCCTAGAGCGTAAAGTTGGGTGGGTTCTGCAGATGGACCATGGGCAACCAATGTTTTTGGTTGTAAGGACTGGGAGGTACCAGTTATCCTTGGACCCCTGTTGTGGGTGGCTGGGTGACCTGAGTGGAGCTACCAGTCCTTAAACCTCTCATGTGGGTAGGTGAGGAACCTGTTTAATAGGCAAAGCAATGTCAAACATCAAACACCCGCTTCTCCGCCGCACAGCTGAAATGGTTGGAGTCTGCCAACAAGGGCCTATTCTCCTGAAATAGGACCTCACAGGTTCATGCAGAGGAGAAAGGTACTCAAAGTCCACAGACTGTTTATGCCTGGACAGGAGACACTTCTGTCCTTAGCTCCCCCAGTTACTGGAGGTAGCAAATTATCTTTACCCCAATTGCAAATTTTTTCCTTCACCAAGGCCAGAAGGATGGCTCTAGGTGCTCACCCAGGCCTATCTCAGGCCCAGGGAATTCAGCCGCTGAAGCCAGCTTGGGGGTTAGGGGGGCATTAGATATACACAAGTACTTAGCTTTTACCTAGAGCCCCATTCTTCTCTGGTTCCAGAGGTGTGAGTAGGCTGTGTGGCTGGCTGCTTCTCCCTGAGGAAACTGTGGCAGAACGCTAATACCAGCCTGCCTCCGCTGCTCCAGGAATGGTACCTGAGGGTTCCTCTCGATTCAGGTCTGATAACTCCTCTCCACTTCTGAACCGTCTGTTTCTCCCCCTGCCCCTCAGTTCGTTTCCTAAGCTTCCCTTTCATGCTCAGGGCTCCTAGCTTGTCATAAATATACTGGTTTCACTTGTTTTTTCAGGTCTTTGTTGTAAAGAGGGCTCGCCAGAAGCATCTGTCTATTCTACCATCTTAGCTCTGCCTCTAATATAACTTTTTGAAGAGTGGGTTTTGGTTATGTTGCAATATTTAAAATACACATTTTTGAGAATATTTGTTACCACAGTAAAAGCTGAATAACGAACAATTCAGCTTTTCTAGGTATCTGTTCTGAATGACGAAATCCTGGTAGTGTAGTGGTTAAGTGGTATGGCTACTAACTAAAAGGTTAGCAGTTTGAGTCCACCAGCTGCTCCTTGGAAACTCTATGAGGCAGTTCTACTCTGTACTATAGGTTCACTATGAGTTGGAATTGAATCACTGGCAATGGGTTTAAAAAAAAAAATTTTTTTTTTTTTTTTAGTTTATTATTATTTTATTGGAAACAGGAACCCTGGTGGTGCAGTTTTTAAGAGCTATGGCTACCAACCAAAAGGTCTGCAGTTCGAATTCATCAACTGCTCCATGGAAACCCATAAGGCAGTTCTACTCTGTCCTATAGGGTCCCTATGAGTTGGAATCTATTTGATGGCAATGAGTTTTTGGTGTTTATACTAAACAAAAGCATTGGACAAGAATATTTATTACAGCTTGTTCATAAAGAAGAAAAGTAAATATAAATTTATCAATTGCGATGTTAAATAAAAATTAAAAGAATAAATCTGATCCACAGTTAGTAATATAGGTAGATCTCTAAGACATATTGTTAATTGCAAAATAAGCTGACCACCAAATCATATATACAATCGCATTTATATTATGTTAAAACAACTGTGATAAGTCATAATTATTTTTGTTTATATGTATGTAAATGCATAATAGTAATATGAGTGGATATTCATTAACTAGATAACAGCAGCTATATATAAGTAGTCAAAAAGTATTTAATTATCAACTTCCAGTGTGTTTTATTTTATACTGCATGAATGTATTGATGTAGGTATTTGTATAACTAAAAAAAAAAAAAATCTATTTACCTATCTATCCATCTAAAAATGTCCCTGGGAGGCACAAAAGATTTAGCTTGGCTACTAACATAAAGGTTGGTAGTTGGAATCTAACCAGCATTACTGGGGAAGAAAGGTCTGTTGATCTGCTTCCATAAGATTATAGTCAAGAAAACCCATGGAGCACAGTTCTACTCTGACACACATGGGGTCTCCATGAGTTGGAATCAACACGAGTTTTGATTTTATCTACCTGTCTGCCTGTCTGTCTATCTACCTACCTACCCATTCACTTATGTATCTACACCTTACAGATAATGTCAAATATTATGTCCTAAATTTTGTTCTGCATATTCTTCAAAAAAGGGGTTCTTCAATTAAATAAGTTTGGAGATTGGTGTAAAGTAATTGTCTTTCTTAGAGTCAAGGTATACATTAACACATTACAGTTTGGGAGATGCTAGGCAATAAAGCAATATTTTGAATTTTATCTGTTCATGTTTCCCAAACTAATGGGCTGTAGCTTTTTTTTCCTAAAAAACACCTAATTAGCATCTTTCGTGTGGGAAATAATGCATTCTAAAAAACAGTTTAAGAAATACTGAAATAGAAAGAAAAAATAAAGAATGGGGGGACGAAAACAACAACAAATGAAAGATGGCTATGTTACCAAAAAAAGACCAGACTTACTGACCTGACAGAGACTGGAGAAATCCCAAGAGTATGGCCCGCGGACACATATTTAGCTCAGTAATGAAGTCATTCCTGAGGTTTACCCTTCAGCCAAAGATTAGACAGGCCCATACAACAAAACTAGGCTAAAGGGGCACAACAGCCCAGGGGCAAGGACTAGAAGGAAGGAGGGGACAGGAAAGCTGGTGATAGGGACTCCAAAGTTGAGAAAGGAGAGTGCTAACATGTTGTGGGGTTGTTAACCATTAGTAAAAGAATACGTGTATTAACTGTTTAATGAGGAACTAGTTTGTTCTATAAACCTTCACCTAAAGTACAACAAAAAAAAGAGGGCTCTGCTGTATTACATACTTATTTCATGAAAAGAGAAGTAATGAGTTCTGTGTAAATAAAGTTTTTCTTAGCACTGAAAGAAATGTCAAATTTGCTGAATCATGTAGATGTCACTGAGTTATGTAGTTGACACTGGAGTCTTCAACAGTGTGACATTTATTCAGGTGTAGGTGTTTAGGTGTATAGCTAATTGAAACTTAGTAAAGGTGTTTTAATCTACCCAAAAATGACCGATTGTCTTATTAGTTTTCTATGGTCAAAATGAATGCATAAAATTTCAAATGCCTAGAGGAATAAACAAGCATCATGCTTCTTATACTATATATACCATATTACATGAGCAAGACATTCTTCTTTGCAATTCATTCATTTACTAACCCCAAAGGAGCATTTTTTTCATTAAGTGCTCTGTATCAGACACTGTGCAAAGAAGATTCAGATCTGGTGCCAGACTTTGTTTTGGTCCTAGTCTACGAGTCTATCTGGATGTAAGTACTGTTGTTGTTGTGTGCCGTTGAGTTGATTGTGACTCATGGTGACCCTACAGGACAGAGTAGAACTGCTCCATAGGGTTTTGCAGGCTGTAATTTCTACAAGAGCAGATTGCTGGTTCTTTTCTCCTGCAGAGAGACTAGTGGATTCAAACTACCAATCTTTCTCTTAGTAGCAGAGCACTTTAACCATTGCAGCACCAGGGCTACTTTAATGTAAGTACTAGTTACCAGAAATAAGCCAGAAACAACGGGAGATTCCAAAGAGGCAAAAACAGCCTTGGTCACTCTTAAAATCATTAAATTTTGAAAACTTTTTTTTTTTTTTAAAGCTGTTATTAAGTGCACTATGGTATAATTTTGGAAACCCTGGTGGCACAGTGCTTAAGTGCTACGTCTGCTAACCAAAGGGTCACTGACAGGATAATATCCATATGCCTACAAGGAAGATCAGTTAATACTACTATTATTCAAATTTACACACCAACCACTAGGGTCAAAGATGAAGAAATAGATTTTTATCAGCTGCTGCAGTCTGAAATTCATCAAACATGCAATCAGGATGTATTTATAATTACTGGTGATTGGAATGTGAAAGTTGGAAACAAAGAAGAAGGATCAGTGGTTGGAAAATATGGCCTTGGAGATAGAAACAATGTTGGAGATCGAATGATAGACTTTTGCAAGATCAATGGCTTCTTCATTGCAAATACCTTCTTTCACTGACATAAACGGTGACTATACACATCGACCTCGCCAGATGGAACACACAGAAATCAAATTGACTACATCTGTGGAAAGAAACGATGGAAAAGCTCAATATCGTCAGTCAGAACAAGGTCAGGGGCCGACTGTGGAACAGACCATCAATTGCTCATATGCAAGTTCAAGCTGAAACTGAAGAAAATCAGAGCAAGTCCATGAGAGCCAAAATATGACCTTGAGTATATCGCACCTGAATTTAGAGACCATCTCAAGAATAGATTTGACGCATTGAACACTAGTGACCACAGCTCAGACAAGTTGTGGAATGACATCAAGGACATCATCCATGAAGAAAGCAAGAGGTCACTGAAAAGACAGGAAAGAAAAGACCAAGATGGATGTCAGAGGAGACTCTGAAACTTGCTCACAAACGTCGAGCACCTAAAGCAAAAGGAAGAAATGATGAAGTAAAGGAACTGAAGAGAAGATTTCATAGGGCTGCTACAGAAGACAAAGCAAAGTATTATAATGACATGTGCAAAGGGCTGGAGATGGAAAACCAAAAAGGAAGAACATGCTCGGCATTTCTCAAGCTGAAAGAACTGAAGAAAAAATTCAACCCTGGAGTTGCAGTAGTGAAGGATTCCTGGGGAAAATATTAAAACATGCAGGAAGCATCAAAAGAAGATGGAAGGAATACACAGAGTTATTATACCAAAAAGAATTAGTTGATATTCAACCATTTCAAGAGGTGGAATATGATCAAGAACCGATGGTACTGAAGGAGAAGTCCAAGCTGCTTTGAGGGCATTGGCGAAAAACAAGGCTCCAGGAATTGATGGAATATCAGTTGAGATGTTTCAACAAACAGATGCAGTGCTGGAGGTGCTCACTCGTCTATGCCAAGAAATATGGAAGACAGCTTCCTGACCAACTGACTGGAAGAGATCCATATTTATGCCTGTTCCCAAGAGAGGTGATCCAACCAAATGTGGAAATTATAGGACAATATCATTACTATCACACGCAAGCAAAATTTTGCTGAAGATCATTTGAAAATGGCTGCAGCAGTATATCAACAGGGAACTGCCAGAAATTCAGACCAGTTTCAGAAGAGGATGTGGAACTAGGGATATCGTTGCTTATGTCAGATGGATCCTGGCTGAAAGCAAAGAATACCAGAAGGATGTTTACCTCTGTTTTATTGACTATGCAAGGTCATTCGACTGTGTGGATCATAACAAATTATGGATAACATTGCAAAGAGTGGGAATTCCAGAACACCTAATTGTGCTCATGAGGAACCTTTACATAGATCAAGAGGCGGTTATTCCGACAGAACAAGGGGATACTGATTGGTTTAAAGTTAGGAAACGTGTAGGTCAGGGTGGGTTGTATTCTTTCACCATACCTATTTAATCTGTATGCTGAACAAATAATACAAGAAGCTAGACTATATGAAGAAGAATGGGGCAACAGGATTGGAGGAAGACTCATTAACAACCTGTGTTATGCAGATGACACAACCTTGCTTGCTGAAAGTGAAGAGGACTTGAAGCACTTACTAATGAAGATCAAAGGCCACAGCCTTCAGTATGGATTACACCTCAACATAAAGAAAATAAAAATCCTCACAACTGGACCAATGAGCAACATCATGTTAAACGGAGAAAAGATTGAAGTTGTCAAGGATTTCATTTTACTTGGATCCACAATCAACAGCCATGGAAGCAGCAGTCAAGAAATCAAAAGACACATTGCATTGGGCAAATCTGCTGCAAAGGACCTCTTCAAAGTGTTGAAGAGAAAAGACGTCATCCTAAAGACTAAGTTGTGCCTGACCCAAGCCATGGTATTTTCAGTCGCATCATATGCATGTGAAAGCTGGACAATGAATAAGGAAGACCGAAGAAGAGTTGACGCCTTTGAATTCTGGTGTTGGCGAAGAATACTGAATATAGCATGGACTGCCGAGAGAACGAACAAATCTGTCTTGGAAGAAGCGTGGGCAGAATGCTCCTTAGAAGCAAGGATGGCGAGACTGTGTCTTACATACCTTGGACATGTTGTCAGGAGGGGTCAGTCCCTGGAGAAGGACATCCTGCTTGGCAGAGTACAGGGTCAGCGGAAAAGAGAAAGACCTCAACAAGGTGAATTGACACAGTTGCTGGAACAATGAGCTCAAGCATAACAGCGGTTGTAAGGATGGCACAGGACTGGGCAGTATTTCATTCTATTGTGCATAGGGTCACTATGAGTCGGAACCGACTCGATGGCACCTAACAACAACAACAACAGCAGCACTAGATAACTAAAAACTTGGTGCTAAAAGAGAGATTTATTAGGGAAGTAACAGGTTACGATTCAGGAGATGGATACAGTTGGAAGTAACTGAATACAACTCAGGAGACAAGATAGAATTCATCAGTCAGGACAGCTTCCAATCAAGAGAGCTATCAGTTTGTTCCCAGCCATGCCAGGAGGCATGCCTTGCTCTTAGCCTCTGTCCTGCTCAGTAAAGTGTTACAGGTCTGTTGCTCCACTGATAAGTGCTGGGAGGCGCCTGACTCCTCTGGGAAGCCCCCACCCGATGGCACTCAGCTCTTTCACTCCATGGGTTGGTGAGCCCATGGCAGCTGTCTGTTGGTCCTATGTCACTCACTGCTGTCTCGTACTGTTGTGGTCACTTGAGGTCTTTCGGTGTCTTTGGTTTTACAGCTCTCTCTGTCTCCGGGTCTAGGAGACTAACCAATCGCTTTGCAAGATTGTGGCCTAGCAAATCATCTTAGCAGAACTACTAACCCAGGGCCAGAAAGGCCATATATGGAGAAACTCAATGCCCTACAACACTTTTACATGTACAGTTCATCGACAGTATTTACATTCTTCATATTGTGTCACTATTCTCCCTGTCTCTACCCATATTGTTTCATCACCATTAACGTAAATTCTCTGCCCCTTAAATTTTTCATCTGTTGTTTAAAGTTAGTGTTGTAATTTTAATCTCATATAGGTAATTCTTTAATAGGGTGCAATGGTCAAGACATGCATTATTTATTGAGCTAAATCATTTAGTTTAAAGACGACTTCATGAGGTTGTTTTGGC
The DNA here is from genome assembly GCF_024166365.1 of Elephas maximus indicus. Lineage (NCBI taxonomy): Eukaryota > Metazoa > Chordata > Mammalia > Proboscidea > Elephantidae > Elephas > Elephas maximus. Next base: position 61,386,570 of record NC_064836.1, read on the forward strand.
TCAAGGCTTGTCTTAGGCTGCGTTCTCTAGGGGAGCAAAACCAGTAAGGTGTATACATATAAATATATACATAGAGAGAGATTTATCTCAAGGAAATGGCTCCTGCAATTGCAGAGGCTGGAAAGTCCCAAATCTGTTGGTGAGATGTCAGGCTGGAGGTTTCTCCTGACTCACATCGTTGCAGGAGCTGATGAATCCAAAATCAGCAGGTCAGACAGCAGGTTTCTGGCTCATGGGGTTGTGGCAGGTGGTGAATTCCAATGTGTGCAGGTCATACAGCAGGCTGCTGGCTCAGGTCCCAAGAATCAGAAGTCAAAGAATGAAAAGTTGGATGCAGGATTGAGAGAGGGAGAGCTTTGTCAGAACATCCATACATATTGGATGAAGGATACACCCCCAAGGAAATGCCCCTTTCAGCTAATTGGCTGCTCACATCAGATCACAAAATGGAGGATGATTACATAATATCTGCCAAACCACTGAGAACCATGGCCTAGTCAAGTTAACACATAACCTTAACCATCACAGTCCCCATCCTTTGTCAAGTTGACACCTGTATACATCTCCTCAAACCACACATAATCTCTAAAGACAATTATAAAGTTATAATTGTACCTAACATAATACAAATAACATGTGTACAACCAAAAATGCGCTAGCCTCATTTACATCTCATATTTTATAATACGAGCAGTCCCCAGGTTATGAACAACTCATACTTAAGAACGGGCTGCCATAAAACCATTTATATTAAAAATTTGAGTTAAATAAAATGGTTTGTCAAACTCTGGTGGCATAGTGGTTAAGAGCTAGAGGTTGGCAGTTCAAATCCACCAGGCACTCCTTGGAAACCCTATGGGGCAGTTCTGCTCTGTCCGATAGGGTCGCTATGAGTCGGAATCAACTCGATGGCTATGAGTTTGGTTTTTAATAACAAACATATACAGTACTTTGTGACACTCATGAAAACATTCTGCTGTTTGGAAGTGTTTGTTTTATATGCATAGAAAGATAAAATATATACTATATACTAAGAAAAACATTTGGCTTTGTGACGCTAGATAAGAACTCTCCATACCTGTTCCCACTTACCTATAAATTCAACTTAAAGACAGACATAGGATCTGACATAGTTTTGTAAGTTGGTGACTTCTTGTAAGTAATGGAATAAAGGAGGGAAGAAAACAAAGATATTTGCTATATATGTTATATATGTATGTACATATATACACACATAAAACAAGGAAGAAATACTAAGAAAATTACAGTCCTTGTTTCTGCAACTGGTCACGTGGTTTTAGCTGGTATTTAGAACTCCTTCTTATACCACCCATTCCATATTCCCTTTGCCCTTAACAAGCACATAAGTTGGTTGTGGCTCTTTGCCTGGTAAACTGCAGGAAACTGCAAGCCAGAGGAGCTACATCTGTTGCTCTCTAAGGAAAGAAAAGGCCCATCCCTGGCGCAGCTCAGGGATCAGCAGACCTGTTGGAAGGAGCGTGGGAAGCAGGACCTTCTTGGTTTCAAAGGATGTGGCCATGGCCTCCTGGATCTCAAAGGTGGGGCTATAGCACCCTAGGTTTCAAAGAGTCAGCTTTTTGCCATCTTGGTTCTAGAGCATGGGGCTGTTGGCTTATAAACCTGCTCCTTGCTCTGCAGCCCTATTAATTCTGGGAACTTGTCTTATTAAAGATGGATTTCTCTCTCCCTTCTTCACATGGCACTTTGCACATAATAAGTATAAGGTGAAATCTGTTGCCAGGATATAACAAATCTTCACCTGAGTATTGAACAATATGATACCACTGCATCGATGTCCAAGTCCATGTTCTCTAACCTTGAAATAATTTGGATTGCTTTTCATTATGTGAGAAGCCATCAGTGGCAGGTCAAAAAGCTACAGTTATGCTTTATATGCACATAGGGATTCCCCAGAGTTGTAGTTCAGTCCTTTACACTGAGTCCTCAAAACTCTGAAATAAAGTTGAGGTTTTTTAAGCTTACAAAAGCATCACCGTATATGAATGCCTTGCAAATCTTAAGTTCTCAACACTATTTATTTGAGTTTTTCCAGCAACTTTTTTTTATTCCAAATAATTCGATGCCAACCGGTAATAACTAGTTCTAATAAAAGCATTGTAGATACAGTGTCACTTCCTCATTTTATAAGGCACCATTGAAGCTGCATTAAGCCAATATCTTTTAATTCAAATTAGTATATTATTTAATGCAACTATATTTTCCCAGCAGACCAAATAAGATTTTCCCATTAAAACTTTTATTGAATCTATTGCATAGATAATATATCATTGTACATGGCAATAGCATCCTGAGAGAATCTTGGGTTACTAAATCTCTCAGTCAACTCTACATAAGTGTTGCAAAGCAGTTGTAAGGTAAATATATGTAGAGGCAGCAAGTATTGCGTGATCACTTGTAAACAGGAAAAAACTAAACGTTCTGCATCTTGCTAAACTTTTGCAATGACTTTGACCCATGTCACTCTTTCTTTTTTTTTTTAGCCTTGAATGAGAGATGTGGAGTTCACAATATGGAAAAATAAATTAATGAGGAATTCTTCTATTAACAAAACACATTCGAACATGAGCCTAATTGAAAATTAAGTTTGGCACATGTACACCATGATGTCCTAGACCAAATTGTGGGGAAACTTATCAGATCCCGTTTCTGTTCCTAGACAATTCTTAGTGATTCCTAGAAATTACTTCTCCCTAATAACTGCCATAGCCTTTTTAGCCTGTTTGCCTTGGCTCTTCACATCAACCACACACATTATATCAACCCTTCTTGGTTCCCTGAAGTATAGAATTATGTTCTTATTCTAATATCTTTGCTCTTAGGAAAATCCGTATCTATTCCACGTAGACTTCATTTCAGGGCTTGCTGCAAAATGTTTGTTGCAATTTCCTCTACGTCCTTTATGCAACCAACCTTGCCACCATTTTAACATGACAAAAGCTCTATGCCCAAATTAGGGGAGATAATCAATGCTGGTTGGGTATTTGATGTCAGCTCAAAATAAAGTGCTAGTACACACTTTGTGCCTCCTTAGATTTGTTTTTCTCTGAAGTGGACAGGCTCTCTCTTGCCTTCCATTTAGACAGAATAATATTTCTATTCTGGAGGGAGCTAAGGGATCCTTCATGATGAATACAGAGCTTGAGGAGAACATCAAAGACCATGTCATTCACATAAGTTTCTTGCACTATTAGAGATATTCTTAGAGTGAAAAAGGATATGAGCTTTCACCTAATGGAATTAAAAAAAAAAAAAAAAAAACATAGCATTAAGTCATCCTGCAGTTTGAGCTTCGGAGATTTTTCTTGTTTTCTTATCCTGTACTTCATAGCCAAGTGGTTTAGGTGATCTCCACAAATCCCTCTGATGAGAAGATTACTAATTTTGCAGTCCTTGTACCTGTGCATTCAAGTCATTCCCAGCATAGTAGATTATATGATTGTCCAATTGAAAATGGCCAACACTGGTCCATTTCAGCTCACTAATGCCTAGGATATTGATGTTTATGTGTTCCGTTTCATTTTTTATGATTTCCAATTTTCATAGATTCATACTTCACATATTCCAAGTTCTGATTATTAATGGATATTTGCAGCTGTTTCTTCACATTTTGAGTTGTGCCATATAAGCAAATGAAGGTCTTGAAAGCTTCACTCCATCCATGTCATTAAAGTCAACTTTACTTTGAGGAGACAGTTCTTTCCCAGTCATCGTTTGAGTGCCTTCCAACCTCAGAGGGCTCATCTTCTAGCACAATATCAGACAATGCTCTGCTGCTATTCATAAGGTTTTCACTGGCTAATGCTTTTCAGCAGTAGACTGCCGGGTCCTTCTTTCTAGTCTGACTTAGTCTGGAAGCTCAGCTGAACCCTGTCCTCCATGGGCGACCCTGCTGGTATCTGAATACTTGTGGAATATCTTCCAGCATCACAGTGACACACAACACGCAAGCCCTCACAGTACAATAAACTATGAATGGTGCTACATTCGTTGTCAAAAAGAGCATTTTAAGATCTCTCCTGAAATACAAAGCTGTCAGTGATAGGATAATATCCATACACCTACAAGGAAGATCAGTTAATACGACTATTGCTCAAATTTATGCACCAACCACTAAGGCCAAAGATAAAGAAATAGAAGATTTTTATCAGCTGCTGCAGTGTGAAATTGATTGAACATGCTATCAGGATGCACTGATAATTACTGATGATTGGAATTTGAAAGCTGGAAACAACAAAGAAAGATCGGTAGTTGGGAAATATGGCCTTTGTGATAGAAATAATGCCAGAGATCGAATGATAGAATTTTGCAAAACCAACGACTTCATTGCAAATAACTTCTTTCACCAACGTAAACGGGGGCTATACTCATGGACCTCGCCAGATGGAACACACAGGAATTAAACTGACTACATCTGTGGACAGAGATGATGGAAAAGCTCAATATCATCAGTCAGAACAAGGTCAGGGGCCCACTGTGGAACAGACCTCAATTGCTCATATGCAAGTACAAGCTGAAACTGAAGAAAATCAGAGCAAGTTCACGAGAGCCAAAATATGACCTTGAGTATATCCTACCTGAATTTAGAGATCATCTCAAGAATTGATTTGACACATTGAGCACTAGTGACTGAAGACCAGGTGAGTTGTGGAATGACATCAAGGACATCATCCATGAAGAAAGGTAGAGGTCACTGAAAAGACAGGAAAGAAAAGAAAAGACCAAGATGGATGTCAGAGGAGACTCTGAAACTTGCTCACAAATGTCGAGCACCTAAAGCAAAAGGAAGAAATGATGAAGTAAAAGAAATGAAGAGAAGATTTCATAGGGCTGCTAGAGAAGACAAAGTAAAGTATTATAATGACATGTGCAAAGGGCTGGAGATAGAGAACCAAAAGGGAAGAAACACGCTCGGCTTTTCTCAAGCTGGAAGAACTGAGGAAAAATTCAAGCCTTGAGTTGCAGTAGTGTAGGATTCTATGGGAAAATATTAAAGATGGAAGGAATACACAGAGTCATTATACCAAAAAGAATTAGTCGATGTTCAACCATTTCAAGAGGTAGCACATGATCAGGAACAGACGATACTGAAGGAAGAAGTCCAAGTTGCGCTGAAGGCAAAAAACGAGGTTTCAAGAATTGATGGAGCATCAATTGAGATGTTTCAACAAACAGATGCAGTGCTGGAGGTGCTCACTCATCTATGCCAAGAAATATGGAAGATGGCTTCCTGCCAACTGACTGGAAGAGATCCATATTTATGCCTATTCCCAAGAAAGGTGATCCAGTCAAATGTGGAAATTATAGAACAATATCACACGCAAGCAAAATTTTGCTGAAGATCATTCAAAAATGGCTGCAGCAGTATATCAACAGGGAACTGCCAGAAATTCAGACCAGTTTCAGAAGAGGACATGGAACCAGGGATATCATTGCTTATGTCAGATGGATCCTGGCTGAAAGCAGAGAATACCAGAAGGATGTTTGCTTGTGTTTTATTGACTATGCAAAGGCATTCCACTGTGTAGATCATAACAAATTATGTACAACATTGCAAAGAGTGGGAATTCCAGAAAATTTAATCATGCTCATGAGGAACCTTTACATAGATCGAGAGGCAGTTGTTTGGACAGAACAAGGGGGTACTGATTGGTTTAAAGTCAGGAAAGGTGTGGGTCAGGGTTGTATGCTTTCACCATACATATTCAATCTGTATGCTGAGCAAATAATCTGAGAAGCTGGACTATATGAAGAAGAACGGGGCATCAGGATTGGAGGAAGACTCATTAACAATCTGCTTTATGCAGATGACATAACCTTGCTTGCTGAAAGTGAAGAGGACTTGAAGCACTTACTAATGAAGATCAGAGACCATAGCCTTCAGCATGGATTGCACCTCAACATAAAGAAAACAAAAAGCCTCACAACTGGACCAGTGAGCAACATCATGATAAACAGAGAAAAGATTGGACTCGTCAAGGATTTCATTTTATTTGGATCCACAATCAACAGCCATGGAAGCAGCATTCAAAAAATCAAGAGATGCATTGAATTGGGTAAATCTGCTGCAGAGGACCTCTTTAAAGTGTTGAAAAGCAAAGACGTCACCTTGAAGACTAAGGTGTGCCTGACTCAAACCATGGTATTTTCAGTCACATCACATGCATGTGAGCTGGACAATGAATGAGGAAGACTGAAGAAGAATTGACGCCTTTGAATTGTGGTGTTGGCAAAGAATATTGAACATACCATGGGCTGCCAAAAGAATGAACAAATCCATCTTGGAAGAAGTGCAACCAGAATTCTCCTTAGAAGCAAGGATGGGGATACTGAGTTTTACAAACTTTGGACAGGTTGTCAAGAGGGATCAGTCCCTGGTGAAGGACATCACGCTTGGCAAAGTACAAGGTCAGCAGAAAAGAGGAAGGCCCTCAACGAGATGGATTGTCACAGTGACTGCAACAATGAGCTTAAGCAGAACAATAATTGTTTAAGGATGGTGCAGGGCCGGGCAGTGTTTCATTCTGTTGTGTATAGGGCTGCTATAAGTCAGAACCAACTTAACGGCACCTAACAACAACAAGATACCTGTGCAGGATCTTCTCTGGCATTTTCAAGAGAAACTAGAATCTTCACTGAAGTTTCAATTAACTTTCATACCACTGGGAGGGGTTATATTTAACAAGTTCTTCCAGAGATCAGTGACTGACTGAGAAGGTTCTGAACCATTTTTCAGTGGATGGTAAGGCAGCTCCTCAATCGAGTAGCGTAGCAATGGACTTGGCCAGTAGGAGGGTCTTCAAGGTCTCCATCTGACACCGGCCCTTGGAAGCAAATTCCTGTAGAGAACTCAGGAAATCACATTGTTCCTCTCATCTGCAAGGACATCCTCAAGAGTAGGAAACTCAAGATTTTCCAATTCCCAGTGTTACATGATTAATCAGGTGCTTCCTGTTTCCTCCCAATTTCCCAATAAATATGTAAAGAAAACTAGTGGAGCAGCTACCCGGGAGCATGCACTACAATGCTTCCAGCTGTACCAAGCCTAGCTGGATGAAACCAAGGGGATAGTGAGAACTCGGGGATTGCATATCATCAGCTGAGCCTCTGCCTGCAAGTTTCCCCCAAAACCTGCTTTCTATTTGTATTGTGTTTACATTTTCCCTGCTATAGTCCTTATCTATTTATGAATATAGGGAGAGATGTTCAAGTTTATTAGCAATCAGAAAAAAAGAAAATGAATCAGCAGTGACAAAATTGGAAAATAGCAAGACCTGTCCACTGTATGAGAAAAGATGAATATTCAGACAGTTTATGGGAAGTGTGAATTGTTAACACTCAATCTTATAGTATGGTTTGAACTTCGTTGGTGCCTTAGTTATCTAGTGCTGCTATAACAGAAATGCCACAAGTAGATAGCTTTAACAAAGACAGAATTATTTTCTCACAATCTATTAGGCCAGAAGTCCAAATTCAGGGTGTCAGCCCCAGGGGAAGGCTTTCTGTTTCCACCAGCTCTGGGTGAAGGTCTTTCTCATCAATCTTCCCCTGGACTAGGAGTTTCAGAACCCTGGGTTCACAGGAAGCGAGCTCTGTTCCTGGCACTGCTATTTCAGTGGTATAAGGTCCACCTGTCTCTCTGCTCACTTCTCTCTTCTATAGCTCAAAAGAGATTGGCTAAAGACACTATCTAAGCTTGTAGAACTCATAACTGCTGCTAATCCATCTCATTAACATCATGGTGATAGGATTTACAACACATAGCAAAACCACATCAGTTGACAAAATGGTAGACAATCATACAATACTGGGAACCATGGCCTAGCCAGATTGATACACATGTTTTCGGGGGACACAATTCAATCCATGACAGTTGGTATGTAGTCTATAACTCAGTTGTTTCTCTCTTTGGTACATACTGTTCAAAACAAAACTACATGAGGATGTTTTTCTCAGCATCCTTGTGTCAAAAAATTGGATGTTACATTGATGTCCATCTCTAGGGGAATGGATAAATTCTATATGACTGAAGCATAACAATGAATAGATAAAATGAAGTAATTAAGCCTACATGGAAAACATAGGTTTCAAAAACATCAAACATGCTGAAGAAAAAAGGAAACAAAAGTAAATTTATAGAATACTGCTATTTAGTTAAATAAAAATAATACGTATGAAAAGGCACCTAACATTAAAGAATATGCAACTGGCAAATGAATAGATATACAATTTCACAAATAATCAGGGCAAAGAAAATTATAACCATACATGTGTGATAACACAGTAAGCAGGATGGCTAAAACAAGAAAAGACAGAAAATGCTAATTACTACCAAGGATGTGGAAGGACCGCAATTCTCAAACACTGCTCCTGAGGGTGAAAATTGGTATACTGATTTTAGAGAAATGTTTGACAGTATCGAATAAACTGAGCACACGTATAGTCCATGACCCAATAATTCCAGTTCTAGGTATATGCCCAATATAAACATACACATGTGTTCCCCAAAAGACATCCGAGAATGTTCCTAGAAGGACTAATGATAAAAGCCCACACCTGGAAACTACCCAGATGTTCATGAATAGTAGAATGATATGCTGGACACTCTCAGTGCCCTGGCCATATACCTTGGGGCTTTGCATTGTAGAGCACACAAGACTGACTTCCAGTTGCTAGTGTCTGTATCTCATTGCCTGAGGCCTTTCTCTGGGGCTGAATCCCACTCTATCACAGGCAAAGCAGGCAGTAAGTGCCTGGAATTAATGCTCTCTGGAGCAGCCCTGAATCAGTGACTATTGAGAGTATATTTATAAACTCCCCAGCTTCATTGCCCCTCTGCTGGGTTATGGTTGAGGAGTGAGTTCTACATTAGCTTCCAGAGTTCCATGGGATTAAGCTTCAGTTACCTGCTTTGATAACCTTCTTGATGACACTTCTCTCTCTACTTCATTTCCTCACTTCCCTGCTAGAGTTTTCTGGCATCATTCTACTCCTTTTAATACCAGTGCTCCTAAGTGACTTCTCATGGGAGCAATGGTAAATGTAGGGACTGTGAAGGAGATTGGTTGTTTTGCGTGTGTTTGGCACACTTAAGGAAGGAAATGGTAGGCCCACATCAGCCAGCCATCACATAGGACATGGTGTGAAAGCCAGAGGCCTCGGTGGTAGTATGAAAAGAGCTTGCATCTCCAGTAGCCAGAGATCAGGTTGAAAATGAGGCCCAGATCCAAATTTTCAAAATAACATAGTTACAAAGAAGGCTCAATTTATAATCTTGGCAAACCTTCTATGTTAAGTTCAGGACCGTGAGAGAGAAACAGTGGGGCACAGAGATCTGGTTTGGTAACTTCTAATTGGACATGCCTGAAAATTTAGAATCCCCAGCTCTCACTAAATCCTCTGTGCCAGCAAAAATAACCCATTGCTCTTAGCTAGAAGATAGCAACCTCTCCTTGCATGGACACCATGTAGGGACTTCATCTGAGATGAAGCCTGGCAAGATGATCTTTCTCCCCTCAGATTAAATCTGCCTCCACCTATTCCCATTGGTTTTGGACCAATAAAAAGGGTCATGTGTCAGCATGGCCCAGTGCGGGTATTAGTATCTTTGCTTTGGAAGGAAGAGGATCAATTATTCTGCAAGAAGAAATGCAAGACCTGGCTGATATGTTCCAGCAGGAATCAGGAGAATGTGTCTGGGAATGAATTTTAAAGGTGTTAGGTGGTGAGGGTTCATGGAATATAAAGGTTGATAAAAAGAGTTTAGTGATTTGGGGACACTCTCCCATATGTCAGGGTTTAATAGCCTGACAAGGATTCTCCAAGCTGTCTCAAGGAGTTTAAAAACAATAGTAGCCTATGTGAGTATTGAGGAAGGGATTAGAAGGTTAGAATGGATTTATTATGAGACCAGAGAACTCACCAACTCACCAGGGGACACTTCCTTCACTGAAGTGATAAGATTTTAGTAATAAGAGTGACACTTATAGAGAGACGAGAGTCTCGGTGAGGGCTGTCCTGTGCAGGCTTGGATTGACAGCATGGAATGTTGCTATGGAACTAGGTCCCCTGATGTTGATGAGGATGATGGGATGCTGGAATAGTGCAGACCAGGTGGCAGCATGTAAATTTCTGCAGTGAGGTGGACATAATAACTCATGGACACCAAGTCCAGAAGGAAAACTGGGAGGCCTTGACCTGCAGGGATCTGAGGCAATGGTTAATAGATCAAGTTGTTTCTAGGGGTGAGATCAATGGGCTACCAATAACAGTATTGCTTCACTTTTATAACCAAATAAAGATCAAGAGGGAGCAAGCAAAAGGCTGATATCAGGTACGAAAATGGAAAAAAAAGAAAAACCATTATTCTTTGTCAAGTTTCTAGATTTGAGCCAGTTCTCAGACCCAGAGACTATTGATTGGAAAAAAAAAAAAATCCCCTTGATAAAGGGATCTGCTCCATCACAGCAAGTATATTCAATAGTGATTCTTCCACTCCTTCTCCAAAGGACCTATGAACACATACCAAAAGAGGTGTACACTGGGAAAATGGAAGCATTTTGATTTTTCAAGAATCATGACCATTATGACTTGACCCTGATACTAGGGCTCCTTTGTTTGGGGTGGTTCCAATAAGGAAGTAAAACCCAAAGAAAAGTAATCTATATTTATTGTTCCTAATTGCTCTCCTTCCATTCTACAGTAAAAGTAGACAAGCTTTCCACTACCACTTCATTAAAACTATTCTTGTCAAGTTACCACTGAACTCCATGTTTTAATCCAGTCTCAATTCTCAGTCTTTATCTGAATTTGATCTATTTGACACATGTGACAAGTACTTGAAACACATGTGTTCCTTGGCTTCCAGGACTGAATAATTTTCAGGATTTTTTTGTCTGTTGTTTTCTCTTGCCTTAAAGATAATTTTTCTTACTGTAAATTGCTGACGTCTCTTCATTCTCCCAGTGGAGAGCTCAGTCCTTGGGCCTCTTCTCTACTTGTTCTAGGTCTACTGCCCTTAGTGATTTCATTCCATATTTAAACAGCATCCATATGCCAATAACTCCCACATTTGCCTCTTTAGGTAGATCTCTCACCCTGAACTTCAAATTCGTATGCCCAAGTATCTACTTGATCACGTGGTGATGTCAGTGTTTCCACTTGGACACCTATTACCTTCTCAATCCAAGCGTGTCTAAAACCAAACTACTGATCTTTCATCCCAAATCTTCTTTCCCCTCAGTTTTACTTTAGCAGCAATTCAGTCTCTCTTGTTGCAAAAAGAAACACATTTTAGAATGGTCCTTAACTTCTTTCACACACGCAATATACCAGCAAGTCCTGTTGACTCTACCTTCAAATATATCTGAATCAGATTGTTTGTCCTCACTTCCACCAAAGCCACATACTCTGGTCCAAGGAGTCGTTATCTCTCCTTGCAGAATTATTGCAAAAGCCTCCTAAACGGCTTATTACTATCATCGTTCTCTTTCTACAATCTCAATCTGGCACAGCAACCAGTACTGTCAGCCAAACCTTGGCACTGCTCTTCTCAAAATACTTAAGTGTTATCTAAACTTATTCAGAATAAAACTCAAAATGCTTATGATAGACTCCAGAAAACACCCTTCATTTTATGACCACCACCACACCCCCACCATTGCTTTTCTTTTCTGATCTCAGTCTTATTAGTCTCCTTTCTTAGTCTACTTCATCCACAGAGGCTTTTTTGATGTTCCTCAAACATGTCTACCATGATTCCACCCTGGTTCTCTTACTAGTTGTTTCCTCTGCCTGAAATGTCATTCCTCAAGATATATACATGGCCTTCTGCAATAACAGCTTCCTGGGTGAGAAGCAGAATAACGGGGATTCCCAGAAGGCAGAGATTAATCATATCCTTGCTTTCCCACTTCTCCGTCATTTCTTACACCAGTTGCCCACACAGCACTCTCTCTTACTCTGGGCTAGGTCAGATGTTACAAATTAAAAGGACATAATCCTAGGGTTCAGTCATTCACTGACGCAACTCACAGAATTCATGAAATACATTTATGAATAGGATCATTATACTTGGAGCCCTTGGTGGTACAGTGGTTAAGAGCTCAGCCACTAACCAAAAGGTCAGCAGTTTGAATCCACTTAGCTGGTCCTTAGAAACCCTATGGGGCAATTCTACTCTGTCCTATAAGGTCGCTATGAGCCAGAATTGACTTGGAAGGCATCTAATAACAATAACATTATACTTATGATCAAGATCATCATAAGGAAGAGATGCACGGGTGAGGTCTGGGATGTTCCCAATGCTGAGCTGCCAAGTCTCAGATAGGGAACATCGCCCTCTCTTCACTAACCAGGATGCTTGCAGAGCCTTTGTGTTCCAGGCTTTAATTGGCCAGTCCTACATGACAGGCTAAACCGTGCTTCTTGAGGCTACTTGATGTTGGTCTCCCAGTTGAGTCTCTTCTGGTCTGGCCAGCTCCCATTTGCCAGCATAAATCCTCAGGTGTGGCCTGGAATTCCAGACCAAGGCACCCTTAGTTACTCTAAGGGTTATTTCTCTGGATCTAAGGACAGGGATCACATTATCAAGGGTAAAAATAGGTCCCTCACGCCATATCTTCTTTCCTTAACTCTTTCAAGTGTTCTTTGAATGTCACCTTCTTAGTAAGGTCTTCTCTGACCATCCTATTAAAATTGCAGACTCTCCCTATACCCTAGGGCACTATATACAATTTGCTTGCCTTCTTTTCCTTCACGGTACCTACCATCTTCTAATACAAAATTTACATATTTAATTTGTATATTTTCTTTCTATTTCTACTAGAAGATAAACTTTATGTGTACATTTGTCTATTTTTTTGGCCTATTTCATTCCGTTTCACATCCCTAGCACTTAAAGTAGTACCTGACATAGAACAGGCACTCAGTGCATATATGTTAAATGAATTAATTAATGCATCAAATAATAAAAAAAGGAAGAAATAAGGGAAATAAAAAATAATGATAATTATAATAGTAAAAAAAATAGTAGTCCTCAGGCCTGAGTCTTTGTTTTGCTTCTAGCAAAAGGCCCAACTTCTCCTTGCATTGCAGGAAAAGACTGAATTTATCCTCCTTCCCCCACCTAGACTCCAGGTTGGAGAGTGTCATGGATGGAACTGTGTCCCCAAAAAATATCTGTCAACTTGGCTAGGCCATGATTTCCAGTATTGTGTGATTGCCCACCATTTTGTCATCTGATGTTATTTTCTTGTGTGTTGTAAATCCTACAACTCTATGATGTTAAGGAGGTGGGTTTAGCAGCAGTTATGTTTGTTTATTTATTTATTTATGTTAATGAGACAAGACTCAATCTACAAGGTTAGATTGTGTCTTAAACTAATCTCTTTTGAGATATAAAAGAGAGAAACGAACAGAGAGACAAGGGGACCTCATACCACCAAGAAATTAGTGCCAGGTGCACAGTGTGTCCTTTGGTTCCAGAGTCCCTGCACTGAGAAGCTCCTCGACCTGGGCAGATTGATGACAAGGACCTTCCGCCAGAGCCCACAGAGAAAGAAAGCCTTCCCTTGGAGCTGGCACCCTGAATTTGGACTTCTAGCCTCCTAGACTGTGGAATAAAATCCTGCTTGTTAAAAACATCCACTCCTGGTATTTCTGTTATAGCAGCACTAGATGAGTAAGACAGAGAGCAAGATTCCATTATCCCTTTATCATAAACAAAAACTCCTATTAAAAACCAAAGTGGTATATGTGGACACTCTGATCATGAACTCTTATCTAACAGTTTCACTGAAGAGTATGGTCAAGTTCACATTTCACTGAACTGTGAATCAGGAAACCTGGATATGACCTTGGCTAGATGATTCCACCTCTCTACACCATGGTCAATGTTATTGCCTTTACGGTCTCTAGAATGAGTTGGATGGAAATTGTGTTCTGAAAAGGAAAACCAAAACAAACCACTGTATTACCTCAGAGACTGAATTCATTTCTGTGTTGATTCTTGATCGTCTTTTTCATCATGTCGACTTCTGCTTGCTTTTTAAATGATCAGCAGCGCCTAGCACACTGCTTTGTACAGAATACAAAGTCAAAAACATTTGCCCAATCAATGAACTGTCATCCACACAAAAAAAGCCTATTAGTAACTTGGTGTTTAGGAAGATACATCTACACATCTTTAGCTCTCTCTAATCAGATGCACTCATCTTTTAGACTCAATGCGTAGCACCTGCAAGTCCTTTAGCTTGTTTTATTTCTTTGCAAGGCAGTTTTCCCTGCAGAAAGACTGTGTTCTGCCACAGCTGCACCAATTAGTCTCCCCGCCTGAGAAAAGTGACAATAGTGATATTTTTCTGGATGAATGATAGACCTACTGGAGAGTCCACAAATCAAAATGTCAATTTTCTTTTTTTCTTTCAGTTTCTTTTGTGTTGTGTGCTTGTATGTAATTTCTTCACAAAAATGTCTTTGGATGGAAGGAAAAAAATCTTTTTTTTTCCCACAAGTTTAACCAAATAATGAAGCTGATCTGTGACAGATTTTGACACATTATGGAATTACAGTTGTGGCCCACAAAGTATGGCAATAGCGTGAGAAGTTCTTTGAAAAGAATGATTTAAAAGTGCCTGTGGTACCCAGGAAGAAGGCAGACTAGTAAAAGGGTAAAGCTAGAGTGTGCCGGCAATAATTACATAAAACATAAAAACATGGCTTCCAACTCAAACACAAAAGGCCTACTAGATGCTCCAGCTCAAGTTATTTTTGTTCTAATTATAATATAATCACTTCTTTATGGATTTGTCACAGCCTAAAGCTTTTATATTTCAAAATTCTGGGGAACTTTTAAAGAAATACATGTTATGCTAATACTTAATAGTTGCAAACCAGTATTAAGGACAAGATGGTTACATCCGTTCCTTTATTTACTATAAAATATATATCAAGTGATTTACTAATTCTTCAGAAAGTTTTTTTTTAATTTAATACAGCCATTCAAATAGAGTTTTGGATTAGTATACAGAATTTAAGGTGGAAATATGTTAAAAAATACCTTCCTGACAGAAATTGAAAAAAAAAAATATATATATGTATATATATATGTATATATATATGTTCAAATCCACCAGGTGCTCTATGGGGCAGTTCTGCTCTGTCTTATAGGGTCACTATGAGTCAGAGTCGACTCGATGGCAATGAGTTTTTTATATATATATATATATGACAAGTGCTGAGAAAATGAATGAGGAGGGAAAAATATCAAAACATGAATTCACAATTATAAATTATGAGGCCCATAAAAGTTTTAGGTAAAATGAATAAACTATGTTTGAAGGCAGAATTGATTGATTTTACAAGGTGGTGATAATTCAAGTGGATTTTAGGGATCCTCCATTATCTTCTTTGGAAGATACATTGGGTTTTGATTTAGGATTCCTGGATTGAGGTCTGACACAAGCCACTTAAGTAGCCCAATTTCTTCTGAAGGTTTATTCATTTTTTCCCTGCAAAATATATGGATTTTCCACAAGTCTGTATGTCATTAGGCTAAATGTTGGAAAAAAAAAAAAGGAACAGAAAAAGAAATGTGCGCTGATTATAAGAAAGATATAAGGGGACATATTTTTTATCATAAGAGATAATAATGTGCTCTAAGAACTCAAAAGGGAGAAATATCACTATCAGAAGGAGGAAATATGCAAATTCTTATAATAGAGGAGATATCTGAGCTGGGTCTTAAGTGGCAGAAAATATTTGTTATGTGAAGGCAAACAACATGGGTACAAGGACTGGCATAAGTAAGGTGTGTAGCCTTATAAAAAGACTGTTTCATAAGACAACTTAACTGGAGTTAAATGGTTTGAACCCACTCAGTGCTGCTGCAGAAGAAAAGGCCTGGCCATCTGCTTCCCTTAAGACTATAGCCAAGAAAACCCTAAGGAGCAGGTTACTCTGTAACACATGGGGTCGCCATGAATCTGGATCCACTCAACATCAACTAACAACAACAACAGCAATAGGAGAGGAAGGCCAGTTTGGGAAAGCAAATAAGGATGTGGTAGTTGGAGGCCTGAGACTAATAACCTGATCTAACTAGAAGGGGTGTTGTCAACAGATGGTAAAAATGCTTTGTAAATGCAAAATGCCCTTCAAATTTATGTTATTGTTATCAGGTCTTCTAAGTGGAGAAATTATATCAAATGTGATAATATTGATAATTTCCATCCATCAGACTAAATGATTATTAGTGAAAAGATCTTTTCAGTGTCATAATTTGAATGTATTTTGAAAAAGAACAATATAATGACATTGTTAAAATATGAGAGCTTGTAAATCCCTGAGTCCTGAACAGTAAAATGCTGATTATTTTTTAAGTTTTTCTTTTGAAGAGGGGAAAAATGGATATGTAAGGAAGCAACATCTCAATTTTTTTTTCTTTCATGATAAAAATCAGCAATTAGTTTAATGTGTATTTCTGTTAAACAGTATCTTTATTTATTAGCATATCACACATAAGTTTCCATTATGATAAGCAACAAAAAAGAATTTTGTATAATACGCACTTTTCTTTGTATATCGTGAATGAAAAAAACATTAATAAAGCTACAGATGAATAAACATCTGTGTGTGTGTGTGTATCAGAGGGCCTCAGCAATGTCTTCTTTTATGTTTTAAGTAATGTTGAGCAATACATTCTTCTCAGTATAAAAATGATAGATATATTAACACCCGTTAACCCATTGCCTTTGAGTCGATTTCAACTCATAGTGACCCTGTAAGGACAGAGTAGAACTGTCCCATAGGGTTTCCAAGGAGCACCTGGTGAATTCAAACTACTGACCTCTTGGTTAGCAGCCGTAGCTCTTACCCACTATGCCACCAGGATTTCCAGATACAGTAACAGGTTTACATAATCCACTACTGATAATTCTGTTGCAAATAGTTGAGGACTATGTAAAAATGGAACTTTCCCTAAGAATTCACTGTATAACTCATCAGTTGTTATTGGGTCAATTATAATATCCACCAAGAGCAAATTTATGGTATTCTAAGTGAAACTCTAGACACTTCAGGGCTATGAGTTGTAATGGGAGATGACACGCCATGTGTCGTTTAAATATGTACCCCTCCCAAACGGGGGATTCTCACTCAGATGTTTTATAAGGACAATTTAATCAGCCTGGGGCTCTGTATGGGGACCAAAAACATCTTGAAGCCATTGACTTTATGGATCCAACTCTAGGTAAATCTCCGCAAAAACCTGAATTATTATTTTTTACTGGTAACTCATACATAAACATTTGAAAACAAGGAAAACATGTATGGATTTAATCCTGAAGAGTATGCTGAGCAAAAAGCTTAAATATATTGATATTTAGATGTGAGTTATTTACTGTATAACATAGTGGTAAAAAAACATGGGTAAAAAGACCATGTTGCCTTAGTTTGGAACCTGTTAGTTCCACCTACTAATTGTGTGATTTTTAACATTTGTGATTTTTAACCTATGTTTCTTAACATTTCTCTCTCTCAGTTTCATCATGTGAGATTCTTGAACACTGAATTATTTTGAGAATTAAATGGAACACTACAAGCAAAATGTTTGGTATTGGTTGCCTGGGATGAAGTGATTGCTCAATAGCTGTTCTCAGTGGTTGTTGTAAAGTAACTATTATCTTTATTATTATTACATTCTTTCTATCTATTTCTCCTTGGAGAATTAGCAAAGCCTTTCATCAAGTGTAAGTACAGTGTGTTTTCTCTCTTGATCCTATGGGAATCCTCTCCCTTTTTTGCCACATTCTGCACCATCCTTGGTGATCTGAGAGCTCCCACACTGAACTCTGTATTTTGCCCAGTTTGCTTCATCTCTTTGTGTACAATTGTTCGAAGTTTACACAGATTCCTCTTCAAGGCTATTTTTAGTTGCAGTTATTCTTTCTCAAAATTGCACAGATCCATGCAAACACCAGAGTATATTTTTTGCAAAGCTTGAGTGTGGATGGTATGGGACTCTCTCTTTCTCTGTCTAAGGCAAAGGTATTAATGATGTTTTAGGGAAGGGAGAGAAGGGACATGACAGAATGCCATCATTTTTAGAAAGAAGTTAAAATGTCCAAGTTGAAAACTATTCTTAAGACTTCCTCCAATTATACGTAAGTCATTTACTATTATACGGGTACTTTTTGAATACCACTCAGGCCATTCTGGAAACCCTGGTGGTATAGTGATTAAGAGCTACTGCTGCTAACCAAAAGGCAGCAGTTGGAATCCACCAGGTGCTTCTTGGAAACCCTATGGGGCAGTTCTACCCTATCCTTTAGGGTTGCTATGAGTCAGAATCGACTCAACGGCAACAAGTTTTTGGTTTAAGACCATTCCAGCCATTTAATAATTAATCTTGTGGCTATAATGTCACCATAAGTCTAGAAAGCAGGTAATTTTTTTTCATGAGAAAATCTGGTTACTCTTTAAGCCACTGAGCAAATAAATGCATGAACTACTTCTGAGATTTCTTGGGTTAGACATGCAAAAAATAAAATGATTAGCTTTCTTTGATAAGCTGCATTTTGTTTTCCAAAGATCATAGATGATTGTTGTTTTTGGTAGATGCTGCGGAGTCAGTTTTGACTCACAGCAATCATTTTTAAAACAGAACAAAACACTACCTGGTGCTGAGCCATCCTCGCAGTCGTTACAACGTTTGAGCCCATTATTGCAGACACTGTGTCAATCCATCTTGTTGAGGGTCTTCCTCTTTTTCACTGACCCTTTATTTTACCAAGCATGATATCCTTCTCCAGGGACTGTTCCCTCCTGATAACATTTTCAAAATAGGTGAGGCGAAGCCTTGCCATCCTCGTTTCCAAGGAGCACTCTTGCTGTTCTTCTTTCAAGACAGATTTGTTCGTTCTTCTGGCAATCCATGGTATATTCAATATTCTTCACCAACACCATAATTCAAAGGCATCAATTCTTTTATGTTCCTTCTTATTCATACACAGTTTTGCATGCATGAGGTGATTGAAAATATCATGGCTTGGGTCAGGAGAACCTTAGTCCCCAAAGTGATATCTTCCCTTTTCAGCACTTTAAAGGGTCTTTTGCAGAAGATTTGCCCAGTGAAATCCACAGTTTGGTTTCTTGACTTGCTTTCACGGGTATTGATTGTGGACCCAAGTGAAATGAAATCCTTGACAACTTCAACATTTTCTTCATTTATCATGATGTTGCTTACGGGTCCAGTTGTGAAGATTTTTGTTTTCTTTATGTTGAGGTGTAATCCATGCTGAAGGCTGTAGTCTTTGATCTTTATCAGTAAGTGCTTCAAGTCCTCTTCACTTTCAGCAAACAAGATTGTGTCTTCTGTATGTCACAGGTTGTTTATGAGTCTTCCACCAATCTTGATGCTACGGTTTTCTTCATATAGTCCAGCTTCTCCAATTATTTGCTCAGCACATGGATTGATTAAGTATGCTGAAAGGATACAACCTTGATGCTCACCTTTCCTGACTTTAAACCATGCAGTATCCCATTGTTCTGTTCAAACCACTGCCTCTTGGTCTACGTACAGGTTCTACATAAGCACAATTAAGTGTTTTAGAATTCCCATTCTTTGCAATGTTATCCATAATTTGTTGTGATCCGCATAGTCGAATGCCTTTGCATAGTCAATAAAACAGAGGTAAACATCTTTCTGGTATTCCTCCTTTTAGCCAAGATCCATATTACATCAGCAATGCTATCCCTTGTTCAACAGCCTCTTCTGAATCAGGCTTGAATTTCTGTCACTTTTCTGTTGATGTACTGCCGCAACCATTTTTGAATTGTTTTCAGCAAAATTTTACTTGAGTGTGATATTAATAATATTGTTTAATAATTTCTGCATTCTATTGGATCGACTTTCTTTGGAATGGGCACAAATATGGATCTCTCCCAGTCGGCTGGCCTTGTAGCTGTCTTTCAAACTTCTTGGGATAGATGAGTAAGTACTTCCAGTGCTGCATCAGTTTGTTGAAACATCTCAGTTAGTATTCCTTCAATTCCTGGATCCTTGTTTTTCATCAAAGCCTTTAGTGCAGCTTGGACTTTGTCCTTCAGTACTGTTGGTTCTTGATCATATGCTACCTCCTGAAAAGGTTGAACATCGACCAATTCTTTTTGGTAGAGTGACTCTGTATATTCCTTCCATCTTCTTTTGATGCTTCCTGCATCATTTAATATTTTGTCCATAGAATCCTCCAAAATTGCAATTCAAGACTTGAATTTTTTCTTCAGTTCTTTCCGCTTGGAAAATGCTGAACTTGTTCTCCTTTGGTTGTCTAACTCAAGGTCTTTGCACATTTCATTATGATACTTTATTTTGTCTTCTCAAACTGCCCTTTGAAATCTTCTGTTCAGCTATTTTGCTTTATTATTTCTTATATTTCCTTTAGCTGCTCTGTGTCTAGGAGCAAGTTTCAGAGCCACTTCTGACATCCATTTTTATCTTTCAAGTCTTTTTAACGATCTTTTGCTTTCTTTGTGTGTGATGTCCTTGATGTCTTTCCATAACTTATTTTGTCTTCCGTCATTAGTGTTCAATGTATCGAATCTATTTTTGAGATGGCCTCCAAATTCAGGAGGATATACTCAAGGTCGTATTTTGGTTCTTGTGGACTTGCTTTAACTTTCTTCAGCTTCTACTTAAACTAGTACATGAGCAATTGATGGTCTGTTCCACAGTCAGTCCCTGGCCTTGTTCTGACTGATGATATTGGGGTTCTACATTGTGTCTTTCCATAGATGTAGTCGATTTGATTCCTGTGTTTTCTGTCTGGTGAGGCCTGTGCGTACAGTTACCCTTTATGTTGTTAAAAAAAAAGTATTAGCAATGAATAAGTCACGGGTTTTGCAAAAATTCTATCATGTAAATCTCCTGCATTGTTTCTATCACTGAGGTCATATTTTCCAACTACCAATTCTTCTTCTTTGTTTCCACCTGTCACATTCCAATTACCAGTAACTGTCAATGTATCTTCATTACGTGGATAATGAATTTCATACTGCAGAAGCTGATAAAAATCTTTAATTTCTTCATCTTTGGCCTTAATGGTTAGTGCATAAATTTTAATGGTAGTTGTATTATTTCACCTTCCTTGTAGGCATAGGGATATTGTCCCATCACTGAAAGCATTGTACTTCAGTATACATCTTGAAGTGCTCTTTTTGGCAAGGAATACGATGCCATTGCTCTTCAATTTGTCATTCTCAGCATTGTAAACCATATGATTGTCTGATTCATAATGGCCAATACTAGTCCATTTCAGTTCACTAATGCTAGGATGTTGATCTTTATGCGTTCCATTAAATTTTTGACGACTTCCAATTTTCCTGTATTCATACTTTGTATATTCCATGTTCTGATTATTGGTGGATGTTTGCAGGCATATCTTGTCATTTTGAGTGGTATCACATCAGCAAATGAAGGTCCCAACAGTTTTACTCCATCTACGTCATTAAGTTCAGCTCTACTTTAAGGAAGCAGCTCTCCCCCAGTCATATTTTGAGTGATAAATGTATAAATATAGATGACACTTTATATTTATTGCTAAATCACATTTCATTATACTTAAAAACGTAATTTTTTAAATAAGAAATGTGCTTCTTATATAATTATGCCTTAATTTTGAGAAAAGGCAATGAGGTATATATATATAACATACCCGTATATCTATTTCAAAATATTTTGTCCACATTCTTAAGTCTATCCTTTAGTATGAAAACAACTTGTAAACTTGTATGTCATCAGCTTTATAAGCGAAAGGAATTTAAGTAGCTAAAACCATGAGTGCCATAGTAGTTTTATATATTCTATGTTCAGAAGACTAAAGGGCAAGATGTGATTCTCTTTACAAAAGAGAAAACTGAAGAGTATAAAGTATCATAAAAATTCTTCTTATTTTACCAGCCATATTTTACCACAAAGGACAAGCAAACCTTATCTTCTGTGCTTAAAGCAAAGGTCATTGAGCATCTTTTCATTTTCTTTTTTGCATTTCCCCTTTAGTATGATTGTCAGTTCCAAGCCAGAACCTACTACTCATATCTTTCAGTATTTTTTTCTGTTTCAAGATACTTAGAAATCTAAAAATAGCATTTTTTTCCCTACTGGTTTGTTTCTCTAAAAAGCTACTTTTCTACACCTTTACCCTTCTACCTTTCTTTATATCCTGTGGACATATTTTTGCTATCTGATTTTTTAGCCGTAGTTCTTTTGAAAGAGGGTTAATAGCAATTCCTGACCCTGTGAAATAGAGGTGAGATAGAAAGCTACATGCAGTAATATGAGATACGGTAAAGTTAACCGAGGGAAGCAAAGGTAATCCAATCAGGGGCACTTGCAGACTTATCATCTTGCAAATAACTAATCACATTATAAATTATTGACATGTTTAGATTTCCACAGTCATTTATTTGCATGAGAAAAACACTGCTGTAAGCTGCACAGAGTCTTTATCAATCCTCAGGAAAATTTCAGGACACACAGAGGTAACATGATATAAGGACAATAGTGCTTTATTTTCTTTAACTAAAACACAATGTATATTTTAAATAATGGCAAAAGAAATTAAGCTAAAAGAACCTTCAGTGGGGAAGGTAAAATTACCAACATCTATAGTGTCTTGATACTTGTATTAATTACGTTATAAAGCTGAAAAGGTGAACTGAAAAGTATACAAAAAACAAAAATTATGAGTAACATCTTTCTCAAGCATTTCTGAATTTACAGCAAAATACATTGCCAAAATGACACAGTCTTACCACTAGAGCTACAATAATGCAGTTTTTTTCTACTGTATTTGACATATTTATTCTTGGTAATTAAATATTAATTGCTAAATTCTCCATCGCTGCTTTGATATATTATTTTCCTTATAAACTTGATTATGAAATGAATAACATTTGTATACACAAAAGCAAATACAAATATACATCAAGTTCTATAACACCATAAACTAGAGACAAAATTAAGAGTTTAGATATGCAAATTCTTAGTATTCATTAGCATTTTAGAGGGGTCTTTAAGTGGAAGTTGTTCCATAATTTTACTTTCACTTATGGATGATTTTTGAAATAGAAAGAGTTAAGAAGGTACCTGGTAGAGGAAATAACGTGTTTAAGAAAGCGTAACAAAGACAGCTGCTGATTCCAGGTTACAGTATAAAACCCTGAATTTCAAATAACAAAATCAGAGGAAATGGATTTTAAAAGAGGAAATAAAATGATGGCAAACTGTAAAAGTTGAGTATGAAAAAGTAGTAAGCCTCTGGCCTATTATTTTAGTTTTACAAGAAAAAAATGAATTCTAGGAGTATTCTTACATATAAATATAATTTTGTTTTAAATTATAAGGTATTTTTAGAAGAGAGTGATATACCTGCCTGGGACTTATAGCTTGAAAGGTACCTGAATTATTACCAGATTTTTTTTTTTTCCTGAGTGGTTAAGATAGTGTCCCATGTAAAGGCACAGTTATAATTAAAGAGTCTTTGTTAGGTGCCGTCCAGTCAATATTTGGCTCATACTGACCCCATGTTACAGAGTGTAACTGCTGCATAAGGTTTTCTGTACTATAATCTTTATGGGAGCAGATCATCAAATCTTTCTCCCATGGAGCAGCTGGTGGGTTCAAACCCTTGACCTTCTAGTTAGCAGCCAAGCACTTAACCATTGCATCACTGTGGCATCTTTAGTGCCTTATAGGCCATTGTAAATATCTTGTTTTTGTCTATGAATGATATGGGAAACCACTGGAAAGCTTTGAGTAGATAACATGAGGGATGGAAATTCTACTCTCCTCAACCCCACGGATGCCTTCTGATGAAACTGGGACAATGACTTTAACTGCCTCATTGCCTCTCAGTGGAAGTGTAAACTCAGCTTTCTACTGGGCCACGGAGTGGGGAGAGGGGCAAGGGGACGGCTGACTCATATTGCCTGTGTCTACAGAGAGTGGGCAGATGCTTAGCTCCCCACTAGGCCTTGCTGATACCAGGATAGAGAAAATAAGTGGGGTGCTGACTAGACCCTACTTCCATCATCTTGTTCAGGCCTGTTGCTACTGAGGAGGAGTGGAACCTCAGCTCACTGTTGGACCCCTATAACACTAAACTGGTTGGGGAATTGGAGTCCTGCCTATTTTCCTGGGCAGGATAAGAAAATCAGCTCCCTGTTTGTTCCCACCAACAACACTGAACTGGAGTACCACCATGTGCATTGGCAGAGAAGGGAGTGGAAAGGAAGGTCAGCTGCCTACTCAGTCTCATGAAAACTATGGGAAAGGGAGATTCCAGTGGTGTTTCGTTGGAGAAGGGTTAGTATTGCCAAAACATTTTCAGTTTTGTTCACTCACTCGTGAGAGAAAAACCTTTTCTAGAAACTTTTTGTCTTTGCCTGTTTGTGGTTCTGGGCTGGAATCTTCTATAGCGCCCTGTCTGGAATATATAGGAGGCAATAAGTAAACCTACGGGACTCACCAGTGGGTTATTCCTCAAATTCCAAGGTCCCTGGGCCATCCATCTTTGGTTTCCAACTTTCAGAGTCTTCCTATGCTTGTATTTTAGTTGTAGGAGGGGAAACCTGGAAGAGATGAGGCTACTCCATCTTGGCTGGAAGGGAAGGTACACATTGCACATGCTTCCCATTCTTTTCACATTCTCCTTTAAAGTCCAGATTTCTCAGCTACTTTTCCTCTTTTTTTTTTTTTTTATGGAAATGCCTTTTGGGCATAAGTATGAATTATAGATAATGGGTGAAACACTTTCTATATCCTAGGATCTGTACTCCCTTTTCTCTGAGAAGAGTTATTTAAAGAATTATACTATAATGACTCAGAGAGAATAAGTAACTTGAGCAAGGTCGTATTCCTTGAAAGTGACTGAACCTGAATTTGAAACGGGTTTGTGAGATTTCAAAGCCAGAGTTTTCTCCGCTCTATGCTGCTGGCTTTCTTAAATAAAATTTACTTTTCATTGTGTTGCTGCTAAATCATGAGTTCTTTATGTAAGGATCAGTCTTCTTCTTTTTATGCCTAGTGCTTAACACATATTCAGCTTTTTAAGTAGAGATTGTTCCTTTGAAGCCCCTTTAAAAAAAAAAAAGAAAGAAAACTTTAGCTTTTAAAGAGATTGAAGAATAGACTGGAAAATATAAATAAAAAGAAAATAATTCCACTTAAAAAGGTTTTTTCCATATGAAAAGGAAAGAAAACTTAGAGGTTTTTACTAAAAAGTTAGGCGAGAGAGGTTGAAATAAATGTAAAACAAGGACAACCTAACCTGAGACTAGAACATGAAGGAGATTATTAAATCATCTTGTTTCAACTTTATCTGCCAAGAGTAATCAGTTAAATATGCCAGACGAAGATTTTGTGATGAAGAGTACTTGCTGGCTCGAAACCAAGAAAGAAAGGTAAGCTTAAACGATTTTTGACAAACGTTTATCATGTGTTTTTCAACTTAAAGGAAAACAAAAAAAAATATACTAAATATGTCCAGATTGTCAAAAGTTTTGTTTTTCATATAAACAAATGTATTAAGAGACAAAAGAAAGTTTTTAAATCCACAAAAAAAATTTTTTTTTTTTGTTACTTCTGTTCAATGTGAGGGAGATAACATACTTGAACCTCTCAATATGTCTGTTTGTAACGAAGTAAGAAAGAATGTAAGTTTAATATTCAGTGACTTTCCCCCAAAGGGTATATGAAAGAGAATATTAAAACCTTCCTGAAGTACAGTTTCACCCAAAAATTATTTCATGGGACAGATGGACAAAAAGTATATATGAGAATTATCTCTTGAAATAATAGTGAAAATTTGGTGCATCTAGATAGTTATTTTCTTCTAGAAAATTCAGTTATGAGCAGCTGGGAGGAAAGGTTGCTTAAATGGGATAACTGAGGCTTACGAGTTAGTAAGCCTTGATCTTCAGAATATCTAATTTGGTGAAAATGAAATTGCCCTAATCTTATTTTATAAATTTTGCATGTATTTGTTAAATAAATATTTTCAAAGAACACGTTTGTATTTTGTATTTTTCCATTTATATACAGATGGGTGTGTTCGAATATTGAAAGTGGTATAACACAGCAGGGATCCTAACTAAAAACACAGTGCCAACCGGACTCATAGTGACCTCATGTGTGTCAGAGCAGAAATGTGGTTCATAGAGTTTTCAATGGTTGATTTTTTTGGAAGCATATCACTAGGGCTTTCCTTTGAGGTTCTTCAGGGTGGATGCCAATCTCCAACCTTTGGTTAGCAGGTGAGTGTGTTAACTTTCTGCACCACACTGACGGGATACTAACTAGGCTATAATCTCTATTTAGGCTAGCTGAGAAAATTGCTAACACCTCTTTTTCCAAGAAACTAGTAGAAAGTAATGATATATATGGGGCTGAGACTTGGGGGAAATGGTGAGTTAACCTGTGGCCACAATACTGATTCATGCATAAAGAGTTACACCTGAGGTCTGGGAGAAGGGGGAATCAGGGCAGGACAAGGTGTTGCAAATGAAATTGCAGCCACACCCCGGTTAAAGGCAGAGATGCCTCTCCCACCATAAAGGGGGGAAAATGAGCTGGTAGTCCAACTTTGTAAACATTGTCTGAAAGTCATAATAAAGTGGGCTAGCACAGGACAAACAGGTACTTGAACCCTGAAACTCAGCTCTCTGGTATTATGCTTGTTGATTAAAAGTAGAGTCAACATTTGACTCTGCTCACTTGAGTTTTCCTGCTGTTTTTTTGTTGGTTTTTGCGTTTTTCTTCTATCCTTTTAAGAGGATGGGTGGGGAGAATGTAGTGTGTAGAAACAGCATTCTTATTTTGCACACAATGTACTAACTTATTCATTTCACCAGAACAGAGAAAATCCTAGTTATTTTACATGTGAAAGTACTATTGTTTTTTAAAAGAACCATTAAATATTAAACCATGGAAATTTTTGGAGTTGAAAGTGAATAGAGAAGCTTATTGATTTAAGATTTGACTTCTATCAAACAAATGAGCTATAGAATCAAGGTTTCCTGGCAAGGTAGTCACATTTGCCATCATCCACCATAGGTCGTAATAATACATTGACCGCCTTGCTTAAATTTATACATTTTTAAATTTTATCTATCATAAAATCGTATTTCTATAATAGCGTAACTTTCAAGCATTAAATTTATCTTTTAGGCAACAAATTTATCAATTTTAAAGTAAAAATATATTTTACTAAAAGGATTGCAGAGACCCTTGATACATTTTCTCTTTTCTTAAGAATATAGTATCAATGTAATATAAATTTTAAACATGACATATTTCCTGATCCTAGAAACATTTTTAATTTAAAATACCGCTAGTCCTTCAGTGAAAGTGTCAGTCTCCACGAAAAAGGCATGTAATTAATTCTGCTGAAGGTGGTAGTTTTGAAGATAAATTCTTTTTTAAACAAAGGGGTAGCTTTCCTCCCTAAACATTTAGCTAATCAAACATTTAGTTAACCTAACTTAAAAAAAAAGAAAGAAACAAAAAATACCCTGTCTTTGAGTTGATTCCAACTCATAGCAACCCTACAGGATGGAGTAGAACTGCCCCATAGGGTTTCCAAGGAGCAGTTGGTGGATTCGAACTGCCAACCTTTTGGTTAGCAGCCGAACTGTTAACCACTATACCACGAGGGCTCCAGAATTAACCTAATAGATACACCTGTGACACCTTGCAGTGAAAGTAGCTATCCGTAATTCAGGTAAGCAGGAAATGTTTTGGTAACACCAATGCTGTGTGATCTGAGGGAGGCTGTTTATAAAGTTGATGATGGATATCCCACAAAATAATTTTCATTACAATTATGTGGAAATAGGCAATATTAAAATAGTCAATTAGTGTTCACTAATTATGCTCAAAAAGTATAATCAGCACATAGCAGTGTTCCTTCCAACAGAAATGCTTATTAATAAAAATGGAGGATAGTGAAGAAATAAAAACATGGTGGTGTTAGTTGAGTGGAAATCTGATGTAAAGAAAGTCTAAAGAGGAGCACTTGAATAACCTAGTACTCTGTTGTTGTTCGGGACCAGAAGGTTGATTGCTTGATAAACAGTTGATATTTTAACCTCTTGCTTAAACCTAAACTCTGAGTTTTGTTTTGTTTTCTTGCTTCGTAGAATTAGAATGTTTAGGGCTAATCTGAAATTTGAAATTATATTAAGGTTCTTAAAAATCATTAAACTCTAGCCTAAGCATAGCACGTGCCAGCAGCAGAGTGAAACCTGAAGAGTTTGGCATTTGTATCTACCGAATGTGTGGAGTTTACTTTAGGCATTTTGGCCATCCTCCTGAAGTAACTGACAACTAGCAATTTTCCACCTTAAATAAATGACACTTTATATAGTCTGTACAGGAAATATATTTCAATTGATTAGAAGGGCTTAAATAAATGGGGGTAAAATATTGAAAAGTAAACAGTTGTATCGACTCGATAGTTTTTTGAAGCACTAAATTCCATAGCTTTCCGATAATCTACTTGTGCTATGTAACCTGGATTTCTGGTATTGTAGTTATACTTGTCATTATTCATGTCGTGTCATAATCTTAAAACTCAGATAATCCAATGTGTATTAGTGCTGACAAAAAAAAGTGAAAGAGTGTATCTTTTTGGTCTTTTATTAACTGAGATCATTCTAGACTATACAATTGTTTGGCAATGCAAGTGATAAAAACCAGACATGTTGAGAGATCTATTGGTATGGATAAATATTATCTTGTTTTCCTCCCTAAACTTGGCAGCTACTTTTGACATCTCCCAAGTTAATCCATCAAGGTTACAGAACAAATCTTGGCATATTCAAGCACTAAATTTTAATTGCCTGGGAATAGCATTGGTTTCCATATCTTTTTTGGAATAAACCACAACATATAGTGAAAGGTTTCTGTGGTGGTGTTTTGTTATATTTCACATAATGGTCCAGAAAGGCTGTTTATCCTGCGCCAAATTAGAAATCATATTGCCTTTTTTTTTCTTTCTTTTTAATCATAGAGAGATTTAGTATTTTCAAAAGTAAGTAAATGAACAAGGAATTAAGTTTGATCCAACAAAACAAACAAATCTAATAATATAATTAAGTCATCCAGTAATGTATAGTGAGACAGTTATAAGGGATTTACTAGGGGAAAGTGGTTTAGTGATTATAGGTGCTTCCAAGTAAGTTACTCTCCAAAAAACTAACACAGCGAGGAAATAAGAGAAACAACATAGAAAATTCCAGAAAAATTAAGTTTCTCTCCTTCTTTATATAAAAGAGAGTACTTGGTAATGTGCATGCCTCAGGAAGAGATCAGTACTGATGGTAATAAGACATGGAGATTTGATCAAGTCAGAGCCAGTAGAAAACTCTTGGCCATTTCCAACAATGAGCGCATGTAGGAAATATGGAATTCTTAATATGCACACCAAAATGTCTTAGCTCCATCTAGAAAAGGGAATAAAATCCAACCTAAAGTTACCCAAGATTTAAGAGCATGCTCAACAGCAGTGGGTTAGTGGGTTTAATTTAATCTAGGCACAGTTTTGGCAGTATAATCTGTGATACAGACATAGATATAGACATAGATACAGTTTTTTTTTTTTTTCAACTTAGTATCTGTGGTAAGTGCACCTGCTCTGTTTCAGAAATTCCCAGGAGTACTTTGAAAATGAGCATTGTTCAATTATAGCTCATGTGACGAAGGAATATTTGCATAAATAGGTAAGCCACAAATAAATGTCATGAGCCCTGAGGATTGAGAAGTCTTAATTTAGCCAACCTATCAACACTAAAAAAAAAAAAAAAAAAATTTTTTTTTATCAACACTAAACATCTGCAAGCTACTAAAATTATTTCCAGAATAATTGTTTGTGTCCAGCTCTCTGAGAATTAAAAGTTTTTAAATGCCATTAATATAGATTTACCACATCCTAAAACTCAAACTCTAACCTAACCTACAACTTAGCTCTCTGTACCATCACTCCCGGGAAAGCTTGGAACAAGTCTCTGCTTTCAAGGGCATTCTATATTCACGGTACGGTTTCCCCGCAAAGATTAGCAAACCTGAGACTGATCTCAGGCAAGCTGTGGTTGAACTCATCTTGAGTATTCAACAATTTCTTCACAGTAATAACTTGGAACCTGGGAACATAGATTATGTGGTTATCTCTGTTAAAATTCCAGTTAGTGATTGATTTAAAACCTGGAAGATTTGTAATCAATGCTTATGTGAAAAAATGAATATGCGTAATTTGATACAACTTCAACATATTTTTCTCATAGCTCAGATGTAGATGTTTTCTGTTAGAAGGTATGCACATATTGTGAAGCAGTGGTTGCATTATGTTTTACATTATATCTATCATTACATTAGGAAACCATTTAACAGGTTTAGACATGCTCATTAAACACTGTTCATCACTTAAATGTTCACGTGGTACCAAAATAGCGCCTCGCTTAGTGATGATATATTTATTCTTTATTTCAGCTCATAGATTCTGAGGTAATAGAGGTCAGAGTGTTTTTCCACTATCATCATTCATTTCATATGATAAATATTTGTGATTGAGAAAAATCATTATTATTTTTTCTGTATTACCAGGTACCTACCATTCAAACTATTATCACATCAATGATTTTTAGATTTTTATTCGTGATTTTTGATAAAGGTCTGCTTCCCTAAAAAAATATATCCCTGAGATCAGGACTTGGTGTCTTTCCTCAGCAATATGTCTCTAGTCCCATCCATAGTGCTTAGAACATAGTAGTTTTTAGATAGATATTTGCTGAATAGATGAATAAATTGAATGAATAAAGATATTACAGCATTTCCTTTTTCATAACCTTCTGTCCATAAAAAATGCCATTAAAATGTCTCGATGTATTTTAGAGACATTTTAACATTTAATAGGAATTCTGGCATTAGTTAACCTACTTGGTAAGCTGCTATGAGAAAGAGATCTAGAAACAGTGACTCAATAAGATAAATGTTTATTTTTGTTTCACCTAGCAATATGGATATGAGTGTTCTAGGCTTATAGGGCTTGCTCTTCTCTACAGTCATATTGGGACTGGATTTTAGCAATATCTCCAACTAATGAACTTTGAAAAATATGGAGCACTGGATACTGCATCCATTGGTTCTTTAAATGTTCCAGTGCCCTGTGAGGGATTTGTAGGTATTTGCCTCTCAAATTTTTTTTTATTTAACTTTTTAAAAAAAATTTCTTTATTGACTGTCAACACTTGGATCATTATTATTTTTTTTATAGAAAGCTTCAGCATAAGACAATTTTTTCTTGGTTTTACAAGGTATGTGAACTATGAATCCTATAATTGCGTTTAAGCTGTATAAACACACATATGTATGTCTTAGTATACAAAAGGAGACATTTTTGGCCAATATGGTGACAGTAATTAACACTGGGGGTTGTATTTATAGGAGGGTATCTTTTTGATCATAATAAATTTCTGTAATGTAAAAATTTTAAAGACCTTGTATCACTTGTGTAATCAGAAAACAAAAAAATATTTTAAAGAGAATAACATTTTGAAGCATACTTCATTATGGTGATGAATATTTTAGTAATATTTGACAAAACAAAGGAATTATGTCAAATCCTTCCCCCCCAAAGGAAAAGAAATCCCCAAATTTTTGACATTACAAATCTACCTTTAAAAAGGAACTGGAAATATAAAAATAGTGCCTATGGCCTTACCTTTAGAAAACCAGGATGTAATTAATATTTCCAATGATAGTAAGGTAAAAGATATTATTAACTCTAAACTTTTGAATCTCAAATAATCATGGTTATAAATATGAAACCCAATTTGGAACTGCTATTTAAAAAGAATTAGCCATTAAGTGAAAACTATATCCAAAAATACCAAATTTTTACAAAGCTTATACAAAAATAATCCCCAATGTCCATGTAAAAAGAACTATACAAAGTTCCATTTCATCCATAAGAGAATAATTTAATAATGCTTCATTATTTATTCAGCATGACCTTCTCGATACTATTCCATGCAATTCTGAAATTTTGCATTTTTATTTTACACAATCATACCTATCAGCACAAAAGTCTGCATTTCTTAAAAAATGCTGCCTAAAAATATTTGTAATAAGTGTCAAATGGAGAGAGAGAGAGAGATGAAGAGATAATGAAGGCTGGCAATAAGACTGTTGCCTAAAAGTACGTAACAAAACTGATTGAACCTAGAGGACCCAGTAGTATTAGAGAAACATTTGCCCCTTCATTTGGGAGACTCATAATGCTTTCATAATTTAGCTGAATCAATGAGTATTCAAACTTTAGTTGAAGTTTTATATTTTGCATTTCAAAATTTAACTCCCAAGACTTAATTTTTACTTTTGAACTTTTACCTAGACAAGGTATTAAAATCCTTGAATATATATATATATATATATAATATAGTATTTTTTATATATAAATAAAACCTCCAAATAATACAGCAAAGATTCTATAATCATCTCATTTACAAAATACAAAATTAAGTTCTTTGTAATGTTCTTCCTTGATAAATTTCACATATAGAGAAAATTCATTCCATTATCATGATGCTAGTAAACCTTTATAAAGAACTTTCTACCTACGTTAAGTCATTTAATCCTCATGACAAGTGTATGAGAAAGTTACCTCCATTTTATGGATGAAGATACTTGTCCAAAGTCCTGCTGCTAGGACAGGCCTGGGGTTTTGAACCCAGACAATCTGGTTCCACAGTCCAATTACTAAACTACCACATAATAAAGCTGCTATACACTTGAGTTACTTGTAATATTCTAGAAATGTTTCTTTTGAGCCCCAAAACTATTTCAGTAAATGGTAAATCTGTAATTTGGTGATTTCAGTAGTATAGGTGCCAAAGAGTCTTCCCTATGACCCTTCCCAATTACAATCACCTCTCTTGCCTCCAAATTATCTACTCTCCTGAAATTTATACTAATCATTTCTTGTGTTTTTTCATAATTTTATGACCAAATACAGATCCCTAGATACTATCCTTTAGTCCAGCTCATTTTATTATTTATTTTTTGTTTAATTTCTATTAATCTACAAACTCTCATCTATCATTTCTCCTCTATCTCTTTTCCTTACAATTTATATATTGAACCCAGGGATGCCATATCTGCCTTGAAAGAAGAGCAGCCAGAATACTCCTTATAAGCAAGGATGGCAAGACTTCATCTCATGTACTTTGGACATGTTATCAGAAGGGACCAGTACCTGGAGAAGGACATCATGCTTTGTAAAGTAGACTGTCAGTGAAAAAGAGGAAGAACCTCACTGGGATGGATTCAAGCAGTGGCTGCAACAATGGGCTCAAACATAGCAAGGATTGTGAGGATGGCATAGGACTGGGCAGTGTTTTGTTCAGTTGTATGTAGGGTCGCTATGAGTTGGAACTGACTGACAGCACGTAACAACAATAAATATTTCACTATATCATATGCTTTATTCCACACTGATAATTCGGGTCCTAAATGCAACGGGAGATGATAATGTCCATATCGTATACACAAGGTGGCAGAATTATAATACTAATACTACTTTACCTATGTAACTACTAAAAATAGTTTAAATTTTTTCCATTTCTCTTGTAATTCTTCCCTCATTTTATACTTGTACTATTTTTACATTGTTGGAACATATAGTCATTACATTGCATACTCTCTTCCTTTTAACCCTCATTTAGTCTTGCTTTTTATAAATAACTGTATATTTAATGATCACCACCAAAGCTTCTATTTACCTCTGCCTAATAATTTTTTACTGTTAGGTCATTGTTCTATAGTAGGAATTTCAAGGATGGCTCATGGAAACCATATTTACCAACATTGCTCATGTTGATAAACTTGTGCTCTTTATGACTGAAAGCCAATTTTGATCAATGAAATATACATCACTCACATTTTATTTTCTTGAAATTTTAAATATATTACTTCACTTTTCTATGGCATAAAAAACAATCACTTGGTGATCTAGTCTTTTTTTTCTTTTATACCATTTATTTTTGTTGAGACTTTTTTCTCCAAAGTACAGTAATTTTATTAGACTATGTCATTGTTGGAAACCCTGGTGGTGTGGTGGTTAAGAGCTACTGCAACTGCTAACCAAAAGGCTGGCAGTTCAAATCCACCAGGTGCTTCTTGGAGACTCTATGGGGCAGTTCTACTCTGTTCTATAGGGTCGCTATTAATGGGAACTGACTCAACAGCAACAGGTTTGGTTTTTTGGTTTTATGTCATGGTTGTGGTTATTTAACTTTGATTTCTCAGGTATACAGGCGTGCTTTCTGTATATATTATATATATATTAAAAATATATATATATACACAGAAATTATATATGTAATTTCAGAAACATTTTCTTAAATAATATTTTTAATATTTTTCTACTCCCTTGTTTTAGGTTTTGCCTTCAGCTGTTCCTGTTTTATATATGTTGGATATTCTTTGCCAGTCTTATTTATTTATCATTTTCTCTTGAATTCTTTTATTACTTTCTTTTTCAAATTTCCCCCAATAGATTGTTATCTAGTTTTATTTCAAATGTTGTAAATAGGCTTCTGATTTGATATCTAGTTATTCTGTTTTTATGAAGTCATTCAAGGAGATTCCAGAACTACATTTCTGCTACTGCTGGCATCTTTGTAGAACCCTAGAATCACTTTTAATCATTACGTGTTTAAGTATCATCTTTCAAATTGACTGTGATATGGGCACCAATGTATGTTGTATATCTGAATATCATTCTGAGGTTTAATGATTATATCATGTTAAAGTTTTAAACTGGTAATTTTAAAGTAGTTTGATATTTTGACACTGTCCTACACTCTTTACCTAAAATTAGTCATTGTGTTCTCTGCCTGTTAATATATATATAACCTCTGTCTTTACTGCATTCCTGAATTTTTATAATACTTAGAATATGTATAGAATATGTAGAAAACTCCATCTCTGTTACTTTCTTCACACCTCATGCAAACTTCTATGATAATTTTCAATTTGTTTTTATAGAGCATCCCTTATATGTGTTTTTCTTATCTCTATCCTTTCTGTCATTGTCTATTGCCTTCTAAATTGCCTATTGTCTATTGACCTCATCTGTTATGCACCAATTTTTTTTTTTTTTCTGGACGTATCTATTCTGTTCTTTTCTATTTTAAACAATACATTTTTCAAGTCCAATATTTTCCCTTTGTTCATTGTCACTTCTTTTTCTCATTTTATAGTACTAATGTCAATCTTTATTTCTGTGATCATATTTATTTTACATTCTTGGTGTCTCTTGCATTAACTTTATGTAATTTGTTCAGTTTATTTTATTTTTATAAATTATATTATTTTCAGTGTTTTAATTCTTTTTCCTCACAATGTAGAACAAATACCAGCAAATCCTCTATTCTTTTGAAAGAATATCTTTAGCCTTTCATACCTTTGCAAGTAACATAATACCCAAGCATAAATTTCAGAAGCAACCAGAGATGGGATTTAAGCAGACTTTATCACTTTAACATTCTAACTTTAGAAGATAAGCTTGAATAAATATTTGAAATGAAATTGCAGCTGGTATATTCATATCATATCAACAATTCACTTTACAACTTCACCAATTAAATGGCCAATTCAAGCTAAACAACACACATAATTAAAAAATGATGCCATAAAATATTCATTTTAAAATAGAATATTAAATATAATATTGTAAATTAGAGTCACAAATTAACTCATTTCTTCTAGAGTAAATAAATAATACACTAAGTAATTTGTCTCAAAATTAATATTTTCATATCTTGTCAACTCTAGTCCCTTAAATTTTAATTGTAGATGTTCTGCTTTCAGGTATGATGTAGAAAGAAGAAAACAGTGTCTCTATCACTCCAACAACAAGAAAAAAAAAATACAGAAACTACAAAGTCATAACTTTTCTTAAACCAACCAGAAATAGGTTGCAGGGTAAACAAACAGCCTGAAATCCAAGAAAAGACTGTTCCTCCAATCAGAGATGAGGTGTGAGCACTGGCTCACTTTTTAAAGATTTTCGAAGAACAGAGTGTGAGTACTATACAGGAAAGCTAAAAGAATTCAGGTAAAATGTTTAGTAAACTGTTCAAGACTAAGCGTGAAGGAATGATACGGTATAGAAACCATAGAATCCACAAACACAAGAGAATTTTTAAATAACTAAAAATAATGCACTGTTTAAAGAAAAACTGGTAGCAATGTGGGTTTATAGGATATGTGTAATTAAATGTATTACAATAGCATAAAAGAAGAATTAGAAGTACATTATTGTATGTTTCTTTGTTATGCTTATTGTGGTACGATATTATTTTAATTTAGAGTATGATTAATTAAAGATAAATGTGCATCCAAGGGAAATTAAAAATAATAGTTACAGAACTTAGTCATAGTTGGAGATGTCATAAAATCATTAAAAAAAAAAAAAAAACGAAATTATTCCAAAAACAGGCATGTATGTGGACAAAGAGAATGCAGAAAAAATTGAACTGAACAGAAAACAAATGTCAATTGTAGATTTAAATCCAATCATCAAAATTATACTAAAAGACAAAGATTTTATGATTGGATTAAAATTAATATATGTTGCTAATAAAAGAAAGCAACTTGAAATACAAAGGAACCAACTCGACGGCGCTGGTTTTTTTTTTTTTTTTTTTTAAGTTAGCAGTAAACTATTGGAAAAAAGTCTACCTTGCAAATACTAATTAAAAAAAAAAAAATGGAGTAGCTATTGGAGCCCTGGTGGTGCAGTGGTTAAGAGCTCGTGTATTAACCAAAAGGTCAGCTGTTTGAATTCATCACTGCTTCCTGGAAACCCTATGGGGCAGTTCTACTCTGTCTTATAGGGTTGCCATGAGTCTGAATTTATTTGATGGCAACGGGTTATATTAAATCAGACAAAATAGACTTTAAAACAAGAAATA
Organism: Elephas maximus indicus; assembly: GCF_024166365.1. NCBI lineage: Eukaryota > Metazoa > Chordata > Mammalia > Proboscidea > Elephantidae > Elephas > Elephas maximus. The sequence continues at coordinate 61,423,638 of NC_064836.1, forward strand.
TTATTAGGAATTAAAAGAGATTATTACATAGTAATAAAAAGGCTAGTTCCTCAATTCTTCTGAATGATATGTCCTTAACAACAGAATTTCAAAATACATTAAGCAAAAATTGTTACAACTGAAAAAATAGAGCCACAATTTTTATTGGAGATTTCAATACTTCTTTCTCATTAATCAACAGAGTAAATAGAATATCAACAAGAAGGTCTTAAAAAAACAACTATCAGTCAAATTGGCAAAATTGCAATTTATAAATCTCTCCATCTAACAGGAGCAGAATTTTTTTTTTTCTTAAGTCCACATGGAACATTTACCAAGAGAAACCAAAACTCCACCTGTTTAAAATAATTGAAATCAAACTTAGTATGATTTATGACACAGTAGGATTACACCTCAATATGAAAGAAACAAAAATCCTCACAACTGAACCAATAAGGAAACCCTGGCGGTGTAATGGTTAAGTGCTGTGGCTGCTAACCAAAAGGTCGGCAGTTCAAATCCACCAGGCTCCTTGGAAACTCTATGGGGCAGTTATATTCTGACCTGTTGAGTTTCTGTGAGTCAGACTCGACTTGATGGCAATGGGTTTGGTTTTTTTATGGGTGGGCCAATAAGCAAAATCATAATAAATGGAAAAAATATTGAAGTTGTCAAGGATTTCATTTTCCTTGAATCCACGATCAACATTCATGGAAACAGCAGTCAAGAAATCAAAGGACGTATTGCATTGGACAACTCTGCTGCAAAAGACTTTAACGTGTTAAAAAGCAAATATGTCACTTTGAGAACTAAGGTGTGCTTGACCCAAGCCATGGTATTTTCAGTAGCCTCATTTGCATGTGAAAACTGGACAATGAATGAGGAAGAATGAAGAAGGATTGATGACTTTGAAATATGATGTTGTCAAAGAATATTGAACACACCATGGACTGCTAGAAGAACGAACAATCCTGTCTTAAAAGAAGTACAGTCAGAGTGCTCCTTAGAAGCAAGAACGGAGAGGCTTCATCTCACTGACTTTGGACATGTTATCAGGACAGTCCAGTCCCTGGAGAAACACATCGTTTTTGGTAAAGCAAGGGGTCATCAAAAAAGAGAAAGACCCTCAAGAGATCGATGGACATAGTGGCTTCAACAATGGACTCAAGCATAACGGTTGTGAAGATGACACAGTACCGGGCAGTGTTTCTTTCAGTTGTACATAGGGTCGCTATGAGTCAGAACCAACTGGGTGACACCTAACAACATCAACAACATGTTTTATGACCACACCCAAATTCAGCTATACCAGTAACAGAAAGTTACCTAAAGCATAAAGCTAAGGTCTAAGAGCAGAGATCAATTAAGTTGAATGGGGGGGAGAGGGATGGAGGAAAACAAAGAAATCAAAGCTGATTCTTTGAAAATACAAAAAAAAATAGTTAAAACCCAACCAGACTTACCAAGAAAAAAGAAAGCACACATTTTCAATACCAAGAATGAAAGAGGAGAGTGCACCATAATCAATCCTTAAGATATTAAAAGTATAGTAAAGAAATATTACAAAATTTCCACTATGCATTAAAATGTATGATGTACTTGCACAAAATGGAAACGCACAATTTTATGGCAATATGTTTGACATCTTAGAAATAATTCAAAAACTCCTTAAAGAAATAAATTGCCAAAGCTAATCCAGAATAGATGATCAAATAAATTGAATTTGTTATTAAAACTATTACTACAAAATAACAATAATAACAGTAATAATTACTCCAGACAGAATGGCTTCAATGGTAAATTCTTGCAAACTTTTAAGGAACAAATTATGCCAGTTCTACACAAAGTCTTCCAGAAAATACTGTAGGTTGAAACATTTCCCATCTCATTTTACATGGCTGGCATTACTCTGATACCAAAGCTAGAAAAAGACGTTACAAGAAAAAGGAATCTACAAAGCTATACCCCTATGAACATATGTGCAAATAACCTCTACACAATATTAGAAAATTAAAACCACAAATATCCAAAAATGGCGATGCATTGTTACTGACTGGCAATAATCTAAGGAATACAAGTTTTATTCAGCATTCAAAAACCAAGCAGATAGTAAGGTAATCGGGTAATGTAATTTACCATTTCAACAAATAAAAATAAAAAAAAGTTGATAATCTCAACAGATGCAATGAAAAATTTTGACAAAATTCAACATCTAATTGTTATAAAAATTCTCATAAAACTAGAAATAGAAGGGAGTTTCTTCAACCTGATATAGGGTATCTACCAAAGAAACAAAAGACCCGCACAACAACAATAACAAAATAAAAATCTACAACTGACATTATATGTTAATTGCTTTCACCTAAGTTAGGAAACAATCCCTCCCTCCATCCTTTTCTCGCTCCTCCAACCCTCTGTCCTTCCCTCTCTTCCTTTCTTCACTCCCTCCTTCTTTATTTTCAAATTCTATAATTATTCATGACCATGGCTTCGAATTAGAAAGACATGAGATTTATGTCTAGTTTCTGTACATGGCTGCTTTTATTTTACAAATTACCTAAATCTTTCAAGCTCAGGTTTTCTCAATTCTGAGTTGGAGGTACCAATATCTACCTTATGAGTTTTGTATGCACATATGGACAGAGAAGTAACTAGATTTTTTTATTAAAATAATAATATTTAAATTATCTTGATCATCATTACAAAACGTGTTCATGTTCTCCAATTTAAAAGCAAAGGAAACCAAAACAAATAAACGCAAAAAAAAAAATTTTTTTTTTTTTTTAAGGGTGTAGCTACTTGCATACTAAAGAAAAATATTCAAATTTCCCATTTGAGGTCAGAATATAACTTACTCCCTGTATCCTTTTCTGCCAATGATCCCCCCACTTTCCTCTCCCCTGCCCCTAGCCAGGAGAGATTTCTCAATAAACCTATAATTCCTTTTATAGCATAGAGTAGCCCTCAGCGCAGTGCTGTATTTTTCCCAAGAGTGAGTTCTAGCTGAAATTTTCCCACTCTATGCCTTCTCTTACCTTTTTTCTCTAGTAAGTAACCTGAGGAAGACAACGCTACTGCTGCATACTTAGATATTTCGGGCTGTTCCTCAAAGATTCCTTGGCTAGTGTTTCTAAATTTCTTTATTGGTCGCATTCACATGAGGCATAACTTTCCATTATAAAACTACTGTGGAATGGTATTAGTATTATTAGTGTTAGTACAATTATTATGATATTTAGTGTGATATTAAAGACTAAACATCATACTTCTCACTCTGATACTCCAATTAGTTGATTTCCACACCCTCCAGCCTACTCCCACTTATATTCAAACGCTCTTTCTATTTTACAGAGCATATTATTCGTTACTTGTGGGTTTTTGGTTTTTTTTTCACTCCTTTACTCACAAACTCACAAATGTTAGTTGAATCCTTAGTCTGATCTTTACATTATGCTATAACAGGAATTGCTTTGTTCCTTCTCTCACTTACTTGAAAGCTCTCATAGAATTCCATATTCTAGCTTAATGTCCACCTTTTCACTCTGAGTTTCTAGCAAATCAATTTTTTTATTACCTATTTTTCAAATGCTTATTTGTAAATATTTTAAAGTTGTTGAATGTTGATGTTTTGTCTCTTCAGTTAGATTGTAAGTGCCATGATGGATGGAATTTGAGTTTTCCAGTTCTTTTTTTTTTTTACAGTTTTACATATTTAACACAAAACTGGTGTTCAGTATATCTTAAGAGAGTCACTGATAAATTGATGTAAACTTCAGTCACTAAGAAGTCCATGACTGTATTTTAGAAAACATTTCTGTGGAACGTCTATTCAGTCACAATGCCTATTTTTCTCTTGGTATTGTAAACTGTAAATATTTTCCTACTGTTAACATACATACCTGCACAGCATCCCTCATGGGCTTCCTTTGCTACAGCCTTTTCCTAAAATCTGTCATTATGCTTGCTTTGTGCATCTCAACACATAATGGAAAACTGGCATGCATCGTCAACAGCGGCATAATGTATTCTTCAGAGTGATAAGTTGTGTTTCATGTAATGTCATTTCCTCTCTCTGAATTTACTCTGTTCTCAGTAGATGTGTTTCAAATTAATAGAGATTAGTCCCTAATCAGGAGCCTGGGTAATGCAGTGGTTAAAGCGCTCAGCTGAGAGCTGAAAGTTCAGATGTTTGAACCTACCAGCCTCTGCTGGAGAAAGACATGGCAGTCAGATTCTCTGAAGATTTACAGACTTGGAAACCCTCTGGGGCAGCTATACTCTGTCCTATAGGGTTGCTATGAGTTGAAATCAATTGGACAACAGTTTTTTTTTTTTTGGTTTTTAGTCCCTAATCAGGGAAGTACTTAGGAATATATTTTTAATTGAGGTGAACTATCGGGAGGAATAGTGTTAGGCTTTCTGTGTTAACTTGACACAACACATTGCTCATGTATCACGTAAATTATTAAAGATCAGACCATTGACATTTTTGTAAAATCCAATAGAAAAATTAAGGCAAATGTATAGAACCAGATTCAGTAAAATATTAAAAAAAAAAAAACTTAAAATCAGCCAGAGGCTGTGATGTAAACCAAATCATAAAAGTATATACTTGTAAGGACCTAAAGCAATTATATAATCAAGCCAACATGACAAGGCAGATGAGTCCCCTGTTTTTAATTACAGGGATTACATGGCCTCCCTTTGTAGCAGCATCATCATTGTCATCAGGAAGTTCTTTCACAAGTGAGCTTCCATGAACAATGTGAGGCTTTTGTTTGTTTGCTTAAATATACTTACCTTGTTTATAGAGTTCCAAAAATGCATCTTGCATTTTTAGCACAAAATGTAAAAGCCCAAATTCTAGCTTCAATGGTTTCATAGTCAACTCATAAACAGGTCCAGAAATCAAAAAGGGGTGAAGAACTATTTCCCCAGACAGATCACAGACCCAGGATGCTGCACGTATAGTCAGAGAATCGAAGTCAGGATTAATAAACAGAGATGTGGCAATCAAAATGACATACTCTGAAGCAAAAGCTGGCCATTACTACTCAGACCAGTCAGAAGAGGATACAGCTGGAAAGAGTTTTTTCCTGGATTCACATTGACTAAGGGTTATTACCAAGGCTTTGTGAGGAGGATCCAAAGGCAGGTCACAAAAGCCAATAGATATCTTCTATAAACCATTTTATGAAAATACGTGTGGGTGTATGTGTATATAGTGCGATTTGTAGTTCTTGTTACAGAGTTTTAGATCTGACATGTTTTAAATGTTTGTGTTTCCTTCATGAACTGTTAAAGAATTCTACGTGTATTGTTTTATGTAGATATCTGGATGGGCACGCAATATGGTAGAAAACTGGTGATTTCTTAGAAATTTAGACATATATTACATATATTTGACACAGCTAGCCCATTCTTGTGTATTTTTATCCATGTGTAATAAATACCTATATTCACACCAAAACTCATATATACATATTTATAATGTCTTTTTTCATACTAGAAATAACCTAAATATTCCTTAACTGGGGAGAGAGTAAATAAATGATGGTACATCTATAGAATGGAATTTTTGATGTTGTTAATACCATTGAGTCAGTTCTGACTCATAGTGACACAGAACAAAACACTGCCTGGTCCCGCACCATCCTCACAATCCTTGCTATGTTTGAGCCCATTGTTCAAGCCACTGTGTCAATCCATCTCATTGAGTGTCTTCGTCTTTTTTTTGCTGACCCTCTATCAAGCATAATGTCCTTCTCCAGGGACTGCTCCCTTCTGATAACATGTCCAAAGTATGTGAGAAGAAGTCTTGCCACCCTCACTTCTAAGGAGCATTCTGGATGTACTTCTTCCAAGACACATTTGTTCATTCTTCTGGCTGTTCACAGTATATTTAATATTCTTCACCAACACCATAGTTCAAAGGCATCAATTCTTCTTCAGTCTACCTTATTCATTGTCCAGCTTTCATACACATATGAGGTGATTAAAAATACCACGGCTTGGGTCAGGCATACCTTAGTTGTCAAAGTGACATCTCTGCTTTTTAGCGCTTTAAATAGGTCTTTTGCAGCAGGTTTGCCCTATGCAATACGTCATTTAAAGAGTGGAATACTACTCCGTAATAAATTATAAATTAGTGATACACACGGCAACATAGATGAATCTCAAACGCTTCATGCTAAGTTAATCGGTCTAGAGTCAAAAGGTAGATTCTCCATGATTCCATTCATCATATGACCTGGAAAGCAAAGCTGCAGGGAAAGAGAATAGATCGACTGTTACCAGAGTCTAGAATCAGGGCTGACTATGTAGAGATATGAGGTTATTTTGTTCTACATCTTGATCATGTGGGTGGTTTCACAACTGTATGTGTTTGTCAAAACTTGCAGAATTGTACACTAAAAGAGATGAGTTTTACTGTTTATAAAATGCGCTCTGAGAATATAAATGGAAAAAAATTTAATCATAAGATATATCACGGATTGAGTAACAGATTTCTTTTTTGCCTTTTTTAAAACAATGAAAATATATACAGTATATTCATATGTTATTTTGAGCTCGATCTTGATTTCAAAATGCTAACATATGGGATATAAAATGTAGATTACGGAAAAGAAGATATACTGAGACCGTCTCCCTTTTGGAGACTCACAAAGCACATTAATACATAGGGTGGCTAGGAGAGCAGAAATCGACTCCACGTAGGCAACAACAACAGCTCTGAAAAAGAGAAAAAACTAACAGAGAACTTTTTGTGTGTCTATATACGTCTTAAGGCAATACTCTTGTGGAATACACATTGCAATCTAGTCCTGGTTGCCGATTCTGACTCCTAATTGGGAGAAACATTTTGTTATATATTGGCTAAGAAGCATTTTTCAAATAAGCCTTTAATCTATTTTGTTGTTGTAAGGTGCCGAAGCTTTACAGAAGCCGATCACCAAATCTTTCTTCCCTGTAGCTGCTGGGTGAGTTCGAAAATCAACTTTTCTGCAGCCAAGCACTCTACCTTTTGCACCATCAAGGCTTCTTTAGAAAAATACAATTTATTTATGTAAATTGTCACTAAAGAAAAATGATACGGGCTTCCTCCATCCCCAACCCATCGGATAATTGGCTGAAATGACGAGTAGAAAGTAATTCTCTCATTGTTAATACCACCACAGCTGTTTCAAAGCGACCCCCCAAAGTGTACGATTAATTTCAGGCTGGGCTGCCTACATAATTTGCGTGGTCCAGGGAAAAATGAAAACGTCGGAGCCCTTATTCAAAAAGCAGGAGAAAATGTGCCCTGAAAAATACAACATAAAATGTTTTCCTTTCTTCACAGTGTCTCTCTGGACCTGACATACCAAAAAAGAAAGAAAACAAACAAACAAACAAAGCTCGTTGCCATCAAATAGATTCCAACTCATAGTGTCCCTATAAGACAGGGTAGAACTGCCCCATAGAAGTTCCAAGGAACCGCTGGTAGATTCCAACTGTGATCTTTTGGTTAGCAGTCCAGCTCTTAACCACTGTGCCACCAGGGCTCCAGTCCTGGCATGATGCATTTTATTTCCTATTTAATGTTGTGTGCTGTCAGTATACTGTAGGAGGTTGGAGGGGTAGTCACCTGGAGATTGCAGGTCCTCATATATGATGGGGGTTCCACTCCTGACTCCATGTGCTCATGTCTATGCAGCCAGAGAAATCAGCCTAACTTTTTCATGACGTGTCACCCCAATTCACAGAGGATGGCAACCTCCAAGGGACTGCAAACTCAGCACCAGGATGCTTGTCCTCCGTACCTGACTTTAGGGTGGATAGTGAGAGGCTCACCCACACCTGTTCTGATGTGTCCATGCTACTGCTAACCCAGCGTAGGGACGGCCACTGCCGTGTCCCGGCCTACGGCTCTGCGGGGCGCTTGTGCCCAGCCTCCGCTGTTGTGTCATGCACTGTTAAACACACAGGCTTCCCTGCGCCGCTCATGCAGGTCCTGGGTCACTAGCACTTTTCATGGGGCCTAGGGAAACTGAATCGAAGCCTTACAGGTGATTCTGGCATACAGCCCTACTTGAGTATGACATACACGTGCGGATTTGAGTACTAGATGGAGTCTGGGCAGGTCAGATTTCTCCTATCACATTAAGTGGCTCTGGGATGAGGATAATTCCTGGCTCTTTGAGAGCAGACCTCAGTTTAAATTAGCTATTCTAAAAACATAAAATACTTTTTTTCCTCTTCTTAAAGAGGAAACCTCCTTAGAAACAAAGTGATCTCATAACATGAGAGAAATATTCGTCGACTTTTATTCCATAACATGGCAACTGAAGAAACAGATGGGTCTGTTTACTTGAATTGTTCTAAAATAAATTTACATGTTATTATATCTGGATGAGACCAGATTATTTTCAATTTAATCAAAGAAGCAAAGCATTTAAATTTTTCTCACACCCTTGTTCTAATTATTTTAGCATAATTATCTGCAGATTATTAAATACTTTTATAGTTTTAAGAAAGAAAAAATACTTTAACAGATTCAAATTTTTTAACACAGAAAATAGTTTTAGTTTTTGAGCTTATTTGAAGACAATTAAAATTGAGATTACCTTAAAAGTAGCTACAAAGAACTTACAAATACAGATAAATTACATACAGTCTTTTTTTACCAGTCTCAGCTACTCCAGTTCTTCTTTCATACAGCTCTCTAGGGCATGTATCTAAATAAGAAATATGATCTTGTTACCACCCTCTTATACGTACTAGAATGTTTTCCTAATGTCTTAAAAGTGTCAGTTCTTTAATGTGAAATAAAAGGTACTTCAGAATTTGGCTATTTAATATCCAACTATCTTCTCTACAATCCATTCCTTTATAGTTTCTAGGCTTTCTGGACTACCTGTTTTCATATGAGTTGTTTTATGCCTTCGCCACTAGATAAATGCTTCCTCATTCTTTGAGTCTGTGTTAGATGCTGTCTCTTTAGGAGAGCCTTCTCTGGCCTGTCACAGACTTCACTGGATACCTCTTTAACAAAAAGAGAAGAAAAGGAGTAATTATGTGGCATGGTAAACAGAACCCACAACAGGTGTCAGGAATATTCCTCATAATCCTGGTTTTGCCCTTAACTAGTTTGTGACCTCCAAAATGCCACTTTATCCTCTTCGCCTCGGTTACCTCATTGATTAAATGAAAACAATGGGTCATTGAGCTCTAAACTACATTCTAATTTTATAGTCATCTGTTTTTATGGAGGTAGGAGTTAGAAAAAGAAAAAAAGATAGTGAAAGCAATAGGGAATGGGATAAAAAAAAAAGTCTCAGCTTTTGTCTTTCTTAAGAGTCCAGAAATGGAAATGGGAAGAGGCAAAGATACTCTCAAATAGTGAAAATGAGTTGAAAAAAGTGGCTGAGGAATTAGAAGCCATCCAATAGAAGTAATCCAAATTTCTCTTATCAAAATGTCTGTGTTTATGGTTCAAAGGTGGGAAGAAATTGAAGCTGATGTTGAATGGTAGAAATGAGAACTCATGTGGAATGGTCTTGAGAGTGAAGCATGCTGGAGACTGAAAAGATTGAAGATGATTTCAACAAATTTAATTTTTTCATTTTTCAACTATTTATGAAGCATCTACCTAGTGGAAACCTTCTGCTCCAGGTTTTGGGGCTACAGACATGTGAACTTTCCAGGCTGTTCTCAATTATGATTCCCAAACAGTAGTGCTGGTTATACAGAACGAATTTGGGGAAAGCCCAATTGATCTAAGTTATAATTTGTTTAAAAAATGATCAGCTACTGCTATTGGGGAAGAAGAGTGCTTTTCCAGGGTTTGGTAAGGAAACAGTAAGAGATCAAAGATGAGGAACCCTAGCATGGTTGTCGTTGTTAGGTCCCATCAAGTTGGCTGACTCATGGTGACCTTATATGTAATAAAACAAAATGTTACCCTGTCCTGCACCATCTTCATGATCGTTTCTAGCATAGTTATGAGAGTTTTATTGAAATGCAATCCTGGCTAGCTGGGAAGACAAATGAAGCCTGCATATAAGAAACTGTAGACTGGGGTCAAGATGAGGGTGAAGAGTGAGCATTTTCTAGTTATAATATTCAGTTACAAATGATTCAAATTTATGATTTTAAACAAGCTAAGCATAACAGAAGTATATAATGCACAAGGCATGAAGCCAGCATTCAAAAAGCAATGATATTACCGCTAAATGAAAATTATTAACTCCAGTTGTACACTTGATTACACTTGAGGAGTTTCAAATGATTTGGGTAAGACCCATATATGAGGAAATCTGAGATTTTATCCATCATTTTTAGCTAAGTTTGTAGTCCTTACCCAAACACTAATGTGCAAGTCTAAGAAATTAGATAACTTTGAAGGAGTTTTTTGTAAGTTGTTGATTGTTTTATATTTATAAAGACACCTTTGATTCTTTAATCTTTGTCCTTTGTTCTTCTTCAAAAAGAATGCAATTAATGTGTATGTATCAAATATCAAAATTTCAGGAAACTGTATTAGTTTCCGAACCACAGTCCCTAACTCTGAGAAGATGAAGACAGGAAATTCTAAATTACAACTAAGAGTGAATTTGGGAGCACAATAGAAATGTGCTAACTTAAAAATGACAGATGAAGAAGACATAGCTTTAAACATTTAATGTCTTGAATATAAGATGTTAAGAATTTGATCTGTTTTGCATGATTTTAAGAAAAACCAAGTGCCACAGAGCTCCCAGGATTCATCAGTGCATTTAGGTGCATGAGTAGACAACTATCCATGAATTAACTACCAGATTTTATTCTGAGAGATGGATATTGTCATGTTATCTAAAACAATAATAATTCACTAGGAGAAAAAGAAAGGATATAATGCTTGATTAGTTTTTGCAAAAGAAAATTACTTTTAGTGATGCATGATTAAAGTATAATACAAAAAATCATACAAATGCCATATCTTTTTCATTTGCTTAAAAAAAATCAATTTACTCTACATTTGTGATTCCTACTCTCTTTTAGAAGTGTTACTGAATAGCAAACTGAGGTATCAAACTACTTGATTAGTAGTAGACCAAGGGTTTATTGTTTATAAAAAAAAAAAAAAAAGGAAGTAATTTATCCAAATGTTTACCCTGCAATGATGAAATGTTTCAGCGTGTGCAAAACAGCACTATGGGCAGGATATCTCAAACATGTATATGAATATTCACTTTTGTAGAAATTAGAAAAAGGATGCAATACCTAGTTAGCCATGACGTGAGCGACTGATAGACAGGACTTGATACCCATGCCTGTGTTTCAATCAGGAGCTTGAATGATGACCTAAATGGGTGTGTAGGATCACTGAAGGGCAGTGAGTCCTTTCGTGCACAAGATATGCTGCTGAAAACTATGAATTTGTTTTGGGTTGAGTGCACTAAAATTTCTTAAAGACACATTGCTAGAGAATTCAATTTTATATCTGAAGATATTAAATGTAAAAATACAATATACAAAAAACACTGTATCTGTGTTTACATGCACTGTTTCTTCATTAATGCGTGTTCTTTGCTCAATTGTTAGAAATTTATTTTAATGGCCTGATATTGAAGGAACTGAAGCACACATAGCTGCCTGTGTTTTGTGTCATTGCCTGGAGATGATGAGGCATCGCTGTTGTGCAGCTGCAGATTAATTCTTGGGCAGATTTTTCTGCTTCAGTACCTCTTTTGGAGGTGCCAAAAGAACTGCTGACTGTGCCAAGGTGTGTCTTTATCACCTGTCAGAGAGTTCGATGCACCGTCGTGTGGCATCTAAGGTAAGTAGGCTTTTATCTCTGTCTTCATTTTTCTCATTGCACTCAATTCATAAACCTCCCTTTCTTTTGCTGGACTTTATGATCATTGGGTGAAATGAGTTTGGGGTCCATGTGATATTTCTATTGTTTTCTCAATTGTTTTTTCAAATGTGATGACTTTTTAAAGGTATCTAAAATGATGAAACCAGAAAATGAGTCTACTTCATTTTCACTGCCACTTAGCCATCTTTGCTTTTCAAGTATCAAATCACAACCAAAAGAAAGAATCAAGATGATAGAGTGAATCCTGGACCAGCTCCAGAATATTTTTCTGCCCAAAACTCTTAAAGACAGTGTTGGACTTACTGTACTGGTGATTCAGCAACCCTGGAAGTATTATGACTCAGTGCAACTGGTAAATATTAAATATATGTTTTTGTGGATTAAATTTTAGCTCTTGTTCCAAAACTATTTAATGATCATTTGCATTGGTTTATTTGTTTGTGAAAACATCTAAATAAAACACAACACTATATGCAATGATAAAAACCTCAAAATCAGTGGTGTATTTTTTTAGAGCATCAGATTTAAAGAGGTTTTATTTGTACATACATTTGAAAGTAGAATAGAAAAAAGAAATAAATTTTATACTAAAATACTATAAAAATGCATCAGGCTTCTGTGATTTTTTTTTTTCTGTATCCACTCCACTAGTAAATATCGTATGTAATGTGGCATCCCTGGGTTTCCAGGGTTTTGGGATAGGTATAATTTTTTTATGAGAATTATAAAGTGAAAATCATGTTTTTATAATAAATGATAGTAAAACTTACAAGTCATTTTGATTATGTAATCCAAACATTGATAAAAATAAATAAAACACTGAAACAACTTCTACTTTTTAAGGCCATTAACTTTTAATTATCCAAGCTGTTCAGTCACTATAAAATTAACTTATTTTATTTTATTAATATTTTTAATCCAGAATTTAAAATGTATTTTATCTCTGAATACTTGGTAACACCAAAAGTGCCCTTCTACATAGTGACCCTGTAAGATGGAGTAGAACTGCCTCATAGGGTTTCAAAGGAGCAGCTGGTGAATTTGAACTGTTGACCTTTTGGTTAGCAGCTGAGCTCTTAACCACTGGGCTAGCAGGGTTCCAGCTAATTCAACAGGTGAAGTGAAATATATCCTCTTCCATGCACTAGGGAAGACCATTTTTCCCACTCCTTTATACATCAGGAAAGGAAAAGAAAAAAATATATATATATTGTTTTGCTTTTATTTGAAAACATTAAATTGACGTCCTGTATTTTTGTGAGGAATATACTTAAAATATTACAATCCGTAAGTTAAAATAACCTGGCTCTCAGAAGGCAGTTTTGTGTTAAGCCTAGCAAAGCACAGGTTGATACCAATACTTGCTTGATTTTGCTGAGTATATTTTGAGGGTTTTCTCTACATACCACACAGAACACTGAGAGAAGTAGAAGGATTGCACAAGATTCTCTGAAGAGGTCTGCCAAAGAAAGTGCATGGACCAAAGAAATTTCATCAGATTTGTGCCAAAGACAAGGAAATACACCCAGTTAGTTTACTACATTTATTAAAATTAGACTAATGGATTGTAAACTACAGAAAGTACAAACATATATTGATTTTAAAAACTATGTTATATGTATAAAAAAATATATGTATATGTACATGTATATGTATGCATATGTGTGCATCTATACACACACTTGTCTGTGTATACATACATATATATGCAAGTTTGTAAGTTTTATCATTGGTATATTTTGCTACATTTGGTAACGACTTTGGTCTTCTCAGTCACCTTATATGAATGTGAAAACCGGACAATGAAAAAGGAAGACAGAAAAAGAATTGATGCATTTGAATTATGGAGTTGGCCAAGAATATTGAATACATGAACTACCAAAAGTGCAAACCAACCAGTCTTAGAAAAAATACAACTAGAATACTCCTTAGAAGTAAGAACGGCATGACTTCTACTCTCTTACTTTGGGCACATCATCAGGAAAGACCAGTAGGTAGAAAAGGATACCATGTTTGGTAAAGTAGAGAGGGTCAGTGAAAGTGAGGGAAACGTTCAAAGAGATGGATTAACAGAATAACCACACCAATGAACTCAAACACACCAACAATCATTAAGATGGTATAGGACTTGATGGCAACTGACAACAACAATAATTAATAATCCAAAAAAAATTTTTTTTTTATGTGTTTGGATTGGGTTTACTTGAAACGTTTCCATCTCATTTCATTGATTTGTAGTACATACCCATTTGGAAAAGGGAAGAATGGGCTACAGGTCTAAACCTTGATTCTATTCTCCCGGAGGTTTTCTCCAAGGCCCCAAGCTCTAACCCCTGGGTGGTTTTCCTTTTGTCATTATTGTCTACCCTCATCTTTGGGGGCTATAGAGCTTTTGTATCCTCCTTCCAGCTTTTTTTGGGCACAAAGGTTGTTTTAAGGTTTGAACACTAAGATACTTTTTAGTCCAGGATTGTGGTTTCTTTGGGAATAAAATCCCCTCAGAATTTTAGGAGGCTTTGAAGTTATTTCCTGCAAACTGGTCTCATGTGCCAGTAACCACATCCAAAGTTTTATCTAGACATAATTCTCATGCCTGATTTCTTTTGTTTGTTCTTACCTCCATCTTTCTCTCTGCCTTTCTCTCTGTCTCTGTCTCTCCCCCTCCAACAAGACCTGTTAGGGGCAGATAATTTAGGAAATTATCTATTAGGAAAAAAAAAAAAAAATCGTCTCAGGTGGGACAGTAATACTCTTAATCTGATCATCTGATCTTTGTGGTAAGACTCAGTACTTGGATCAACTGAGAAATATTACTGGGCCTTTGGCGCTCAAGTATTTTTTTCCAGTGTTATCTATTACTTGAGGTTCAGCAATCATCTTACCCAAATTATAAAATCCTTGATTTTACCTTGAAAGCCAGCCAATTCTTGCTTGAGCTTATCTTTTATTTATAATACTATGTTAGGGGCAGCCCAGAGTAGCCAACGCACATTCTGACTTTTTCTAGCCACTTTTCCTAAAATCACAGTTTTGGTTGGCACATGAAATAACTTCCAAAGTATCTGAGGCCTTTATTTTACAGGTGTTTAACATGGCAGAGCAGGTTTCTCCAGTCATAACTCCTTCTATATCTATTTCTTCATCATCTACTGGCAACCCATTCAGTCAATATTATACACTTAAGTTTTCTGGTACCAATTTAGGTTTTATGGTAGTTCGTGCTAGTTAGTAAAATAACAGCTCTAATATGTGTGAATCAACAAAATGAAGTTGATTTTTATTCATGTAGAGTTCAATTAATGGCAAGGAGGGACCTAAGAGCTTTGTCTCATGTAGTCACTCAGTGACTCAGCCTGCTCCCATTACTGGAAGCCTTCCATTTGCTCCTCTGCATCTGGCTGACAGATGGGAGGAGTAAGCAAAGATGATGCATAGGAGATTTTTATTGCCCAGGACTAGAAATGACACATATTGCTTTTGCCCATTTCTATTGGCCAAAATGCAGATATATGGCCATATTTTACTTCAAGTGACTCTATGTGCCCAGGGAAAAGGAATGGGCTGTGTAAACAGCTAGTAAATCTCTGCTGCAAGTAAGAATAGACTTTTTTTTAATTTTCTGTATAAAGATTTGGATTATCTTAAAAATTTCTCTTTTAAGTCATACATTTGTAATAAATTATTCTTAAAAAAGACAAAATATTTCCTAATCTATAGACCTACTTTTTCATCATAACAATTTGCTAATCATCTAAAACAGGCTGGCAAACTATACTCCATGAGTTGGCTGTCTGGTTTTGTAAATAAAGTTTTATTGAAGCCTAGCCATGTTCGTTTGTTTACATATTGCCAACGACTCCTTTCAAATATAATGGCAGGTCTGAGTAGTTCTAACAGAGATCTTACGCCCACAAACCTAAAATATTTACCTTAAGAAAAAGCTTGCTAACCCTGGTTTAAAGCATCCAAAATCAGCTTTGCATGTGTCTGCTTAGGATGGTGCATAACAGAATGTTCTCTTCAAAAACGATCTCTTACTGATCTCAAGCCAGCTTTAATAATATTTTACTTAAGGAAGTGAATTATGATTTACTTTCTTTTTAACTTGACAGCATAATTTTCAATACCTGAGCTTCAGAAAATAAAATGTTTCATGTAAGAAATAGCATTTAAGTATAAAATCAATGTGATTTTGGCAAGCTCCCAGGCATTATTCTATATCCTTCTCCAACTGATCAGGAAGCCATGAAACAGAGGCATTTCCAAAATATGCATTGCCAAATCTCAAAAGGTAAGTGATGCATAAATTCAGCCAATGGAACATCTGAAAGATTGATATACTGAGGGATGGTCAGTGAATTAGAGGCATACCTTACGAGCAGATTAAATGATTGTATTTGAAAGGCAGTGTTTAGTTTTATGTGGAATTTTTAAAGTTAATTCTCGGAATCATGTTATGTACACATTATTCCACATTTTTAATTCAGAAAATTGGTAGGCCAATGCTACTACCCAGATAAAAGCAAATGAATCAGGATGAGGACCCAGGCTTCTGGCATCAGATCCAGGACAGCTTCCGCTGTGATGCAGCTACTTTCAAATTAGTTCATGGGTATTTAGTTGATTTCCTAATTAGCTTCAGCTCTTCAAAATGCTATTGTCTTACCCGCTGATAAAATAATGACTTTGCCTTCGTAATTGATCTAAGTGCTTTGCATGCAGTATCTTATTTGCTCTTCATAAATTTGAAACTTGTCCATTAGTATCATTATTTTATTGAAGAAGAAATGATGACTCAAAGAAACTAAGTAATTTGCCTAAGCTTGCACAGCAAAAAAATAAATAATAAATAATTTTAAGTTGATCATTTTTACTCACTATAGTCTTTTGCACTGACAAATATTTTGAAGGAAACAAAAAAGCAGGTATAGCGGGAGGAAATATACTAAATATGGTGGTCACAGAAAGCTGTACTGAAAAAGTAGTGTTTATGCTGAGTCAGTCATGAGAAACTCTAGAATTTCTTTCAAGACAGAAGTAATAGCAGATTTAAAGATGTTCAGAAGAGAGATAGGTGGCCTTCTCCATCCTATTGGCCGATATTCTTGTCACTATTCCTCTCTTCTGCTGTTCTTAACTTCAGAAATTATGCTCTTTGGTCCAAAAATGTTCATCTGATTTATATCTAGATGTCAAATTGCTGAGAAAATTCTTCAACATTTTTGTCATGTTTTTGAACATATCAGTCATGGTAGTATTAAAGTTTGTTTCTGTTAACGCCAAAATCTTGATCACTGGTGGTTTATTTCCATTGTCTATTTTGTCTTTTGGTTTTAGGTCATTTAGTCCTGTCTTTTGGCATGCCTGGCATTTTAATTAAATGCCAATCATTGCATATAAAAAATTGTAGATATTCTAATTGATGTTATTTTTTTTCCAGAGAAAATTTAATTTTCATTTCTCAGGCAGGTAGCATATGGACAGATAACTTTGATCTGATTTGAGACCGATATTTTTCCAGTTGGTTTCAGGCTATAAGAAGACTGCTTGCCCTCTGCTAGTTTTTTGCTACTACAGGAAAGATTTCCAGTCTCCATAGAAAGCTTGGGTCTTTCCACAACTCCTCCTTTTTGGTGGGGTAGTTAACAAAATAAGTTGCCATTGGGTCAATTCTGACTCATGGTGACCCCATGCGTGTCAGAGTAGAACTGTGCTTCATAGCATTTTCAATGGCTGATTTTTCTAAGCCAGATCACCAGGACTGTTTTCTGAGGCACACCTGGGTGGGCTCAAACCACCAACCTTTCAGTTAACAGCCATACATTTAACCACCTGTGTCACCGAGGGACTCTTTTTGTGGAAAGGAGGCTCCATTTCTGGTCACCATATCATTGTCAGGCTATTAAAAGCTCGTTTAGTTTTATTGGCCCTTACCAGCCATTTACCTCCTAGTGTCTTCAAAGATTGGAAATAGGTAAAGTCTTAGGGGGAAATTTACACCAAATGTCGCTTCACTTCTCTGTGATTCTCTTTCCCCCAACATGGCTTCTCAAGTTCCTGCTGCCATGGTAATCCTGACTGCTTATATTTTTTTCCTTCCCATCTCAGTGAGTTGGCCATGAAATCTAGGATGGTACTTTCTGCTCAGCCTCTGTGCCCTGCCCAGGGAAGTTACAAATGACCCAGGTAAAAAACTAAGTGGTAAAAAAGCCTTTATTCAATGCATTTCCCTTCTCTCATGATATTGGCCTCTCAAATCCTGGCTTCCTTGTCTACACCAAGATTCCTTAAGACTGCTTTTTGCTTTTTTCAAAAATTTAGCCAACTTTAATAATTTCTTGGCAGAAGAGTCTATCTGATATAAGTTAATCATAGATGGCAACAAGGAAGCAAAAAAAAAAAATGTATATACATGTACGTATATATATTACAGTATAGTACAGGGAGGTGATTCTGAGTTTGAATTTTCCATCTACGATAATAAATTTGTTTTTCCAGGCATTTTTAAAAAAATCTCTTAATATTAGTTTTCTTTGCTATGAATGAGGGTAATTATGATAGTTTATGAGATTGTCTTAATGATTTAAAATATATATATATATATCCCCTAGCAGAGCACCTGGAGCATAAATAACATGCAAGAAATGTTGGTCTTTTTTCTTCCTTCTCTTGTTTTATGCAAAGGCTGTATTTTTGACTGTTTATTGGTCCATATTTACCAGATCAGTGACATTTTTATAATATGTGTAATGAGTTTTTGATGATGACCTTGAAGAAATAAATATATAGAAAGTATAGTATGAGTTATTATATGCCAAGAAATATATTTTCTCTACATATTAGATAACTTCCTAAATATTAAAAGTTTCATGAATTTTTATTATTGTTTTCATCATGATATACTTAGAATGATCTAGCTTAATGTAAATAAAACTATAACAATGATATTAATGAATATGTAATAATGACTTTTTATGAAAATATTTGAAACATGGGGAAGAGAAAGAGATCCACATTGAATTTCTGCACTAATAACTATATAAAATGGACAACATGATATAAGCTAGATTTTATGACAATAAAAATAGTTTTACATGTATTTTTGGGGTTTTCTGCCTTGTATTCCAAAAAAAACTGTTAACGCTTTTGTCATTTACCTGAATGTTAATATATATTTATGCTTTCTTTAATGAATCTACCATTTTATTTACCGTTCTGTGAATTCTTGTTAAAGATAAAAATCAGTAGTAAGTGATAACTATATCATCCTTTGCTATATTTCATAGTGAGTTTCCAAAATACAATGCTGTCGATCTGATTTCTTGGTAGCTGATTACTTATCGCTCGCAGCTCCAGGGCTAGCCATCTAGCAGATCAACGAGAAACTCATTCCCTTGAAAGAGATGAGGTGATAGGTTTGTTGGAACTGTTTGCTCCAGTCAAGAAATGTGTGAAACTAACAGACCGTTTTCAAAGTTCCACTCGAGAATTAAACAATGTAGTCATCATATTCCTTATTTTCTTTAGAGAGAAATAATAACTAAATATTAACCTAGGAAATAAAAAAAAAATGAGAATTTGAGGACACCATAAACCACAGAGAAGAAAAGGAGCTCCAATACAGGTCAAAAGTTCACCTTTCTTAGTAGAGAATAGGTATTAAGTAAAGTGATCACTGGGATTGATCAAATTAGGCCAGTCACACCAGATGTGAGTTTCCCATAGCCCCTGCCAGCCTTGGCTAAGCATTGCTGAAGAATTAGTGCAACAACACAGGGGAAGCAGTGTTTGGATATACATATAAGCACTGCAAATAAACCAATGGCAGCAGCTTTCAGAACTTTCTATTTCTTGTACCAATAAAATTCTAAAGAATTTTTCAGATCAACACATTTTTAATTTTCTAATGAAGGGAACTTTTGTATTTTTAAGAAAAAAAAACACTAAAAATATTTTCTACAACCATAATTTCTTTCAGAAAAAAGAAAAAAAGAGATTTCTTCAAAAATGTAAAAACCTGAAATCTAAAAGCAGACTGTGTTCAGGACAAAATAGTAAAAGAGTTGGCAGTCTTCCTTATGCATACATACACACACACGCCTATATCCATAGTTGTCGTGAGGTGCCGTGGAGTCGATTCTAATTCATAGCAACCCCATGTGACAGAACAGAATTGCCTCATAGGGTTTTCTAGGCTGTAATCTCTACGAAGCACATTGCCAGGTCTTCCACCTTCAGAGCCACTGGGTGGGTTCAAACTACCAATATTCTGTTAGCAGCCTAGCGCTTAACAGTCTGGGCCACCAAGGCTCCTTACATTTGTATTACATTGTTATTAATTTCTTATTAGGACGGCGAGACAAGGTCAGAGAATTGCCTGAGAGAGAGGACTGCTTTGGAACATCAGCTGTTATACCACCTTTTTTAAGTCTTCCTTTGGGCGGAGAGGAGTGATCCCATTTCCTATTTTTACTGCCATAAATGTTTTGATAATATATGGAACTTCTTCCAGCTTCTCTACTAAATCCCTGTGAGTTATTTTTCTGGTATGACAGTCAGTTTTAAGTATTATATATCTGTTTGACACTTAGCGTTGTTACGTAGCTCTTTTTTAATTTTAAAGTCTGTGTTTGAGAATGGAGAAGAGATGAAAAAGCAAGCCCTTTTATCACTTAAGCTTAGAAACTTGCTTTTCAAACCAGTGATAACCTGAAGATATGGTTGGTTTTTAACCAGTTTCTGTAATCGTATGATGCTATAAAGTGTTGCTGCAATGCTTACAAAAGTCTGTATAAACGTAAATTTTGTTCTCTAGGAAATTATTCAGCAGAATGACACCCATATGAAAACATTTATTAGAAAGAGCCTGGATCCTAAATCTGCTTCAGGTTGACATTTGCTTAATATCTGTAAGGTGAGGATATTACATTTGATGATGAATTATCACAAGTTTTTATAACTGTATAATTAGAAGTTAATCTATTTTTGGTCTTAATTGATTTGGATGTGTGCATTTTACATTGTGTAGAAGGGGCCAAGAATGCCTGCGTCAGATCACCTTCAAGGCTGCTCTACAATCCAACTAGATTTGGGCTCTAAAAATGGACTGTGTTCTTTTCTTCTCTCTTTGTTTCATAAAATTACAATTTTATGTAAAATTATAGCAAATCACAGTGTGTGCCTTCTTCCTTAGTATGTAATAGATGTTAAGCGTTAATGGTGTTTTTGTTGTTGATTTTAGAGATAAAAGGGATGTAAGTAGCCATCTAATATATTGATTCCTAGTCCAGGTCCCAAAATTCCTCAAGGTGTTTGAAAGTAGTAATGGAATACTGCAAATTATATAAAATAGTTTTAAAACTATAATTATAAATATTTCCAATTTTTAATTAAAGGTGGACTATATAGTCTATCTATGGAGGCCTGGTCGCATGTGCAATGGTTAAACACTCGGCTGTTAACAAAAAGTTTGGCAGTTTGAAATCACCCAGTGGCTCCACGGAAAAAAGACCTGGTGATCTGCTCCAGTAAAGATTAGAGCCTAGAAAACTCTGTGGGCTGCTCTACTCTGTCACGTGAGGTTGTCGTGAGTCAGAATCAACTGGACAGCACCTAACGACAGCTGTCTATCTAGTAACATTACATTTTTCTTTTTAGCTATAATTATATTTAGTTGTGTGGTTATACTCGTTACACTCCGTTATGATCAGAAGACCCAACTGGCCAGTGTGTTAGTCTGACTAACTTGACAGATATTAATTATTGTCTTAAAATGCAGGTTTTTTTTTTTTTTTTGGTTTGTTTCATTTGTTCTGTTTTGTTTTTTTAGTGTCCATGGAAGAAATTATGGAGGTGAAAAAAATCATGAAAAGAACCTTTCATGGGAAAAAGGTTAGAAGCCTATGTTTGTCATTTCTTAAACGAAGAAAATAAGGATGATCACAGTTTCAAACAAGATGATGGATTATCTAAACTATTATTTAAATTCGAGTGAAAACTAAAAGTTAAAGATCATAGAGGATCTGGGGCTTAGATGTTAACCATGCAGAAACCCTCTGATAAAAACTCTTGGACTAAGAATTTCAACAAGAAGTAAAACAAAATCAGGAGGATGTCATGAGGTTATGGGAATAAGAATGAGTAAATAACTTTGAAAATATACTAAAGCAGCAAGGGCAGAGAAAGGGAGAGAGATGAAGAGAGAACAATAATACTTCCTACTCAGAAACATAAGAATTAAATTCTAAGTGATACCCCCATGACTGTGGGCGTAGGGAGGGAAAGAGGCTTGAAGTCCTTCGAATTCACTGATGTGTTTATGTTATTTGGGTGGTAGATAGAATATTGATTAACTAAAAATTGATGAGGAAAAATAGGTACAAATGTAAACATTAATAAGGTAGGAGTAATCACCAAATAATGACAGCAATAATAATAATACATAACACTAAAATTGATAAGAAATTTTGGTCAATCCAAGGAAAATAGAAAAAATATGAAACAAAAATGTGTGATTAATAATAAAGAAACAAGACAATAGATGTGTCTTAAAATATAAATAAAATAAATACAGGCGGCTGACAATCATCAGTTAAAGACAGAAATTTTCTAACAGCATTAAAAATAAAAAAAACTATAGTTAATTATTATTTTTTTAAGTAACCACTGAAAAGGAAAAGATGCAAATTGAAACAAAGGAAGAGGAAAAGACATTGTAGAAGATGCTGCTGGCACATGTAGCCCATGGCTTTGGCTCAGCTGATCTCAGGGCAATCCCAGGGCAATTTCATGCATGTTGCCAGAGTTTTTCATCAAGGGCCTGCCGCCGGCTTCTGTGCTGCCACTGGACTTTCTCAGAAGTTGCAGAGGGCCACTCAGGCTGAAACAGTCACAGCCTGGAAATAACGTGAGAGTTAACACCTGCAGAAGCAAACCTCAACCAGTGAGAGGTGGGAGTCCTGAGAGAAACATCTCAGCTTCCTTCTCTCTAGTTTAGTGGGGCAATTCTGAGTTGCGTTGTTCTACATGGTTTCTGGGAGGGTCCCCACTGGGACTGAGCCCCAGTAGCTTAACACCCCTGTGTCTATTGACCTCTTCTCTGCTTACCATCCAATTTTCCCACTCCATCATTTGTGTTTCCTGTCATGAGGGAAATTCAAATAAGAGAGATTCATTTGCCAGATATGAACCATCAGAAAACTACGTTGGAACTGTAAGATCAGACAAAATATGAAAAATGTAGCACTGGGATACTGGAAAATGAACAATAGAGGGAGAATATATAAGCCTCTTGAATATTAATAAGTATCTAAAATTATAGTTCCATAATATGTGAATAAATAACTAAACCAGAGAAAAATGGGTAGTATAACAATTGTAGCTGCAGATTTTTAAGATATCCCTTTAGAAATCAAGCAAAAACAAAACAAACAATTAACACATAGAAGATGTAAATAGCACAGTAAGTTAGAACTGAAAACTTGAGAAGCCTAAATTAAAAAAAAAAAAACAGAATATACATTGTTCTGATAATGCATAGAATATTTTTAAAAATTGCCACAAAACTGTAAGAAATTTAAAAACACCACCACCACAAAGGCTATATTTTCTAACAGCAGTGTACTAATCTTAGAAAACACATGTCTGGAACCAAAAACAATCATACTAATAAACAACACTTGGGTTAAAGATGAAATGGTAAAGAAATATGCCAAATACTTAAAAATATTTTAACTTGATTTTAAAAAGAATTTTTTAAAGATGCATTGTAAAATTTAATTATAAGAATAAAAATTGGTAAATAGCTGAATCCATTTCCAAAAATAAAAGAAAGGAAAATACCGAGGAGTAATTATTCATCCTATCAGATGTTTATATAATGCATTATAAGTCTGTTATTTTAAAACAATGCAACACTGTTTCAGTTATAGGCAAATACACACACAGAAAAAAATTGAGAATCCATAAGGCGGCTGCTGTGCATATGGGAAAAGTCAAGGCACAGATACAGCTCATTTGTGTCTGTCACAATACGGTATTCAGCGACTTTGATTATCGGGACATTACACAGAGCATCACACAGGTGAGTCATGTTGATGATATTGTGTTTGTGTCCAGGAAGCAGCAAGGACTAAGCACCCTAAATGCCTTAGTAAATACATGGTGTGCCAGAAACTGGGCCATACATCCTTGAGCGTTTAGGTCCCTGTCACTTCAGAAACGTTTTCACAGATCCAGTAGGCTGGGGCACATTGTCATGTCCTTTCTAAACAGAAAGATCACTTTTGATTTGGAAGGCAAGATAGGCCTTATTTTGTGTGCTGCTCCAAGTAATTCACTGAATAAACTAAAGGCTTCCTGCTGTTACGTAACTCTTGTTTGCTTCGGCATCTGTTTTCGGCTTATCACCCAATCCCATTATATGAAATTCCTTTTGTTTAAAATACTAGAGTGGTTTCTACTTTCTTGAAAAACCACTGACTTATACACTGCATATCCAAAGGCATAATCCATACACATTATAGTGAGTATCTATGTGGAATAAGGGATATAGAGAAGGAATCCGTGTAGAAAATGTAACTATAGGCAATACAAAAGCTGGAGCATGAGTTAGGTGGTCTATCGATGAAAGAGTACAATTAGCTCTGCTCATCAAAAGCAGTATATAGAAAACTAAGATCAAGTGTCCTACTAAACTTTGAATATATTCTTGGTGGCCAAATTAGCTCTAAAAGCCGCATCTCTTGCCCTGAAAGCTATGTCTATGATTCTTTCTACTGCTCCATGCTTTCTTTCCACTTGCTTTCGTGGTTTAATTTTTATTCTACTGTTGTTGCAAACTTCCTTCACAGAAAAAAATAAGGCTATACATTGAAATGCATACTGTGAAGCAAGGAGTCTGGAGGGTAGGAATCACACACTTGAAGGAAGATAGTTATTATGAGAGTTGCTATTAAAAACGGTGCGACATCTTTCGCCCAAAGCTATCTGTGGTTTGTTTTCCTGTCTTTGGTAATATTGCAAACAACTTGTAAAGTTCCAGCCAAACCTTTGAGGTCTGTCTTTCCATAAGTGTCTGAAACAAGCCAACGGCTGTGAATGTAGCCAAATGAAACAATGGAAACCACAAGACCTCCTGGCCTTGCTCCTCTAGCCTTTGCTTGATTTTTAGCCCCTGGAGAGAAAAGCACCTGAGTCATATTTGTATGAGGTTAGAGCGCTTGAAAGCTAAGCCTCTTAACTAATGCTTCTTATTGAATTTGAAATAAAGAAAAGTATTGGACACTAAAAAAAAAAATAAAAAAGACAGTGGGAGAGAAAAGCATTTTTGTTTCTGCCATTCCTGTTATTCATATATTTATTTATTGTCTTAATTGTTGACATCTAAAAGGAGCCTGTGCAGAGCTGCATGTGGCCACAATGTTCTAGCATTTACAGAAGTTCTGGAGGGCCCAGTGACTCATACCTCCTCAGAGAACCATTTATAAAAATGGAAACCTTGAGGCAACACCGGCTGGCACAATAAACTGTATACTGCTTGAAAACAGAGTTAATATATTTTAAAACACTGTTGTTGTTCCCTGGTAACATTTAGGACATTATTTAGTCAAAGTTTATTTTTAAATCTCTGACTCAATTTATGCCCTAGACAGGACTGTGTCATACACTCCGCTTGTCTTCAGTGTCTTGAGTCTTTTGCGTCCATTTCCTCCTCTAGTCCCAACCCTTATTACATGGTAGTGCAAATTTGACTTAAAAATTTAAGATATATAAGCAATTTAATCTCTGAAGCCAGATTGCCAGCATTGCTTAAACTTTCATTGCCTCTGTTTCAGAATCTACTTTATTCCTCATAGAATTGTTGTGACATTAAATGAGTGTTGTTGTTGTTAGGTGCTATCGAGTCGGTTCCGACTCATAGCGACCCTATGCACAACAGAACGAAACACTGCCCGGTCCTGCGCCATCCTTAATAATTGCTGTTATGCTTGAGCTCATTGTTGCAGCCACTGTGTCAATCCACCTCGTTGAGGGTCTTCCTCTTTTCCGCTGACCCTGTACTCTGCCAAGCATGATGTCCCTCTCCAGGGACTGACCCCTCCTGAAAACATGTCCAAAGTATGTAAGACGCAGTCTCGCCATCCTTGCTTCTAAGGAGCATTCTGGTTGTACTTCTTCTAAGACAGATTTGTTCGTTTTTTTAGCAGTCCATGGTATAGTCAATATTCTTCACCAACACCACAATTCAAAGGCGTCAACTCTTCTTCGGTCTTCCTTATTCATTGTCCAGCTTTCACATGCATATGATGTGATTGAAAATACCATGGCCTGGGTCAGGCACACCTTAGTCCTCAGGGTGACACCTTTGCTCTTCAACACTTTGAAGAGGTCCTTTGCAGCAGATTTGCCCAATGCAATGCGTCATTTTATTTCGTGACTGCTGCTTCCATGGCTGTTGATTGTGGATCCAAGTAAAATGAAATCCTTGACAACTTCAATCTTTTCTCCATATATCATGATGTTGCTCATTCGTCCAGTTGTGAGGATTTTAGTCTTCTTTATTTTGAGGTGTAATCCATACTGAAGGCTGTGGTCTTTGATCTTCATTAGTAAGTGCTTCAAGTCCTCTTCACTTTCAGCAAGCAAGGTTGTGTCATCTGCATAACACAGGTTGTTAATGAGTCTTCCTCCAATCCTGATGCCCCGTTTTTCTTCATATAGTCCAGCTTCTCATATTATTTGTTCAGCATACAGATTAAATAGGTATGGTGAAAGAATACAACCCTGACGCACACCTTTCCTGACTTTAAACCAATCAGTATCCCCTTGTTTTGTCCAAACAACTGCCTCTTGATCTATGTAAAGTTTCCTCATGAGCACAATTAAGGGTTCTGGAATTCCCATTCTTCGCAGTGTTATCCATAGTTTGTTATGATCCACACAGTCAAATGCCTTTGCATAATCAATAAAACACAGGTAAATATCCTTCTGGTATTCTCTGCTTTCAGCCAGGATCCTTTTGACACCAGCAATGATATCCCTGGTTCCACGTCCTCTTCCGAAACTGGCCTGAATTTCTGGCAGTTCTCTGTCGATATACTGCTGCAGCTGTTTTTGAATGATCTTCAGCAGAATTTTGCTTGCGCATGATATTGTTCTATAATTTCCACATTCGGTTGGATCGCCGTTCTCAGGAATAGGCATAAATATGGATCTCTTCCAGTCAGTTGGCCAGGAAGCTGTCTTCCATATTTCTTGGCATAGACTAGTGAGCACCTCCCATGCTGCATCTGTTTGTTGAAACATCTCAACTGATATTCCATCAATTCCTGGAGCCTTGTTTTTTGCCAGTGCCTTCAGAGCAGCTTGGACTTCTCCCTTCAGTACCATCGGTTCCCGATCATATGCCACCTCTTGAAATGGTTGAATATCGACTAATTCTTTTTGGTATAATGACTCTGTGTATTCCTTCCATCTTCTTTTGACGCTTCCTGCATCCTTTAATATTTTCCCCATGGAATCTTTCACCATTGCAACTCGAGGCTTGAATTTTTTCTTCAGTTCTTTCAGTTTGAGAAACA
Organism: Elephas maximus indicus; assembly: GCF_024166365.1. Taxonomy (NCBI): domain Eukaryota; kingdom Metazoa; phylum Chordata; class Mammalia; order Proboscidea; family Elephantidae; genus Elephas; species Elephas maximus. Next base: position 61,451,040 of record NC_064836.1, read on the forward strand.
CCGAGCGTGTTCTTCCTTTTTGGTTTTCCATCTCCTGCTTTTGCACATGTCATTATAATACATTAAATGAATGAATATACATAAAATGCTTACAACTGTGCCCGGTACTTTGGAAATTATCAATAAATATTTGCTGCTAGTAGGAGTAGTAGTAACAGCAGCAGCAGTATGGCCCAGTAGTATGTTAGGTAATGGAATATGGAGGAAATGGGAAATTCTGATTAAGGGACATAGTTAAAACTTTTACATGACAACTTTTTATAAGAGCTCTGAGGTCTTGCTAGTCAACGTCATTTGTGTTTTTATTGAGCTCAGAAACTAGCAATAAGTACATAAACTCTTCAGACTTATGTTTCCTGTACTTTGTAGAAGAGAGCTTTTGGAGAACTGGGTACATTTATTCACTAAGCTACTCATTTATTCTTTCATCAATTACTGGGTTACCTGGTGTTACTGGGTATGTTAGGGTGATTCCAAAATTTCTGTGACTTAAACAAAGGAGTGTTTAATTCTGACCCATGTAACAGTAGAATGTGGGTACTCCTGGTTAGCATACAGATTTTCTCTACGTGGTGGTACAGAGACAAGTGTTCCATCCACTGTATGGCTCTACTATCTCCCAGGTCCTCAAAGTGTTATGTTTCTCACCAAAAGAGAAGGTAGAAATGATAGTGTCTTAGTTATCTAGTGCTGCTTTAACAGGCACACCAAAAGTGGATGGCTTTAGCAAACAGAAATTTATTCTCTCATAATCCAGGAAGCTAGAAGTCCGAATGCAGGATGCCAGCTCCAGAAGAAGACTTCCTCCCTCTTTCAGCTCTGGGGGAAGGTTCTTGTCATCAATCTTCCCCTGGTCTAGGAGCTTCTCAGCACAGGGACTCCAGGTCCAAAGACGTGTTCCGCTCCCAGTTCTTCATTCTTGGTGACATGAGATCCCCATGTCTCTCTGTTTGTTTCTCTCTTTTATATCTGAAAAGAGATTGATTCAAGATACAACCTAATCTCATAGATTGAGTCCTGCCTCATTAACATAACTGTCTCTAATCCTTCCTCATTAACATCGTAGAGGTAGGATTTACAACACATAGGAAACTTACATCAGATGACACAATTTTGGACAATCACAGAATACTGGGAATCCTGGCCTAGCCAACTTGACACACATTTTGGGGGGGACACATTTCAATCCATGACATTCCATCCTTTGGCCCCCCAAAATTCATGTCCTTGCCACATGTAAAACACATTCACCCCGCCATATCATAGCAAAAGTCTTAAATCAAGTCTATGTCCAAAATCCAAAAATTCCTCTTCATCTGTGAAATCTATACTACAAGTTGTCTGCTTCCAAAGTACAATGATGGAACAGGCACAAGCTAGACATTTCCATTACAAATGTGAGAATGTCAGGTCAGTAGAAGTCGTATTTTTTATAACAAAACAACTTAATCTCCTAGATTGAGTTTCAACTTGTTGACATAATTGTCTCTAATCCTCTCTCATTAACATAATAGAGGTAGGATTTACAACACATGGAAAAATCACATCAGATGACAAAATGGTGGACAATCACACAATACTGGGAATCCTGGCCTAGCCAAATTGACACGTATTTTGGGGGGACACAGGTCAATACATAATAGATAAAAAAAAAAAAAAAAAATAGGTAAGTAAAACTGCTTATTAATTGCTTTGTTTTGTTATAAAAAATACCTCTTCTACTGAAATGACTCAGTCCAAATGCAAAAGAATTTTGGAGAAATAGACCCTGCCTGGGTAGCTCTTTATAAGAAACAACTCTATCCTTATACGAGAGAGAACAGATTGTGTTGGATGGCTGGTCACCTCTGCCATACTGAGAAACAGAGGAGAGTAAGACCTACCCTCACAGGCTGGAAACCAAAATCTGGGGGAGAGTCCTTGTTATGCCTGGGTAAGTCAAGCAATGCTTCAGGGAAGATATGGAAAACCTTTTCCTCCTGAGTGAACAATAGTTAACTGACACAAAAGGAATGGTTGTTGTTGTTAGGTGCCGTCGAGTAGGTCCTGACTCATAGCGACCCTATGTACAACAGAAGGAAACACTGCCCCATCCTGCACCATTCTCACAATCATTGTTATGCTTGAGCCCATTATTGTAGCCACTTGTGTCAATTCATCTTGTTGAAGATCTTCCTCTTTTTGCTGACTCTCCACTTTACCAAATACGATGCCCTTCTCTAGGGACTGGTCCCTTCTGATAACATGCCCAAAATACATGAGATGAAGTCTTGCCTTCCTAGCTTCTAAGGAGCATTCTAGCTGTACTTCTCAGACAGATTTGTTTATTCTCTGATAGTCCATGGCGTATTCAATATTATTCTCCAACACCACATTTCAAAGTCATCAATTCTTCTTTAGTCTTCCTTATTCATTGCCCAGCTCTCACATATGTATGAGACCATTGAAAATACCATGGCATGGGTCAGAAAGGATATCATACACTTAAAAAGGACTATGATTTGCAGAGGTACAGAGGCCAAGTAACTCTGAGAGCCTGGAACATAGTCATGGACAGCTAACTAGGAGATAAGCAACACGTTCCCTCAAACACTAAAAACAGGGTAAATACATTTGGAGACACTAGGGCTCTGAAACCAGTTAAAAGATAAAGAGCTCTAAGTGCGGGGACGTGGAGATGGTAAACTGCAGGAAATTTAAAAGAGTTTTGATATTTTACTTCCTAAATGTTCATCTATTGTCTTAGTTAGCTAGTGCTGCCTTAACACAAATACCACAAGTTAGTAGCTTTAAAGAACAGATATTTATTTTCTCACAGTTTAGGAGACCAGAATTTGGAATTCAAGGTATGACTTTAGGGGGAGATCTCCCTTGGCTATTTCAGCTTCCAGTAGCTGTCAGCAATTCTTGACGTTCCTGAGCTTGTACATGTGTGTCTCCACCCTCTGTCTTCCTCTTTCCTGTGTGTGTGTATAGAGACTTTGAACCAATTCATTTCAATTCCAATCTCTGCCAAGAATTTGCCTTTCCACTCCAGATATATTGAATCAGAACCTACATTTTAACAAGCTCTCCATTCTTATGTATAATGAATTTTGAGAACCACTGCTCTACTCCTGATTCTCATAATTGGTGCCCAATCATCAGCATTAGCATCTCCGGGAAACTTGTTATAAATGTGAATTTTCAGCAGGAGTTCAAATCTGAATGCACCTGTTTGAAGCCCTGGTATCTATGTTTATTTGTTCTTTTTGAAGCTCAGAAATTTAGGATTTACCTGTCTTAGTTATCTAGTGCAGCTATAACAGAACCACAAGTCGATGGCTTTGACAAACAAATGTATTCTCTCACAGTCTAGGAAACTAGAAGTCTGATTTCAGGGTGTCAGCTGCAAAGGAAAGCTTTCTTTCTCTGTCAGCTCTAGGGCAAGGTCCTTGTCATCAATCTTCCCCTGGTCTAGGAGCTTCTCAGCCCAGAGATCCTGGATCCAAAGGATGTGCTGTGCTCCTGGCTCTTGCTTGGTAATGTGGTTCCTCTCCTCTCTGCTCACTTCTCTCTTTTATATCTTGAAAGAGATTGACTCAAGATGCAACCAAATCCTGTAGATTGTGTCCTGCCTCACTAACATAACTGCCTCTAATCCTGCCTCATTAATATCATAGTGGCTAGGATTTACAACACATAGGAAAATTACTTCAGATCACAAAATGGAGGACAACAACACAACATTGGGAATCATGGTCTAGCCAAGCTGCCACACGTTTTTGAGGGATGCGTTTCAATCCATAATACAACCCTACTCTGGCATGACCTCGTTAACATAGGAAAAGAAAATCCCTATTTCCAAACCCGGTCATATTTACAGAAACAAGTGTTAAGATTTGCACAGGTATTTTTGGGAGACACAATTTAATCCATAACACCCACCCTTTCTACATGTGATATCCACAGAATTAAAAATTTTATGAGGTTTTAGAGAGCTATAAATTATTTTTTTTCATGTAGGTTTTATCAAAAAAGCAGTAAAATAGAGTCAAAATATACAGAGCACTAAACTATGTATGATGGAATAAGCATCTACCGCGGGGAAGACTCAAAGTAAGGTTCTAAAATATATAGACGAGCACTCACATATTCAATTAGGAAATGAGTATAAAGCAAAGGAACATTTGGCCCTGCTTGTCTTTCTTTTGACCACTTACTTCCTTTATATATCCCATAGTTAACATCCTAGTGATTGTAAATCCACTAGGAGATTTAGTTTACATATGAGTAACTCATCATCTGCTCAATATTTCCTGGGAACTTGGCTGCCATTTGAGTCCATCACATATTTTAGGGTTATTTTCAAAGGCTCCAGGCCATCCAGTGCCAAGCTATCCTTGGCCCAGCAACTTACCTTCTATTCTTAAGTAGCTTCTTTCTACAGAAATTTAATCTGCGTGTTTATAATCCATTTAAGATTAGATCATCAAAATACAGTTTTGTAAGAGTGATCCAAAATTCTTGTGGGAGAGTTCCTTTCCCCCACCCCCCCAACTAAATGAAGATGTCTTATTTGTTAAATTTCAAGTTTGCTGCAGAGTTAGAAACCCCTTAGACACTGATTTTAAAACTTGGCAGTCTATTCTCTTATCCCAAAGGCATGTAATAGGTGCTTTGGAAGTTTCTTTTTGAATAAGTTTTCAGAACATCACTTGGAGTTTATTCATGTTGGGCCGAGTTACTTCCTTTCCAGGAAGTCACAATTCTTCTTTCATTGAGAACTTCGCTGAATTCAAAGGAAGCTATGCAGGTGAAATGCCGTGATGGCTCCATAAGAAAGAGCTTGGGATGGACATTTCCAATTTTCTATTCAAGATAATCTTATGTTCTTTTTCAAGCAAGATCATGTTCAAAAATGATTTCCTGCCACTAATATTCTGATTTTCATTGTAATTTCTCTTGTTGTATTATTTGCTTTCACAACCAACCTTTTTTCAAGATGACCTATTTTGAGTATCCATTTTACATGTTTCCTTATAGGAATCCAGAGAAATTAATGGTACTGCCCAATTGCCCTGTGAAATGCTATATTAATAATAATTATGTGTATTTGCTGTTACGTGATGTTTTTAGTTTATTGGTGGTGTTAACAAGTAAAAGTAGAAGACTAAATATTTTATCAACATGATTTCCAACCAGTTGCATTATCGTCCATCGCAAATTCCATTTATTCACTGAAACAGTCGTTTGCCTTTAATGTTCATAGAACCTGATATGTTAAGCTCTATGATGAACTCTGAGATGAATATAACAAAATGCAAAGCAATATACAAAGCAAAAATGAACTTTGTCCAAGTTTACCCTGTTGATATTAGTTTCCTGTCTCTAACAGTTATTTAAGGGAAATCCACAAACACTTCATATAAGAATTACTGACAGTTTTTTTGATTGTTTAATAGGGTTCAAAATTCGTAACTGCGTTATGTGTTCCTAGGTAGTGCAAAGGGTTAAGCACTCAACTACTAACCAAAAGGTTGCAGCTTGAACCCACCCATAGGTTCTTCAGAAGAAAGGCCTGGCAATCTGCTCCTGAGAACCCTATGGAGCACAGTTCTGCTTTGACTTGCATGGGGTCATCATGAGTGGTAATCAACTTGATGGCAACTGATTTGGTTTTGGGTTTTTTATGGCTCATAAAGGCTGATTTTTTTAATGGAGTGTTTAGGTTGGAATAATTTGATGGAAACATTTTTGGGTCAAATAACATTCTTTTTGACCCTGCTACGATACCTTTATTTACTCCCTTGCCCATCCTTCCTGCTTTGATCAGTATTTGCTCTTTCATGTCCATCTCTCATCTCCTCCCACACACTGGCTCTATTGCTCCTCTATTTAGCCCTTACTTTCATGAACACAATTATATCCTTTTTCACTCATCTTATACCAAAACCTGCAGATTCTTTTCAGTTTTCTTCCTACTGGAAGTCTCAGCAACAATTCAGCACTGTTGGTTATGCTGATGCCATCCATCATAAGATGTCCTCTTTCTTTTGATACCGACACTCCCTCCTGGTTTTCCCTCTACGTCCCTGGAAGTTACTTCTCAGTCTCTTGAATTGGCCCCCTCTCCTATACCTGACTCTCATTATTTTAGTTCTTTATGACACCCTAGTTAAGCAGGCATTATTCTCACTAGATTACACATGATGAATCTGAAGATGTTTTCAGGTTATGCGAATAATAAATGGCAGAGCTAAGATTTGAACCCAAGTCTATCTGCCTCCAAAGTCATTGATTTTCCAGTACCTACTTTGTCTTCTGGGCTGGGGCGGGGCTAACACCAATGCTTGCCTCTCCTTCTCTGCTGAAGGGAGCAGGGAATCAGCTAGCTTTCCTTTTCTCTTTAGGGCTGCTTCTACTCATATCTATATTGAGTTCCATCCATTCAATCTCTTGTGGTTCACCGTCCTATATCCTTGGTTTTGGAATGTTGTTGTTATGTGTCACTGAGTCTATTTCAACTCATAAAGAACCTATATGACAGAGTAGAACTGACCCATTGGGTTTCCTAGGATGTAATCCTTACCAGAACATATATTCAGGTTTTTTCCTCCTGCGACCTTTCAGTTAGTAGCCCAGCCCTTAACCATGGTGCTACCAGGGCCCTCATGGTATTGGACTAGCACATAGCCTTTCAAGTCCACTACTTTGTTTTGTTGTTGACTGAGGACTTTACTGCCAATCCATATAGGAAAGCAAGTGGTACAAAAGATCAGTTTAGATGTGCTTAATAGATAATCATGAGGTATTTCTTGTAGTTATTCCCACAAAGTTTTGCAAATAAATGTTACAAAGTTTTTACTATTTAACAAGAGAAAAGTGAAGTATAATGTACCTTTGCCGGTTCTCTCAGCCCTCCTGCATGCTTTCACTCTATCACTTCGGAAATCATTGAGATTTCGGTGTGATTATAACTAATACATTCCCCCCGTACGTGTCTAACACCTCTTCTTAGCAGCCCTAGACTTCCTTATGCACAATCATTCTGGAACGTGTGGATTTATTCCCTGAGGAGCATTTTCAAAAAGGTGCAAACTGAAGTGTAAATGACATTCATCTCACCAAATCAGTTGGAATGTGGCTGGTGTTAAGGTGGTTTAAAGAATGGGAATATAATGCCTCTTTCAGTGATAAGGATGTTGAATACAAAATGTCTAAGCATGAGCGTCAGATGCAGCCTCAGCTCAGGCAGTTTGATTTGCAGTTTGATTCTGGGGGAGGGTGGTGCTTTTGGTGGGAGTTAAGAACTGAGCTTGGAAATCGGAAGAAACAATAAGATAGGCTGTTACAGGGGTACAGAGTGTATTCCTTCTGACATGTGCTTCTAGACAGGAGGTGAGTGGGGCTCTACTCAGGTGACAGATCCGCTTGGCTCTCTCCTGCTTGCAAGCATGAGCTAAGACTAGTTGTGCAGGTAATTTTATTTTTAAATAATTGGTTCCTTAAATAACCTCTGCATTCTACTAAATATCAGTAAACATAAAGAAAACAACAACAATGCTGCTATTAGAAACTGCAATTACTCTCATTGATTTAAAAAGCAAATTGCAACACTATCCTCTCTTACCCTTCTGGATTATGAGTCTCTTAAGTGCGAGCACTGGGATTTAAGCGTCTTTGTTCTTGTGATTCTCGCAATGCATGGCATATGGTAGAAATGCAATAAATAGTTGCTGTAATAAACTAAAAACAAGACAAACAAACAAAAAACCTGTTGCCACTGCATCTAGGGTCTCCAGGAAGGCTGGTGGATTCAAGCTACCGATCTTTGGGTTAGCAGCTGAGCTCTCAATCACTGTGCCACTGGAGCTCCGTAATCAACTAGAAACATACATGTTACTGTCGTTCAGAGGTATACAAAATTGCCAAGGTGGGTAAAAACGTGGAACAGCTTGGTAGTCTGCTGTTACATGGTTTGAAGTTGGAATTACACATTTTCTTATTGGTCAAAACTGGATTCTTAAAATGGCTCAGCACCGGGTGAATTTTGGCAGGTAATTTTTATGTTCTGGATCCACATTAAACATTTGATTTTAATTGAGGCTTATATGCTCAGGCCACCCAAAAGCTTCCTTGTAGGAATATGTTTATGTCTGTATGTTTTTTTCCTGTCGCCATTTGCTGGTACAGTGTTTAATTTCTTTCATTTATGGTCTAAAGTATAATATTCTGCCGATTGAAAGAGAATTCACTAAGTTTGAAAAAAATATATATTTTCCAGTTTTCCATGAGGAAATCCAAAACCTCCATACTTACATTTAGATGTTGCATTTCACTATTTTGTCCCAATTCACTAGTTACAGATGTTTTTAAAAAGTGCTGGAAAGCATAAGATCAAGATCTAATAGGAATATGGAAATCAGCTCAGTAGGTATCCCACATTTTATTTTCCCTCAACCTCAATGTTAAACTTACATGAAACCAAAATAACTAGCGAATTCATTCAACTTAATTTTAAAAATACTCAGTAAAGCAGATTGCATAAAAAATATAATTGTTTTGTTGGCTGATTTTTAATAAGGAGAGAGAATGAGACAGAGAGAATTTCTTAACAATTTTTTTTTTTTTTTTCCAAATCTAAAAGAAGGCCAAAGGTCTGAAAATCTTGCAGTTCAAACATTGCTGTCTTCCTGATTAGGAAAGCATTTGAAGACTCCGAGAAGCATATACTACAAGATTCTCAGGACCAGGTCGTAAAATGTCACTCTCTTAAATTAAATACATGAACAGATACATAATGAAGAGATTAATATTTTGCAGAAGTAATACAACCAGAGAGATAGTTTACAGCTTTGTTGTAAATCAAGGCATTTGTGATTAAATTAATCCTAATTTATTTAATGATATGTAGCTCTCAGGAACATGACATTCTATATGGAATTTTGGGAGGACAAATAAAGTAAAAGAGTATATCGGTATTTTCTCAGTATCATTGAAAAGAGAACAAGGCATTATTTGATAGAGAGCAGCACTTGGGTATTAGAAAGTTATACTCTACAGAAAAGCAAAGATAATTTTCCAGGCTCTACCACAGCCTGCATGAAATGTCCCTCAAGACCACACAGATCCCTTTGCCTAGACTGCATGCTCAGCAGATATTTTTATAGCAACAAAAAGGATGCCACAGTTTGCAAAATAATTTACTCCAGGAACTGGAAAAGTATGGTCTCCTGTAGGAAAAACGTGATTTTCTATTTCATAAATTAAATGTTTGCTGAAATAAATAATTCAGCAAATAGTCCTTGAGCTAAGCATTAACAAATGATTAAGATAGTCTCTGTATTAAAAAAAAAAAAAAAAAAACTCACTACATAAAAGGATGGAAAGAAAAGCACATAAACAACTCCACTACAAGATGCTTGTTGACATCCTGATGGTTTAAATCCAGATAAGAGAGAGCATGATTTGGCCTAGGTTTGTCCTCTCAAGGATTCCCACATGAGCTGACGTTTAATTGAGACTAAATGGATAGTTTGTTTTTCAGGAGTCTAGTTAGCATAAATTGGGTCAATTACATTTTGTAGGAAATGTATCATTGAATTAACTGTTTGCAGCCCTCTCTCTCTCTCTCTACCTTTTTATACATTTTTGACAATAACACTATGCACTCAAAATAATTAGTTAAGTATCAATGTATAATCATGTATCAGCAGGGTCCAAGAAATTTAACCTAAACGGAACTGGGTAACTTTGAACTACACTGTATCCTGTCTTGGCACTTTACTGTAGTCCAGAAAATAGACACAATGGCACATGGATGTACACACACATGCACACATACAAATCCAACCAAAAAACCGAAAAATGACGTAGACATTCTTGGTTTATTTGGAATAGGAAAAATGAGGATTGTGGATATATTTTTCTCTCTCCTCTAATGCTCCCTAGCTACTACATTTTACCTCTTATCCTTATTCCCTTAATGGTTCCCTAGCCAGTCTACACCCACAATCCTTCTCTAATATGTCCAACAACACAATTTAAAAAATGACTCAAATAGAGCTTGACAAAGTTAAAACCTTGTTCTTAATATGAACTTAGACTTCTTTTTGTCAGACAAGCATGATGTGGGGAGCTTTAATTCATATCTCTAAGTCCCAATGACGGTGGAAAATAAGCCAGCCTAATTTTTTGCTTTATAAATACCAATGGGGAATAATAATAACTTTATTTGTGAAATGTTCACTACGTATTAGGAACTGCAAACAAAATATCACAAGAGATCCACACAACGATGCCAGAAGAAATAAGTGATTCTTTTTGAGGAAGCTGACGCTTAACTACACTGAGAACTACAAGAGCTTAAACCAAGCTTGTCTGACTCCACTATGCCCAATTTTTCCACTGCACCATGATGATTCAAGAGCCCTGTGGTTAAGTGCTTGGCTGCTAACTGAAAGGCCAGCATTTTGAACCCACTAGCCACTCCATGGGAGAAAGATGTGACAGTCAGCTTCTGTAAAGATTACAGTCTTGGGACCCTTTGGGACAGTTCTACTCTGTCCTATAGGGTCACTATGAGTCAGAACCGACTCCACAGTAATCCGATATGATGATTCCTAGGCAAAACAAAAACAACTGTATATTTTCTGCTTGAAAATATATTGGCCAACACCAGGGGTGGATTAACCAATAGGTAAGTTACACTTGGGTTTATAGAAACCAAAGTGCACACAGGCTCACTTGTGTTTACTTACTAATCTGTAGTGCACAATTTTACATGGATTTCGCCATGTCTTTGATGTGGTAAAAAGCAGGTGAAATTGTGCACTACAGATTAGTAAGTAAGCACATGTAAGCATACCTTGCTTATTGGGTAACCTGTCCATGACCAACACTTGGAAATATATTGACCAATAAGAGGCACTTAAAAAAATATTGGCTAGAAACAACATCAACAATAGCCTTCTGAAGATAAAATACACATTTGACTCCATCTATAACACCTGGAAACACTGGTGGCGTAATGGTTAAGTGCTACGGCTGCTAACCAAATGGTCGGCAGTTCAAATCCACCAGGCACTCCTTGGAAACTCTATGGGACAGTTCTACTCTGCCTATAGGGTCACTATGAGTCGGAATAGACTCAACGGCAATGGGTTTGGTTTTTTATAACACACCTCCCACCAAAAAAGAGGCATGTTCATTTTCATGCTGATGATAGTCAATTCAGGAATGTTCCGCGACTGCTCAATGCCATGGTGTCCAATGCAACACCGCTGCTTTACCTCTATGAACCCTGTGGTTGTGAAAAAAACAACTCTTTCCTAAATGCGCCTTTCAGGCAAAAGTGGGCTTTGAAAATCTGTTTTCTTAAATTACTATTCCATGAATGATCGAGCACAGAGACCCAAAGCAGAAGACTTTATAAATGAGTCCTTTGTAGCAAGGAATGGCAAGTATTGGTACAGGATATTTGAACCATAATAAAATGTCTAGTGGTAAGTTTAAAAAAAAAAAAAAATTGTCTGCCTCACCAAAACATAAAATTTTAAGATGGCAGAACCCTACCACAGTTCCAATAATTCTATGTTAATGTAGCTTTCAAATACAGATGCAGAAATGCACTATAGGTTGACACAGACACTGAGTCACATTAGTACATATAGAAAATTGCATCTACTATATCTAAATGTAAGCTTTCAGCATATCCCTGGAGGGACATATATATTTAATATGTTTTTCGCCAACCACAGAAAGTGTCATGAACCTACAAGTTAGGGTATAAGACAAATATCACAAGTATTATGATCGATCCAGTGTTTCATCATATTCCCTGTGAAAAGAATTCACTAAACATCTATAATAGCCTTACAGCAGATGTCTACATTAGAAAGAGCCAGAAATGAACTACGTCATCTAAGAAAATATATCATTTGCTAATAAGCCAATTCCAATTAGGAAATAATAATTCAACAATACTAGATATAAAATTTAAAAAAAACATAAGTTATCTAATGTTACCTAGGAAGATATAAAATATTTTTTCTTACTTCAGAAATGTGTTGTACTGTACAGAGAATTTACAGTTTTAAGGAGAATGATTGATGTGTTGAATTTGAAAAAGTTCACATCATTTAGTAACATAACCTCCTTTTCTGTTATGATTTGAATCATTTGCAGCTGTAATGGCCTTTGAGTCCCTGGGATAAAGGCCTTCGCCAAAGCCAGAAGTTCCCTATAAAGTTCTCTTTGACAGAAACTGGGATGGAATCCAGGCTCATTTCAGTAATATTTGTGGAGAAGAGGATTGAACTCAATATATTTGACCCAAAAGTGTATTTTAGGGGCTTACACAATATTTATTAAAGCCTTGTGGCAGAACTAGAAGTTATTAAATGGGTGAGAGCTGGCTTATAATGACACAGTTCTTAGCAGTAACAGTTCAATTCAACATATTTTTACTGATGACTTACCTGGAGCCATATCCTAGGCTAAGAACTCATGGTTGTAAAAAAGAGGCAAATACTGTCCACAGAGTCAGTTAACTTACAATCTACTAGAGAAAGAAGACAGGTATAAATGACTGTAATACAGAGCACAGCATGAAAACAGATTGTAAAAGAGGCACAAAGTGCCAAGGGGAATCATAGATACTGAAAGATCAGGACTGCATTCAAGAGTGAAGTAGCATTTGAATTGAGTGTTGATGAAATGGTACATGATCAATGTGTGTGTGTGTGGGGATGGGAGGCTAGATTTCAGGTTTAAAAAAAAATAGTAATCACAGAATATACTCTTAGTATTTCAGGAAGCAACATTTTGGCTAGATTGTAAGACAGGTATTTTTATAAGAAAAAATCAGGGTAAATTATTCGACACATGGCCTAAAATAGCTTAAGACATTTTGAAATTAGTACCGTCAAGTGTTGTCATTGATTCTAGTGGTAGTTAGGAAGACAGGCTGATTCAAAGGCAGTTGAAAATATAAGAGAAGAAGAGGCAGAGATTTGGGAATCAGACAGCACAGAGTCACAGTCGTTGTTTCTCTATATACAAGCTGTGCAATTGTGTGTATTGGTTTCCTGTTGCTGCTGTAACAAACCACCACAAACTTCAGTGGCTTCAAACAACACAAATATATCATCTGGCAGTTCCGTTGCTCAGAAACCCAAAATGCATCAGCAGGGCTCTGTTCCTTCTGGAGGCACTAAGCAAGAATCTATTTTCTTGACTTTTCCGGCATGGCTCCTTCTGCCATCCTCTAAACTATCAGCACAGCATCTTCAAATCCCTCTCTTCTCTTAGTTCTGCTATTATCACATCTCCTTCTCTGGCTCTGACCATTTGTCTACCTCTTACAAGGACCCTTGTGATTACATTAGGCCCATTCAGACAATTCAGGATAATCTCCACAACTCAAGATCCTTAACTTGGTTACATTTGTCAAGTCCCTCCTACCATCTAAAATAACATATTCGCATGTTCCAGGGATTAGGATATGGATATCTTTGGGGGCCCACTACTCAGCATATGCACCCTGGGTACATTATCTGGCTCCCAGAGTTTAACATCCCCATTCGTAAAGATAATAATAGTACTAGCTCGTGTGGTTGTCTCAAGAATTACTTGAGAAAAACAATAAAAACTCAATAAGACTATAGTTCCCATGGTTGTTGCTGTTAAATACGTTGCCATTAGGAGGCCTCTGAATAGCAGATTGAGTTTTATCTACTTTGTTTGGCAGTGGAGAGCTGAGCATTTGAGAAATGAGGTTACACTATCAGAACGTAAAGTGTCAAAGCTGAATGTTAAAAAGTTTGACATGGAGATACCAGAGGCATAGAGGCTCTCTGGGGTATAGTATAAATATGCAGGTGGAATAAAGAACAAACAATAATATTTGCAATATATGTGGCAAGTTTTGAGTGAATACTTGTAAGATTTGTAAAGGGTATGCAATTTAATTGGAAAATGATATTCCATTAGAAAAATAGGCAAGAATGTAATAAATAAAACTTCTCTATGAAAGACTCACTGATCAAAATGAAATGTTTGAAATAGATTTGTAATCATTAGTAATCAAAGAAAAAAAATAAAACAAAATAATAATTAAATGACTTTTTAAAGTAATAATGTTCAGTGTTTTAGAGGGTACTTTTAGAAGGGTGATAGAGTGTCAGTTGAGAGCTACAACTTTATGGAACACTGGACGGGTATATAGCAATAGCATTAAAAGAGCCACAGTGTTTGGAAATCGAAAAGGTGAGGGGTGAAGCGGGTAACTATTTTAGTGTAAGCAAAAGAGAGTTGCAGCCACATTAGAATAAGCCTGCAGTACCAAACTTTCTTCAGGGAACAATTACTTGAATATTTGCTGTGATCCACAAGTGGACCAGGGGAAAAGAAAGAATTTATGAGAGATGATGTTGGATCCTATCCAATAGTACCTCCTTAGTGGGTGATGAGACCTTACCTTTTGGGAACTGGAAGTGAGTTGGCACGATTCCTAAGGGTACATAAGAAATAAGACACACCTAAAAGACACAGAATGCAAACTGCGATTGAATGTTCTCAGTGGTGGCCTCTGGTGAACTCACAAAATTATTCACAAAAGGGCACCCTTTAAACATTTGCCAGGTCCATGAGAATACTGAGTTAGCTTATGACAATGCCAAACAGTGAAAAATGACTTGTTTTCCTTACTTCTTCTTCTTTTTTTTTTTTTTTGCTTCAACTCCAAAGGAGAAACAAACAAAACAGAACAATAATAAACAGCTAGGAGAAGGAAGAGATTCAGAAAAGAGAAAAGAGCCAACTACCTTCTGATCCTGCTATGGCCCGCATACATCAAGCAATGTCTGGAAGAGTAGAGAAGATTTATTTTTAAGTGAAGTTCAAAATTTCTATTCTTACTTAGGGCTAAAACCCAGTACAGCTAGATGCTTTTAAATGTTGCATTGAGAATGCATTTAGCAATTTAAAATTGCAGTAAGATGTTTTATTACTTAAAAGTGATTGGAAAGTCATGAACTTTCACCACTAATAGTTTTAGAGGAAGAGTAGGAGAGACACCTACTTTTTATTACTCTCCATGAGTATTGTTTGTTCAATGTGCCTATTACACATAAACATATATTTACTCAAACTATCATTAATATTAGCAAGAACTGAGAATAGCCTAAACATTCAACAATAGGAAAAGGTTAGATAAATGATCATATAACCATAAATGGAAGTTTGTATGGTCTTTGAAGACTACTGTTATATCTTCTAAACTTGGGCAAATGTTGCATTCAAATCCACAGCATATTTGTGGTTATTTTATGAGAAAATTAATGTTGTAAATTATTTATCATGAGCAGCTGTGATGGCGTTTTCCACTTTTCTACAATGGTGTATCAACTTAGTCTAAATTGTAGAGAACTGATACTGCCCATTAAGCTTAACACCTATGCAAGATCTCTCTTTTGTGTCTTAGATTCACAATATTTTTAGGAAAAACTTCATATAAATAAGTAAATTCAAATGATAGCTGTTCTTCACTGCCCTATGAACTGTGTCAGGGCAGTCACCAGGAAAAATTACTCAGATTTATTACAAAGAATAATAAAATAAAATATAAATATTTGTTAAATTACAATTTTTTAGATAATACGTGGTTGAAATAAAAACACAGTCTTATGGAAGAGTAACAATGTCTGTGATCACCTGAACAGTTTCTTGACTACTTGAGGAATACTCCTCAAAAGCCTTCTTAGAGGCAAAAGGTGCATGCTTTCTGTCGACTAATACTTATTGAGTGTCCATTATGGACCAGTAACCATACCAATTTTCAGGAATAAAATAGGCAATTTAAACAGACGTAGTTCTTGGTCCAATAAAGGAACTAGACCTTAATCAAACAATTACCAATGTATCTAAAGCTGACACTGTGATAGTTCTATTAAAGAGAGGTATGTGGTTAGTAGAGATCATATTAGGAAAGTGTTCAAAGACAGAGTGTCAATTCAGCTAGTATTCAATTTAGAGAAGCAGAGAGAAGAAGAGCATTTCAGGCATAAGAAATTAGATGTGCAAAGCCAAGGGGTAGAAAGGAACCTTAAAAAAAACAAGAGAAGGATATTTGGCTAGATACTGAACACAAAGGAAATGTGGTATGAAATGTAATTGAAGAGCTAGAATGTTAACCAGACCACTTAAGACTCTACAGGTCATGTTCAGGGTTTTTAATTTTGCAATGGTAAAACACTTCGGTTATATAACATTGCTCTTGGATTTTGTTTCAAAACATAAGGGCAGTGAACACTGAACTGAAAGTGTTGAAGATTCCTTTGAGAAGTCTAGCTGTGAAAAGAAGAAACAAGGCCAGTTGCTGGAAGGTACCAGCAGTGTGATGAGAAGTACTTTCAATTGGCATAGACATTAGCAAACTTCCAAACCAATGGGATTTGTGGTTATAGATATTGAAATACAGGCATTTTTACTTTATTCCCGATTTTCACACCCAACAAAAACACAAGAGCAAAAACATAAGAGAACTACAAGTAGAGACAACTCTATCTTTAATGAAACAGTTACAGCAGAGTGACCTTTTGATATTCTTCAATGTGTTTTTCATTAACAGAATTCCATTTTGCTCCCTGCCATTCCTGCTTCCCATTTCATACAATTATGTGAGTCCAGGAACAGTGATTCAATCAACAGAGGTTGAACTGTAGAGCAAGAGAGAAAAATTGTGATGTTCTTAACTTTCGAGTTCTAAAATTGTCTTCTGAAACTCATAATAGCAGAGACAATCATTTGAAAGCATTTAATTTGCAAGACACTTTTTTTTTTTTCTCTTTGAGTTACACAATATTTTGACCTATGCAGGGTAGAGCATTTATAGACTAAATATAGATTTGGGAATAGTAAATACCACAATGAATTAAATAACAATCCATGAGCAGGTGAGAAGAAAGGCTGAATAGAAAGGAACAGAGAGAGACGTGGGTTCTGGAAAGGAACTAGTTCCAGGGAGAAGTCATGATCAGAGAACTCCTCATATGCCTTTTGCGTAAATCTGAGAGTGGAGGGGATATGTAAGCAGCTCCCATTAGAATCCTGAAAGTTGCAGACTTCCAGATGTCCCCCTACATCAGCAGACTCTGGTAATATCGTAAATAACTCATACAGGAGCTTGGAGAGGCATCCCCATCAAGAGTCAGGTGTTACCAGAATAGTATAAGAAAACAGCCACATTTTCCATTGCCCTAAGAAGGGCAAATAAGTTTGAAGAGAAACAAAGTGCCAGGGATCATGAAGAGGGGAAGCTGTTCCAAATTTGGCTTGGTCTGCAGGCTCCAGCGGATACCAATGTGGTGCCATGACTAAGGCTGACAATCACACGTTGCAGGTGATACGTTTAAGGCAATGGTGTGAATGTTAAGCTCAACAGATACTAGAATGAACAGATGCTAAATCATGTGGTCTCACCCCTCCCAGATTATGGGAGGATACATAGCCAGGAAGCATTTAAATGCCACTCTGGGGAGAAGGCATGGACCAGTGAAAACTGTTGGTTGAAATTAACTAGATTGATTTTTAGAATCAAATTTAAAATATAAATTCTTATAGGAAAATAAAGCTACTTTTATCAAACACCTGAATTTTATTACTTATAGAAGTTGATTCCATAATAAAGTCATAAAACATGAAGCATATCCGATGATCCAAAATGATGGAGAATATTGAGAGATGATTCATACTTGCTCAGATCTGGAGTAGAAAAAAACAAAAAAAGTTCAGTGAAGGTTGTTGTCATTGATGGGTTAAGAACAATGAAATCTAGATAAAGTTACAAGCCAAAAGTAGAGCCAGAGAGGTACGTTTGGAAAATCGGGTGATACCATTTAAAAGCAGGAGAAATAGAGGCATTGACACACCATTGTTAATTGTTTCAAACTAACCTTCTAGCTGAGGGAGACTTCTGGAGATAACACAAAATAAAGGGTAAAAATGGGATACAATAATCTTCTTGAATGCTGAAAACTGAGTGAAGAGATACCTTGTGATAGGAAATAGAGCATATTTACTGAAAACCTCCAATCACCAAACACACAATAAAACCAGAGAGTGCTCAATTCTTCACTCTTCTTCTTGATTATATCCCCTCTTGATTAAACACTTATTTGCCAAATAAATTCCCCCGTTCTAAAATGAAAGCCATCAAAAAAAAAATGTACGTGAGATTTAATCATAGGCTTGAAACATGGAAGTTATAAAAAATAAAAAAAAGATAAATAAAATTAATAATTTTTTTTTTTATAACTTCCATGTTTCCCAACATGAAGCCCTGTGGGTCTGAATCTGCTGGAATTAACTACTACCTTCATCTCGAGTTATATGTACACTGTTAGAGGCAGCATCACTTTGAATGGTGTGGGAAGAACAAATTTATCTCTTATAAACGCCCAAAGGTAAATTTTGAAAATAGTTTTGCCTCAAGAAAAAAAAAATATATTTATAACTGATTGGGTTTCCTTTTACACATTAGGTTTTAAAAAGTTTACATACAAACTACTAATCTACTCCATAATAAATACCCTCTACATTTTAATCATGTTTCTAGCTACACTTTATACTTCCGCTTTTTAATTTAATCCTTTTCTTAAAGTCTTATTTTGCTTTCAGTAAAGAGTTTACAATACAAAATTTCTCATTCAAAAGTTTTATTTTTATTTTATTTGAGGTGAAAGTTTACAGCACAAATTAGTTTCTCATTCAAAAATTTATACTCAAATTGTTTTTTGACATTGGTTGCCATCCCGACAATATGTCAGCACTCTCCTCCTTTCCCTTTACACCCCCGGTTTCCCATGTCTATTCCTCCAGGTTTCCTGTCCCTTCCTGCCTTCTCATCTTTGCTTTTGGGCATGCCCATTACATCTCCTATATTTGGTTGAACTAAAAAGCACGTCCCTCAAATGTGTTATTATTTGTTTTATAGGCCCGCTAATCTTTGACCGACAGGTGAACTCTGGCAGTGGCTGTCTGAGTTACAAACGTGCCCAGAAGCCATAGTTTCATGGGTCCCTCTAGTCTCTGTCAGATTGGTATTTGTGTGTGTGTGTGTGTGTGTGTGTGTGTGTGTGAGTTTGAACTTTGTTCTACATTTTTCTCTCGCTCTGTCTGGAACCCTCTATTATGATCCCTGTCAGAGGAGCCCATGGTGGTATTGGGCACCATCTATTTCTTCTGGGCTCAGGATGATGGAGACTGCGGTTCACATGGGTCATTAGTTCTTTGGATTGATATTTTCCTTGTGACTTCGGTTTTCTTCATTTTCCTTTGCTCCGAAGATAATGGGACCAGCTGATGTATTTTAGATGACTGCTTGTGAGTTTTAAGACCCCAGATGCTACTCACCAAAGTAGGATGTAGAACATTTTCTCTACGAGCTATGTAATGCCAATTGACTTAGTTGTCTCCTGAGACCATGGTCCCCAGGCCTCAGCCCCAGTAACTAGGTCCCTCAAGGTGTTTGGATGTGTCTAGAAAGCTGCTATGGCTTTGCATTTGTCAAGTTGTGCTGCCTTTCTTTATATTGTGTTGTCTTTCCCTTCGCCAAAGTTAACACTTGTGTATACTATCTAGTTAGTAATTTCCCCTCCCTACCCCTTCCCTCCCTCATAACCATCAAAGATTGTTTTATTTCTGTTTGTAAACCTTTTCTTGTGTCTTTACAATAGTGATCTCATACAATATTTGTCTTTTCGTGATTAGCTTCTTTTACTAGCATAATGCTGTCCAGATTCATCCATGTTGTGAGATGTTCTGCAGATTTATCATTGTTTTTTATCCACGCACAGTATTCTGTTGTGTGTATGTATATAATTTGTTTATCCACTCATCTATTGATGGACTCTTAGTTTGTTTCCACCTTTTTGCTATTGAGTAATGCTGCAATAAACATGGGTGTGCATATGTCTATTCGTGTGACAGCTCTCATTTGTATTCCTAAGATTGTTGGATTGTATGGTATTTCCATTTCTAGCTTTTTAAGAAGGTGCCATATTGTTTTCATACTTCTTGCACCATTTTACATTCCCACCAGCAGTACTTAAGGGTTCCAATCTCCCCATAGCCTCTCCAATACTTGCTATTTTCTGGTTTTTTTTGATCGTTGTTCATGCCATACTTTGGGGTGAGATGGTATCTCATTGCAGTTTTAATTTTTTTTCTCTAATGGGTCGGAATTGACTTGATAGCAAAGGTTTTTTTTTTTTTTTTTGAGTGATGAATGATCCTGATCATTTCCTCATGTGTCTGTAAGCCACCTGAATGTCTTCTTTGGTGAAGTGTCTATTCATAGCCTTTGTCCATTTTTTAATTGAATTATTTGTGTTTTTGTTATTGAGGTATTGAAGTATTCTGTAGATTTTAGAAATTAGACCCCTGTCAGGTATGTCTTACCCAACAATTTTTTCCCAGTCTCTTGGTTCTCTTTTTACCCTTTTGGCAAAGTCTTTTGATGAGCATAAGTGTTTAATTTTCATGAGCTTCCAGTTATCTAGTTTATCTTCTGGTGTTTCTGCATTGTTAGCTATGGTTTGCATTGAATTTATGCCATGCATTAGGGCACCTAGCATTGTTCTTAGATTTTCTTCCATGATCTTTATCGTTTTAGGTTCTGTATTTAGGTCTTTATTCCATTAGTCTTTGTGCATGGTCTGCGGTACGGTCCTGTTTCATTTTTTTTACAGACAAACATCCAGTTTTGCCAGCACCATTTGTTTAAAGGACTGTTTTCTGCATTTAATGAATTTTGGTCCTATGCTGAAGGTCAGGTGACTGTAGATGGATGGATTTACATCTGAATTCTCAATTCTGTTCCATTGGTCTGTGTGTCTGTTATTGTACCAGTATCAGGCTGCTTTGAACACCATAGCTGTGTAATAGTTTCTGAGATGAGGTAGTGTGAGGCCTCCTACTTTGCTCTTTGTCTTCAATAATGCTTTGCTTACCTGGGCCCTCTTCCCTTTCCATATAAAGTTGGCAATTACTTTTTCCATCTGAATAAGGCATGTTGTTGGTATTTGTATCTGGATTGTATTACATCGGTAGATTGCTTTGGGTAGGATTCAAATTTTCACATTGTTGAGTCTTTAAATCCATAAGCATGGCATGTTTTTCCATTTATGTAGCCCTGTTCTGGTTTCTTGCATTAGTGTTTTGTAGTTTTCCTTGTATAGGTCTTTTACATCCCTAGTTAGATTTATTCCTAAGCACTTTATCTTTTTAGGAACTATTATAAATGGTATTGTTTTCCTTTTTGAGGTTCTCTTTGTTGTTGTGTAGGAATGCAACTGATTTTTGTATGTTATTCTTGTATACTACTACTTTGCTGAACCTTTCTATTAGTTCTGGTAGTTTTCTTGTTAAATCTTTGAGGTTCTCTACGTATAGGATTATACCATCTGTGAATAGGGATAGTTTTACTTCTTCCCTTCCAATATGGATACACTTTATTTCTTTATCTTGCCTTGTTGCTCTAGTTAGGACTTCTAGTACAATGTTAAAAGTGGTAAAAAGCTTATCTTGTTTTGTTCCTGTTCTCAGAGGGAATGCTTCAGTCTTTCTGTTGGGAATGATGTTGGCTATTGATTTTGTATAGATGCTGTATGTTATGTTGAGGAATTTCCCTACTATTCGTATTATATTAAGAGTTTTTTAAGACAGAAATGGGTGTTGGAGCTTATCAAATGCCTTTTTTTGTGTAGATCTGTGTTGATCTCAATGATCATTTGGTTCTTTTCTCTTGTTCTACTTACACGGTGTATTACATTGATTGATTTTCTAATGTTGAACCATCCTTGCATATGTGGTATGAAATCACTTGGTCGTGCTGGATTATTTTTTTATATGATGCTGAATTCTGGAATTTTGTTGGGAATTTTTGCATCTACATTCATGAATAGTCCATCTGGCGAGGACGCAAAATTCTATCATGTGATCTCTTACATGGTTTCTATCATCAAGGCCATATTTTCCAACTATAGATCCTTCTCTGTTTCCAACTTCTGCGTTCCAATCACCAGAAATAATTAACACATCCCGACTGCATATTCAATCAACTTAAGACTGCAGACATTGGTAAAAATCTTCAATTTCATCATCTTCGGACTTAGCAGTTGTATTAACTGGTCCTCCTTATAGGCATATGGATATTATCCTATCACTAACAGTATTGTACTTCAGGATAGATATTGAAGTGTTCTTTTTGATGATGAATGCAACCCCATTTGTCATTCGCGGCATAATTGTCTGATTCAAAATGGTCAATATGATTTTGAATACACAGGAATCAAATCAACTACATCTGTGAAAAGACATAATGGAAAAGCTCAATATCATCAGTCAGAACAAGGTCAGGGGCCAACTGTGGAACAGACCATCAATTGCTCATATGTGAATTCAAGTTGAAGCTGGAGAAAATTAGAACAAGTCCACAAGAACCAAAGTACAACCTTGAGTATATTCCACCAGAATTTGGAAACCATCTCAAGAACAGATTTGACGCATTGAACACTAATAACCAAAGACTGGACAAACTGTGGAATGACATCATGGACATCAGACATGAAGAAAGCAAAAGGTCATTAATAAGATAGGAAAGAAAAGACCAAAATGGGTGACAGAAAAAACTCTGAAAAGTTCTCTTAAATGTCAAGTAGCTAAAATGAATGGGAGAAATGATGAAGTAAAAGAGCTGAACAGAAGATTTCAAAGAGTAGCTGGAGAAGACAAAGTAAAATATCATAATGAAATGTCCAAAGACCTTAACTTAGAAAACCAAAAGGGAAGAATATGCTTAGCATTTCTTAAGCTGAAAGAACTGAAAAAAAAAAATTCAAACTTCGAGTTGCAATATTGAAGGATTCTATGGGAAAATGTTGAACAATGCAGGAAACATCAAAAGATAATGGAAGGAATCTACAGAGTCACTGTACCAAAAAAGAATTAGTCTACATTCAATCATTTCAGGAGGTAGCATACAACCAGGAACCGATGATACTGAAGGAAGAAGTCCAAGCTGCACTGAAGGCCATGAGAAACAAGGCTCCAGGAACTGATGGAAGACCATCTGAGATGTTTCAACAAATGGATGCAGCACTGGAAGTGCTCGCTTGTCTATGCCAAGAAATTTGGAAGGCTGCTACCTGCCCAAACAACTGGAAGAGATTCATGTATGTGTCCATTCCAAAGAATGTGATTGAACGGAATGTAGAAATTATCTAACAATATCATTAATATCACACAAGTAAAATTTTGCTGAAAATAATTCAAGAATGATTGTAGCAGTACCTCAACAGGGAAGTTACAGAAATTCAAGCCAGATTCAGAAGAGGACACAAAGGATATCACTGCTGATGTAAGATGGATCTTGGCAGAAAGAAGAGAATACCAGAAAGATGTTTTCCTGTGTTTTATTGACAATGCAAAAGCATTCGACCATGTAGATCTTAACAAATTATGGATAACATTGCAAAGAGTGGGAATTTCAGAACACTAAATTTTGCTTATGCAGAATCCACACATACAAAAAGAGGCAGTTGTTTGAACAGAAAAAAGTGATACTGCTTGGTTTAAAATAAAGAAAGATGTGAGTCAGGGTTGTATCCTTTTACCACACTCACTCAATCTATATGCTGAGCAAATAATCCGAGAAGCTGGTCTATATGAAGAAAAGCAGGGTATCAGGATTGGAAGAAGGCTCATTAACAATATGAGATATGTAGATGACACCACTGTGCTTGCTGAAAGTGAAGAGGACTTGAAGCACTTACTCATGAAGGTCTAAGACGACAGCCTTCAGTATTGATTACACCTCAACATAAAGAAAACAAAAATCTTCACAACTGTATCAATAAGCAACAGTATGATAAATGGAGAAAATATTGAAGTTATGAAGATTTCATTTTACTTGGATTCACGATCAATGCTCATGGAAGCAGCAGTCAAGAAATCAAACGACATATTGCAGTATGCAAATCTGCTGTGAAAGACATCTTTTAAAGTGTTAAAAAGGAAAGATATCACAGACTAAGGTGTGCCTGACAAAACCCATGGTATTTTCAATCACTTTATACACATGTGAAAGCTGGATTATGAATAAGAGAAACAGAAAAAGAATTGGTGCATTTGAATTATGGTGTTGACAAAGAATATTGAATATACTATGGACCGCCAGAAGAAAGAACAAATCTGTCTTGGAAGAAGTACAGCAAGAATTCCCCTTAGAAGTGAAGATGGTGAGACTTTCTCTCAGGTATTTTGGACATATTATCAGAAGAGACCAGTCCCTGAAGAAGAGAAAGAGACCAGTCCCTGAAGAAGGACATCATGCTTGGTAAAGTAGATCGCAGGGAGAAAAAGGAAGACCCTCAATGAGAGGGATTGACACAGTAGCTGCCATAATGGGCCCCAATTTAGCAATGATTGTAAGGATGGTGCAGGACCAGGAAGTGTTTCATTCCATTGTGCACAGAGTTGTTATGAGTCAAAACTGACTTGACAGCACCTAACAACATAAGAAGCATGTTTGTTTTTTTTTTCCTAATGAGAAAAAATATTTTTTAAATAATATTTGGCAAAGAACTATCATGGTCAAAATGAACTAGATGCACTGTTGTAAAAATAATTCCCCACATTTCAGGGTCTTAAAAAGTTTATTTCTCACTCAGTCAACATGTTCAATATGAGTCAGCAGACTCTGTTCATTGCAGTCACTTTTGAATCCAGGGTAATGAACACTTTATTTAGAAAGTTTCCCATTATCGCTGTAGTAGGGAAAAGCAGAACAGGGCAAAACATGCACTGATGTGTAAACCTTCCACCCAGAAGTTGACATAACACTTCTCTTTATACCTCATTGACCAAAGCAAGTTACATAACATGACCTAACTTCAGGGGAGACAGGGAAGGGCATTCTTCCATGTGCATGGAAGGAAGTGAGACTGAAAATTTTGAACCATACTAATGATGACCTCAAGTGGTATGGATTCTTTCACTAGGATGTGAAAAAAAAGGTTGAGCAGAACTGTCACATGCAGAAAAAATTGTGTATATAGAACTTAAGTAATATTGGTGTCTGATTAGATTCGGAACACAACGGAGAGGAAGACGCTAAGAATAACGCAGGTATTTTTAGTTAGAGTGACTAAAAATATAAGTACATTAAAAGAAACATAAATCCATAAAAATTGTATGAAAGAGGGAAAAGTGTTGATGAATTGTTATTTGATTTTAGACACATTGAAAATTCAGTACTGTTTTTTTTGAGGGGGGAAGCCTTGGAAGACATTGAGTTGGAAGTGCAAGCTAAATCATCGAGATATGTAAAATCACCAAGGGAAAAATGTACCTAAAATAGGGCTGCAGGAAGATTCATGGAGATTAGTAAAATAGGAAAAAGATGGGGGGAAATAGGATGAATGTAGGAAAAAGAGGCATTAAGAGGACTGAAATTTAAATTCAGTGTCAGGAAAGCCAACAAATCTCTTGGAGAAAGATTTAGAGTGATCTGTGTTGTACATAGGAACCGGTAGGACAGCGCCTAACAACAATGTTGTGAAATGCTGTGGGAATATTTACTAGGAGGATAGAGAAGGAAAGAATTTAAGGTATTTTAGGTAAATGGGAACTTCTAAAGGGAGGTTTCTAGTAGAGTAGCAAGAACATTTGTCAGAATGCAAGGGGTTAAAAAGTAAATTGATGAAGAGGAAACAATAGTCTTTGTAGCCAACAGTAAAACCCAGAAAAACCCAGTGCCTTTTAGATTCCGACTCATAGCCAACAGTAGTCTTTTCAAATGTTGATTATGAAGACAGAAAGAAGTTACTAGACAAAGGAGCAAAGGAGACTATCTTGGTTTCCTAGGGCTGCCATAGCAAAATGGCCAGATGTGGATGACTTTAAAGAACAGAAATTTATTGTCTCATAGGTCTGGAGGACCTGTAGGAGTTTGAATTCACTGTGTCTGACAGTGTCATGCTCTTTCCTTGTTTGTCTCTTCCAGATTCTGGTAGCCCCATGTGTCTAAGGCCGTTCCTTGACTTGTTAATGTATCTTCACATGGCATCTTTTCTTCCCCCTGTGTGACTCTATTTCCATGTCTCTTTTATAAGACACCAGTCATATAGGATTAGGACCCAACTTCTCCAGTTATCAGTTACTAGCAGTTAGGTTAACTCTTTAACCTAACTGATAATATTTTCAAAGATAGACCCTATTTCCCCAAACAAATTCACATTCTCAGGTACAAGGCGTAGGACCTCAATGTATCTTTTTTTGGAGGGGGGCACAATTAATTTCATAACTCAATAGCAATGTACTGTCAAAGAAAATCAATAAGCATGGAAAAAGAAATAGTGATACATATCATCCAGGATAGAAACTGATAAAATAAGCACCCACACACTGTATCAGTCAGGGTTCTCTAGAAAAGCGGAATACAGAGACAGAGAGAGGAAGAGAGAAGAGAGATCAATTGAGAGAGAAAGAGAGAGAGATTTATGTTAAGGAATTGTTTCATGCAATTGTGAGGACTGGCTGATTGGAAACTTGGGAAAGAATTGATGTTGTAGACTTGAATCTGATCTGTAGGTCAGGCCAGTAGGCTAGAAACTCAGCCAGTATTTCTATGTTAGTGTCTTGAGACAGAATTCTTTATTTTCCAGGAAATCTGTTTTTGCCCTTAAGGCCTTAAGGCCTTCAAATGATTGAATAAGGCCGAATCTCAGTATTGAGGGTAATCCATGTCCTTAAAGTCAAGTGATTTTAAATGTTAATTATATTTACAAAATACCTTAAAAGCAAAATCTAGACTAATGTTTGACCAAGCAATTGGTCATCATAATCTAGACAAGTTGACTATAAGGTTAATCATCACACACACAAACATATTTCTTAATAATTTTATGTCCAATTTTTAGTCAGTTTCAGGTAGGTATTAAGCATGACCTACCCTTCACTAAATTTCTGTTAGCATGGGTGCTAGTCGTATATGGGCAAATCACTATATTGCTCTCCTTTAACCAGTCAGTTCTATCAGTAACTGAGAGACATGTTAAAAATCCCCCACTGTAATTGTATAGTTCTCTTTGTAGTTCTGTTAATTTTTTGCTCATATATTTTGAGTTTATGTTACTAGCTGCATAAAATGTATTTTTTGAATTGAACTGTGGTCTCAGAAATTTTACTATGATATCTCTGGATGCAGCTTTCTTTTTGCTTATTCTTTTTGGGATTTATAGCACTTTTTGAATCTGTGGCTTGATGTCTTTATCAACTTGGAAGTTACTTAGCTATTATGACTTAAAACAATGTCTCTGTTCATTTTCTTTTGCTTATTCTGTTGGGATTCTAATTTCATATAGACTTTCTAATTCTTCCCACTACTATCTCTTACTCACTGTTCTATCATTTTCCCTTTTATCGTTTTTTGCTTAATCCTCTAAATTTTCTTCTCATTCATATTTCAGTTTACTAATTTTCTCTGTTTAATCTGCTGTTAAGCCACTCCATTAAGCTTTTATTTTGTTTATTATACTTTTCAGTCACATGATTTCCATTTGGCTTGATTTCTTTCATCTCTAATTTTATACTAAAATTCCCAGTCCTATTGTCCATCTTCTTGAGTACTTTGGAAATAGTTAAAACTGTGTCTGATAGCTCTATTTCCTAAAGCCACTTTACATTTAGTCTACCTTTTGGTCGTTTTTGAATTTAGAAATAATTTGAGGTGTAAAATAATGACTGAAAGCTGAGATACATTCTTGCAAGTACCTTTCTACTTTGACTCATTTACAGAGTAGAGCCCTTTGCAGTTCATCCCAAAAAGCAGAAGGATTTTTCACTGCTACCTTTGCCAATTCTCAACTTGCCAACATCTCAGACACCTTTCCTGGAATTGAGAGCATCTTAACAAAAATTAGCCTCAAGTTCTGGATTTGAATCTCTGCATTTCTGTGTTCCCTTGGTTCTTGGCACTGCTATATTCTCCTGACTTTTTAGTTCCCCAATGCTTTTAACACATCTTTTTTTTTTTTTATTTTAAGTTATGTTTTCTGATTGTCTTCAGTAACATATTTCTTCCTAATTACCTGGTCTGCCGGTCTGGAAAGTAGCAGAACACTAAGCACTTTGTTGAATTTTCAAAGAGGTACACAAATGTAAGTTATCTGCCAGTTTGTGAGATAATTTTAGGACAGAAACCTTAATTTACTCATTTTTATCCCCAGTACTCTTTCATAATGGAGCCCTGGTGATGCAATGGTTAAGTGCTTGGCTGCTAACTGAAAGGTTGATGGCTCAAACCCACGCAATGACTCTGCAGGAGAAGGACCTGGAGAAAATCATATGGGGCAGTTCTACTCTGTCACATGGGCTCAGTATGAGTCGAAAATTGACTCAATGGGTATCCAACAGCAACAACAACAACATGGTTACATAGAGGACAATCAAGAAGCATCTGAATTTAAACATCAGCTCTCGTCTTAATTTCAAGAAACTTCATTTGGTAAGAAACTTAAGAAGTTTTTCCCCATATCGTTCTGCTAACCTGGTTCTTATCTTTCAACCTATAACCCCTATGTGATAAATTACATTTCCTTTGCTGCCAAGCTATACCCTCTAGATTTTCCCTTAAATTATGTCATCAATTGGTGATTAAATTGATATTGAACTTTCTTTTTTCACTTCTAGTCTACCCCATCCTCATTTTGCCCATGCACTGACTAGCCAACTGCTTAGACATGTCTCTTCCCTACTTAATTCTCATATTTTAAAACTGATAACTGCACTAAGATATATTTAAGGTAAGTGTTGTAAAGAAAACTTTTCATATACTTTTTTTCTTAGAGATTGTAATATAACTTGATTGAGGGAAATTTCTAAATAATATTAAATAGTATTCCTGTTCTTTAAGTGTTAATGCTGATTGCTTAGACATCTGAAATCTAATTTTCTTTCTCAAGGCCATTTGTATTTCCAACTTGCAGGACATGTCTGAGATTCTGAGATTCTGTGAATTTGAGACAGGTTATAACTTGAAATGCAAAGCAACACAGTATGATTTAATATTTCAGAAATAAGGATTTGTTATTACTATTTTTTCTTAACTCACATGCCTTGTAAAACTTGTTAATGAGAAAGCTAATTTTTTTTATTGGTTATATTCCCGTGCTCTGTGGTCTTTTTGTGTGCGTCTGTGTGAGTATGCTTGCTTTAAAAAGCAAAAGTAAGAAACTATTGAAAAGCTATAAAGACAACTAAAAACTTCTTCCTAATTCAATCTGTATTAAATGCTATATTAATGACAAATATTGTAATAAGCTAGAAGCATAAAATATTAACTAGAGAAGGCAAAGGACTGATAAATATATTTTACAATGACAGGAGTCACTGAAGATTTAGGAAAAAAAAATAATACTATTAATTCCCACTTTTAAATAAATTGCTCTCACATTGTAGTTTACCAGAAGGATGACCTTTTGATTCATAACTTATTTCTACCTAAACCTTTCTTTAAGTTGTATAAATAATTTGCCATTCATTATGATTGTAATAGTCAAAGTCATGAGCAGAAGTCCGTTATTGCATTCTATGTAGGACACTTGAGTAGGTGCAGAGAAACGTTTTTTCAATGTTCTCCTGGAATAATTAGTTCACCCTACTTAATGTTTTACCTTTCATTGGCTCGAATGGAAATAAGGAAATAGCAATGGACATAATGGGATGGTTTCAAACTCTTGACATGAACTCATCAATTGTCTCTGAGAAGTAGGTTAATATGGTTTATTATCCAAATTAGTTCCTAAGGTGGATTAAAATGAGCAATAAAAACATTTCATATTTAAGTCCAAATTAATTTCCACTGCTTTTCACTGAAAAGGAAAAGTAAAGAATCTAATTCTATGTATCAACCTAGAAACATATGGTTATTTAACCAAATTGCCAGTAACTTCTTTTCAGCATACCTAAATAATGGGTACTGAGTATACAGACCGAACAGGAAGAAAATGTTGTTTAGGAAGAACATCACTAGTTTCAAGGAGCAATACCCTTAATGAACTTTAGAATTTCCTCTTCACTTTTAAGCTAATAAACTGGAGCCCTGGTGGCGCAGTGGTCAAGAGCTCACCAAAAAGTTCTACTTGTCCTATAGGATCGCTATGATTTGTAATCGACTCAATGACAATGAGTTTTTTTTTTTTTTTTTTTTGCTTAGAGTAAAGCAAATATTTGATTAAAATTACCTGGGAGAAGCAAAGATGTACATTTTTTTCCTGAGATTTGGAAAGCAATACTTTGTCTATTGACCATTTTAAATTCAATTGTTAATATGAATAACTACTATATCTTTAGTTCATTAGATCAACAGGGTAACAAACCAAATAAAAGATAACTAAAATAAATAGAACTCTGTCACGTCTGTCACGTAGTTATTCATTTACATAAACATGTTCCATAATTTTTGTTTTTGGAAAATTATTTTATAAATCAGGAAGAAAACCCTGCAGACTAGCCTGGCTAATTCATTTCGATAACAGAATAAGGGTAAATTACCTTTCTTCCCACTTAGAAGAGAAAATAGTCTTCCTTTCATGCAATAGTGAATTATCATGTTATGGACTCAGAGATATTTTTGTGATTTTTTTTGTCTTAAAGCATCCATTTTTGTAATTAAATATATATACTCAACATCTATGGTTCTAATTCTAAGTCTGGCAAAAGAAACAACTGTGCGTACCAATAGAGGATGTCTTAAATATCAGAATGAGCTTAAATAAAAGAAGCTATCTCTTGCTATAGTCTGTATAAACATGATTTATTTTACAAAATGTTCTGGAAAACAAAACAGAGACCTAAGGGAAAGACAGCGTTATACATCAGAGAATTAAAAGCTAGCACAAAATAAGCCTTTAATGAGTAGTCTCTTATTTTTAATCTATATTTGTTTACCTCTGGAGGGAGGAAGCTATGAAAGGGAAAAAAAAAAGCGCTCATAGATATTACCATAAGCAGAAGGCCTGAAAAGTAGAGATTTGCCAGCTGAGGCTGTTAGTAATTCATCAATGTGCTCAGAAACTGATGTTGGCATAACTGGAAGCAGATCCAAAGACCAGTGCCAGAGGCGACACGACTACAATGAAATCAAATAAAGTTGTTCATCACACTGATAAACGGTGAAGAGGTGCCTGTCCCTTCTCCTGTTACATCTCCTCTATCTTGCTTGTGCATTGGAGCAGGGGTGATGAATGGCGTTGATAGAGAGACGGAAGGAATAGGGGAACAACCATATTTGAAGTAGAAGGGAGTTTTCAGAGGATTCTAGAAATCTACATATGCATTTTGATGAGTTTTTTTTTTTTTTTGATTGAGTAAAAATTACAAACTATTATGAGGCCTGGTAATGAAAAGAAAGATTCTATTTTATTTGGTCTGTCCTTTATCACACAAGGGAAAAACAATCAAATTAATTAAAAAAAAAAAAAAAAAGGATGTCCAAAAAGGAATACAAAGCAAATGTTGGGTTTTATGCCCCTTTTTGTAATTTAAATACTTAACAACCTGCACATCAAAATGGGCCATGTTGTAGAATAATTACACTCAATATGACTTAAAATTACAGAAATAACAACTATATATATACATACACACACACACCCCCATGTCTCTATAACCCCGCCCCCCGCCCCCCCCCGCCAGTGCTGTCGAGTCAATTCCGACTCTTAGCGACCCTATAGGACAGAGTAGAACTGCCCCACAGAGTTTCCAAGGAGCGCCTGGTGGATTCTAACTGCCGACCCTTTGGTTAGCAGCTGTAGCACTTAACCTATCTCTGTATCTCTCTGTATGTATCTGTTTATCTATCTATCTAAATGATATTTAGCTATACCTAAAAAATTTTTTTTTTTTAATCACAGACAGTTTGTTTATTTTTTTGGTCTTTGTTTAAATAGAATGAGTACATTCCACAATTTTGGCAATTGGATATATATATATTTAGGTACAATTTACATAGAATAAAATATGGAGATTTTAATGCTTAAGTTCAACAACTTTTTATAAATGTATAAGCCTACATAAGTTATGTAACAATCAAGCTATGTAGTATATCATTACCTCAGAAAGTTCACTGCTTCCCAAACTTAACCCTACATGTAGCAACTATTTTCATTTCTATCATTGTACATTTGTTTCTCCTGTTTCAAAACTCATCTAAAATGAAGAATATGGTATGTACTTTTTTGTGTCTGGTTCTATTGTCCAACACAATGTTTTGAGATTTATTGATGACATTTTCTGTAACTGTAGTCTGTCCCTGTTTATTGCTCAACATTGATGAGTATTTATGAATTTATTTTTGCCAAGTATTTTAGCGCATTTGTCTTTCATAGTATTTTTCTCCTAATAGCACTTGACTGACAAGGAAGAGGCTTGAGTTCTAGTCCCGATTCTATCACTCAGCTAATTTTCAGATTTGTGCCTATTTGTCCATTGAGCTCAATTTCATTCTCATCTGTCCAATTAAAGAGTAAAACTAGGTGTTCTCTGCATCAATTTGAACTTACATACTGTGTTATTTGTAGTTCATGGTTATTTATCATCTGAATATCAATTTGATAATGAATCATCTCTAAATTACTAGCAGACTCATTCATCTTAAATCAAGGAGGCTTAGCTTAACTCAATTCCTAGAAAGCAAAGTTATGCTTTCTTCACTTCCTCGGGTTAGCTTTTCAAAATTATTCAAAAGCAAATGGAAGATATGGTGTACACCTGACAATAACTTCTAAATTAATCTTCTACTACTGTGTTGCAATACTTGTAGTTTTTGCTAAAGCAGACTTTGATGAAACTGGGACACATTTCATCTATCTCTCTCAAAATTCTCAACATCTTTTTTTTTCTTTTCTCAACATCTTTTAAAGATGCAATTCAATTGTCATCTTTACCATGAAACTTTTTCTAGCTACTCAAGTCAGTAGTAAGTGAATCTCTCTCAGCATTGAATCTTTCTGTGCTTTGTATCAGTCTTACCTTATTTCAATCACTAATTCATCCAAATACTATTGTATGTGCCAAGTGTAAGGGATACAAGTGTGAGCAAAAAAAGAGCCTCCGCCCTCATAAGCTTAAATTCAATTATGGTAATCATGAAATAATTATGCTTAATTAGAAACTAACAAATACCAAGAAAGAAAATTACTGAAGTCATTAAGCTAGGTAAGAGGGCACCTGACCTAATCTTGGCTGGATCAGGGAAGGATTCTATGAGAATGTGTTGCTTTATTTGAGGCCCGAAGACAAGATTTAACTATCTGAAGGTGTGTGAGTATTGGTGTATGTATGTATTAGTGTGTGTGTATATTTGTGTTTGTGTAGGGGGTAGTGGTGGTGGAAGTTATTGGTTGATAGATGGTAAATGAAGCCATATTTGTAGATGAGATTCTACAAAGAATGTCAGGAGTGAGAAGAGGTGTCAATTCTAAAGCTTTGGATAACCTCTTTGCACATTTACTTGTATTATAGGTATTTGTAGAAATATCACACTGCTTCCTCTTAAATTTTAAGACCATGTGACAGAATAAAATTTTTTTAAAAGTGTAAAAGTCTAAGTCTGGGTTCAAATTAAAGCATTACCATTTATTGGCTTTACCATCTTGCACAATTTGCTTAATTTCTATGATACTCTGTTTCTTCTATCTTAAAAATACAGGTAAGAATAGTACTATTATGAGAGTCTTAAGCATCAAATGAGGTTATCATATGTGCAAAACAAAGAGAATAATGTCAGGCACGTAATGCACACTTAATAATATTTTCTAACGATTTTGAAATTGTTTAACATACAGTGAATACCCTGGGTCTTTAAATCAATATTCAATAAATATTTGTCCAAAATGAGAACAAAAGTAGAGTAACAAAAGATGAAATCATAAAAAGAGCAAAAAGTTTTCAAAATTTATAAAAAACTAGTCTATAGATTCAGACTTTCAAATTTAATTTTAAATGTGCCATTTATTAGCACAGCAAGACCAGTAGTTAACTGTACTGGTGTAAGTTTATGCTTCAACCCTGATTCCCCAAGGCCTTCGTTGTTTGCCTTGCTCCCATGAGGCCAGAAACTGTGAAGGGACTGAGATTTTACTCTGCTTACAAACTAACGTGTTAACCCATGACACTTTCATATACACATATTGACAGAAGAACACAAAAATGTAGGTCAGAAACACAGACAATGTATTACTCACAACAAAAAGCAGCAGCAAGAGCATTATTTCCTCATGCCTGCATTCCCATAGGACTATGCGATGTCTACATGTTTAGCTCAAACTCAGAACATTGTACCACAGGATAAGAACCCTGCAATTAGAAGATTGTAAGCTTTTATGGAACTGCTGGGGCTTCTACCCATCCATCTCTCCAGAGAAATAGATTACTTATTGCCCTGGAATGTAAGTAAATATGCCCAGGGTAGGGAAAGGGATTTACTATCCTAGAATATTCGAGATATCCATCTTTAGGGAAATACTTCCTCTTGCTTCCAAAGCATGTTTATTATGCCAACCTGCTTTTTGCTCTAAAGGCCTGGACGTTGCAAAAACTACAAAACTCCAAGGAGAATTTTCTCTAACAATTGCTTGGCCAGAGTGGCCCCAGAGATAAATACCACTATTATTGTGGTTGGAAAGCCGTGGCAGCAACTGCGGTCACCTTGTGCTCCCAGCATTCTCTTTAAATTGGCATTA
Source organism: Elephas maximus indicus (assembly GCF_024166365.1). Classification (NCBI taxonomy): domain Eukaryota; kingdom Metazoa; phylum Chordata; class Mammalia; order Proboscidea; family Elephantidae; genus Elephas; species Elephas maximus. The sequence continues at coordinate 61,485,827 of NC_064836.1, forward strand.
CAAAAGTAGGAGGGTGGAACTCCCTCCTTTGTATCTGTCAAGGTGGGTGATGGCAGCTGTAGTGTCTACACCTGAGCTGCTGGCCATATATGGTTTCTGGCCTCCTTGGACTACAACTGAGAAATGCAGCAAATTTGACTCAGTGAAGTCCTAGAAGAAAAACAGACAACAGATCAATTATTTACCCTTCCGCTTCAAGGTATTTTGTAGAAGGCTTACACCGAATGGGTAGACCTCACAGATAGACTCTTTCTGGAGCCAGTGGTTCCCCATTGCCTCTCAGGAGACATCCTGAGTGTCAAATAACCAGGTGTGTTTCTCAGAATGCTGCCTCTTGTATTTTGATTTTTCTCATTCCTGTCTCACTTCTCTTGTTCTGTCTCTTTTTACCCTCCCTCTCCACCCCCAAAAAAGCATTAATACATGATCTTTGCCTTCAACCCTATTTTTCTCAGGGACCCAGAATAACGTACCAACATAATGGAGTTTTTGGCCTGCGTGTTGTATATATGGAAACCCTAGTGGCATAGTGGTTAAGTGCTATGCTGCTAATCAAAGGGTTGGCAGTTAGAATCTGCCAGGTGCTCCTTGGAAACTCTATGAGGCAGTTCTACTCTGTTCTATAGGGTTGCTATGAGTCAGAACCGACTTGATGGCATTAGTTTTTTTGGGGGGGGGTTGTATATATAGGGTCACTATGAGTCAGAATCGACTCAATGGCAGTGGGTTTGGTTTTTTTTGGTTTTGGTTACAAGGAAGTGAAAATATGTGGCACAAAAGGAAGTCAGGTAAATACGAACGTGTATTTAATACACATTAACAATCTCAGTCAAATAAGAGATAAACAAAACACAACTTTGAATTAAATGAAATATCTCTTCGCATTCTCATCTGCACTTCTTATTTCCCTAGAACATATGTCTGCCATCCTCAAGCCCTGCATGGCCAAAGCCTGGAAGATGGTCACTTGCTCCCAATATTTTCCTTCAGTTCTACATACTTTCATAAAGTATATCTTTTCAGATTTCTATTACCTCACACCTCTGCATGATATTCTTCTGTGTCATGGTATTTTAAACATGAAAAATTATGAATTAATGTACCAACTTTCCAAAGAAAAAAGTTTATTTTTGGAAACAAAATCTTCTTTTATTACCAAGAGTTTAGTAGCAAGAATTAGGAATTATTTTAGGGAGACTAAGGGAACACATCTTACATTATGTAGGCAACTTCCTACTTTGTCTGTATGCCTAGAGTCTTCCTTTGGCATGAAAACATTTAGAAAACTTGTAATAAGCATTTGCGATGCTTTAGTCTTAATATTGCTCTCTCTGAAATCTAACCTAGGTGTCGACACACTTATTCTTAAACAATTATCAATATTTTATCACCTCTTTTAACCTATTAATTATACATATATACATGCACAGACACAGACATACACGTATACATATATATGTTTATATATGTGTGTGTGTGTAATTTGTTGTTTCAACTGCCCTAAACATATTGCCGTAATTATAAGAGTTAAGTCATTTATATACACATTAGGCTCAATTTTCCGTTAATTGGATTTTATAATTAAAGAGAACAAATATAAAATGTTTTATTGACTATGCTCTATAAACAGATACTAAATAAAAAGCAAAAATACTTAAATGGAGAAATAAATTACTATGGATTGTCTATGAAAAAATAGATGGTCAATGAAAAACAACTACAAAAATAACAACACCATAGTGATCCTATGGTTAGTAAATATTTTTAGAACACTGTGTCTGAGAAAATGTTATGTGCTCAGCAGACCTGTTTTCTCTTTCCATAAGGAAGAAAAAATTAAGTATAATATCTCAAGCCAAATTTCAATTAGTTTTGGGCAATGTGACTAATTTTTGGCTACTGGAATATTTGGCATAGGTGAAAACATGATTTTCAGCCTTAATCATAAAAAGTTCCACTGTACAATCCACATTTTCTCTCTATTATTAATGCAGTAGCATGTGAAAGAGTCCAGATACAAGAAACAAAATGGAACAAACCTGGTTCCCCACGTTCCTCCTTTAAAAGAGAATGTCCCAAAAGAGCCATCCCATCTTCTTCAGACTGTGACATGATCAAGAAATAAACTTTTACTGTGTTAAATCACAGAAACATTGGGGATATTTGCTACAGCAATTTGCTTCTCCTGGTACAGGTAGGAAACGGTGGTGGTGTAGTGCTTAAGTGCCATGGCTGTGAACCAAAAGGTCTGCTGTTCAAATCCACCAGGAGCTCCTTGGAAACTCTATGGGGCAGTTCTGCTCTGTCCTATAGGGGCTCTGTGAGTCGGAATCCACTCGATGGCAATGGGTTTGTTTGTTTTTTAGTACAGGTAGGGACTCTGAAATTAGAGATGAATGGTCAAATTTAAGAGATATTGCCAAAGAAGTATTCTCAGGCCCAGTATAGGGCATTTTATCTGTTGAAATTAGCAGGAGTGAAGAAGAGAGAGAAATCGAAGACAGCTTCCATTTCTGAGGTATCAGGGAATTTGTGAAAGAAGATTGTTTTAAAAATATGTCATTTTGTATCACCTAACAGGGTGTAAATTTCAGGGAGAATCAGAAATACCCATCTCTATCGGTGACAGTAGATGACCTATGGGCTTGGTCTTGTTAATTAGCACAATAATAGCCCCCAAAAATGATACCCCATATATTTTGGAGGAGGTGCTAGCCATATTTTCTATAAAATAAAAAATTGAGTAACATATATAACCAAAAAACCAAATCCAGTACCGTCAAGTCATTCCAACTCATAGCGACCCTACAGATCAGAGTAGAACGCCCCCATAGAGTTTCCAAGGTGCGCCTGGTGGATTCGAACTGCTGACCCTTTGGTTAGCAGCTGTAGCACTTAACCACTAGGCCACCAGGGTTTCCAGAGAGTACAAAACAAATTTCTAAATCTTGAACCACACGACAGATAATATACACTGAAAAAAGTTCAGGCAATCTTTTTGTTGTTGTTGTTAAAAGGGTCATGTGCTCAGAGGGAGTAAATCCCAATTCAGCTTAATCAATAATTTGGGGATTAAGTTTTCTGTCCTCTGCAAATTTGTTTAAATATACTATATGCTTACCAACCACGTGTTTTTACGTATTGTCAACGTAGAGATAGCATAAAAAAACATACTGAAAAATCTCAAGGTATATAAAGAGAATTAACTTGGCGTCAGAACCAAATTTCTCCACCATGTGAAATTTATTTAATACTGCTGAACTTCAATTTACTCATTTGTTAAAAAAGATAGTATCTATTTTAAAGGATAAAAACAGATATTAGAGGTCTTGGTTCTTGCATTTAAGGAAAGAGTCCATGTGTTTCTGTAATATAGATACAAAATCTGTCTAGTAACAACAATAAAAAGGAAATTATTTTAGCATTGTAAGTGTTATTAGCAGGTCTATTCTCACTCATAATCCTCATGACTTGTTTTGCTAAGTGTAACACAACAGGTTTATCAATGTCAAGTTTATTATTATGAAGCTTTGATAATAGATGAATTCACCATTTTTGTTTGTTTTTTATTTGTGATATTTGCTTATTTTTGGTCATATTTCCCAATATCTGATCAATTACTTCTTGTTATTGTAAGTTCACAAGGAAATTATTGAGAGGAATCTCCTCGGGAAAATGCAATATTTTTGGTTACTAACTTGGTTTTTCATTCCAAAACTCTGTATGTTATCCCTGGCTTGGTGAAACACACCTGATTTGACAAAGAACAAATGCCCTATTTTATCATTACCATTTACTCTCTAGGGGGAAAAAAAAAATAGAAACTATCAATGAAGGTAGGTTAGATTATACAGTGTAAATAAATGATACCCAATCTCAACAGCATACAATAAATGTTTACGTTTTGATAATATTAAACATCTAATCCTGGCTCTGGTAACACATGGTCTTCATTCTGGAAAACAGGTTGATAGAACAGTGTCTACCTGGGGCATTGGTAATTTACTAATAGAAAAAATACTTCTTAAGCCATATACTGGCTCTAAAAGTTTCTTCTTAGAAGGGACACCCATATTTTATTGGCCAAATTGCATATACAGTTTTGAGTTCTGCGGGATAGAAATGTCTGATGCTTCCACAAGAAGAAGCATATCAGATAAAATAAAATCCACCCCTGAAACTCATACATTTGATTTAGCTCTTGGGATGTGACGGGGGGCCGGGAAGGGTTAGTGAAGGAATAGTAATTACTAGTTATTTTATTGTGAGCACCTTACTTACTTAACCTCACTGAGCCTCAGTTTACTTGTCTGTAACATGGTGATTTTAGTTCCAACCCCATAGGATTATTGTTAAAATCAAATGTGATAATAAAATTAAAATATCTGTCACAGTAACTAACCCATTGCCATCGAGTCAATTTAGACTCATAGCAACCCTATAGGACACAATAAGAACTGCTCCAAAAGGTACCCAAGACTGTAATCTCTACAGAATCCAATTGCCACATCTTTCTCTCGAGGAGCAGCTGGTGAGTTCGAACTGCTGATCTTTTCAGTTAGCAGCCCAATGCTTAACCACTGTACTACTAGGGTTCCTTGCACGGTAACTAGAGTTTGGTTAAGTTGTATAAATGTTAGTTATTATTGCTTTTATTTTTATCTCTTCATTTTAATGTAAAAGTAAGAAAACATAACTAAATTGGAAGTGTATATATGTATGTGTGTGTATATATATATATATATATATATGTTAGGTGTCATCGAGTTGATTTCAACATCTAGAGATCCCATAATACAGAGTAGAACTGCCCCATAGGCTGTAATCTTTACAGGAGCAGATCTCCAGGTCTTTCTCCCTCCGAGTTGCTGCGTGGGTTGAGCTGCCTTCCAGTTAGCAGCTGAGATTGCTTAACTGTTGTCCCACCAGAGTGCTGCCTCTCTCGGGACAGTGTAGCTAATTTTGCACTTTGGTTAATCAAGTTAGATCATTCTCCTAGACATGACTTTTTGTTGATATTGCTGGAGAGTGGTGTATTAATAACAGTTCATGTTTTCTTCTCTAGTCAGATATTTAAGGTAGATAAATTTAAGGTAGGTAAATAAAGTAGGTTAAAAAATAAGAAAAAAGTATAGAAGAGGTTTTCAAGCTGTCTATCTGTGCTATTTTTGCTTCTGCACCATCCATTCCTTCTTCTAGTACCTGACTTCACTTTCCCTGGAAGATCCATCCTCCCCTCATTTTCAGCCCATGCCTCTGAATGGGGCTGCCTAATTCTCGTCCCCGTTCTCATCCTCCAGCTCATCTCTAGAGGAGAATGCATGGTCTAAAAAAATAGTGAGTCCTAAATTTTATTCTGCTGTAGAAAATGATTGACTTAGGAATGGGCACGTGGCCCAAGCCAGGCTGATAGGGTTCATTTCTTTTTTTGTTTGCTTGTTTGTTTTTTAAATAACATGAAATAGAATCTCCCTTTCTGATGAAATGAAGCAGGGTAAACAAAAGTTGAGAACCATGACCCAGGTTGGATTACCCGGGAGCAGTCTTTGAGCAGAGATGTGTATCAGGAAGTTCACTGGGGAGTAACTGCAGGATTAATGCTTGCGGGGGGAGTAAAGAAAGCAGGATTGGGCAGAGGAGGATTGACTTGTCCTGAGTCACAACAAAGGCCTTGGTGGATCCTCAAGAGTTTTGAAATTTGTTGGTCCTTCAAAAACGGCTACTTGAGGGAAAGGGGCAGGGCTTTTATACTCCCTTGAAATAGTCATTGGATGTAGGCTGCCCCAGGGAAAAGGCATGTCCTTGGAAAGGTGAATATCCTCAACTGAGCACAATTCCCAGGAGAGACTCAACTGTTACAATCAAAGGAGAAATGAATGTATCAGTCCTGAAGGGCGGACATGGGCCATAAGTGGCAACAGATTTTAAGCTTACCAACAAATGACAGTATCACAGGGAAATAAATAGCTGAGAGATTAAAAGTGAGTGCTGGACAAAGTATTTTTTCCCTTGGATAGAGTCATTCCTGAATTAGTACCTCCTGGAGTTTTCATTTTATTGATTAAAAAATATCTCGTCTACTCTTTTGGCTATGATTTGGTTTTAGTTAGCTTTCAGCCATCAAGTAATACACCTTCCTTTCTTTTGACTCACACTTTCTCAAGGATTTTCTTAAATTCAAGAGCAAGATCTTGAAGAAAATCAAGCTGAAGAGGATGAGTATGAGAAAACTTACGATATATTCTGAAAAAGAGATATTAATAGATTCTGTTTTGAGCAAGGCTGTAAAACTGAAGACAGTCTTTTACAAATGAGGATTGTTAAATCTGTTAATTTTAATGAGAGGAAATAAAGATGGACAATAAACCTCCTGAGAATTGGTTGAGTTTAGGATAAGGCATGGGTTTGACCTTAATGGCAAAGTTTCCCTATTTGTGCACTAAACATGCTGCTTCTTCAGTTCTGAAAGAAAATACTCAAATGATTTTGGCATCCAAGTATTACTTAAAAAACACACACAAATAACATAAATGGAGGGGAGTTGCTCAAAATGTAATGCATCGCAGAAAGAAAGATGGGAAATTGATATTTATAACCATGTCTCCAATGTATGCTTTGTCAGTAAAATGAGTTTAGATCTGAGTTTAGAATTATAATTGCTTATGAGTAGCCAAAACAAGAAAAACTACAAGAGAAAAAAAAAAAAATTCCCCTACAATGGCTTTGAAAAACACAATTAAAGTAAAGGATAGCCTCGTCAAAAGAAATTGAGGTAAAGAAGTAAAATGCAATTATAAACACTGCTTACTTCGTAATGTTTGGCAAAATAGTTATGTTAAATGAAATCCTGGCTCTATAGGGAATATTCCAGGTGGATAATTTTTATTTCATTATTCTTTTGGTCCAATTGACAGGAAGTCATTAAGAGAAAAGAGTGGAGAAAATTGGGATCTAGATAAAGAAGTATGTTATTAGAAGGAGGTATCATTACAGGCACTAATTACATTTAGGCTGCTGATCAGCAGTAACCCTCAATGATACTGATGTCAATCGTTTCAAAGAGACAGAGGAGAGTTTAGTGGTCTAAAGAGTTCATATAGGCTGGATTACTTTAGTAGGCAAGATACTTTGGTAGGCTTACAACTGGATAGTGTACCTAATTTGGCAATTTGGTTAATCAGTTTAGATTGTTTTCCTAGATATGGCTTTTTGGGATACATCTGGGGAGTACTGTATTAATAATAGTTTAGGTTTGCTTTCCTAGCCAGATGTGATGGTTAAGGTTGTTTGTCAACTTGGCTGGGCCATGAGTCTCAGTGGTTTAGCAGTTACGTTGTAGTTTGGCAGTTACTTATTGATGCAGTCACTTATTGATGCAGTCACCTCCACGATGAGATCTGATATAATGTAATCACTTCCAGGATGAGATCCAATATAATGTAATCACCTCCACGATGAGATCTGATATAATGTAATCACCTCCACGATGAGATCTGATATAATGTAATCACCTCCACGATGAGATCTGATATAACGTATTCACGTCCAAGATGAGATCTGCTATGAGCAGCCATTCAATTGAAAGGGCATTTCCCCGGGGGTATGGCCTGCATTCAATATTCATGGACTTGCTGGCAAAGCTTGCTGGGTTTTGCTGTGCTCTGGATTCTGCATTTGGCTCGTCATCATCTGACCCTGGTTCTCGGGACTTGAGCCAGCAGCCTACCATCTTACCTGACAATCTTGGATTTGTCAGCCTCCACAGCTTGTGAGCCAACAGCTTGCCATCTGACCTGCTAAACTTGGGTTCATCAGCCCCTGCAGCTACGTGAGTCAGGAGGAGCCTTCAGACATAGCAAAGATTGTGAAGATGGTGCAGGACTGGTTAGCATTTTGTTCTGTTGTACACAAGGTCGTTGTGAGTCAGAATCCACTTGATGGTGCCTAACAACGAGTTCCGAAATCAAATACTTTTTTTCTGTTAATAGATTGAAATGAGGAGTAAGTGTAGGTTTGTGTACACAACCTATATTTCTGTGCCCTCAAATTTTAACCTTCCACTACCTCTTCAGATTCTACTAAGCTTTAATTTTTTCTCAAGTGAAACATTTCATTTTGAGGAATATCAAGTCTAGCCTGGCTTCTGTACCCTACTGTTTGATTAGTTATACTAAAAGAATATTTTATAAAAGAGTAAAACTTCTATAACACCATCCAATTTAATTTTACTGCAACTGCCTACATTTCTGCCAATTTTGTCAGGAGGAAATGGACATATACAGAGATTTTGACATGAGGCATATAAAACGGCAAATATAAAAAAAAGATATAGGGTAGGAAAAATCAAAGTGATCATACTCTTTGTGGGAAGTGTTCTTGAAGGAGATTAAAACTGGCTTTAACCTACCTTATTTAAAATGTTGAAACAGCCAGAAAGCAAACTGCTTGATATTCTCATGGAGACTCTCCATACATTCTTGCACAACAGCCTATTAAATGTGGAGGTGAAAGATAATATGACATAGGTTATTGTATATAAGATAACGTTTCTTTGATGAAAAGTTACTTGCAATATATGCTGAAATGTCTCCTAAGGAATATTCTGAAGTGGTTTCCATGAGATCCTACTCCATTTTCTAATTTCCATTTTCTCTTTTCCAGTTACATTAAATCATGGGTCAAATTGTTTCTGAAATCTTCAGGGAACACGAAGGCACTAAACTATTTATTCCTATCTGTTATGGGTTGAATTGTGTCCCCCCCAAATACGTACTGGAATCCTAGCCTCTCCTTGTATGAGTCCACACACTGCAACAACAACATACCCATTCGTGAATGTGTAATGATGTTTAGAAATAGGATCTTCTTTGTTGTGCTAAGGAGGCCATATCAGCTAGGGTGTGTTCTAAGCCTAACCGCTTCTGAGTTGTATAAGGAACTGCATAGACACAGTGACATGGAGGCACATGCTGGGGAAGACAGAAGCCATGTGAGTATCGCCAAGAACCAAGGAGCGGCCAGGGTTCCTCACAAAAAAGAAATTACCAGGGCAAGACCCCGATTTGAAATTTTAGCCTCCAGAACTGTGAGAAAATAAATTTGAGTTCTTTTGGTATTTGTGTTACAGCAGCACGAAGAATCTTAAAACATCCTCTAACCTCAGTCCCAGGGGAAATTTCTTAAATAAACAGCGGTCTGCTGTTGGGCCTGAGAGTATGTTAAAAAATCAAGCATTCGTTCAGGGAATCAGTCTTCCCTTATTCCAGGCAAACTTATTCCTGTAGGTCTCCTCTTTCCTGCCCAACTTGCTTTCCACGACAGAGCCCTTGGTGAGGCAGGCTGTGGGTGGAGAGAATGGACATCATAACACCTCCCTTTAAACACTGCACTCACAACTCCAGTCCTCTGCATCTTCCTCCTTCAGTTTCCACTGCATGTGTAGACGTGTTGGAAGGAGTGGGGTGGAGAAGGAAAGATTGTGGTAAAGCTAGGTTTGTCCTGGTTGTTGGTGATACTCTTTGGAATTGAGTGGAGGAGGAAAAATCCTTATTTCCCCTCAATTCTAACATACAATCACCAATTCTAAGGCATTGCAAGTGTTCCATTTCATAAATCATATGCTGTTGCTGTGTGCCTTAGAGTCGATTCTGACTCATGGCGACCCTATAGGACATAGTAGAACTGCCCCATAGGGTTTTCTAGGCTGATTGCCACATCTTTCTCCCACAGGGCCACTGGTAGGTTTGAACCACCAACCTTCAGTTTTCAGCTGAGTATTTAAACACTGTGTTACTAGGGCTCTTCATCAATTATATAGTCGAATGATTTTCCAAATTTTTTTCCTTGCTTGTTTTAAATTTATAACTTTATGAAGCTTTGCATTTAGGTATATTAACCTCAATTCATTAAATTTTCATCATTTATAAAAGTGATTTGATTGAATTTGTTGTCTTCTCAGTTTCTTTGATGTAGTCTTGCTATAAAGATCTTTTCTTACCCCCTCCATCACCAATTGCTTTTCTTCTTTTTTATTAATTCTCCTTACAACAGCTCAGTGACGATATAACATCTAACTTCTGGTCTCTTTCTCTTGAACACAAAAAACCACCACCAAAAAAAAAACAAACCCACTGCCGTCGAGTCGATTCTGACTCACAGCAACCCTATAGGACAGAGTAGAACTGCCCCATAGAGTTTCCAAGGAGCACCTGGAGGATTCAAATTGCTAACCTTTTGGTTAGCAGCCATAGCATTTGACCAGCAGAAAAAAATATTATCCCGGTTACCAGAAGATTTGTTGACAAATAGCAATAACTAATCCCTGGAACATCTTTTTCACTCACCTTCTCTCACTCTCAAACTACATAATCCCAAGTTGTCTCATGTGCTGCAGTTTAGAGATCAGGCTGACCCTTCAACAATATCCTGACTAGAGAAGCTTGAGAACTCAACTTCTGGGAGTTTAGTTCAAGAAAATCATCTCATCACCCAGTTGCTCACTCTTCTTCTCTCCCTTTCTCTCGTTCTTCCTCTCTCACTCCAGTGCTCTCTCCCATACTCAGACAAGAAAATGCAAATATATATATATGAAAATGAGATCTCTGTAAACCCTTTTCTGAACCAGTATCTTAAGCCTTGGTTACAGCTGATAGAATTTCCCCAGTAAGAAGAGTGTTTCCTGAAGCTTACAGAGCTAGAGACTGACAATGTGTCTTCTGAGTGCCTAACATAGTTTTTAGCGTGATGTTCTGCAAGCATGTGACTCAAGAAGGCCTACAGCAGTGACTAATTTTGCAGATCTCAAGGTTGTCTCTTGCATCTTGGTTTAACCTGTCAATATTCTGATATTCCTTAGAGTTTGCCTGAAGCAACTAATACACTGTGGACTTATGTAGCAATTGCAAGGATGTTTAACTTTTAACTCAATTCCGGAGTTTAGTCCTCATTTATGTGATTACTTAGAATGACATTCCTAAACTGTGAGCTCTCAGGATCATTAAAATTTAATTTTCTGTAAGGATAGAACACAGGAGATTATGTTCAGTTTATTAGCTCTGACCCTTTGCACTTAGACAGCCTTGCAGTTTAATTTGGTTTATACAGAACATAATTCATGTGGCCCTGGTTGTTACGTACTTTTATCGTTACAGATGCTACTTGAAATGCCTAAATTAGAGAGTCTCACTTCCTTACTACCGTAGAAAGTAGTATCCTGGGCAGGAAGAAGAAGAAAAGAAAGAAACGTGAGAGAAAAGACAATTTCATTTTTCAAAAAAGTGGTTCAGAAAAAGAAAAAAGATGTATGAATTACAAAAAACAAAATAATATTTATAATTTGACTTGCATTTTGTTAAAATCATCTCTGTAACAGATGGCACAGTGCTTTAAACAACAAAAGTTTTTAAAAATTGTAAAAACAATATTTTTATGATGAAAATGTATTGTCTGGAACTTCAGTGTCCAGGACTAGCCACATAAAAAAAATACAGCTATTTAAATTTAAACATTAATGCATTAATATTAAATAAAATTTAGAATTTAATTTTCAGGTGCTCTAGCCATACTTCAAGGGCTTAATAGCCAGATGTGACTTGTGGCTACCATACTGAAGACAGATACAGAACATTTCCATCATCTATTTACTGGACATCGCTGGTTCAGAATACAGGTGTAGTACTTCCGGTAAACCTGATTCTTTCTACTACACGTGTTGCTGCTTTCCCTTTAGACATAATTTATTGCTTACCACTGGGTCTACTCTTTGTGGGCCAGAGATCGATACCTACGCCTGTCTTTTGAATTTGTCAAAGGATAGTGTTGTAAAGTTGATCTGAACAGCAAGCCTGATGGCTAAGCCTTGTGAAAAACCTTGATCATAGACCAAGCAAATTTCTCACATGAAGGCAAGACCAAGAAGCACTGAGGTGTGCTAAGGATCAATTATCAAGACCGGAGCATACGGAGGAAGAGAAGGAAGAAGGCATTATCTACCTAAAAATACATACATAAAAAAGACGTTAGGGCCTGGAGATTTATATTAGGGTCAAAATAACTGTGACCAGCACAATACTTCCAAATCTATATAACTGGTTTTTCATGTAAGCATAGTGGCAACCACCCAGCCTATTTAATTGTGTTTTATGAAAGAGATATTAGGATAAGAAGTTTGCATGTGTTGTATTATTCCTACAACCGCTCTAACAACTAACCTATGTTATACCTATGTTTCAGAATGACGTAATTTAAAATCAGTAAGACAAAATAATTTTCCCAAAACCTCACTGTTAATAAATTTCAAAATTAAGGATTAAAACTCAGGTTTAGTTGACTTTCAAACTCATGATTTTGACACTATATATAACATGATTTTAAAGGTGCCATAGAGTTGACTTCGACTCATACTGACCCCATGTGTGTCAGAATAGAACTGTGCTCCATAGAGTTTTCAATGGCTGAGTTTTTGGAAGTAGCCAGGCTTTTCTTCCAAGGAGCCTCTGTGTAGATCTGAACTTCCAAACTTTTGATTAGTAGCTGAATGCATTAATCATTTGCACAACCAGGGACTCCATATAATATGGTTTTAGGGGTACTGAAATAAATTCTTTCATACTCTGAAGTTCTTCACCTACGAATCATTCATGTGATTTAAAATCCATAAAATATCCAATTTCTAGGTCAGATCTTGAGGTTAGCTTACTTCCACCTGGCCATTGGGATAAGTACCACCTATGCCCAACCATGACAAAATTTGAGTCCTTTGAAAATCTGTGTTGGTATACATAAGCTGGAGCGGTGCTCTGTGAATTCTGTGGCTCATTTGGAACTTCCAAATATTTTGGGGGCTCCAGCATTCTGTGGGCATATGCTTTCACGATCTAATGGTTTTAGGATGTGGAGGCTAAGAAAGTTATACTTTAATAAAAAAAAAAATAAAATAGTGCTGCACAAATTAGATTTGAGGCTTTCTTCTCCAGAGAAGAACAAAAACTGGAGATAACAGGCGTAATTATCAGCACATTTTACAGTCTAAGGGACCTTCCATTCCTTTGGGGTACTGTATCTTTACAGAAGAAACTCATTTGGTAGAATATATTTTCTATTATGAATGTTCCACAGATTTTGTGGTTTTTCAAATCGCTTTTCAAACTGAATAAATAAATCGTTTTCATTTGTTTTTGAGAATTCATTTATTTTCTCTATTTTGTTTTTGAAATAGGCCTCTGAAATAAAAAATGTAAAATAGTCTTTATTTTCTGTCTGTAGATTACCTTTTGAAAGGCAATAGGCCAAGAGATAACAATCTTAGGTAGTCATTTTTCTTCAGAAGGAGCCCTAGTGGCACAGTGGTTAGGCGTTTGTTAACCGAAAGATCAGTGTTTCGAACACAACAGCTACTCTGCAAGAAAAAGATGTGGCAGCCTGTTTCCATAAAGATCACAGCCTCGTGAACCCTGTGGGGGCACTTCTACTCCATTCTCTAGGATCCCTGTGAGCTGGGCTTGAAATTGACTTCATAGCAATGGGTTTGGGTTTTTTTTTTTTTTAATTGTTAACACTTTACGTTTTTTAGAAGAGAATTTCACATATGATCAAAGAGTAATAAATACGGCAGGTCTCCATGGGGAACTGAGAGAGAACTAAAACAGCCCTGAAGCATCTTACCAAACCAAAACCAAACTGCCCATAGGGTTTCCAAGAAGTGGCTGGTGTATTCAAACTGCCCACCCTTTAGTCAGCAGCCAACTCTTAACCACTCCACCACCAGGGCCCCAGGATCTTCTTGGGAATGTGTTCATCAGAGAAATAAACCCCAGGAGCCAGGAACTCCGATATCTGATTTGAAATTTTTACTGAGTAGCTGTGTGATTTAGGGTAAATTTCTGTACATTTTGGAGGTTCAGGTTGCTCAAGCTGTCTGATTGTAACACTCTGAAGAGTAAAATGAACAAGAAGAAAATGACATCTAGTTAAAGGGCATGACTCATCTCAGAACTCCACAGCATTTTCAAAACAGTGTTTCATGTTGCACTGATACGGGAATGAAGCCTGGAAAAATTCCATCAATATGAACTGATTAAAGATATTAAAGCTGTTGTTGTTGTCAGGTGTCATTGAGTTGGTTTCAACCCATAGTGACCCTGTGCACAACAGATCGAAACACTGCCCCATCCTGCACCATCCTCACAATTGTTGCTATGTTTGAGCTCAATATATAATATAAGCAACCCTGTAAATATACTAAAGCTACCAGCATATAACGAACTGTGTTTGTCCAGAAAAAGAGACAACTATCTACATCACGTGGCATCACGTGGCACAGAATTCTCTCCCTAGCAGGATAATAAACTTCTCTGTTTCTGCTATCAAATAAAGAAGTTTTCTTTTTTTTTTTAATAAAGAAAAAGGAACTGAGAATTTAAATAAATAAAGTTGAAATTAAGCAAATGCATATCCACAGAAAGGAAGAGATTAAGGGTTCTTTTTTCATCAATATTTGATTTACTGAGACACTCTTTAGCTTTAGTAACTTTCTTATGCCACTTGACAGCTTGGTTGACTCTACCAGCGACATGAGCCAAGACAATTCCCAAAATAACCACACTTATGCTACAGCATCTCCTCAAGGTTTTGCCAACATCTTCTGTGTGACGTGAGAAAGAGATAGAGCCCTCTGCGCAAATCATGAACCTAAATAAAGACCAAAAAACTTTGACTTTAGAGTTCAAGCTGTGTGCCTGACTCAGCCTGGTAATGTCCCAGCTTGCCAGCACTGTGACTTTTTCATTACACGTACTTCATTGGATTCTATTTTAGGAGAGATTGAATTTAAGTGGAAAAAAAGTGGGAGTCTTTTCCAGTCCTAAATTCTAACATTAAAAATAGCCTTCAGACCAGAATTTTGAACAAGCAAGACACAATATCTGGCCCTCCTACTCTCACTGGTAGACCCAACTGTCTCCAATAAAAAGGAAAATGATATGGTCCCAGGTGGGGCGGGGGGGAGGGGAAGGGCAGAGTAAATCATTTCTCTTCCCAAATTTGTGGGAACATCCTGCACTTTTCTCATACAGCTTGTTGTTAATTTACCTTAGAATCTTATACACCTGGATGAGCTGACCCAGCCTGGTGTTTCCTCTCCTTGATCTTGAGGCTATTTCTTTTCTTGGTGAGCATCTCGTTCATTGTACAGACAAAAAGTTAAATTTAGCAAATGGAGCCTTTCAGAGCTGAGAGTTCTTGCTGATCTGGGAGCCTGTCAAGGTGATTCTATGCCAACTTGGACTTGCTCGGAGTTGAAGCTTCCAATCTTGCCAAATGTTATGCTTATTTTGTGACAAAGATGAAAGTCACAGTTGGATTTAAAAGGAGGCCATCCAGTTTATTTTATTCTTGTCTCAACTCTTTGAATCTATGTCCCTATGACTGAAGGCTTTGTAAATAAACAGGTGTCCATATGCCCCAGTGTGAAACAAAATTTCATGGAGCCACATTTAAAAAAGAGCAATTGTCATCATTCTTTTCTTTGGTATGTGAAAGTAATACTGGTTTCATAATGTATTTATTACTATTCAAACTCAATATTCATACTTCCTTAATGATTCGAAATTCTGGAATTTGGGGAAGGAGTGTTACATAAAAAGATCCGGATTAGACATATGCACTGGGAACTTGACCAGCTCTGCTCAATGTGGGAGAAGTTTTATAGACCATGAAGAGTTTTAGTAAGTACTAAAGAGAGCTCATTTACATACTTACGGTTTTATGTACGTGACCTATAAACCAAAATAGGTATGTAAGTAACTAAAATATTATGACTAATGTGTTATATATTAGTGCACACAGACACATACAGAAACATTTACGCAAAAGTACATTGTCTTCTAATTAACTGATTTCCCCAAACACCTAAGAATTTCTTGCTTGCACATTAGGCATCTTAGGCACCTGCTTTTACAACTGCTTCAACCAACTAAATGCCCGAAGTGCCTAATTTACAACAGTATAATAATGTAAGCATTGAAGGATGCACTCAGTGTAGTTGCATTATTTGACTATTAAATATAGGTGTTGGTATTGATGTAGTAACTGTAAAGTACATTTTAAAGGGATCTGATACATATATACATACGTGTACCAAAAAAAAAAAACCAAACCCAGTGCCATCGAGTCAATTCCGACTCATCGCGACCCTACAGGTACATTACCCAATATTTCTCTAGTACATAAAATAGCCGATCTTGAATCATCTTAGTAATTATACCATTTAACACATGTAAGAACCCTTAATAAGCATATACTTGCTCATTTTCTAATGTGCTGATCTCATATAGAGTATCCATAAACCCGTTATGTAGGTATTTAAGGAAATAGGCATAAGTAGGCATGTTTGTCATACGTATCATTTGTTTCATAGGCATTCCTTTTCCCCAGTTGAGATTTAGGAATTTTGCTATGAGATGATCAGTTCTTTAATTTAAATATATAAATTATTCAACAATAAGTACAATCACAGCAGATTCTCAAAATATTTCATAACTGGAAGCAAAAGAAAACTAATGCTTCATTTTTTAAAATACCTCAATAACATGTCTCATGCAACTTTCATAATTTTAACACCTTAATTTTTTAAATGAATGAATAATCCAGTGCCATAGTATTCAGATGTCACTCTAAATAGGCAAAGAAACTTTGTAATGATAGTTAAAAAAAAAAAAAGAGAGAGAGAGATTAACAAAACAAAACAAATTTGTAGTGACAGATGCACCATTCGCTGTTGCTGAATTTGGTGGTGGAAGGTGTTGGGAAAGTAGAAGCTATGCTTCTGAAACATTCCAGCACCTGTGTAACCTGTCTCTGTTCAAGGAGAAGAGTATGTTGTTGTTGCCACTCATGGCGACCTTAGGAATAACAGAAGGAAACATTGCCCGGTTCTGTGCCATCTTCGTGTTTGTTGATTTGTTTGAGCCCATTGCTATGGCTATTGTGTCAATCCGTCTTATTAAGGGTTTCCCTCATGTCTGCTGACCTTCTACTTTATCATCCATAATGCCCTTTCCTAGTGACTGGTCTTTCCTGATGATGTGTCCAAAGTAAGTGAGTCAAGGGTTTAAATGTAGTAAAACAAAAACGAAATAAAAACAAACAGTTGCTGGAGAATCAACATAGACTACGGCCACCGCGTGTGTGTCAGAATAAAACCGTGCTCCATGGAGTTTTCAAAGGCTGGTTTTTTTTAAAGTAGATTGCCAGGGTTTTCTTTCGAGGTGCCTCTGGGTGGACTTGAATCTTTCATTTAGCAGCCAAGCACTTAACCATTTGCACAGCCGAGAGGCTCCACCACTGATACAGGACTATATCACTTAGGCTTTACTATAAACAAATCATCCTGGTCTTTCCACACGGTAGTCATAGAATTCTAATATAACCAGTATGTAAGCATTTTTCAAGTCTCTGCTGATATCATATTTGCTACTGACCCGTTGACTAAAGCAAGTTACATGGAAAAGCTCAGACCCCAAATAGGCGTGTCCTACAGTGGACATGGGTGTGGGGTGTAAAAATCAGTAGCCGTTTTTGCATTACCTCACAAGGTCCATTCCTAAAGGGAGAAATCCTTCTGAAGGGGTATCTTTTTCTAAGATTCTGTGTTTTCAAGAGGAGAAAAATGAGCATCGGTGATAGCTTGATAGATTCAACCAAAGAGTAAGCATCAAGAAGTGTAATTAGTAAATAGGATCGTTGGGGATGAGGCATCACAGGAGGGCAAAGCAGCTTAAAGGACCTGGAGGTGACTGGGTTCCTTAGTTGGATTCACTGTCTTGTATCTGATTTCTGTTAGACCTGCAGAAAACCAGCCGTTTTTCACTCACACCATCCAGATCCAGCATTTTCCAAATCTGGCCCTAATCCATCGGGAATGGAGCATCTTGAGACTTCTGCGACAAATACAGCTTCGTGTATCCCACCGTCATAGATTCTTGACTCAGAAATACCAGGATGGACTGAAGAATATGCCTCTGTAACAAGAATCCCAAGAATGAGAAGTACAGCTCCATAGAAAAAGGGTATGTAGTAGTCATCCTTGATTTTTAAATCTTACTTTAATAATCAAAAAAGACCAATTTGTTTCCTTTGAAGAAAATCTATTTGTGGAGGAGCGAAGCACAAATAATTATTTGTATGTAATTAGTTTCTGTCTTTCAAAAGCTTCAGGGCATTTTTTTCTCCTTCTAGATGCCCAAATATGGAATGATTTCCCTCTTACTAGGCAGAAGAACATTATTAATACTTTAAAATTATTTTCAGTAGTAGAGTGGCAGTAAAGCACTCAACTGATAGCAGAAAGGTTGGTGGTTCCAACCCAGCAAAAGGTGCCTCGGAAGACAGGCCTGGTGATCTGCTCCTGAAAGGTCACAGCCCTGAAACCTCTCTGCAGCAGTTCTACTCTGCACATCGGGGGACACTACGAGTCACAGTCAACTCGATGGCAACTTACAACGACACTTGGAAGGGTTATTAAAATAAAATTAATGAATTGTCATGATATCCTGGTACTAAAAAGATACGCTGTTTGTAGTTTGTAACTCTCAGAGTTGTTTTTCACAAAGGTGAAAAGTGGTGCTTTTGTTCCAAATTCAACTTCTCTCAAAGAGGTTTTTCACAAACTTGTATCCTGCCACTGTCATCTTATAGATAAGAAAACAAACACAGGTCGGTTTGGTAAGTGTTACACTATAGACCAAATAAAAATAATAAAAAAAATTTTTTTTAATAATTTTTATTATCTCCATATTGCATTAAAAAGAGGAATCAGATCTTGTGACTTCCTATAGAGTACTCTTTTGACCACAGCC
Source organism: Elephas maximus indicus (assembly GCF_024166365.1). Lineage (NCBI taxonomy): Eukaryota > Metazoa > Chordata > Mammalia > Proboscidea > Elephantidae > Elephas > Elephas maximus. Next base: position 61,504,681 of record NC_064836.1, read on the forward strand.
ATTTCAAGGCACTGGTTAGGTATGGCTGTGATCTGAGGGTTCTTCTTTCCTAAGGCTATCCATATGTTGCGGAAGGCTTGATCCAGTCCTGCCTAGAAGTCAGGGAACTAACTAATGAGTCCTGGTGTTTCTTCCTGCTGGCAGTTTCTACTTGCCGTTATAAATCTTTCAAGATATCCAGTTCCCTAAACAGGTTCTGAACAATTAAGCATTTAATTGTTACAGAAGTTGATAGTGCACCCTCATTACTATAACTTTCAAAATGAATAGCTTTTCTGTCACCTTATCAACTGACCTAAATATGAGGCTATCAGCGTTGGAGTTTGTCATGGGGAAAAGTAGGGGTGCGTGAGCTGTAATCAGAGTCAGGGAAGGCAGGAACAGATTGTCTTTAACATCAGGGAAAAGTGTTATCTTGGACTGTCTGCTCTGCCTGAGGTGCTTTGACACTTCTTTGTAACACACCTAAAAATACGTTTTTTTTTTTTTCCTCTGCTGTTGCAGTCATAACCATGAAATCAATCCGGGGGGCACACAATCTATCTTCTGAATAGATCAATGAGTAATATTCTCAAAGTTCTAACCACATTGCCTTTTTTGAAAAAAAAGTAAACAAGAATACAAAGAATGAAGCATTTTTCTCAAATCACAGACAGGGGGAAAAAAAACCTAAAAACAAAATTACACACATCTTTTTACAAAAGAATGCTTATAAAGTAAGACCATATTTTTACTTATATAAATATTGAGCAAAGCAAAGAAAATTTGTTTGGTGCAAGTGAGAATCAGTTATGAACATAAACAAAAATGAATGACAGTCTTTGAATTTTGAAAACATTAATATTTTACCAAAAATAAATAGCCAATGAAGCCCATGTTTTAAATCTTACAAGACACATTAATTTCAAGTCATTTCATTTATTTAATTATTAAAAAAAAAAGTATAACTTTTGAGCAATTACTATGTGCTTGACATTGTGCAAGTACTGAGGACAGACAGACAGGTGCCACCACGGAACTTACTATCTAGTCACAGAGACACACATTAATGTGATTAAAATTATAAAAGAAAAATACGGAGAGCCTTGAGAGAAAATATTTTGCCTATATAGTCTCAAAGTCAAGAAAATCATCATATAGAAAGAAACACTTTAGCACAGATCATTTTGCACTGTACCAAATCGAGCCACGTTTCTTCTGGTTTGAGTTACTATCACTGGTATGTTCCATAGCAACCCATGTGTATACATCAGTCATAGAACTTGATATATTGTTTTCTGTTGATTTGACTTCCTGACTTGAATGGGAGTTCATGGAGAGGATTGGCTATGAATTTTCAGCTCTTCTAACTCTAGCACATGAAATATACAAAGCCTTCAATAGAATCCTGTCAAAGGAACGAATGACTTAAGTTGATGCTTGCATGAATTTATTTAAATATTCATGTGTTTCAATCTCTGTAAATATGCATTTCTTTAATTATTTTATCAACTGACACCAAAGTTCTTCTTCGGGAAGGATATTGTTTAGGAAATTCAGCTCCTTTGATGTGGAAAATGAGACCCTGAGGCTATACGGTGGAAATAAACAGGAAAAGAAAGCCAATTGTTTCGCGGCTGTGTATAAAAAAATAATGAAGGGAAATTTGGGAGTGGGAAAATGGAGGAAGAGGAAGGAAGAGAGGCAGGGGTCACACAACATCTTAGGAGGCTAGAGACTAGGGAGATTGATAACTAACCAGAGTTTTGCTGGGCCAGAGTTACAACCCCCCAAAATAAATAAAGTATTAAATCACAAGAATGATAATAAATTAAAATTTTTTTATATTCAATGCTGGGATGTAAAATCCTTTCTCTTCCCTACAATTCAGTAAATTCTAATGCACATTTGAATGACTATCTTGTGTCATTTTTGAATGACCCAAATAAAAGTGTCTGAGTTTCATTTATGGGTTAGCGCATAGGACCGAAAAGAAAATGACCCTAGGGGATAAAATATGATTGAGATGAATAGTTAAACATGGAGTTGTTGGTACTGGACCAGCTGTCTCACAATAAACAACCATAAAACTGGGCAAAATGTATGAGATAAATATTTTCATTATTCACTCAAAATATAATTATTGAGCACTTAACAGCAAACTAAGCCAAAAAAAAAAAAAAAAAAAAAAAACCCTAAAACAAAAAACTAAACCCTTTGTTGTTGAGTCCAACTCATAGTGACCCTATAGGACAGAGTAGAACTGGCCCCATAGGGTTTTCAAGGAGCGCCTGGTGGATTCAAACTGCCAACCTTTTGGTTAGCAGCTGTAGCTCTTAACCACAGAGCCAGCAGGGCTCCTACTCTCCTATTACAAACTAGACAAACTAGATGGTGTAACCAACAGTGTTGAACTGTTCCCCCTTCTAAAAGGTAACTGATGCAGTTAAACTATTCCCCCCTTCCCGTCCCTTCCCAGCTAGGCTCTCTGAGTTTCTGATAAGATATTTCTGTGTTGTCTGGGTAACAACACAATGTCCTCTTACTGTTTTCTCTGCTCAAGGCTGCTTCACTACTAGTCAACCATTCCCCTCTACTCCACCCCACCAATTTGGACATGAGCAATAAGCTGCAAAGCTGGCCTTAGGTAAACCTCATGTGTCATACCCCGCCAGCCGTCATATTACACCCCACTGCACCTCTATACATGTTAATTAGTTCCTGAAATTGCCTGTCTATTCCCGGAAACTTCATGAATTGTGCACAATTTCTCTATGCCAAACCCTAGAACTGCCCTAAGATCCCCAACTTCTGGAGCTCAATTTGAGATTTAGTCTCTGAGCTCCTTGCTTGACCAGATTGCAATAAAGTCCACTTTCTCTTTCTTAAAGCCCTGGTGTCTCTCAATTGACTCTAGGGCTTGCACTGGGCAGGATCCATTCTCATAGGGTTCCAATACTGTGATAATGCTAACAGCAAGCCGTGGACGTCTGATCTCTGAGAGAATGGAAATTCACAAAGAATACCCCATGTTTGCAGTGCTTCAAGCTGAAGTGCAAGAAGGGTAGATATGCCTTGCTGACAGGAGATCAGAGTTTGGAACGACAGATGTAGCTGGTATCTCTGAGGCGATGCGCTGGAGAGAAGGGACCTGCACTGGAGGCTTACGAGCTGCCCTCATGAATCCTTGGCTGAGGATTGGGCTGCACATATGCAGCACGGGTTTAATACAAAACAACTGCTGCAAGGTTGATAGTGGAATAGAGTTACTAAAGGTTAACCGGAACCAGAACCGGCTGATGTTGGAAGTCCATGCGGAGAGGCATCATTAACACCTTACTAAGACCTCAGGCATCAAGCTGAGAGGCCAGCAGATGCCACAGGGTAAGGCTTTTAACAAGGCCTACCTTAACAAGGTCTAAAACCAAGACCTTCACACTTTGGAATTCGAGACCTACCAAGTTCAAGGGAATTGAAAAATACAGGGTTTCTATAGATTGACCTTAGAAGAGCATAAAAACAAGCCTGCACAATTCACGGTGCTCATCCAGTAATTGGAGTGTTTATTAGAAAAATCAACACTGTTCAGAGAGAAGGTAATGGAATGCAGAATCTTTACAATCTGTCATTCACCAAAGAGGGTGAATAATAAGAAATATAACCTATGTTCAAGAAAAACATCATTCAAGAGTAACTAACCCTGAGTGGGTCAGATGTTCGATTAATAAGGCAAAGACTTTAAAGAAACAAGTACAAATATGTTCAAATAATTAAATAAAATATAGTCAACAGATTAATTTAATTTTTGGTGTTCATAAGTGAAGAGAAGGGAATCTCAGGAAAGAATTCAAACCGAAAAACCAAACCCGTTGCTGTCAAGTCGATTTTGACTCATAGTGACCCTATAGGACAGAGTAGAACTGCCACATATGGTTTCCAAGGAGCACCTGCTGCATTCGAACTGCCGACATTTTGGTTAGCAGCCATAGCTCTTAATCACTGTGCTACCAGGGTTTCCAGAAAAGAATTAGAAACTATAAAAAAGAATCAAATCAAAATTCTAGAAGTGAAAAGAGACTACAATAAAAAAAAAAATTCACTGGAAGTATTGAATAGCATATCTCAAATGATGGAAGAAAGAGTCAGTGGATTTGAAGAGAGATTAATAGCAATAATCCAGTAAAAAAAAAAGAACAAAGCCTAAGAGACAATGTCATACAGTTGAACACATATGTAACTGTAGTCCTGGAATAAAAAGAGCATCAAAATGGGATAGAAAGAAATACCAGATTAAATAATATCTGACAATTCACAAAATATGATGAAAAACACCACCTCTCGTATCAAAGAACATTAATAAAACTCAAGTATGATAAATATAAAGAAAACCTCCCCTAGGCCCAATTCAATCCAACAGCTAAAAGGCATATGTAAAAAGAAAATCATGAATGTAGTCAGAGAAAATAGACTCTTTACACATTGAGGAATCAATGGTGTACATTATGAATGGCTTCTCTTTACAAGAATCAACTTAATGGCAATTTTTTTTTCCTCTTTAGAAACAAATGGAATGTCATTTTTAAGTTACTGAAAAAAAATATTATACACTCCAAATTTTACATCAAAAAGGGAAATTTTTCTCTCTAGTAATTTCCTTAAAAGACAACTCTCTACTAAAACACAAAATAATGGCATAAAGTAGTATCCATAACACATGTAAATGTCAAAAAACAGATATGATGTAAAGAACACACAATTTGGGATCTCCAAAGGCCAGCACAATGAGTCAAGAAAAACAAACAAAAAGCACAAACACAGATTGGAAGGGAAGAATTAAAACTTTCTGTATTCATGGTAAACATAATTATCTACATAGATGGTTTGAAGTAGTGTAAAAAAAAATTCTACCCAAGAAGTACTGAATCAGAATCTACATTTTAACAAGATCTCCAGGTGATTCTTATGTACAACTTCCTGGAAACTTGCTAAAATGCAAATTCTCCACAGGGGTTAGAACCAGAAGAAACCATCTGGAAGCCCTGGCTTGAGCCGGTCTTGCAGCCACTGTGTCAATCCATCCCATTGAGGGTCTTCCTCTTTTTCACAGACCCTGCACTTTACCAAGCAAGATACCTTTCTCTAGCGACATCTAGAAGTAAACATAGAAATAAACCTTTGACACCTTGTAGTAGCAAAGATTCTTTAGCTAAGTCTCAAAAAAGAATGAATCATTTAAAAAAAAATTGGACTTTATAAATATTAAAACCTCTTTTAAAAAGTCCATTATGTAAATGAAAATGTATGATGCAGACTGGGAGAAAAATTCACAATACAAATATACAAGAAATGATTTATGTTCAGAATTTATATAGAATTTTCACTACTCAATAATTAAACAACACAACAAAAAAAATGAACACAATAGTTGAAAAATATCTTTAAAAAGACAATCTGGGATTACCAACAAACAAATAAATGAAACTTAACATTACTAGTTTTAATGTAAATGTTCGTTAAAATAATACTACAAATTTACCCCTATTAAACCCAGACCCAGTGCTGTCGAGTCGATTCCGACTCATAGCGACCCTATGATGATGATTGATTTACCCGTATTAGAATGACAAAAATAAAAAATACTGAGACCGGTGTATGCGAGGGCATGGGTCATCCGGAACTCTCATTGTTAGTGGGATTTTAGAATGCTATGATATCTTCAGAAAACAATTTTGCTGGTTTTTGCATTTTCTCTTTGAACCATGGATTTTATTCCTAGGCATTTACACAAGACAAATTAAGACCTGAGTCCAGAAAAAAGATTTGAATATGGGTGTTCATAGCTTTTTTATAACAGGCAAATGCTGAAAACAATCCAAATGTCTTTCAAAAAGGGACTCAGTTGACAAACAATGGATTTTCATACAATAAATATGACTTGACAATAAAAAGGAGTAAATTACTGACACATGCAACAACATAGTTGAATCTCAAATATATTATGCTGAGTGAAAAAAGCTAGACCCAGAAAAGTAAGTGCTATGTGATTCAATTTTTAAAAGTTCTAGCACAAGTAAAATAACTCTGTAGAGATACAGAAATTAGACCAGTGGTTGCCTGGAATGGAAAAGGCTGATACAAAAGGGCAAGAGGAAACTTCCTGGGGTAAAGACAAAGCCGCACATCTTGATTGGATGCTGTTTACACTTGCAATGATTGCATTTTATATGTAATTTATGCTACATTAAAATTGGTTTAACATAAAGATGTTTCCCTCCAAATATGCAACAATTAGTCTAATGAAAAAAAAAACATAAACATTAAATAAGTAAATAAACAAGTAAGTAAATAATGTTTATGAAGAGGAGGCACAATAGAAATAAATAGAATTGAATTCCTGGAAAGGCAAAAAATCTTGCAGAAAATTGGCCTTTCAATTGAGACTTAAATAATGTGTTTATTAAATGACAGGTCACCTCAACTGTCATCTAGATGATGTCATGGTAGATATATCTTATACATATTTGCATTATATATATATATATATATAATATTGTATAGGAAGGAGCCCTGGTAGTGCAGTGGTTAAAGCATTCGGCTGCTAACCAAAAGGTCAGCGGTTTGAACTCACCAGCCACCCCAGGGAGAAAGACGTGGCAATCTGCTTCCGTAAAGATTACAGCCTTGGAACCCCTGTGAGGCAGTTCTACCTTGTCCTATAGGGTCGCTGTGAGTCAGAAGGGACTCGATGATAAAGGGTTATATTTTATGGAAACATTTCTTCATCTTAGCATTTTTTATAACAAATCTTTAGTGTTAAATCATATACCCCTTGGTGCCAAGTCAATTCCGACTCATTGTGGCCCTATAGGTCAGAATAGAACTGCCCCATAGACTTTCCAAGGAGCATGTGATGGATTCAAACTGCCGACCTTTTGGATAGCAGCCCTAGCTGGTAAACACTACGCCACCAGGGTTTCTGCTGAATCATTAGATGTTGTAAAATTCAATCAATCTTTCTCCTATCATTGAATATTTTGTTTGTTTCCTTGCTTTTGCAATTGTAGATTGCTTTACAGCAAAATCAAATTCAGTTTTTGAATGGATTTCTAGAGATGAATCCTGAATCTAGGGTTGAATCCTGATTTAGGGTAGAGCTCATATTTCAGATCATTATAACTAGTACCAAAAGAGTCTCAAAACTTTTCAGAAATAATTTTATAAAATTTTACTGCATTAGCACAGTACACAAACACACCTAGTCCTCACTTATTGATTATGCATTTACAACAGCAGTAAAAATCTAATTTCTGACTATTTTGTGCATTAATGATGTACGTCCAGCAGTAACGAAAGTTGAGGTACAAGGTGAGAGTAACTCTGTGATAGTTAATATTATGTGTCAACTTGATTAAGCTATGATTCCCAGTGGTTCGGCAGTTATGTAATGATGTAATTTGGCAGTTATATAATGATGTAGCCATTCTCCATTTTACGATCTGATGTGGTCATCCTCCATCTTTGCATAATGCCAATTTTTGCCTAACGATCTGGTCTTTGGAACACAACCATGTCTATAAGTGAGGAGCGGATATAAACTTTTCACTGTACTTTGCTATGAGTTGGAATTGACTCAAAGGCAATGGATATGGTTTTTGGTTTGGTAAATCAATTATATAGGTGAACATTATATCTTTGCTTGCGTTTTCATTTATTTATAAGAATTCATAATTTTCCTATGGTTATTTTTTACTTTGTGAATTATCTTTTTACGTAAATCAGATGGTCTTGATTGTACACATGTTAAAGAAGCAAAGATTTCATATATTTAAAACCACAATACCTTCTTGTATAAGCATCAATATTTGTTAATATTTGTAAATACAAGATGTCAAGTATGGTTATGCTATATAAATGGTCAGTAGAGTTATTATCCTCATTTTTTAGCAAGATTCATGGTTAATGAGGTTCCTATGAGTTCTTGAAGACTATAAAAAGCACACAATCTCACGCGCAAATCAAAATTGGACTTTCAAAAGTGCCTCATGGATTTTCTATTTTTTTTTAAGGAAAATCTTTCATTTTTTATTACAATATACAAAAACAAAACTCTTGGTTGAATGGAATTAAGTCACATTTCCAGAATTCTGTGCTCAGTAGAACAGCTTGAATACAGAAAACAGTTAAAACAAATCCCCATGCAACACCTAAGGAACACCTAAGTTAACTTCAGACTTCCATTTACTGTTTTCTGTCACTGGTTCTACTGTTCTCCCATTTCTCAGAGTCCAGACATGTCAGTTGTAAAATATCTTTGGGCTTATAAAGGCAAGTGTGACTATTTCAGCAGGTCTGGTGGCTAAGAAGAGAATAATTATCTCTTTCATTTTGCAACTCCAGTGAATATTCTGTGAGGTATAACTGAAATCAAATGTCAAAAAGCTGTAAGAAAACACTTCAAAGGTATTCATACTATAAAGAATACCTTTTCAGTTTGTTGGCATCACAATAACTCAGGGTCCTCCTGGCCCCCACCTAAGTCTAAGAACTTAATTGAGCGCTGTCATTACTATCAAAGGAAACCCTGGTGGTGTAGTGGTTTAGAGCTATGGCTGCTAACCAAAAGGTCAGCAGTTTAAATCCACCAGATGCCCCTAGCAAATCCTATGGGGGAAGCTCTACTCTGTCCTTTAGGGTCACTATGAGTCAGAATCGACTCGGTTGCAGTGGGTTTAAGGGTTATTACTATCAAAAACTAAATTAATCATGTTGGGTCTGAACCAAGATCACATACAGCCAAAGCAATCCTAGATCCTTACTTAAATTTACACGAAAACCAAAAAAAAAAAAAAAACCTGTTGCCGTGGAGTCAATTCTGACTCATAGTGACCCTATAAAGGAAATAGTCCTGAAATGCCTTTCTATTACTAATTGCTAAGTCTGATTCAATTTATTAAATAGGTTCTGAAACGGAGAAATGGAAGTAAAAGCCTAAGACAGCATAAAAATAATCCCCTTTAACATTACGTCACATTTGACTATCCAAGGAGGGTGTATTTGCCCAAGTTCACACAAGCATTGAGGAAAAAGAAAGCAGGCAAGCCTTGCTGGGTAAACTTGTCCACCAAACCTCTTTGGGTCTTTGTCTAGGAATTTGTCCCATTCTTTTGTTTTCAGGATGATGATATAAAATGGTGCCAATTCAGGTAAGGTTGGATGTACCTGTCTTAAACACAATGGAGGTATTTTTGGTTAAACGGAACCAGAATCAAAAGAAGGATTCGGGATTTCCAGCAGCTTCATCCATGACCTGTGAGTAAGGCCTTTAATATCTCACCCTGTCTTATATCTGTGAACAAAAAAGTGTGATGACTACTTCTTCATGCCTCATGGCAGTGAATAACTGGGTAGCAGCACCTTATCCAAGGACGTTCAATAACACGCATCACCTTTTCCTATATTAAGCTCTGGTAGATATAAAAACCTGCTCATTAATCAATCATAGTCTCAGTGGCACGGTGTGTTGTGGGAAGCCCTCCCTTTCCTCTGACTCCTCTAACAAGATATGCTCATAAAGACAATGTGAAAATATAACCTAACAACAACAACAAAAAAGACATACCATGTAATAGGAATCAATGCTTAGGACTTGTGATTGAAATATTACGAATTTATACATCGCTGTTCTCTAAAAGAATTCAGAAAGAGAATACATGTTTTCTCATTTACTCGCATTTCAGTTGGGGTTAGGGATCAGGGTGGAATCCTATTTTCACAGCCTCTGAACAGACCTTCTCAGGAAGACAGCATAAAAAAAAGAAAGCAGGCTATGCATTTAAGGCTTGTTGTCAATTTAAATGAAATGGTGTAAGTTATTTTTGCCCTCCCCTCAATTAGGTCAGCAAATAGTTGATGCAGCATATTGATTAAGCTGTTTTCTATCACCTTCTCTGGGTTTTCTGCAGGTACCAAAGTGCCGAAAGAATCTATATGTTGAAACTTCAGATGTTGAACTTGATAGTTGAAGGGAAAGTTAGTTTTTTGTTTTTTTTTTTCCAATAATGCAAAACAATGCAATTTTGGCCTTGCATTGCTAGAATCTCTTTAATGCTTCTCTGCATTTAAGCAATTGGTGTGAGCTTTTTAAAACATTGTTCCTTCTGGATTCTTAGGCATTTTACATTTGTCCAGCATTTGATTTTAAGTAAGTTAAGGGTAGAGAAAATATCGTTTCTTTTGTATTACATTGTAAAATCTCATATTTTACTGACAAAAAAATGTGACAAATGAAAATACCAACTAAACCCTCTTTGGGTCATTGGACCTCATAGATCGTAACACACATACACACACACTCCCCACACATACTAGCTATTGCTGTGTAAAGATTATATATGGTTTTGGAGAAAGCAAGTATGATTTATTAAATCAGATTTTAAAATTGTATAGGTTTATATTTTCTTTCCAGCAGTATATCCAGCCTTAGAATATCATTTAGCTGTGAATATTAACAATTTATTCTGGGTAAGTAAACAAGAATGCAGATATAACTTCATAAAAAACTACATTTCTAGGAGAAGAACTGTAAGCAGCAAGCATAAACAGGAAAAGAAAGAGAAAAATTATTTGCGAAAGTTTAAGACAAAGGTTTATTCAGAGAGGAAATATGGTTTATTTCTTTCTTCAGTTTAGGAAGTTAATGGAATTAACATTTCCATTCAATTCAGTCTAACTGAACAAATATTCACTGAGTACCTTCTTTGTATCAGATACTTTATTCAATAGATACTTATAAAATAAGAACATAAAAAAAAAAAAATGTCCTGCCCTTTACCTGCTCAGAGTCTAGCTCAAAAACAAATTTGAACACCATGGTAATATACGTTTGGTCAAGTCACCACTTTTTGTTCTTTTGTATGTATTGTTTTATCTCAAACTTACACTTAACCAAAGCCATTTGCTAGCCCTGCTATGTATAGTAAATTTCGGTAATCTATATTCAGGAATTGCCCAAATATTACCTGTGATTTTTAATTTATTTGATGATTTCAGTGATATCTCAATGTTGGGATTTTGTTTTTGAGGCAATGTATGAGAAAACAACATAGCTGTACCCACCAATCTCTCTTAGGACTTGGAATTGAATGAGACTGCTAATTAAATTAGCTAACTAAGTGTCAATGGAAGAGAGAGAATGAAGTCACATAGTGTCATGCTGTGCTCAGTCATTTACTAAAGACAGACTGTATGGGGCCATGGTGAACTAATTGACTCAAGAGTTTCTTTTGCTGTTGTTTCAATTATATTACTTAAAGACAAGGGAATAATAAAGCAGACAAAAATAACATCTATTTTTTACGATCTGCAATAGGTTTGCAGTTAGAGTTAAGCAATGAGATCTCCATTGTTTTCTGAGATGGTGTGCTTGAAGTTGTTGTTGTTGTTGTTAGGTGCCAATAAGTGGGTTCTGACTCATAGTGACCCTACGTACCACAGAACAAAACTTTGCCCAGCCCCGTGCCATCCTCACAATCACTGTTATGCTTGAGCCCGTACGTGATTAAATAGCATCTTGAAAATAACCAAAAATTAAAAGAATTTTTTAACCTGGATGAACAGAGCCTTTTATCTACTTGATTGACTTATACTGAAAATATAATCAAGGGTGTTTAAGAGAGATAATTTCCCTTACAAGCTCAGTAAAGCTTTTATATACTAAAACATTACTGAGGCTTTGCAAAAGCGAGAATTCTTCGCTTAGTAAGCATTCCATGTGTTTCCCAGGGATTTTGTCCTACGAAAATGTTCAGAAATACCAAAATCATCATATTGTCAGGGAGCAAAAGGCAATGTTTGCTTTGCCGCTGTCTCTTGTGGATTAAATTCCTAGGTTAAAAACTGTAGAAACCCACATTTTCATTTGTTAAGTTTTTAACTTAAAACAGTCCCCCATGCCTTATGATACACATGGAGCCAAAACTATCTGTAGAACAGGACACAGTAAATGTGTGTGGCTCTATTCAAAGGAAAATGGTTGAGACATTATTTACAGGACAAATACCATGTTTGGCTTTAATATGAACAAGTACATGTAGCTGTAGAATATACTTTCTGTGTTATCATTAATTCATTTGGTCCAAACGCTGCAGAGTCAGGAAGGCAAACTTTCATAACTCTGGTAATGATCAGTGGGGTACACAAATATCCTCAAGTCACATAATTGTGGTGATCTCAGTGTGCTCGGCTCTGGTGGACTGGTGCCCATACCACTAAATCAGCATTCACAGTGCTACACACATATGGCACAGTTGGAGTTCAGGGGAAGCCTAGGACTTTGTTAGCTTGAGGGCCAAGTCACTCTTAACCTTCATAAAAGGCATCTCTTTCAAGAACAGGGTAAAGGTCACTGCAGCTCATGCCAAGTGTAAAAATGAGAACTACAGACAGGAAACACTGTTCAGATGTTGTAGGGCTGTAGACCTGTTTTATGTCTGCTCTGAGCATTCTGCAGCTACAGGAGACCAAAGACACACTCACCATTTCCATTTATACTGGGTCAACGGCCAAATGGGCCCAGACATTAAAAGCAGGGAAATGCAGGGGCTAATCAGGAATTGCCTGTCTCGAAGGTATGACATGAAATACTGCAATAGGACATTGTGTGATTAGAATTGTGACTATGATGTGTTGCTGTGGCTTGTAGATTGAGTGTTCGATGTTATGAATGTGTAACATCGAAGCAGGCTGGAGCATGACTGCGTAACTACTTACCCCCAAGACACTCATAAAATTGAGATGTGCATCTCCTGAGGATACCAGAGAGCAAAAATTGTAAATAAAATAAATGTTCAGTGTAACTGAATTAATGAGCATATATTAGGATCGTATATAACTTGAGGAAATAAGGAAACAGCACAATTGAGATTTCCCTGAGTAATAGGGAGAAGTAGGGGAAGTTATTTTTATTATCTAATTGGTAAAAAGTCCCAAATTTCTCTGTCAAAGTTTATAAAAGGAAAATACATACAGGTTCCAAGGGGGGTATTTGTGGCAAATGTGGAAAACGATTCCTAGGGAAATGCATTACACACGCGCACACACACACACACACACTCAAATGTTTATAAGGAAAAGAAGAAAGGAAAACCCTATTTACACGGCATGATTTTTCAAAGAACTTTTTTTTCACTGGACTCAAAATTATGACCCGTTTGGTGAATACACCAATATCATGGTCCCTATGGTTTGAAGAACCAGTTTTGTCCCAGTCTATCCATCACTCCATGCCAGGAGTACTCGTCTTTCACGCAGTACTGCAGATTCATATAAATGAGGAAAATTTACTTTTAGCCATGCCAGCAACTGATACCAAAGCAGAGATGCAGGTATGTGGTGCATGTGTCCATTTAGCAAGCGATGTGCCTCAGAATGCTGCAGCCACAAGGTGTGAGGAACAAATACATATTTGTTAAAAATTATTTTTCAGTTCATAAGCTGACAAAACACATATGCATTTTTGTGAGGGAAGTATAGCCATTCAGTCTTATAATGACAGATTTTTAAATCTAGTAAATAATAAAGGGTGCTCAATATAATGTGAGATTATGGCTAGCAGTCATTTTTGCAAAACTTGATGCAGCAGTGTAATGTGGGTCCTCTCATGTCCATCTCTCCAAAAATGCACCACCCTCAACGTGTCCATCCTGGAATTTCTGAAGATTTAATTTCTTTAATTTTTGTCTTTGTACCATTTGCCTATCATAAAAAATCCTTGATCCTTGGATGCGTTAAGAAATGTATTTTATATATACATTTTATATATAAAAATATGTATCTTTCTCACTGCTTTGTATTTGCATTCAAAGAGGAAAAACCCAGACATTGTGCATCGCACCGTACACCTATAAAACACACGTACATTTAAATATATGTAGGAGTATGTCATTATTATTAGCTGCTGGCAAGTCTATTTCAACTCATAGTGACCCCATGTGACGGAGGAGGACTGCCTCATAGGGTTTTCTAGCTGTAATCTTTATGGGAGAAGATCACCAGATCTTTACCACGTGGAGCCACTGGGTGGGTTCCATCTACCAACCTTTTTGTTGGCAGCGGAGTACTTAACCATAGCCCCGTCAGGGCTCATTAGCATATGGATATGCATATGAATATATACTTCCATGTGTATATATGCTTCTGTGTGTATCTATAACAATTCAGTGGTCTAGCTCTATTTTAACCTTTTGAAGTAAAATAGTTTTGTTCTAAAAGTAATATTAAAATCATCTCCTCTAGCCCCTTTATTTTACAAATAAGGGAATTGAAGTTGTAATAAGTAAAGCAGAAGATCACCCAACCTGTTAGTGGCAGAAAAAAAATCCACTTATTAATGGACTGAGGACCCTTATCTCCGTGATCAGGGCTCTCTTGATTGGGCCATTTCACCTGAGCTTTCATTGAATTAAGAGCATATCTTTAACCATTCCATTCATTGAAGGCATGCATTTCTGTTAGTATTTCTTTCCACCTATGACTAAATCATAAAATACTACACCAACTGGAGAAACCTGAGCAATTATTTTGAACAAATTAGGATAGACTCCACTAAGCTCATTTATATACAATGATTTGGGTTAACTATGTTTCTTTAGTTCATTTAAAGGCAAGCAAAATATATTATAAGTTGAACTGAAAAATATTGACTTTATATAGGTAATCATTTTGTCTATTAGTTATATTTCAATAAGCTTAAAGTAAATGACAAGAGATATTGGTATATTTGATATCATTCTGGGGTCGTTAAGGTATGATCACATTTGTACTATGTAATAAATAGCTGCACCTGTTTCCACCTAGTAAAGTCAATTAAGTGCCTTCTGAGCATCACGATGATAAGCCTGAAGATGACAGAAATATAGCTTTGCACGTTGATTCTATAATGCTTCCAGCATCAACAATGCAACCCGCCATTTAGCATTTTTGTCTGTGACCTAAGTGATGTCTTAGAAGCAAGTGCATTAAGTTTGCTGTTGACATAAGCTGGGGAGAATGTTTCAGAGAGGAGGTGCTGTTTTCCCCCCTGGAAGAAGGGCCCAGAATTCAAAATGAGCTTGAAGTAAACAGAAACATATTTAAAATGTAGAAGAATATAAATTAGAAAACCTGGGGAGCAGAACATATCAAAGACTAGCTATATAGAAAAACACACACAAAAAAAGTGTTAACTGTATAGGAAAACACAACATACTCATATTAGAACTTAATGAGATGAGAATCATACAGGTTTCTATACTGGGGAATGGCCTGTTGTCATAACCCTACTGTAGGAAATATAAGAATAATTCGACCAGAACAAAATAAAGATCTAAACTTTGTGTCATGTATTTTGGACATATTATTAGGAGGGAGCAGTCTCTGGAGAAGTATATCATGCTTGGTAGGGTAGACAGTCAGCAAAAGAAAGGAAGATCCTTGACAAGGTGGAAATGATACAGTGGCTGCAGCAATGGGCTCAAAAATAGCAAGGATTGTGAGGATGGCACAGGACCAGACAGTGTTTTGTTCTGTTGAACATAGGGCCACTATGAGTCAGAACCGTCTTGACGTCACCTAACAACAACCACAAAAAGAGACAATAAATAACAAGATTTCATATTCGTGAATGTACTGATTAACATTTTAAGTAGATGAAGGGTAGGGAATATCTTTGGCCAATAAAAAATGTCATGATACATGGAGAAAAAAAAGTTGTCAAGGATTTCATTCTACTTGGATCAACAATCAATGCCCATGGAAGCAGCGGTCGAGAAATCTAAGGACATATTCCACTGGATGAATCTGCTGCTAAAGGCCCTTTCAAAGTTCTAGAAAGCAAAGATGTCACTTTGACAACTAAGATGTGCCTAATCCAAGCCGTGGTCTTTTCAATCGCATTGTATATATGTGAAAATTTGACCAAAAAAAAAAAGAAGAAGAATCAATGCATTTGGATTGTGGGTGTTGGCAAAGAATATTCATTATACCGTGGACTGCGAGAACAAACACATCAGTCTTAGAAGGAATACATTCAGAATGCTCCTTAGAAGTGAAGATGGAAAGACTTTATCCTGCTTATTTGGATGTATCATAACTCTTTAGTTACTGTTAGTTAATGGTAAACAAGCCATTTTTTATGCCTCTGGACCTCATTAAAAAAAAAGAAAAGGTTGCCATTGAGTTGATTCTGACTTATAGCAATCATACAGGACAGAGTAGAACTGCCCCATAGGGTTTCCAAGGAGTGGATTGTGGATTCGAACTGCCAACATTCTGGCTAGCAGCCCTAGCAGCCAGAACTTTTAACCACTGCGCCACCAGGGCTCCAAAGATAGTACATTATTCCAGTTCTAATGCATTTAGCATCAAGGTGGGTCCCTTTTGAAATGTGTGAAGCTCAGCAGACCAGATTTGGAGCTTCATTGTTGTGTAGGTTGACCATTCTATTAGGATGTGTTAGTTGTGTAAACATTTGTATTTTTTTCCCTTTATTTCTGTGAAATCAAGCTTGCAAGCATGATTATGGCTTTCCTGTATGATAGTTGGAGCTCTGGTGGCACAGCGGTTAAGAGCTCACCTGCTAACCAAAAGGCTGGCAGCTTGAAACCACCAGCCACTCCTTGGAAACCCTATGGAGCAGTTCTACTCTGTCTTATAGGGTCATTGATTTGGAACTGACAGGAAGGCAATGGGTTTGGTTTTGGGATGTAATAGTTAGGGAGCCCTGATGGGTTTGTTTTGGTTTTTCTGTGTCATATTTGGAAAACCAGAGTTTTCCCATGTAACCTAATGGAAAAGTGCCCACAATAAATTCTCCATTCAGTTTTTATCCTTATATTGTCATACTGCAGATTGGTGACACCGGAGTGCCACTCACCTTATTGGTGACTTGTATTACCCATCATATTTCTCAATATCCATATTACCAACCAAAATTTTAAACACACTTAATTAGTAAGCATGCATTCCAATACTGAGAACACATGCCATAATAATTTTTTTTTTTAATAAAAATTTGGCAACAAAAGAAATAAGGAAAGACCAATCACTAGAAATGGACATCATGTTTGGTAAAGCAGAGGGTCTGCAAAAATGAGGAAAACCCTCCATGAGATGTATTGACACAGTAGCGTCAATGATAGGCTCAAACATATTAAAGATCATGGAGATGGCTTAGGACCCAGGACTGGGCATTCTGCTGTACATAAGGTCTTGTAAGTCAGAGCCAACTCCAGGGCAATTAACGACAACAACAGGGGTATCTAATTATATAATTTTTAAATTAGTAAAAAAAAAAAAAGTTATTTCTTGATATCAAAAAATCTTTCTAAGATTAGTAAACTTTTTTAAATTAGTCTGTTACACTAGTTATTACTTAATCTTTTTGTGTATGCGTGTGACTGAGGTAGTCATTAATCCAAACCCGTTGCCATCGAGTCGGTTCTGACTCATAGCAATCCTATAGGACAGAGTAGAGCTGCCCGTTAGGGTTTCCAGGGAGGGGCTGGTGGGTTGGAACTGCCTGCCTTCTGGTTAGCAGCCAAGCTCTTAACCGTGGTGCCACCAGGGCTCCAAGGTCATTAATACTGTCTACAAAATAATTAAAATTTGCTTCCTAGGCACATTACAGACTTATACTTCCTTATTCCTTTTTAAGTTTATATACAGCTAGATGCTTTGGCCACTGATATGATATATAGAAGTTATGTGTCACCTTTTATAAAAACTTTGAGGACCTGTCAATGATTTGCCATGTCCTTCTCACTAGTTTCATGATTTTGAAATAAATCTTGAGACAAAGTATCCATCAGCTTGGATCCCTGACTGATGGCATGAAAGACAGGCCCCAGACAGCCACCAAAGGGCATGTAATGTGACATAATTTATTGTTTTTTTAAACCACTTAGATGCAGGGATTGTTTGTTACTACAGCACACCACAATGTATCATGACTGATAAAACTTTCTTAAACTTTTCAGTGTTTTAGGATCAACATTGTTATGTTGTTACCTCTCATATAAAGATCATTGATGTGGGAGCTGTAGATTATACATAAACACCATTATCTAATCTGGAAAAAGTTGTTAATAATCCAAATTCAGTCCTTGTCATGTCTTTGTCTTTTTTTAAAATTGTGTATAAAATATATACAAAATAACATTTGCCAATTCAACATTTTAACATGTATAATTCATTAACACCTATTACATTCATTCTGCTGTACGACGATCACCAAGGGCTTTTTAATAAAAGTAGGTAATAGAGGGAAAGGTGACACTGGTGATTCAGTGGTAGAATTCTTGCCTTCCATGCAGAAGACCTGGGTTCAATTCCTGGCCAATGGATCTCATGCAGAGCCACCACTGGAAGGCTTGTGTGTTTTTATGATGCTGAACAGTTTTCAGTGGAATTTCCAGACTAAAATGGACTAGGAAGAAAGTCCTGCCAATCTACTTCCAAAAATAAGCCAATGAAAGTCCTATGGATCAGAGTAGTCCCATCTCTAACTGATGATGGGAATGGTATAGGATAAGACAACATTTCATTTGGTTGTGCATGGGGCCATCATGAGACTCGGGGTAATGAGATGACAGTTAATAACAACAACGACATATGAAAAATCAAAGTAAATATTATTATGGGGCTGCAATTAGTTGAGTTTTGTCCACTATCTATTGTGCTGTAATATTATAGAAGTGAATAAACATCAATACTTGAGGTAAAGATAATTTTGTGTGTGTGATTGAAAGACTCTATACGTATATACATATATATATAAATGCAATTATGCACTTAGCTTTCAATAAATTTAATCTTGAAAGTTATTTCAGAATTCAGAATATTGAATCTACTATTGATAAAATGTATACTGACTTCAAATATAAATGGGACTCTCAGAATTAGCAGAAACCCTGGTGGCGTAGTGGTTAAGAGCTATGGCTGCCAATCAAAAGGCTGGCAGTTCAAATCCACCAGGCACTCCTTGGAAACCCTATGGGGCAGTTCTACTCTGTCCCGTAGGGTCACTATGAGTTGGAATTGACTTCACTGCAATGGGTTTTGTTTTCTTTCTGTTTTTGTTTTCAGGATTAGCTGACTGTAAGGAAATAATTTTATCCAACCCTCTCATTTTACAGATGAAGACAAACTATGTGATTCTTCTTATATCATCCAGAAAATGTGTGACAGAATTGAGTTGAGAAATCAGGCCCCTGAGTTTTGGTTCAAATCTCTTTCCATTACTACTTCTAACATATGTTAGGCATTTCACAGTCAAAGATTGCACGGTTCAGTATCATATAAATTCCCCAATTATTTTTCTAATTTGGAGAGTTTGATTAAGTCACTCTTAGTAAGTATATCAGCTATTTTCTTTACTTCTTTCAAAGAAGGCATGGGACGTGATTTGCTTTACAAATTCTCCTCAAATAAGTGTAAACTCAGATACACGTTTTTTTTTTTTGAAAGCACAAGAAGCTTTTTCAGTTTTTCATACCATGTATTGCTGGCAAAGCTAGACTTCCCTGTGTAGAGAGAAATATCTTACAAAGAAAAAGCCTTCCTGGAAATCAAATAACTCTTGCACAACAAGTTTGATGAGCTAAGTGTACATTAATCAGAAACATCTGAATTAAATTTCCCTTGAAATATACATAAAATGAAGAGGAACCGTGGTTTACAGATTATGTTTCAGGTTCCACTCAACTCAAAACATTTTTCCAGCCTCAAATAATGTCAGGTTCTTCATTCCTACTTGGGAGTTCATAAAAACGCTTAGTATACCACAGAAATAAAACTGGATTCATCAGAAATCCAGAATAAATATAATATAGATAATGACTTAACCTGAGCTAAATCTTCTTATTCAGATGAAGATTTAGAGATGAGATCTTTGGAAGAGGATTTTTATGTGAGGTAGACTAAGTCTTAACTCTTTTGAGAGCCAAGAAATAGCCATCATGAGGGTAGAAACGGTTATTTTCATAATCCGATTTGTTAACTTTCTTGATATGGAACTCAGACTCAGTATTATGCACCATTTTTCAGATTTGAAATACATGGAATTACAACATTTTCTTGATGTAACTCTGATATCTAGGACAAGTTCCCTTCAGCCATCTAGTGATATTAAAAAAAAAAAAAAATTTTAAATCTTAATTCTAGTTTTATAAAATACAATCATTAAAAAATAATTTTTGCACTATTTGAATTAATAAGAGTTCTGTGTCAGTGAAAATTTGATCTTTTTCTAAACACAGAATGAAGTTTAACAGAAATAACAAAAGCAAACTTATGGTCTCAGTAAAAAAACATTTCAATTGTAAAAAGTGTCTAGCACCCTGGGTGTCTTTCAGTGTCGGAGAAATATTTTTTTACATATTTCTCTTACTCTGTCATTACTTTAAGTAATATACCACCAGATTTATTCCATATGCAATTTACAGTAATCTGAAATTAAGCTTTTGCTGAAACAGGCAATCAGTATAAAAGAATTTAGCATATTCTGGTAAGTATAGGCCCTAGTTGATTTCTAATAACTACAGTGGCAGTGAATTATATTGCCCAGGGATTTGGATATGTAAATTGGCCTGTCTAAAGCGCTGCTAAATTTTATAAGAGTACAAGTTTGCATTTGTATAACTAAAGATAATAATTACTGGGTTTTGTAATACCATTTTCCCATGAGCCAGAATCGACTCAACAGCAAACGGGTTTGGCTTTTTTGGTTTAAGCATGCAGAGTTAAGAAAAAAAAAAGTTATATATATAACCCACTGCCATCGAGTCAATTCCGACTCATAGCGACCCTATAGGACAGGGTAGAACTGCCCCATAGAGTTTCCAAGGAGTGCCTGGCAGATTTGAACTGTCAACCTTTTGGTTAGCAGCTATAGCATTTAACCACTATGCCACCAGGGTTTCCGTTATATATATATACATATATTTACATGTTTACCTATTCACATGTATAAAGGAGTATAAATAGAACCCAGAAAAGTCCTACACCAATACTTCACTTAAAATATTCCAGGGGAACGAATTGGAACAAAGAATACATGCCTGACTATTGCTGTAAAAGGAACAAGGGCCACAGCTCTCATGAATGAATAAATGAGGGCTTCTTAGTGAAACGTTAGAAATTGAACTAGAGGTTAAGTTCATGGTTCTTCCTGTAAAAAAAAAAAAAGTCATAAGCAAAATATGGAAAATCAGCTCACGTCAAAGAATTTCCCTTGCTGATTTTCGAAGGAACTAAGGATAAAGTACTGGAGTTTATGCGTCACAGAAACTGTATGGAATTTGAGGATGCATATACATGTCTTGGAGTCCCTTGTTATAAGAAATCAAAATTTATTTTATCCCTTGTGTCTTTCTTCATTTCCTTGAATTAAATCTTGCTGTTTTAATAATTTTCCTACTTAAAAATATTATTCTGCTCTCAGAATACATACTTGCAGCTGTGCCTAAATGACATTGTTAAGATATTTTAGCAAGAAGGACAAATAACCCCAGTACCTTAATGTAGAGATTTGATTTTTCCTTATATTCTTTAAAACACAGAAAATGTTCTTGAGAAATGACTCAGTCGAGTTTGTCAAATAACGTCTTTGAATCTCCCTCTGCTTCTTCTTTCTATGCTACATGCTCCAGCTAAATAAGCTCCTACAGGGGGCTAAAGAGGAACATTCATGCATCAGTTTTAGTAAGAAGGAAACTCTTAAATCCAGAAGGCTCAATGACCTCCCAATTCTTCAAAAACACAATACGTAAAATCCCATCAGCTGCATTTTATCCGTTTGGATTAAATGTTTTATTTATCCTTCTTGAAAACCAACAGAGCCTATATGTGAAAAGGACAACAACTTTGTTTTTTTTTTTTTTTTTTTTGCATAAACAGAACCAGACAGAGCTAGAAGGAAACTGAGAGTAGTTTTTCCTGTTAAATAAGATATTCTAAGCTTATTAATATTTGTTGTTGTGGTGTGCCATCAAGTCAATTCTGACTCGTAGTGACCCTATAGGTCAGGGTAGAGCTGTCTCATAACATTTCCAAGGCTGCAATCTATATATATGGAATCAGACTGGCACATCTTTATCCCAAGGGGAAGTTGGTGGGTTTAAACTTCGAGCTTTTTGGTTAGCAACTGAGTACTTAACCACTGCACCACCACATTCAGCACCTGTAACCACAAGATAAGAAAGAAAAAGAGATACATTCCCCTAAAGAGAATTCAAAAAGACGTTTTGAAAAAGTTTTAATATTCTTAATGTGGGCATTACCAAAACCAAACCCTTTGCAGTCAAAATGATCTAAATCATAGCAACCCTATAGACAGAATAGAATTGCCCCAAGGGTTTCCAAGACACTGCTGGTAGATTCCAACTTCTGACCTTTTGGTTGGCAGCCTGAGCTCTAACCCACTTCTCCGACAGGGCTCCATCCTAGACATTAGTAAGCTGAAATGGAATGGTATTGTCCATTTTGGATCAGATAATCTTACGGTCTACTATGACATATGACAAATTGAAGAGGAATGGCATCACGTTCATCCTCAAAAAGAACATTTCAAGATCTTTGCTGAAGTACTGCGCTGTCAGTGATAGGATAATATCCATATGCCTACAAGGAAGACCAGTTAATATGACTATTATTCAAATTTACACTCCAATTACTAATGCCAAAGATGAGGAAATTGAAGATTTTTACCAATTTCTGTAGTCTGAAATTGATCAAATGTGCAATCAAGATGCATTGATAATTGCTGGTGATTTTAAAGTGAAAGTTGGAAACAAAAAAGAATTGATAATTGGAAAATTTGGCTTTGGTAATAGAAACGATGCTGGAGATCACATGATAGAATTTTGTGGGACCAATGACTTTTTCACTGCAAGTACATTTTTTCAACAACATAAATGCTGACTATACACGTAGACCTCTCCAGATGGAAGACACAGGAATCAAATCAACTATGTCTGTCAAAGGAGACAATGGAAAAGCACAATATGATCAGTCGGAACAGGGTCAGGGGTTTACTGTGGGACAGACCATCAACGATTTACATGCAAGTTTATGTTGAAACTAAAGGAAATTAGAACAAGTCCACGATTCCCAAGCACAACCTCGAGCATATCCTGCCTGAATTTAGAGATCATCTTAAGAATAGATTTGACCCATTGAACACTAATAACCAAAGACCAGACAAGTCGTGAGAAAACATCAAGGACATCATATGTGAAGAAACCAAAAGTTCATTTAAAAGACAGTAAAGAAAGAAAAGACCAAAATAAATGCCAGAAAAGACTCTGAAACTTGCTCTTGAATATAGGGTACGTAAAGCAAATGGAAGAAATGATGACGTAAAAGAGCTGAACAGAAGAGTTCAAAGGGCAGCTCAAGAAGACAAAATAAAATATTATAATGAAATGTGCACTGGGTATTTCTCAAGCTGAAAGAACTGAAGAAAAAATTCAAGCCTCTAGTTGCAATTTTGAAGGAGTCTATGTGCCCCGGTGGCATAGTGGTTAAGAGCTCAGCTGCTAACCAAAAGGTCGGCAGTTCAAATTCACCAGCTGCATAATGGAAACCTCATGGGGCAGTTCTACTCTGTCGTGTAAGGTTGCTATGAGTCAGAATCGACTCCATGGCAACGGATTTTTGTTTGTCTGAATGGGCAAAATATTCAATGACACAGGAAGCATCAAAAGCATATGGGAGGTATACACAGTCACTGTACCAAAAAGAACTGATCCATGTTTCAGGAGGTAGCATATGATCAAGAACTGATGGTATTGATGGAAGAAGTCCAAGCTATACCAAAGGCACTGGTGAAAAACAAGGCTCCCAGAATTGACAGAATATTAACTGAGATGTTTCAAAAAATGGATGCAGCACTGGAGGTGCTCAGTCACCTATGGCAAGAAATATGAAAGACTGCTACCTGGCCAATTGACTGGAAGAGATTCATATTTGTCCCCATTCCAAAGAAAAGTGATCCAATAGAATGTAGAATTTATCAAACAATACCCTTAATATCACACACAAGTAAAATTTTGCTGAAGATAATTGAAAAGCAGTTGCAGTAGTACATCAACAGGGAACTGCCAGAAATTCAAGCTTGATTCAGAAAAGCATATGGAATGAAGGATATCATTGCAGAAGGATATTGGCTGAGAGCAGAGAATACCAGAAATGTGTTTGCCTGTGTTTCATTGGCTATGCAAAGGCATTTGACTGTGTGGATCATAACAAATTATGGATAACATTGCAAAGAATTGGAATTTCGGGACAGTTTATTGTGCTCATGAGGAACCTGTACATAGACAGTTGTTCGAACTGTACATAGGCAGTCGTTCGAACAGAGCAAGGGGATACTGCTTGACTTAAAGTCAAGAAAGATGTGTGTCAGGGTTGCATCCTTTGCTCAGTGTAAAGATGCTTATTCAATCTTTACACTGAGCAAATAATCCGAGAACCTGGACTGTATGAAGAAGAACGCCACCCCAGGATTGGTGGAAGACTCATTAACAATCTGCTATATGCAGGTGACACAACATTGCTTGCTGAAAGCAAAGAGGAGTTAAAGCACTTTCAGATGAATATCAAAGACTGCAGCCTTCAGCATGGATTATACCTTAACGTAAAGAAAACAAAAATCTTTACAACTAGACCAATAAGCAACATCATGATAAATGGAGAAAAGATTGAAGTTGTCAAGGATTTCATTTCACTTGGATCCACAATCAGTGCCCATGGAAGCAGCACAGGAAATCTAACAACCTATTACATTGAGCAAATCTTTTGCAAAAGGCCTCTTTCAAGTGTTTAAAGCATAGATGTCACTTTGAGGACTAAGGTGTGCCTGACCAAAGCCATGATATTTTTAATGACTTCATATGCATGAGAAAACTGGACAATGAATAAGGAAGACAGAAGAAGAATTGATCCATTTGAATTATGGTGTTGGTAAAGAATATTGAATATAGTATGGACTGGCAGAAGAATGAAGAAATAAAACTTGGAAGAAGTACAGCCAGAGTGCTCCTTGGAAGGGATGATGGTGAGTTTTTGTCTCATGTACTTTGGACATGTTATCAGGAGGGGCCAGTCCCTGGAGATGGACATTATG
This sequence comes from Elephas maximus indicus, assembly GCF_024166365.1. Taxonomy (NCBI): domain Eukaryota; kingdom Metazoa; phylum Chordata; class Mammalia; order Proboscidea; family Elephantidae; genus Elephas; species Elephas maximus. The sequence continues at coordinate 61,529,819 of NC_064836.1, forward strand.
CTTGGTTAAGTAGAGAGTCAGGGGAAAAAAAAAAGGAAGACCTTCAAGGAGATGGATTGACACAGTGGTTGCAACAATGGGCTCAAGCATAACAAGGATTGTGAGGATGGCACAGGACCGGGCAGTGTTTCATACTGTTGTACATAGGGTCGCTGGGAGTCGACACTGACTCAACAGCACCTAACAATGACAACAAAAACAACATAGCAAGGTTCCTGGTTAGATTGCAATTGTAGGATCTCCAGAAAGACTCTTGTGTCATTCCTGTACATATTTTCCCTTTTTTTTTTAATGCTTTCACTAGAGCCTGGTTTCTGCCATTTAAGTTTTGATTTTTGACAGAACACGAATTTCCCCCCCCCCTTTTTTTTTTAATGCTTTCCCTAGAGCCTGGTTTCTGCCATTTAAGTTTTGATTTTTGACAGAACACGAATTTCCCTAAATAGGTTATTTTAAAACCTCACCAATTGTATATTCTTTAATTTGGTCACGTCTGGTACTAAAAACTAAAATTTCTCATTCACTTCACACCTTTGCAACACTTGTTCTCACTCCTTCCTTCCTCTGCTAAATTAGAGTGATCTGCACTCGCCATCTTTCCTCACCACCTTCAATAAGTTCTGCTATAAGACTTGTTTTGAAAAGGAAAGTGTACTTTACTGAGATTGATGGATGAAAGAACAATGTGAGCAAAATGCAGATTTAGTACTTGGGCTTGCATGATTTTGTCTATGAGAAATACTAGATGAACGCAGAAAACTGTACCCAGCTCAGCCAAGATTCCGAGAAACACACAGAATGCACACATGCACACACATCAAATATCTACAGGTACGTCAGTTCACTACATGTGTTGTGAGCCACAACCATCGTCACATGGTGTTACAACTTTCTATCTGATTTCAAATAATCCTCCATTCACCACTTCATAGCATCTCACAAGCTGCAATTCTTCCAACACCCACTTCCACAAGCAAACATCACATGTTTTTCAAGGCTAAGTGCCATATTTATTGTGTCGTTAGGTGCCATCCAGTCAGTTCCTACTCACGGGGACCCTATGCGCCAACCCCCCCACAAAAAGAAAAATAAACCCCTTGCTGTCAATTCTGACTCGTAGCGACACTATAGGACAGAATAGAACTGTCCCATAGAGTTTCCAAGGAGCGCCTGGCAGATTTGAATTGCTTACCTTTTGGTTAGCAGATGTAGCTCTGAACAGCTATGCCACAAGCTTTTCTGACCTTACGTACAACAGAAAGAAACACTGCGCAGTCCTGCGCCATCCTCACAATCATTGCTATGTTTGAAACAATTGTTGCAGCCACTGTGTCAATCCATCTCTTTTAGGGTCTTCTTCTTTTTCACTGACATTCTACCATACCAAGCATGAAGTCCTTCTCCAGGGACTGGTCCCTTCTGATAACATGTCCAAAGTATGTGAGAAGAAGTCTCTCCATTCTTGCTTGAGGAGCATTCTGGCTATACTTCTTCCAAGACACATTTCTTCATTCTTCTGGCAGACCCTGGTATATCCAATATTCTTCACCAGCACTATAACTCAAATGCATTAATTCTTTTTAGGTCTTCCTTATTCATTATCCAGTTTTCACATGCATATGGGGAGATTGAAAATATCATTGCTTGGGTCAGGCACACCACATTCCTCAAAGTGATGTCTTTGCTGTTCAACACTTGAAAGAAGTCTTTTGCAGCAGATTTGCCCAGGCAATACATAGTTTGACTTCTTGACTGCTGCTTCCAAGGGTGTTGATTGTAGATCCAAGTAAAATGAAATCCTTGACAACTTCAATATTTTCTCCATTTATCATGAGTCCAGTTGTGAGGACTTTTACTTTCTTTATGTTGAGGTGTAATCCATAGTGAAGGCTGTAGTCTTTGATCTTCATCAGTGTTTCAAGTCCCGTTCACTTTCATTAGGCAAGGTTTTTAATGCACCTTCCTCCAATCCTGATGCTGCATTCTTCACATAGTCCAGTTTCTCAGGTTATTTGTTCAGCATACAGATTGAATAAGTATGATGAAAGGATGCAACCCTGACACATACCTTTCCTGATTTTAAATCATGGATTATGCCCTTGTTCTTATCAAAAGATTGCCTCTTAGTCTGTGAAGAGTTTCCTCATGAGCACAATTAAGTGTTCTGGAATTCTCATTTTCACAATTAAATCCATAATTTGTTATGATCCACATGGTCAAATCCCTCTGCATAGCCAATAGAACACAGGTGAACATCTTTCTAGTATTCTCTGCTTTCAGCCAAGGTCCATCTGACATCAGCAATGATATCCCTCATTCCATGTCCTTTCCTGAATCTGGCTTGAATTTCTGGCAGTTTCCTGTTGATACATTGCTGCAACTATAGTATATGTTATATATTTCTTATCCATGTCTCCATTATGTATTTATTTATATACTTACATGTTTATATCTTATATATTTCTTAATTATTTAATATGTTTAAAAACCATGCTGCAATTTTTATTAGATTCCTGTGGATTTTTGTTTCTTTGTTTTGTTTTAATGTGTCATTGACAATGTTTTTGTCTTATGCCCCAACTCCATTTTCCCCATAAATTTTGTGATGTTAATTGTGTCATTATGCATAGTATAGTTACTTTTAGAAATGTATGTGCTAGGTTATAGCAGAATGCACAGTACATAGTCTTTAACTCCTTTTGATCTGATAGAGATGCCCACCATTTTATTGAAACATATCTCTAAGGTTACCAATGGCCACCATAACTAATTCCAATGATCACATATCTATCGTCATCTTCATAATCTTTCAACAATATGCAATACTGCTGAGTACTCCCTCGGTTTTGTTTTAAACAACATATTACTAAACATCTTTTATGAATAGGCTATTATCTTAAATCCACACGGAATGGAAACATGAAGAAGTATAACTTTTGCCTGACATGAATGGTAACGTAAAGGCTTAAACAGTTCTACTGCTAGAAAACTCTATGATATAAATGGGTATGGATGCTATTGGCCCCACTTCTGTCCGTGGAAATCAGAAGGATGTCACAGAAGATGCAGTGCTTGAGATAATAAAAATAAACACTCATAACAAACTTCCATGAATTCTCTTACTTTTTGAGTACGACACAATTTCCTAAACTGTCCCATTATCATGCTTATGAGTACTTATTAGATGTCAACAACTTGTCATAACACTTAACTCATCTTATCTTAGGCCCCTTGTCCAGCACAGTGATATCAGTTGGTATTTGCTTAATAATGAAGGAACGCTCAACTACTAGCCAAAATGTTGAAGGTTTAAACCCACCCAGAGGCACCTTGGAAGAGCAGCTTGGATATCTGCTTCCAAAATCTCACAGCGTTGAAAACCTATGGGGGAGTTCTACTCTGCACACATGAGGTCGCCATGAGTTGGAACTGACTCAATGGCAACTAACAACAAGGCTTTTAGTATAGTTGGTATCAATAGACAAGGAATAGAGAAAGTATTTAAGTAGAAAAAAATGAGATAAAGATTTGAGGCAGTAATCTATTATATATATAATATTTATAAGGCAATATCTATAGGACTGTCATGTTTTAAAGTTTTCCCAGTAGCAAATTAAGTTGCCGTCGAGTTGATCCCGACTCATAGCAACCCTGCAGAACAGAGTAGAACTGCCCCATAGAGTTTCCAAGGAGAATCTGGTAGATTCAAACTGCCAGCCTTTTGGTTAGCAGCTGTAACTCTTAACCACCATGCCACCAGGTAGGCTATAAAAAAAATAGTACCCAGTTATTTAAACAAACACTAACCTAGGAATTGCTAGGAAGGTATATTGTAGATGTGCTTAACGTCTACAGTCTGTTAACTTTAAGTAGTCTTCCCTCAATAATGTCTGTAGGCCCCATCCAATGAGTTAAAGGTTTTAAGAGCAAAAGCTAAAGTTTCCTGGAAAAGAAGAAATTCTGCCTGAAGACTCCATTCTTAACTGCTAAAAAGTTTCCAGCCTTGTAGGCCTGCCTTATAAATTTCAGACTAGATATTGCAACATCAACTTCTGCCTGAGTTTCTAGCCTGCCAGTCATACAGATACACACAGACACACACACTCTCTCTCTCTCTCTCTATTTGCTTCTTTGGATAACTTTGACTGATTCACTTATCAAACCTCTTTTGCCTTATAATACTATTTTTGCTAATTTTTGGCCATCCTATCTGGCCCTTTCTTTTAGTCTTTTAATGACTCCAGTCTTCTTTTCCACATTCTTAGAAATATAAAATGCTGCTCTATACCTATTCCCACTTAAATCCCAAAGGCCAGTTCAAACACTGCTTTTTTAGTGATTACCCCAGCAGGAACAGATCTTTTGCTAAATCCAAGGTTCCTGTTTGAAAAAGTATTAAACCTGCTTATTTACTATTAAAATGGTCTCATATAAAAACTCGTTGTTTGACTAAACAATAAGACAAATATTGTTTCATAAAAAAAAATTTTTTTTAAGCATAGGATGGGGTTTTATCTACCTGCTTACTAACTTACTATTAAAACTAGAGACACAAAGTTTTTTTTTTTTTTTTAACATCTGTACTTGTCTTCATACACATAGAATATAGCTAGCTATCAGAAGAGTTTTAAAATTTCTCATAGGAAAAATAAACCATAATCTGAATTTAAAGGTCTCAAGGAAAATTGTATTTGTATTTCCATCTCAAGTGAAAAATTAATAGATGTTATGAGAAAATTTGCTGCTAAAACTTATTTGAAAAGTGCCAGTAACCAGTTGCCACTGAGTCAATTCCAACTCATGGTGAGCCCATGTGTGTCAGAATATAACTGTGCTCCATAGTGTTTTCAATGACTGATTTTTTTTTATTTTTGGAAGTAGATCTCCATGCCTTTCCTCCGTGGTGTCTCTGGGTGGACTTGAACCTCCAACCTTTTGGTTAATAGCCAAATGCTTATCCATTTGCACCACTCAGGGACTCCATTACATATCCTAAATTCACTGAGTTTAAATCCTTGGGCAAGTTTAAATGCTAGGGTAAATGAGTCTACTAGAGTTTAAGTAGCCTTCAGGCTAAGGCAGAAAGTGGTTCTGCTCATATGCAGAGATCAAATTATCATAGGAAATTTTAAAAATCAAATATTTGAACCTCCGATTCCAGTTCCAGAGCATTCATTATCATTTCATCTGTCAAGAAATCTGGAGTGTATTCTCTAGACAAGCAAAAATGTAATTATTTAAAATAGAAGGATGATTGGATTTATTTTAAAACTACCATTCTGACCACCATACAGAAAGAAAAAACAGTTGCCAAGGAGGTAAACATGAGACTATTTCTATACATGACCTGTGACAGTGATAATGGGAATGGAGAAGAATGGATGGGTTTTTAAGAAACTTTTCCAATGTAGAATTAAAAGACATTAAAAAATTGAGTGCACATGGATAATGAAGGCCAGAAAGTGGTCAAGGATAAAACTTAGGCTTTCTACTTGGGCAACTGGGTGGTTAGTGCTTCTGTGTATTGGTATAAAAATAAAGAGATCTAAAAGGAAAAGAAACATGGGCAGACGATGAAGATTTGAGTTTCAAGTGCTTGCAACATTCAACTCAACAAGTTCTAAAGACTATTAGAAATACAGGTCATGAACTGAAGATTGAGGTCCCGGAATAAGGAGTTTGCAACTACCTGGTTTTATGTGATAGTTAAGCCATGAGCTGGGTTCAATCGTTCTACTGGCATTCAGAGAACTATCCAGAAGAAATAAGGAAGGACTGAACTTTTGCATCTGAATGCTTGACAGTTCACTAATTACACAATAATAAAATTTTACTCTTACACTTTGTTACCAAAATTTTTAAATAATAGCTTATTTGTGGGCATATACATTTTTATCAATTTTTAAATTAAATAATATTTTGTGGGAATGTAATTTTTTTATCAAAAAAAATATGACCCCACAAATACACCTATTATGATGAAGCCTCCCTGCTTCAAAATGTGTGAAATTAAGTAGATTTCAGCTCTGATTCAAATATTTCAAAAGGTTTTTAATATCAGAAAATTTAAGTATTGAGGATTTCATTGTTTCACTAAATAACCCCATTGCTAATCAAAAGCTTTGCTTCCTATTTTTTCAAGTGAACCAATTTCTCATTTATTCCATTTAGTTACTTTACCAGTACATTTTAGGATCTATGTAGAAATAATTCTGGAAACCTTCAATTACAGGATGACTGATATACTTGTATTTATGAAGCAAACCATCACATTATGTAACATGATTGTTATTGTTACTTTGACCTACATAAATTATATAGTTGAAACTTTGATATTTAAGACTGAAAACTTAGCATGACATTCAGTGTAAAAACTAGAAAACAAAACACTGTTTAGCAGAAGATTGATGGTTATAACTTATGATTTATTGAAAAAATAACAATACCTTAACAATCATAGTATTCCTGATAATGTCTCATTAATTGCAAAGATAAATGAAGTCAATAGAGTTATTAGAAAAAATAGAATGTCTGGAGAAACACATTTGCTTATTCTATGTAATTTATAGTAAGAAATTGCCAAACATATCCTATTATCTTCATGCTTACTACCTTCAAATGAATTTTTTTTTTCAGTCAGTGGTGGTAGCCAGGCACAAATGAATTAAGTGTTGCTATTCCGATAATTTAATTCAACCTTGAAACCAAAACAATAATTAAAAAAAAAATTCTTTGCCATCAAGTCAATTCCGACTCATAGGGACCCTTTAGGACACAGTAGAACTGCCCCATAGGACTTCCAAGGACAGGCTGGTGGACTTGAATGGTAGACCTTTTGATTAGCAGCTGAGTGCTTAACCACTGTGCTACGAGGACTCCAATATGATACTTACTGAATATAGGGAAACTTGGGGAAAAAGACACTATAACATTCAAATTTTGTGTACCTTTAATTATTATTAATATTTTCATTCTCTGATTGAAAAGTTGACCTTGAGAACAAAAAACAAGGCCAAAGAGAAAAGAGAGCAGGAGTGCATAAAAGAAAAAACTGGCTTCCATATAAATGTATGCTCAATTGAAGACTTACATAACCCTTTAATAATAATATAGTCTGTTTCTTATTATTAAGAATTTTATCCATTGCTCACATAGGTTTGGACATTATGCTTAAAAAATAAATGTATGCTCAATTGAAGACTTACATAACCCTTTAATAATAATATAGTCTGTTTCTTATTATTAAGAATTTTATCCATTGCTCACATAGGTTTGGACATTATGCTTAGTTGGTAATAAAAAGCTTTCTCCCTCCTTCCTACCAGCCATCTTCAAATGATTAACTGATAATAGTAGTACAATGATTTCCAGATGTTGCTCACAATACAAGGAGTGTCCACTTATCTTCTACACAGGCTGGTGTGGGAATTGAGATTCTCATAGCTGTAAAATAGAGATCACAGAAGAAAATATTTCCCACCCAGAACCTGAAACACTAAATGAGGAGAAAGATTGCTCTTAATGCAAGATCATTCATTGATTTAGGAATTAGCTGCTTTAGGACAAAGTATTTGATATGTTAAAAAGGGATTGGGTTGCACAACAATTGCCTCAGAGGAATAAAAAAATATTTGAAAACTCACACTCTCTTTAAATACCGAATTTTATTTGTAATTCAAAAGTGGTTTGAAGAACCCTTAAAGGAGGACGTAAAAAGCAAAGATTCAAATTTTGGGAACTGAATCTCTGTCTTCCTTTCCAGCTGCAAAGTATGGTCATTTTATTTATTTTAGATGTACTTTAGCATCATTATTTTTAAGAATATGAGATCATCCCAAAGGAGCATTGAAAATTATATGGTTTAATTTAGTCAGGTTTAATTAGCAATGATGGTCAAACCTAATAGTACAAACCATTAAAAAGTCTTTACCACATTGTTTGAATATTTGTCAAATTGAATGTCCTCTTTATTCTGTATCTTGTGGTTTTAGCTTTCGAATACAGTTGTTGTTGTATCAAAGACTGCTGAGAAAAGAGACTGAAGCAGATGAGCAGTTTCATTTCTTTTTAAGGAAATTTAGAATGCAAAATAAGAAAAAGCTACTTGACATCAAAGGCACTTGATCTTCTTCAGACATGCTTGAAATACTCAGAGTGGAAGGAGCAACAGCGATGTGTTGTCACTGCTGGGAAGGTGATGAAAAAGATCATGGTTGAAGACGTGGCCAGGGAGCTCCATAAGGGAAGCCTCAGGGAAGTAGAGAGGTCAGAAGTGGGGTGGCAAGACTTGGAAAAGTAGGACAGTAAGTCTAGGGTATCTCAACCTCACCCAAAATTCTCATCAATACAGCAGAAGTCCTCAGAATCAGAGCCAGGGAACCACAGATTATCAGACATCAGACATCTCAGCAGTAACTGGTATGGCTGAAGGCTAAGAGGCCTCTCCAATGTCTGTCACCAGACCAAATCTTAGAACATTTGTAAAACACTGTAAGGTTTACCCTAATTGTGTTTAAGATTAAATAAATTTCCCTCTAACAACAAAATCCCTGTTCAGGATCAGGTTTAGGCAGTGGTTAGGAGCTTGGCTGCTAACCAAAATGTCAGCAGTTTGAATCCACCAGCCCCACCTTGGAAACCCTACAGGGCAGTTCTACTCTGTCCTAAAGGGTCGCTATAAGTCTGAATGGACTCGAGGGCAACAGGGAAATTTGTGTTACCTTACAGATTAGTGATATCTGTCATGGATGGGAAAGGTGGCAGTGGTAGTGTAACTGAATGCGGGTTCTTGTCCTGTCCTATTAGTCAGTCGAAATATGACAGACACCACACCACCAGTTGCAAGGGAAACAGAAAGTGGAAATTTATTGTTTGCACAACAAGGAGCAATGTGGGGCCTAGCAGCCGAAAGACCACGAGATCCCTGCCCCAGGGGAGCTTGGAGTTTTCATGCCCTCCATTCCTCAAGGGGCAGGGATTCGTGCCCAAAATCTGACACCCCAGTCCCTCCTATGCCCATATTTGGAGATCCAGGTGCTGAGTCATGGTGCAAAGGACTGGGAGACTTTACTTTTCAAATGGGCTCAGATGCAGCTGTGTGCCAGAGAATATCTTCCTCTCCTGCGAGTTCACGTCTGGGGTCAAGTTTGGGGCCATGGCTTCTTAGGTCCTGGGCATGCACCAAGATCCCAATTTGTACATGTGTGGGATTTTGGCACCAAATTCAAACCACCGTTAGTGCCATAGATCAGGCAAACCAAACAGCAATTAGAAACAGTGGCTTGGTGGGCTATGGGTGTGCAGCAGATCAGGGGAAGCCCCAGCAGTGGCTTCAATAAGATATATTTCATTATTTGCTCTTTCCAGTCCAGTTTGGGCTAATGTTTTAGGTGGAAGGATGGATTATGTTCATTCTGTTTCCCACCAAAATTCAAGATATTGTATGAAGCTTAGCAAATGGATTGGAATATCAGATCCAAAGCTCAATAACATGTAAATTTAAGCTTGACTTATCCAGGCCTCAATTTTTTCCTTTGTGAAAAGAAGGTGGTTAAGGTATTAATTTGATAGGATAAGGATTAAAGATGATAATTAAATTGCTAGTACAATGCTTGGTACATAGAAAATGCTCAATAAATTATTATGGTTCTATGAATTATTTGAAGATTTATAACTTTGACTTCCTTTTCAGCTCTTCCTCTAAGTTATAAATTCAAATGCTTTAGAAAATATTTGTTGATATTCTCACAAAAGTCTTTTCAATGTACAATACTCCTTTTTTATTAACGTTAGTATGTAAAACCCAAACTGAAGCATACTCAAGCATTCAAAACAGTAATTATCATAAACACAGAATGATTAGCTGCATGATTAAGTTTGTTCCCTAATTTGTTTCAATGATATAAATATCTGTCTTTCTCCTGTGTGTAATTGTAGCCCAGCAGAAGGGCATGTAGAAGAAGCCCTTTATTTCTAGAACATACAGATGCACTCTAATCTTACAGTTTACCTTCACGTTCCCCTTTTTTCAGAGGTTCACTTTTCATTTCGTATAACGTACTGCTTTTGTTGACCTTGTCAATTTATTTCAGATACTGTTTTAACTAGTTTGTGTGTGCGCCTATGTGTGTGTATCTCTCTCTATAAAAGTATATATAAACCCACTTGAATTGCTTATAGGTTAATCCCTGTTTTATAGCTTCAATTCTTGACATCTCATTTCTGAATTCGTTACTGTCATTTTGCTTGACCTTTTCAATCTTGGCAGTGTCCTTCCTATAAATACAGCAACAAAAATTAAACACAGTAGTCAGAATGTGGTCTTACTGCAAACATAAGTACTGATAGAATGACTATAGTCATTTTGCACTTTGGAATAAGTACATCAAGGTCATTTTATCTCTAACCTTGACTTGTTTGCTTCCATTTTTCTAGATGCCAGGAACTAACAAGCCCTGTTTAAAATAAAAATAGTAAAAGAGTAATTAAAATATTATTACTAGAAATGAGGAACCCTAATATTTCAGCATAAAAATAAAATGATCATACATTTTAGCATAAAATAAAATGATCAGAGATATAGATTATATTTTAAAATATCAAACAATTTTAAATATTAATCTATGATCTTATAATTAGCATTATATTATTAATGGATAGTCAAAATGGAATAAACAACCCACTATGTACCTTCATTAAAATTCCTTGCTTCACTGAGCTCACACTATAATGCCAAAGCATACTCCCCCCTCCTCATTAACCTCATATACCAACTTCTTTTTCTAACTAAGTCAGTCAAAAAGGAGTCCCTCAGTGGAGCAAATGGTTAAGCACTTGGCTACTAACTGAAAGACAGGAGGTTCAAATCCACTCAGAGTTGCCTAGGAAGAAGGGCCTGGTGGTTTACTTCTGAGAAATCAGCCGTTGAAAATCCTGTGGAGTACAGTTCTACTCCGACACACATGGTGTCGCCATCAGTCTGAACTGACGCAAGGGTAACTGGTTTGGTATTTTAGTGTAGTTTTCAGTCAATAAAAGCTTTGGCTTCTTCATATTGTCTGTCCACACCTACTCCTACTCCTGCCGTTATTCTAGATAATTTAGATACCATCAGGGAAATCCAATCAACCTCATCTCTCTGTTATTTGACTTCCTTATTCCAATGATTATTTATTTCACTTCATCTAAGCCACCCACTTTCAGGACTACACTTATCATTACCAGAATCTCCAACCCCTCTAAAATAATTCACTCAAAGATTCCACTTTCTGCTCAAAGTTCTCTAAACTGCAAGTCTATTTGTTCCAGTGTTTCCAGCAAAATGGTTCTTTAACCTTATTAAGACTTCCATCCACTCACCTCTCCACATTTTTTTCAAAGAAAATGTCACTTTCTTTCAACACTTCCTTCTTTATCTAGCTTAGATGCCATAATTCATCAATGAAATTATTTCCATTGACTACTTTAAATTTGCCTGACCCTGTTTTTCTGTTGCTCCAATTTGGGAAACATCAGCTTTTTGGGGGGTACAGCTAGGGTTTCTGAAGAAAACCATATATCCAGGTCCATTGGTTTCACTATGCAGTCATGACCCATAACCTAAAGCAATAATCCTCCCAACATGCCATTTCTCTACTAAATTTACTTTCTGACTCTCTGCAATAATAAATTCAAACGTTCTCCTCTTCCACCCTACAGTCTCAGCTGTGACTTAAACTTATATTTCATTGAGAAAAAGGGGCTTATGTTTAACCACTAAACACAAATTTACCTGGATCTATGCCAATCTCTTTCTTACCTCTTTTTGAAACAGAAGAAATAACACTTCTTTTAAAGCTTAGTCCCTCCATGTACCTTCTTGCCATCTTAGATGACTGATGTGAAACAATGCTCCAAAAGTTTCCATGTTTCTGCACATTGTAAGTAGGGATACAGGGTGTATTTACTCTGTTCTATCTTTTCAAGGATATTTGTATAGTGAGCATCCTTGGAAGATAGCATAGTGTCTTCCTCTGTGGGAGAGGACAGATTTGTTTGCTGTCCTCTGTAAGTAAGACATTGTCCCTCTCTGTAACAAAGATTGGGCAGGTTTGTTTATAGCCTATTATAAAAGTCTTAGGTTTCCTAAGTTTGAGTTTGCTCAGCTGTGAGGCAAATTCACGGCATTCAGCATTTATCTGGCCCAGCTTGCTTCATCATGTGGGACTTAGAAGGCAAGAGAGGAACAGACACAAGCCTAAAGATCAAAAGTGCCGGATCGTGCGTGACAAAATCTTTTTTCAGCCACTCCTTGGAAACCCTATGGGGCAATTCTGTTCTTCCCTAGAGGATCACTATGAGTCAGAATTGACTGGACAGCAACAGATTTGTTTTTTTTTGGTTTTAAAGAGAAATAAAGAATATATTTTTTAATAACCACCTATTGTCCTTGGGGGAGAATTGCTCATTTTTGCCATGAAGTGCAAGACCCTAATACTGTCACCTGCATACCTCTGTACCTTCACTTCACACCTTCTCCCTCTTTTTCCTAGTCAGTGATGCTAGCTGATTTAGATTCTTTGAAATACCAGTCTTTTCTGCCATAGAGTATTTTACCCTTGTTTATTTCCTTTGTCTAACATGCCTTTAACCTCACTCTTATCCTTCAGGTCTCAGTTAAATTTCAGTAAAGGCACATTATTTTTAATTTATTTCATAGTGCTTAGAACAACTTTCAACTATGTATTAATTTCTGTTTATTTATTACATTTTATTCACAGCAGAGCTACTCATTTTTTTCACCAGTAAAATTCAAGAACCTAGGAGAATACTTGGCACATTAAAACAAACAAACAAAAAAAAACCATTGCTATCAAGTGGATTCTGACTCACAACGACCCTATAGGACAGGGTAGAACTGCCCCATAGAGTTTCCAAGAAGCGGCTGGTGGATTCGAACTGCTGACATGTTGGTTAGCAGCCGAGTTCTTAACCACCGTGCACATAATGCGTGCTTAATATGTTTCGAAAACAAATGGTTAAATCAATGGAAAATTCAAATTACAAAAGAGATATTTCCCTATACTTAAGTGTACTATATTTTGTTGTTATTTTATTAATATTGTAAGTTTGACATTTTATTTACGATAGCATTCCTATGAACTCCCTAAGAATTTTGCCATCTATGGCAACATTCAGTGTGCACTGAATAGCACTCTCAGATATAATTTTGTGGAGGTTACCCAATTCATTTACCTAAAATGTTAGAACAATATCAGAATTCATATTACAGGCTAGACATGACACAAGTTGATTACTAAGCAAGTTATATGATACTGTGAATTCCATCTATTCAGAGTTCAATCTGATCAAACCACTTTCAACTTTTATTACTCGGTCTATGAAGATGAAATGGTATTGTAAACATGGTTGACCAGAAAACCAAAAGGAATTCTAGATGAAATAAAATAAAATAGATACAGAGTAAATGAGATCAGTTAGGAGACTATTTTGAGCCGTAACATTCCTTTCTTTTTAAACCAGCACTGAAAGTAAACACTTATGTTGAAAATTTAGTTACTCTAACATATTATAAATGTGAATTTCAAAATGGTTTTGTAATAATTTCCATTAAGACATTAATTCAAATTGAAGTAAAATATAGGAGTTAAATGTTAAAAAGACTACATTTTATTGTGGGTGTATTATTAATCTCTACATAGCAGAATATCAAATCTCTTTTTTATTTCTAATTTAAGAGCAAAGGGTAACTTTCAGTGCTTAAATGCATCTATGTCATTGAACAAAAAATTAAAGTTTTAAAATTTGTAAAAATTATGTCACTGACCAACAAACATTTTTTCTAAATAGAAGGAATTGAGATAATATTTCAGCAAGGTTTCGGAATATTTCTGTAAAACTAAAGATCAGATGTGAGAGATCAATCTACAGCAAGAAGCCTTATTATAGCTGTCATCCATCAATTTGAGTGGTGTTTGAAACAGGGACATGCTTTTGGCTCATCTTTTTATATTATTTTAAGATTCCTTGTTTTGAACATGAGTTGGATGTGAGAATCTACTTTTTGGCAGCCAATGAAATTTTATCAGAGAAACTCATACCCTAGTCATTGCAGAACTTTTAGAAAATAGATATTGGCATTATGTAGGAACGAGCTATTTAGTGAGTTTTAACTCTGTGATAAATTTCTTTTAATGATTAAACTGTAATAAAAAGTAGTTATACTCCAAAAAAAAAAAAAATGATACCACCACCCCAAAAACCAATTTACCAAAATAAGTACAAGCCTATGGCCACAGTATTGTTTCTGTTATGTTAGTATTTGTGTGTTTTTGAATAGTATGATTTGTGTTGTTGGTATCATTGTTGTGAATGGTGGTGATGATGTTGTTGTTTTTTGTAACATGCCCTGACACAGTGGCCTACGTTAGAACCTGTGCCCAATTTCAGTGTCTGGAATCAAACCAGCTTCTGGGATCACATCCACGAATTGAATAATGTTGGATGGATGGTCCTGTGTCATTGGCCAGTGACTTCTGTGTGTTTCAAATTCTTCCCTTTTTGAATGCAAGTTTTTTTTTTTTTTTTGCCATTTCAACATTTTTTCAGGTGAACAATTTAGTGATATTAATTACATTAATCATTTTGTGCAACCATCACTCTGAATGTAACTTTTCGATGAGCTTGTCCTGCCTCAGCTCCATCAATGTTTATTGGATGTGATTTGGGGGTGTGCAGATTGCTTGTGTTTTAATCTATGAGGAAGTACATCTGGACCTGATGGAATGGGTTGAGCAGAGATCCTGTCCATTGAGTTTGACAAGGCATCTGGATGGGGCTTTGGGTTATCTCCCCTGAGGAAGGGTGAGGATGAGTTATTTGCATGGGAAAAAGATTTCAAGGCCATCACTCACCTTTCAGTTTCTCATACTGTAGTGGCTTATATGTTGCTATGATCTTGGAAGTTACGCCACCAGTATTTCAAATACTAGTGGGGCCATCCGTAGTTCACAGGTTTCAGCAGCTTTTCTGGACTAATCCAGACTAGGAAGAAAAACCTGGTGATTTTCTCTGAAAATTAGCCAATGTGGCAGGGGGAACCCTATGGATCACAATAAATTATTGTCTGATAAGAGGGCACAGGCCAGGATGATGTGTCATTCTGTTGTACACTTGGTTGCCATGAGTCAGAGCTGACTTGATGACAATTAACAACTATTCGGAGAGAGAAAGTTATTTCATTTATTAGTTGCACAGAGAGATTATATATGTTAGCCTCCATTTTAGTTGGCACTTAGAACTGCCTTGGAAATTCCATGTTGAAGACAGCAGAGTCTCCATAGGTCTGAGTTAGCAGCAATACCTGGCTAATTTGCAAGCCAATCCAGTACTTCTAAAAAAATAAAAAAAATTCTACTGTGATGAGTCTTTGTATAGTTTAAGCTTATTTGTGATAATAGCTAGGATTAGCCTCATTCAATAGTTATTAAAAATGAGGCAGAAATTTCAAGTAATTAGTTCACTGAGTATTGTACATTAAACATATTTTTAAATTCCTAAGAAATGTCTTAGTGTATACTATGGATTGACTTTTGTTCCTCAGAAATATGTGTTGAAGTCCTATACCTGTGAACATAAACTTGTTTGGGGAAATAAGGTTTTTCTGTGCTGATGTTACCAGTTAAAACACATTGGACTAGGGTGGGTCCTAATCCTAATCCCTTCTGAGTGGCATTTTATAAAAAAGGACACACACAGAAATACACATGGGGGAAGAGAGATGCCATGTGATGATGGAGGCAGATGTGTCTTTAAGCAGCAAAAATTTGCTGGCGGCCACCAGAAACCAGGAGAGGCATGGAACAGTGCCTCTCTTAAAGCTCCCCGAAGAAATTGACAAGACCAAGACACTGATATGGACTTCTAGCCTCTGGGACTGTGAGAAACTAAATTTCTCTTCTTCAATGCCACCCACTTTGTGGTATTTTATCATGGTCACCCTAGGAAACTAAGTATAATCAATAAATAATAAATTCATATTAAGTACAGTGGTCAGAGAAATATGACAAAATATTACATATATCATTCATTTACCTTGAAGACAGATATGGATACAAATCCACATACAGGTGCATATCCAGAGTGCTTTATGTAGGATAAAGAAAAGAACAAGTGTTGTATTGTTAATTATATGATGAATAGTGTCTGTCAGTTTGTCGTACTGTGGGGGCTTGCATGTTGCTGTGATGCTGGAAGCTATGCCACCGGTATTCAGATACCAGCAGGATCACCCATGGAGGACATGAAAACCTTATGAATAGCAGCAGAACATTGTCTGATATAGTGCTGGAAGATGAGCCCCCCAGGTTGGAAGGCACTCAAAAGATGACTCGGAAAGAGCTGCCTCCTCAAAGTAGAGGCGACCTTAATGATGTGAATGGAGTAAAGCTTTTGGGACCTTCATTTGCTGATGTGGCACGACTCAAAATGAGAAGAAACAGCTGCAAACATACATTAATAATCAGAACCTGGAATGTATGAAGTATGAATCTAGGAAAACTGGAAATTGTCAAAAATGAAATGGAACACATAAACATTGATATCCTAGGTATTAGTGAGCTGAAATGGACTGGCATTGGCCATTTTGAATCAGGCAATCATATAGTCCAGTATGCTGGGAATGGCAACTCGAAGAGGGGTGGTGTTGCATTCATCATCAAAAAGAACATTTCAAGATCTATCCTGAAGTACAACACTGTCAGTGATAGGATAATATCCATACAGCTACAAGGAAGCCCCGTCAATATGGCTATTATTCATGTTTACGCACCAACCACTAGGGCCAAAGGTGAAGAAATAGAAGATTTTTATTAGCTGCTGCAGTCTGAAATTAATCAAACACGCAATCAAGATGCATTGATAATTACTAGCAATTAGAATGTGAAAGTTGGAAACAAAGAAGAAGGATCAGTAGTTGGAAAATATGGCCTTGGTGATAGAAACAATGCTGGAGATCAAATGATAGAATTTTGCAAGACCAATGACTTCTTCATTGCAAAAACCTTCTTTCACCAACATAAATGGTGACTATACACATGGGCCTTACCAGATGGAACACACAGAAATCAAATTGACTACATCTGTGGAAAGAGACTTTGGAAAAGCTCAATATCATCAGTCAGAACAAGGTCAGGGGCCGACTGTGGAACAGACCATCAGTTGCTCCTATGCAAGTTCAAGCTGAAACTGAAGAAAATCAGAGCAAGTGCACGAGAGCCGAAATATGACCTTGAGTATACCCCACCTGAATTTAGAGACCATCTCAAGAATAGATTTGACACATTGAACACTAGTGACCGAAGACCAGATGAGTTGTGGAATGACATCAAGGATATCACCCATGAAGGAAGCAAGAGGTCACTGAAAAGACAGGAAAGAAAGAAAAGACCAAGATGGATGTCAGATGAGACTCTGAAATTTGCTAACGAAAGTCAAGCAGCTAAAGTAAAAGGAAGAATTGATGAAGTAAAAGAACTGAACAGAAGATTTCAAAGGGCCTCTCAAGAAGACAAAGTAAAGTATTATAATGACATGTGCAAAGAGCTGGAGGTAGAAAACCAAAAGGGAAGAACACACTCAGTGTTTCTCAAGCTGAAAGAACTGAAGAAAAAATTCAAGCCTCAAGTTGCAATAGTGAAGGATTCTGTGGGGAAAATATTAAACGATGAAGGAAGTATCAAAAGAAGATGGAAGGAATACACAGAGTCATTATACCAAAAGAATTAGCCGATATTCAACCATTTCAAGAGGTGGCATATGATCAGGAACCGATGGTACTGAAGGAAGAAGTCCAAGCTTCTCTGAAGGCATGGACAAAAAACAAGGTTCCAGGAATTGATGGAATATCAGTTGAGATATTTCAACAAACAGATGTAGCACTGGAGGTGCTCACTCGGCTATGCCAAGAAATATGGAAGACAGCTTCCTGGCCAACTGACTGGAAGAGATCCATATTTATGCCTATTCCCAAGAAAGGTGATCCAACTGAATGTGGAAGTTATAGAACAATATCATTAATATCACACGCAAGCAAAATTTTGAAGATCATTCAAAAACGGGTACAACAGTATATCAACAGGGAACTGCCAGAAATTCAGGCCGGTTTCAGAAGAGCATGTGGAACCAGGGATATCACTGCTGATGTCAGATGGATCCTTGCTGAAAGCAGAGAATACCAGAAGGATGTTTACCTGTGTTTTATTGACTATGCAAAGGCGTTCGAGTGTGTGGATCATAAAAAACTATGGATAACACTGCGAAGAATGGGAATTCCAGAACACTTAATTGTGCTCATGAGGAACCTTTACATAGATCAAGAGGCAGTTGTTCGGACAGAACAAAGAGATACTGATTGGTTTAAAGTCAGGAAAGGTGTGGGTCAGGGTTGTATTCTTTCACCATACCTATTTAGTCTGAATGCTGAACTAATAATATGAGAAACTGGACTATATGAAGAAGAACAGGGCATCAGGATTGGAGGAAGACTCACTAACAACCTGTGTTATGCAGATGTCACATCCTTGCTTGCTGAAAGTGAAGAGGACCTGAAGCACTTGCTAATGAAGATAAAGACCACAACCCTCATTATGGATTACACCTCAACATAAAGAAAACAAAAATTCTCACAACTGGACCAATGAGCAATATCATGATAAATGGAGAAAAAGATTGGAGTTGTTAAGGATTTCATTTTACTTGGATCCACAATCAACAGCCATGGAAGCAGCAGTCAAGAAATCAAAAGACGCATTGCATTGGGCAAATCTGCTGCAAAGGACCTCTTCAAAGTGTTGGAGAGCAAAGATGTCACCCTGAAGACTAAGGTGAGCCTGACCCAAGCCATGGTATTTTCAATCATGTCATGTGCATGTGAAAGCTGGACAATGAATAAGGAAGACCTAAGAAGAGTTGACACCTTTGAATTGTGGTGTTGGTGAAGAATATTGAATATACCATGGACTGCCAAAAGAATGAACAAATCTGTCTTGGAAGAAGTGCGACCAGAATGCTCCTTAGAGGCAAGAATGGCGAGACTGCATCTTACATACTTTGGACATGTTGTCAGGAGGGATCAGTCCCTGGAGAAGGACAGCATGCTTGGCAGAGCACAGCATCAGAGGAAAAGAGGAAGACCCTCAATGAGGTGGATTGACACAGTGGCTGCTACAATGAGCTCAAGCATAACAACAATTGTAAGGATGGTGCAGGACCGGGCAGTGTTTTGTTCTGTTGTGCGTAGGGTCGCTATGAGTCGGAACCGACTTGACGGCACCTAACAACAACAACAATAACAACAACAGTTTGTTTACATCAGTAGTTTTCAACTCTAAATTTACATTAGACCCATTTAAGGAGCTTTGTAAAAAAACACTTATTTCTAGTATCAGTCATCAGAATGCTTTACAATTGCCTGAAGAGATTCTAAGGTGTAGCTAGAATGGAGAACTACTGGACTCCACAGCAATAATTTAGTCAATTTCAACTGATGAATTTTGTTTTAATTCTCAGTATAGGTTAATTGTCTGCAGACCACCTGTTACTCCTAATCAGGAGTGTAAGTCAGGATCACACGTAAATCACACACACACAAACACACAGACACATACACATATACATGCACACACGCCTGTTTTCATCTATACAAATTCTGATGCAGTAGGTCCTAAGTAAGGAGATCTGCAATACTCCAATATAATTTTCTTAAAATGCTGTCTTGATACAATTTTGTGACCCTGCCTGGAAGCCTGCCTGTTCCCCTTCATAAGCAGCTCATTAAGTCCACTATCCAACCACTCCCTTTATGGGGTTCTTACATTTCTGGGCCAACCAAATCACTTGCTGTTGAGTATATTCAGACTTATGGTGGCCCCATGTGTCAGAATAGAACTGTGCTCCATACAGTTTGGACCACCATATGCCTATCCGATTTGCCCTGGGGCCAGGTACCCAACAACTAGGGGCAGTCTCTATGCCCCCTGTGTCTGTAGAACTATTCAAAATTCTCAGTCTTGGGAAGCCTACAAAACCTAGCTAACCTCACCCTGCTTGTCATACATAGGCTTGCTTCTACAATTCCAGCCTGTTGTTACCTTGTCCTAGGATACAACTCCCTGTTAGCTTTGTATCATGGCATGCTATGCCTCTCTATCTCTGGGAACTGTAAATATAATAAACCTAGTTACTTTGCATGGCCTCCCTGATTCCTCTTTTCCACGTCACACCTGTCTTACCATACGATGAATTTGTTAGAGCAACACTCACAGCTCAGGACTTCCTATCTTTTAATTTGGTTGGTGCTAGGCCAAATCAGTGCTGTATTTTTGGATTCTACCCTATATACTGCACAATCTTTAGGTTGTTAAAGAAAAAAATATATATTTCAAAAAGTCTACCCTTAAGTATTTGTCAAAATCCTTCATATTATCGCTCCGTTTTCTTCTTTATATTCCCATATCATTTTACCTGCTATATCTGAAATTTGTCCAGTGGGGGGGGGGAGAACCTATTAGTCTAAAATGAAAATACTAACTAAATTAATATAAATAATAAATATTAGTCTAAAACAATTAATCTAAAATGAAAATAGTAATGAAACAGCAAACAGGTTGGAAATCATTCTAACTACCCTGCTGTCAATTAAACAACTATTCTGAATGACTACTATCAGAATCTTTCATGCCTTCAAGAAGGAATGAGTTACAAGCATGCCTGAAAGTAATGTAAGGACAAGGTTATCCCCCAAGAGAAGAGAGCTTATCTATCTCAGACAAATTAAAAGATACCAGACTTTGTGGAGATCAATATTTTTAGCATAGTTATCCCCAATGATCTCAGTTTTTTTGGACAAATAGAATCTGTTCCATGCATATCTATTTATTTAGTGCTTAAGGTTGTTATTATGGATTGAATTGTGTTCCCCCAAAAACATGTATTGCAAATTCTAACCTCTGCTTACGGTTATAATCCTATTTGTGAATTAGTGATGTTTGTTATGTTAATGAGGCAGGATTAAGATGTATCTTGAGTCAATCTCTTTTGAGATATAAATCTGATTAAACAAGTAAGCAAGAGATGCAGAGATGGGAAAGAAAGCTACCAAGCCATATAAAGATCGCCCAGGAGCAGAAGCTTAAAGAGACAAAGGCCTTCCTCCAGAGACGACAGAGGGAGAAAGCCTTCCCCTAGAACCCTAGAGCTGGCACTGTGAATTCAGACTTCTAGCCTCCTAAACTGTGAGGAAATAAATTTCTCTTTGTTAAAGCCATCCACTTGTGGTATTTCTGTTATAGCAACACTAGACAACTAAGACAGAATTTGGTACCAAGAATGGGGTGCTTCTCTAACAGATACCTAATATGTGGAAGTAGTTTTGGAATTGGGTTATGGGTAGAGGCTGGATGAGCTTTAAGTTTCCTAGTAGTAAAAGCCTAGATTTCCTTGAAGAGACTACTGGCAGAACTATGGATATCAAAGGCGATTCTGATGAAGACTCAGAAGGAAGTGAGGAGAGCTATAGAGAAAGTCTCTATCATCTTCATCTTAGAGAACACATATGGACCAGCAACCCAAAGTTGCTAGAAATGTGGACATTAAATGTGCTTCTAGTGAAGCTTTAAACATGTGATAGGACAATGGAAATAGGGGTTGCTTTTTATGGAGTGACAAGAAACTTGTCTGACTTATGTTTAAATGTTTGGGGGAAGGTAGAACTTGATGAACTTGGATATCTGCGTGAGAAAATTTCTAAGCAAGATCTTAAAGGGGCACATGGTTTCTCCTTGCTGCTTATAGTGAAATGCAAGAGGAAAGAGATGGACTTAAACATGAACTGTGCAAAATGGAAACAAATTTAAAGACTTGGAAAATTCTGTTGTATGAACAAAGATATGTGTCTTAGAATGTTCACCAAGGACATGACTACACAATCTTTTGTTAAAGAAACTAAGCTTGTGACTGATATATCTAACAAACTACCAAACCAACTACCAGAGCAGAAAAACCATCAGCTTAGACTGAAGGGGACAGAGAAAGAATGAAAGGAAAGAACTCAGTCTGCCTTTTGGAGTTCTACAGGGAGGAAACGGGCCAAAGGAGTTACATCTGTGTCCTACAAGAAAAGAAAAGGACCATCCCTGGTGCAGCTCGGAGATCAGCAGAGTTGTTGGAAGCAGCACAGGAAGCAGGGCCTTCTCATCTTCAAAGGGCGGGACCACAGTCTCTTGGATCCCAAAGAGATCCCAAAGACCGCCTAGGTTTCAAAGAGTCAAATCTTTGCCAACTCAGTTCTGGAGTATAGGGCTGCCTTTAAGGTGTGCTGGGAGAACAGGGCTGCCACACTAAGCTGAGGGGATGGGGTTGCCAAGGTTAAGGGTCAGAAGTACAGGGCCTGCCAGGGCTGAGGGAGAGGGCTCGCAACTCAGACTAGGAGAATGGAGCTGTCCAAAGCCAAGGGAGCAGAGTTGCCATGCCAGTGGATCTGGAAAGGAGAGCTGAAGTCCAGGACTAATGGGCTTCACCCAGAACCCAGATGATGTGGCTGCACCCAGAGTCTGGAGGGTCGGGTCATTGCCTAGATGGTCTCAGAGAAGAGAGGATTATTTTCAAGACTTAGAGCTAATGTAAATTGTTCTACTGGGTTTTGGACTAGCTTGATGCCTGTTTTTTTTTTCCTCCAATTTCTCCCATTTGTAATGGAAATATCTACCTTGTGCCTGCTCCACCACTGTACTTTGGAAACAGATAACTTGTAGTCTAGATTTCACAGGTTCACAGATGGAGAAGAATTTTGACCCGGTATAGAATTCACCTAAAGTCTCACCCATATGTGATCTAAATGATTCAGAAGATGAGTTTTTGGACTTGGAGTTGATTTAATAATTTTGGGATGATGCGAAGGGGTGAATGTGCTTTACATGTGCCAAGGACATGATTTTGGGGTGCTAAAGGATAGACTGTTATGGGATGAATTATTCCCCTCCCAAAAAAAATACATGTTGTAAATCCTATGTGTGGTTATAATCCCATTTGTATATGGGTTATATTTATTAATGAAGCAGGATTAAGTTAAAACAATGAGGATTAAAACCAAAAATCAAACTTGTTGCCATCCAGTTGATTCCGACTCATAGTGACCCTATAGAACAGAGTAGAACTGCCTCATAAGATTTCAAAGGAGTAGCTGGTGGATTCAAACTGTTGATGTTTTGGTCAGAAGCTGAGTTCTTAAACGCTGTGCCACCAGGGCCCCCAATGAGGATTAGGTTATGTCTATTATGTTAACTAGGCAGGATTAGGATGTGTCTCAAGTCAGTCTTCTTGTGAGAAATAAAAGAGACTGTTTTAGGCTGGGCTGTCTAGAGAATTAAAGCTAGTGAAGCATGTATATACACACACAGATTTATCTCGAGGAAATGGCTCATGTGGAGGTTGGCAAGTCCCAAAGACCAAAGTCTGTGTGTCAGGCATCAGCTAGAGGCTTCTCCTGATTCATGTGTGTGGTCGCAGGAGCTGAGGAACCCAGATTGACAGGTCAGATGGCAAATTGCTCTCTTATAGTTCTGCAGAGCTGGTGAATTTCAAAGTAAGCAGGTCATATGGCAAGCTACTGGCTCAAGTCCCAAGAATTGGAGGTCAGATGATGACGAGTAGGAAACTGGATTCAGATCAAGCAAGTGGGCTTTGCCAGAAAGTCCATATATATGTTGGATGTAGGTCATACCCCCAAAGAAACTCCCCTTACAGTTGATTGACTGATTACAACAGATCACATCATGGAGGATGACCACATCATTACATAACTGCCAAATTGCATCATTATATAGCTGCCAGATTACTGAGAATCATGGCCCAGCCAAGTTGACATACAACCTAACCATCACAGAGATGAAACAAGCAAGTGAGAGAAGTAGAGATGAAGTAAGAGGCTTGCCAAGCCACATGAAGATAGCCCAAGAGCAGAAGCTCAAAGAGACAAGTTTCTTTCTCCAGAGCCTATAGAGACAGAAAGCCTTCCCCTAGAGCTGACACCCTGAATTTGTACTTCTATCCTCCTAAACTGTGAGAAAATAAATTTCTGTTTGTTAAAGCCACCCACTTATGGTATTTCTGATACAGCAGCACTAGATAACTAAGACAGTTGTTAATTCCAGAAATAAAAAAAAAAAAGAGTGGGAGGAATTTCTCATTGTAATTCATCATTCTGAAAGGACAGACTTACCACTCTATTTTATTGTGGCTGATTTAAAATGAGAAAAGCCTGTGTTTTTTCCAAGATATACAAAATATTCATGATAAATATTTAAATCTAATTTTAGAATCATAATGATTATCTTAGTCAATTTCTACCTAATAGGAAAACATTTCATCCAATTTCTGTGTAGTCAAACCTCCTATTAGCCATAAGCTTATTGAGGGTCACTAAGGCCAATACTTTAAAAAGTTCAGTCTTTTTCGTACAGGTTCCCCTTACTATAAATGACTCAAATTCACGAAGTTATAACATGTCTCTTTCAATTATGTTGTTTTTAGGTGCCATCGAGTCAAATCTGACTCAGATGTACGACAGAATGAAACACCGCCCAGTCCTGTGCTGCTCTCACAATTTTCTCTGTGTTTGATCCCATTGTTGCAGCCACTGTGTCAATCCATCTAGTTAAGGGTCTTCCTTTTTTTCGCTCACCCTCTGCTTTACCAAGCATGATGCTCTTCTCCAGGGACTAATCCCTCCCAATAACATGTCTGAAGTATGTGAGATGAAAGCGCTGGCCATCCTTTGCGTCTAAGAAGCATTCTGGCTGTACCTCCAACACAGATTTCTTTGTTCTTCTGGCTGTCTATGGTATGTTCAGTATTCTTTGCTAATACCATATGGTATGTTCAGTATTCTTTGCTAATACCATAACTCAAAGGCATCAATTTTTCTTCCGTGTTCCTTATTCATTGTTCAGCTCTCCCTTTCATATGAGGCTGTTGAAAATACCATGGCTTGGGTCAGACCCACCTTAATCCTCAAAGTGACATCTTTGCTTTTAAACACTTTAAAAGAGGTCTTTTGTAGCATATTTTCCCAATGCAATATGTCGTTTGATTTCTTGACTGCTGCTTCCATGGGCATTGATTGTGGATCAAAGTAAAAAGAAATCCTTGACGACTTCAATCTTTTCTCCATTTATCATGATGTTGCTTTTATGGGTGCCATCAATTTTTAGAAAAGTGTTCTACATTAATCCCGCTCATTCTGAACCCAGAAACTAAATGTATTTAAAAATAAAATCTTTTGGAACTGATGACTTTAGACAAGATCAATTTTTTTTTTTTTTTTAATGTGGCAGTGGTCAAATTACATATTTCACTTACAAATCTGACTCGGTCTTATATCATGTATTATAATGTTCCTCTCAATATTTTAACTATAGAGTTTTAATTTTTTTCTAATTAGAATTGTAGTTGGGCTTAGACTACAAAGCTGAGCTGAGTCTTCTGTTGGGACCAAATGACCCCAGAAGTAAGAGGCGGGTGACATAGAAGCTAGAAAGTAGGCAAGGTATACTAACCCAGAATTACCCATATACATATCTCTGTGAGTTAAATGCTCAGACTTCTAAAGAAGGTCAGGAAAAGCACATCATATTGAATTTATCTTTCTCTTTACTAGATAATTTCTTGAAACTACATGTCAGATTTCTGAAATGCCTTACTATTAAGGAAAACAAGTTAAAAGAAAGGCTGTAAGGTCATAAATCAAGATTTCTTGGGTGGAGGGCCTTTCTTTCCCAGCTCCCTTCCTCCCCTCTGCCGCATATTCCTTCTATTCACTTACAGGAAACTTGCAGATTTCTTTATATAATCATCACCTGGATGATGAAGTAGTACAATTCTTATCAAATCATACTTATTTCATACCTCAAAAATAAATTGATTTGCCATTAACACTGAATGGAAGCTTCAGTGCCTAGATAATGGTTCAGAAATCAATTTACACTTGTTTATTGAGCAATCAAGGAGCCTAGTGGTGCAGTGGTTAAGCTCACAGGTGCTAATCGAAATGTTGGTGGTTCGAACTCACCAGCCACTCCGTGGAGAAAAATGAGGCAGGCTATTTCCATAAAGATTTACAGCGTTGAAAACCCTATGGGCCAGTTCTACTCTGTCCTTTAGGGTTGCTATGAGTCAGAATTGACTCGACAGCAATGGGTTCTCTGGGATTGAGCAATCACTATGCAATGTAGTGCACTAGATGTGGGAGAACCTTCAGAAAGTTACAGTTTGACTCTTAATCTTGATTAGCTTTCAATATGTTTGGTAGTACAACATGCATGAATGAAACCTGATAAATAAATTTGTCGTAAGATGAGCAATAGGGATGCCATAAGGTTCACTAGGCTCTGAAATTTTAAACATGGGACTATTTCTTATTCATCTTTTTATCTTTCAGAGCATATACTCCAGTGCTTTGCATATACAAAAACTTAATATGTGTTTAATAGAGGAATAATCGTTGAGTAATATTGCAAATGAGTTCAAAAGTGAGAGATATTGTGATATACTAGAGCACATAACAGAAATGTAAAGAGTTCGAAATTTATTTACTTTCATGATTACTTGAAGCCCATTTCAGTGTGTTTAAAATCTAGTCGGAGCAGAGAATCATGGAGATTCTGATGAAAACAATGAACACTTTAGCCTGGAAAATATGAATGCATAATTCACAATATATATTTCCAAGTAACTTTAAAGAGTTTTTAGACATTCCTAATTCCTTCCAAGGATACACCTAGGATTCCATGGACCCTAGAGAAAGAAATTCTGTTGTTTTGTTTGATGTCTTTTAACCTCACATGCTATGCGTACATACCAGTACTTAGAGCTAAATAGATTTCCGTATTACAACCAACTGTGAAACACACTATTGCCTATGTCTTAATGGTGGTAGTGATTATATGAATATACATATTTGTCAAAAATCATATAACTGTATACTCAAAGTGGGTACATTTTATTGACTTGTTCCGTTTGAAAGGACATTTATTTAAAATACTTACTTTATAGTAAAATGTACCTCAATAAAGTTCATTAAAAAGAGAACAAATCAAACAAAACTAATAGCTCTTTTACAACTCCATAAATGTGTAGGAGATCTACTCCCATAAGGGCATTATTTTGAGTGTGTTGTGGGACATTATGAACTTTTAATTTTATTAACAAAAGCTTGGTTCAGATTGGATGAAAGACATCTAGAGGACCCTGGTGCTGAGCTGGGAGAAAAAGACAATTGCATAGTTCAGGAATATTTTTCTTACTCAGGGGGAAATATGCAGAACCACAGAATGCTTCATTATGTAATCTATAACCATAGGTATATAAAAGAATACTTCATGTCTCAGGTCTAAAATATTCTCCATTGCATTTTCTCAGATAATTTACCCAAATCCTGAATACCTTACTTTTTCATGAGTAGACAAATTTTATCAAAAGTACAGTAGAAATTATTATGACTTTTCGTTGTCGGGTGGCCAACATAATCAATGTATTTGGCCAAGCTCCAATTTTTAAAATTTTAAAATTTTTACCATGCACAGTTTTGATGGGGTTTCTTTAAAAAAAGAAGAAGAAGCCATGGAGGTTCAGCTACCTGGGGGAAACTGAAGACCTACCCATCTTTACTTAAAATGAATATATGCCATCTATCACCCAACACCTTCTTCTCCAAATCTGTTGTGACATATTGTAGTTCAAATATCAGGCATATGGGAATACAGCTCTTGTGTTGTCCATGGTATGTGAGTGTGCTAGGACAGTGTCAGGAAGGGGGTGAGTAATGACACTGCAAATTGAAGTCATCTGTTTATTTTCCACGTATCTATTCAGAGCAAGCAGCTGCAAAGGAATTTCTCCCATGTTGCTTTGCCCATGACCTTGACCCTGAGAGCACCATCCTTCAAAGAGAAAGGCAGAGTCTCTTGAGAGAGGAACTGAATTAATAATTTATCTATGTTCTAAACCTCTATAAATAATAGTATATTTGTGTAGTCTGATATGAGTATCTTAGTTCACATTCTTTTGTTACAGTATTTCTACATTGGTCAAGAGAAGATTAGTAAGAACAAAACATTAGCTCACTACTGTATGGATCCAATCCACAGCAAATAAAGCAAAGGGAAATTTGTACTTATATTTTAGAATTAAAATGAAAAATACTATGGGTATTTCATAAATGCTCGAGGAATCAAAGACTGCTATTTTCTGTTGTTGTCTACAGTTGAGTCGATTTCAACTCATATGACCCTATATGGCAAAGTGGAACTGCGCATACATTTTCTAGGCCATAATCTTTACAGTGGAAACCCTGGTGGTGTAGTGGTTAAGAGTTCAGCTGCTGACCAAAAGGTCGGCAGTTTGGATCCACCAGGCATTCCTTGGAAACCCTATAGGGCAGTTGGCAGTTCTGCTTTATCCCACAGGGTCACTTTGAATCAGAATCTACTCGACAGTAATGGATTTTTTTTTTTTTTTTTTTTGGTTTGAATCTTTACAAGAGCAGACCATCAGATCTTTTCTCCTGTGAGGCCTCTGGGTGGGTTCAAACCTTCGACCTTTTTGTTAGCAGCTGAACTCTTAACCATTGCACCACCAGGGCTCCTTTGTTATTCTCTAGCCTATAGCAATTATTAAAGGTAAAAATAAATATAGTCTAACATTACCCAATTTTGACCTTTAAATAATTTTTTTCAATAGGTATTTCAAATAATGACTAGTTTTAACTGCCACATTGCTGACCACTCCATTTGCCTATCCAGATTTCTACCTCAATATTTATCAATACATTCCTTAAAGGAAAATGAAGGAGAACTTTGCTCCTGCAAGTTACTGAAGCAGGCTAGCCTTTGTGTGTCAAGTCCTTGACTGTATGTTTCCTTTGAATTTGTTCATTCCTAAATGAATCCATTTAATTTGTTTTTGGAATGGTAAACAATTTAAATAATTAGATAGTTTTGTGTTGATCTCAAAATTCCTTAAATTCTTAAATGATCAAAACTGCTTTTCCATTTGGGAACTGAATTTTGACCTGCTGTAGTAGAAAAAACACTGAAATGTAAGTTAAAAAACAAAACAAAACTGTTTTTTATTCCCACCTCTAAAAATTATGTGATGACCTTGTGTGAGTCACTTGACATCTCTGACTTTCATTTTTCCAGCTCACAAACGAGGGATCTGGTCATTTCTAAGGTCATTTCTAATGAAAAACTTCTATTATTCAGGATTCATCACTGTGGAGCTATAAATATTTATTTGCCAGTCATAGAGAATGAAAGGAGACATTATGCTTTCCCATTTCAGGAACTGAAGTAATTTTTTTACTTGCTTCCAGAAGCATCCAGAGGGTACTGACATATATTTGGTTCTTTCTGGATGAATACCATCACTAGCATTATTCCATCATTTCTTGACATTTTGTCTTTGGACAATTTCTTTCTGGAATGATTTGACAGTTCAACAGAAGTATGAAAGTTGCGTGGCATTTGAATATATACTTGATACATAAAAAGCACCTTATCTGTATTGCTCTGTACTGTTTTTACCTGACACATGCATTCCTATTTTCATATTATGTCCCTTTAACCTTTAGAAATTGGGATTGTATGATTGCCACAAACTATGAAATGTTCTCTTGTTGCTAATTCTTTGAACGGTTTTCAGGACCAGCCAGTTGCCAATGCTGCCTACCTCTTAAAGTTTCCAAAGTGACAAGATTGTAAGTAACTACCATAAATACTCTGTTCAATTGTCCGTCCTTGCTAATGCCAAGTATATGTAGACATGTCCCAAAAGTTCAGGTGACTCTCACCTTAACTGGCATTTAAAGCATCTATACACTGTCAAGACAAAATAGTGATAATCCAAGACATGTGAGGGTCCCGCTCCAGCATTTCTACCTTGTCTCAACTAGCCAGATGAACTCACCACTTAGTGTTTCTTTATAACTGTTACTTTTCCTGGAAATCCACTGTCCTAGAAATACACTAAAAGCACATAGAATAGCCCAATTCAGCATCTTCCATCCTAGTGACATGATTCCTATAAGTATCTCTGTCAGAGGTAGGTACCAGACCTTCACACAGAGTGGGTCTGCGTATGTCATTACTATATGACACGACACGCCAGTCGACTCTGTCATTTGCTCCCACTTTGACTGAATTATATTACAATCCTTCTGATGCTAGTTCCTTCAGGGGAAATTTTTTATTGCTGTTTTATATTTCAGTAACCTGAGTCTTTTCTCTGCTTTTAGAGATTCTATGATCGGAGGATGATAATTTTCAAAGAAATGTACGTAAATGTACATAATGAGATATATAATAAAGCCACCAAGCAGTGATTTATTTGGACCATAAGACAACAAACTTCATGCTTAAGCATTAATTTATTTGGCAAATATTGGAGACTGTTCAACAGAAGGAAAAGTAGCAAAATTTATGAGAAAAAATCTCTCTCTTACTGAAATGGTTCATTTTAGAGTCGGATCGCTAATCAATGAAAGAGACAGGAAATATCTCAAAACATTACATGCCATAAGCTGTCATTTGTAAAGGACATTGATGAGAAATTCTTCCTGCAATAAAATATTGATTTCAGCAGTCATAATGATATAAAGAACATGACATGCTAGCATAAGAACACCTAAGTGTCTGTTTTTAACCGCTGAAGTAGTTACATCAACTACATTTGTTTCTAGGAGGGGAAAAAGGACATCACTAAGCCTTTGTTTCCATTGTCTTTGTTTCCATATAATGTTTAAATTCCTATAAGACAGGAAAAATGAAATGAAAATCAGCAACATGCTAAGAACGTTGAAAACAGCGACACACCATAAACCATACATTTAAACAGAATTTAATTAAAAACTTATTTCTAATCTAAAATTGATCTGAAAGGTACACACAAATGCCTACCAGTGGTCTTCCAGGTTTTTCCATTTGCAAACAGACAATCTTAACAGAAAAATGGCCTTTTCCCCCTCAGGTAATCTTCCTAATAATTGTGAATAACCAGATGTTACTCTGATCAATTTAATTTTTTTTAAACCATCCCAATAAAATATTTCATCTTTCAAGTTAGCATCTCCTATTATTTTTCTTTTGTATGTGAGCAGCCTTCATCTGTTTTTCGTTTCTTAAAAATTTGCCAGGTTCACCCCCTTGGAAGGAAATTATAAGTCTACCTGAGGAAAAAAAAAAATAATTAAAGATCTCTCTCTCTTCTCTCTCCCTCCTTCATATTTGTGTGTGTGTGTGTGGCATACATAAGAGAGAGAGAGAAAGCCAGAGACAGGTAGGTAGATAAATAAAGAGAGGGAGAGACTGAGAAAAAGAGAGAGAAAGAAAGACACTATTATGTACTTACTAAATGCCAGGGACACACAGTTAGTTTATAGATCTGCTCTTTTAAGTGGGTGAGAGAATGAACACTGAATTGGACAAAGTTGAAATCAAATTTTGGCCCAGCTTACTACCTATTTTATTTAGGATTCTCAATGCAGATATGATAGTACCTTTTTTTTTTTAATCTCATAGGTAGAGTTTTATTGGTAAAATTAATTGAGTTTATGCACATTAGTTATTTAGCAAAGTATTTGGCCCAATTAAAGCCTCAATGAATACACTGTCATTAAGACACCATTACACCCCTCAAGTAATTTATAGTCAAAAGGAGGACAGATAAGTGACCAGCAAATACTAATAAAATGTGTCAAAAGCAAAACTAGAGTTAGACACATCAGACAGCATGGTCTTTGCTATGTTGGGGGTTCAGGGGAGGCTTGCAAATGTCAACAATATCTGAGCTGATTCTTAAAGAATAGCAGTGTATCATTCTGGTATGTGCCAGGATTCACAAGCAATTTTAAAAGATATAGTGCTTTTCAAAGCTTTTCCCAGAGTAGAAGTGAACTTATATTTCCTTAAAATCTGGGAGCATAACTGGAAAACACAAAATGTTTTAAAGTTGCCTATAATGCAGTAGAGTCCCTGGGCGGCTCACAAGATTAAGAACTCAGCTATTAACTGAAAACTTGGTGGTTTGAATTCACCCAGTAGTGCCTTAGAAGAAGGACCTGGTGACCTACTCCCCAAAGGTCACAGCAGTTGATAATCCCATGGAGTACATTCTACTCTGAGACACACAGGGTTGCCATGAATCAGAATCTGTTTTGTGATAATTTTTTTTATAATGATCTGGAGTCAAACATTTTTGCACTGATCCCGGGTTCTGTTATGAAATAACCACTGGTAATGACTTATCCTCTAGCAGCCTCAGTGTCCTCATCAGGTAGGAGGGACTCATAGGAACACTCACTAGGGTTGTTGTAAGAATTAAACGAGTTAATGTATATGGAGTCCTAATCACAGTGACTGTCATGGAGTAAAGCACTCGATGCTTGTTAAACTTGTATTATGTCTTTACGGTTTGATATTTAGTCTTAAAATATTGTTATTCTATTTCCATAAGCTAGAAGTTTGTTTTAATATAGAAATGTTTGTAATTACTTGTAGTTGTTCTTGTTGTTACGTGTCATCAAGTAGGTTCCTACTCACAGGGACTCTGTGGACAACAGAAAGAAACTCTGCCCAGTCCTGTGCCATCCTCACAATCATTGCTATGTTTAAGCCCATTGTTGCAGTCACTGTATCAGTCCATCTTGTTGAGGGTCTTCCTCTTTTTCACTGAACCTTTATTCTTCCAAGCTTGATGTCTTTCTCCAGGGACTGGTCCGTCCTGTTAAGATGCCCAAAGTATGGGAGAAAAATCTCCCCAACCTCCCTTGTAAGGAGCATTTTGGCTGTACTTCTTCAAAGACTGGTTTATTCCTTCTTCTGGAAGTTCCTGGTATATTCAATACTCTTCACCAGCACCATAATTCAATTGCATCATTTTTCTTCAGTATTCCTTATTCATTGTCCAGCTTTCATATGCATATGAGGTAGTTGAAAACTCCATGACGAGGTGGAACCAAGATGGTGGAATAGACAGAAGCTTCCAGCAAGCCCTCTTTACAACAAAGACCCCCAAAAAACAAGTAAAACAAGTATATTTATGACCAGGTAGAAGCCCTGAGCATCAAAGGCAAGCTTAGAAAAATAACTGAGGAGCAGGGGGAGGAAGGGAGGGTTCAGAAGAGGAGAGGAGTTACCGGACCTGAATCGTGGGGAGCCCTCAGGCACCATTCCCGGGACCAGAGGCAGTGGTCTGGTACTAGTGTTCGGCCGCAGGTTTCTCAGGGAGAAGCAGCAAGCCACACAGTCTACTCACACCTCCAGAACCAGAGAAGAACAGCACTCTCAACAAAAGCTAAGTACTTGTGTATACTTTACCATGCCTCCCACCCCCACCCCCAAGCTGGCTTCAGCAGCTGATTTCCTGGGCCTGAAATAGGCCCTGTTGAGCACCTAGAGCCATCCTCGCAGCCTTGGAGAAGGAATAAATTTGTAATTGGGGGAAAAGATAATTTGTCAGCTCCACTAACCAGGGGAACTCAGGACAGAAGCGGCAGCTAACCAGGCATAAATAGTCTGTGGACTTTGAATACTTTTCCCCTCTGCATGGACCTGTCTGGGCCTATTTCAGGAGAATAGGCCCTTGTTGGCAGACTCCAACTGTTTCAGCTGTGCAGTGGAGAGGTGGATGTTTGATGTTTGACATTGCTTTGCCTATTAAACAGGGTCCTCACCTACCCACACCAGGGGACTAAGGACCGGTAGCTCTGCTCAGGTCACCCAGCCACCTGTGACAGGGGACCAAGGATAACTGGTACCTCTCAGTCCTTACAACCAAAAAGGTTGGGTGCCTATGGTCCATCTGCAGGACCCACCCACCTGTACACTCTTGGGAACAGGGACATGCTTTCCTCAGAGGAGACATGCAGGGGATGATTCTCAGCCCTCTGCATTGTTCAGAGTGTGGCCCCTGCTGCAACCAGAGACCGATACCTACACTAATTACCCCGACCCTCTAAGACTGTAGGAGAGAGCCTGTACCACGCACTTGATGATCAGCTACCTGGACACCTGAGCTAAATTCATACAAGAAAACTGAATGGACTCCTAGACTGATATACCTGATAACAGCTCTAGCCATCTTGGGACAGGATGTCAGAGCTCCAAAGGTGAAAATAATCAAGCTAACTCACTGAAGCAACCCATCTGGGCATACCAAAACAAAACAAAGCAAGAAGCTATGATACAGTAAGCAAACATAAAATAGACTAATACAATAACTTATAGGTGGCTCAGAGACAACAGTCAATACCAAGTCACATAAAGAAACAGACCCTGATTGCCTCAACAAGCTCTCAAAACAAAGAAGCAAGGGATCTTTTAGATGAAAGTGCATTCCTGGAATTACCAGAGGCAGAATACAAAATATTAATATACAGAACCCTTCAAGACATCAGGAAGGAAATTAGGCAATTATGCAGAACAAGCCAAGTAACAACAGATAAAGCAATTGAAGAAATTAAAAAGATTATTCAGGAACATAATGAAAAATTTAATAAGCTGGGAAAATCCATAGACAGGCAGCAATCAGAAATTCAGAAGATTAATAATAAAATTACAGAATTTTACAACTTGATAGAAAGTCAGAGAAGCAGATTTGAGCAAGCAAAAGGCAGAATATCTGAACTTAAAGATAAAGCACTTAGCACTAACATATTTGAAGAAAAATCAGATAAAAGAATTAAAAAAATGAAGGAACCCTAAGAATCATGTGGGACTCTCTCAAGAGAAATAACCTCTGAGTGACTGGAGTACCAGAACAGGGAGGGAAAACAGAAAATACAGAGAGAATTGTTGAAGATTTGTTGGCAGAAAACTTCCCTGATATTGTGAAAAATGAGAAGATATCTACCCAAGATGTTCATCAAACTCCACATAAGGTAGATGTTAAAAGAAAGTCACCAAGACATATTATAATCAAAATTGCCAAAACCAAAGATAAAGAGAGAATTTTAAGAGCAGCTAGGGATAAACGAAAAGTCACCTACAAAGAAGAGCCAATAAGAATAAACTCAGACTACTTAGCAGAAACCTTGCAGGCAAGAAGGCAATGGGATGACTTATACAAAAAATTGAAGGAAAAAAATTGTCAGCCGAGAATCATATATCCAGCAAAACTGTCTCTCAAATATAAAGGTGAAGTTAGGACAGTTCCAGATAAACAAAAGTTTAGGGAATTTGTAAAAACCAAGCCCAAATTATGGAGAAATACTAAAGGGAGTTCTTTGGTTAGAAAATCAGTAATGTCAGTTATCAACCCAAGACTAGAACATTACGCAGAGCAATCAGAAGTCAACCCAGACAGGGAAATCAAAAAAATAAATCAAGATTTAAAAAATGCTCAAAACAGGGTAACAGCAATGTTATTATGTAAAAGAAGACAACATTAACACAATAAAGAAGGACTAATAAATAAATATAGTCATAGATTGTGCATATGGAGAAGAAGATAAGGTGATACAATGAAATAAAAGTTAGGTTCAAATTTAAAAAGAAAAATAGGGGTAAATATTAAGGTAACCACAAAGGAAACAAACTATCCTACACATCAAAACAAAATACAAGAAAAAAATAGAGACTAAGCAGAAACAAAATTAACAACAACGAATATGAGGAAAGGACAATATATAATCTACCCAGCACATAAAATTAAGTAGGAGAAAGAAATTGTTAACAACACACAAAAAAGACATCAAAGTGATAGCACTAAATTCATACCTAGCCACAATTATGCTGAATGTAAATTGACTAACGGCACCAATAAAGAGACAGAGAGTGGCAGAATGGATTAAAAAACATGATCTGTCTATATGCTGCGTACAAAAGACACACCTTAGACTTAGAGACACAAACAAACTAAAACTCAAAGGTTGGAAAAAAATATATCAAGCTAACAACAATCAAAAAAGAGCAAGAGTGGCAATATTAATTTCTGACATAATACACTTTAAAGTTAAATCCATCATAAACAATAAGGAAGGGCACTATATAATGATTAAAGAGACAATATACCAAGAAGATATAACCATATTAAATATTTATGTACCCAATGACATGGCTGCAAGAAACATAAAAAAAACTGTATCGGCATTGAAAAGTGAGATAGACAGTTCCATAATAATAGTAGGAGACTTCAACACACCACTTTTGGTGAAGGTCAGGACATCCAGAAAGAAGCTCAATAAGGACACAGAATATCTAAATGTCACAGTCAACCGACTTGACCTAATAGACATATACAGAACACTCCACCCAACAGCAACCAAGTACACTTTCTTTTCTAGAGCACGTGGAACATTCTCTAGAATAGACCACATACTAGGTCATAAAGCAAGCCTTAGCAGAATCTAAAACTTTGAAATATTATAAAACATCTTCTCTGACCATAAGACCATAAAAGTGGAAATCAATAACAGAAAAAGACGGGAAAAGAAATCAAACACTTGGAAACTAAACAATACCCTGCTCAAAAAAGACTGGGTTATAGAAGACATTAAGTATGGCATAAAGAAATTCATAGAATCCAATGGGAATGAAAACACTTCCTATCAGAACCTTTGGGACACAGTGAAAGCAGTGTTCTGAGGTCAATTTATATCAATAAATGCACACATCCAAAAAGAAGAAAGGGCCAAAATCAAAGAATTATCCCTACAACTTGAATAAATAGAAAGTGAGCCACAAAAGAAGCCCTCAGGCACCAGAAGAAAACAAATAATAAAAGTTAGAGGAGAACTAAATGAAATAGAAAACAGAAAAACAATTGAAAGAATTAACAAGACCAAAAACTGATTCTTTGAAAAAATCAGCAAAACTGATAAACTATTGGCCAGACTGACAAAAAAAAAAAAAAAAAAAAAAATAGGAGAGGAAGCAAATAATCCAAATAACAAATAAGAGGGGTGATATTACAACAGACCCAACTGAAATTAATAGAATCATATCAGATTACTATGAAAAATTGTACTCTAACAAATTTGAAAACCTAGAACAAATGGATGAATTCCTAGAAACACACTACCTACCTAAACTAACACAAACAAAGGTAGAACAAATAAATAGACCCATAACAAAAGAAGAGATTGAAAGGTAATCAAAAAACTCCTAACAACAAAAAAAAATTCCTGGCTCGGACAGCTTCACTGCAGAATTCCACCAAACATTCAGAGAAGAGTTAACACCACCACTACTAAAGGTATTTCAGAGCATAGAAAAGAATAGAATACTCTCAAACTCATTTTATGAAGCCAGCATATCTCTGATAGCAAAACCAGATAAAGACACCACAAAAAAAAAAAAAAATTAAAAAAAATTACAGATCTATATCCCTCATGAACTTAGATGCAAAAATCCTTAACAAAATTCTAGCCAATAGAATTCAACAACATATCAAAAAAATAATTCACCGTGACCAAGTGGGATTCATACAAGGTATGCAGGGATGGTTCAACATTAGAAAAACAAGTAATGTAATCCATCATATAAATCAAGCAAAAGAGAAGAATCACATGATTTTATCAATTGATGCAGAAAAAGCATTTGACAAAGTTCAACACCCATTCATGATAAAAACTCTCAGCAAAATAGGGATAGAAAGAAAATTCTTCAACCTGATAAAGGGCATTTATGCAAAGCCAATAGCCAATATCATCCTAAATGGAGACAGCCTGAAAGGACTCCCCTTGAGATTGGGAACCAGAAAAGGGTGCCCTTTATCACCACTCTTATTCAGCATTGTGCTGGAGGTCCTAACCAGAGCAATTAGGCTAGATAAAGAAATAAAGGGCACCCAGATTGGCAGGGAAGAGGTAAAAGTATCTCTATTTGCAGATGACATGAATTTATACATAGAAAACCCTAAGGAATCCTCAAGAAAACTACTGAAACTAATAGAAGAGTTCAACAGAGTATTGGGATACAAGATAGACACACAAAAATCAGTTGAATTCCTCTACACTAATAAAGAGAATGTTGATGAAGAAATCACCAAATCAATACCATTTACAGTAGCCCTCAAGAAGGTAAAATACTTAGGAATAAATCTTACCAGAGATATAAAAGACTTATACAAAGAAAACTACAAACTGCTTCTGCAAGAAACCAAAAGAGACCTACATAAGTGGAAAAACATACCTTGCTCATGGATAGGAAGACTTAACATTATGAAAATGTCTATTCTACCAAAAGCAACATAGATTTAATGCAATTCCAATCCAAATTCCAATGACATTTTTTAATGAGATAGAGAAACAAATCACCAACTACATAATGAAAGGAAAGAGGCCCTGGATAAGAAAAGCATCACCGAAAAAGAAGAACAAAGTGGGAGGTCTTACTCTACCTGATTTTAGAACCTATTGTACTGCCACAGTAGTCAAAACAGCCTAGTACTGGTACAACAACAAATACATAGACCGATGGAACAGAATTGAGAATCCAGAGATAAATCCATCCACATATGTGCAGTTGATATTTGACAAAGGCCCCAAAACAGTTAAATGGGGAAAAGACAGTCTTTTTAACAAAAGGTGCTGGCGTAATCAGATGTCCATCTGCAAAAAAAATGAAACAAGACCTGTACCTCACTCCATGCACAAAAACTAGCTCAAAATGGATCAAAGACCTTAATATAAAATCTAAAATGATAAAGATCATGGGAGAAAAAAAAGGGACAACATTAGGAGCCCTAATACATGGCATAAAGAGTATACAAAACTTTACTCACAAAGCATAAGAAAAACTAGATAACCTGGAGCTCCTAAAAATCAAACACCTGTGCTCATCCAAAGACTTCACCAAAAGAGTAAGACTACCTAGAGACTGGGAAAAAGTTTTTAGATATGACATTTCCAATCAGTGCCTGATCTCTAAAATCTACATGATACTGCAAAAACTCAACAACAAAAAGACAAATAGCCCTATTAAAAAATGGGCAAAAGATATGAACAGACACTTCACTGAAGAAGACATTCAGGTAGCTAACAGATACATGAGGAAATGCTCCCGATCATTTAGGGAAATGCAACTCAAAACTACAATGAGATTTCATCTCACTCCAACAAGATTGGCGTTAATCCAAAAAACAGAAAACAATAAATGTTGGAGAAGCTATGGAGAAGTTAGAACACTTATACACTGCTGGTGAGAATATAAAATGGTACAACCACTTTGGAAATCAATCTGGCACTTCCTTAAAAAGCTAGAAACAAAACTACCATATGATCCAGCAACCCCACTCCTTGGAATATATCCTAAAGAAATAAGAGCCTTTACACAAACAGATATATGCACACCCATGTTCATTGCACACTGTTTACAATAGCAAAAAGATGGCAGGAACCAAGGTGCCCATCGACAGATGAATGGATAAATAAATTATGGTATATTCACACAATGGAATCCTACGCATTGATAAAGAACAGTGATGAATCCGTGAAACATTTCATAACATGAAGGAACCTGGAGGGCATTATGCTGAGTGAAATTAGTCAGTTGCAAAAGAACAACTACAAGAACTCGAGAAATAGTTTAAATGGAGAAGAAAATATTCTTTGATGGTTATGAGAGGGGGAGGGAGGGTGAGAGAGGGGTATTCACTAATTAGATAGTAGATAAGAGCTACTTTAGGTGACGGGAAAGACAACACACAATACAGGCAAGGTCAGCACAGCTGGACTAAACCAAAAGCAAAGAAGTTTCCTGAATAAACCTAATGCTTCAAATGCCAGCGTAGCAAGGGAGGGGGTTTGGAGACCACGGTTTCAGGGGACATCTAAGTCAATTGGCAAAATAAAATCTGTTAAGAAAACATTCTGCATCCTGCTTTGGAGAGTGGCATCTGGGGTCTTAAACGTTAG
Organism: Elephas maximus indicus; assembly: GCF_024166365.1. NCBI lineage: Eukaryota > Metazoa > Chordata > Mammalia > Proboscidea > Elephantidae > Elephas > Elephas maximus. The sequence continues at coordinate 61,569,783 of NC_064836.1, forward strand.
CAAGCAACCATCTAAGATGTATCAATTGGTCTCAACCCTCCTGGATCAGAGAATGAAGAACACCAAGGACACAAGGTAATTACAAGCCCAAGAGACAGAAAGGGCCACATAAACCAGTGACTACATCATCCTGAGACCAGAAGAGCTAAATGGTGCCTGGCTACAACCGATGACTGCCCTGACAGGTAACACAATGGAAAACCTCTGAGGGAGCAGGAGAGCAGTGGCATGCAGACCCCAAATTCTCGTAAAAAGGCCAGACGTGGTGGCCTGACTGAGACTAGAAGGGCCCCAGTGGTCAGGGCCCCCAGACCTTCTGTTGGCCCAGGACAGGAACTATTCCCAAAGCCAACTCTTCAGACAGGGATTGGATTGGACAATGGGTTGGAGAGGGATGCTGGTGAGGATTGAGCTTCTTGGATCAGGTGGACACTTGAAACTACGTCAGCATCTCCTGTCTGGAGGGGATTGGAGAGGGTAGAGGGGGTTAGAAGCCGGTGGAATGTACATGAAAAAAAAAGAGTGTAGGGAAGGAGTGGGCTGTCTCATTAGGGGGAGAGCATCTGGGGGTATGTAGCAAGGTGTATATAAGTTTTTGTGTGAGAGACTGACTTGATTTGTAAACTTTCCCTTAAAGCCCAATAAAAATTTAAAGGAAAAAAAAAAAAGAAGGAGAAGCAATAGGAAAGAAAAAAAAAAAAAAGGAAAATTTCATGGCTTGCGTCAGGAACGCCTTAGTCCTCAAGTGATATCTTTGCTTTTTAACATTTTAAAGAAGTCTTTTGCAGCAGGTTTGGTCATGCAATAGGTCCTTTGATTTCATGACTGCTACTGCCATGGGTGTTGATTGTGGATCCAAGTAAAATGAAATCTTGACAACTCAATGTTTTCTCCATTTATCATGATGTTGCTTATTGGTGCAGTTGTGAGTATTTTTCTTTGTTTTTTTATGTTGAGGTATAATCCATACCGAAGGCTGAAGTCTTTGATCTTCATCAAGCCCTCTTCATTTTCATCAATCAAGGTTATGTCATCTCCATATCACAGGTTGTTAATAAATCTTCCTCCAATCCTGACGCTGCATTCTTCTTCATATAGTTCAGATTCTCAGATTACCTGCTCAGCAAGCAGACTAAGCATGGTGAAAGGATACAACACTGACACACAACTTTTCTGACTTTAAACCACACAGTATCCCCTCGTTCTGTTTGAATGACTTGTTCTGGACTCGGTACAGGTTCTACATGAGCACAATTAAATGTTCTGGAATTCCCATTCTTCACAACGTTATCCATAATTTTTAGGATCTACACAGTCGAATGCCTTTGCAAAGTCGATAAACATCTTTCTGATAGCCTCTGCTTTCAGCCAACATCTATCTGACATTAGCAATGATATCACATTGCATTGCATGTGATATTAATGATATCGTTGGATAATTTCCTCAGTCTGTTGAATCACCTTTCTTTGAAATGGGCACAAATATGGATCTCTTCCTATCCGTTGGCTAGGTAGCTGTCCTGCAAATTTCTTGGCATAGAGGAGGGATTGCCTCCCTTGTTACATCCGTTTGTTGAAACAGATTAAATTACTTCTCTCTGAGAAAAATTGAGCTTCAAGAAGATCCGTTTTATGGTATTTCCTGTAAAGAATATTTATTCATTCTTTTATTTAATACATCTTTAGTGTTTGCTTACTTTAGACCAGACACTGAACTGAATGCTGGAGATACAACGATGCTAAAAAGGTGAACTTACAGCCTAGTGGGGGAAGCAGACATTAGTCCATTAATCGCGCCAATAAATGCATAATTGCAAACTGAGACAAATGTTCTAAATCACATAAATGAATATGTAAATTTTCTCCAGCGAATTTGAAAGACTGAAATAAAAGAATCTGTTTTAGATGAGGGAGAATGCTAATCGGGGAAGGTATGAGCATGAGAACCATAGGATGTATACGAGTTGAAACCAAAAACACCAAACTTGTTGCCATCAAGTTATTTTCGACTCATAGCGACTCTATAGAACAGAGTAGAACTGCCCCATAGGGTTTCCAAGGAGCAGCTGGTGGATTTGAACTGCCCACTTTTGATTAGCATTTGTATCTCTTAACCACTGCACCACCAGGAGTCCTGATAACACTAACTGCTCAAAATCGGTGGGAAAAATGGGTAATGTGAGAAATGGGTGGTAAGAGCATTCCTGGCAAAAGGAAAAGAATGTGTAGAGTTCTGCATCAGCCAAGAGAAAGCACAGTGCCTTCACAGAACAAAAGAGTAGGTTAGTTGGAACACAGAAAGTGAGAAGGAGAGGTGTATTATATGGAGATGAGGAGGTGGGAATGTACACGCCATGCCAAGCTTTGTATGTCATGTGAACCTGAGTCTTCTTCTGAAGAGCAACAGGGCAAAACTTCAGGGTTCTAAGTGGGAGTGATTATCGTCATTTTGTGAAATACTTGCCATGTGGAGGTGAGAGGGAGGCCAGAGAGAATGTGACGAGAACTCGAACAGGTGTTAGTGCAGGCCTTCTCATAAACAGGGATTATATGTGCAAGAGAGGATTAGATGTACAAGAAAATGAGAAGAGAACTGGGAGAGACTATGGGAGACATAAGGCTATGGGAGCAATGAGGCCACCATGCAGGTTTGACTTGGTGATGCAGAGAGAACAGGAAGGATTTTGGGTGAAAGTGTCTTAGCCTGCTGTTCAGCAAGATTAACAGAGAGCTCTTGAGTTAAAATCATCTTTCAGTGGAGTCTGACATCTTCTAGGAATGACCCTGCATTGGCAGCCGTGCTATGCTGTCACTAGCTGGGAGCAGCCCATGGAAAGCGTGTCTTTAGCATGATTGTGGTTATGGGTTTTAGAGTGCAGCAGCTGGAGCTGTTGTTAATTGTGCTCTTTGGTCAAATATACTTAGCAGTGGGAGATATTAGACGTTCATTTTAATGGAGGCCACACACTGCATTGGCCATGAAGCTGGAAAGAAGTAAACAGACACGATAAATGTTTAGGGATTAAAGTCAACATCACTTGATAATGCTTTGGATGGCCTACCTTATCAGAGAGGCCTTTTTTGACCACCATATCTATAAGAGTATTTCTCTTCTCATACATCGTTCATCCAGTTTTATTCTGGTAATTGGCATTTATCAAATCCTGACATATTAAATTTTTTGATTAATTTTGAATGTCATTCTTTCAACATGTTCACCCACTTTAATCTAAGCTTACAACTGCATTGGATTTTTTTTACTGCTGTTTTGTCAGCAACTTAAACAGTGAGTGGTATAGCCATTTGAGATATATTTGTGTGATAAGTGAAAGGAGGCAGTTTAAGGATGAAACAGGAGAGATTGTGAAACAAGACTCCAGTTTTTCAATGTACGCAGCCGGCAGAGGGTAATTCATTTGTTCATGAACTGGGAAACTTGCCATGGGAGGAGATCAGAAGATCATAGTTCTTCTATGTACGTGATCAAATTGGAGTTTCTTTGTGACATCTAAATAGAGCTTGTACCTTTTCTTAATAAATATTACAGTATAAACTTAATGCAGGTAAAGGTGCGTTGAAAGAGTAAGGTTAGAACAGATTATGAAGGCCATTTTATAGCATACTATAGAGTTGAAATCTGATGGTTATGCTATAAAATCAACACAGAATGTCCATCAAGGCTCAGTTGACATATGATTGAAGAGATTAATGTATCAGAAAGGTAATGTTTGAAGGAAAGTTGTTCATCCATGAGAGCAAAGGAAAGGGAAAAATCACAGCAATGAAAAGCTGCATGTACCCATTTGGGCACATCCAGGGAAGGAACTGGAACATTAGAATTATGTTTGCTTAGCAGGGCCTTTCTTCTGTGATATAGATATAAAAACTCATGTCAGCAAATGCCATTATATATTTGGTTCAGGAAACTCCCTTAATTCTGATTCCTTGCTTACAAAATTAAACCTATTTATGACTGTTTTTTATATAGGTCTGCCAAGTAGGGAAGTGTAAAGGTCATATAATAGCAATCTCTCATTGTAAGTTAATGATTTGAAATCCTGGCTTTATATAAAAATCTCTTGGGCTCAGTTAACTTGTGTCCCACACGCATTCCTAAGAAAGGGATAAACCTAGGTCACACGTATTAACACAATCCAACTTCTGAGTATTCAAAGCTCAAGGCCAGCTCCCGACCTGATACACCTAAGCGATAGCATGCCACACTTAAGAGTCAGCCTAATAGATATTGTGTTCAGTGGCAAAAACTCGACATTGCTGGTACCCTGGAAAAAAATAAACTTCAACACTGATGACAAAGTAAGTGGCAGTTGGCTTAGTATACAGAATAAATCATTTTTTTTCTCTCTCTCTCTTTCAGAAATGAAATAGTTTTGTCCTTCTGGGAACAAAAAGGAATCCAAGGTAGTAGATGTTTAATTGTGGAGTATTAATGAGTATAAAAGGAATTCAATCATGGCCAGCAACTTTTTGTATGACATTGAACAACTCACTTTACCTCACTATATCCAGATATTCTCATGTGTAAAAACAGAGATAGCAATATATACTATATAAGGAGGTTGTGGAAAACACACATTTTTATGTGTATGTCCCCCATGTGTCTGTCAGTTTGTCCTACTGTGGGGGCTTGCGTGTTGCCGTTTTGCTGGAAGCTATGCCACCTTTTCAGATACCCGCAGGATCACCCATGGAGGACAGGTTTAAGCTGAGCTTCCAGACTAAGACAGACTAGGAAGAAGGACCCGGCAGTTTACTTCTGAAAAGAATTAGCCAGTGAAAACATTATGAATAGCCGCAGAACATTGTCTGATATAGTGCTGGAAGATGAGCCCCCCCAGGTTGGAAGGCACTCAAAAGAAGACTAGGGAAGAGCTGCTTCCTCAAAGTATAGTTGACCTTAATGATGTGAATGGAGTAAAGCTTTCAGGACCTTCATTTGCTGATGTGGCATGGCTCAAAACAAGAGGAAATAGCTGCAAGTGTTCATTAATAATTGAAACCTGGAATGTATGAAGTATGAATCTAGGAAAACTAGAAATCATCAAAAATGAAAGAGAATGCATAAACATGGATATCCCAGGCATTAGTGAGCTGAAATGGACTGGTATTGGCCATTCTGATTCAGGCAATCATACAGTGTACAATCCTGGGAATGAAAACTTGAAGAGGAATGGTGTTGCATTCATCGTCAAAAAGAACATTTCAAGATCTATCCCGAAGTACAACACTGTCAGTGATAGGATAATATCCATATGCCTACAAGGAAGACCCGTTAATACCACTATTATTCAAATTTACGCACCAACCACTAGGGCCAAAGATGAAGAAATAGAAGATTTTTATCAGCTGTTGCAGTCTGAAATAGATCGAACACACAATCAAGATGCATTGATAATTACTGATGTTTGAAATGTGGAAGTTGGAAACAAAGCAGAAGGATCAGTAGTTGGAAAACATGGCATTGGTGATAGAAACAATGCCAGAGATCGAATGATAGAATTTTGCAAGACCAACGACTTCTTCATTGCAAATACCTTCTTTCACCAACATAAATGGTGACTATACACATGGACCTCAGCAGATGGAACACACAGAAATCAAATTGACTACATCAGTGAAAAGAGACAATGGAAAAGCTCGATATCATCAGTCAGAACAAGGCCAGGGGCCAACTGTGGAACAGACCATCAATTGCTCATACGCAAGTTCAAGCTGGAACTAAAGAAAATCAGAGCAAGTCCAAAAACTAAATCAAACCCATTGCCATCAAGTCAATTCCGATTCATAGCGACCCTACAGGACAGAGTAGAACTGCACCAGAGAGTTTCCAAGGAGCACCTGGTGGATTTGAACTGCTGACCATTTGGTTAGCAGCCACAGCTCTTAACCACTATGCCTCCAGGGTTTCCAGAGCAAGTTCACGAAAGCCAAAACATGACCTTGAGTATATCCTACCTGAATTTCGAGACCATCTCAAGAATAGATTTGATGCATTGAACACTAGTGACAGAAGACCAGACGAGCTGTGGAATGACATTAAGGACAGCACACTTGAAGAAAGCAAGAGGTCATTGAAAAGACAGGAAAGAAAGAAAAGACCAGGATGGATGTCAGAGAAGACTCTGAAATTTGCTAATGAACGTCAAGCACCTAAAGCAAAAGGAAGAATTGATGAAGTAAAAGAACTGAACAGAAGATTTCAAAGGGCCTCTCGAGAAGACAAAGTAAAGTATTATAATGACATGTGCAAAGAGCTGGAGGTAGAAAACCGAAAGGGAAGAACATGCTCAATGTTTCTCAAGCTGAAAGAACTGAAGAAAAAATTCAAGCCTCAAGTTGCAATAGTGAAGGATTCTGTGGGGGAAAATATTAAACAATGAGGGAAGTATCAAAAGAAGATGGAAGGAATTCACAGAGTCATTATACCAAAAACAATTAGTCAATATTCAACCATTTCAAGGGGTAGCATATGATCAGGAACCGATGGTACTGAAGGAAGAAGTCCAAGCTGCTCTGAAGGCATTGGTGAAAAACAAAGCTCCAGGAATTGACAGAATATCAATTGAGATGTTTCAACAAACAGATGCAATGCTGGAGGTTCCCACTCATCTATGCCAAGGAATATGGAAGACAGCTTCCTGGCCAACTGACTAGAAGAGATCCATACTTATGTCCATTCCCAAGACAAATGATTCAAACTTATATGGAAATTATAGAACAAAATCATTAATATCACATGCAGGCAAATTTTGCTGAAGGTCATTCAAAAATGGCTGCAGCAGTATATTGACAGGGAACTGCCAGAAATTCAGGCTGGTTTCAGAAGGGAATGTGGAACCAGGGATATCACTGCTGGTGTCAGATGGATCCTGGCTGAAAGCAGAGAATACAAGAAGGATGTTTACCTGTGTTTTGTTGACTATGCAAAGGCATTTGACTGTGTGAATGATAACAAATTATAGATAACATTGAGAAGAATGGGAATTCCAGAACATTTCAATTGTGCTCCTGAGGAACCTTTACACAGATCAAGTGGCAGTTGTTCAGACAGAACAAGGGGGTACGGGTAGCTTTAAAGTCAGGAAAGATATATGTAAGGGTTGTATTCTTTCACCATACCTATTCAATCTATATGCTGAGCAAATAATCCGAGAAGCTGGACTATAGGAAAAAGAACTGGGCATCAGGATTGGAGGAAGACTCATTAACAACCTGCGTTATGCAGATGATACAACCTTGCTTGCTGAAAGTGAAGAGGACTTGAAGCACTTACTAATGAAGATCAAAAACCAAAGCGTTCAGTGTGGATTGCATCTCAACATAAAGAAAACAAAAATCCTCACAACTGGACCAATGAGCAACATCATGATAAATGGAGAAAAGGTTGAAGTTGTCAAGGACTTCATTTTACTTGGATCCACAATCAACAGCCATGGAAGCAGTAGTCATGAAATGAAATGACGCATTGCATTGGGTAAATCTGTTGCAAAGGAGCTCTTTAAAGTGTTGAAAAGCAAAGATGTCACCTTGAAAACTAAGGTGCACCTGACCCAAGCCATGGTATTTTCAATCGCATCCTATGCATCCGAAATTGGACAATGAATAAGGAAGACTGAGGAAGAATTGAAGCCTTTGAATTGCGGCATTGATGAAGAATATTGAATACACTGTGGACTGCCAAAACAATTAACAAATCTGTCTTGGAAAAAGTACAACAAGAAGGCTCCTTAGAAGCAAGGATAGCGAGATTTCTTCTTACATACTTTGGACATGTTGTCAGAAGGGATCAGTCCCTGGAGATAGCCATCTTGCTTGGCAAAGTACAGGGTCAGTGGAAAAGAGGAAGACCCTCAATCAGATGGATTAACACAGTGGCTACAACAATAAGCTCAAGCATAACAACAATTGTAAGGATGGTGCAGTAGCAGGCAGTGTTTCGTTCTGTTGTGCACAGGGTCACTATGAGTCGGAACCTACTCAACAGCACCTAACAACAACAGCAACAATGTATTTGTGAGGTGCTTTAGATTTATTAAACACCCAAATACTATTATTTAAATATTAGGACATTATGAATGTATAATATGAAAGACGAAATAAATAAGTAAACTTACTGCTCTTCACTTTTTTCCCATCTGATTTTTTTTATGACCACACACACTTCATGTCCGTTAATTAATGAGTATGAGTGGTAATTTTATTTGTCAAGTTGGCTAGGCTATAGTGCCTAGTTATTTGATCAAACAGTAGTCTAGTTGCATTGAAGATATTTTCTGGATATGGTTAACATTTACAATGGGTTGACTTTAAGTAAAGGAGATTACCGTCAATAATATGTGTGGACCTCGTCCAATCTGTTGAAGACCCTGAGAGAAAAAACTAAGGTTTCCAGAATAAATTCTGCCTCAATACTGTAACATAAAAATGCTGCCTAAATTTGCAGCCTGCTTTGAGTTGTAATTGACTCGACCCCAATGTTTTTGTTTTGTTTTTTTTTCTGGTCTGCCCTGCAGTTTTCGATTTTAAGATTCCATCATCAAACTTTTCTTGAGTTTCCATCCTGCCATAGGTATTTTGGACTTATCAGCCACCACAATCACTTCAGCCAAATCTTTCAACTCAGGCTCTTTCTCTCAATATTGTTGTTGCATGGTCATGCACCATCCCCATGATTGGTTGCAGATTGGACCTTTTTGATCCATAGCATTTTCACTGGTCAATTTTTAAGTAGATGGCAGGCCTTTCTTCCTAGTCCATCTTAGTCTGGAAGCTCCCTGAAAGTTTGTTCAACATTATAGCAACACGCAAACCTCCATTAACAGCCAGGTGGTGGCTGCAACTGAGGTGCATTGGCCAGGAATCAAACCCTGGTTTCCAACACAGAAGGCAAGAATTCTATCACTGAACCACAGATTCTCTCTCCCCTGCCCTCTGTCTCTTTCTTTCCTATTGGCTCTGTTTCTCTGAAGAGGCCTGACTGATGCAGCAAGTTACTTTATTCTTTAATAGAAAGGCAGTATAGATTTGGTCAGAATAGTGGAAGAAATGTCCATAACTGCTGTGAGGAGTTTACCCATATGCAGGCAGTCCTCACTCTGCACTATGCCATGTTTAAGTGAGGTTCATGCACACTGGAGTCGTATAAAGCAAAGATCCTGTTCCAATGTGCACAACTCTCAGGTAACATAGTTAACTGAAAGTGAGGGCTGCCTGTAAAGTAATTAACCTGTATATTATCAACAGCTGTGAGTGTAACTGGAAACCCTGGCGGCATAGCGGTTAAGTGCTACTGCTGCTAACCAAAAGGTCAGCAGTTCGAATCCACCAGGGGCTCCCTGGGAACACTATGGGGCAGTTCTACTCTGTCTTGTAGGGTCTGTCCAACTATGAGTTGAAATTGACTCTCTGACAAGGAGGTTTTTTTTTTTTTTTTTATGAGTATAATTATCCTCTTGTTCTTTCATCTATTTTTAAGAGAATAAAATTTTATATATATATATTTTTTTTTTACTCTGCTATTTATATGCAGTGATTGGTGTTTCACAGAGTAAATGTATATAGATGACTTTCTCTAAAAATAATCCATCATTTTTTTCTCAATTTTTTCCTTCCTTCTTTGTTCACTATTAAAGAGATCAGTATTCCCCTAGTTGTAAGATGTAAAACCTTGGAATTATCTTGAACGTCTTTCTTTGTTCGCCCTCATATCCGGTCAGTGGTTAAGAACTGTCATTTCTGACACCGTTCTGTCTCCCACGGCCACGATTTTTGCTATTCTGTACATCTGTTGCTTCTGTAAGAGATCAGACTGCTATTATCTTTCCCCTGAATGACTGCCAAGTTTTGTAACTAGTCTGCTCTGCCTCTCCCCCATCAAATGAAACAAGCCCTGTGTCTTCTAATTATCTTAAAATATAACTACAATCATGGTGTTTCTCTGCTCACAAAGCCTAAAACAGTCAGTGTTTGCATTCAAGTTCTTCCTCAGTCCACGCCATAACTGTCCCACAGTTTACTTCATTTCTTTAACTCTATATAAAAAAAAAATCACCCTAAATTCATGCAAACTGGAAATATTTACCTTTAAAGTTTTATTTCATGTGCGATAAACACCAATCCTCATTTTCCTCACTTTCATTCCTTACGTTCATGCCCCAAACCCTCCACAATCTCTGAACGTCCATATTTTCTCCCTTTTTCACAAGCGACTATGTTGTTGTTAGGTGCCGTTGAGTCAGTTTCAACCGATAGCACCCTATGTACAACAGAACGAAATACTGCCCGGTCCTGCACCATCCTCACGATCATCTTTGTGCTTGAGCCCATTGTTGCAGCCACTGTGTCAATCCATCTCATTGAGGATCTTCCTCTCTTTCGCTGACCCTGTACTTTACCAAGCATGATATCCTTCTCCAGGGACTGGTCCCTCCTGATAACATGTCCAAAGTATGCGAGACAAAGTTTCACCATCCTTGCTTCTTAGGAACATTCTGGCTGTACTTCTTCCAAGACAGATTTGTTTGTTCTTCTGGCAACCAAATATAAATGTCGCCTAGTCTACAAAATATTCTATTCCCATGCTACCTGGTTTCCACGCTTCCTCTATATTCTCATTTCCCTTAATCCTATGATAGGCATTATTTTCTATCATATGATAAGCATTGTTTTATATTTCCTATGATAGGCATTATTTTATATTTTGTATGATAGTCACTTATGCATGTAATAGGTCTCCAACTGTACCTTACACTTGTTGACTTATAAAATTATACACCAAAATTATTTGTTTTAATAAAATGATAAACAAGTAAATAGTAATAAAATAAATGAACAATTTGAAATTCTCATCATTTGATCATTTTAAGGGCATGTATAAGTGCTGCTACAGCAGCTCAATACTGTTTGTTCTCAATGTTCATACGTATAACCAGATTATCTAAAAAAATAAAAATACAGTAACATTTTCATAGAGAATACATATAGGTACATGGAATATGATCCTAAAACAGTTTTCAAATTGTGGTTATTTCTATTTCTTTTCCTATTCACAATTTGGTGACCCAGTTATTTTGTGCTTTGGATTTTTCGTTGATACCATGTGTTTTCGTTAACAGAAGCAGGCCAAATCATTGGACGTATCTGAATGCTTGGTAGGTACTATGTGTTTCTTTTTTTTTTTATTTCTTGCCTCATAGCACAAGCCTACCCTAAGTGTATAGTGGAACTTACAAAGTACCATTAATTATATAAGAGTCCTCACTGGGGTCTATTGGTACACACGTGTAAGAAATAAAAGCTTTCAAAATTTCTATTTTTCCTACCAAAAATTCAGACTCCTCATACAATACCCTGTAAAAGCAGTGATTTGCAGCATACACCTGTTTCTTCCTTTTCGAACCGTCATAAAAGCCCCTGCCTTGTTGCAGCACATACTGTCAATAGAAAAACAGCTTCCCGATAAAGCCCAGGGGCTGAAAAAGTTCATGGTTGCTATATGTACTGCGGGGCACAAAAGGGTTAAAAATATTTAACTGAAAGTCTTTTTCTTCAGAATAAAGACACCAGAACAAAATCCAGTTAAATTCTCAGTTGCTATCTATTTTAAGATCATTTTATATAAACGTACTTAGAATTCCACATAGCAAACATATTAAGAGGATTATGGCTTTCCTCAAAGTAAGCTCGTTTTCTTCAGAGCAGAATCAATAATTACCTACTATGGTATTTGTGCTTCCTAAATTTAGAGCCTTTTTAGAAGGTCTGCTTAATTTTTTTTTGAAGGTTTATTTCCTGGAAGGAATCATACATTCTATTTTGTGTATTGTTTGGGAGTTATAAGTAGTATCACTGCAAATAATAAAGAGAGAGTCCTTATTTTAAAGACCACCAAACACTTAACACCAACTTGTATCACACTTCTTTGGTACAATCACACTTGAAGCACTAAAAGAGAAATCTGGATACCTTACTGATGTAACAGGAAGCTTTCTCCCCCTGAGTAGTTCAACAATTGCCAAGAATGGTGGAGATAGTTATTTGGACATCATTCTGTGTAGATCTCTGACCTTAGGAGACATAGACACAAGAAGATGCTAAACAAAGTTTGCAACTCTTTTCATGGAACCAGTAGAGTATTCTGCACTGCAGTTGTGTTGCAAAAAAAAAAAAAAAAAACACTAAGTATACCAATTTAAATCAGGTACAAAATACCCCAAAACACTTTCTAGCAGTAAGTGGAAATCTGTGATTGAATTCAAAGAGAGTACACCAGATGGTACACTAAAACAAACAAACAAAACCTTAAACATTTAAATAACCTTTGTTGTTGTTAGGTGTCATCCAGTTGGTTCCCACTCATAGAGACCGTATGCACAACAGAATGAAACACTGCCGAGTCCTCCCCCACCATCACAATAGTTGCTATAGTTTGAGCCCATTGTCGCAGTCACTGTGTCAATCCATCTCATTGAGGGTCTTTCTCTTTTTCGTTGATCCTTTAATTTACTATGCATTATGTCCTTCTACAGGGACTGATCCATCTTGATAACATGACTAAAGTATATGAGATGAAGTCTCGCTATCCTTCCTTCTAAGGAGCATTCTGGCTGTACTTCTTCCAAGATGATTTATTCATTCCTCTGGCCAAAACCCCAAACCAAACCCATTGCCGTTGAGTCGATTCCAACTCATAGCAACCCTATGGGACAGACGAGAGTTGCCCCATAGAGTTTCCAAGGAGCCCCTGGTGGATTTGAACTGTCGGCCTTTTTTCATTAGCAGCCGTAGCATTTAACCACTACGCCACCAGGGTTTCCGGACATTATCCTACGTGCAGTCCATGGTATATTCAATATTCTTCACCAACACCGTAATTCAAAAGCATCAGTTCTTCTTCAGTCTTCCTTATTCATTGTCCGCTTTTCGAGTGCACATGAGGCAATTGAAAATACCGCAGCTTGGGTCAGGAGCACCTTATTCTTTAAAGTGACAGCTTTTTAATACTTTAACGAAGTCTTTCGCAACAGATTTGCCCAATGCAATATGGCATAATAACGTGTAGGATACATTAAATATTTTAATGAAAATGGACTATTACATTCTAAGCCATTTTAGTGTCCCATAAAGGTAAGTTGTTGTTGTTATTGTTGGATGCCTTAGGGTCGTTTCCAACTCACAGCAACCCCATGTGACAGAGTAGAACTGTTCGGTATGATTTCTTGGCTGTAATCTTTACAGAAGCAGATTGCCAAGCCTTTCGCCCATGGAACCACTGGGTATGTTCGAACAACCAACCTTTCAGTTAGCAGCTTGCCACTTAACCATTGCGCCACCAGGACTCCTTAAAGGCAAGTAAGAACATTTACTTTCTTTGGTTTCATTTTGTACATTTGTTGTTGTTTACATATTCTACAATCAAAACAAGATGCTATTATATGGACTTTGGCTTTAGAATGCCTGAGTTTATGTGGTCCTCCACTGCAGTCTGTGGCTTTGGGGGGACCTCTGTGGCTCTCTGAACCTCCGTTTTCACTGTGAAGGCTTCTATAAATATTACTTGCCTCCTATTGTACCGGGTGCCATCGTGTAGACTCTGACTCATGGTGACCCCATGTGTGTCAGAGTACAATTTTGTGTGACTCTATGTGTATCACTGTAGAACTGTAATCCACAGGGTTTTCAATGGCTAATTTTTTTTAGAAGTAGATTCCCAGGCCTCTCTTCTGAGGTACCTCCAGGTGGGCTCGAATCTCCAATTTTCCCATAGCAGTGAACACATTAACCATCCGCACCGCCCGAAGTCTTCTAGAGAAATCTTAACTAATCTTCTCCCATGTGCCTGTCAAAGGTCCCTGGTGGAGTAAGTTATTTGTGATCGCTACTAACCTACAGGTTGGTGGTTTGAACCCATGAAGCACTACTGTGGAAGAAAGTCCTGTGGATCTGCTTCCGTTACGGTCACAGCCAAGAAAGCCCTCTGGAGCAGCTCTACTCTGTAACACCATGAATCAGAGTGGACTTGACAGAAAGGAGTTTTGGTTTTATATGCTTGTCAGACTCAGAATTGAATGCAAATCTAAATTTCTGAGGATTTTGAAAGAGTCCAGAGATGCATTGTTTTAACTTAGCTTGTCATGAGAAGGATCAAGAAGACAGCAATAAATATAAGCATTTGCTCTGAGCACTGAATAATGCAAAATAAATTGAAGTAAATAAATCTACTAGAGCACACTTCTTGCAGATATTAAAAAGGATAAAAAATTACTTACGTGAAAAGATATATACTACAATAATGGTTATCCTTAATTGTGGGAATATGAGAAATTTTTGTTTTGTCTTATCTGTATTGTCTAAGCTACACATGTATTAATTACATAGTATAACACAGAAATTACCGGTATTTTTTTCATTAAATTTTTTTTTTTATTGTGCTTTACATGAAGATTTACAGAACAAACTAGTTTCTCATTAAACAAATAGTACACACACTATTTTGTGACATTGGTTGCCAACCCCACAATGTGTCAACACTCTCCCCTTCTCGACCCTGAGTTCCCTATTACCAGCTTCTCTGTCCCTTCCTGCCTTCTGGTCCTTGCCCCTGGGCTGGTGTGACCATTTAGTCTTAATTTGTTTTATGGGCTTCTCTAATCTTTGGCTGAAGGTTGAACCTCAGAAGTGGCTTCATTGCTGAGCTAAAAGGGTGTCCAGGGGCCATAATTTCAGGGTTTCTCTAGTCTCTGTCAGACTAATAAGTCTGTTTTTCATTTTTGTTTTTTAGTTAGAATTTTATTCTATGTTTTTCTGCAGCTCTGTCTGGGACCCTGTATTGTGATCTCTGTCAGAGCAGTCGGTGGTGACAGCTAGGCACCATCTAGTTGTGCTGGACTCAGTCTGGTGGAAGTTATAGTACTTGTCCATTAGTCATTTGGACTAATCTTTTTCATACCTTTGGTTTTCTTCATTCTGCCTTGCACCAGACTGTGTAAGATCAATGGAGTAACTTAGATGGCCACTCACAAGCTCTGAAGACCCCAGATGCTACTCACCAAAGTTGTATATAGAATATTTTCTTTATGAACTATGTTATGCCAACTGAGCTAGATGTTCCCTGGGACTATGGTCTCCATAGCCCTTAGCCCAGCAATTCTGTCCCTCAAGAAGTTTGGATGTGTCAATGAAGCTTCTATGACTTTGCCTTGGTCAGGTTGTGCTGGCTTCCACAGAATTGTGTACTGTCTTACCTTCACCAAAGTTACCACTTATCTATTGCCTATTTAGTGTTTTTCCATCCTCACCCCTCCTAACCCTCATAACCACCAAAGATTTTTTCGTTTTGTGTGTAAGCCTTTTCATGAGTTTTTACAGTAGTGGTCTCATATAATATTTGTCCTTTTGTAATAGACTTATTTCATTCAGCATAATGTTCTCTAGACTCATCCATGTTGTGAGATGCTTCTCAGATTGGTCATTGTTCTTTATCACTGTGAAGAATTCCACTGTGTGTACGTACCATAGTTTATTTATTCATCTGTTGATGGGCATTTAGGTTGTTTCCATCTTTTTGCTGTTGTGAACAATGCTGCAATGAACATGGGCATGCATACATCTACTCTTGTGACGGTTCTTATTTCTCAAGGATGTATTTCTATGAGTGGAATTGCTGGATCATATGGTGTTTCTATTTCTAGCTTTCTAAAGAAGTGCCATATCATTTTCCAAAATGGTTGTACCATTTGGCATTCCCACCAGCAGTGCATAAGTGTACCATTTTCCCTGCAGCCTCTCCAACATTTGTTATTTTCTGTTTTTTTGATTTGTGCCAGTAATGTCAGGGTGAGATAGTATCTCATTGTGGTTTTGATTTGCATTTCTCTAGTGGCTAGTGATCTCCAGCTTTTCCTCATGTGCCTGTTAGCCCCTGGAATGTCTTCTTTGGTGAAGTATCTGTTCATAACCTTTGTTCATTTTTTAATTGAATTATTTGTCCTTTTGTTGTAGAGGTATTGGGTTTTCCTGTAGATTTTAAGGATTAGATTTTTGTCAGATTTTTATAGCCAAAAAAATTTTTTCCCAGTCTGTATGTTCTCTTTTTACTCTTTCATTGAAGTCTTCTGGTGAGCATAAGTGTTTAACTTTTAGAAGATCCCAGTTGTCTAGCTTATCTTCTAGAGTTTATGTATTGTTAGTTATGGTTTACATCCTGCAAATGCTGTGTATTAGGGTCTCTAGCATGGATCCTATATTTCCTTCTATATTTTTTATAGTTTTTAGCTTTTATATTTAGGTCTTTGATCTATTTTGAATTTCTTTTTGCATATGGTGTGAGGTATGGGTCCTGTTTAATTTTTTTGCAGGTGGACATCCAGTTTTGCCAGCAACATTTGTAAAAAAGACTGTCTTTTCCCCTTTTGAAGGACTTTGCACCCTTGTTTGAAGATCAGGCGACTGTAGTTGGGTGGATTTACATCTGCATTTTCACTGTTCCCTTGGTCAATGTATCTGTATTTGTATCTATACCAGGATGTTTTCACTACCCTAGCTGTATAGTGGGTCCTGCGGTCCTACTTACTTCTTCTTCAATAGTGCTTTACTTATCTGGGGCCTCTTCCCTTTCCATATAAAGTTAATGATTAGTTTTCCCATCTCTTTAAAGAATACTGTTGGTATTTGGATTGGGATTACATTGTATTTGTAGATTGCTTTGGGTAGAATTGATGTTTTCACAATGTTGAGTCTACCTATCCATGCGCATGGTGTGTTTTTCCATTTATGTAGGTTTCTTTTGGCTTCTTGCAATAGTATTTTGTAGTTTCCTTTGTATAGGTCTTTTACATCCCTAGTTAGATTTATTCCTAAGTGTTTTATTTTTTTAGGTGCTATTATAAATGGTATTGTTTTCCTGATTCCTTTTCATCATTCTCTTTATTGGTAGATAGGAATGCAAATGATTTTTGTATGTTTATTTTATATCCCACTACTATGCTGAATCTATTAGTTCCAGTAGTTTTCTGGTGGAGTCTTTTGGATTGTCTACGTATAGTATTATATCATCTGCAAATAGGGACAGTTTTACTTCTTTGTTACCAGTTTGGATGCCTTTTATTTCTTTTTCTTGCCTTATTGCTCTAGCTAGGACTTCTAGCACAATGTTAAATAAGAGTGGTGATGAAGGGCATCCTTGTCTTTTTCATGTTCTCAGGGGGAATGTTTTCAGCCTCTCTCCATTCCAAAAGATGCTGGCTGCTAGTTTTGTGTAGATGCCCTTTATTACGTTGAGGTATTTCCCCTGTATACCTATTTTATTGAGAGTTTTTTTTTTTTTTTTTTTTTTTATCAGGAATGGGTGTTGGACTTTGTTGAATGTCTTTTCTGCATTGGTTAAGATGATCATGTGATTTATTTTATTTTATTTATGTAGTGGATTATGTTTATTGATTTCCTAATGATGACCCATCCTTGTGTACCTGGTATGAGTGCTGCTTGGTTGTGGTGTATTTTTTTTTTTTTTTTTATATAATGCTGAATGCTATTGGCTAGAATTTTGTTGAGAATTTTTGCATCTATATTCATGAGAGGTATTGGTCTGTGGTGTCTTTGCCTGGTTTTGGTGTCAGGGTTATGCTGGCTTCATAGGATGAATTCAGAAGTATCCCTTCCTTTTCTATGTTCTGAAATAGTTTGAGTAGTACTGGCATAAACTCTTCTCTGAATGTTTGGTAGAATTCTCCAGTGAAGCCATCTGGGCCAGGGCTTTTCTTTATTGGGACTTATTTTATTACCTTTCTAATCTTTTCTCTTGTTATGATCTGTTCAGATTTTCAACTTCTGTTTGTGTTAGCTAGAGTAGGTATTGTGTTTCTAGAAATTTGTCCATTTCCTCTAGGTTTTCAAATTTGTTGGAGTGTAGTTTTTCATAGTATTCTGTTATGATCCTTTTTATTTCCACTGGGTCTGTTGTGATGTTCCCCATTCATTTCTTATTTGGGTTATTTGGGCCCCCTTCTGTTTTTCTTTTGTTAATTTGGCCAGTGGTTTGTCAATTTTGTTGATCCTTTCAAAGAACCAAGTTTTGTCCTTATTGATACTTTCTATTATTTTTCTATTCTCTATTTCATTTATTTCTTCTCTGATCTTTATTATTTCCTTTCTTCTTTCTGGTGGCTGTGGGCTTCTTTTGCTGTTCTCTTTCTATTTGTTCATGTTGTGTAGCTCATGTTTTGATTTTGTCCCTTTCTTCTTTTTCAATGTGTGCAACTGTTGTTATAAGTTGACCTCGTAGCACTGCCTTTCCTGTGTCCCAAAGATTTTGGTATAATGTGTTTTCATTCTTGCTTGATTCTAGGAATTTTTTTATTCCATCTTTGATTTCTTCTATTACCCAGTGGTTTTTAAGCAGGGTGTTATTTAGTTTCCATGTATTTGATTTTTTTTTTCCTTGCTCTCTCTGTTGTTAATTTCTACTTTGATGGTTATGATCAGAGAAGATACTTTGTATTATCTCAATGGTTTGGATTTTGTTGAGAGCTGCTTTTTGGCCCAAGATGTGATCTATTCTGGAGAACATACCATGTGCATTGGAAAAGAATGTGTACTTTGCTGTTGTTGGCTAGATTGTTCTATAAATGTCTATGAGGTCAAGTTGACTGATTGTGGCCTTTAGATCTTCTGTAACTTTGTTGAGTTTCTTTCTAGATGTTCTGTCCTTTATGGAGAGTGGTGTGTTGAGGTGTCCTACTATTATTACATCAATTTCTCTTTTCAGTGCTGTTAGAGTTTGTTTTATGTATTTTGGAGTCCTGTCATTGTGTATGTAGACATTTATTGTGATTAAGTCTTCAAGATGAGTTGCCCCTTTAATCACTGTACAATGCCCTTCTTTGTCTTTTATGGTGGATTTTGTTTTAAAGTCTATTTTGTCTGAGCTTAGTATTGCCATTCCTACTCTTTTGTGGTAGATGTTTTCTTGATGTATTATTTTCTATCCTTTTATTTTTAATAAATTTATGTCTTTGTTTCTAAGCTGTGCCTCTTGTAAACAGCATATTGATGGGGCTTTTTTTTTTTTTATCCATTCTATCACTTTCTGTCTTTTTATGGGTGCATTTAGGCCATTTACTTTCAGTGTAATCATTGATAAGTATGAGTTTATTGCTGTTATTTTGTAGTGCTTTTTTTGTGGTGTTGACATTTTCTTTGTTCCTGTTACTCTCCGGTGCTGAATTTCTGTTGTTGTGGATTTTTCCCACTTCTTTTGTTTTTGTAGATTTTATGTTTACTAAGCCTTCATGTTTTTCTTCTTTATTATCATGAGTAGTTTGTCAACTTTCCTTGTAGTCACCTTGAAATTTACGCTTATCTTCCTAAGTTTGACCCAGTCTTTTATTACTTGGTAATGCCTTGACTTCCGAAAGTTCTACGCCTACATCATCTCTTCTCTCTTTTAATACTCTGATGTTGTCATTTACAGATTAGCTTCTCTAGTTCCCTGTTGTAAATCTTTTAGTTTAGTTTTAAGTTGAGTTCTATATCCCTTCATTTGATGCTTATGGTTCCAGAATTGACATTTGTCTCTGTTTTACTAGTTTTTCAGGTCTTCGTTATGGAGGGTCAGCATGGTGCTTCTGTTGATATCACCATGTTGACTCTGCCTCCTTGCTGATATTTTGAAATGTAGTTTGAACAAATTTTAAAATATTTAAATTTAACACCTCAAGGAAGCAAATGATAACAGGAAAGTAATGAAAAATAGCATATCCTAGATTTTGGAATATTTAAAAGCTGGCTTTCTCCAACTTTAAATTCACGATCACTTTTCATTCTTGAGAATTCTCTTATCTATGTATGAAGAATGTGTTATGTATAGTGAATTTATATATTTTTTTTCTATTTTAAAACTCTTACAATTTAGGTACAAAAGGCATAAATTAGACAGTAGTAGGATGAATCCAACTATTTCATAACTGCCAGTGCAGCACAACTAGGGTAGTCAATTTATATAGTCAATACGTTCTTCAAATATTTGATTTCTACACTTACCCTAATCTACATCCCTACCTTTCTGTTCCTTTGTTTAGCTCAATCATGAAGACAGAGAACACATGGAATATTTTGCCATGAATGTGATGATAGTTTTAGGAGTAAAAATTCTAACTATTTCATGCCATTTGCTGTTTAAATGTTCAGACCAAAGCCACACTGGGGTGAAATGTTGGTCAGGAAGTTCCATGAACTTCCTTTTTAAAATAAACTCAGGAAAATTATTAATGTGAGTGTCAAGAGTGGAGTGAAGGACAAGGACAGGGTGAAGGGAGAATTCATATTTATTGATTGCTAAACAGGTAGTCCCCGGGTTATGGATGAGATCCGTTTCTAAGTCTGTCTTTAAGTCAAATTTGTAGGTAAGTTGGAATGAGTACATACAGTTCTTATGTAGGGCGAGTTAGTCAAATGTTTGTCTTAGTATATAGTATATATTTTACCTTTCTATGTATATAAATGAGAATGAGAAGAAACAGCTGCAAAAAACTATTAACTGGTATGTATGAAGTACGAATCTAGAAAAGCTGGAAGTTGTCAAAAGGAAACGGAATGCTTGAAGATAAGTATCCTAAGCATTAATAAGCTGAAATGGACTGGTATTGGCCATTTTGATTTAGACAATAATATGGCCTACTATGCCCAGAACAACAAATTGAAGAGGAAGAATGCCATGTTCATTGACAAAAGGAAGATTTCCAGATCTGTCATGAAGTACAAAAGTGTCCGTGATAAGACAATACTTATAAGCCTACAAGGAAAACTAATTAATATGACCGTTGTTCAAATTTACACACCAACCACTAATGCCAAAGATGAAGAAATTGAAGATTTTTATCAAGTTCTGTCTAAAATTGATCAAACATGCATTCAAGATGTATCGGTTAATACTGGTGGTTAGAATGTGAGCATTGGAAACAACGAAGAAGGATTAGTAGTTGGAAAATACAGTGTGGTGACAGAAATGATCCTTGAAATCACATAATAGAATTTTGCAAGACCAACAACCTATTCATTGGAAATACCTTTTTCAACAACATGCACATGACGAAACACATGGACCTTACCAGAAGGAGTACACAGGAATCAAATTGACTACGCCTGTGGGAAGAAATGATGAAGAAGCTCAATATCATCAGTCTGAACCAGACCAAGGGTCAGCTACAAAACCGACCACCAACTATTCATATGCAAGTTCAAGTTGAAGCTGAAGAAAATTAAAAACAAGTCTATGAGAGACAAAGCACAACTTTGAGTATATCTCACCTGAATTTAGACACCATCTCAAGAACAGATGTGACACATTGAACACTAATGACAAAAAACCAGACGAGTTGTGGAATGGCATCAAGGACATCATGCATGAAGAAAGAAAAAGGTCTTTAAATAGACAGGAAAGAAAGAAAAGATGAAAATGGGCATCAGATAAGACAATGAAACTTGCTCTTGATTGTAGAGTAGCTAAAGTGACAGGCAAGAATGATGAAGTAAAAGAGCTGAACAGAAGATTTCAAAGGGCAGCTTGAGAAGACAAAATAAAGTATTATATTGAAATGTGTAAAGACCTGGAGTTAGAAAATCAAAAGAGGAGAACATGCTTGGCATTTCTTAAGCTGAAAGAACTAAAGAAAAAATACAGGGCTTGAGTTGCAATATTGAAGGATTCTATGGGCAAAATATTGAATGACACAGGAAGCATCAAAAACATATAGGAGGAATACACAGAGTCACTCTACCAAAAAAAATTGGTCACTTTCAAACATTTTAGGAGGTAGCATATGATCAAGAACAGATGGTACTGTTGGAAGAAATCCAAGCTGCAATGAAGGCATTAGTGAAAAACAAGGTTCCAGGATTTGATCAAATACCAATTGAGATGTTTCAACAAATGGATGCAATGCTGGAAACGCTCACTCCTCTATGCCAGGAATTTGGAAGACAGATACCTGGCCAACCAACTGGAAAGATACATATTTGTGCCCATTCCAAAGAAAGGTGATACGACAGAATACAGACATTATGGAACAATATCATTAATATCACATGCAAGTTAAATTTTCCTGAAGATAATTAAAAAAACGATTGCAGCAGTACATAGACAGGGAACTTCCAGAAGTTCAAGTTAGATTCAGAAGAGAATATGAAATGAGGAATATCATTGTTGATGTCAGATGGATGTTGGCTGAAAGCAGAGAATACCAGAAAGATATTTACCTGTGTTTTATTGACTATGCAAAGGAATCTGACTGTGGATCATAACAAATTATGGATAACTTTGCTAAGAACGGGAATTCCAGAACACTTAATGGTTTTCATGCAGAACCTGTACATAGACCAAGAGGCAGTTGCTCTAACAAAACAAGGTGATAGAGTGGAATTTAAAATCAGGAAAAGTGTGTGTCAGGGTTGTATCTTTTCACTATTTCAACCTGTATTCTGAGCGAATAACCCAAGAAGATGGACTGTATAAAGAAGAAGAGTGTGTTAACAAGACTGGAGGAAGACTCATTAGAAAACTGTGATATGCAAATGACACAACCTTGATTGCTGAAAGTGAAGAGGATTTGAAACACTTACTGAGGAAGATCAAAGACTTCAGCCTTCAGTATGGATTATCCATCACCATAAGGAAAGCAAAAATCCTTACAACTAGACCAATAAATACCATCATGATAAACAGAAAAATTTGAAGTTGGCAAATTTTGAAGTTCATCTTATTTGGATCCACAAACAGCAGTCAAGAAATCAAACGATGTATTGTGTTGGGCAAATCTGTTGCAAGAGACCTCTTTAAAGTGTTTAAAAGCAAAGATGTCATTTTGAGGACTAAGGTGGGCCTGACCCAAGCCATGGTATTTTCAATCGCCTCATATGCATGTGAAAACTGGACAATGAATAAGGAAGACCTAAGAAAAATTGATGCCTTTGAATTACAGTGTTGGTATAGAATATTAAATATGCCATGGACTGCCAGCAAAATGAACAAATCTATCTCGGAAGAAGTACAGTCAGAATGTCCTTCAGAAGCAAGGGAGGTGAGACTTTGTCTTATGTACTTAGGATATATTCAGGAGAGACTAGTCCCTGGAGAAGGATATCATGCTTGGTAAAGTAGAAGGCCAGCTAAAAAAAGAGTAAGACCCTCAACAAGACGGATTGATCTGTGGCTGCAACAATGGGCTCAAACATAACAACGATTGTGAGGATGGCACCAGACCAGGCAGTGTTTCTTTCTTTGTACATGGGGCCACTATGAGTAGTAACTAACTCGACGACACCTAACAAAGACAACATAGAACAGTTTAGAAACATGACCAATCTGCGCAATGCTTTCATAAGCGTCACAAAGTGATGTGTTCCTTCATTATTACGAACCATTGTGTTTAATTCAAATTTTTAATATAATAGGCTTTATGGCAGTCTGTTGTTGAGTATGAATTATTTGTAAGTCAGATGTTCATAACCTGGACGCTGCCTGTACGCTGTTCTAGGCACTACAGGTATAAAAAAGAATAAAATTGACAAGGTCCATGATTTCCTGGGGCTTGTCTTCTACAAGGATAATACAGATATTAAATAATGAAGGAATAAATTAAAATAAAAGACCATTGCCGCCTAGTAGATTCCGACTCATAGCAAACCTATAGGACAGAGTAGAACTGCCCCATAGTGTTTCCAAGGAGCAGGCTGGCAGATTCAAATTGCTGACCTTTTGGTTAGCAGCCGAGTTCTTAACAACTGAGCCACCAGAGCTCCACAGGATAAGTAAGATAAATTCAGATGGTTTTGTGTTAACATGTTAGCAAGAAAAAATGAAAAAGAGCAGAGTGATAAAAAGTGTTCAGACAGGAATTACCTCAATGTGTATGATCAGGGAAGGACTCTACAAGAGATTATTATGGAAAGAGACCTAAATGACCATAAAATGACTTCCATTAAAGGGATCAGAGGAAGAATATTCCAGACCCATGGAAGTGCAAATACAAAGATAGAAATAAACTTGACTTACAAAGAACAATTAAAAAAAAAAAACAAAACTATAGATGATGCATACAAGCAAGAGAGAGAGTGGTAAAAGAAAAGATTATGGAGTACTGCCATATTGGGTATGTAGGCCAGAGCTAGGAATTTATTTATTTAAATGTGTAATGGGATGCCATTGGAATGGCTTATGCACAAAATTGGCATAATATGATTTACATTTGAAAATGACCCCTCTGGTTGATCAGTTCCATCAATATCTCCTGGGAATAAAATGCAGGAAATTTGAATGGTTTTTAAAAGTGATCTCAAGTAAGTCTTATGATGAGACACATTTGAAAAACTTTGTCTTATATAATGGGTGACAGCACTGACCGCTAGGAAGACAGTGCTTAAGTGAGGTACAAATGTATCAGAACTTGAACCTCAGTTAAATTTGTTTACTCTGAATCTGTCCCAGGAATATTTATAAAAGCAAGAATTTCCTGTTTAATATACCTTAACCCATGATCTCCTGAAGCTTACATTCTAGAGAGGTATGTCAGATGTGAAACAATTAAACAAAAGAGACATCAAAGAAGGCTATGTATTAACACTAGGAGTATGGCTGTCCCTAAAGGAGAAAAATATCAAACAACAAATAAGAACCACCGCGACAAGTAAAGGGAGAGACCGTAGAAGAAAGGAAGAGGCTTTGAAAATTTTTTTCCTCTGCTATTTGAGTGAGGGGCCTTGCATATTCATTTTGCATTAGGCCATGTATATTATGTAACTGACCCATTTCTTAGGCTGGATTCTCTAGAGAAGCAAAACCAGTGAAGCATACATGTAGAGAGAGATTTATTTCGAGGACATGACTCACACAGTTGTGGAGCTGGCAAGTCCCAAATCCATGGGTCAGGTGTCAAGCTGGAGGCTTCTCCTGATTCACGTGGTTGCAGAGGCTGATGAACCCAAAATCAGCAAGTCAGACAGCAGCTCACGGTGCTGCAGGAGCTGGCGGATCTCAAAACCTGCAGGTAAGATGGTAGGCTGCTGGTTTAAATCCCAAGAACTGGAGATCAGGGGTTGACGAGTCTGATGCAGCATCAAGAGAAAGCAAGCTTTGCCAAAACATCCATGTCTATCGGGTGCAGGCCACATCCCAAGGAAACTCCCCTTTCGACTCATTGGCTTCTGACATCAGATCACAAAATGAAGAACGGTTACGTAACGTCGACCAAACCACTGAGAATCATGGCCTAGCCAAGCTGACACGTAGCCTTAACCATCACAACCCTATCTGCAGATTTTTTTCTCATTTGTAAAATCAGGACTAAAGCCCTACCTCTTAAGGTTGTAACACTTTACATACAAAAGATAATGTCAAGTAAAACATGTAGAGTACTTGGTACAATGCCTAATGGATGTAGGCATTCAATGAAAAATACTTTCTCTTCCCACCCTGTCCCTTATCTCTGCCATTAACTAAAAATGTGCTCACTAAGACCTTTATTAATGTTATTAATGGATGTTTGCAGCTGTTTCTTCTCATTTTGAGTCATGCCACATCAGCAAATGGAGGTCCCGAGAGCTTTACTCCATCCACGTCATTAAGGTCGACTCTACTTTGAGGAGGCAACTCTTCCCCAGTCATCTTTTGAGTGCCTTCCAACCTGGGGGGCTCATCTTTCAGCACTATATCAGACAATGTTCCACTGCTATTCATAAGGTTTTCACTGGCTAATGCTTTTCAGTAGCACACTGCCGGGTCCTTCTTCCTAGTCTGTCTTAGTCTGGAAGCTCAGCTTAAACCTGTCCTCCATGGGTGACCTGCTGGTATCTGAATACTGGTGGCATAGCTTCCAGCATCACAGCAATACACAAGCCCCCACAGGTACAACAAACTGACATACATCCCTGGAGAAGCGCATCATGCTTGGCAGAGTGCAGGGTCCGGAAAAGAGGAAGACCCTCAACGAGGTGGATTGACACAGTGGCTGCAACAATGAGCTCAAACATAACAACGATTGTAAGGATGACTCAGGACCGGGCACTGTTTCGTTCTGTTGTGCATAGGGTCGCTATGAGTCAGAACCAACTCGACTGCACCTGATGACAACAAGACATTTAACCTCCAGGATCTTCAGCTCCTTCACCCATGAAATAAAAAAGTTTGGAGAGGTACTGTGTGAACTCTCTTGTGTGCTGAGAGCATTGTCTTTCTCTTTGTAATCCAAAACAGGCCTGAAATCAGCATGCACAATAACGTGCCACGGCATCAACCAGGAACACCTCTCGGCTCATGGAATAGCTTACTCAGTCAATTGTCATTGGATCTTGGAAAAACAAGCATCTGTTACAATGATCTCTGTTGAGCTGCTGCATTTGTTTCTAAGGCCTTTGATGTTTTAATTATGGATAGGATATTAATGTATGTATAACCCATTGCCATCAAGTCCATTCCAACTCATAGTGACCCTATAGGACAGTGCACAGCTGCCTCATACAGTTCCAAAGACAGTGATGTTTACAGAAGCAGACTGCCACATCCTTTTCCTACAGACAGACTGGTGGATTTGAAACACTGATCTTTTGGTTAGCAGTCAAACGCTTAACCACTACACCACCAGGGCTCCTTAATGTATGTATGGCTGGTATTAAAAAATCTTATCTCATTGCAAAATAACTGTGCCTAAGTTTTCTTTTTTAAATCTGGTGATTAAAATCTTTGATACCCTGAAAACATATATTTCAAGTAAAAATCAACATATAACTATATAATTTTTCTAAGGCTGCCTTTAAAATAGTAACTCTTGGCATTTACAAAGTGTGTAATAGACTATCTCTACTATTACAAAATGAAATTTAAATTTTAAGTAACTCCTAAGACATAAGGAGGCCTGGTAGTGCAGTGGTTAAAGTCTCAGCTGCTCTCTTAAAGTTCAGTGGTTTGAACCCACCAGCTGCTCCACAGAGGAAAGGTTGGCAGTCTGCATCTATAAAGATTTATAGCTTTGGAAACCTTATGGGGCAGTTTTACTCCATCCTGTAGAGTTGCTATGAGTCAGAATTGGCTCTATGGCAGTTGGTTTCTCTGCAAAGAGAAGGGAAACAATTTTCCCCAGTCCTTCCATCCCTTTCCATGCAAAGGTAAGAGCAAAAAAAAAATGGCAAAAATATAGTAAAGAATATTGTGACAAAAGGAGAAAACGTCAGCACTCTGTGATGAAATGATAGAAAAACAGCCCCATTCAACAGTCAGGGATCAAAGAGGAAATTAGAGACAGGTTTTCATAAAGATAAATTAGCTTTCTAATTAGGGCTCAAGTATATTGTCTAAATATAAGAAGCAGTTTAATTTATCAAATGATGGTTTCATAGTTACTTTAATAGTGTACAGATAAACACATCATTTCAATTGTGTGTAGATAAAATCAAATCAAGTAACAAATGAGTTCGGGAGGATAATTTATGCAAATATCAGTAATTGTAAATACATAGCTAATATTTTAATAGTTTAGTTTATTTTTCAAGTTAGTTACCTAATATAACACACGTAAGAAGAGGGTTTTACTCAATAGGGTCTCAAATGCTAAAGGAACACGTCGGTACTTAGTACGTGACGCTGAAGTCTAAATTTTCCTAAAATCATTTCCAAGGGAGAGGCTGGTAATTAAATTTTGCCTGTATCTCAGGAGAAATGCCTATCAATTATATTCTTATGCATATAAGATATTTAGCAGGACATATCCTTATCTTAATTTGGGAATTTTCAAAATCAGATTTATGTGGTCACAAAATAAGGCGCCCAGCTATATGGCAGCCATCACCAGAAAGAATGAGTCTTCAAGAGCAGTGATAATGTAGATGTAGATACATCAAATTCACAAAAAGATGATGACGCAGGCACAAAAATGACAAGGAAATCCATCATCACGGGTTGAGCAGGTCTTTACATGAGAACCTTATTTATATACTCCAAGAGAGAAAATGTCGCTTACTGGTTAACCTATCTGGTAGCTTTTTGAGAACTGATGAATAAATATATTCATGCCTGTAATTGAAATTGACCCTTACTAAAGAAAGCTGGTAGAGTTGTGAATACATTCACAAAGATTTTGAAGTAAATTTAAATATCTTGCATTTAAAAGATTGAGTACTTTCTTATTAGATCCTTCATGTAATTATAACATGATGAAGATGGTGCTAATTATTATAATCGTGCCCTTAGTGCCATTTATCTGAAGAGATCTAAGAAATTTAGAAGCTTTCAATTAATTAATCCATTGTGGTTAGCATCACAGGAAATGAATTTGTCTATAGAACAGTCAGCAGAAAGAGAATACAGCCATGGCGAAAGGAAAGAAAGTGTATTTGCCTTTATGTTGGGTTTTAGCTTTCTGTCACAAAGCTAAGACGGTCCCTGAAACTCTGAATAGATCAGTGATGCATCTGAGGGGTCCAAAGGCTAAGAATCGAAATTAAGGTGAAAGAGTTAAAACCCTGTCAATGTAGAAGACACTGAGTTTGTTTTTACATAAAAACTGGTTTTTCAATGGCAAGAGGCATATTCATACTAACCCACTACATGTGTGGGTTGCTAAGAAAGTTTGAAGACATTACAAACGAGGGAACTAGTTATGGTAAATATAATTATTTCAAGATTTAGGAGGCTTTTAAAAATCTTAGAATTTCAGCATGAATACCGTTAGTCAAGAAGAGAAGAGAATATTCTAACGGCTTACAATCATTTGCTAAATGACTGTGTATAAGGTATTGATCTTTTTATTTCTTTCACATCTAGAAACAAAACACTGACATTTATTTTTGAACTCGTCTCAAAGTACAATTCATGTTCAACCAGAAAATAAGATTCCAAAGTTGTTCTTGTGAATATTGCCATTAAAATGAAATTATTTCATAGATAAGTTATTTTAATAATTTTAAGGATATGACATTAATTTTGGCATTCATAGTATTTCACCTAAATGAGGCACTCAGTAAATGCTTATGGGGCTATAATTAAACAATATTGTTGTACTTTAAAAAGGTATTTGATATATACCTATGTAAGTTCTAACATTTATTAGTAAGGCAGTATTTTTTTTTTTTTTTTTTTTTTTGCAGTTTCAAGGTTCAATTGTATATTCTGGGAGGATGGGAAACAAAAGAGATTTCTTCAGAACATCACATAAAGATTCAACTATGAGTGGGAAGAATACTAATGTCATTTTAAAAAGTTTAAAATCATATTCCATTTTTTATGTGACTACTAAAATATGATTAGAACACTCCTCCAGGGTTCTCTTCAAGAAACCAGGTGTCTGAGTTCTCAGAAATCAGTCCTTAAGGGGAGATTTGTCTCTGGAATGAGAACAAAGTCAGAGAATTGTTTTATAAATTATATACCTCCTATTCTGACTGGGTGCCAAGACAACAGCATAAAACACTGCTAAAAAGGAAGCATTAGGAAGTGCCAACAGTAAAGAAAATGAACTCAAAAGACAGAGAGTGAAAAGATTTCCATTAAGACGTCAAGTAGTGCAAATATTAGCAGGGTCTGTAGAACGAAGTTTTATAGGTTGTTCAAATCCTTTAAAACTATCTGAAGCCAAAGATAATCAGTAACTTTTCTATATAAGGACTATTCCTAATAAAACTTATCCAGCTTTATGTAGTGAAAATAACCATATATATATTCAAAATATTTCTTTAAAAATAAGCAGTGTATGTTCCACACATACAGTGCACTGTGGGCAGGGGATGTGAAGTAGGGTGCAAGGTGGAAAGTTATAAAAATATTTAAGATGTGGGTTCTACCCTTGGAACGTTATAATTTTTTTAAAGCTAATATAATTAACAACCAACAAGGAATAAGAGTAATTAATACCATATATTTCTATATTTTTGTTTACTATCTATAAATTAATTACCAATAATATAATGTGTCTGTGTATAACATGGAAACTCTGGTGGCATAATAGTTAAGAGCTATGGCTGCTAACCAAAAGGTTAACACTTCAAATCCAGGTGCTTTTGGAAACTCTATGGGGCAGTTCTACTGTGTCCTATAGGGTCACTATGAGTTGGACTTGACTCAATGGCAATGTTTTTTTTTAAGATAGAACATGGGATCCCTGAGTGGTGTAAATGGTTACTATGCTTGGCTGCTAAGCGAAAGGTTGGAGGTTTGAGTCCACCCAGAGACTCCTCAGAAAAAAAGCCTGGTGATCTACTGAGAAATCAGTCAGAGAAAACCCTATGGAGCACAGTTCTAGCCTGAAACAGATGAGGCCACCAAGAGTCAGAAATGACTGGACAGCAGTTGGATGATACAATATAACAAATGTTTTAAGTTATAAGTGAAACAGTGAACAATTAATTCATCACAAGCATGTAAGAGAACATTATTGAAATGACACACTTTTCCACCTTTTCTTCCACGAGCTTTTATTTGCAGGAACACATATAAACTCTTTTTGGGGGGATAGCATTGTTTTCTTTAATGTATCAGATCTTATCTTGAGTCCTTTAGTTACAACTACTTAGAAGCTGGTGATCTGACTACCAAAAAATG
Organism: Elephas maximus indicus; assembly: GCF_024166365.1. Taxonomy (NCBI): domain Eukaryota; kingdom Metazoa; phylum Chordata; class Mammalia; order Proboscidea; family Elephantidae; genus Elephas; species Elephas maximus. Next base: position 61,600,381 of record NC_064836.1, read on the forward strand.
TATAACCCAAGAGAGATTACATGAAATTTGTACTAAGATGGAGGTATCAGAACATAGCTCAAGAGCCAGGGTATCTCTTTTATAGGGGAAAAAAAAAAAATATCCAAGAATGTAAAATATTAGAGAATGTAAAATTTTGGAGAATGTAAAAATATCAGAAAATGTAACTTCTGCCATCTTCAGGGTCAGATACTAGACATATAATCATTAACAAAACATGTTAGTAAGAACATTAATAAAACAATTTTAGATTCCTGCAAGGCTTGCAATATTAAAAAAAAAAAAATTACAATAAAATTTGACAAGTATTTTGGTAGAGGAAGAAAGGAGTAGGTGCCCTGGGAGCAGGCAGAGGTGCATCATGAGAGATGGAGATGTTTAAGCTAAGAGTTAGTTAGACAAAATTGATGGTACCATCAGAGGGTTTCAGCTCGGATACCTTAATCAACAGCCCTTCTGAAAGACAGACCTGCCTACCAGAGGGTGCATGATTTTGCCTGACTTCCTTAGGTAGACTCCTCACTTCTTTGTGTTCTGATGCTACCTGCACTTACCTCAATGAGAATGGCTACAACAGTTTCTTGCATTTCAGATGATACCCTAGGACCATAGCTTATTGAACTAGATATCTTTACATGCTTAACATACTGGACATTCAATAAGTGATTTTATCCTCCCTTATTGTTTTTTTATCTTGAGATAGGAGACCTGGTGGTGTGGTGATTAAAAGCACTCTGCTGCTAAATAAAGATCTGCGGTTTGAACCCACCAGTCACTCCCTGGGAGAAAGATGTGGTCGTCTGCTTCCATAAAGATTACAGCCTTGGAAACACTATGGGGCAGTTCTACTCTGTCCCATAGGGTCGCTATGAGTCAGAATGGACTCTATGGCAACAGGTTGGTTTTTCTGGTGTTGGTATCTTGAGTTAAGGAGGCCTGGTGGCGCAGGAGTTAAGAGCTCACCTGCTAACAGAAAGGTCGAGAGTTCAAACCCACTAGCTGCTCTGCAGAAGAAATATGTGGCAGTCTACTTTGCTAAAGATTACAGCCTTGGGATCCTTATGGGGCAGTTCTAGCCTCTCTTATAAGGTCGCTATGAGTTAGAATCAAATTGAAGACAATAGGTTTATCTTGAATTAAGATAATGTCCACTGGAATGGAAAGGAAGGGTATGATGATGCAAAGAGCAATTCAATGCAATCTATTCCACTTCTTTGACATCAACTAAATTGAAGGAATTTAATTCAATTCCAATCTATTCAATTCAGTTCCAATTCAACTGCACATACAGTATTTCTGATTCTAACCACCAAAGCTAAGTCAGACCTCAAAAGTAAAAGTAAAAAGGCACACTCCTCCAGACTGCTAAGTCTGGCTCAGACTTCAGATGCCAACTGCAGGCTTGGGGGTCTCACAACACCCTCACTTCTGACCCACTGCTTACAAATTCAATTTTCCACTATTCCTTACCAACTGTAAGCTCCAGGATTTCCAGGCCACACCTCACTTCTGTCTTGCCTACTCCCATTACTACCTTGAGTTCAGTAATTCACCAGAGGAACTTTCAGAACTCAGGAAAGAACTCTACTTACAATTACAGTTTTATTATAGCAAAAAGCATACAAATGCAGAGACACAGGGCAAGGTCTGGAGGGTTCCCAACATGGAGCTTCCATGTCCTAAAAAGGGACACACTGCACTCCCACCTCCATTAATTTCCATCACCTAGGAGGAAGCCCATGGAGCTTCCATGCCCAGTGCCTTTGTTGGTACCTCATTAGGTAGGCATGATTGATTGAACTCAATCTTCAGTCCCACTTCTTTGAGGTCAGCCTGATATCACGTGATGAGTCTTTCTGGCTTGGCCAACCCCACCCACAAGCATACCCACTCAGGTGTGGTCAGAGGCCTCTTCAAAGACTGTTCAATAACTGGTGAAATTTCAAGATTTTAGAGATTGTCTTTCAATAACAAGAGCAATGATTAAACTGTTTGGGTAAAGTTAAATATTTTACTCTGAAGTATAATGTCATACTTTGGTATCAAGTTTGGTATACAGGACAAGAGAAAGGAAGGATGCAAAGTTCCTTCTGATGCTTCAGGTTTACAGGATAGTATTGTCATCAACTGAAATATAAAACCTCAAAGAAAAACCAGAGTTGGAAAAGAAAAAATGGAGTAAATTTTATGCATTGTAAATGTGTAGAATTAGTGTATAATTAGGTAGAGATGGTCAGCAGGTTGTTTGAAATGACATAGTATATTTCAAGACATATCAAATTGGGAGATATGAAATCATTCATTCATTCCACAAATATTTATTGAGCACCCTTCATACATGAGGCACTCTACCAGGCACTGGATTGAAAAAATATATATCAAAGGTGGTGACAGGTGAAGAAATACGTCAAACTTGTAATGACTACTTCACAGCTCTGTAACACTGAGAAAATTACTTGTTTTCTGAAAATGTGATTCTTGTCTTTTAAAAATGTTGCTAATAACTATTTCACAGGCTTTTTCTAAATATAAACTATATAATACATATAAAGGATTTATAATGGAATCTTTTATGTAATTTGTTCTCAAAAATGACCATTATATTATTTTCACTAATTTTTTAATATGCTTGAGGAAGAAAATGTGAAAGGAAGAAGCTATCAATGAAGAAAAAGAAAAAAAACTGGGAGGAAAAAGGAAGAGAAAATTCATTAGAGAAGAGACGTCAAATTCAGTGTCTAATCTTGGTAATATATTAAGCAGGAAAATAAATTTAAAAAGAAAAAAGGGCACTTGGATATATCGCTTGATATATGATTTGATATTTTCTCACCAGATTAGTAGAGATGCCAGTAGAACACTGTTTTCAAATTACTGAGAGGAAATAACAGTAAAGATAGAATTATATAACTAGGTAAATTATTTTTCAAGAATGAGAATTAAAGGAATATGTTTTTTAGATAAGCAAAAGCTGAGAAATCGTTATCAAAAGATCTTCACTAAGAGAATTTTATTTATTTTAAAATAATTTTATTTATAGAGAATAGTTAGAAAGATAGTATAGAGAGTTCTTATAGCCTACACTTATGTTAATATCTACGTGATCATACATACATACCTATGGTAACCAAAAAACCAAACCAAACCCAGTGCCATCGAGTCGATTCCTACTCATAGTGTTACCTATGGTACATATATCAAAACTAAGATATTAATATTAGTAAAATGCTATAAAAAACACAAGTTTCATTTGGATTTCTCCAAATTTTTATTTTTCTGTTCCAGGTTCCAATCCAGGATACCACATTAAATTTAGTTATCCTATCTCATTAATCTCCTCCAATCTGTGACAATTTCTTTCCTTATTTTTTATGACCATGATGCTTTTGAAGAGTATTGCAAAGAATTTTGTAGAATGTCCTTCAATTTCAGTTTGTCTGATGTTTTCTCCTACTTTAAGTGGGTTATGGATTTTGAAGATGAATACTAGAAAATTTGCAAAACATACCATATCAGAGAACATATAATATCAAGACGACTTTTTGTTGGTGATGTTAACCTTGATTACATGGTTAAGATGGTGTATGCGTTTCTACTCTGTAACAAATTACCACAAACCTAATGGCTTAAAACAATACCCATTTATTATCTTACAGATTCTATATGTCAGAAGTATGGGCATGGTTCAGTGAGTTCTCTACTTAGAGTCTCACAAGACAAATTAAGATGTCAGGTGGGCTAAGAGCTCATCCAGAGGCTCAACTAGGAAAGGATCTTCTTCCAAGCTTTCTCCAATTGTTGGAAGAATTCATTTCCTTGTGGCTAAATTCATGGAAGCTTGATTCTTCAAAGATAGCAATGGAGAGAGACAGTCTCTTCTTCAGACTTCAGGGAAGACCTAGCCCCTTTTCTAAAGGGCTTGCTGGATTACATCAAATCATCCAGGATACTCTCCTTTTTAATTAAGTGTATGTCAACTGATTAGGTATCTTAATTACATCTACAGATGCTTTCATAGTTGTCATATAACATAACATAATCACAATAGTTATATTGTATCTCCTTTGCCATATTCTATTGATTAGAAGCAAGTCATAAGCCCCATCTGTACTCAAGGGGAGGAGATCATACAAAAGTGTGAGTACTAGAGTTCTGGAGTCATGGGAGCCACCATAGGGTGTCCATTAGTTGGTCTTCTGGCCCCCAAACAGTCAAATCTTTCCCTTAAGCAAAATATATTCACCTATGTCAAGGTTCCCAAAAGTTTCATCCTATTTATAGCATCAACTCATAGTCCAAAATGCATGATTTTAATCAAGTCCAGGTGCAAACGAGGCCACTGGGTATAATCCACTAAATACAGTTCATAGGGTGCTATTGCTTTCCATCTGCAGACCTATGAAAGTAAAGAGACAAGTTTTCTGCCACCAACACCCCCAACATACAAGAGTAGGATAGGCATATAGAATAATAGGTATAGACTCTTTCATTAAAAATAATAATAAGAGAGTAGGACATTTAAATGTGTCACTAATCCAAAGCAGTTCTGAAATCTATACAGTCAAATGTTGGTAAAGCCATCCACTTGTGGTATTTCTGTTACAGCAACACTAGCTGAGACAGAATTTAATACTGGAAGAGTGGGGTGCTCCTCTAATAGATACCTAAAATGAGGAACAATTTTAAAACTGCAAATTAATAAAGGCTGGAAGAGTTTTAAAGTGCCTAATAAATCTAGATTGCCTCACAGAGACTGTTGGTGTAATTATGGATGTCAAAGATGATTCTGGTGAGGACTCAGAAGGAAGTAAGGAGAGCCGTTACACTGAAAACAGCAGCAGCAGAGAAAGGGCAGCAACAGAACCAGGAGACCAGCTCGAGACAGTGCTGGAACTGACCTACAGAGCAAGAGAGCCGAGTGCTTTTACCCAGGAGGCTTCGTGGCACAGTGGGATGCCTCCAAGCACTAGTTGGTGGAGCTAGGCTTGCCAATCCATGGACCAAGAGAGCTGAGTGCCTTCCAAAGGAAGATTACTGGCGGAGTGAGGTGCCAGCAGGCACTTATCAGTGGAGCTGAAGAGCTTTGAAACACTTGCCCCAGCAGGGCAGATCCAGTTGGTGAGACCCGAAGGGCCAAGAAGCCAAGGAGCCAGGAAGCAGAAGCAGAAGTGACAAGGAACACAGGCAGTAGAGCTGCCTCATCTCATCAGGTGAGGCCAAGAACTCTGGGGTCTCAAAGGTTGGAGTTACTCCTCAGATGGACTAGAAGAATGGGGCTGCCCAAATTCTAGGGAGCAGAGTTGCCTTTCCAGTGGGCCTGGAAGGTGGAGCTGAAGCCCAGGGCCGAGGGGCCTCCACTCAGAATCTAGGGAGTGTGGCCAATACTAGAGTCTGGAGGGCAGGGCCATTGTCTAAACGATCTCAGAGAACAGAGGATTATTTTCAAGCCTTGAGGGTTAATGTAATGCGTTATGCTGATTTGCTTTGTGCCCGTTATTCCTTCTTTACCTCCAATTTCTTCTCTTTGTTATAGAAACGTCTACCTTGTGCCTGTTCCACCACTGTACTTTGGGAGCAGATAACTTGTATTCTAGATTTCATATATGAAGAGGAATTTTGCAGAAGATGAGATTTTGGACTTGGTGTTGAATTAAGACTTTTGCTATGATATGATGAGGTGAATGTGTTTTACATGTGGCAAGGGCATGAATTTTGGGGGGCCAAATGGTGGAAGGGTGGAATATTATGGATTGAATAAAGTGTGTGTCAATTTGACTAGGGCCATGATTCTCAATATTGTGTGACTGTCCACCATTTTGTCATCTGATGTGATTTTCCTGTGTATTGTAAATCCTGCCTCTATGATGTTAATGAGGCAGAATTAGAGGCAGTTATGTTAATGAGGCAGGACTCAGTCTACAAGATTAGGTTATGTCTTGAGTCAATCTCTTTTGAGATATAAAAGAGAAAAGTGTGCAGAGAGACAGCAGGACCTCATGCCACCAAGAATCAAGAATCAGGAGGGGATCATGTCCTTTGGAACCGAGGTCCCTGAGCTGAGAATCTTCTAGACCAGCAGAGGATTGATGATAAATAAGGACCTTCCCCTAGATCCAACAGAGAGAGAAAGTCTTCCCTGGGAGCTGGCACCCTAAATTCAGACTTCTAGCCTCCTAGGCCGTGAGAGAACAAATTTCTCTTTGTTAAAGCCATCCACTTATGGTATTTCTGTTACAGTAGCATTATATAACTAAGAGAATACCTACAACACCAGCAAGAGTTTTAGAATTATTTAACCAAGAGTACCATTTGAAAGGACAGGGAGAGTAATATGATCCCAGAAGTTTTTTTTCTGTACAAAGAAGGATATATTCATATACAAGAGATGCAATTATTAGAAAGATGTAGGAAAAAGGAATAGATGACGACTACATCTTTAGGCCCCTTAAAGCTGTGTTTCTCAATTTTTGGCATGAATAAATGCGATACCTCTTGAAATGCCTGTCAAAATCTGGATTCTTGGGTCTGATCCCAGGCTACTGTATAAAAATCACTTGGGCAATACCTTAAACTCTGCACTTTTAATAAAATTCCCCGGTAATTTTGTAGAAACTGGTCCACAGATAAAATGTGAAAAAGACTGTCCTAGGGAATGCAAGCAAAAATAAAACCAAGGAATTTGTTATAGAATCAAATCTAAAAGAATTAAAAAAAAAAAATGGTGAGGAGAATGCCAGAGAAGCAGATAATATTACTACTATGTCGTATTTCAAAACTGAAAAAAGGTTTACTTTTGGGGGTAGAAGAAGTGGAACAGGAGCTTTTTGCATCTCAAAGTTTCACATCTCCCTTAAGATTTTGTACAGTGGCCTGAAAAAACATAAATTTTTTTAAATAAACTTTTAAATTTAGAATAGTTACAGATTTACAGAAAAATTACAAAGATAATAGAGAGCTTCCACATTTTCTGCTCCCATTTTCCCTTATTATTAATACCTTACACTGTTGTGGTACATTTTTCCCAATTAATAAACCATATCTGTATATTCCTGTTAGCTAAAGTCCATAATTTTCCAGCAATCCATAGTTTTTACACATCGCCCTTCTTCTGTTTGAGGATCCCATTTGTGGTATCACATTACATTTATTCATGATGTCTCCTTAAATTCCTATTTACTGTGACAATTTCTCAGACTTTGTTTCTTTTTTGATGACCTTGACAGTTTTGAGAAGCATTTGTCAGGCATTTTGTAGAATGTGCCTCACCTGGGATTTACCATGATTATACTGGGGCTAAAAATCCCGGTGACATAGTGGTTAAGGGCTATGGCTGTTAATCAAAAGGTTAGCAGTTCAAATCTACCAGACACCCCTTGGAAACTCTACCAGGCAGTTCTCCTCTGTCCTATAGTGTTGCTATGAGTTGAAATCAACTTGATGGCAATGGGTTTCGTTTTTTATACTGGGGCTGTGAGTTTTAGGAAGGAAAGCCATACAGGCAAAGTGCCATTTTCATCACACCATTTAAAAGACACATACTGTAAACATGATGAGTTACTTCTGATTTTAACCTTGATCACCTGGATGAGGTAATATTTATCAAGTTTCCCCACTGTAACATTTTATATTTTTTCTCCCTTTTCAATCAGCACTTGGAAGGAAGTCACCATGTCCAGGTCACACTGAAAGTGGAGGGATTTATACTACAGCTCCCTGGAAATGTATCCACATAAATTGCAATATTTAGAATTCTTCTGCACAGGCGATTTGTCTCTGTTCCCAATTATTTTGTTTATTCAATCACTAATTTATAAAATTATGGACCGATGGATGTTTATTTCCTACTTTTTTGGGTTATAGACCAATGGCATTATTTATTTCTTGCTAAAATTGTTCCAGTTTTGGTCATTGGGAGCTATTTGACATACATTCATTATTAAGCATGTGTGCATATGTATATGTGTGTGCAATTGTTATTTTTGTTGTTTGTTTTGTTTTACTACTTTTTTTTATTTCCTGGCACTAGAAGACACTCTAGGCTCATCTTTTATGGTCCTTGTCTTGGCTCTAGTTCACTTCCCTAGGAACTGATATTAGAAACCAAGATCCGGTTTCTAATTGTATCTGGAGTATTGTCGCTTCTAGGCCTCTCATCTGACAGAGCAATAATTTGTGTAGAATAATTTGTTTACATAAACATATTTGTAAATATTCCTATATGTATCCATTTGTATATATTTTAAGATAGACTGTTGTTGTTAGGTGCCCTCGAGTTGGTTCCAACTCATAGCAGTTCCAACTCATAATAAGCCCATGTACAACAGAACAAAACACTGCTGGGTCCTGTACCTTTCTCACAGTCACTGCTATATTTGAGCCCATTGTGGCAGTCACTGTGTCAAGCTAAATTAATTTATACATATGTCTCCAACTCTAATCCATTACCCCATGGATTATTCTCACCTTCTCCCCTTGTTTGTCCATAGCCTCTCACTCCGACAATGAGAAGCATGGCTCCCATCATCTGTCACTCTTTTATAGTACACATTGCAGTATACATGCACAGTGATTTAGGAATTGTTAACCTGTACCTTGTGGGACCCCCACGTGTCTGTCATTTTGTCATACTGTGGGGGCTTGCATGTTGCTGTGATGCTGGAAGCTATGCCACCGGTATTCAGACACCAGCAGGGTCACCCATGGAGGACAGGTTTCAGCTGAGCTTCCAGACTAAGACAGACTAGGAAGAAGGACCCGGCAGTCTATTTCTGTAAAGAATTAGGCAGTGAAAACCTTATGAATAGCAGCAGAACATTGATATAGTGCTGGAAGATGAGCACCCCAGGTTGGAAGGCACTCAAAAGATGACTGGGGAAGAGCTGCCTCCTCAAAGTGGAGTCGACCTTAATGATGTGGATGCAGTAAAGCTTTCAGGACCTTCATTTGCTGATGTGGTGAGACTCAAAATGAGAAGAAACAGCTGCAAACATCCATTAACAGTCAGAACCTGGAATGTATGAAGTATGAATCTAGGAAAATTGGACATCATCAAAAATGAAATAGAATACATAAACATCGGTATCCTAGGCATTAGTGAGCTGAAATGGACTGGTATTGGCCATTTTGGATTGGACAATCATACAGTCTACTATGCTGGGAATGACAACTTGAAGATGAATGGTGATGCATTCATCATCAAAAAGAACATTTCAAGATCTATGCTGAAGTACAACGCTGTCAGTGATAGGATAATAGCCATACCCCTACAAGGAAGACCAGTTAATAAGACCATTATTCAAATTTCTGTACCAACCACTAGGGCCAAAGATGAAGAAACAGAAGATTTTCATCATCTGCTACAGTCTGAAACTGATTAAACATGCAATCAAGATTTATTGATAATTACTGGTGATTGGAATGTGAAAGTTAGAAACAAAGAAGAAGAATCAGTAGTTGGCAAATATGGCCTTGGTGATAGAAACAATGCTGGAGATCGAATGATAGAGTTTTGCAAGACCAACGACTTCTTCATTGCAAATACTTCTTTTACCAGCATAAACGGTGACTATACACATGGTCCTTGACAGATGGAATACACAGGAATCAAATTAACTACATCTGTGGAAAGAGACGATGGAAAAACTCAATATCATCAGTCAGAACAAGGCCAGGAGCCGACTGTGGAACAGACCATCAATTTGCTCATATGCAAGTTAAGGCTGAAAATGAAGATAATCAGAGCAAGTCCACAAAAGCCAAAACAAGAACTTGAGTATATCCCATCTGAATTTAGAGACCATCTCAAGAATAGATTTGATGCATTGAACACTAGTAACCAAAGACCAGACGAGTTGTGGAATGACATCAAGGACATCATGCATGAACAAACCAAGTAGTCATTGAAAAGACAGGAAAGAAAGAAAAGACCAAGATGGATGTCAGAGAAGACTCTGATACTTGCCCTCGAACATTGAGCAGCTAAAGCAAAAGGAAGAACTGATAAAGTAAAAGAACTGAACAGAAGATTTCACAGGGCGGCTTGAGAAGACAAAGTAAAGTATTATAATGACATGTGCAAAGGGCTGGAGATGGAAAACCAAAAGGGAAGAACACGCTTGGCATTTCTCAAGCTGAAAGAACTGAAGAAAAAATTCAAGCTTCGAGTTGCCATAGTGAAGGATTCTATGGGTAAAAATACTAAAGGATGCACGAAGCACCAAAAAAAGATGGAAGGAATACAGAGAGTCATTATACCAAAAAGAATTAGTTGATGTTCAGCCGTTTCAAGAGGTAGCATATGATCAGGAACCGATGGTACTGAAGGAAGAAGTCCAAGCTGCTCTGAAGGCATTGGTGAAAAACAAGGCTCCAGGAATTGATGGAATATCAGTTGAGATGTTTCAACAAACAGATGCAGTGCTGGAGGTGCTCACTCATCTATGCCAAGAAATATGGAAGACAGCTTCCTGGCCAACTGACTGGAAGAGATCCATATTTATGACTATTCCCAAGAAAGGTGATCCAACCGAATGTGGAAATTATAGAACAATATCATTAATATCACATGCAAGCAAAATTTTGCTGAAGATCATTCAAAAATGGCTGCAGCAGTATATAACAAGGAACTGCCAGAAATTCAGTCTGGTTTCAGAAGAGGATGTGGAACCAGGGATATCATTGCTGATGTCAGATGGATCCTGGCTGAAAGCAGAGAATACCAGAAGGGTGTTTACCTGTATTTTATTGATTATGCAAAGGCATTCGACTGTGTGGATCCTAACAAATTATGGATAACGTTATGAAGAATGGGAATTCCAGAACACTTAATTGTGCTCATGAGGAACTTTTACATAGATCGAGAGGCAGTTGTTTGTACAGAACAAGGGGGTACTGATTGGTTTAAAGTCAGGAAAGGTGTGTGTCAGGGTTGTATTCTTTCACCATATCTATTCAATTTGTGTGCTGAGCAAATAATATGAGAAGCTGGACAATATGAAGAAGAATGGGGCATCAGGATTGGAGGACGACTTGTTAACAACCTGTGTTATGCAAATGACACAATCTTGCCTTGCTGAATGTGAAGAGGACTTGAAGCACTTACTAATGAAGATCAAAGACCACAGCCTTCAGTATGGATTGCACCTCAACATAAGGAAAACAAAAATCCTCACAAGTGGACCAATGAGCAACATCATGATGAACAGAGAAAAGATTGAAGTTGTCAAGGATTTCATTTTACTTAGATCCACAAGCAACGGCCATTGAGGCAGCAGTCAAGAAATCAAAAGACGCATTGCATTGGGTAAATCTGTTGCAAAGGACCTCTTTAAAGTGTTGAAGAGCAAAGATGTCACCTTGAAGACTAAGGTGAGCCTGACCCAAGCCATGGTATTTTCAATCACATCATATGCATGTGAAAGCTGGACAATGAATAAGGAAGCCTGAGGAAGAGTTGGCACCTTTGAATTGTGGTGTTGGTGAAGAATATTGAATATACCATGGACTGCCAAAAGAATGAACAAATCTGTCTTGGAAGTAGTAAAACCAGAATACTCCTTAGAAGCAAGGACGGCGAGACTGCATCTTACATACTTTGGACATGTTGTCAGGAGGGATCAGTCCCTGGAGAAGTACATCATGCTTGGCAGAGTACAGGGTCAGCGGAATAGAGGAAGGCCCTCCATGAGGTGGATTGAGACAGTGGCTGCAAGGATGAGCTCAAGCATAACAACGATTGTAAGGATGGCTCAGGATCAGGCAGTGTTTTGTTCTGTTGTGCATAGGGTCACTATGAGTCGGAACCGACTCGACGCCTAATAACAACAACAAGAACAACCTTCTGTGAAACAACTTTACCAACTAGGGTACTGTAAACCCAACCCAGTACTGTGCTTACCAAAAGAAAAAACCAAACCCACTGCCATCGAGTCGATTCTGACTCATAGTGACCCTATATGACAGAGTAGAACTGCTTACTTACAGCTTACTTGCCTAAACTTATTGTCTTCACTCATTTCCAATGTTATTTAGGTCAGCATCTCTTTTTCCTCTAACTCAGTTAGTGAAGTTATGTCGTAGATTTATAATACACTCTGCATTCCGTCTTGGAATCCAGAATCTTCTATATGATTTGTTTAAAGTTGCATGTAAGATTCATTCTTTTTTCTGTAAAGTTCTATGGTTTTTCACAAATGTACAGTGTTGTGTATCCATCATTACAGTGTCGCACAGAATAGTATCATCACACTATGAAACTCCTGTTGCATCTATTCCATCTTCTCCACTTCCTAACCTCTAGAACAGCACTGATCTCTTTACGATATATATAAGCCTTCTCAATTGTCTCATATGCCTATGAAAGCCGAAAAAGAAAAAAAAGGAAGATGGAAGAATGGATACATTTGAATTGTGGTGTTCGCAAAGAGTATTGAGAATATTGTGTACTGGTAGAAGAACAAATAAGTTATAGAAGAAATGAAATCAGAATGCTCCTTAGCAGTGAGGGTGGTGAAACTTTGACTCTCTTACTCTGGACACAGCATCAGGAAAGACCAAAAAATAAATAAATACATATAAACAAATCCATCACCCTCAAGTCAATTTTGACTCAAGGATATCATGTTTGGTAAAGAAGAAGGTCAGTGAAAACGAAGGAAACCCTTAACGAGATGAGTTGACACAGTAGCCACAATGGACTAAACAATGCCAAAAATCAGGAACAAGATGCGGGACTGGGCAATGTTTTTTTCTATTATACATAAGGTCTCCAGGAGTCTGAGCTGACTTCACAGAAAATAACAAGAGCATTGACTTTTCCAGAATGTCATATAAATGGAATTATACATTATGCTGTCTTTCCTGACTGGCTTCTTTCATTTATCAAGATGCATTTAAGATTCACCCATATTTTCTTATGATTTGATATCTCATTCTTTTTATCACTGAATAATATTTCATTGTATGCATTACTGGAGGTTAGTTTTCCACGCACATATTGAAAGACATCTTGGTTACTTGACTTTTGACTATAAATATAAATATTTTATAAACTTTCCTGTGGAGTTTTATTTTTATTTTTGGTATGTGCATACTTTTTAAATCAGATAGTAAATAATTAGGAGCATGACTGCTGAAATGCATGGTAAGATTATGTTTAGGTTTGTAATAAACTGTCTTCCAAAGTGGTTGTACTCTTTTACATTCCCATCAACAATAAATGAGAGTTCCTGTTCTCTGCACCTTATCACAGAACATATACAGATGTCAGATTTTTTTTGTTTGTTTGTCTTAAATATTCTAATAAGTATAGAGTGCTATCTCATGGTTCTTTTCTTTCATTTGTCTTTTCCTAATGACATCTGATGTTGAGAAACTTTTAGCATGCTTATTCATCATCTGTATCTTCTGTTTTGGTTTATCTTCTGTGATAAGGTGTTTGTTCAAATCTTTTGCCCTTTTTTAAATTGAGTTGTTGTTTTCTTATTGCTGAGTTTTAAGGGTACTTTGTATGTTTTGGGTGCAAATCCTTTTTCAGACTTTTTCAAACTATTTTCTCAAAGTCTACAGTTTGCCTTTTCATTCTTTTAATAGTACCTTTTGCCTGAGCAGAAGTTTTCAGGAAGTCCAATTTATTTATTTGTTTATTGTCTTTCTTTCACCGACCATGCTTTTAGTACTGTATCTAAAAAGTCACCTCTAAACCCAAGGTCACACAGATTTTCTCTTACATTTTCTTCTACAAGTTTTATAGTTTTATGTTTTACATTTAAGTCTATGATCTATTTTGAGGTAGTTTTGGGTAGTGTATAAGGTCTGTGCCTAGGTTCATTTTAAAAAATAGTTCTTAAAAAAACATGAGATAAAGGTGAAATGATTAGCATGGTGATTCAAGGTGGAATTTTGTTTGTTTTTTATGTTTCAAGAGAAATTTATTTTATTAATTTATTTCTTATTGTACTTTGGATGAAGGTTTACAGAACAAAACTAGATTCTCATTAAATAGTATACATATAGTTTTATGACATTGATTAACAACACCATGGCACGCCAACCCTCTCCCTTCTTGACCCTGGGTTCCCTATCACCAGCTTTTCTGTCCCCTCCCGCCATCTAGTCCTTGCTCCAGGGCTGGTGTGTCCCTTTAATCTCATTTTGTTTTATAGGCCTGTCTAATCTTTGGATGAAGGATAAACCTCAGGAGTGACTTCATTACTGAGCTAAAATGGTGCCCAGGGGCCATACTCTCAGAGTTTCTACAGTCTCTGTCAGGCTAGTAAGTCTGCTCTTCTTTTGTGAGTTAGAATTTTGTTCTACATTTTTCTCCAGCTGTGTCTGGGACACTCTATTGTGATCCATGTCAGAACAGTCAGTGGTGGTAGCTGGGTACCATCTAGTTATGCTGAACTCAGTCTGGTGGGGGCCATGGTAGTCTTGGTCCATTAGTCCTTTGGACTAATCTTTCCCTTGCATCTTTAGTTTTCTTCATTCTCCCTCGCTCCCAGAGGGGTGAGACCAGGAGACTATCTTAGATGCCACTTACAGACCCCAGACGCTACTCATCAAAGTAGAATGTAGAACATTTTCTTTATAAACTATGCTATGCCAACTGAGTTAGATGTTTCCCAAGACCATGGTCCCCAGAGCCCTGAGCCTAGGAATTCGGTCCCTCAGGGAGTTTGGATGTGTCTATGGAGCTTCCATGACCTTGTCTTGGACAAGTTGTGCTGGCTTCCCCAGTATTGTGTACTGTCTTACACAGTGGAATTTTTAAAGGCAACAGAGACTGTAATAAATTAATCACCACTAAAATTACTGAACTCTGCCTATAAGATTTCTGCAGAGTTCTTCCTTAAAAGCCGACCATGGACAGGGTAAGACATAAAATAAAATCTGTGAAGCTTGCATGTCAGGATGTCATAGATGACTTCGTACACTTTAAAAAAGAAATCATGAAACAAGCCAAAAAGTGAGAAACTTCTGATTGGATGTTACGATATTTTTTAAAAATGGTATAGATACTGCATACCGAAAGAACCTATATCTTGATGCTCAATCAGTGATATGGTTAAAGACATGCATGTGAGGAAGTGAGGAAAGCTGCTTTTATGTGCTTTGAATACAGTGAATATATGCTTTCTAAAGAAAAAGCACACTTAAACTGAGAACACTGAAAATACAGGATAAAGATAGGCTGGCTGAACCCTGTTTTAATTTATTTGGATAATTCATTTGATAATGACTGGGTGGAAATATTTAAAACACTGAAATTGCAAAGAGAAAATGAACCAAGGATCAATATAAAAAGTGTGAAGGCACAAAAATAGGAAAAAAAACATTAATACTTACTTTATAATTCAATCCATCTTAGTTCAACCACTCTTAAGACACTCTGTTATACTTTGATGATAGAAAGCTAAATAAGGCATTAGGCTTCCCCCTAGGAAGCTTACCATCTAATAAGGAGAAAGACGTGTTCAAATAATCTACGATGTACATCAAAATAGATTCATGTTTTGTACAAAAGAGATGCCATGTCACTGAAGAATTCACGAATGTGACGGAAGGGCACTTCAAGTAGAAAGAACCACAGATGCATGGCATGCAAGTGTGAAAGTGCACTACGTGTTCCGGGATGACAGGCGATTCAGTAATTTTTGAAATATAAAATATAATAGATTTTTAAATAACATTTTTCTTACTCTTGTGTTCCCCACGTGAGATCTGGTGACCTTAACGTGCATAGTAATAAAACATTATAACATTTTATCCTTTAAGGATATTTCCAAAAACGCATCAAATAAATGCTTCTTCTTTTTTAACCAAGGAATGCAAAAATCCTTCTACAGTGTGTCCTAACTGTCCAACTCTCAGAAACTTGAAGCATATAGAATGAGTCTATTCAGATTTGTTTCTACCCTTTCATTTTGATGCCAATCACACACCATATACAGCCCAGAGACAATGGTTAAAAAATAAAGGAAAAAAAAACATAATTTACACATAAATTATGTCAACCATACAAGTGACACCTCTCAGATGATAACCCACTATAATTATAGTATTTTCAGTCCTGTTATCTGTCCATCTATGTATTTCTATAGCGTCTTTCACCCAAGTTTGTAAGATCTTTGAGAAGGCAGCTGTTAGATAACAAAATAGCCTAAAAAAGCAATCAGATGTTTCCAGTGGTGTGCTGGAGCTGTCTTATGCTCTTTTTGAAAGCCAGTTGAGTACCTGTCTTCCCAATTCTGCGTTCAGTGACCTCATACCAGTAGATTGAAATTAGCTATGGTGGTGGTAGGTACACTATGGAAATCAGCAAATGCTACGTATCAGTTTTGTTTTAGCCCCAGAAGAATAAGTTATTAAACATTCTGTAGCACATGACTGGTATTCTTTTATGATTATTTACAGATCAATTAAATGTGTCTTACCAAACTCTATAGACTTAAAAAAAATCTGTGTAATATATTAAAGATCACTTGACTTTATAAATAAAGTGATGATACATTTTGGATGTAATTAGTAATGTTAACATTGAACAGTTTGCTTCCAACATGACAGGAATCCCCAAATTAATGGAAAAAGTAATGTCACCCAAGAATATTAGGCTCTAAAATACCAGTGTTCTACATTCTACCACCTAACTCCTGCAACAGTAAAATAACTCTACCACGTAAAGTTCCTTCTTGTAAACCATCCTGACAGCTGGAAACCAAGGTATTTACTGGAAAAGGAGAGGATGCCTGTGAATTTCCACAGTTTGTCTGTATTTTGTGTATTAAGCTGTCAGGGACTATCTAAATCACTTCCTTTTCTGTCTTGCTGTCTTCGGACAACATCCTTTGAGACACAACGGCATTCAGCAACGACCTCATCCCCCATAGTCTCAAAATGGTATGTAAATCCTACAATTCATCATGCTCTGTGTAGTACAGGTTTAATTCTTCCTCCTAGGCCTCAATCTGCTGAAACATTACTCCAATATACAGTACAAAAGCAGTAACAAAGATGTTCATATCAACTCATTGTGAGTTGGTGGCAGGCAGAGAAATCAATGAAGCCAAGGGGACAATAGCTGGAGTTTAAACAGGCTGCTGAAATTTGCTAAGATGTAGACAAAGGGCCTATGCTGAAAGGCGAGCCTGTGGAATTCCTTGGACCCCCATTATGTGGCTGAAACAATTCTTACTCAGAGAGTGGATTTGCATCTCTAATAGAGTTCAGGCTCTGTTTGTGAAAGGCTTTAGCTAGGCCTGACCCCATGTCTCAAGAGCACATTGATACCCAGCACCTTGCCTCTGCCTTGTCCTGCACCACAGAGAGCAGTATCATGGGAAAATGCACTAACTTAAAAGAAAGTAAAGGAAGGCAAGAGGAAGGGAAAAAATTAAAAGCTTGAGGCAGTTTTGGTGGTACTTAGCAGTGAAAATTACTTTGGCAAATAATAGAACTTACTGCTGGTAATTACTGCTAACAAGCTTCCCCCAGCCCAAATGTGACACTTGGGCTGATGTGAGAAAAGCTGATATAGGCCAAGCTTATTGAGCTTGAAAGAAAGGAGCCTTTTTCTGATGAAAATACAGCATCTTGGGAGCTTGCAAATCTTGTAATCTAGTGTTACCAATTATTCAGTAAAACAGAAAAATGGTGCTGCAATATTTAAAATCCTTCTTGGATTTAATTCAGTCTGACGCCCTAATCCCAAGCAACTGTAATCATGAACATCCTTGGTTTCCTAAACATGTACTTTTAGTTCCAAACAAAATATTGTGGATTCTTAAGAGTCTACCTCACGCTTGGGACCACTGGGGAAACATTTCACACTTGATGTCCCGCAGATAACCCTGCAAAGCCATTTTCTCTGGAAGATAAAAAAGTAAACAAATACTCATGATCTCAGGCACAGCAATAGAATCTTCCTCAAGGCTCCCTCCGCAGAATGCTTTCATGACTTATTCATGATGTTCATTTCAAACTAAATGTGATGCCGTTTGACACGGGAACGCTAGCACAGCCATCAACTTTAAAATTGCTTTAATTATCATGAGAAAGTGATCACAGGCATTTATAGCATCTATTAATTATTATATTAATAAAATATGTGCTTTATTTGAGAACAAAGTCATATTTCATGAGTGGAAACGAGTAGGAAAATAAAAGCTTCAGAAATTTATTTTACTCATTACTATGTTTACTGCATACGGGGAAAGATCCTATTCTTCCCTCTTTAGGATAGAAGCACTTATTTAAAAGAAGTGTTTTTCCTGTGTACAACAATAATTACATGAAGGACAGATGCTTAATTCAGTATTTTGAGTTGAGTTTCATTAGAACTCTCTGGCATATCCATATCTTTAGACATTAATACTTTTCATAGAGCTTTTCTAATGTTGCAATTGACTCTATGATGCTGCATGAAGAGTGAGTATATGTTAGCTGAGACACTTTGTGAGAAAAAATAACAAAAGAAAGAAGAAATCAAGGACCATCAGAGTGTTAGAGGGGAAAAGAGAGATGAGGAGAGAGGCTGATGGGATGGGAGAGGCAGATGTGATCATGAGGTGGGGGAAGAGAGGGGCTGAGAAAAATAAAGGTGAGAGAGAGAGAGAGAAAAGAAGTGTTTTGGGTTGTTGTTCAAGCTGAGAATGACTCATGGGAACCCTGAGCGCGCAGAGTAGAGCTGCTCCATAGAGTTCTCAAGACTGTGAACTTTTGGAAGTGGATTGTCAGGCCTGCCTTCTAAGGCAACTCTGGGTATGTTCCAACCATCAATCTTTTGTCTAGCAGTAGATAGCTTGACTGCTTGCAACACCCAGAAAAGAAGTGTATGGCTTATTTATATGAGTATTTTAATTGATGACTCTTTACCAGTACTATACTCCCCAGTATACTTACAGTATGCTTCTCAGAAAATCCTAAGATTTCTCATAATTCTGTTTAAGGCTTCATCTAAAATCTGTTCTTAGGCTTTTTGTTGTTGTTGTTGCTAACATCACAGAGGTCAAATTTCCAATGCCTTGAAGAAAATGGTGAAAATCTTTTATGAAACATTTTCAATCTATAATTTCAGATTTGGGAGAATAATAAATAACAGTTTTCAATCATTTCAACTCCTTTGGAATATTGTCACAGAAATGCAAAATAGTAGGCTTACATTTTATTTATCTTCAACACACCTGAGGTTTTGTGTGTTCTCTATAAATTCTTAATCCATGACAGGATCATATGAAAATATTCTTGTACAAAGTTATGTGGTTCAATACAAATCTAACTTGTTTTTAACATTATTTTCATATATTATGGAATAGAATATTGATTTCTAATTATTGACAGCTATGGAAATGTGAGAATAAACACCAAAAAAGCCACTCATTTTAATTTACATGAAAATTTTACTACCATCTAATAAAATGTTCAATTCATTTTATTTCGTCAAATTAGTCTTTATTTCTAAGAGCTCTAAAACATAAAGGAATTCATTACTTATTACAAATAGAATGGCATGGTAGTCAATTTTATTTTAGTGAGCATTTTAACGCGAACTTAGGAGTAATGCCTTTTGAGCCCATTAACAGTTTAAATCCCACCTATTAGAATGGTCTTATCTGTTCCCACACAACAACAACAATATCAAAAATGATGCATTTAGTTTTTGTCGTAGCAAAGAACAAAAACAAAGTCTATTCCTGAACTTGAATTTTCAGATCTTAGTAACATCTTGCCTCCTTGGTGTTGCTTTCTTTTTACCAACTGAAAGGCTTCTTGAAGAGGATAAAGAGAGAGGGCTTCATGCAGGGGAAGTCACCAATATCATTGGCAATTGAAGCTCACGACAAGTGAGATATTGTACAGGCAAACACAGAATGAGCTTTCACGCAGGGCTCTGTTAGTGTCATTCAGCTTTGCCTGAATGGATAACCCTCTCATAATTTATCTTCCATTCATCAAGTCAATGCCTGGTATCTTTTCAGTTGTGATGGATAAGACCTTACTAAATTGACTACTGCCTGCTGAGCATTGTGGAGCCTGAGAACTGAACAGGAAGAGCGTTCCAACCATATTTCATTCATATCGTAAGTCAACCATTCTAACACATGTGAGGACTGAGAATTATAAAGAGTGTGGTTAACCCTGGTTCATGGGTCTGGACCAGAGAGTGGCCAAGGATCCATCTAGTTCTTGGATTTGAAAGTGAAGTAGGAATAGGGGATGTTAGGAGTTGCCATAACAGGCCAGCTGGGAAACTGGAAACCAATTTCATTAGGAAGAAAGTGTTACTCCTTGAATCTTTATTCTAGAAGATATGTGTTTAGTTAAATTCATTCTAATATCACATTTATTTTATTAGACCTTTATCAGATACATACTGTTGCCTATTTTTGCTTAAAGAGGTTAAAAGTTTTTAAACTCCATTAGAGCAGGAGGCTTAATAGATTGTTCAGTTGTGTATTCCTCAGTTCCTAGAAGAGAAGAGTAGCAAATTCAATAAACGTCTGTGGATAGATAGAAATGCAACAGTAATGGAGTGATGGGAGGAGAAAGATAGTGGGAAGGAGAAAGGAAGGAAATAAGAGAGGGAGAAAGATAAGTGTGTAAGATAGGATAGAGGGAGGGAAGCAGAAAGTCAGGAAATCAGGAAGGAAGGAAGGCAAGAAGGGAGGAAAGAAGGCAGGTTATATTGACATATCAGCTTTAAGATTTGCATTTTGAACATACATTCCTAAGTATTGTGTTTTTCCCCCCTTAATAAAAATAAGTCCAGAAATTTCCTGAAATACTTGTTTGAATATGAGAACAATGAAAAGAAAAATGCATCTACTTGAGTCTCTTTCACATACCTTGCATCTTTTGACCCCCTTCCCGTTAAACCCTGTTGCCTCCTAGTGGATTCTGACTCATAGCAACCCTATAGTGCACAGTGGAACTGCCCCGTAGGGTTTCCAAGGAGTGGCTGCTGGATTCGAACCGCCGACCTTTTGGTTAGCAGCCGAGCTCTTAAACACTGAGACCAGGGTTCCAAGAAGATTATTTTTATTTTTCCATATTTAAAGAAATAGATCTATTGTTTTATTCTAAAGGTGAGGATTCATAAAATTGCCTTCGTCTCTGATGTTGTTAGCTTCAGTTCCTCTGCTAGAGTCCTGAACTTTAGGAACCTTTTAAATGAGAAAAATAGCAGGTGTCTTCTGCTCATCAAGTCCTAGCCTTAAAATGCCAGTGTATGCATTGAAAGTCACTGGCATAGCATAAAAATGTTAAAAGATATGGGTACTGAAAGTGAAGTATACCTGCATGAAAAAAGGAACTGTTGTAATAATATGGTGCCAAACAATAAGAATAGTCTAGCAAAACAAACACATATGAATATGCAAAACATAAAATGAATAATGGAACATTTTATATTCTAACACTGTGGAGACTGAGACCCTTGTAATTACTTATCTTGTACATTCACGAAGAACAACATGCAAAAGTTAAGAAGTAAGAAGAAAAAGAAAAAGCCTGTTGTAATTACCTATAATTTTGTGTCCTGTTTTTAAAATCTAATTAACGGATACCCAAAATTATAAAATCAACGACATATGGAAAACGATACTAAAAAAACTAGAAGATCATTAATTCTTCTGAAATGTGTTAACAAGGACTATTTATAGGTTTAGTAGATTTATTTAAACACGTGCAAAATAGGGATGAAATATATGTCTCTTTTACATTTGTGAGAAAGAACAGTCTAGAAACCTTTTTACAAGTTTACGTACCTTTTGTTTGAAGGGTAGCTAAATTTCCAGGTATGCTGCATTGATATATCAAGACTTTCGTATGTTACTGGAGCTTGAGCTTTTGGGGTAGAGGCGGTATCTCAGCAAGAACACAGCCTATCATACCATGAGCAAGAGAAAACAAATGACCACAAAAAAGGGGGTGGGAAATGAGAAATAGGTGATAGTCTTGTTGGCATGTTTATAGATTTTTCTGGCTGAACGGTCCGCCTAGTTACATTTGCTTTGAATTTTCACTTTTTGTTTACCAAACATGGTGTGCTTTTTTTAGCTTGCAAAGTAAATAAACATACCCCACTCTGACAGCTAAAGGCATAGAGAACATTCCTAAATATGTAGGTCAAATGTATAGGGAATTTCTATACACACACACACACATGCATCTAGGTAAATTAAACCTATTAGTCTCTACAGCCTCCTTTCTAGAGGTTGATATAAAACTTACACAAGGCCTAAAGATTAAAAAAAAAAAAAAACTGTATTTAAAAAAAATTCTTTGCTTCTCCTTTGACTTGATCTAAGATTTAACGTTTTTTCTCCCTTAGTCTGCTGCCCCAGAGAATGGTCAAAAAATTATATAAAGAGATGAACTACAGCCAGTTTGTTTTATTTGCAGTAAATTGTGAAAGAATTGACTGTGAGTACCTCAGGAATGTAAAATAAAGTTTTGGAATTGTCCTAGTATATGAGTTGTGCTTCTTCTCTCTGTTTTGTTATCAAAGAAGGTAATTAAAAATGAGCCAGTTTGATTTTATTACATTGGCATTTTACGATGCTATTGTTACAGTGGCATTTTTACTACCAGTCTTAACTGGTGTGGAGAAAAGTATTAGTGGTTCACATTGTTATTTGTGAACCCTTGACAGAATAATGCTGCCAACACCCAACATTCCCTAGCGCATATACTCAAAGCTTACACAAGATTTTCATTCAACTTTTACTCTACAAATATTTATTGAGTGCTTTCTATGTGCCAGGCATTGTTGTTGGCAATGGACAGACATTGTGGAACAATATACAAATAGCTCTGGCTTCTTGGAGTTTATATTCTGGCATTAGGAGAAGACACAAATTGCAATGATTATTATAATTATGGCTAATACCTTTTTTTTTTTCTTAATACCAAGAATTTGGAAAAGAAGGATACTTCAATATCTCTTGAGCATTTATTGGTGTATCTGCTCCAAAACAAATCTTCAAAGCTTTACCCTTTTTTTTTTTTTTTAGCAAAATCTGGTCAGTGGTCTTGTATCATTAAATCAGAAAGACCCAGTTCAAAATATTTAAAAGTTACCAAGTAAATAAAAATGGCAGTGGAGCAAGAAGATCTAGTTACTAGCCTGAACTTCACTGCCATCTGTATGAACTCCGTGTCATATCATAACTCCCTTAAGCTGCACTGAAAATGTATATGGTGAGCAGTGTCATTTGTCCCAAATACTATGAAGTGTCGGTATCAAATGATATAATGTGTAAGAAAGTCCTTTTAAATGATGACAGTGTATGTACCTTGCCCACTACCATGCTCAGCATTTTTTTTTTATACCTATTTACTGAATGAATAAAAGCAAATATTCAGCCCTATTTGCACCATTCCTTAATGACCTGCTTGGTGAAAGCTTGGCTTTCCAATTCCAGCTTAGTTTAAAAAATTAAGTATTAATTTCTCTCTGCAGCTCTGCACAGAGATCCTTTTTCACAGGCTCTAAATTCACCCAAGTGCTTTTAGTGAAGGAGTTTTGTAGAAACAAACAAGCAAAATCTCTGTGAACTGATGGTAATGAACATATTAGTTATTAAATTATGGTAGTTCCATTAGGTGGTCTTTGAGTACTGTTAGTTCTGCAAAGAGGTTTAACTTGTATATTTTAGAGTTATCATAATTAACCTGCCATGTGAAACATTCAGAACAAATGGGTATTTAACTCAGCAGCTGCTCAAAGATTAAGAAGTAACATAAAATCTTCACGAGGTCTTACACATATTACACTTTTCTTCCAGCATTGTGGCTTTATTTGATATCCACCATTTATTATTTCACCTCAAACCTAATATTTTTCCTTCGATCTGATAGAGTGAAGAATGAAAGGAAGTAAATATTGAAAAGCAATCTATTTCTCTGAGTTTCCTAATGTCAAAGACCTGGCAACGGGGGTGGAAAATAGAAGATGGAAAATCCGAGCTTGGTTGTTCTGTCACTTGGCTTCAGCC
This sequence comes from Elephas maximus indicus, assembly GCF_024166365.1. Classification (NCBI taxonomy): domain Eukaryota; kingdom Metazoa; phylum Chordata; class Mammalia; order Proboscidea; family Elephantidae; genus Elephas; species Elephas maximus. Next base: position 61,624,374 of record NC_064836.1, read on the forward strand.
TAAATCTCAGTTATGTGATCAACCACGCATGTGAACAAAAGAGACATCCTCAGGAGAGAGGAGGGGTTTCTGATGGAAATCACAGGGAAAAAAGGATATAGTTTGGAAATAAAGCAAGAAGATAGGAGTCAGGGTCTTGTGGGTTTTATTAAATGGGTAGCTGTCCCCATGCTTTTTCAAGGCTTCTTTGCTTCTTAATCTCTGTCCTTTTTCAGAATGCGTTAAAATCTGAGAATCTCTTATAAGGAAAATTTTGTGTATTTTTGATGCCTGTGGGAAAGAAATGCCCCTTGCAGAGGCTTTATTTAGGAATGTATGTTGAAAGTATTTGGGGGGATTTAAAAAAAATTTAAAAAGCTGATGTTTTAAGGGAAAAACTTTGTCATCATTTAGCCTGTAATTCTGGGGCTACGTATTAAACGTTTGTCTCATTATCATGGTATAAGGCATCCCCAGCTCTCCACCTAGTTGAAGGACATAGCACCTTCAAAAAGAACACCATGGACATGAATTATATTGGTCAAGCCTCTCCCTTTAGTTACTCCTCTAAAGGAATTAGTGAAACATGTTTAGTGGTAATTATATAAAAAAAAAAACAATTTATTAGTATAATTACCACTAAACATATTTTACTAATTCCTTCAGAAGGAATTAGTTGTTGTTGTTGTTTGTTGTTTTTAGGTGCCATTGGGTTGGTTTTGATTCATAGAGACTCCGTACAACAGAATGAAACACTACCCGGTCCTACACCATGATCACCTCCTTGTTATGCTTGAATCCATTGTTGCAGCCATGGTGTCAGTTTCTCTCATTGAGGGTCTTTCTCTTTTTCGCTGATCTTCTAGTCAATGTTAAATAGGTTCACAGTATTATACCAACATGTTTAATTTGTGCTGTCTGAGGAGAAAAAGACAAAAATTTGGAAAAAAAAACCAAAGCCCACCCATAAAGTGAAAAAAATTGTTCACTGAATACTATAAAAACTCAGTGGAGTTGAGTTGATTCTGACCCTATAGGACAGAGTAGAATTTCCCTATAGAGTTTCTAAGGATTTGTTGGTGGATTCAAACTGCTAAACTTTTGATTAGCAGCCAAGCTCTTAACCAGAGTGCCACCAGGGCACCACTGGACACTATAACCCAAAACCAAATCCATTGCCACTGAGTTGATTCTGACTCATAGTGACCCTATAGGACAGAGTAGAAAGGCCCTGTAGAGTTTCTAAGGATCCGCTGGTGCATTCAAATTACCAACCATTTGGTTAGCAGCCGGAACATTTAACCACTGGGCTCCACTGGACACCACAGTAAATATTTATCCTACTTGCAGTTGGAAAAGCTGAGTCAACTCTCTGAGATTTTGTTAATTGCCATAATACACAATGTCTTAAAAGATTCTCACTCAACAAATACACAGGGCCCAAGACTGAAGCTCTGACTTATTTGTATCATGAACTAAATGGAATTATGGGTCTTCAGGGTCATGGTATTCATCTATCACTTTGTCCTACTGTGGTGGCTTGCATGTTTCTGTGATGCTGGAAGCTATGCCACCGATATTCCAAATACCAACAGTGTCACCCATGGTGGACAGGTTTTAGTGAAGCTTACAAACTAAGACAAAGAAGAAGGACCGGACAATTTACTTCCAAAAAAACAGGCCAGTGAAAAGCTTAGGATAGCAGCAAAACATTGTCTGGTATAGAAGAAAGGTGAGCCCTTCAGGTTGGAAGGCACTAAAAATATAATATGGGAAGAGCTGCCTCCTCAAAGTAGCATCAACCTTAATGACACTGATGGAGTAGAGCTTTTGGGCCTTCATTTGCTTATGCAGCGTGACTCAAAATGAGAAAAAAACTGCTTTAAACATTCATTAATAATTGGAAAATGTATGAATCTAGGAAAATTAGAAGTCAAAAATGAAATGAAACACATAAAGATTGATCTTAGGCATTAGTAAGCTGAAATGGACTGGTATTGGCCATTTTGAATTGGACAATTATATGGTCCACTATGCCAGAAATGACATATTGAAAAGAAATGGTGTCACATTCATTGTCTAAAACAACATTTCAAGATCTATCCTGAAATACAATGCTGTCAATGACAGGATAATATACATATGACTATAATGAAAATCAAGATAATACAACAATTATTCAAATTCACACACCAACCAGTAATGCCAAAAATGAAATAAAATGATTTTTACCAACTTCTGTAGTCTGAAATTGATCAAATATGCAATCGAGATCCATTGATAATTACTGGAGATTGGAATGCAAAAGTTTGAAGCAAAGAAGGACCTTTGGAAAATATGTGTTGGTGATAGAAATGAAGTAGGAAATTCCATGGGAAAATTTTGCAAGACTAGAGACTTATTCAACGAAAAAAATTTTTTTTTAACAAAAACGGCTATTATACACGTAGACCTAGCTGGATGGAGTACACAGGAATCAAATCAACCACATTTGTGGAAGGAGATGATGAAGAAGTTCAATGTCATTAGTCAGAACAAGGCCAGGGGCTGACCACGGAACAGACCAAAAGTTTCTCATATCCAAGGTGAAACTTAAGAAATTTAAAACAAGTCCACGGGAGTCAAAGTATGACCTTGAGTATATACTACCTGAATTGAGACACTATCTCAAGAATAGAGTTGAAGCATTGAACACTAATAACCAAAGACTAGACGAATTATGGAATGATATCAAGGATGTTCTACGTGAAGAAAGCAAGAGGTCATTTTGAAAAGAGAGAAAAGACCAAAAAGGATGTCAGAACTCTAGAAGTTCTCTTGAATGTTGAATAGCTAAAGCAAAAGGAAGAAATAGTGAAGTAAAAGCGCTGAAGAGAAGATTTCAAAGGGTGACTCAAGAAGACAAAGTAAAGTATTACAATGAAATGTATGAGGACATGGAGCTAGAAAACCAAAAAGGAAGAACATGCTTGGCATTTTTAAAGCTGAAAGAACTGAAAAAACTTCAAGCCTTGAGTAAAACAATGAAGGATTATATTGGTAAAATAAGGAGCCCTGGTGGCACAGTGGCTAAAGGGCTTCGCTGCTAATCAAAAGGTCAGTAGTTTGAACCCACCAGCCGCTCCCAACACAATGCGGAAAGTATTCAATGATATCATTAATATCACATGAAAGTAAAATTTTGCTGAAGATAACTCAAAAATGGTTGCAGCAGTACATAGACAAAGAACTGCCAGAAATTCAAGCCAGATTCAGAAGAGGACTTGGAACAAGGGATATCATTGCTGATGTCAGATGGATCTTGGCTGAAAGCAGAGAATACCAGAAAAATGTTTACCTGTGTTTTATTGACTATGCAAAGGCATTTGACCACGTGGCTCGTAATGAATTACCGATGGTGTTTGGAAGAATGGAAATCCCAGAACATTTAATTGTGCTCATGAGGAATCTACACATAGACTAAGAAGCAGTCGTTCAAACAGAACAAAGGGTTACTAAATGGTTTAAAGTCAGGCAAGGTGTATGTCAGGGTTGTATCTTTTCACCATACTTACTTAATCTGTATGCTGAGCAAATGATTGAAGAAGCTAGACTATATGAAGAAGAATGCGGCATTGAAATTGGAGGAAGACTAGTTAACAACTTGAGATATGCAGATGACACAACCTTTCTTGCTGAAAGTGAAGAGAATTTGAAGTACTTACTGATAAAAATCAAAGACCTCAGCTGTCAGTATAGATTACATCTCAACATAAAGGAAACAAAAATCCTCACAACTGGATCAATAAGCAACATCATCACGATAAACTGAGAAAAGATTGAAATTGTCAAGGATTTCATTTTACTTGGATCCACAATCAATGCCAATGGAAGCAGCAGTCAAGACCACAACTCGTCTGGTCTTTGATCATTAGTGTTCAATGTTTCAAATCTATTCTTGAGATGATGTCTAAATTCAGGTAGGATATACTCAAGGTCATACTTTGACTCTCATGGACTTGTTTTAAGTTTTCTTTAGTTTCACTTTGTACTCACATATGAGCAATTGATGGTCTATTCTTTCCACAGCCAGCCCCTGGCCTTGCTCTGACTGATGATGTTGAGCGTCTTCATCATCTCCTTCCACAGATATAGTTGGTATGATTCTTGTGTATTCCATCCAACAAGGTCCAGTAGCTCAGTAATGAAATCTGTCTTGAGTTCGCCTTCAGCCGAAGATCAGACAGGCCTGTAAATCAAACTAAATGGACTAAAATCAAACTAAATAGACTAAATGGACATACCAGCCCAGTGGAAACGATGTGAATGCAGAACGGGACAGGAAGTCTGGTCATAGGGAACCCAAGGTGGAGAAGCGGAGAACGTTGACATGTCTTGGGGTTGGTAACCAATGTCACAAAACAATATGTGTATTATCTGTTTAATGAGAAGCTCATTTGTTCTGTAAACTTCCATCTAAAGTACAACAAAAATATCAACAAAAAGAAATCAAATGACATAGCGTAATGGAAAAATCTGCTGCAAAAGACCTCTTTAAAGTATTAAAAAGCAAAGATGTCACCTTGAGGACTAAGGTGCACCTGACAGAAGCCATGTTATTTTCAGTCACCTCACGTCCATGAGAAAGTTGGACAATGAATAAGGAAGCCCAAAGAAGAATTGATGCATTTGAATTATGGTGTTGGAGAAGAATATTGAATATATCATGGACTGTCAGAAGAACAAATGGATCTGTCCTGGAAGAAGTACAGCCAGAATGGTCCATAGAAGTGAGAATTGTAACTTCCTCTCATATACTTTGGACATGTGATCAGGAAGGGTCAGTGTCTGGAGAAGGACATCATGCTTGGTAAAGAGAAAGGTCAGTGAAAAAGAGGAAGAAACTCGAGATGAATTGACACAGCGGCTGCAACAATGGGCTCAAACATAGCAACGACTGTGAGGATGCACATCAACTGACAGTTGTACACAGGGTCACTCGGAATGAGAAATGACTTGACGGCACCTAACAAAAACAACAGTATCGTCATACATAAATGTAATGATAAGACCAAAGTAACACTTCTTGCCTGTCTGTCTGACATTCACAATGGTAGGTTCCGTGCCATCATGGTCATTAAAACTTACGTGACTTGTTGAAAGTAGAAAAATTAGCCACCTGGTTAAAAGTGTGAAAAATTTAGGATAGAAAAACTCAAATTCATTGAATCCAACCCTGATTTAGAGTTCTAATGACAGTTGATGTATTTAATTCACTGTGTTATGAAGTGGGGAATAGGGGGTTGTCGGTGTGAGAAGAGAAAGAGGAAGGGAAAGGCAATGTTTTTGTTATTTTATTCAAATATCCACACAGGCACACACAGCTCCCAGTACACCTATGCTTCTCTCCCGGATGCACTCTAAATATATTGCTTGATTGCAAAATAATTTTTCTTATTAAGCATTAAGAACAAAGTACAAGAAAAAAGTCCTTTCATGAAACTTTAGGGTTTGACATAAATTATTATTACTATTATTATTATTTGAGTTGTGCTGCCTCTCTTAAAAAAGTGTGGGAAGCCTAACCACTTCCTGCCTCAAATTAGAAAAAAAAAACACAGTCATTATTCAGACCCAACAAGACAGTTGGTATCTGAATTTTCCAAACTATTGACTTCCCAGGAAGGCCTATTTTAGTTATTTCAAAGAGGCTTTACTTGATATACATTCTAACATTAACATAAAGTCAATTATTACCATTAGTGACACATTACAAAATCTTTAATAGAGTCTTAATATGAATCCCAATATGAATATGTTCTATTTTTCTAATGAAATTCTCTTCAATGCTCAAAATACTCCAGATTAACTTGGCATTTCACGTATTAGAAACAAAAATATATCAACTGCCCGTATCCTGAGAAAAGGAGCTTTCAAGGAATGTAATTTCACTGATGAATTTTACTTTCTGAAAATCAAATAACAGGTAACCTTTATTTCTTAGAGTTTACTATGTGGCAAGCACTATTTCAATTGTTTTGATACATGATTTCATTTTAGCCATTCAAGAACATCAAGAGTAGACGCTACTAATCTATATTACTTATGAACAACTTAGCCTCTGCCTCAGTATTTCTCTCTAAATCTGCCAGGTGGGGTAACCATTTCTTTATTACCACTGGATATTCTATGAGGTTTTCCATCTTTTCCATTGCTATTTGTATTGGAAATCCTGCTACATGTTCTTGTCAACCCTTTGGATGTGATGATGGCTATGATGACAATAAAATAATAAGGGCTAATGTATTGAATGCATAGTTTGTGATAGTTACTGCTCCAAGGAGTTTACATGTACTGGATAACTTGAGTACTGCCCTTTAGAAGTAGAAGTGACCACTGAATATCTTATTGGCCCTATTAAAATTTGAATAATGTAAAGTTGCCTTTTTTTAGAGTGAAACAAGAGCAAAATTAGATAATTTCATATAATCATCCCAATATATAAATTGTTTTAGTATTATTTGACTTTTAATGGCTACAATATTTAAGTACATAATAGGTAAACATATCTCCATGTAAAATTTTTTAACCACAAAAAGTTAAGGTAAGAGTTTTATTGACCAATAAAATTTTTGTGTATATCTTACAATTTTGTTTCACCAGCTCTTTTTAAAAGTGGCCATCTCATTGGCTTGTATTCAGCTTGCCCGTACTGCTTCTCAATATCACTTTTATTCAGCCAACGAATCATCCTTTCTCAATGTGATCAACACAGGTTTCATGTTTTCACTGATCTCATCTTTGAAAAATCTCAACGTTCCTCAGTAACAAGATAATTATAAATTATGCTGGCTATAACCTGGCGGAAGTTTACTATGTCACTGAATGGATGCTAAGAGTCAAAAGAGAATCCCAAAGATATCAGCAATGAGAATCCCCTTGTTGCCCTGATACAGTAGTGGGAAATCGGCTCACACACGTTGGGCACTGATACCATTGCCAATAAGAACGGTGAAGAAAAAAAGAAAAAAAACTCCTTGCTGTGGAGTCGATCCCGACGCATAGCGACCCTATAAGACAGAGTAGAACTGCCCCATAGGGTTTCCAAAGAGAGGCTGGTGGATTTGAACAGCTGACCTTTTGGTTAGCAGCTGAGCTAGTGACTGATTAATTTTTATTTTTTTAGATCAGACTTACCTCATTATTAGGGATAAAAATAGAACATTCTCTTGGTTTCTGATATGCATGTTTTAAAAAATTAATTTATAACCTGTTTTATTCTATAGCTAAGACTAAAAAGACTGCTAGTTCTGTCAGAGTGATTCCCATTTTATAATTAAAAGGCAAGTTATAAGCAATTGAGTCAACAAAACTTGATATTTCAAGTAATTAGCCTTGATCATCAGAGCAATAACATTTTAATAGCAAAAGCTTGTTTCCTAAGAAAACTTAGTATCGCCTCATCTAGATCACACAAACATTTAAAAATATTTTTAGCGAATGTCCTTTAAGGTTCAAAAGACATTTTCTATCATCAATCATTCTCTTCACTAATAATGAGCCAATTCTAACCAGAAAATATATATCAGATTTTCTGCCCTGGCATTTGAGTTTCAGGTTCTCCTCCTGCAATGATTATAGTTATCACCATGCCTAAAGGAGAGGTCTTTGAAATAAAAAAATGAAGACCCATTAATCATGAATCATTACGTTTTGTCAGTTGGCAAAGGAATACTTTGCTCATTTATCCTTTGAATGAAATTAGTTCTGGCTCAGGCCCTTGTAGAAGGAGGTTCTAAATTGTCTTGGCATCTTCGCAAAGCAGTTTGTGTATGTGCCATAAAATGGCAGATGGGGTTTATTAACGGCAGATGAGTTTAGTTTGCAAGTTTTTTTTTCTTTCCATTTGATCATTTTAATATTGAAGACTCATGCATTATGCTGCATATGTATCTGTAGATATATGTTTTAACTTATCGATGAGGAGGAAAGAGAGATCTGGTAATGTCTATGCTTCTAAATGAAGCAAGCTCTTTCTCCTCTGTGCTGTGGAGGAAATCAGCACATGTTTTCTTCAGTCAAAGCATCCAAGCAGAACAAAATAATCACAATTTTAGAAAATATTGATAATAAGGATATGAAGATAATATTTGACTTCAAGGAGCTGTGGACACATGATAGAGTAACATGAAGATTTTAGTCACATTGACTAATGTTTAATAGATATATGAGCAAATTTTAAAGAATGTCCTTTCATGAATAATTTCTACCTAAGTTTTACTGTCTTTTCTCATTCAACCAAATAGAAAAAAAAAATGTGAGTTTTTAGCATTCAGTGCTAGAAGTTAAAATATATGGTTGAAATATTAGAATATTTTATGGGTGTATGAATAGGTGCTTGAGTTCATCTTACATCTGTGACTGGTAGTGTGGTAGGCAATTAGGCAAACACATGGATTATTTTAACCATAAATGTATGGCTGGCAGCAATCTATTATATGCAATATGAGACTTGCAATATGCTCCTGAAATACTTAGCTTATTTCACAAAAGTGACACAGGTGTCAGAAAGAATCTACATAATCTATAAAGAACTATAAACCTGAAAACAGTTATTCAGAATACAACTAGCAGATATCAGGGCTTAACAATTTGTTAATTAAAATGTTTTATGTTGACTATACGTCAGACTATACATCTATGCCAAGAAATATGGGAGACAGCTTCCTGGCCAACTGACTGGAAGAGATCCATATTTATGCCTATTCCCAAAAAGGTGACCAAACCGAATGTGGAAATTATAGAACAATATCATTAATATCACACACAAGCAAAATTTTGCTGAAGATCATTCAAAAATGGCTGCAGCAGTGTATGGACAGGGAACTGCCAGAAATTCAGACCGGTTTCAGAAGAGGATGTGGAACCAGGGATATCATTGCTGATGTCAGATGGATCCTGGCTGAAAGCAGAGAATACCAGAAGGATGTTTACCTGTGTTTTACTGACTATGCAAAGGCATTTGACTGTGTGGATCATAACAAACTATGGATAACACTGCAAAGAATGGGAATTCCAGAACACTTAATTGTGCTCATGAGGAACCTTTGCATAGATCAAGAGGCAGTTGTTCAGACAGAACAAGGGAATAATGATTGGTTTAAAGTCAGGAAAGGTGTGCGTCAGGGTTGGTTTCTTTCACCATACCTATTCAATCTGTGTGCTGAGCAGGTAATCTGAGAAGCTGGACTATATGAAGAAGAATGGGACATCAGGATTGGAGGAAGACTCATTAAGAGCCTGCGTTATGCAGATGACACAACCTTGCTTGCTGAAAGTGAAGAGGACTTGAACCACTTACTAATGAAGATTAAATGCCACAGCCTTCAGTATGGATTACACCTCAACATAAAGAAAACAAAAATCCTCACAACTGGACCAATAAGCAACATCATGTTAAACGGAGAAAAGGTTGAAGTTGTCAAGGATTTCATTTTACTTAGATCCACAATCAACAGCCATGAGAGCAGTAGTCAAATCAAAAGATGCATTGCATTGGGCAAATGTGCTGCAAAAGACCTCTTCAAAGCGTTGAAGAGCAAAGATGTCACCCTGAAGACTAAGGTGCGCCTGACCCAGGCCATGGTATTTTCAATCACATCATATGCATGTGAAAGCTGGACAATGAATAAGGAAGACCGAAGAAGAGTTGATGCCTTTGAATTGTGACGTTGGTGAAGAATATTGAATATACCATGGACTGCCAAAAGAATGAACAAATCTGTCTTGGAAGTAGTAAAACCAGAATACTCCTTAGAAGCAAGGATGGCGAGACTGCATCTTACATACTTTGGACATGTTGTCAGGAGGGATCAGTCCCTGGAGAAGTACATCATGCTTGGCAAAGCACAAGGTCAGCAGAAAAGAGGAAGACCCTCAACGAGGTGGATTGACACAGCGGCTGCAACAATGAGCTCAAGCATAACAATGATTGTAAGGATGGCACAGGACCGGGCAGTGTTTCATTCTGTTGTGCATAGGGTCGCTATGGGTTGGAGCTGACTCAATGGCACCTAACAACAACTTGAAATAGCATATTTATTCAATCTGTATGCTGAGCAAATAATGTAAGAAGCAGGATTATGTAAAGAAGAACTGGGCATTGGGATTGGAGAGAGACTTATAAACAACCTGCATTATGCAGATGACACAAACTTGCTTGCTGAAAGTAAAAAGGACTTGAAGCACTTACTGATGAAGATCAAAGACCACAATCTTCAATATGGATTGCACCTCAACATAAAGAAAACAAAAACCCTCACAACTGGACCAACGACCAACATCATCATAAATGGAGAAAAGACTGAAGTTGTCAAGGATTTCATTTTACTTGGATCCACAATCAACACCCATGGAAGCAGCAGTCGAGAAATCAAAATACACATTGCTTTGGGCAATTCTGCTGCAAAAGACCTTTAAAATATTGAAAAGCAAAGATGTCACCTTGAAGACTAAGGTGCATCTGACCCTGGCCATAGTGTTTTCAGTCTCCTCATGTGCATGTGAAAGCTGGACTATGAATAAGGAAGACCGAAGAAGAATTGATGTCTTTGAATTGTCATGTTGGTGAAGAATATTGACTATACCATGGACTGACAAAGAATGAACAAATCTGTCTTCGAAGAAGTACAACCAGAATGCTCCTTAGAAGCAAGGATGGTGGGGGAGACAATGTCTCACGTACTTTGGACATGTTCTCAGGAGGCATCAGTCCCTGGAGAAGGACATCATGTTTGGTAAAGTAGAAGGTCACCAGAAAAGAGGAAGGCCCTTAAAGAGATGAACTGACGCTGTGGCTGCAACAATGGGCTCAAGCATAACAACGATTGTGAGGAGTGCAAAAGACCAAGCAGTGTTTCATTCTTTTGTACGTAGGGTCCCTAAGGGTCAGAACTGACTCCAGAGCACCTAACAACAGTGACAACACTTGAAATAAGCATCAGTGACTGTGGTGGGCCATTATTTCATTATCTTGCCAAACAAAATGTATTTTTGTTTTTTTTTTTTTTACAACTTCTCATATCTTAACATCAACCAAATACTTGCATCAACTATTTTCTTAATTCATTAAACACATTTTTATCAAATGTGTACTTCCTTCATAACTTTATCTAAATAAAACTTGAAATAGCTAAGCTCGAATTTATGAGTATCCTTGAAAAATAAAAAACTGGCATATAAATACAAATGTTAAAACAAATCTAAGTAAACTTTGCCAGTATCATTCAAGAACTATGAAAAGCCAATCCCATCCCATGGTGACACACAGAAAGTCACTCAGCAATTTAAAGCTATATTTTCTGTCTATACTCATGTCTGATTCAGAATCAGTTTGTCTATACTGCTGCCAAGTCCTTGTTTGATGGAAATAATAATAAATTTTTCCAATATCTGGAGAATAAGTCATAGTTTTTGCCCATGAAAAGATTTTTACACCATTACAGAGGTTTATGCTTCTGTTTCATAATCACTACTGAGTCATAGCAGAGCATATTGAATCATACCATAGCTCTGCACCTAAACAGACCTATAAAGCGTGTGCTGTGATTCTTGCTACCACTACATATATTCCCAAAGTACTAATCCATGTGTGTAAAGTATGTCGCATATCTACACATCATGCACAGAAGGTCAGGGTCCAACCATTAGCTTCCTCCAGATTTAAGGTGGTGCTGAAATGTGTATCTCATTTTGGCTGCCAAAAGAAAATGCGATTTCCTGAAATCTCATTACCTACAAATGTAATGATAGTCTTCTGGAAGTGAAATAGCAGGACAGGAAATGCAATGTTGCTGCAAAAACTGTAGCTGTGAATAGATACCTACCTATGCACATTCTTATTTATATCAGTATTTCAAATAGGAAATAAGTTTCTCTTACACTTGAGACCTATTTCTTTTTTCAGATTGCACAAATGCTAGAATTATTTTCTTCTCCATGTTGGAGCAAAACCAGTGAGTAGTATATATGATGTATATATAATATACTTCTCACTGGTTTACATATATATGTATATATACAGTTGTTGTTAGGTGCACTGAGTTGGTTCTGACTCATAGCAACCCTACGTACAACAGAATGAAACACTGCTCAGTCCTGTGCCATCCTCACAATCATTGCTATGCTTGAGCCCATTGTTGCAGCCACTGTGTCAATCCATCTCATTAAGGGTCTTCCTCTTTTTTGCTGGCCCTGTACTTTACCAAGCATGATAGGGACTGGTGTCTTGTGATAACATGTCCAAAGTATGTGAGATGTAGTCTCACCATCCTTGCTTTCAAGGAGCATTCTGGCTGTGCTTCAAGACAGACTTACTCATTGTTGTTGAGTCAATTCAGACTCATAGTGACCCTATAAGACAGGGTAGAACTTCCCCATAGAGTTTCTAAGGAGTAGCTGGTGGATTCAAACTACCGATCTCTTGGTTAGCAGCCATACCTTTTAACCATTATGCCACCAGGGTTTCCTACACACACAGAGAGAGAGAGAGAGAGAGAGAGGCTCCAGAAAATGGCTCACCCAATTGTGGGAGCTGATAAATACCAAATCCATAGGTTAGGTGGTAGGCCAGAGACTTCTGCAGGCTATGTCCCAGGAAAGAAAGGTCAGGTGATGAGAAGGCAAGAAGAATGCAGGGGAAGAGAAAGAGAGCTTTGCAATTTATGCAGTGGAGGCAGGCCACATCCCCAAGGAAACTCCCCTTTTAACTCTTTGGCTGATCATATCAGATCACATCATGGAAAGTGATTACATTTTATTACATTATGGATGAGCAACCAGTCCAGTATTTACCAAACCACTGTGAATCAGAGCCTAGCCAAGTTGACACATGATATTAACAATTGTATCTTCCTTTCCCCAATTTATTAGTAACAGGACATTGATGTTCAATCTCCTCCTCCTATTCCATAGGCATACATGTCTTGGAGATCACTCCTCAGCTCGTGGGATGAGATCTGCCTAATAGGAACACTGGGGCCTGGGTATACACATACAGGGTCCAAGTCAACCAGTACGAGTGAAACCCAGAGTTTTGCTTGACTCATAATAGCAAATATATATTTATTATATTCCAGGCACTGATCTGAGTATTTTCAATGCATTCACTATTTTATTCTTCATGAAAAGTCTATGAGGTAATGGGAAAATGACCGTCTCCTCCCACTGGAGGTTGAAATCTGAAAGGTTGTGAACTGGAATCTTCCTGGGTTCCCCAGGAAGACTATCTGCCTGAGAATGGTACTGACACAGAGAAAGACTGAGTTCAGGGATAAGAAAAGACTATACTTTGATGATATTTTTTGAGTCCCTGGATTCTAAATGTGACTGAAGTCAGTCAATTAAAAGTAAAACAAAGAAATTACAATATCCTAGGTATTACATGGAAACCCTGGTGGTGTAGTGGTTAAGAGCTAAGGCTGCTAAATAAAAGGTAGGCAGTCAAATCCACCAGGTTCTCCTTGGAAATCCTATGGGGCAATTCTATCTACTCTGTCCTATAGGGTCACTATGAGTCAGAAACGATTCAACGGCAGTGGGTTTGGTTTGGTTTTTTGGTTTAGGTATTAGATAGAATTATTTTGTGTATCAAATGACATAATAAATGTGTAACTCTATGCACATCTTTAGCATTACTTTACAGACAATTGTAAACAAAACCCTATTTTTCCAGTTATATTTGCAGCTTAATGGTAATCAAAACATTAAATTAAAAGGTTGAATCTATAGCTAGCAGAATTTCCTGCTTGTGGAGTATTTTATGATAGGGATGATGTGCTCTCAAAGCCCTCCCAATCACAGCTGACTCATATTAAACAAACATGTATGCAGTGCCTACTATGGAAAAATTATTACAGAAAAGAGAGGTTGCAAACTGAAATATCTAGTTGGGAGCAGGCTGGTGTGCAAACAAATGAATCAGAACAGATTTCAAAAGCTCAGTTGAAAGATCAAGAGAGGCATTTGCTCATATTTTTGGAACTCCTGAAACCAAATATGACTAAAATCTGCTAATTAAAATATAAAAGAACTGTAGGGACTGTGGTAAAGTAGGAAAAATATTTTCTGTCTTCTTTCCCGAAGTGTTTTTAAACAGTATGCTCTTCAAGAAAGAAACAAGAATAGAGATTTTTATGTAAAACCTTCCAGTTCTTAAATGTTGGCTCAAACTAATTTTAAATATGGGGTCCCAAAACAAAACAAACAAAAGCATGTCAACAAACATGTCCAGCATGCGGGATGAAAATTATGACTTCTGCAGTAAAGAACAGAAACACAATTACCATTTTAAGTTAGGAAACCACATTTTGAAAAGGACTGTCCCACATTAATCTGTATTATGTAATTATTAAAATAACCCACTGAAAAATTATCTTCAGTTTACCCATAAGAAAACAGATGCCGAGAGAAATGAAGTGACTTTTTTTCTTGTACCGTTCCTAGAAGATTGTAGCTTTTAAACTCACATTTAATATTTAACCCCAAACGTGTTTGAAATAGATTTGAAAGTCCAATAAACATTTTAAAGGTGTCCCTGACATGGCTTTATTATTAACCTATTTATTCATTTATCTAATTATTCAGCAAACATTTACTGGGCAAATACTTTGTGTCAGGTACTCTCTAAATAGTGAAGGACTTTCCATTTAAAAATGCTGCAAATAGGATAGAAGTCTGAGGGACATTATTCTGGAATCCCACTGTTAATTAATCACAAAAACTTATGCATTAAGAGATAGGACAGGACAGGAAAAAAATCAGACTAAATGGTAGAGAACCTTGAAAGCTGAAAGAAGGAATTTAAACTTGAATGGTGTCATGGATTGAATTATGTTCTCCCAAAAATGTGTGTTATCAACTTGGTTAGGCCATGATTCCCAGTATTCTGTGGTGGTCCTCCTTTTTGTGATTGTAATTTTATATTAAAAGCATTAGGCTGGGATTGTAACACACTTACCAGGTCACATTCCTGATCCAATGTAAAGGGAGTTTCCCTGAGGTGTGGCCTGCACCACCTTTTGTCTCTCAAGAGACAAAAGAGAAGCAAGCAGAGTGTAGGCAACCTCATACCACCAAGAAAGCAGTGCCAGGAGCAGAGTGCATCCTTTGGACCTGAGGTTCCTGTGCTGAGATGCTCACAGATCAAGGGAAGACTGATGACAAAGACCTTCCTCCAGAGCAGACAGAGAGAGAAAGCCTCACCCTGGAACTGGTGCCCTGAATTCAGACATCTAGCCTACTGGACTTTGAGAGAATAAACTCTTTGTTAAAGCCATCCACTGTGGTATTTCTGTTATAGCAGCACTAGATGACTAAGACAAATGGGAAGGGTAGCTTAGATTAGACACTACAAAGTATCATGAGGCTATTCGATGTTGGAGCCATTCACATTGTTGATGAAGGGAGTAAGATAAAAGAATCTCTTAATCTGTGATCTGAGATTAATTTTTATTATGCAATGAAAATTGATGCACAAATTACCTGTTTGAGTCCCTGTTCTCAAGGCTTACTTCCTTGCATCCATACTCCTTTTATTATCCAGTTTCTAATCCATATTCCTGCTTGAGTTAGACAAGGTCAGGAATACAGTAGATATATGGCACATATGTTAAAAAAAAAATCAAATCAAAAAATTTTAGTTATATTTAGCACTTCGAACTAAGTTCTGAATGTAATAGTGTACATTGCATATTAATCATTAACAAGGCATTCTAACTTCAAATTTATTCCAATAATCTTCTGCAAATGTTAATTTGAAAATACTATTTTGAACTTGATTTATTTCCTTGATGAATGAAACACAATAGCACAGAATTTTAGATTGTTTGAATAGATTGCTCTAGGTCACTGAAAGAACAGCTGAGTCAAACCACAAGATATCAAGCCCTAGTGTCACCAGATCAATCTGTGACACTGATCAAGTCACTACACCTTTTGGTGCATTAGCCTCTTGAAGATAACACTTGCTAATTTCTTTCTAGCTCTAAAATTCTATGATTCTATATATCTAGAGTGTTCAGTATATTAATAGTGTTTTGTTTCTTACATAATACATCTCTGCTTCCTACAAAACTCTCTCTCAAATACGATGGCAAAATTAGGACATTTCCAGATAAACAGAAATTAAGGGAATATGTAAAAACCAAACTGAAATTACAAGAGTTATTAAAGGGGAGTTATTCAGTTAGAGAACAAACAACATCCAACAATAACCTGAATCTAGGACACAGGACAGCATTAGGCAGATACCAACCTAGGTAATGAATTCTTAAGGATAAAATAAAACTAAAAGATTTACAACAGGGGACCAGTGACGTCAATCTATAAATGACAACGTCAGAACAATTAAAAAGGCAATAAATGGTATAGGTATAGAACTTTCCAATGGAAAGGAAGTGAAGACAATATCAAGTAATAGAACAGTGGTTTAAACTTAGGAAGACAGGGGTAAGTATCAAGATTACCATAGAATAAGTTAAAAAACCTACTCATCAAAATAAAGAAGAAAAACATAACATTTAGTAACACAAATTCTACAAGAAATGAAAGAAACAAACAAACAAAAAATCCACTAACAAAAGGAATTCAGCACAGAGGGTAAGAGGAACAAAGAAGATGTTAGCATCACACACACACACAACTCTACAAAATTACATCAATAAACTCATACCTATTGATAATCACACTAAATGTAAATGGCTTAAATGCACCCAAAAAAAGACAGAGAGTGACAGAATGGGTAAAAAAACAGCACCCATCATCTTCTAAAACTAAAAGACTTATGCTCATGGAAAAACTTCAAAAGAGTAAAAAGAGAACTTACAGGCTGGGAAAAAATTTTTGGCTATTACAAATCAGACTAAGTTCTAATCTCCAAAATCTACAGGAAAATTCAACACCTCTACAACAAAAAGGTAAATACTCCAACTAAAAAATGGGAAAAGGAAATGAACAGTTTACCAAAGAACACACTAAAGCAACCAATAGACACATGAAAAAATGCTCGAAATCACTAGCCATTAAAGAAATGCAAATGAAAACCACAATGAGATAACACCTCACCCAGGCATTACTGGCACGAATCAAAAAAACAGGAAATAACAACTGTTGGAGAGGCTGTAGGGAGAATGGGACTCTTATACACTGCTGGTGGGAAAGCAAAATGATACAACCATTTTGGAAAATGATATGGCACTTCCTTAAAAAGCTGAAAATAGAAATACCGTATGATTGAGCAATCCCACTCCTAGGGATACATCCTAAAGAAATAAGGGTCATCACACGAATAGACATATGCATACCCATGTTCATTGCAGCATTGTTCCAATAGCAAATAAGATGGAAACAACCTAGATGTCCATCAACAGACAAATGGATAAACAAACTATGGTACATACACACAACTGAGTATTATGCAATGATAAAGAACAATGATGAATCTGTGAAGCATCTCATAACATGAATGAATCTGAAGGACAATATGCTGAGTGAAATAAGCCAATCACAAAAGGACAAACACTGTATTAGACCACTATTGTAAAAACTCATGAAAAGGTTTACACACAAAAGCTTCATAGACACATCCAAACTTCCTGAGGGACTGAATTGCTGGGCTGAGGGCTGTGGGGACCATGGTCTCAGGGAACATCTAGCTCAGTTGGCATAACATAGTTTATAAAGAAAATGTTCTACATTCTACTTTGGTGAGTAGCGTCTGGGGTCTTAAAAGCCTGTGAGCAGCCATCTAGGCTACTGCACTGGTCTCACCTCTTTAGGAGTAAGGGAGAATGAAGAAAACTAAAGATACAAGGGAAAGAGCAGTCCAAAGGACTAATGGACCACAACTACCATGGCCTCCACCAGACTGAGTCCAGTACAATTAGATGGGGCCGGGCTACCACCACTGACTGGTCTGACAGGGATCAAAACAGGGGTCCCGTACAGAGCTGGAAAAAAAATGTAGAACAAAAAATTCTAACTCACAAAAAAATACCAGACTTACTGGCCTGACATAATGGAGAAACCCTGAGAGTATGGCCCCCAGACACCCTTTTAGCTCAGAAATGAAGTGACTCCCAAGGTTCACCCTTCATCCAAAGATTAGACAAGCCCATAACACAAAATGAGACTAAAAAGGCACAACAGTCCAGGGGCAAGGACTAGAAGGCAGAAGGGGAAAGAAAAGCTGGTAATAGGGAATCCAAGACTGAGAAGGGAGAGTGTTGATATATCACTGGGTTGTTAATCAATGTCATAAAACAATATGTGTACTAACTGTTTAATGAGAAACTAGTTTGTTCTGTAAACCTTCACCTAAAGTACAATCAAAAAAAAATAAAAAGGACCCATCGATATGCTGCCTACAACAGACACATTTTGGAAACAAAGATATAAATATATTAAAAACCAAAGGATGGAAAAAAACATATCAACCAAACAGCTACCAAAAAAGAGCAGGAGTGACAATACTAGTTTCAGATAAAATAGACTTTAACATAAAAGACTAAGAAAGGCACTATATAATGATTAAAAGGACAATTTACCATGAAAATATAACCATAATAAATATCTACACACCCAATGACAGGGCTCCAAAATAAAGAAAAAAACGAATGAACAAACTCTAACAGCACTGAAAAGAGAAATTAACAGTTCCACAATAACAGCAGGAGGCTTTAGTACACACACTCAGTAAAGGACAGAGCATCTAGATAGAAACTCAACAAAGATACAGAAGATTTAAACGCCACAATCAGTGAACTTGACTTCACAGACATACATAGAACACTTCACCCAGCAGCAGCAAATTATACATTCTTTCCAATGCACATGGAAAGTTGTCCAGAGTAGACCACATCATAGGCCACAAAGTAACCCTTAACAGAATCCAAAACATTGAGATAATATAAAGCATTTTCTCTGATCACAACACCATTAAAGTAGAAATTAATAACAGAAAGAGCAAGAAAAAGAAATCAAATACATGGAAACTGAATAAAAGCTTGCTTAAAAAACACTGGGTAACAGAAAAAAAAAATGGAATAAAGAACTTTCTAGAATCAAACAAGAATGAAAACACATCATACCAAAACCTTTTGGACACAGCAGAGGCAGTGCTGAGTTGTCAGTTCATTGCAATAGTTGCACACATCAAAAAAGAAAGAAAGGGACAAAATAAAAAAGGTAGCTATACAATTCAAACAAAAAGAAAAGGAACAGCAAAAGAAGCCCACTGCCACAAGAAAGGAAATAATCAAGATAAGAGAAGAAATAAATTAGAAAATAGTAAAACAACAGAAAGAAAGAATTTGCTAAAAGTTGGTTCTCTGAAAGGATCAACAAAATCAACAAACCATTGACAAAACTGACAAAAGAAAAATGGAAGAGGAAGCAAATAACCCAAATAAGAAACAAAATGGATGACATTACAACAGGCCCAACTGAAATAAAAAGCATCATAACGGAGTACTAGAGAAAACTATACTCAACAAATTTGAAAACCTAGAAGAAATGGACAAATTTCTAGAAACACACTACCTACCAAACTAACACAAACCGAGGTCAAAAATCTGAACAGACCCATAAAAGAGAAGAGATTGAAAAGGTAATTTAAAAAAAAAAAAAACTTACAATCAAACAAAGTCCTGGCCCAAGTGGCTTCACTGGAGAATTCTACCAAGCATTCAGAGAAGAGCTCACGCCAGTACTATTCAAAATATTTCTGAACATAGCAAAGGAAGGCATATTTCCAAATTCATTCTATGAAGCCAACATAACTTTGGTACCAAAACTAGGCAAAGACACCACAAAAAAGAAGAAAATTACAGACCAATATCTCTCCTAAATATAGATGCAAATATTCTCAAAAAAATTGTAGCCAATAGAATTCAGCGTCATATAAATAATAATAATACACCCAACCAAGTAGGATTCATACCAAGTATGCAAGGATGGGAAACCCTGGTGGCATAGTGGTTAAGTGCTACAGCTGCTAACCAAAGGGTCGGCAGTTCAAATCCTCCAGGCACTCCTTGGAAACTGTGGGGGAGTTCTACTCTGTCCTATAGTGTCATTATGAGTTGGAATCAACTCGACAGCACTGGGTTTGGTTTTGGTTTGGTTACGCAAGGTTAGAAAATCAATCAATGTAATCCACCACATAAATAAAACAAAAGAATCACACGATCGTGTCAACCGACACAAAAGGCATTTGATAAAGTCCAACACCCATTAGGAACAGAAGGGAAACTCCTCAACATAATAAAGGGCATCTATACAAAAAAAACTAGGGAGCCCTGGTGAGGCAGTGGTTAAACCCGTGGCTGCTAACAAAAAGGTCTATAGTTCAAATCCATCAGCTGCTCCTTGGAAACCCTCTGGGGCAGTTCTACTCTGTCATTTGGTGTCACTATGAGTCAGAATTGACTCAACGGCAGCAGGGTTTTTTTTTTTTTTTAAAAAAAACCAGCAGCCAACATCATTCTCAATGGAGAGAAGATGAAAACATTCCCCTGAGAAGAGGTATAAGACAAGGATGCCCTTTATCACCACTCCTATTTAACATTGTGCTGGAAGTCCTAGCTAAAGCAACAAGGCAAGAAAAAGAAATAAAGGGCATCCAAATTGGTTAGGAAGAAATAAAACTATCCCTATACGGGGAAGATATGACACTATACGTAGAGAACCCAGAAGACTTCACAAGAAAACTGCTGGAACTAATAGAAAGATTCAGCAGAGTAGCAGGATACAAGACAAACACACACCAATAAAGAGAACTACAAAAAGGAAATCAGGAAAACAATACCATTTGTAACAGCCCCCTCAAAAGAAAATACTTAGGAATAAATATAACCAGGGACGTAAAAGACCTATACAAAGCAAACAACAAGACAGTAATGTAAGAAACCAAAAGAAAACTACATAAGTGGCAAAACATACAATGCTCACAGACAGGTAGACTCAACACTGAAAATGTCAGTTCTACCCAAAGCAATCTACAAATACAAGGTAATCTCGATCGAAGTACCAACAGCATTCTTCGAAGAGATGGAAAAACTAATCATTAACTTTATATGGAAAGGGAAGAGGCTCTGGATAAGTACAGCACTATTGAAGAAGAAGAATAAAGCAAGAGGACTTGTACTGCCTGACCTCAGAACGTACTATATGCCTACAGTGGTCAAAACGCCTTGAAGTGGTACAACGACAGACACATTGACCAATGGAACAGAATCAATAACCCAGATGCAAATCCATCCACCTATGGGCATTTGATCTTTGAAAAAGGCGCATAGTCCATTAAATGGGAAAAGGCAGTCTTTTTAACAAATGATGCTGGCAAAACTGGATGCCTATCTTTAAAAAATGAAAAAGGACCCATCATACACAAAAACTAATTCAAAATGGATCAAAGATCTAAATATAAAACCAATCAGTATAGAAGAAAAAATAGAGTCAACACGAGAAAAAATAGGGTCAACAGCATAAACAGGATACAGACCATAACTAACAATACACAAACACCACAGGATAAGCTAGATAACTGGGATCTTCTAAAAATTAAACACTTATGCTCATCAAAAGGCTTCACCAAAAGAGTAAAAAGAGAACTTACAGACAGGGAAAGAAAAAAATTTTGGCTATGACAAATCCAACAAAGGTCTAATCTCAAAAATCTGTAGGAAAATCCAACACCTGTACAACAAAAAGGCAAATAATCCCATTATAAAAATGAGCAAAGGATGTGAACAGACACTTCACCAAAGGAGACATTCAGGCGGCTAACAGACACTTGAGGAAATGCTTGTGATCTCTAGCTATTAGAGAAATGCAAAATCAAAACTACAATGATCTACCATCTCACCTCGACATTACTGGCACGAATCAAAAAAACAGAAAATATTAAATATGGGAGAATCTTCAGGGAAATTAGAACTCTTATGCACTGTTGGTAGGAATGCAAAATGGCACAACAATTTTTGAAAATGATATGGCACTTCCTTAAGAAGCTAGAAATAAAAGTACCATATGATCCAGCAATCCCACTCCTAGGAATATATCCTAGGGAAATACGAGTCATCACACAAATAGCTATATTCACAGCTATTGCCTTAGTCATCTAGTGCTGCTACAACAGAAATACCACAAGTGGATGGCTTTAACAAAGAGAAATTTATTTTCTCACAGTGTAGTAGGCTAGAAGTCCAAATTCAGGGCATCAGGTCCAGGGGAAATCTTTCTGTCTCTATCGGCTCTGGAGAAAGGTCCTTGTCATCAGCCTTCCCCTGGACTAGAAGCTTCTCCTCGCAGAAACTCTGGGTCTAAATGATGCGCTCGGCTCCCAGCACTGCTTTCTTGGTGGTATGAGATCCCCCAACTCTCTGCTCGCTTCTCTTTCCTTTTATCTCTTGTATAAAAGGTGGTGCAGGCCACGCTCCAAGGAAACTCCCTTTTCATTGGATCAGAGATGGGATCTTAGTAAGGTTGTTACGATCCCACCCTGATTCTCTTTAACATAAAATTACAATCACAAAATGGAGAACAACCACATAATACTGGGAATCATGGCCTAATCAAGTTGACACATATTTTGGGGGGACAAAATTCAATTCATGACACCATGTTCATTACAGCATTATTCACAATAGCAAAAAAGATGTAAACAACCTAGGTGTCCATCAAGAGATGAATGGAAAAACTATGGTACATACACACAATGGAATACTATGCAATGATAAAGAACAATGATGAGTCTGTGAAACATCTCACTACGTGGATGAATCTGGAGGGTATTAAGCTGAGTGAAACAAGTCAATCACAAAAGGACAAATACTGTATGAGATCACTATTATAAAAGCTCATGAAAAGGTTTGCACACAGAAAGAAACAATCTTTGATGGTAATGAAGGAGGGAAGGGGTAGGGATGGAAAAACACTATCTAGAAAGTAGGTTAAGTGGTAACTTTAGTGAAGGATAAAACAGTAAACGGTACTGGGAAATCAGCACAACTTGACCAAGGCAAAGTCATGGAAGCTTCATAGACACATCCAAACTCCCTGAGGGACTGAATTGCTGGGCTGAGGGCTGTGGGAACCAGGGTCTCTAGGAACATCTAGCTCAATTGGCATAACATAGTTTATAAACAAAATGTTCTACATCCTACTTTGGTGAGTAGTGTCTGGGGTCTTAAAAGCTTGTGAGGGGCCATCTAAGTTACTCTGGTCCCACCCCACCTGGAGCAAGGGAGAATGAAGAAAACCAAAGACACAAGGGAAAGATTAGTCCAAAGGATGAATGGACCACAGCTACCACAGCCTCCACCAGACTGAGTCCAGCACAACTAGACAGTTTCTGGCGACCACCACTGACTGCTCTTAACAGGAATCGCAATGGAAGATCCTGGACAGAGCTGGAGAAAAATGTAGAAAAAAATTCTAACACACAAAAAAAGACCAGACTTACTGGTCTGACAGGAACTGGAGAAGCCCAGAGCTGTGGCACCAGGATACCCTTTTAATTCAGTACTGAAGTCATTTCTGACGTTCACCCTTCAG
The DNA here is from genome assembly GCF_024166365.1 of Elephas maximus indicus. NCBI lineage: Eukaryota > Metazoa > Chordata > Mammalia > Proboscidea > Elephantidae > Elephas > Elephas maximus. The sequence goes on from NC_064836.1 coordinate 61,647,945, forward strand.
TCAAAGATTAGACAGGCCTGTAAATCAAACAATAATACACATAGCTCAACAATGTATAGGAGACTAAATGGGGGCAAGGACTATAAGGCAGGAGGGGACACCAAAGCTGGATTAATGGAAATGGGGAGGCCAAGGTGAAAAAGGGGGAGTTTGACACACCATGGGGTTGGCAACCAATGTCACAAAACAATACGTGTATTAATTTTTTTAATGAGAATCTAATTTGCTCTGTAAACCTTCTTCTAAAGCATATAAAAAAAAATCACTAAAATAAGAATGTGACTACTATAAGGAAAAATAAAAACACATTTATAACATTAGAGAAAAACATAACGGGAGATTTTACAGACACAAATTAAAAAACCTTCTTCTAAAGCATATAAAAAAATCACTAAAATAAGAATGTGACTACTATAAGGAAAAATAAAAATACATTTATAACATTAGAGAAAAACATAACGGGAGATTTTACAGGCACACAAATTAGGTGCATGTAAAAAAAAGATGGATCAACGGATACTAAGAGAGAAAAAATAAAATTTACAAACAGTATCATTAAGGTCACTCCCTCTTTTTCTGAATATTAAGTAATATTTAAACATATTTCTTACTATAAAAATCAATGTTTTAAAGGGAAAAGATACATAAATTAACTATATTTATTATCATATGTATTTATATTTTCTTTGATTTCACTCCTAAAACAGCTTCCTTGCCTCTCACTGCATAAAACATGTAGGCATCTTGTATCACGGTGTTGTTGTTACATTCAATTTAATTATGTTAGCTTAGTGAAGAGTTTTATAGATTTACTGAATATTATTGTAAATGTCATTTACAATAAATGACTGTGATGCTGGACATTAAAATGTCAGTTACTTGCTTTTAGGTTAATAAAATGTTTTTAAAGGAACAAGAATGGCGATATGGAATGGAATGTAAAAATCCATTTTGATATGTGTAACAGGTAATCACAGAAACTATTCCATGAGCAATCTACTTAACTCATTTCTCTTGACTTCTACTGAAGTTCCCTTTTGGCATCATTACAGCAAGCAAGATAGCCTAACCACCTAAAAAAAAAAAAAAAAAACCACCTAGATGATTCTAAATTAGACAATCTCAGAATCTTCGAAAAATACAGAATCATTTCCTTCACTTCTAATTTGCCAATGAGATACCATCACTTGTCTGATAGGACGGCTATTAGAGAAGATAGAAAAGTGCCCCGGGTACCTTCTATGGCTGATAAAACATAGAGTGGCATCAGATAGTGGCTGAACCTCATTAAATAAAGCTGGAATCCTATACCCCAGAGACCTCTCTCTTGATCAGGTACATATGTATGCTTCCTTGCAATGCCTACTTTTAAGAAAGGTCAGGAAGCTTTAGACTGACAGATAATTACAGACTACCAGATTACTTGTGTTTTTGACAAGGGCATGAGTATGATGTAAACGTTCCTGTGTAAACATGAGGAAGATGAATGCCCCGATTCTGGAGAAGCAAAGCTAATCATTTATAAGCAAAGTCAAGATCTCCTCATTCTCCGTGTCTCAGTTTTAATGCCACTTGGTGTTGTGCAGTCCTCAGCCATACGAGAAAAAAATACTGAGGAGAATGACAGGGAAAAACAAAATCAAGTGTTATAGAAGAAGAAATAGAGAAATGGTGATAATCCATGTTACTACATTTAATAATTTTACAGAGATTATAATAAAGAGTCTAATTCCATTTTTTGATGTTTGCTGACAACTTTTAAGTTTCATGCCTCCATCATCTTCTGCCCCACCTATGGGCCAGTTTAAAAGACAACCTAGTTTTCCTTCTTTAGGTGCTGGAGGAACCTTCAAACCACACAAGTCTCTGCCACACTTGAGAACCCTCACCCTGACCCCCTACCTGCCAACCACCGTAAAAACTCTAAAGCCAGTTTCATTTATTTGCTCTCTCAAAATGTTGTTGGAGCAGTTTAGGAGGCCTGTCCTGCTATCCCCAGAAAGCCTCATTATGTAAGTGATAAACATTTTTCATACCCCCTTGGTGTTTGTGTATCACCATCAACCTTGACATCTGAACCAAGTTTTAGGTGGGATTCCAACCTAACTCTACAGAGTGGCTACAACAGAGACAAAAAGTTTTAAGAAGAGTACACGTGGCCAGGAGAGATAGGTATAGAGATGGGTATATATTTTCAATAATTACAAATGATAGATGATGTCTAACAGCCCTTGCAGTCACAGTAGTCTTTTTGGTTTCCCTTTAAAAAAAAAAAAAAAAATTTACATGACATTCTTGCTCAGGAGACATTATGGAGATTATTAACTTGGTCATTAAAATATTCATCCAGTATTGATCAAAATTACATACTTTTTTCCCCACAAAGTTTCCAATTTAAGTGAAAAAAATTATCGTTTGTCTTATGCATTAGCCTCCTAACACGTCATAACAAATTATAACACAGTGGGTGGCTTAAACCAAGAGAAATTTATTCTCGCATAGTTCTAGAAGCTAGAAGTTTGAAAGCAATGTGTCAGAAGAGCTGCAATCCCTCTCTTTGGGGCCTGTAGGAGAGATTTTGTTCCTTGGCTCTTCCAGCTTCTGGCAACTGTTGGCATTCCTTGGCTTGTGGCCACATCCTCCTCTGCTGTTTCCCATTACCTTCTCCTCTGTGTGCTGTATCCTTCTCTATGTGTTTGTCTGATCTCCTTCTGCCTAACAGCTATATGGACACTTGTCATTGAATTTAGGACCCACCCAGATAATTCACAATAATCTCTCTCTCTAGAAATCTTTATTCTAATCACATCTTTTGCTACATAAGGTAATATTTACCACTAGTGGTATACTGGTTAAGAGCTCAGCTACTAACCAAAAGTTTGGCAGTTCAAGTCCAACAGTCACTTCTTGAAAACCCTATGGGGTAGTTCTACTCTGTCCTATAGGGTTGCTATGAGTCAGAACTGACTGGATGGCACCTAACATAACAATAGCAATATAAGGTAATTTTCAGAGATTCAAAGAATTAGGATGTGGACATATCTTTTTGAGGGCTGGAGCTTTCCCTAACCCTAATTCCATGTTGCAGGAGCCTGGATGGCACGAGCAGTTTGCAATTGGCTACTAATGTGAGAGATGGTTGTTCAAACCCACCCAGAAGCTCCACAGAAAAAAATGCCTTATGAACTGTTTCCTTAACGATTACAGCCAGAAGCACCCCAAGGAGTGGTTTTTCTATGTAAAACATGGGGTCACCATGAGTTGAAGGCCAACTTCACAGCAACAACTCCATGTTGCTGAGAGAGAAAACATCTAAAACTCTTAAAACTTAACAAGTTAATAGAAATGGTTCAGTAAATGTGAAAAGAAGATAGAGATGTCAATAAACACAGAACCCTTGACCATATATTCTCAATATTTCTCATTTTTTCATGGTCACATTTTTCTAGAACATAATTCAAATATTTAATCTTTATATTTGACCTAATAAATCAGATAATTCCAGAATCCTGATGCATATAAAGCAAATATCCATCACTAATTGCTATCAAGCATTCTGACTCAGCGTAACTCATTTAAATCTGTAGAGAATATAGAGCTTTGGTAGTTCTGCTCAATTATTACTAGTTTGGTTATTTTGTCTGGAAATGAAATAAGAAATATTATAAACAGCCTATTGCCATTGAGTCCATTCCAACTCACAGTGACCACAGAGGAAAGAGTAGAACTGCCCCGTGGGGTTTTCCAAGGCTGTAATCTTTATGGAAGCAAAATGCCATATCTTTCTCCCACAGAGCTGCTGGTGGGTTCGAGTTGCCCACCTTTCGGTTAACAATTGAGCGCTTAACCACTGCACCACCACGGCTCCTTCAAGCAGCCTACATGAGGTGAACATATTTCCCAAATATAATATTCATCTGAAGATTCTCTCTAATTTTCATGAACTCAGTTTTCTCAAAATTATACCCACGACTCTCTTTTCTTTCTCTTGAAGTTCCCAGTCACTCATATTTTCAAATATAATCTCTGTGAGGATTACTCCATTTTTATTTACATGCTGATTTATTTCTTTCTGCCTAGAATACTCTGGCCATGGTTCTTTACATATCCAGAGCTCTTTTCTTCCTTCAGTAACTGCTTAAATGCCGCCTACCCTATTCAAAGAGCTGTTTCTGATCGCATATAAAGTAGTATATCCTCACCTAACGTAAACTATCATGCTGTTTTCTTATTTCGTTTCCAAACAAAATAACCAAACTAATTGTTGTTGTTAGGTGCCGTTGAGTCGGTTCCGACTCATAACGACCCTATGCACAACAGAACGAAACGCTGCCTGGTCCTGTGCCATCCTTATAATCGTTGTTATGCTTGAGCTCATTGTTGCAGCCACTGTGTCAATCCACCTTCTAGAGGGTCTTCCTCTTTTCCTCTGACCCTGTACTCTGCCAAGCATGATGTCCTTCTCCAGGGACTGATCCCTCCTGACAACACGTCCAAAGTATGTAAGATGCAGTCTCACCTTTCTTGCCCCTAAGGAGCATTTTGGCCGCACTTCTTTCAAGACAGATTTGTTCGTTCTTTCGGCAGTTCATGGTATATTCAATATTCTTCACCAACACCACAATTCAAAGGAGTCAACTCTTCTTCGATCTTCCTTATTCATTGTCCAGCTTTCACATGCATATGATGTGATTGAAAATACCATGGCTTGGGTCAGGCACACCTTAGTCTTCAGGGTGACATCTTTGCTCTTCAACACTTTGAAGAGGTCCTTTGCAGCAGATTTGCCCAATGTGATGTGTCTTTTGATTTCTTGACTGCTGCTCCCACTGCTGTTGATTGTGGATCCAAGTAAAATGAAATCCTTGACAACTTCAATCTTTTCTCCATTTAACATGATGTTGCTTATTGGTCCAGTTGTGAGGATTTTTGTTTTCTTTATGTTGAGGCGTAATCCATACTATGATCTTTGATCTTCATGAGTAAGTGCTTCAGGTCCTCTTCACTCTCAGCAAGCAAGGTTGTGTCATCTGCATAACACAGGTTGTTAATGAGTCTTCCCCCAATCCTGATGCCCCGTTCTTCTTCGTAGTCCAGCTTCTCGGATTATTTGTTCAGCATATAGATTAAATAGGTGTGGTGAAAGGATACAACCCTGACTCGTACCTTTCCTGACTTTAAACCAATCAGTATCCCCTTGTTCTGTCTGAACAACTGCCTCTTGATCTATGTAAAGGTTCTTCATGAGCACAATTAAGTGTTCTGGAATTCCCATTCTTTTCTGTGTTATCCATCACCAAACTAATAATTGGGCTGAACTACCAAAGCTCTATATTCTCTACAGATTTAAATGAGTTACACTGAGTCAGAATGCTTGATAGCAATTAGTGATGGATATTTGCTTTATATGCATCAGGATTCTGGAATTATCTGATTTATTAGGTCAAATACAAAGGTTAAATATTTGAATTATGTTCTAGAAAAATGTGACCATGAAAAAATGAGAAATATTGAGAATATATGGTCAGGGATTCTGTGTTCTTTTTTTTTTTTATTATTCCTTCATATTATTACAACAAACGGACCATCCTTATTGTTTACTTGCCCACTTTCTGCCCCCTACTATGTCTCTCCTCTAATAAAATGTAAGTGCAGGAGGGGCGGGGCCAAGATGGCGGACTAGGTGGACGCTACCTCGGATCCCTCTTGCAACAAAGACTCGGAAAAACAAGGGAATCGATCACATACATAACAATCTACGAACTCTGAACAACAAGCACAGACTTAGAGACAGAAAACGAACAAATACGGGCAGACAGCGAACGTTTTCAGAACTAGGAGCCAGCGTACCAGGCAGGTGACCTTTGGAGCCCGATCTGGGGCAGAGCCCAGGGGGGCAGAAGGCACAAAAGGGGGGCCCAGCCCTTCCCCCCGAACCCATCACAGGAGGAAGTCTAGCTGGTTGGCGCGGGTGGCGTAGCGGCGCAGCTGGAGGGAGAAGCACCCGGGAGGCAGTGACTGATCTGAGAGTGGGGAGAACAGCGTCCCAGCCGGGAAGCCGTCCCGCCGGGAGTTTGGCGGGAAGTGGGCGGGGCACGAGCAGGGGGGGTCAGCTATATTTCCCTAAAGCGACCCTGGGGAGGGGCCCACACGTTCATGCGGGGGGACGCACACCCAGTCCATGCGTGCGGTGTGGCGCACCGGAGGGAGAAGTCCCCGGGAGGAAGTGACTGGTCCCAGAGCGGGGAAAGCAGCATCCCAGCCGGGAAGTCATCCCGCTGGGATTTGGGCACGGGCGTGGGAGGGGTGTGACCGCGGGGCCCAATTATATTCACCTGAATAGACCCTGGGGGCGGGCCCACCCATTTGTGCAGGAAACGCCCACCCAGTTCACTTGAGCAGTGCCGCGCACCGGAGGGAGAAGTCCCTGGGAGGAAGTGACTGGTCTCAGAGCGGGGAAAGCAGCGTCCCAGCCAGGGACCTGTCCCGCCCGGATTTTGGCGGACGCGGGGGGGAGCGTGAACACGGTGTTCAGCTCTATATTCTGTAGTGCTACACTCCTAGCTCTCTGATCCCTCCCCCACCCTCCCCAGGCGGCTCCATTAACATCCGAATACCCGGAGTCAGAGGGAGAATTCAGATAGGGATCTGACTGCATTTTTTTAAGCTGATTACCTGGAAAATCTAGTTTCCCAGTGATGGCTAGGAGACAGCAGTCCATATCAAACCACATAAAGAAACAGACCATGACAGCTTCTCCAACCCCACAAACAAAAGAATCAAAATCTTTCCCAAATGAAGATACAATCCTGGAATTATCAGATACAGAATATAAAAAACTAATTTACAGAATTCTTAAAGATATCACAAATGAAATTAGGATAAATGCAGAAAAAGACAAGGAAAACACTGATAAAACTGTTGAAGAACTCAAAAAGATTATTCAAGAACATAGTGGAAAAATTAATAAGTTGCAAGAATACATAGAGAGACAGCATGTAGAAATCCAAAAGATTAACAATAAAATTACAGAATTCGACAACGCAATAGGAAGTCAGAGGAGCAGACTCGAGCAATTAGAATGTAGACTGGGACTTCTGGAGGACCAGGGAAAGAACACCAACATAGCTGAAAAAAAATCAGATAAAAGAACTAAAAAAAATGAAGAAACCCTAAGAATCATGTGGGACTCTATCAAGAAGGATAACTTGCGAGTGACTGGAGTCCCAGAACAGGGAGGGGGGACAGAAAACACAGAGAAAATAGTTGAAGAACTCCTGACACAAAACTTCCCTGACATCATGAAAGACGAAAGGATATCTATCCAAGATGCTCATCGAACCCCATTTAAGATTGATCCAAAAAGAAAAACACCAAGACATATTATCATCAAACTTGCCAAAACCAAAGACAAAGAGAAAATTTTAAAAGCAGCCAGGGAGAAAAGAAAGGTTTCCTTCAAGGGAGAATCAGTAAGAATAAGTTCAGACTACTCAGCAGAAACCACGCAGGCAAGAAGGGAACGGGACGACGTATACAGAGCACTGAACGAGAAAAACTGCCAACCAAGGATCATATATCCAGCAAAACTCTCTCTGAAATATGAAGGAGAAATTAAGATATTTACAGATAAACACAAGTTTAGAGAATTTGCAAAAACTAAACCAAGACTGCAAGAAATGCTAAAGGAGATTGTTCGGCCGGATGACCAATAATATCAGGTACCAGCACAATACAAGGTCACAAAACAGAACGTCCTGATATCAACGCAACTCAAATAGGGAAAGCACAAAAACAAACAAATTAAGACTAATTCTAAAAAATAAATAAATAAACAAAATAATACACATAACTGGAAATCAATAGATAAACGATCACAATAAAAAAAAAAAGAGGGACTAAATATAGGAGGCATTGAACTGCCAGATGGAGAGTGATACAAGGCGATATAGAAGGATACAAGTTAGGATTTACTTAGAAAAATAGGGGTAAATAATAAGGTAACCACAAAAAGGAATATCAATTCCATAACTCAAGAAAAACGTAACGACTCAACAAACACAAAGTTAAACATTATGAAAATGAGGATCTCACAAGCTACTAAGAAAAACATCTCAGCACAAAAAAAGCACGTGGAAAAATGAAATGGCCAACAACACACATGAAAAGGCATCAAAATGACAGCACTAAAAACTTATTTGTCTATAATTACGCTGAATGTAAATGGACTAAATGCACCAATAAAGAGACAGAGAGTCATGGACTGGATAAAGAAACACGATCCATCTATATGCTGCCTACAAGAGACACACCTTAGACTTAGAGACACAAACAAACTAAAACTCAAAGGATAGAAAAAAATATATCAAGCAAACAATAAGCAAAAAAGAAGAGGAGTAGCAATATTAATTTCTGACAAAATAGACTTTAGACTTAAATCCACCACAAAGGATAAAGAAGGACACTATATAATGATAAAAGGGACAATTGATCAGGAAGACATAACCATATTAAATATTTACGCACCTAATGACAGGGCTGCAAGATACATAAATCAAATTTTAACAGAATTGAAAAGTGAGATAGACACCTCCACATTTATAGTAGGAGACTTCAACACACCACTTTCGGAGAAGGACAGGACATCCAGGAAGAAGCTCAATAGAGACACGGAAGACCTACTTACAACAATCAACCAACTTGACCTCATTGACTTATACAGAACTCTCCACCCAACTGCTGCAAAATATACTTTTTTTTCTAGTGCACATGGAACATTCTCTAGAACAGACCACATATTAGGTCATAAAACAAATCTTTGCAGAATCTAAAACATCGAAATATTACAAAGCATCTTCTCAGACCACAAGGCAATGAAGCTAGAAATCAATAACAGTAAAACTAGGGAAAAGAAATCAAATACTTGGACAATGAACAACACCCTCCTGAAAAAAGACTGGGTTATAGAAGACATCAAGGAGGGAATAAGGAAATTCTTAGAAAGCAACGAGAATGAAAATACTTCCTATCAAAACCTCTGGGACACAGCAAAAGCAGTGCTCAGAGGCCAATTTATATCGAGAAATGCACACATACAAAAAGAAGAAAGAGCCAAAATCAGAGAACTGTCCCTACAACTTGAACAAATAGAAACTGAGCAACAAAAGAACCCATCAGGCACCAGAAGAAAACAAATAAAAAAAATTAGAGCTGAACTAAATGAATTAGAGAACAGAAAAACAATTGAAAGAATTAACAAAGCCAAAAGCTGGTTCTTTGAAAAAATTAACAAAATTGGTAAACCATTGGCTAGACTGACTAAAGAAATACAGGAAAGGAAACAAATAACCTGAATAAGAAACGAGAAGGACCACATCACAACAGAACCAAATGAAATTAAAAGAATCATTTCAGATTACTACGTAAAATTGTACTCTAACAAATTTGAAAACCTAGAAGAAATGGATAAATTCTTGGAACAATACTACCTACCTAAACTAACACATTCAGAAGTAGGACAACTAAATAGACCCATAACAAAAAAAGAGATTGAAACGGTAATCAAAAAACTTCCAACAAAAAAAGTCCTGGCCCAGACGGCTTCACTGCAGAGTTCTACCAAACCTTCAGAGAAGACTTAACACCATTACTATTGAAGGTATTTCAAAGCATAGAAAAAGACGGAATACTACCCAACTCATTCTATGAAGCTACCATCTCCCTGATACCAAAACCAGGTAAAGACATTACAAAAAAAGAAAATTATAGACCTATATCCCTCATGAACATAGATGCAAAAATCCTCAACAAAATTCTAGCCAATAGAATCCAACAACACATCAAAAAAATAATTCACCCTGATCAAGTGGGATTTATACCAGGTATGCAAGGCTGCTTTAATATCAGAAAAACCATTAATGTAATCCATCACATAAATAAAACAAAAGATAAAAACCACATGATCTTATCAATAGATGCAGAAAAGGCATTTGACAAAGTTCAACACCCATTTATGATAAAAACTCTTACCAAAATAGGAATTGAAGGAAAATTCCTCAACATAATAAAGGGCATCTATGCAAAGCCAACAGCCAATATCACTCTAAATGGAGAGAACCTGAAAGCATTTCCCTTGAGAACGGGAACCAGACAAGGATGCCCTTTATCACCGCTCTTATTCAACATCGTACTTGAAGTCCTAGCCAGGGCAATTAGGCTAGACAAAGAAATAAAGGGTATCCAGATTGGCAAGGAGGAAGTAAAGCTATCACTATTTGCAGATGACATGATCGTATACATGGAAAACCCTAAGGAATCCTCCAGAAAACTACTGAAACTAATAGAAGAGTTTGGAAGAGTCTCAGGTTATAAAATAAACATACAAAAATCACTTGGATTCCTCTACATCAACAAAAAGAACACCGAAGAGGAAATAACCAAATCAATACCATTCACAGTAGCCCCCAAGAAGATAAAATACTTAGGAATAAATCTTACCAAGGATGTAAAAGACCTATACAAAGAAAACTATAAAACTCTGCTACAAGAAATTCAAAAGGACATACTTAAGTGGAAAAACATACCCTGCTCATGGATAGGAAGACTTAACATAGTAAAAATGTCTATACTACCAAAAGCCATTTATACATATAACGCACTTCCAATCCAAATACCAATGTCATACTTTAACGGGATAGAGAAAGAAATCACTAATTTCCTATGGAAGGGAAAGAACCCCCGGATAAGCAAAACATTACTGAAAAAGAAGAAGAGAGTGGGAGGCCTCACCCTGCCTGATTTCAGAACCTATTATATAGCTACAGTAGTCAAAACAGCCTGGTACTGGTACAACAACAGGCACATAGACCAATGGAACAGAATTGAGAACCCAGATATAAATCCATCCACGTATGAGCAGCTGATATTTGACAAAGGCCCAGTGTCAGTCAATTGGGGAAATGATAGTCTTTTTAACAAATGGTGCTGGCATACCTGGATATCCATTTGCAAAAGAATGAAACAGGACCCATACCTCACACCATGCACAAAAACTAACTCCAAGTGGATCAAAGACCTAAACATAAAGACTAAAACGATAAAGATCATGGAAGAAAAAATAGGATCAACCCTAGGAGCCCTAATACAGGGCATAAACAGAATACAAAACATTACCAAAAATGATGAAGAGAAACCCGATAACTGGGAGCTCCTAAAAATCAAACACCTATGCTCATCTAAAGACTTCACCAAAAGAGTAAAAAGACCACCTACAGACTGGGAAAGAATTTTCAGCTATGACATCTCCGACCAGCGCCTGATCTCTAAAATCTACATGATTCTGTCAAAACTCAACCACAAAAAGACAAACAACCCAATCAAGAAGTGGGCAAAGGATATGAACACACATTTCACTAAAGAAGATATTCAGGCAGCCAACAGATACATGAGAAAATGCTCCCGATCATTAACCATTAGAGAAATGCAAATTAAAACTACGATGAGATTCCATCTCACACCAACTAGACTGGCATTAATCCAAAAAACACAAAATAATAAATGTTGGAGAGGCTGCAGAGAGATTGGAACTCTCATACACTGCTGGTGGGATTGTAAAATGGTACAACCACTTTGGAAATCTATCTGGCGTTATCTTAAACAGTTAGAAATAGAACTACCATACAACCCAGAAATCCCACTCCTCGGAATATACCCTAAAGATACGAGAGCCTTCACACAAACAGATATATGCACACCCATGTTTATTGCAGCTCTGTTTACAATAGCAAAAAGCTGGAAGCAACCAAGATGTCCGTCAATGGATGAATGGGTAAATAAATTGTGGTATATTCACACAATGGAATACTACGCATCGATAAAGAACAGTGACGAATCTCTGAAACATTTCATAACATGGAGGAATCTGGAAGGCATTATGCTGAGCGAAATGAGTCAGAGGCAAAAGGACAAATATTGTATAAGACCACTATTATAAGATCTTGAGAAATAGAAAAAACGGAGAAGAACACATACTTTTGTGGTTACAAAGTGGGGAGGGAGGGAGGGAGGGAGGGAGAGGGCTTTTTATTGATCAATCTGTAGATAAGAACTGCTTTGGGTGAAGGGAAAGACAACACTCAATACAAGGAAGGTCAGCCTAATTGGACTGGATTAAAAGCAAAGAGGTTTCCGGGATAAAATGAAAGCTTCAAAGGTCAGCGGAGCAGGGGCTGGGGTCTGGGGAACTTGGTTTGAGGGGACTTCTAAGTCAATGGGCAAAATAATTCTATTATGAAAACACTCTGCATCCCACTTTGAATTGTGGCGCCTGGGGTCCTAAATGCCAACAAGCGGCCATCTAAGATACATCAATTGGTCTCAACCCACCTGGAGCAAAGGCAAAGGAAGAACACCAAGGTCACACGACAACTAAGAACCCAAGAGACAGAAAGGGCCACATGAACCAGAGACCTACATTATCCTGAGACCAGAAGAACTAGTTGGTGCCCGGCCACAATCGATGTCTGTCCTGTCAGGGAGCACAACAGACAACTCCTGAGGGAGCAGGAGACCAATGGGATACAGACCCCAAATTCTCATTAAAAGACCACACCTAATGGTATGATTGCGACTAGAGGAATCCCAGAGACAATGCTCCCCAGAACTTCTGATGGCACAGGACAGGAACCATCCCCGAAGACAAATCATCAGGCATGAAAAGGACTGGTCAGTGGGGGGGAGAGAGATGCCGATGAAGAGTGAGCTAATTAACTCAGGTGGACACTGGAGAGTGTGTTGGCAACTCTTGACTGGAGGGGGGATGGGAAGATAGAGAGAGAGGGAAGATGGCAAAATTGGCACGAAACGAGAGACTGTAAGGGCTGACTCAATGGGGGAGAGCAAGTGGGAGAAGGGAGTAAGATGTATGTAAACCTACATGTGACAGACTGATTGGAATGGTAAATGTTCACTTGAAGCTTAATAAAAATTAAAAAAAAAAAAAGATACAGTTAGTAATTTCAAAATTCTAAACAAATTGGGAGAAAAACTGTAGCTACAGGAAAAATAAAACAAATCAAAATCAATTATTTTTTGATTTGATCTTTGTCTTGGATTCAAGTAATTTGTAAATTCTTAAATAATATTTTTTTCCCTGTTTGAGCCGACCACAATAAATAATTTTGTCTTTTTAGTATAAATATGAGGATGATTTTAATAACTAGGTGTTTTAATAACTAGAAGTAATTTAATAAAATCAATTTGTTATTCAAAGACTGGTACAGAAGTGGTAGTCAATACTCACTTATGATCCTAACTGTATTGTTTTTGGCATTCAATGTCAGTGTTCTTAAATCCATAAATAAGACTTTTCTCTACAGATGAATAGGCCTAAATTGCTGACTGGATGCATTATTTTCAGTAGATGATGGCTTTCTGTAGATGTCTAGGACAGAAAAGAGAGCTTTTCTCTTTATTTGAAGGAAGATATTGAGGTGCTATCCAAGCATTCATCTATGTTTAATGTCAAAATTAATTTACAGGTTTCATATGGTGTTTAAATAAATGCATTTGCAAAATGCTTTCCTTATTCATTTTAAAATCATTCCATGGGTTATTAATGTATGCTTTTCACATGAATAAAAATAATTTCATCTAAAAAAAAAAAATGTAAGTGCAGGAGGGCCTGGAGTGTATCTGTACTAGTCATCCTTAATGGCAGCATCATGGCACAAACTGCACGTTAGATGAATTTATTAAAGAATGGCTCATAGTGTCAATGGCAGTGTCTATGGGCACAACTTCCTGAGCATTATTCACCAATGCACTCACTTTCACTTTGTTTGAAAAAGAATGAAAGATTATTACTTCTTACCAACACCCAAGAAATTAAACTTACTTCTTTTCTTAAAAGTATCTAGAAACTCTACGTGATTACAGATTGAGGACTTGAGTGCCTAGTCTAGCATTCAGCATGTTCAGCAATCAGACATCAATTCTCCTTCAGAATTTCAAAACTTATCCAACATGCTTATTCCCTTTTGTGTTCCATTTGATTCAGTTGCAAAAAATATTCTGACATTTTCTGTATAAGACCTGCATTTCTGCACCCTGAGTTCTTTGTAAACTATTTAGCCAATAGTGTCCATCTTTCCATCATTCTATGTTTATATCTACTAACATGCATGATTTGTCCAAATGCCAATTGTTCAGTCAAGTCTTAATCTCTATAAAGAGGAATTAATCTCTCCCTTCTCTGAACTCCTGTGGCACCTCACCTTTCTATCACGTCCAGAGCATGTTTCCCTACATTGCAGTCTTCACACAGAACTCACAGACAATACTCACAATTATGGGCTTTATTAAGGAAGTAACAGGTTACAATTCAGGTTTAGGAACTCTCAGCATACAGTTCTTCTATCAGGACAGCCTTGCTTGCAGGCAGACATCTCTATGGTCCCTTGGTCTCTGCCCTGTTTGGGCAAGTATTACAAAGCTCATTTAGCTCTGCCAGTAAGTGCCCCAAGGTGCTCCACTCCACCAGTAAGCCTTGGCCAAAGGTGCTCAGCTCTAGCTTGTGGGTCGGCAAACCTAGCTCCACCAAGTGCCTGGAGGCATCCCTCTCTGCCAGCAATCCTCCTGCCCAAGGCACTCAGCTTTCTCGGTCCATGGGCCAGGGAGCCCATCACATAGTCTCCTGCTGCTGGTCTTTGCTGCCTTGTCTCTCCTGCCACTTCTCTGACACAGCTTCTCACCATCTTCTGTGTTATGTCTTTCTCTTGCTCTGTCTCCTGGTTCTAGGAGCTTCTTAGGGCAGAGATCCTGGGTCCTTCCTTGGTGGTGATGGGATCCTCTCTCTGTTCTGAAATTGGCTCTCTTTTTTAGCCTAGTGGGATGACAAAACAACCAATTCCCTTGGTGGGCCACAACTGACTCACTTGAACAGTTCCACCCAATTACTTGGAGAGGAGTTACAAGACCATGGCAAGAAAGGCCACACAAAAACTATCCATCACACTGCACTGTGAAAAGACATTAGGAAAAGGAAAAATATTTAGGATGAAACAACCCTTTGAGAAGGAATGACACATGAGCTGAAATCTAAAGGATCCAAAATCACTAGCCAAACAAAGAAAGCAGAGGATGGAATCTGACCAGGGAGGCAAGAAACACGATGCCTACAGAAAGGTACTATATTCATTATATATTTTTCAATAAATATTTATTGATCACTCATACTGTACTCTCTAGTTATGCTATATTAAGAAACAATCTGCCATCACAGAAGATATAGAGAAGTGTGTAAGAGAGTACACCTGCAGCCTACAGTGATTAAAGTTGGGGACTGGTGTGAAGATTGGAGCCTGGTAAGGGATGAAACTATAGAGGTGGCAGGGACGGGCATGTGAAATACCTTATCTGCCACACTACAGGACTTAGGTCCTATCCTGTGAGCAATATAGGTCCTATCCTGTGAGCAATAATAGAAGGAAATAATTCATTTTAAGTAGAGGAACAAGGTAAAAAAATTACATTTTTAAAAAATCAGTGAAACCTTGCAAAGAAGCAATTGAAAGGAGATTCTACTACAGGACTAAAAACCTGTTAGGAAACAATCACAAGAATCTGAGAAGCAAATTATGCATATTAAGGCAAGGTATTGAGAATAAAGTTATTTTACGGGAAAAAACAAAAAACCTAAAGGAGTTGATTATATAATGTCTGTAAGGTGTTACAGTGGGGTCTATTTTGGGTGAAAGACTTCATTCATTCAGTTATTTATTCAATACATGCTTGCCGAGCTAATACTATGTGCCTGATTCTCACAATACATCAATAAAGAAAATAGACAAAAAATTCAGCCTTTATGGAGTTTACATAAGTTGGAGGGTACTGAACATATAGAAGATAAATAAGTAAGTTATATATTCCGAAGGCTCTAAATATTACAGAGAACATAGAACAGGGGAAAGGGAGGCTGATAGTGGAAAGGGATTTAAGGGATTTCGACTTTAATAAATTGGTCAGGGTAAGCCATACTGAGAAGGTGACTATTGAGGAAAGACTTGAAGTAGACAAGGGAGTGAGCCATAAGCACCTCCACAAGAATATCAGGCAGAAAAAAAAAAGCCCAGGTGGTGCAAACGGTTTGCAACCCACTGCTAATCCAAAGGTTGGTGGTTCAAATCCACTCAGCAGTTCCCCGGAAGAAAAGACCTGATGAACTGCTTTCATAAAGATTAAAACAAAAAAGAAAACATTGCCTTCTAGTCAATTCAGACTCATAGTGACCCTAAAAGACAGAGTAGAACTGCCCCATAGGGTTCCTAAAGCTGTCATCTTTACAGAAGCAGACTGCCACATCTTTTTCCCATGGAGCAGCTAGTGGGTTTGAACTATCAACCTTTCAGTTAGCAACCAATCACCTAACCACTGTGCCACCAGGGCTCCACTGAAGAGATTAAAAAACCACCAAAAACCAAACCAGTTCCCGTTGAGGTGATTCCAACCCATAGCGACCCTAGAGGACAGAATAGATCTACCCTATAAAGATTCTAAGGAACTGCTGGTGGATTTGAACTGATGACCTTTTGTTTAGCAACCGTATAACTTAACTACTGTACCAAGATTATAGCCAAGAAAACCCTATAGAGCAGTTCTTCTCTGTAACACTTGGGGGCCAGCTCAAAGGCAGCTAACGACAACAACATCAGGCGGAAGGAATAACCTATGCAAAGAACCTGAGGCACAGCACATGCCTAACATGTTCAAGTAGCATCTGGTAGGACAGTGTGGACAGAGATGAGGGACAGAGGAGTGTTGTGAGAGGAAGTGAGGCCAGAGTGACAGGAAGGAGCCAAAGTAAGACCTTTTTTCTGGGCTACAATAAAAAATTTGAATTGTTCTCACATAAGGAAGGGTTTTTGAGGAAAAGTGACACAAATACACTTAAAATTGAAACAGATCATGATGTCTGTTCTGTCAAGAATAAACTAAGTAAGCAAATGTGAAAGAAGGAACTTCGGTTACCATCCTGTTGTACTATTCCGTGGAGGCAAGAGGACACTTACAGTCAGGGATGGATTGGGACTTGACTAATGCGGTAGCAGAGGAGAAGGTGAGTAATTGAATTCCAGGAATATTTTGAAAGCAGAGCCAACAAGATTTGCAGTTAGATTGGATGTCCAATAGAAGTTTTATGTAATAATATAACAATCCAGTGGAGAACTAAATTTACATGTGTAGGGTGGAGAAGAGAAAATAGCTAATGTAATGCCCTTGACTAAGTAAAAGAATCTCATGCTTAGGATAGAGCTTCACCTTAGATAGAGGCAGAGACGTTTCATCTTTAGAACAGGATTACAAGCAAGGAATATGGATACTGTTAGTGGTAGGTGGATAGCTTACCAGGTGTGAGTTTGGTGACATCTGGTAAGGTTTCTTGTCTTGGTGAAATAGAGTTTATTAAGTGATAGTGAGAATGGGAAGGAATGTATTCTGTCTTGAGGAGAAAGGAGAAGTAGTGAAATGGTACAACAGAAAGGTGGGAGAGTTAACAGATTGAGGAAATGTAGTGTGAATATTCACAGCATTATAAGGCCATTTGAATTTTCTGGTGATAAGTTCAAAGTTAAAGTAAAAAAAATGACTGTTTTCTCTAGCCATGGACACAGATATGGAGTATATAAAGAACCATACTTAAATAGGACTGAGAACATAATCATGCAACTATGAACACAGGAAGAAGTGACAAACGAGATGAGGGTATATAGAGGGCAGCAGAAAAGACTGATAATGGAATTTAAACTGAGTTCATTGGGGATAAATGGGTATTGTAAAAGTGAGATAGTGGAAGTCTGGTGAGATCAGTTAATTTTAGTCTCAGTGGGTACAAAGGAATTATAAAATTGGAATCTTATTGTAAGTAAGCTGAGAAAATTGGAGGAAGTGTTTATAGAGCTGAATGTATGGCATTGTGTTTTGGAGGATAGTTTAGATATTAGTGCTGCTAACCAATATTCAGTCTCATCTCAGGGAAATGGAGGACTTAATTTCCCACCGTCTTGAGATAAAGCATGGTCATATGATTTACTTTGCTAATGAAATTTAAATGGTAGTGATGGACAAAACATCTAGAAGAGATCATTAAATTCTTGTGTGTGCATCTGTAGGGCTCTTTTCTATGGTGTAACTATCATGGAAGCACACACTGATGGAAGTGCAATATGAAGGCACCAAATGAATGGAAGTTCCCTAGAGAGTAGCTTGGTGATCCAACATAATTTGTATAAGCAATAAATAAACATTTGTTGTTTTAATTAATTGAGATTTAGGAATTGGCATTGCACCTAACCTACTTAGTCATGACTGGTGTAGCCAGTTATCAGTTATTGGCAATAACAAGGGTATGTCTGGTATGTTCATGAGTGACTGAAATAGGTTGAAGGGCAGCATTATTAAAATAGCATAATTAATGGAATTGAAAAGACTATGGTATTACAAGGAGCCCTGGTGGCACAGTGGTTAAGAGCTCCACTGCTAACCAAACTGTCGGCAACTGGAATCCACCAACCTCTCCCTGGAAACCCCACGGGGCAGTTCTACTCTGTCCTGCAGGGTGGCTATGACTCAGAATCCACTTGATGGCAATTTTTTTAAAGGTATTATAAAGGTTATTGATCTGTTTATTTAAAAAACCAATAACAATATGAAGAATGAGGTATTGGAGGAGTTAATATCGTCAAGAAACAATGGAGACTAAGCTGGGGCTGGTAGGTAACTGCAACAATAAGAAGTTGTGGGAGATATAGCCTGATGATATAAGGACCAAGTCTTGATGGTTGTATGGAGCAGAGAAGTGGAACTCAACTGCCTCCAGGCCCAAGGACTGTGAAAGGAAAAAAAAAATGCAGCTACTTCTGTGAGAGAAATGTGGCAGAATCATTGTCCTTATGGGAAATCTACATTTTAGTTGCAACATGGAAGTGAACGAAATTCTCAGAGCGAAATTCGATGATACAAGGGATTTTGCTGATAATGGACAATGAGTCCTAGAGGACAGAGTAGAAGAGCTTTAGGGTTTAGGTAGAGAGTGAGGTAGAGATAGTAGTACGGATGTGCATAATTAGACAGGGGTTATAATATGAGTGTTAAGAGGTGCTTTGAGAATCTTTTTTACTGACTGATACAGTGATAAAAAGCATAAATGAGGTAAGTCCTGATAAAGTTAAGACATATAATCTTTGTGAGAATTTGAGTGTTAAGGGGCTGAGGGTGGAGAGTGAATGTCCAGGGATCTCTTTGCTGCAGTTGGAGGCTTGATGGCTGAAAGGGACATAGTCTGAGCATGTGGGTTCCCCTTCAACCCTGATGATAGGCAGTAGAAGGCATGGGAAAGCATAGCCCTAGTATATGCAGCTTCAGCTGGAAACTGTTCAAAAAGGCCAGGAGCTCGAAAGAAGCTAGATCTTACTTCTAGAATGTTCAGACACTCTCTGGTGCCCTTTTGATGGAGTGGATAGAGAATTGCCATAGTGTTTTGTATCAGGTGCAACACGCTTCATATTAGAAATGGGGAAACCAAGGTTGAATATATTAAATACTTGGACAAAAATACACATCTAAACGGAGAATTCAGGATTTGAATTGTGTGTTTTGGCTCAAAATATATTATTTCCTTGTAACATTTGTTATCTTGTGAATCCTACAAAATTAGTCCTGTATATTTTATGTTACAGCCAGTACAGAAACTATCAATATAGTAAATATCTGTGCTCTGCTATCTACCAACAACAGGTACTTCTACAGTCAGGATAGAGCAGTAGAGATGATTTACATAAGACGTCCCATCTGAAGTTGTTGGTTGACATTAAAGGTTTGCCTAATAAATAAATGGAAAACGCCAATAATGATTTTCAGTGGATGTAAGAATATAAAGGACTAAACACATTTAACAGTGGACCAGATTTCCCCTGGGTATTATTAACCCAGAGATCAGCAGGGGAAGGTAGATAAAAGCCAACCATAGGGCAGCAAATCAGTGTCCTTCTGAGCATTGAAATGAACTCTAAAAGAAAAATAAGGCAGTAAATTGTGACATTCCCCCCCGGGTATTCAGTATTTATGCAGCTCCACGTTCAGTAACTACATCACGTCGGTAGAAGGAAACAGCTGTATACTCGTGAAATCACGTATGGCGGATTGATCTTTACAAGCAGTCTGAAATATTTTCAAATCAACACTTTCCTCAAGTATTATTTAATTGCACATTCTCTCAGATAACATTTTACTTAAGCTTATAAAAGAAGAGTTATCTATTGGAGTTTAATATTGGGACAAATCACAAAATAATATTTTTTAATAAAGATATCCAAATGCCACCGAGGTTCATGAAAAGACCCCTTAAAACTGATCTTTTTTTTGCACTCCCCATAACACTAAGGCAATCTTACCAAGATCAGCATTATCTTCCAAAGTTAATTACCACTTTTGTAGGTCAAGTTAGGTTTACTGGAAACTTAATAACTACATCATTCAATGAATATGAAAATCCATAAAAAGGTATTTGCAAAAAAGTATCTTATACTTCCCATATACCTATGTTTCCATTCCTTTAAACCACTGAAGGGGAATAAATCTTGGAAACTGTCAAATTATTTTTAGTACATGAATTTTCAGATTTTTCAGCCAATTAATAAATTGGGGAGGGAAGAAGGTAATATAAGGTATTCATTGAGATTACCAGTGCTTTGCACAAAAATATTCCTTGGCTAACACATATTTAAAAATCTTCTGAAATGTTCTCCACTTACGATTGTGAAATTATCATAAGACACCTGTGTTTCACACATTCAGACACAGTAAACATGGCAGATTTACCTGGATGAGGTTTAAATGCTATCAATCTCCACCCAACTTTCTGACCTTAGATAGCAGTAACGGCTTTCCAATTTGCAAAGCTCTTCACACACAGCAGAATGAAAGGAGACTAAAAATGTAAAGAAATAATCAAAATACTAATTACAAAACAATAAACTGCTGTTGTCGAGTCAATTCTAACACATAACAACCTTACAGGACAGAGTAGAACTTCCCCATAGGGTTTTCAAGAAGTGGCTGATGGATTCGAACTGCTGACCTTTTGGTTTGCAGCTGTAGCTCTCAACCACGTCTCACCTGCACATTCATATTTTCCTTTATGTCTTCTGTTTCATAAGATAGTCACACTTTGCTCTGCTTCAGTAGGAAACATGGTGACCCACTCTTCTCCTGCCACAAGGAAGGCAAGCGTTAGAACTGAATATATTTCCTAGTGAGCCCCTAGGTGGTGCAGATGATTCATGTGCTTGGCTGCTAACCGAAATGTTGAAGGTTTGAGTCCACCCAGAGATGCCTCGCAAGAAAGGTCTGGTGGTCTGCTTCCAAAAAATTACTCATTGAAAACCCTGTGGAGTATAACTCTACTCTGACACACACGGGATTGCCATGAATCTGAACTGACTCAATGGCAACTTGTTTATAGTTCATGGACCAAGTGCTTCAGAATCAACAGAAATATTTGTTAATTTAAGATGACCATACAATGCATCTTTCAAACCTGGGCCTTTCTGGGAGAGAAAGAGGGCACTTGGATAATTATTTGGGACAACTGGCTTAAGCCAGGAATACCTTACTGCCACCTTAGTTAACATGCAGAATTCTTGTTCCTACTCCAGAACTGGAAACCCTGGTGGTGTAGTGGCTAAGAGCTACAGACCCCAGAACTACTGAATCAAAACAATGCTTCACTTAAGTAAGTAGGAAAAATTTGGTGTTTTCCCAGGGACTTTCAGAAAAGAAAGACTATCTGGAAAGGAGGAAAAAAAGATATGAAAGGGGATTTCGAAATTCTGAGAAGCCGTAATTATGGTGAGATACTCCCGTGGTGGGAAATGTCTGATCATTTTTATCCACAGTAACGTCTAATACTACAGTTTAAGTTGTTGCCAGCACTAACTATAGCGTATATTCTTTTTCACTGAATTTAAGATTCAGTGATACATTTTAGAGAACTGACATTTTAAGATAAAGAAGGAATAGAGGTAAGGTCCGGAATGCAGCAAAATGGAACAGGAAAAAAAGGACACCATGCAGGCACATGTCGCCATGTGACACCATACAGAGCAGAAACAAAGAATGCAAAGGATACAGAAAATTGGAACAATATATACTCAAGAGGAATGTAAACACCTCCATATTATCAGCAGTACTTGTGGGGCTGGGCAGGCAGGATGAGTTTCTCACAGTATATGGGGGGATATAAAAGTGCGCTCAAGTCTTAAAGTCTTTCAGCCAACAGTCACTTGCTTGAGTCAACTGGTAACAGGATGAGCATGTTTATACACTCAGTTTTCTTTTTTTTGTATATTTAGGAAAATTACATTATGGTAGATTCCCAGCAATTGACAGACAAGAACGCATTGAGAACTTTGACGCATATTTCCTAAATGTACTTCCCAAAGGCGATGCCCACTAGATTTGCAGTGTTGCCAGCAAGCAGTACAAATGACAAGCTTTACTCACCTTTGACAGTAGTGAGAGGTAAGATGAACGTAATGATTTTAGAAAGGTAATTTCATCAATAGTTAGAGGGAGAGCTTGGAGCAACAAAGGGCAAGAAAGCTAGTCAGCCTGTATAGAAATATGAATACATGGTAATAAGTCGTTGGGGGAGTATGGGCAGGGTTGATAGTGCCTGAAAGAGCTTTCGAGTAGATTGATAGGAGCATTTTCAGAAAATTAAAATGAAATTATAGTACAAGAAAACTACCTGAAGATGGCATAAGGATACAAAAGAATTAAAGAAAATTCTAACTTTACAATTTATTATAAATTTATAATTTATTAGGAAAAATATTTAATCTCTCTGTGCCACAGTTTTCTTTTAGTAATATATATTTTTGATATCTATAAATGATCTGTAAAATACCTTCTTTATAGATTGTTGTATTAATTATATAGATGCAGATATATGCATCTATATTTCTATATGTTTAATAGAGTGCCAGGATAGTTATTGACTGTGACTGTTGTAGTTGCTATTATTATAATAAAATGATGATTTTTTTTAAACACAATGAGAAGTCAAAATGGTAAATAATAGTAATTACTAACATTTGTCATTTGTCAAGTTCTCATTATGCATAAAAATCTACGTCAGCACTCTGTAACTATTAGTTCTGTACAGAGTATTCAATGCACCCATAAGCCCAACTGGTCATTTTGGAAATAAGTAAATGCATTTGGTCATAAAGGGGTCCAAGTAAATATGGATTCATGAAAACACATTTATCTGAATTTCTTGAAAAATAGCTACAACACAAACTGTTCCTGATGGTACATCAGCAGCTTTTCTTAAAAAAAAGAAAGAAAGATTACTATGTTGTGCTTGGTAGGCTAAATCAGTCTACAGAGAACTATGTGTTTCAAGTAAGCGAACTCAAAATAGCCCTCTCCTAATTCCTGATCTCTTTTGGTTTTTGTTTGTTCCTTTGCTTCTGAATCAATCAATTTCTCTCTCTCACTTTCACACACAAACAGACAGCCCTCTTACTCATATAGCACCAATTTTCTTCACATAGGAATCCCTGCTGTAATCCCAAACCTGCACACCAAACTGGATGGATGTAGCCAAGCTAATAAACCGTTACTCTTCAGTAGGGTCCTTTAAAGGTCTGAAATGCAGTCCTGCTAAACAGTAGTTGATCCACATCACTCCTATAAGCCAAGGTTTAGTATTACTAGTTAATTGTTGTGATAAATATCCTACACCTCTTTGAATGATAGCTTTCCAAATGCTATAATGTTTGAAATAAAAAACAGGGAGGGAATTCATTATTTTCAAAATGACTTACCAGGTCAAGGGTTTTTCAACCACAAAAAGACTAGCATGAAAACTATTTAACTATGATGTCAAATGTTTAAGAGATGACAGCCACCACAGTGACAACTCTATGCATGTAACCCATGACAATCTTTTTTTTTTTTTTGGTATAAATGAATATATACAATATGATATTTACTTGATTTGAATAAAAAAAGACTGCTAGATTCTTCAGCCATGATGAGGAGCAAGGCACATGTGTTACACACATCAGTTGGTACAAGCTATCTTTTGAAATAATTAATTCAGATTTTATTGACCCCAGGCATTATTCAGTGTTTTCTCTATAACTCCAAATTCCTTTAGAATTTTCAACGAGGCTGCATTATTAAAATGTGGCTTTAAATTTCTTATCTTACAGTGTGATGCAATGAAAGGCATTAGTGTAACAGATTAAGCAGGGCATGTCTTATAAAAGCAAATCGCTAACCTTTCATGTCTACTTCTGCGCTCTGCATGCAACAATGCTCCCTAGATATTAAAAAACAGTGAGTCAAATGGGGTTGTGCATTGCAAGAGAAAAGATCAGTGGTTTCTGTAGCCAGTTCCCAGAGACAGCCGAAGAAGGTCACTCAATGCATTTTCATACGAAGCTCTTAAATATCAATGATACTTGTGTCCAAAGTGGACAGCATTTCAACCAACAAAAGTTTTAAACAACCCTGACATCTAGGAGTCTTCCTTATACTCTTTGTGTATAGAATTAGTATAAGTTCTGGTGTAAATCATAAAGAAAACTTAAGAACTTATACTAATCATAAATTATGTTAATATTTTTCTTAGGTGTTACATATAGTGCCCCCCCAACAAAAAAATTCTCAAATCTATGATCAAAAGTTTTCAAACACTTGTTCAGGTAGCAAATCACAGAAATGTTGTATATTATAATGTTCAAAAGGAACTTGTAAACTTTTTTGAGTTCAGCATTCTAGATTGTCTTATCTTATATATATTGAAAAGGCCATTTAGTCATATCACATTCTTCTGAGGGTAGATAATTTTTGATTCTATAATTCAGAGTGGGACAAGAATTATATCATTAACATCCATTGTAAAAACAAAAACTTCTCTAAGTCTGTTGGGTCTACCAAACCGAACCAAGTCTGTTGCCGTCAAGTCAATTCCAACTCATAGTGACCGTATAGGAGAGAGTAGAACTGCCCCATACAGTTTCTAACGAGTGCTTGGTGGATTCGAACTGCAGACCTTTTGATTAGCAGCCACAGCACTTAACCACTATACCACCAGGCTTTAGGACCTTAAAAATTAAATATTTTATATTCTAGATGTTAATAATTTTTCTCTTTCATTAATGAATATAATTTCTTATTACCAGTTTGAAATTATGTGATTTTTTCAAAGACTGCTACATCATATCACAATTTTTACACATCTAGAAAATCTTTTAATACTCAATTCAACAACCATTACAATGGAACATACTGTACTTGTTATATTAAATCTCCTTCTAAAAGGCTTAGGGGTCATTTTCCCCCTTTAATCCTTCTACCTAGTATTTATTACTATTACCAGAACATGTGAAAGAAATTCTCAGTCCTTCAGGGTTTAATTCTGTGAGAGAAACTGCTTACTTATTAGAGGAGGGAAACATTTGACTATATGAGTTACCTTTCTCTAGGTAGAGGCAGAAAATAGATTAGAAAGGAACTGTGGCTATAGCTGGGAAAACCACCTCAAGATTTGACCAGCAGCTTACAAGAATGCCTCAAACTCTAAATTAGTAAAAGTTTGACAATAAGCTAGGTGGAGAACTAGATTTTAGAATGAGCTTTGACAAAGTTATATTTCTTTGGGCTTCTTTTCCCTATCTGAAAAGGAATGGAGATTTGGCTACATGACAAGCAAAATGCTATGACTCACTTTATTATAGCACCCAGTTTGGAGACTGTATTTCAGGAAACAAAACCTAATGATAATAGTTCAATTTGTGTATTTGTTCTCCCTCCCTCTCTGTATTTGTGGAAAGTTATATTCTGAAGTAATAATTAACATGCTTTCTATTTTGCAAAATTGATTTTTTTTTCCAATTTTACTAACATACCCTCTCCCACATTCTGGAACAGGTGACCCAGTTACTGGAGTCCCAAGGAAACCCCAGTGGTGTAGTGGTTAAGTGCTATAGCTGCTAACCAAAAGGTTGGCAGTTCAAATCCACCAAGTGTTCCTTGGAAACTCTATGGAGCAGTTCTACTCTGCCCTATAGTGTTGCTATGAGTTGGAATCAACTTGATTGACGGTAATAGGTTTGGTTTTTGTAGTCCCAAGGGGAAATTTTCAAAATAGGTGGACAAATCTGACTGGGTTGATGTATAAAACTTGAAAGAACAGTTGCAGAGCCATTTTTATTTTATCCATCTATCTATCCATCCATCTATCTATCTACATCTCTCTCTCTCTCCCTATCTCTCTCTCTCTCTTTCTCTGTCTGTCTGTCTATCTATCTATGTGTTTATCTACTTATGTGTTTACTTAGCATCAGAGAAGAAATACCAACTCTCTTGGTTGCCAGAGAAAGAAAAAGCAGGGCAGTTAGTTGTTCAGAGTCTCCTGTTTTCGTAAGCTCCTCCCGTTGACTATATTGCCTTAAATAAGTTTTGAAAGATTCAACCATGAAAAACACTTGTGTCCAACTTCTCCTCTGGAGCCCTGAGAGAAGGATAGCCTGGCAGAAATTCCCATCATCACCTAGACAGGGAAGTAGCAAAGGAGAAATAGCTACAATCGTTGCCAAGTGCAGGGAGGTCCTAGAAGAGCACCAATAAATTTTGTGGTTCCTGAGTAGACTGGGAGAGCACCTGAATTCTCCTCACCACACCCCCTGGATGGGCACAAAATATTCCCCACCCTATTCCAGGAAAGGAGTTAATTGTGAGAGTTTCTGTTGATATGAAAGAGTCTTGCAGATGAGTCCTGGGTATTTGGTAGAAGAATGTGTTTTAGGCTGGCTACCAGATAACAACATGTAAATCTCAGCTGATACCAGCATGAATGGTTGACCTTCCGTGACAGAATAGATCTGTACATACAGGAATGCTGTTTTTTTAATAGTCCTTTCGTGATTCTTGGGACAGAATGTACCCACAAATATTTTTGGATTCTCAGGTTTCTTGGGGGTATATTGCCCCACTAGAAGTATATGCTGCCCTCCAGTGGGAGCTTGTGTAACAGTAAAAAATGAAAGAAACCTCTTCAGTGAAAATTCACTAATAAAATAAAGCATATTATTTATTAAATATAAATAAAGTTTAGCATTGGCCAGAATAATGACTCAAATAAGGTTTAAGTTTACATGTAGAAAACTTGTTACATTTTTTGCATGATTAAGGAAATGAATTGAAAATATTGTAATCACTACAGTTTCTTCTTTCTCCCTCTCCACTTTCTACCTTTCTCTCTCTAACACTATTTTTCTTTACATTCTTGTGATTCCTACTAGTCCAATTATCATTCTAGCAGGATAGCAACAACCAAAGAGATCTGCTAATAAGTAACAATTACACAGATACTATGAATGACAAGGAGCCCTAGTGGCACAATTGTTAAGCGCTCAGCTGTTAACGAAAAGGTTGGAAGTTCAAACCCACCAGCCACTCCACAGGAGAAAGATGTGGTAATCTGCTTCTGTAAAGATTTACAGCCTTGAAAACCCTGTGGGGTTCTACCCTGTCTTATAAGGTTGCTATGAGTTGGAATTGACTCAACGGCAATGAGTATAGGTATGAATGTCAAAACAGGGAGATGTCCATAAGATGCTGAAAATACACCACAGTAAGAAACTTTTATTCATTTTGCTTAATAAATGATTATTCATCCTCTGAAGTTTTTCTGGTGTTATTTGATTATGTTGTCAGTTGCCATCGGGCCGATTCTGACTTATGGCAAACCTGTGTTTGCAGGGTAGAACTGTTGCACAGGGTTTTCAAGGCTGTGACCTTTTGGAAGCAGGTTACCAGGCCTGCCTTTCAAGGTGTCTCTGGCTGGGTTCAAACAGCCGACTATTTAGCTAGTAGTCGAGCATTTAACCATTTCAGCCACCCTAATTTCAATTTGGTTATAGTTATCTCAGGTTGTCAATTGCAACCTTCCCCCATCCAAGCAAACCTTAGCTATCATTCCCCTTCCTTTATAATCACCAGTAGAAACTTTTATTTTTATATTAAACTTACAGAAAAGAATAAAAAGAAAACCTTAGCTGAGAATGAATATTTTTCCAAGCTTAGATTCATATTGCAGTGTCCAAAGCCCCCTGAAATGTTTTCATGCAAACAATCACCCTGCTTTCATTGTTCATGGCAAGTAGAGGAAGGCATTGCTAGATAAATTGTGTTGTATGTTTCATTTGGGGAAGATATTCAAGTGTAAAACTATTTAGAATTCCTGGCTTTTAAATTGAGAGAGGAATTTTAAAATAACTAAGAAATTAATGAATTTTACGCATTCCCCTTAAAATATCTAATAAAAAAAGGAACTTAAATTTCTGTCTTTATTAAATAACTTAGATGAAGAGGAACTAGTTCAAAGGAGAAAGAAAAGTGTTTTATTTTGTTTTGATTCAGGTTTGTTTTTCCAAAAGTAATTTTAAATATGCAGCCACTAATTTATATTATGCATATAATTTTCTTAACTACTTGTCTGGCATACAATAGAATCTTGATAATAATAGTTCATTTTTATTATTTACCAATAATATTAATAATACTGCATAGTAACTAAATGCTAAATATATGTTTAATCATTCTACATGTTTTAGCCAATTTTATTTTGATAAAAACAAAGCTTAACTGGGAAAATACGAAGTACACATACAAATACAAACTTTACTAATTTTAGAGGCACTTGACTTTGGAAACAAAGAATCAAATATAAATATATTGCTTTTATAGATAGTCTCCTTGAAAATACCAAAATAGCTGTTGCTGAGCCTGAAATGCTGAACTGTGCAGCAATGATGGTGAACATGGTACCATATATTAGTTTTATGAAATGAATCTATTTCTATTCACCTATTCAAAAATATGCCCCTTAGAGTTTTAGAGATTGTAGTGATCACTAAGAGAAAATGTAATTAAAGGTGAAATAAATTGATTGTATTTCAGAATTCCTTTTCTTGCCCCAACACAGAGTAATGGCTCTCCTGGATACTGAAATATGAGATCCCACACAACAAAAAGAAAATATGGGCCAGAAAATAGATTTGGGAAACATCGATCTTTGCCCTTTTTCAAAATCCAGACATAATTGAAGTGTCAAGTGTGGGACTGACAGTGATGATACAGCGTCTGACAGCTCAAACACGGCACGCATGTCAGGCAGATGCCGCCAAGAACTAGATGGCAGGAGGCCACCACATAAATACATCTGCTATCCTGGGGTGGGGAGGGTTGGATTTTACCTTCATATGACCAGAATTTGTTATTATGATGATGATTTACTGGTTATCACTTAATCTACAAATTCTGGACCAACATTTGAGTGCTCATTTCCCTGGATTCAATGTGATATATTTCCAATATTATCTCCAGTTGAATATACTCAATGAGGATACAAAAGACAATGGGTAAAGGAGACTATATTTCAGAAGCACTTTTGGTATCTGTCATATGTCCTCATTTACATGACAGTGTGCTGTGAAATCAAGTTTGGATTCTGGTTTTCTGGCTCACTCAGATGATTTGCACTGGTGATGTCAGCGCTTCATGGTGCTGATGCTGAGTGTTGTTTATGCCTTCCTGTCCTCCAGGGACTCATAAATCCATCCTCCGTCCACAAGCTGTCAGAGGAGAAGAAAAGTACTGGTCACTAATCTTGTCATGATCAACATGGTTCTCAGCACCCTGGTTTATGTCTTGGCCCTGAATGGAATGAGCCAGTAATACAAATGTGTGCCTTGTATATTCTGTCTTTGCGATCAGTTGCTCTTCTTTCCTCCTGGTGTTTTTTAAACCGTGTTAGACAGGTGTTACACAAAGTTGAAAACGTATCTCTACTAAAGTGTTGCGTGTATAGATGTTAAACAGGCTATTGAGCAATTTATTAAAGTTTCACAGCAGCAAACAGCCCCTCTGGGTGGTTTATTTCCCTGGATTCTTCCACTTTAGTTAACAGGCTGAATATAAAGGAGAAGCCCCTGCTCAATGTGATATGAACAACAATAAGACTGAAAGCTCCCTGCTCAAATGGCCCCATTAAACCCACCATTACCCCCTTGATGGTCCATGATGGTTCATTTCTTTCAGCAAAGAACACCACTAGTGTTGATGTCATGTTCAATAATCTCAGGCTGCTGCTCTAGGAAAAAATATATATATTTCCCAAACGGTGAATGTTGAGCTTCAAGGCTTCAAATTATTTTTAGTCATCCAGTCCCAGAATGAATAGACACAGATATGCATTTTCTGTTTGTTTTCATTTTTTATTAATATACTTGGTTATTATTTTTTTTTCTTTACATAAAATAATGTGGTCTGATGGCTATGGAGAGATTTTTTTGTTCACAGCCCAGGTACATAAACAAACATCCTTACCAGCAGGCTCCTCTGCTATTTTCAATACCAACACAAGAAATAATTTTTTTAAATAAATATTTTATATTTGTCAGTTCAGTCTTTTTCAGAGCCTGTGGTCTGCTTTACCAACTGCACAATGTTTGAGATTAGAAATTCATTGTTGTGTAACTTGATATTTTCACCTTTACTTTTTCTAATCTCAAAAACTTTTATATTTTAGCCTTTTGACAAAAGATACTTGATAATCTAGGTTTGCCCAACTTCTTGTTTATGCATAACTGTACCAGTGGCATAATAAAATTGACTTTGAAGTCAAGCTGACCTCTAACGCTTTATAGCAGTGTGATTTTAGATGAAATATTTAAACTCTTGCTGTCGAGTCGATTCTGACTCATAGCAACTCCATGTGTGCAGAATACAACTGCTCCATGGGGTTTCCAAAGCTGTGACCCTTCAGAAGCAGAGTGCCAGGGCTGTCTTCCAAGGCCCCTCTGGGTGGGTTTGATCTGCAGCCTTTCGGTTAGTCGCGCAGCAGTTAACCACTTGTGCCACCCCAGGACTCTATGTCCCCAATTCCTTTATCTCACACACACACAAAAAAGGATTATTATTAACCTTGCAAGTTTTTTGTAAGAAGTAGAAACATAGGTAAATTACCTAAAACAGCCCCCTGTACATGGGCAAGGCTCAGTATGTATTAACTCTACATTTTATTTATGCAAATTATCCTGTTTTTTGGGGGAGCCCTTCTCATTAGGAAAAGATACTTATGGAGGTAAAATGAATATCAAGGGCATTTATTAATTAAACAAAATTCACAAAAAGATACAATTTTGTGCCGCTTCTTCATCTCTGTCACATACAGTATATTTAAAAGCCTACCACTAGTCCCAACCCTAAAACAAAAGGGCTAGAGCTACTGTCCCGATTTTCTCTGCCCTAGCAATGGCTCTGCCAGCCTTCTTTCTTAATCCTTTAATCCAACTGTATTACCCAAGGTCTCTGATCAGTTTTGACACAGATCCACTGGTTGATGGCATGGCTCAGAAAGAGCTTTGTTTCCGTGGAGCAGACACAGTAATTTTGGTGGCATCTACTTCAAGGAATAGTTTCCTTAAAGTTCCTTCCATACTTTCAGATGACTTACTTATGTTTTAACAAATCAGGGCTACTTTGCAAGTGTCCGTGCTCCTTGGCCGATAAAGCAACCTGATAAACTGGTTTGCCTGTTGTCTATCATTTTCTTTTTTTTTTATTTTAATTGCTGGTTGCATTAAATGCAAACTGAAAGATAAAAGAGGGAATTATTTCAAGAGACAAGCTCTTAATTCTTCTTGAGTACATGGTTTTCCTGGGGTGTCACTCCAGATTCTCAGTCAGGTTTACCTTACGGAGCAAGGGATGATTTGAAGATACTGTGTCTTCTGGGAACATTCTGAAGGGTGAAATAGTCTAGAACTTCTGGAAATACAATAGAAACTATGCACTAGATGGTTCTGGCTGGCACCCGTCTGATTTATTGCAGCCCCTTTTTATTCTCAGTCTTCCCTCAACCTTGCAATGACTACAATTTCAGGGACAGAACTCTCTCTCTCTCTCTGAAACTGTGTGAAAAACTGCCCGAATACAGAGATTTTTGTGGAGAGAGCTTCCCTGGATTTTTCTCACATTCAAGAATCTGTGAATCAAAAAACAACGACAAAAATAATAAAATAATTTAAAAAATGGTAAAGAATCCCTCAAAACAGTGATGCTATTGACTCCCAAGTATTTGCGCTTGGAAGCTTCCAGACTACTATTTTGAGACAGAAAAGAATAACCCAGAATGCAGCCCTCCAAAAAGAGTGCTCAAGGGCTTGCAAGTTTTTCCTGTGTTCCTCAGTGATGCGTTTCTATTGACCTTCCTTCTTCCCTCCAATTTAGAATCAGTAAATCTGTAACTCCTGGGAGGTATGAATTTCCATATTCTGGTTGATTTATATGGATTTCCTGTAAACTGAAGACTGCGGATGGAAATCAATCATGACGATGCTTACAGCAGTGGCCCGTGATAGGACATGAGAAACACCTGATGTTTTCCATCCTTTTTAGGAGGTGAAATGAGAGTGCACTGTTTTCCTGACGTTTCCGGTGCTGGGAAGGTTATTTTAAGAACTTCACACTGATAAGGGAAGAAGAGACAGGTCACTTTGAACCTCAACTGATGTTTTATGATGGTGATTAAAAAAAAAAAAAATACTCTGAAGATTTTTACCTGTCTCTCTCAAGAATTGAGTTTTCCAGAACTTCTGTGTTTAGGGACATGATTAATACCCAGAATCTAATAAATCACTGCATTAACTTAGTTTAGAGAACATGCTAGCATTCACTGGAAAATATAATAGTCCTGAAATTGTAAGTCACATTCATATGTGGGGGGAAGGGTTATCAGGCTATTTAATTTAATTTTTTTCTTCTGTGATTTCTTTTTTTTTTTGCATATGAAAAATATTACATGTACGCAAGTGTAATCACCAAAAATAATACAAATGTCCTACCAAGGTGCAACTCCTTTTTAGGAAGCTTAAAACAGAATTCTCATGGCAAGACCTGAGTTAATGGTTTATGAACAATTCACTACCTAACAGAGAAAGAAAACCCTGAGGAAGTCACAGCTGGGGCCTTTTCTTTGTAGTAGAAATATACTTCAGTTTTTTTTTTTTGGGTGTGTGTGTGTGTGTGTGTCCAGATTTCCATTTGTCATGAAAATTTAAAATTAAGCCTCTCCAATGTGCACATTTTAATTTAAAACGAGAGCATGTAATTTATTATTTGGCACAGATTTATTGTTGTAAAAAGCTCCCACTGATGTCATGGTGAGCTCTGTGCATGAAATGAGGGCAAACAAATGATTCATTTTTCATGAATATTAACAATCAATATTACATTCTCCTTAAACAGGAGTATAAGGTTCTTGACCAAAATGCTCAACTGTTCTTAGTCATATATCTTTCACTGAAGCCATGAAGCAGAGAAAAGTTTTATAAGAAGTTATAGAGTGGTTTATAATACCACCAATAGCATAAGAGGTAGAACATTCCCAAGTCAATTTAATTGCCGGAGATCCACGCACTCCTGTGGCCAAGCGGTGATAAGGTAGCCCCATTAGGTAGAACAGTTTTGTTTCCGGTGAGGTATTTTATTGGATGGATTCCTCTCCTGTCTCTGTTGCTGGGATTTTCTTAAGTAACTTTTGTTTCACATAT
Source organism: Elephas maximus indicus (assembly GCF_024166365.1). NCBI lineage: Eukaryota > Metazoa > Chordata > Mammalia > Proboscidea > Elephantidae > Elephas > Elephas maximus. The sequence continues at coordinate 61,681,634 of NC_064836.1, forward strand.
AAGGGTACTATTTTTTTTTTCTTTATAGGAAAAGAGCTGTCTCTATAAATCAACCCTTATTTCATTCAACAAATATTTATTGAGCAGCTCCTATGTGCCAGGCCCTGTGCTATGTATTTAAGGCACAGCAACAACAACACTGCCAATGTCTTTGACATGTCATGGAGTTTATATTCTAGTGAGGAACACTGACAATAAACCAATATAAATATGATAATTACAGATTATATTAAGTACCGAGAATGTTATAAAGTTATTGTTGGTACTGTAATTGAAATCTTACAGCTTTGTAAAGCCCCATATATTATATGATGATTAAAAGAGAACAGTTTTTTGTTGTTGCTGTTGTTGTTTTAAGCAGTATTTAATATCCTTGATTATGTTTCATTTAAAACACAGACGCGCTTTAGTTTGTCTCAATTTTCTCCGCACCTTTTTCAGGTCAGCTTTTCAATAAGGAAATGCTGAATGAAATTCAGCTCACCAGCTATTACACGATGTGTGAAATAGTTACATACTTGTATTAGCTTCCTAGGGCTCCAATAACAAATTACTATAAACTGGATGGCTTAAAACAACAGAAATTTATTCTCTCACCGTTCTGGAGGCCAAAAGTCTAAAATCAAGGTGTTGGCAGCGTTGATTCCTTTGGCGTCCCTAAGGGAGAATCCGTTCCTTGCCTCTCTATGAGCTTAGTAGCTGTCAGAAATCTTTGTGTTCCTTGGCTTGTCCCTGCCTCACTCTAATCTCTGCCTCTGTCTTCATGTGACCTTCCCCTCTATGTTTCTGTCTCTCAGATCTCCTTCCCCATTCTCTTTAAGAACACCAATCATTGAAATTAAGAAGATCTAATCCAAAATTATCTCGTCTTGAGATCTTTACCATAATTACATCTTCCAAGACCTGAAGTTCAAGTCAAGTCACTTTCTGAGGTTCTTAGTGGATTTATCTTTTGAGGGACAAGATTCAACCCACTATGCTTATAAAAGCAATTTTTTTTTAATCCTTAAGCATGGAAACAAGTGTCATTTATTAGGTTAACAGAGTTGCTCCTCCTCCCCAACCCCCATTTTAAAGGCTCATCATACAGCTATGGAACCATGGGCAAGTTTTTTTATCCCCTCTGTATCACGTGTTCCTCATATACAAAATAGAAATTATCATCAGTATCTACCTCAGGAGGTTGTTGTGTGGATAATAAAGTGAATTACTATGTGTAAAGTATATGAAACAATGCCTGGCATAGAGTATTACACACATGTTTTTTTAAAATAAATTATAGCCTTCCTTGATTCTAGAATACATTCAAATCTTTTGGAAAAAATTTTTTTGAAGGTCCACAGCTGATAAACTGCCTCTTTTTTATGTACTTCCTTCCAAAAATATTAAGGGAATAATAATAATCTGCTCTGTTTTTGAAGGCCAGATCTGGACTTTGGAGCTAAGGGCACTGCATGAAGAATTCTGTCCATGGCCAAGGAAGACCATGATTTTGTAGACCATCTCCCTGTGAAATGCCTGGAAATTCCACTGAGTTGAATTTGAAGAACTAGTCTTACCGCTGTCCTACATGAACAATGTGGCCTAAGGCTCTCCTGAACAGGTACTTTTTAATGGAAGTGTCATCAATCTGTGAGCCAGAGCCCGCTCCACAGAAGCTAACAACCATAAGTTTAGCATCAAGAACCGGTAGTGTATGGGTAAGCTGAGTCTACGAGAAAACAAACAAACTAAACAAAAAATACCCTCAGTTGTAGTGCTTGCTGAACTCAACAGTGTACAAACTTCCACCATGGCCAATATCAGGCTATCAATTTAACATCAGTGAAGCTGAAATTGAGAGAATTGGGCACAATTGACTCTTGTGAGCCTGTGCAAGCAGCTCCAGACTAGCGCTGTTACCTCCATGGGCTTTCCTTGGCTCAAATTTTCTAGAAGCCATACCTAAAATTAAGCTTTATGTGCTAACTTTTTGAGGGAGAGGAGGAGAGTACAATCTCTGGGCAATGAAAATATAAGGGAATAGGAAATTAGGCAAGGAAAAAAAAGCAAATAAAGACAGTGTGTTACAGAGTTGACCACATTTCGTAGGAAAACAAAGCCAGGTGCTTCATGATATAGACCATCTCTTGGCAGGCCCCATGGAGCCACTGCACCTAAAGAGTCACTAGGGTTCAGATGTGGGGCTGAGAAAAAAAGGAAAAGAAATCCATCTGTAAGTTCCTTCCTGTCTCCTGCTCCTCTCTGTTCAGAGTTTGACCCAAGAAACGCTAGCTTACCTTGATGCAGCAGTTTTGTGCTGAAGTTGACTTCCATGAGTTCAGAAGAGTGGACCATACCCATCTGTGTCATTGGTCCCCTTGGTCAGACAGGGCAGGGTGGTGCTTCACCTGATCCAAAAGCTGTGGGATGATCCAGAGCCACATTGGGTCAAGCCTGGGTACCTGAGCTGCTTCAGCTCCGACTTTGGAGCTGCAGGCAGGAAAACAGTCAAGCTATGTTCTGGGTCTCACTCCAGTGGAGGCTAAGACAGCAAGGTGTATTAGAAGATAAGGCTCTTCATACAGTTAGTGGCAGACCACCTAGATAGCAAGTAAGTCTGAGAGAATCTTGGAAGATGCATAAGCTGGGTCTGGTGTTGTTACTGTTAGCTGCCGTCAACCAACTCATGGTGGCCCCATGCACAACAGAAACACTGTCAGATCTGCGCCCTCCACCTGATCAGTTGTGGATCAAAGCTTTGAGATCCATGGGGTTTTCACTGGCTGATTTTCAGAAATAGATGACCAGGCCTTGCTTCCTTGTTCACCTTAGTCTTGAAGTTTTGATGAAACTCGTTCACATCATAGCAACAGGCAAGGCTTTACTGACAGACTGGTCGTGGTTATGCATGAGGTGCATTGTCTCAGAATTGAAGAAGGTCTCCTTCATGAAGGTAAGAATTCTACCACTGAATTACCAATGCCCCCTTTCCGTTTGATAACCAACCCACTGCCTTTGAGTCAGTTCTGACTCATAGTGACCCCATAGGGTTTCCAAGGCTGTAAATCTCTACAGAAGCAGACTGCTACATCTTTCTCCTGTGGAGCCACGGGTGGTCTCGAACTGCCAATCTTTGGGTTAGCAGTCAAGCGCTTTAACCACTGCACCACCAGGGCTCCTCTTGGACCCAACAGAGGCCCACAAAGAGTATCCTTTTGGGAGCCAGATAGAATCTGACTTGGATTAACAGGAGTACATAGGCATCTATCTCTTCAAATTGATTCTTGGGAGGACTTCATTCCCATCTCCATTTTGCTGCTATTTTCTATTCCCCATTAAAAACTTAAAGATAAAAGCAAAGTAAAACAAATAAGACAAAAGTCCACACAATTAAAAAGCCATAAATATAAACATTAAAAGCAGCTAGCTCTCATAAAAATACAAAAAAAAAAAAAAAAAGGCAAAAAAATTTCAGAAAACTAGATTTTTTTGGGGGGGGGTCTAAACTGAAAATGGCGAGATGTTCTAAGAGGCAAATAAGGAGGAAAGGGAGGATTCTTTAATGGAAAGTCATATATGAACTTTCTAGGCTGATATCCCACTGGAAAACCCAGTATTGCCTTGTGATGAAGATGTCTGGTCACATGAGGTCCTTGCACATTCATTAGCCCAGGGTGCACCATCCCATCAGCACATGGGTGGCAGCAGCTAATCTTTCCAGAAGCAGCAAAGACCGCTTTCCCCTGAAGCTGCCACTTAAGGGCCAGCCTTTGATGCTGAGTTCCTGACATTTTCCCCCAGGTTTCTTCTTACTGTTTGCCCCTTGAAACTATTTATATTAATGAATATTTATAAGGTTGAAAATAAGAATGATATTGATATCAAGAAATTTCTCAGCATGAAAATTGAAGGCATTAGGTACAATGAGTAATCTAAAAGAACTCTCTTAAAAGCAAAGCAAGTAGACTTAAAAAAAAAAAAGATATCCAGTTAGTTACAGTTACTCTGAAGATGGGTAAGATGAAAAATCCAGTAATAGTGAGAGTAGTATAATTGGGAAATTACATCTCAGAACTGTAGGCATCTCTAGGAGGGTAAAACTGAGTGTAGAGAAAATTTCCTGCAGAAAAGGAAAATTTTGGATGCAAAGTGAATTTGACAAGATGAATTTTAATTTTTTTTTCCTAAGAAAATAGAAGAAAAAGATTTTCAAAAAAGACAGGGACCTAACATTAGCCACTAAGGTAAATGTGTTCTGCTTCTGTGAAGATTTACAGCCCTGGAAACCCTATGGGACACTTCTATTCTGTCCTATAGGGTCATTAGAAGTCAGAATTGACTGGAGGGCACTAGCACAACATTTCCAGGAGGACGAAAATGTGGCTCAGAGCATGATATTTAGTTGTGTATGAAGCATTTATCAGTTATAGCTCTGTGTGATTTGCTATATGTAAAAGTGCTTTATAAACAGTAAAGTGAATTCTTTTCCCCACGACCCTCAAATTAAAAATAGCTGCTGTCCGAAACATATGGTCTGAAGAAAACCTCCTCGTATATTTCCATAAAATAAATGTGCCAAAATTTTAAAAATTAGGCACGAAGAACCATGTGTTTAGAAGAGTAGCTATTTTAGGTTCTAACAACTCATTAACTGCTACAGCAGATCAAATTTCCAGTTTTGCAATGCTTACCTGAAGTGTAACTACTAACAAAACTCTTTTACTTATGCATAATATACTGGAAATAAACATAATAAGTTTGCTTTGCAAACAACCAGAATATCAAGAGCAAGAGAGAAGCAGAGGATAGAAAAGAGACAGAGGGGGAGAGAGAGAAACAGAGAAAGAGAAACATTATATGAGAATGTGAAATAAAAATTAGTGATATTCCTTAGGCTCGTTCATTCTCATTACTTACCCATGTCATCCACAGGGTTTCCATTCAACTCTGGCTCTACCATATGAAATTTAGTAATATTTAGTAATGTATTTTGAAGCAAGCCATTGAAAGCTGCTCCCATTATACTTAAGAAGTGGTTGAAGAGTAAGGAATGTTGACAGAGAGATAGACTGGATTACTGAGTACATTCATTTCTCTAATTTTGTCATCATCTGTCAGTATGAAAAGCAATTTCCATGTGCATAATATGAAAACTCTAAATTAAAATATATCCAATAAGTTAACCAAAAAAAGTAAAAAAAACAGGAAATAGTTAATTATTAAGTATTCACTGTTCTAAGAAAAAGGAAAGCCAAAGCAGTAAAGCACTTGAAAGCAATGCAGAGTACCAATTATTTACAGAGCCACTTTATAAGAACAGTCTAATATATTTTCTTCAATGATATTTTACCAATATTTGCAATATGTTCCACCAAAGGGTATAAATATACACCTCTCCAGCTATTACAGACTGGATTCCCTTTGAAACGGACCCTAAACTGGAGATTAGTATGCAGGAGTTTATAGGGAGATACAGGGCACTGTGAAACGGAGCATAGCTTTGGCCAACATGGCTGTCTTCAGCCGGAGCAGTCCCCAAAGCAGGCTGAGAACTGAGGTCTGCTCACCTGCAGGACAGGGTACACCCTTCCTTCCTAAAAGAGAACCTGTGTTGTGTATGAGGATATCCACTGAGCTAGTTTATAACATTACTATTTAGTTTTAACGTGAAAAATCAGAACAACAAAAGAAGTATTTATACCAAATATCCTCTCTCTCTGCCCTTCTAGAGCCACTCACCGTGCTGCCTCATGCCCTGGGGACTAATTGTGGTTTCTAGCTAAGTTAGCCAGAGGACAACCCAGGTAGGAGTTGGAGAGAGAGCAGACAGTAAATTCAGCATATTCATTCTCCTAGTTTTTTCCCTTGAGAGTAAGTCCCTGGTCTTTTTAAGGCAGCCAACTCTAATGGTTCTTCTTCCTTCTAGGTTGAGCTACTGTCTTCCTCCCCAGCTACATTTAGACCAGGGTTGTTGCCCAGTCCTAGACACTATAGTTCCTTCACTCTACTTTGTGTTTCTCTACTCACAGCCCTTACCTTTTGTAATAAGTCCATCTGATTCTTGTCAAGTTATCTTAATTTGAGTGTGCCATTTGTTTCTTGGTGGTGCCCTGATTTATATAACTCTCCTTCCTAACATTATCTATCAGTGGGCTGTAAACTCCTCAAGGGCTATATCTGTGTCTGATTTGTCTTTGTGGCTCTAAATTATTTAAGTGTTCAGTAGGTATGCAGTAATTGTGTTCTAGGAACCAGAGAGTCTTTTCAAGCATATACGTCGGATTGCTATTCATGTCATTACCAATGTTGTTTGAGGTTCTGGTTATGTCCAGTTTTGCCAGTGTTGCAGAGAAGACCCTATATGTGGCAACATTTTTATGTTGTACATGATATACTGGCTAACTTGTATTCTCAGTTCTATTAGACCTTATCAGAAAGTGCAGAGACAATTTAACTGGATCATGAGAAGTTGGTATCATTTGTTTGATTTCTCAGGGCCTTGTTTCTTCATCTTTGTAATAACTGAGTGATATAAAAGTATTACTGACTGCTTTGCAATTCTTATCTTTTGTAGTTCTCTGATATAGAAAGTTGTAAAAGTGGGCACAATTGCCCATTTATTTTGTATACTCTTTAACTTCTGAGTCATCGAATCTTTCACAGATAATGTCCTAGGCTATTGATTATCATTTCCTGCCTTTTAATGGATGGGAGAAAATGAGTAATAGGCAATGTCATTGAGATCTTGGCAAAGACAACAATGCGAGGGTTATAAATACTGCATTTTGTGCTTTGGTGAAGTGGTCATTGCTCAAAGTTAATGGTTTTGGCAGTCCTGGAGAGGCCAATGCTGATTGACTGACAAAAAGGTCAACTGCTTAATTTATGAGCTGTCCTTCTAGAATAGAGACACTGATGCTGACCTACTGGCAGGAGAAGCTGCCGTTGAGACTGTTGATGAAATAGTGATGATGGTTTAAAAAGAATCCATTCACCTTCTTTTGATCCCTGCCTCCTGTGATCAATGGCACTTAAGTCAAGTCAGGATCAGGAGTGGACATTTATGTATTTGTGGAACAAAATAAAGCAAAGCTGCTAAAGGAATTCTTAACTTCATCTACTTTCTGTTTTAACAAAATGAACCAACCAGACATAGACAATTACTATGGCCCAGATCACAGACAAGTTCAAAATGGTGCTTCCTATTAGTTTTAAACTACTCAAACAAGAATTCAATCATCCCATAAATGGAAATTTTTCTTTTAATTCCAGTTCAGAAGTTTTTTGGGGGGTTTGTTTTTGTTTTCATATCACAAATCCTACCCCACACTGCTTTGGCTATTGTCGTTAAACTGTTTTTTGTATGAAAGTTTGTAGCTATAGCTGAATTAAACTTGAGTTTCTTGAATTTCTCAGAGACTATGAACACTTTAATTTAATTCAAGTTTCCTCAATTTATGCACTGTCATGGATTGAAGTATGTCCCCCCCAAAAAGTGTGTATCAACTTCGTTAGGCCATGATTCCCAGTATTTTTTGGTTGTCCTCCACTTTGCAATTGTAATTTTATTTTGAGAGGATTAGGGTGGGATTGTAACACTCTTGTTACTAAGGTCACTTCCCTGATCCAAGGTAAAGGGAGTTCCCTGGGGAGTGGCCTGCACCACCTTTCATTTCTCAAGAGATAAAAGGAAAGGGAGGCAAGCAAAGAGATGGGGACCTCATACCACCAAGAAAGCAGCACCAGGAGCAGAGCATGTCCTTTAGACGTGAGGTCCCTGAGCTTGAGAAGCTCCTCAGCCAGGTGAAGATTGAGGGCCAGGACCTTCATCTGGAGCTGACAGAAAGAGAAAGCCTTCCCCTGGAGTTAATGCCTTGAATTTGGACTTTTAGCCTACTTTACCTTGAGAAAACAAATTTCTCTTTGTTAAACCCATACACTTGTGGCATTTCTGTTATGACAGCACTAAATAACTAAGACAGATCCTAATGACTAATATGGGGCCAGGGATTTGTCCTGTGCATTATAGGATATTTACTAGCATTTCTGGCTTCTACCCCCTAGATACCAGTGGCAACCACTTTTAGTTGTGACAACCAAAAATTGTGTCTAAACATTGCCAAATATCCATTGAGGACACAATCACCTCACTTTGGTATCACTGATTTATTTAATAAATATTTTCAATTTTATCTTTGTGCCAAAAAAGGAACAATGGAGATTCATAGATGAATAGAATGTGTCCTTTACCTGTAAATGCTGCTCTTGTGGTACATGGCAAGTTTTTTGAAAGCTTTTTTTTTTTAAAAAAAATATTCCCTTCAGTAATAATGCATTTGACTATGAATTTTCCACTAATTAAGCCACTCTTTGCAGTCTTGACTTCCTAAAATGGAGAATTTAGGAATGCCAGGAAGAAGTGATGAAAGTAGGGCCATGAGGAAAATGAGATTGGTGTGGCTAAGAAATATGGCCTGAACTTCCACACCCAAGTGTGGAATAACACAGTTAAACCTGAAGATGAAAACTGTTGTCACTGGCAGGGCATCATATTTTAAAAAGACATCTATCAAGCAAATCTTCTAGATATTTAAGTCAGATTTTATGTAAGTATGACATTTATGGAGCCCTGGCTGTGTAGAGGTTAAGAGCTCAGCTGCTAACCAAAATGTCAGCAGTATGAATCCACCAGCTGCCTCTTGGAAACCCTATGGGGCAGTTTTACTCTGTCCTATAGAGTCTTTATGAGTCAGAATTGACTCAACAGCAAAGAGTTTGGTTTTGGTTCGGCAGTTGTTTCATGGCAATATAGACATAAATGTCATTAAAAAAAAAACCACCTATTGCCATTGAGTCAATTCCGACTCATAGCGACTCTATGGGACAGAGTAGAATTGCCCTCATAAGGTTTCCAAGAAGTAGCTGGTGAATTAGAACTGCTAACCTTTTGGTTAGCAGCCAAACTCTTAACTACTGTGCCGCCAGGGCACTTGCCACTAAATTTGTATGGCACAACTCTCTCAATTGGCTCATTCCCCTGAGGACACAGGGTGGGTTTTGTCATCTCACCCTTTCTATTGCATTTTTAAACCACAACTGAAAGTCAGAATACAGTGACACATCCTTGAAGCTCAAAGAAATGACAAGGTAAAGAAACTCCAAGGGGGAGATTTAACAGCTCCTGAAGGTTGCTGCTACATACCAAGTGGATAGAGAGGAGCTTTCTATACAAATCCTGCTAGAAAGGCAGTAGAAAAGAATGGGCAGGGCTTTAAAAGTGCTTAAAAATAAAATTCTCATTGGAACACACAGTTCTTAGCTGTGGCAGTCAAAATGAATTAGTGCTTATTATCTGGTGGGAAATGTTAATTCAACCATTTTAGAACATGTCTAGAGAACCTGCACAGATATTCAGTTCTACAATAGAAATCATTAAGACCCATACTTGGCCCTCTATGTAGGGAATCATCAACAGAACTGAACAGCAGGTCTGGGTTTGCAAGGGCCCTGTGAGAAGTCCAGGAGAGTGGCAGTTTATTTTAGCTTAGAAATACACATTTCCGGCTACACTTAGATAAAATACTAAGCATAAATGTTCCAAGAAATGCAGTGACATTTCTTTGGATGAAATTTAATTTGAATAAAAGCTATCTAGGTGGTTTAAAGAGCTCCTCCCCTAGGACTCCACAATCTTACATCTTGCTAAGCAACACAGTTACAGTATTTCAAAATGCAAGCAAAGGTTTTAAAGGCATTACTACAATTTATAATAAAGTTCAGATGCTTAAATGTAAACTAAGTCCAATAAAAGAGAATTGGTTCATCCGATCCACGAGATTAGTATCTTGAGATTAACTACAATTCCGGATAGCAGATGCCCAGGGGACTGTAAGTAAGGAATCACTTTTTCTTTTTTTCCACTTAATGTTGTTGTGTGCTGTTGAGTCGATTCTGACTCATAGCCCAATAGGACAAAGTAGAACTGCCCCATAGAGTTTCTTTAGGGAAGCAGATCGACAGACCTTTTCTCCCTAAGAGGTACTGGTGGGTTTGAACCACTGACCTTTCGGTCAGCAGACCAGTGCTTAACCATTGCCCTACCAGGGCTCTTTCCAGTGTGAATGCACAGGGCAATTGTACAGGCTTATATTAGTAACGAGTCGACCTATCTACTTTCCCAATTTCCAAATAGAGGCAAATCATGCCCAGGACTTTTCATAACCAACTACAAGTAAAAGGGACACAGTATGGAAAAGCAAAATAAACAGTGACTTTTGCCCGATTTCATTCAAAAAGCATAATGTGAACACATAACACTTGCAAAGTATCATGTGAGATGATTCCAAACAGAATTAGAGTCCCTAAGCTCAAGTTCCTTACGATTTAGTGGTAGAAATTGATGAAAGAAAGAATTATCTAAAATAGACTTAATTAAAATGTTGTTAACTAAAATACAAAAACAATAATTAAAATAAGCCTAAAACCGTGAAAAAAGTAACAAGGATGGAAAGGGGGAGTTGCCTTTTCTTAGCCTTGGCAGACTTTAGAGAATTTTACGCATGCCCCTGTTACTAAAGGGAATTAAAGTCATCCAGATTCATGTTTTTACTTTTTCCTGTGTTCTTAGTCACAAATTATAGACAGCTCTCTGGAAAGATATAAACGATTATGTGAGGGACATTTTGGGAACCGGTCAGTCTCTCTTTTCTCTTGAACTAAACCTAAGGTTTTCTCTGAAGTCGGTGGTGTTCTAATCAGAGTCTCAGGCGAAATCCAAAATGTGCCCCAGATGTTTCTTTTTATTCTTTTCAAAATGGCATTCTGCTAGAAAGGCAGCAACTAAAAGTATTTTCAAAATATATGATACCAGAAAGCTGACAACTTAATATTTTTTTCAACCAGGATATGCAATAAAACAATAAAAAAAAAAAAAATTGGAGAACATATATAGTATTACTTTTCTTAAATACATTTCCATGCATTTACAGTTGTAGCTAAATGTTTCTATCCATAGAGCTATATGCAGATGTGCATAAAGACGTGTGCGCGTGGCCATGTATTGAATGGCATACAGGTTGTAGGTTTACGGGGATGGAAACAGATTATCCTGCCTACAGCCTCCATATATACTTAATTTAAACCTAAAACTGGCTATTCCAGTGAATAGAATGCATTTACATTCTAATTTATAACATATTTTATGCTAATATAATGAATTATTATATGTCATTTTTGTAACTTTTTGCTCCTCCATATGAATTACATGTTTTCAAAATAGCTTCTTAGAGAAAGTAAGCTGTTCATTTAGGTTAGACTAAATAAGTAGCTATAAAAGTGACTTATTTGTGGCTTTTTAGAATAAAAGGATTGATTATGCTTGAACCAGTATTTTTTTTTCTCTAGAATGTACTTTAAAAATAAACCTCATCTAGGGAATATATAATGAGAACATTATTAGTTTCAGAATTGAAATTTCAGAAACTGGCTTCATAGTTTTCATATACACACAGTTAAAAATAAAAATTGTGTATTATTTAAACAAGTCTCAAACCAAATGTGGCAAGACGGCATTAGAGAGTCAAATAAAAAAATAAATAAATAAATAAATAAATCTGAGACTTCATAGTTCAAAAAAAATCACAGCCCCAAAGGTAAACAAAAGAGTGAAGTATATAATGGCAGGTTTTTACACACGATTAAGTGATTGATTTATGAAATTACACCAAAGTTCATGTTCCACGTCTCCATTGTGGGACTAGTGCACTTTGTATAGCCATAAGTTATCCACACTGTGTTTGAAAGGTGCAATAAGAATGTGAAAATGTTTTGCCATATAATTAAGAGACTACATTCCAAAGACGATCACTAACAAGCAAATGAGGTTGATATAAACACTTACTCCTGAAGGATTAGGTTTCCTAAGAGGACTATAAAAAGATTGGCACCCCTGTTAAAAGATTACAATTTTAGTTTCATTTAATTTACTAAAGCGAAGTCTTTATAACGTGCTTGATTATGGCAGTTTGACTAAATAGATTGCCCATTGAACAGGTACCAAGTGATATATTCGGAAAGCTGATTGGGTCTTTAGACCAAAACCTATTTGTAAAAATCAATTCTAGCACAGGAAAACATATATATTTTATTGCCATGGAAAACTGATGTTGGAAAATAGCCATCATCCATCTGAGGAACAATTTATAAAAACCACGTCTTCAACAACGGTGTCATTATACCCATCATCCATAAACAAAAGGAATAAATAATACATAGCTATTTCAAACACACTGAAAGTGGAATTATATGGTAGAAATGGCATTGTATTCATGTTTATTTTAATTCACCTTGCAGTATTCCAGGAAATAGATACACCAGAGCAGGTGCTGAATAACAGGCAGAAAAATGAACATTTCTATTAGATGCACCTGAGTATTCACAGGTTAGATAACAATAACCCGAAGAAACGCCATCACTACAGATTATGCAATGAGATACCAATATTCTTCCCTTCGGTGTTTCATCATTTCATATTCTGTCCTAACTTTTCAAAACAAATAGAATGCCACTTGTTATTTTTTATTATGTCATCTAGCACACTGAATATGCAGGGGTTTTTTTTATGAAGAGTATTTAGAGGTATCACCTGGTAGAGAATTTCTTTATTCCTCTATTAAGCATATAAACAGACATTATCAAGAAAATCGTAACCTTTTTTGAATGCTTATTGCCAGGTGCTGTTCTAAGGGCTTTACAGATACTAATCACGTATTTGACCTAACAAAAAAAAATCCCAGGAAGTAGAGTACGAGGATTACACATGGTTTTGCGCACAAAAGTCCAAGGTAAGAGGCCTCAGATTTGAACTGGACAGTATGCAATGGAAAGTAATTGCAATCTATACGCTCTACATACTTCCTGATGGAGGCTTGGAGATACACCCTTCCCAAAACTAACATTGTTCTGAACATCTTGCTGGAATTCCTCAAGAATTGGAGGAAGGTCCAGTGTTGACTCTGTCTTTAGAGGTGTTTGTTTTCTCTTCTGGCCAAAACTGGTAGAGAGGGCCTCAGAAGAAGTCAATTGTCTAGTGGATAAAGAAGAATAAAAAGAAGATGTAGAGGAGGAAGAAAAAAGGGAAGACTTCTCTGTGTCCTAAGTCAATACATCTGAAGCCCAAGGCTTTCTTACCAAAGCGCCAGGCTGATTCTTCCTGAATCGGGTGTACATACTGAAGCCTGAGAACCCCCTTATGGGCAAGGGTAGAGCTGAATGGGGAGTTTGTCCCCTGATAAACAAAATGACTTGGAAAAATATCAAAGAAATGTCTCTTAAAGGCAGATCAAACTCCTTCCCCACTCCATTCAGGTGCCTGAAATACAGGGGAAGACTATTCAAACTGTCCATGTTTGGCCATCCATGTAAAGGGAGAGGGTCTCACAGAGAATTCACTCACACTATTTCTTTCTTTCTTTTTATTGTACTTTAGATGAAGGTTTACAGAACAAACTAGTTTCTCATTAAATAGCTAGTACACATATTGTTTTACGGTTAGCAATGCCATGACATGTCAACACTCTCTCTTCTCGACCTTGGGTTCCCTATTACCAGCTTTCCTGTCCCCTCTTGACTTCTAGTCCTTGCCCCTGGACTGGTGAGCCCCTTAAGTCTCATTTTGTTTTATGGGCCTGTCTAATCTTTGGATGAAGGGTGAATGTTGGGAGTGACATCATTACTGAGTTAAAAAGGTGCCCAGGGGCCATACTCTCGGAGTTTCTCCAATCTCTGTCAGGCCAGTACACTCACTCTATTTCTGAAAGCTAGCTTAAAATGAAATTATCCCCAGTCATAGAGAAACAAGACTTCATATGGGTTCCACATGACTATTTTACAGGGAAGAAAACTGAATGCAGCAATCAAAGGACAAAGAGATAACATAACCTGAGTGAACAGAATCAGAAGAAAAACTTAAAAAACAAATTCATCAAGTGCTAAAGAAAATTTACAAAACAAATGCATCAAGAAGTAAGGAAATTACATAGAGCATGGGAACTATGAAAGAAGAAATCAGTGATGAAAGAACCAGAGAACAGAATGAGGTTGTAGGGGAGCGAGTCTTGTTAGGAGACATACTGAGGAGAAGGGAGCCATTATGGTGCTAATGAGTACATTAGAAACAGAGTATGAATGGGAAACCCATTTTCAGTGAGAAGATAATCACACAGAGTGAAGAGAGAAAAGGCAAAGCAAAGAGAGGGGGTTGTGAATAAATGCTAGATTTCAGGAACTGAACATATGGAAAATTGGAGCCTCTCTGATGCAGAAAGCAGAACAAATAGGAAGGGAGAAAAAGGAAAGATAAATACTTTGTTGAAATGAGAAAAGAGCTGAATTTCCGCATTGACAAAGTTCACTTTGTTCCCAGAGAAGTTAATAGAGAACATTCAGAACCCAAACATATCCTGCTGAAATTATTAAATTATAGGGATAAAAAAAAAAAAAAAAGAACGTCAAAGGCATTCAGGCTAAAGCAGCAAGCCACTTATACAGAAGGAAAATCAGGAGAGCCTCAGACTTCTTTAGGGGAATCACTGTGTATTGGGGTTCAAGTCTACAGTGTTTCCAAGGAAGAAGAACGAATTGAAATTCCATTTCTAGCCAAGTTACCATTAATATCTTAAAAAAACAAGCAAAAAGATATTCTCAGATGCCCTGGAATTTGAGAAACATACTACTTATAAAACCTTCTTTATATAATCTATATAACCGCGATACTAATCTAAACTGATGGGGCAACTAAGCAACTCATAGTGACCCTACCCCATGGAGTTTCCATTGAGCACCTGGTGGATTTGAACTGCTGACCTTTTGGTTAGCAGCCGTAGCACTTAACCACTTAACCACTACGTCACCAGGGTTTCCAAATGGGCTACGGTCACCTGTTACAAGGAGTGGTTTGTTTTAAAAAGATGAGCCAACTATAAGCTGTATTTAACATGTTTAAAGTGACTCAAAATAAGTTAAAAAGTGAACAAGCAAGAGTGTATCAGACAAATATAACCCCTAAAAATACAAATAAGGTGATAGCATTAAAATCTAACAAAGTAACATTTAGAGAAATGTATTATTAATTGCTGTAAAGAATAATATTTTGATAAAATTTAATGTCTAAAATATGATCTAATTGTCATAAATCTAATCTATAACAAAACCAATAGCATCAAATTTTTAAAAATTAGAATTAGAAGGAAAATTGTCAGCAACACAAGAGTAGATACAGATAAGAACACATTTCTATCAGAACTTTCTTAGCAGAACATATTTCTTAGAAGAATTTACAAAAATTAATATGAATCTGAAGAATTAACTGATATGGTTGATTTAAAAAAATATAACAAACTCTACACACAGAATGTAGAAAGAGACTACATCTTAAGAATCCATGAAACATTTATTAAACAGGTTTAGCTTACAACTAGCAGGTAGAAAAATGATCTACTACTCAGAATTTGGTAAAAAAGTACATAAGTGAGATGTCCTGCCTCCATGTTACCTAAACGACTATCTGAAGAATGTCCTAACTTGTCTACTTCATGTTTCTAATTATTTTGCCCAATTATCATATTAATGCTTTATAAAATATGGCACCCTCACCTGACCTGTTAGACACAGCGTGTGCGATTGTAAGCAATGAGGCACTTAAAAAGGTTTCTTTCCGCAAAGGAGGTTCCAAATACTTGCATATGTGCTTCAGATTCTGGGAAGCAGCATGGAATGTCAATGATTGCTAAACCAGATATTTCAGAATTCCGTTTTATGACAGTATTTCAGAAATGTTGAGCCTTGTGGCAGTTTTGCCAGATCAAAAGACTGTAAGTCAGTGATGACAATAATGCCGAGCAGTTAGTTCTGGCCCTGTAGTTTGATGCCATCTTTACATTCACAGGTCAATCCCCCATACCCCACTGTCACTTAAAAAAAAAAAAAAAAACCCACCCCATTGCACTGCACAATTTGGCATGATTGCCTGAGAGACCTGGATTGAACTGGCATTAATTAGCTATGTCACACTATTCATTCCGCAAGAATCTGCTCTTACCATTCAGATCAGGGATGAACTCACTAGCACAACAGTATGTAGGAACAATATATGATATACTGGCTTATGTTTGGTCTAGGAGTTTTCTTGCACAGAAAATTCAGTGCCGTAGAATTTAAAGCTCTCTAAATTTTATTCCATCCTTCATACCTTCACTTCCTTTCTCAGACCAATAATTTATGCTGAATAGGCTATGCCAGGTATGGAGAATTGCAAGTCAATCTCTGTTTCTCTTTCTGTCTCCTCTATGACACCTCTGTTTCATTCCTTCTGCCAGGTTCCTCCTTTATCTAACACATCCTCCTTTCTGCCAATGGCTACCCTTCTTGGGTTTAAATGTTTGAGGAGTATTTCACCTGCCTTCATATAAGAAATCAGATATAAATCCCAATTTATCCTGAGTTGGGATCCCCTAAAAGGGAGACTATCTCGTTTGTGAGTGTGAATTTAATTAAATATGAAGGATAGATGATTATTCAATACCATATATAAGGGCCCTAGGAGAACACCCTGGCAATACTATTTTTAAAGGTATTTTTGAGCATCTTAAAGCATGTTTTTATCTGCTGTGTCTGTCTGCTAACAACTAGAATTTTATCCTTTCCTAACACTTGTCTGCACACCTGTAAGAATATAGAACAGAAAGTGTTTAATTTTGTACCTTAGAGCTATGCTAACCCCACAAAACAGTGGACAGTCTTTAGATTGTGTGCTTTGAAGGTGGTTGAAAAGCACTGCATAGTCTCTTTCTCCTAGTGAGTTGGAAAGCATGGATGAAAGAGCAATGGAGTTCTTCAGGATATCTCTGTTAGGAAAGCAGCCGTCACTGTGACTCTGGCCTCCAATCAGGGCCTAGGGCATGGAACATCTACTTACAGGGAGATAGCAGTTTGTAGTGGGTGTTCTGCCTTGTTTGGTAATCTCTCTCTTTTAGGAGCCTGAGGAGTACTTTGGTTTGTTTATGCATGTGTGTCACATGGCACCTGGACAACCTCACTGCTGTGTCTATTCCCACAGTGCAGCCTACCATCCAGCATCAGATATGGAGACCAACTTGCTGGCCATGTGGGGAGTCATGGATTGAATTATGTCCCCCCAAAAATATGTGTATCAATTTGGCCGGGCCATGATTTCCAGCATTGTGTGGTTGTTCTCCATTTTGTGATTGTAATTTTATGTTAAAAGGGCTAGGGTGGGATTGTAACACCACCCTTACCCAGGTCACAGCCCTAGTCCAATGTAAAGGGAGTTTCCCTGGGGTGTGGCCTGCACCACCTTTTATCTCTTAAGAGATAAAAGGGAAAGGCAAGCAAGCGGAGAGTTGGGGACCTCATACCACCAAGAAAGTAGCACCAGGAGCAAAGCGTGTCCTTTGGACCTGGGGTCCCTGTGCCTGAGAAGCTTCTTGACCAGGGGAAGATTGATGACAAGGGATCTTCCTCCAGAACTGACAGAGAGTCAAAGCCCTGGAGCTGACACCCTGAAATTGGGCTTTTAGGCTACTTTACTACGAATAAATAAAATTCTCTTTGTTAAAGCCATCCACTTGTGGTATTTCTGTTACAGAAGCACTAGATGACTAAGACAGGAGGCCAGTGTCCACCACTGAGGCTGATCTTACTCTGCTTGTTAATCTTGTGAGTAAACGCTATTCTATCCAGTGCCTGTGTAAGTCTTGTCTTTCTTGGTGACCTTGACACCTGTTAATTATGGAATGGGTTGACATCTTGAGGCTGTTGCTCCTGGCATTCTCCACACTGTGGAACACCTCCAGTGGTGGTAGTCTATGTTGCTCCAACAGTCTTGGTTAAAATTTATATTATTGGAATTTATCTTATGAGGTCTACAATGTTGTTGGTTATTAGGAAATTTTGTGGTGTAAGTGACAGAAAATTCTGACTCAACAACAAAAATATATATTATCTCTTCTAACAAAACATCCTCAAGTAATGCTCCTGCATGGTTGCTTAATTGAGTAGCCCAAAGACATCATGAAGTACTTCACCATCCTCAATATATCAGCATATTGGGAAATGGTTACTGCAATTTGAGCCATTACATGGTGCCATTTCTCTTCCCAGATAAAGGAGAAAAAGAAAATCTTTTCCAGACACCTCAGAAAATGTCCTCTTATATTTTGTTGGCTAGTGTTCTATTACATCACTATGATTGAAGCAGCCACTCACAAAGGGAGTAGGACCACCATGGTTGTCTTAGACAAATGACAATTACCTTGGAGCTAAGGATAATGGCATCCCTCTGTGAGTCACAAGAGAGGTTTGCCATCAAGACACAAAAGGGGCTGGGGAGGGAATCGATAACATCTGATTCACCTAGGAATTACTTTACTGAATTAATGCTTCATATTTTGCTTGCTAAGGTAATGGAACACAAAGCAGGTAAATGATCAACAGTGGAACTCAGGACATTAATAGCTTAAGGTCTGGATAATTGGGGTGAAAAAATCCCTAGAGTGAAGATCCCCCATGTGTCTGTCAGTTTATCCTACTGTGGGGGCATGTGTGTTGCTATGATGCTGGAAGCTATGGCACCGGTATTCAGATACCAGCAGGGTCATCCATGGAGGACAGGTTTCAGCTGAGCTTCCAGAATAAGACCGACTAGGAAGAAGGACCTGGCAGTCTATTTCTGAAAAGCATTAGCCAGTGAAAACCTTATGAATAGCAGCAGAACATTGTCTGATATAGTGTTGGAAGATGAGCCCTCCAGGTTGGAAGGCACTAAAAAGATGACTGGGGAAGAGCTGCCTCCTCAAAGTAGAGTTGACCTTAATGACTGGGATGGAGTAAAGCTTACGGGATCTTAATTTGCTGATGTGGCACGACTCATAATGAGAAGAAACAGCTGCAAACAACCATTAATAATCAGAACCTGGAAGTATGAATCTCAGAAAACTGGAAATCGTCAAAAATGAAATGGATCACATAAACTTCGATATCCCAAGCATCAGTGAGCTGAAATGGACTGGTATGGGCCATTTTGAATTGGATAATCATATAGTCCACTATGCTGAGAATAACAACTTGAAGAGGAATGGTGTTGCATTCATCATCAAAAGGAACATTTCAAGATCTATCCTGAAGTACAATGCTGTCAGTGATAGGATAATATCCACACGCCTACAAGGAAGACAAGTTAATACGACTATTATTCAAATTTACACTCCAAACACTAAGGCCAAAGATGAAGAAATAGAAGACTTTTATCAGCTGTTGCAGCCTGAAATTGATCAAACATGCAAGCAAGATGCATTGATAATTACTGGAGATTGGAATGGGGAAGTTGGAAACAAAGAAGGATCAGTAGTTGGAAAATATGGCCTTGGTGATAGAAACAATGCCGGAGATCAAATGACAGAATTTTGCAAGACCAATGACTTCATTGCAAATACCTTCTTTCACCAACATAAATGGTGACTATACACATGGGCCTCGCCAGATGGAACACACAGAAATCAAATTGACTACATCTGTGGAAAGAGATGTTGGAAAAGCTCAATATCATCAGTCAGAACAAGGCCAGGGGCTGACTGTTGGACAGACCATCAGTTGCTCATATGTAAGTTCAAGCTGAAACTGAAGCATCAAAAGAAGAAACACAGAGAGTCATTATACCAAAAAGAATTAGTTGATATTCAACCATTTCAAGAGGTGGCATATGATCAGGAACCGATGGTACTGAAGCAAGAAATCCAAGCTGCTCTGAAGGCATTGGTGAAAAACAAAGCTCCAGGAATTGATGGGGAATATCAATTGAGATGTTTCAACAAGCAGATGCAGCACTGGAGGTGCTCACTCTTCTAGGCCAAGAAATATAGATGACAGCTTCCTGGCCAACTGACTGGAAGAGATCCATATTTATGCCTATTCCCAAGAAAGGTGATCCAACCGAATGTGGAAATTATAAAACAATATCATTAATATCACATGCAAGCAAAATTTTGCTGAAAATCATTCAAAAATGGCTGCAGCAATACATCAACAGGGAGCTGGCAGAAATTCGGGCCGGTTTCAGAAGAGGACCTCAACCAGGGATATCATTGCTGATGTCAGATGGATCCTGGCTGAAAGCAGGGAATACCAGAAGGATGTTTACCTGTGTATTACTGACTATACAAAGGCATTCAACTGTGTGGATCATAACAAAGTATAGATAACACCACAAAGAATGGGGATTCCAGAGCATTTAATTGTGCTCATGAAGAACCTTTATATAGATCAAGAGGCAGTTGTTCAGACAGAAGAAAGGGATACTGATTGGTTTAAAGTCAGGAATGGTGTGCGCCACAGTTGTATTCTTTCACCATACCTATTTAACCTGTATGCTGAGCAAATAATAAGAGAAGCTGGACTATATGAAGAAGAATGGGGCATCAGGACTGGAGGAAGACTCCTTAACAACCTGCATTATGCAGATGACACAGCCTTGCTTGCTGAAAGTGAAAAGGACTTCAAGCACTTACTAATGAAGATCAAAGACCACACCCTTCAGTATGGGTTGCACCTCAACATAAAGAAAACAAAAATCCTCACAACTGGACCAATAGGCAACATCATGATAAACGGAGAAAAGATTGAAGTTGTCAAGGATTTCATTTTACTTGGATCCACAACCAACAGCCATTGAGGCAGCAGTCAAGAAATCAAAAGACGCATTGCATTGGGTAAATCTGTTGCAAAGGACCTCCCTAAAGTGTTGAAGAGCAAAGGCGTCACCTTGAAGACTAAGGTGTGCCTGACCCAAGCCATGGTATTTTCAATCTCATCATATGCATGTGAAAGCTGGACAATGAATAAGGAAGACCAGAGAAGAATTGACCCCTTTGAATAGTGGTGTTGGCAAAGAATGTTGAATATACCATGGACTGCCAAAACAATGAACAAATCTGTCTTAGAAGAAGTACAACCAGAATGCTCCTTAGAAGCAAGGATGGCAAGACTGCATCTTACATACTTTGGACATGTTGTCAGGGGGGATCAGTCCCTGGAGAAGGACATCATGCTTGACAACGTACAGGGTCAGCGGAAAAGAGGAAGATCCTCAATAAGGTGGATTGACACAGAGGCTGCAACAATGAGCTCAAGCATAACAACAATTGTAAAGATGGCTCAGGACCGGGCAGCAATTCGTTCTGTTGTGTGTAGGGTCGCTAGGAGTCGGAACTGCCTCAACGGCACCTAACAATAACAACAACAAGGTGAAGATCACATATTTACCCGACAGATGTTTATGTTTACAGGACTTAGCAAAGGGGGTCAGGAAGACTCAGTAGTTAAGAGAATAGAGAAGAGCGGGCACTGAAATCACAATGTACCAGGAGCCAAATTTCTTTATTTATTTTTAATTTAAACTGGGGCAAAGAAGAACCTTTTTTTTTGTTTTTTTTAATTACTCATCTTTAAGAAATTTCAGGCACTTTTTTTCCTTCTACATTTTTATTTCTTCATTCTGTCATTCATTCAGCAAATATTGTTACAGGTTTCTCTTAGTTTCCTAGTACTGCTGTGACAGAAATACCATTAGTAGGTGGTGTTAATAAATAGAAATTTATTTTCTCACAGTTTAGAAGGCTAGAAGTCCAAATTAAGGGCACTGGCTGTAGGGGAAGGCTCTCTCTCGGTCAGCTTTGAGGGAAAATCCTTGTCTCAGCTTCTCTAGCCCTGGCATTCCTCGGCTACTTGGCCATCTTCACGTGGCATCTGTTTCCCCCATTTGTGCTTGCTTGCTTCTCTGTGCCTAATTTGTCCCTTTTATATCTCAAAAGTGAAAATGTTATTAAAAAAATAAGGCTTTATTATTATAACAAAGAAAGCCCTATTCCTAAATGGGATTACATTCATAAAATCACAGGTATGTTTTTGTTATTAGGTTCCCTCCAGGTGATTTCCACTCATAGAGACCCCATGTGACAGAGGACAACTACCCCATAAGGTTTTCTCAGCTGAAATCTTTATGGAAAGGGATTACCAGGTCTTTTTCTCTTGAAGTCGCTGGGTGGGAGGAAACTGCCAACCTTTTGGGTAAAAGCCAAGCACTTAACCAAAGCAGTATCAGAATGTCTTCTTTCACAGGAAGTTAGGATTTACAACACACTTTTTTTCTGGGCGGGGGGGGAGATACAATTCCATCCATAACAAGGTTGTAGCAGTGAGTGAAACTTAGCAATGAAGGAAATAGCAAAATCCCTGCCCTAAGGTATTTAAACAGGGAACAATAAGTATAATAAAGAGACAAACATATGTGCTATGAAAAAACAAAGGGAAAAATGTAACGGGGATCAAGAGTGCAGGTGGGGTGTAATTTTAAGTAAGATTTTCAGGATTGGCCCTAATGAGGTGATATTTGAGTAAAGACCTTCTGCTGTTCAAATCACTGCTGTCCTAATATTAAGTTGTAACACATAGTGTGGTTTTTGAGCTATTAAATATATATATACCATTCTGTAAAATAATGTGTTTTTATAAATTATATTAGAAAATATTTTGTTTTTCTTTTAAAATATTTTGAAGGGCAATTTTCAGTTCCTACTATGTATTAATAATTACAACGCAAATTGATTTATACCTAAAATCATGACTAGTTCTAGATTTATTGAGGGATATCAGGCATTGCTCTGATTTCTGCCCACTCAGTTCTCCACCCAAACCACTTGCCTTTCCAATTGGCTAAATCAAGTTTCCTTTTTTTTCCTGGAGGTCTCTCTTCCACAAAAGAGAAGGTCAACTTGGGATGTAGGAGGGAGGCATAAGAGGAGTTGAGAGAAGGCATCATCCGCATTACCAACTGAAACTGCCAATGATCAATTCTCATGATCAAAGATGTGAAAACGTACCTTCATATACAGGCAGCTCTCTGGAAAAGCTATTGATCTATTTGGTGGAAATTGTAGAAAGTGCTGCCTTGAGGCATAATTTTAAATTAATCAATGTTTATTTTTGATATCTTTTGATGTCTCCCTTTTCTCCTGAATCTCTGGAGACCTAAAGTATTTGTCACCTGAGTCCCCATGATGGTAGGTTCCCCTCTCCAAACTGCTTTGAAAGTTTTCAATTTTCTCTTCACCTCCCATCCTTACAAATTCATATTTTAGGTTCTTGCTAGATTCTAACCACCAATTTGGTAGATTATTTTGTACAAAATTGCATATAACTAAAAATATTATAACTGTTCCAAATAATTTTTACAAGGGTCTTACGTGTCTTAATTTAAATGAATATAGTGGATAATAATGAAGAGATAGAAGACATCTTGGAGAGCCTGTGTTCCTTAAATCATAATTCTGGCCAGAACTTAAGGCTGCGTTCTCTGGCTGTCACTCTGTAGAAAATACTTTCATCTTCAATTTTTTTCTTTTTTAATTTTCCTGAATTGCAGCTTAACGTAATAAAGGAAAGATCCTACTAGGCTGGGGTATTTTATACGATGATTTTGATTCTTTAACAGTGGGGACATTAGATCACAAGGGGTTATGGTTCTCAACTAGGGTTAGTAGCACCCTCTACAGGGATGTTTTGAAATATGGGTTTTTATTGTTGTTTGTTCATTTGGTTGGTTGGTTTTTGTTTTGAAATAGCAAAGATTTTGGGAGAGGGGTGCTGGCATTAGTGGATGGGGCCAGGCATCCTGGATATCCTTCATGAGTCAAGGACATTCTGCACTACAGAAAACTCCCACCAAAAATGCAAATACTATGTTTTATCCCTGTAGAGAAACACTGGTGGGTCTAAATGGGCAGGAGTAGTGGAGGGTGTAGAAAAGGAAGCCCTATATATAACCAATACCATTGAACAGGTGGTGGTGAAAGGAAAGAGGTATGAGGGCTACATTAAGGGAAGTGGGATGAAAAAGGAACAAGAGGGCAAAGGACCTCCTCTATTTCACATACAAACATTGCCAAACTTTTGATATTATTTAATGTAACACAAGAATTGCCATCTTTATCACTGAGAAAACTGAAGCCCAAGAGAAGTCGAATACATTTATTCAAATTCACCAGACTAGTAATCGATGGGGCCAGGATTCAAATACAGTTGTATTTCACTTCACAGTTCACATGCGTTTCACTAGAGTGAAAGACACCAAAGCAGTGTTCTAAGGCTAAGGGTATTCGATTTACGTGTATGAACTTTAAATAATATATACTTATAAAGAACACTTATCACAAATTCCTTTTTTCTGGATTTCAGGCCTTGTGTAAAAAGATTACTGAAAAATAATGTTGTTATTAATAATACCAATAATGCTTATATGGGAAATATTGCCATTTTATTATTCTTTCAGAGACTCTGGAAGACTTGCAGACTGAAGACGAAAGGAAAAGCTGATACGATGGTGTGGCAGATTGCACTGTTGACCTCAATTAATGGCCTTTCTTATATCCCACCTCTTGGCCTTGTAATATTATAGGCCTCTCCTGAGCTGGCTCTAAACTAACTTTGTGGCTTGCATTGGCCAATAGAATGCACAAGGTCATGGTATGCTAATTACAACCATAGGATTTGAAAGGCCTTCCTGCCTCCTTTATCTCTCTCATTTTTTCATGCCCCCTCCATGAGCACAAGCCTGGACTAGCTACTAGATCATATAGAGCAGAACTTAGTTATCTCAGCCAAGGCCATCCTAGGCCACCATGTGTTAAGATGACTTGAAACATATGAGAAAGATCAAAGTAGGTCAACAAATCCATCTAGTCCTCCTTCAGCTGTCTGTGGACACATATATGAGTGAGCACAGCAGAGACCAAAATAATTGACCAGTTAAGCCAGAGACTCATGAACATTGAAATACTTATTATTTTAAGCCATTAAGTTCAAGAGTGGCTTGGTACATATCAATAGCCTACTGATAGAGATGATTTTCTTGAGACATTTCTAAAGCCTAGGTATATACAGTGTCCCATGAGAATTAACATCGCTCTAGAATCTCGGGAATTGACAAGTCTGGGTGTATCAGTAGACCATATTCTTACCACAGAGTCTGGCAAACTCATCAAGGCCATGGGAGCAACAGCAACAATAAAGCTCCTTCTGGCAGCTTCAGAGTCAGGGAACTCCTGCAAGAGGGAGCTAACTAGTAAGAGAGAACACTGGAACAACCTGCTGAGACGTTAGCAGATAGATTGTTTGTTAAATATGTGAGTTACTCCTTTGAGGTATCCCTGAGGGTGAAGGTTTCTTTTAGTCAAGTTTCTGGGAGCTGAGTCATTATAACTGAGATTTAAAAACAAATTTGTTCAGATTTTAGATGCTTAGAATGATAAAGCCTTTGACTGACCAGCTAAAAAAGCAAATCTATCTTTCAATTCAATTGATTGCATCTGTCTGGGACGGTTCAACCGAAGCCAGGATGCTTGCCCATATTACCTTTTGGCATCCTTTCCCATTATAAATCTACAATTTTAACATAAGAAATTGTTACCCAAGGAATTATCTATTCTATATAGCACATTACTACTCATTATTAATGCTTAAAATTTTTATGTAATAAGTCAGCTCCAGTATTAAAAACCAAAAAATCACTAAATCCCTAGAGCAAATTATTGAGCAATCAGCATGCAATAAACTCTGAATCAATCTTCAAAGAAAGAGAAAGTACCAGTGGGCAGATCTAAAGACTGAGAATTACAGTAATCAAATCTTGCGGTCAGGAGACATCAGTTATTGCTGTGAAGTCTTCAGAAGATAAACATGGCCGGATGAATAGCTAGCATCCACAAGTTTTGTACCATGTCCTACACAAACAGATTGGGTGGGAAGAGAAATCTAAAATTAAATCAGCTCATCATTTCCAGGCTATAGTCTTTTAGCCCCATTGCTCTCCAAATTAGGGAGAAGATGAAGGATACATTGAAACCCTGATTAATCATCTCATAACCACCAAAAATGTTGTCTTTCTTGGTTGGGAAGTAAGTAGGGTTGACTCCTCCACTGAGGAATCTTCCCATGAGTGCCCTGGGTGAGGGGGATGGGGAATGGAGAGGACTTGGAATATCTATAAGAATAAGTCATACCCCAGATTTTATTAGAAAACCCTGGTGGAGTAGTGGTTAAGTGCTATGGCTGTTAACCAAAAGGCTGGCAGTTCAAATCCACCAGGCACTCCTTGGAAACTCTATGGGGCAGTCCTACTCTGTCCTATAGGGTCGCTATGAGTCGGAATCGACTCGATGGCAGTGGGTTTGGGTAAGATTTTATTAGTAGGCTCTGTGTCTATAATGACACTTTAAAAAAATATTAAGAAAGAAAGAATGATTTAGGTATTTATTCATGAAACTATATGATATGTCATTTCTAAATATGTGGTTGTTATTACAAGTCAAATTCTGCCATTGTAAACGTTCTAACCATGAACATTTTTGTGTAGTTAAAACATATCCACATCCCAGTTAATGGGCCATTTGTTTTAAGCAATAAATGTATAAAATCAACTTCCTAGATAATGAAATAATGAGAATATTCTTTCTAATTTCATTTTAATAATATCTTTTTTGTATAAACAATAGAAACATGACCCAGCCAACTATTTAACTAGCACTGCACTGTAGATATTCTATATTCTAGGAAAGTTTCTTATTCAGTTGGACAACAGGAAGCTGTTGGTTAAGATGTGAAGACAATACTGCCTATAGGTGCATATTTTACCATACCCAAGGCAAAAGATTTCTTTTTGAATTTGATTGATTTATTTAATTTTAATATTTTTCTACATCATGTATACAAATGTTAACAAATCACAAATTTCAGGAAAGTTTGAATGAAAAATAAGTGTCTCCACCTCAACTCTTCCTACTCACTGACACACTTTTTACAAACATCAGTTAAAAAAAAGAAAGGATTTTATTTGCTCAAAGTTAAAGATTTCTGTTCAATTAAGGATATAATGAAAAGCAAAGTCAACAGTTACTTGAAAGATTAAGAGACGATATTTCCAATATCTAAAATGTATGGAAGATTAACTGTTGAAATACAAAATGAATTTCTGAAAAATTTTTTTCAAGCAAAAATCAGAAGAAGAAAGAAAACCTTATAGGTAAAAGAATATAAGTTATGAACAGGCATGTCACATAAAGGAAAATCAGAATGCCTAACAAGTAGATAGATACATGACCACAATCACTTTTAATGAAATATTTCAATTATCTATTGTCACTTAATACACTACCAAAAACTTGGAGACTTGGAGCAAAAATGATGTATTATTTTTCATGATTCTGTGTGTTGCCTGGCTCAGCTGGGCAGTTCGTGGCCTCATGTTATATTGACGAATATGCTGCTAACACAGCTACATTTATCTTGGAGCTTGGCTGGACTTGGAATGTCAAAGCTGGCTTCCATCATCTATTTGACACTTCAGCTGGGATGGCTAGAACAGCTGGAGACTGGCCACTCATTACCATCTGTCTATCCAGGTAGTTTCTCCAGCAAGGTAGATCCAGGTAGTCTTTCCAGCAAGGTTGCAGGTTAACTTTATATGGTGGTAGAGAGATGTTAGAAAGCAGAAGCAGGAACTTGAACTAGCATGGCATCATCGTTTCTGCCAAGATTTATTGGTTAGGGCAAGTCACCAATCCAGCCAGAAAAGGAGAGGAGAAATAGACTCACTCTATTGCTGCCAAAAGTAGCAATAAGCTCATGATCATGTTTAACCACAAAGTGAGTTAGTTGCAAAAATATTAAAATAATTATAATATGCCACTGCTCAACCATCATAATGGTATGAGCCATAATATTAGAAAAGGATTTGTGAAAATGTGAGAAAACAGGAATCTTAACAGTAATAATATATACTGGCAACGCAAATTTGGGAAGTATTCTGAAGACACAGAGAAATTAAGGAGGTTATACTCTCTGATGGAACACTTCTGGTTATGCATTCCAGAGACGTCCTTGAAAGGCTCCGTAAGTGAACCTCAATGAAAATACACATTGTAGTTTTGTTCGCGGCAGCGCAGCAATGGAGCATCTTAGGTGACCGTCAGTGCAAAGATAGCTAAATAAAAAGGGTGGGGGGAGTGGATTTATATGGAATACCACGTAGCTGTTGGAAGCAATGAATTAAATATGCTTGTAGTGACGTGGATGTGTCTTTAGAAGCATAATGTTGAGTTAAATAAAAGTAAAAATGAACAAGCATTGTAGCTTAATACAATTAATAGAGGTCAAAATAGCAAATCTGAGTTTAAAAACTCTGAGATTCAAGCAACTTTTTATAAATTTTACTCAGTTTAAACAAAATTTATTCAAACACAAATCAACCATTTTAAAGGGCATATCTTTTTATGGGAGAGAATAAAAAAGGAGATGAAGGAAAAAAATAAACATATTATATATACATATTCTTAGGAATGTAAGTGTGGATATGAAAATTAGTATTTGATTAATTAATAATATATAATTGGTAATAATTTATAATTTCCTATTAAAAGAAAATGGGAGGTATTTGGCTACAAAATTTTTCATATACAATAGTGTAGTATTATATTTATTAAACATATATATATATAGATAGATAGATAGATAGATACATTTATACATATGTTGTTGTTGTGGAGCCATGGTTGTACAATGGATAAAAGTTCAGCTGCTAACCAAAAGGTCTGTAGTTGGAATCCACCAGCCACTCCTTGGAAACCCTGTGGGGCAGCCCTACTCTGTCCTATAGGGTCATTATAAGTTGGAATCGACTAGAAGGCAATGGGTTTGTTTTTTTGGTTTTTGGTTGTTTTAGTTAGTTGCTGTCAAGTCGATTCTGACTCATGGCAACCCCATGCGTGCAGAGTAGAACTCTTCCATGGAGTTTTCAAGGCTGTGACCTTCCAAAAGCAGATTGCCAGGCCTGCTGTCCAGGGCACCTCTGGGTGGGTGTGAACTGCCAACCTTTTGATTAATAGCACAATGCTTAATCACTTGCACCGCTGAGGGACTCCATATATATACATACATATATACATATACTTACACTGTAAAAATGACATGGGGACAGTGTCTAACCTCCTCTAACTTCACAGAGGAGAAGGAGACTCAAGATCAACAGCCCAAGGCTGATTCCTATAAGGTGGAGGTCAGACATGCCACCTCTCTCTGCCATCTTTGCCAATTCTGACACCACCCGTCCCTCCCACAGCATTCTCTACTTCTTTGCTGGGTTCAGTAATTCATTGCAATGGCCACACAGAGCTCACAAACCTTACTTATGATTGTGGGCTTTATCAGGGAAGTAACAGGCTACAATTCACGTTGAGGAACACTCAAGGATACAGTTCTTCCATCAGAACAGTCTCTTCCCAGCCACACTCACAGGCATGCCTCTCCCTGGCCCTAGGCCTCTGCCCAAAGGCACACAGCTTTCTCTCTCTGTGGCCCAGGAAGCCCACTCTGCCATCTCCTGCAGCCAGGTTTCTGCTGCTAAGCCTCTGCCTTTAGTGTTATATTTATCTCTCTTTCACTCTATCTCCTGGTTCCAGGAGCTTCTCAGCCCAGAGATCCGAGGTCCAAAGGACGTGCTGGCTCTGCTGTTCTTCCTTGGTGTTGGTTGAATTTTCTCATTCCTGCCTCTGGAGTGGCTTTCTTCAACCCCAGTGGGAAGACAAAACTGACCAGTCCCCTTGGTGGGTTACAATTACCCTATCCACACAGTCCTACCCAATCACCTGGCTGGGAGTTATAAGACCATGGCTAGAAAGCCCATTTTAAGTAATTCGTTGTAACACACACACACACACACACCCTGGGTAGGGTAAACAGTTTGTGCTTGGGTACTAATTAAAAGGTTAGTGGTTCAAAGCCACCCAATGACACCACAGAAGAAAGGGCTGGCAGTCCGCTTCTGTAAAAGATTATAGCCAAGAAAACTCTATGGAGCTCAGTTTTACTTTGTAACACAGAATTGACTCAATGACAACCCAGAACCCAGTGCCCTCGAATCGATTCCGACTCATAGCGACCTTATAGGATGGAGTAGAACTGCCCCGTTGAGTTTCCAAGGAGCGCCTGGTTGATTTGAACTGCCGACCCTTTGGTTAGCAGCCGTATCACTTAACCACTACGCCAATGACAACAGGTTAATAATATTTGAGTGAAATGTATTTTATAAATTTAACTATTCTGCAAGAAAAACATTTTTTGTACTTTGTGCTCAAGTTTGCTCTAAGAGCTGGAATCTAAGATGCATATTACCATTGCTAAAAATGTATGTATATTACCATTGCTATACTTATTTAAATATTGTCTGCTGCCATATCTAGTAGTGTAAAAAAAGTAGTGTGCTGGATAATAATGCATTGCCACTTGAGCTAGTCAAAGGAGGACATTTGTAGTTTCAAAGTCAAGTGGATTTTCCTTTCTTATTCTACATATCCTTCTTACAGACTGAATTTACTAGCCACTCCATGGAAACCCTATGGGGTAGTTCTACTCTGTCTTACAGGGTCACTAAGAGTAGAAATTGAATCAATGACAATGGGTTTTTTGTTTTTTAACACCTGTGTTTATATTCTCTTTTTAAAATGGATTTTCTTTGTTGTGCTAATGAGACAGTGTTAATGCAGGATGTGTTTTGAGTCAACCTCTTTTGAGATATAAGAGGAACAGACTAAGCAAGGAAGCAGAGATGGAGGAAGATAGATGCCAAGCCACCGGAAGATTGCTTGGGAACCAAGGTACAGGGACCTTCCCTCAGAGCCAACAGAGGGTGAAAACTTTCCTCTGGAGCTGGTGCCCTGAATTTGGTCTAGTCTCATAAACTGTGAGAAAATAAATTTCCATTTGTTAAAGCCATGTACTTGTGGTATTTCTGTTATAGCAGCGCTAGATAACTAAGACAATCCTTAAAATCATAGCATATTTTAGTTTGCTTTCTACTTTTACTCTATCTTTTTTATAGTCTTTTGCTTTTTCTGGCATTTTTAATTGTCTTTTGTTTCTTGAATAATGTACCTTTATCATTTTGAGCTTGTCTTTTTGGCCAAGATCTGCATTTCACTAAATTGTAAATACATTAAGCAAGATGAAAGTATTTGAAAAAGTTAATTGTACATACATTTATTTACACAAAATAATTCACTGGAAATGCCCTTTGATGAGTCTGTAACTAGTCAGAGCACTATGAACATTATTTTATACTTGTAAGAAATAATAAACATCACATCAAACAATGTTATTTCCTCCTGTCATTCGTTGCCATTGGGTAGACTTCAACTCATGGCAAACTTATGTACAACCAAAGAAAACATTACCCAGCCCTTCATCATCCTCACAATCATCAGCACCGCCCAGTCCATCCTTGTAGCTCTTGTGAAATTCCATCTTACCCTTGTTCGCTCTCTACTTCACCTAACAAGATGTCCTCCTCTGGCCACTGATCCATCTCGATGACATGCCCAAAGCAAGTGAGTCAAATAATGTTCTGTTGTGATCAATTAGGTTTTCACTGGATAATTTTCAAAAGTAGATCTCTAGATGTTTCTTCTTAGTCTGGAAGCTCTGCTGAAATCAGTACACCATGGGTGACCCACATGGTATTTGAAATATCGGTGGCATAGCTTCCAGTACCATGGCAACATACAAGCCACTACAATATGACAAACTGACAGGGGGTGTTGGTATGTCCTCTTATTCTACTGTAAATATTATAATACCCAATGAGCAGCCAACAGTCCTTCCTAAGGGTAGACTAGAGACTGTGAAGACACACCACATATATTATGTGTAGTCTCAACTGGTTTTAATATGAATTTAAATCCTCACACCCCAAACACAACAACGCAGAAAGGCTTGTGTTAAAGCCTTTAACATCATAAGTGCTCAGTAGAAACACACTTAGAGGCTTCTGTCTTTCACGGACATCATAAAAATAGAAAAATAGCTAACTTTCCCAGTGTTTTCCAGTGAAGATAATTTTTTGCAGGAAATTCAAAAGCAAAAGAGAAAGCAATAACAATGGCAATAAAGATGGGCCCAAAGATTACAAGACAGACCACTAAATAAGTCTTTTAACTGTGAAACAGTTAAAGATAAAAGTAACGACAAGGAATTTCTTTTTTAAACACTATCGCTTCCATTTTTATTTTTTTAATATTAAAATATTATATCCTCACATAGGTCAGATTCAGTCCCCATTATTCTCTTCTCTGAGAAGATTCTTAGACACCAAACAACCTCTCATGCAAAAATGAGATTTTATAGTTTTACAGATTTTATAGTTTAATTGTGTGTGCTTTTTTTTAATTTCATTTTTAACTTTTCATGTCTGAGTTTAAGATTTCAAAGCAATTATTCTATTTTAATGAACTAATATGTAATATTATACCACTGGATATGTAAAAAAAAAAAAAGGTCTTTATAACTTTTTTCCCCTCTGGGTATAAATTGTTATTTGAAGACCTGGCAAAAATTAACCTGCTCATTTATGTTGTAACTATTTAGAAGTGGAGCCCTTAAATACAACAGTAATTATCCAAGAGCATTAGGAAATTTTTTATTTACTTTTCTCTCAGTAATATGGGTCACTCTAAGTGGCTATTGTTGAGTATAGATCCTCTAACATTTGCAATAGGTTTTGATGAACAGCCAAAACAATGAAAATACAGAATGAAATTTATACATAGAATATGCTTTACCTATACTGCTTTGGGCTTGTAAGGCTGCCCTGGATTGAGAATATAGTCTAATTAACTTAATTAGTAAGTCATCATTTGTATTTATCACTACGTCTTTACCTCAAAAGGTAATAATTTTGTTGGTATAATTAGGTTTCATTTGGAAAATTATCAGTTTCATAACAAATATTTTGAGAAAGTTTCAACTTCACCTCAGTAAGTCATCTTCAGAATATTTACACCTAGGTGGCAAGAAAAATTGGTAATTACATTGGGTCAGGAAGGAATTTTATAAAACTTATGAAATAAATCACAAGTATTCCATGATGAACTTTGTGATTCAAGAGTAGCAATGAAGTTGTGCTGTATGACCTAAAACATATCCTTAAAAATATTTTCAAGTACTCAAATTATATGGCTTAGTGAAGAAGAAGGTATCAATTTCAAGTAGAAAATGGATTATGTATTAATTCATAAAATCTATACTCTAGCCTTCAGTTATGCTTTGGTATAGCTATGCAATTACATGTTTTGAGCATAGAAATAAATCTATGTCTAGTCATCCCAGTCATTTTTCTTACAATTTCCCCATAGGATATGCAAGAGGTGAGATAGATGAGCTGTCACTTTTCCACACAGGGACGCCAGCAAGATACAGACATTCCTGATGCAGGTCTTGGCATCAGCTCAAGATTGGCATAAAGCTCTTCAAAGCTTCCTTAAATAACATCGATGATGGTTTTATATTCTGTGATGATGCCAGCCTCTGCTCTTGACTAGACCTCTTCTGTAGAGAACCTGGACGAGGGTTGAATTCAGTTTTGACTTGTGTGGGCTTATTCCATTGTAGAAAAGCTGTTTTTCAAGTCACAGTCCCTGTTTTTCCCAAGTTACCACCATCAAACCCGGGGAGGTACAGTACAGTGGGTAACAATCAAATCCCTAAAGCAAATCACTTTTAAAAATAAAAATCAATTTTTCACAGTTATTCCAATATGCATAATAACTTGGAGCTTGTCTACTGGGAGGTACCACTTTCTCAACCACGAGTCCCATCCCTCTTGCCCAGTCTCCTTGTTAGAGCAGCGTGTGTAACCCTTAGGTACAAACACCATGATGTGATTGGCTCTGAAGAGCAGCGCCTGCTGTGAGTGCCCTGCCTGAGGCAATTGTTCTGCATTCCTTTGGGACACTGGCACTCTTTGTACTTTCCTCTGAACTGATATGATGCTTGAAAGCTTGATAATTTGATAAATCTTTTAATTGTGAGCTGTAAATGGTCAAGTTCCTCTTTAGTTTGGTGTTAACAATATTAGCTCTCCCGGCAAAGAGCACGCTGAAATGATTAGGTAAAAAGCGTCCTGTTAAAAGGTTGGCCTATGGATTCTCTTTTCTTGTACTATCTTTCAGAGCAGCCAAATAATGTAGACATTTCACTCTTATTATATGAGGTGAAGAAAGCTGAAAGCCTACCACATGCCTGGAAAGGATCAAGTAGCTCATCGCTTACCTTAGAAATTGGGTTTGTATTTATGCCCTGCCTTTAGCTGTTTCAAACTGTATTACCAAGTATGCTCTTTCTTTTCTTGCATAGAGCAAGAATGCTGACACCACAGGTATTATGTGTAGTGTCTGTGTGTGTGTGTGCGTGCGTGTGCGTGTGTGTGTGTTCTTTTGTAAGTCCTTGTATTGCCCGTGATGGAAACTGGAATCTCCATCTTATTTTGAGAGTTTGGAAATTAGGACAGAGATTCCCTATAGGGTGCCACATGAAGGTTTGTGGAATCCTTCTGACAACAGACAAAACACTTTTTTTCTGGTTTCCATATTATCAAAACAAGACCAACATTTTTGTCCAGTTATTCAGGGAGAAGGCCAAGAGGCACTTAACATTTTTGGGAGTGACCCAGAGCAAAGAGCCAAACTATGTGAAACTATACCACGGGTAAAATGAAAAAAATTATTCAAAATTCTGGATAGTTTCAGCCCCCAAAGTGCTTGATGTTATTTCATGGCAACGTTAAACCTAACTTTCATTTACTCAGTTTCTAATATTTACATTCAAATATTAATTTATAATATAAAAACAGAAATTAATTCCAGGAGGCCTTATATTTTATTTTCACAATACTATGTCTTTTTTCCTGAAGGCAACAATTTGCATACTGAGGTGTTTACCTCTTTGTATCAAGCAATACTGTCACCAACTTCCTGATAGTAGCATTTTAAATGGTTTTCAAATCTCGTTTAGTCTACTCAGCAGCTGAGTTACCCTGGCCATTTATTTTACTCCTTGGAGTTTCTGTTTCCTTGTGGAGAAAAATAGGTTAAGAATAGATTTCTCACTGGGGTACTATAAGAATCAAATGAAATAATATGTGGGAAAGCAAAATATCTAATAAACCCATTGCTGTTCAGCCCATTCCGGCTCAAGGAGACCCTACAGGACAGAGTATAACTACCCCATAGGGTTTCTAAGGCGCACCTGGTGGATTCAAACTGTCGACGTTTTCGTTAGCAGCCCAGCTCTTAACCACTACCACCAGCAGAGTTTCCTAAAACGTCTAATAGTGCCCTATAAATGTTAGGGTTTTTTTCTGATTTAAAAAACAAACATTCATTCAAGCCGTAACAGAGTTATTAATTGGGCAATAAAACTACTAAGTACAGTGAAACCTGTGAGAGCCAGAACTCAAGGGGACTGCCTTGTTTTTCCAGGTCTTGCAACTTTTCTGTCTTTGACAGGGTGTAGTCTTGCCAGTTTTCTATCTCTCATTTTGTGGAAAATATTTATATTTTCCATCTCTGACAAGTTTCCACATTATACAGGTTCTGGCTTTTGCTGGCTTTACTGTGTATTGTTTTGCAGTACAGGTTACTTTGCTTTCATATCAGCTATTCATTAGCAATCTTTTCAAATATGCAAAATGTGCTTTGATAGCTCTCAAATGCATTTCCTATGTAAAGGCAAAATTTACTTCACAGTGTGGTGTTAGAAATTTTATGTCTCTTATTAATTCTTCTGTTCCTATTGGTAACAATTTCAGATTCTCCAACCTTCTTACCTTCTTATCGCGTTAGCCCCCTCTTCTGCACTCATTTTTATACCACGATTACTAATATCCAGTTCAACGGCACCATTGAAATTCTCTGTTCAAATAAATATCTGTAAAGGTCCCCCTTAGCCCTTGAATATATTGCAATGTTCTTTTCCTTTCCACATCTGGCTCCCAAATTTATAACATGTGATTCCTTCCCGAAACATGTCTTAAGTATCCCTGTATCCTTTTGTTTTAGCCAGTCTCTCTGCAAGGAATAACACCTCCACCAAAAACCCACCTCCCATCTGTCAGCATTCTATACATCCCTCAAAATTCAGGTCAAATTGGGATGATATAAAGTCCTACACGAGGGTTTCCTTATAATCCCAAGAAAGTGATTCTTTTTTTTCACCTCTGAAATTTCAACACACACACACACACTCCTTAGGACAGTGCCTTAGTGTTAGTTCTATGAAAGGCTTCACTCCCTGGCTGGATTAAATTGGCTTAGTAGGTAGGTGCTGTATTTCCATCATCATTGGAACCTTTGGAGCACCCAGCACAAAGAAATGAAATGGATCTGTCAATCCTCCTATTTTGGATGAAATTTCTGTGCCATGATAATGCATATTTTTAAATGGGAGCCACTCAAGTAGAAGGAAGGAGAAACCTGGTAATACAGATATCAGCACCAGGAACATGGAGGGCGGCTGCTGGGGAGAGCAGCGGGCAGAGAAGGGAGCTTCTAGGCAAAAGCAGCGGAAGCACAAGGAACGTTAAGTATATTCACATTTAGGAGACAGAATAGCGTTTCCTGTTCGGGGCTAATAGTTACTCTGTTAGAGAAACGGTGATTCAAAGACTAAGAAGCCACTTTGAGAAAGAAGAAGAATGCTGTGTTCCCAAATGCTAAGAGACTTGCCCTCTAATCTTCTCTTCATAAGTTTTCCAGACTGTGCTCTAATTTTTTGCTCAGAGCATTGTGACATCTCTCCCCTCAGTAGCATTCAGATCCCTCCCATGATCTCCCGAATGAGTGCAAACTCTGTGTTCTATAGTTCAGGGTCTTCTACGATCTGGCACGTTTCAAACTTATCTCTGACTATTCTACCGTAGACATTGAAGGCTCTAGCTCAGCGAGACTACTCCCACTTTCCACACATCACCTGCTTTTTCCAATGTCATGCTGTTGCTCGTATTTTTTACTGCGCCCGGCGTACCCTTCCACAGAATCGATCATCATTTCCTGTAGCCTCCATCCCTATTTATCTATTGAAATGTTACACTTCAAGGCATAACCGAAATGTCATTCTGTTTATGAGAACTCCACAAATTCATAACATTAAATCGCAAGTAGGACAGTATTTTTTCTTCCGTGAACACTCAAATAATTTTAATAATTTATAGTAATTATATATTTTTTAATATCTGTAGACTATTTTCTGGAGCCCTGGTTGCTCAGTGGTTAAGAGCTTGGCTGCTAACCAAACGATTGGCAGTTCAAATCCACCAGCTGCTCCTTAGAAGCCCAATGGGGCAGTTCTACTTGGTCCTATGGGGTGCTGTGAGTAGGCATTGACTCGACAGCAACAGGTTTTATTGGTTTATAGATTCTGAGAGGACATAGAGTATGCATTTTAAAATATTTACACACCGAATGAACTTATTCTTTGAATTCGTACATGAATGATAGGGACAGGTTTTATGGGTAAAGTCAGAGTAAAGTGAGCACAGTGCAATCTTAGATTTTTATGTGAAATAGTAGAAAATGTAATTTAATTGAAAAGCATCTAGATGGCTGTTAGTATGGAGTTTGTGGCAAAGACATCAACAGAGTCAGAAAAGGCTGACAAATATCAGAAAGAGAAGCATGAAGAGGCATTTTAACAAAGGGTTTTAGTCTAACATTTTTTCAAAAAAAAAAAACAACAGATACATCCAAAGAACATGACTGATTCTACAACAAACAGCATTGTTTTTTCCCATTACTAATTGTATTAGCGTTCTCTAGAGAAAAAGAACCAGTGAGATAGATAGTATGAGATAAAATGTAAGTTTTGCTCTATGAAAACAGAGAAGGTTCTCTTTCCCCTGACACTAAAGTCCATCTTATTAAATGTTAGAAACCTTTGTGCCATCTAATCATATATGTGTAATTTTTTTTTTTTAAGTGTATAGTTGTGCCTTAAACAGTAACTAACTTTTAGAAGCACCTTGTCTGGTTTCACACAATTGTATTTGGGTGATCAGGCTCACTGAAACATTTGAAACTTGATCTTTCAAAAAACAATCAAAGATCAATGAGCATGTCCTGTTTCTAAGACTCCAAAGGTCTTACAACATGGCTTATGGATCTTGCAATTATCTTAGCAAGACTTCTATTTTTCTATTCTTTATACTGTTTGGGCACGTACTACTCTCTTATAAGATTTATGTATTCTGACATAATCATCAAACAATCATTTTTGTTCAGATTTTCTGATAAAATTATATACAAATATCCTGAAAATCTTAATTAATCAGAGCACTGATTTACTCCGTAATATTGTGCTGCCCAACTTTAAAGTTTTCTATTAAACCTGCATAGCCATCTGTTAATGGTGTTCCCAATTGTTTATTTTTGACAACAGATAAATAGGTTTACTTTAGGAAATTGTCTCATGCAATTATGGGGGCTGGCAATCCATAAGTCAGGTAACAGGCCGGAGACTCCTGCAGGCTTGTGTCCCAAGATCCATAGGGCAGGTATTAGAAAGACTGCAGAGTGAAGAAAGAGAGATATCTGACAAACAAGTATTTTTAGTAGTCTGAAGGCAGAATACACCCTAAGGAAACTTCTTTTTCAACTGACTGATTGATTAGATTACATTATGGAAAGTGATTACATTACCTTACAGAACAGCAACTAGTCTAGTGTTAGCCAATCCATTGAGAACCATAGCCTAGCCCAGAAGACACATAAAATTAACCATCACACTAAACAAGGCTGCTTTCCAGAAAAACCTTAGAGTCCAGAAAAACCTTAGAGTAGGTAACTAAAGCTGTTGACAGTTAGTTGCATTTTTGAATTCTCTACTAAAAGGCTACTGCTGAATTTCTAGGTCATTAAACTTTTTCAGCTCACACCCTTGGGCTATCTACAATTTCTCTACCAAGCCCAAACTTAGCTATTCTACTCTAGCAAGGAACTGTATGTGTTAGAAACAAACAAAAAATCTTTTATTACTCCTCTTTTGCTCCCAAATACCAGACCAGGTAAGATGTCATTAAAAAAAAAAAATAGATTTCAAGAAGCAATCAGAGGGAAACATTAAACACACAGAGAACAGCAGAAATAAGTCATTTTGAGATGATTTTTCTCTTGAATATTCTGATTTGTTCAGGTAGGTCCTGTTGTATATTAAATATTCCAAATATACACTCAATCCTCCTTTCAATGAATATTTTGTATTTGTGCATTTTTCAAATTATTCCATCAGGTTTTAGCAGGATTGCTGTAGTACATATGCTGATTCTATAAATAAAGATGTTAACAAGAAGGAGGACAATTATAGCATCAGCAGGGAAAATGTCGAGTTGATTTTATTTCCAAGTAATTCGATCCACCAAACATAAATTTTTATGTTTTAAACTAAATCGTTTTAACTTTTAATGTCAATGGATAAACGAAGAATAGCATTCAGAATGTATATGATTATTTAGAAGGCATAACAATACATAAGCCTGAAATAAATGCCATGTAATGCAATACAATACTATGTAAAATAGAAAAACAAGAAAAAGCGAATTGTGTGAACTTGTTTCAGTTAATAACTCATTGTACTTCTTGGGAAAAATTACAGTCCTCCACCCTCTTAACTTTTATACAACGGCTTGATGAAACAAAGAATAACTCAGCCCCTTCTCTGGACTGTTCAACAACAAAATCCTGTCAGTATTCACACTGCCAAAGTGCTATAATTAGAACTTGCTAGAAGGAAAATTACAGTGATAAATAATTATATTTTCTCTACTAACAACACATGTGGGAATACAATAGAGATAAACACAATGAGAGAGAGAGAGACAGAGCACTCTTTCTGTCTAACATTTCTGATAAAAGCTGCACCAGAGACAGGCAATAAACTTAGTATGCAAGTAGTAACTCACTCCCATGAACCCAGAGGTCCCCAGTTTGTCAGTGTTGAGAAACAAAGAGTCCCCCGCTTTCTTAGGAAATCAATGATAGTGCCACTTTAAATGCTCCTCCATAGGTTATCACAGTTCATTCTAAGAGCCCCTTTGTTCTCACTCCCTGTCACTTTGCTATTTTCTCTACCAGTTTTTAGTTTTCCTTGTTAGCAAGCACGTTATGATTAAACAAGTCTTAAAACTGCCAGCCAAGGGCAAGCGGATTAGCTGGGCAATTGCAGACAACAACCTGCCCTACAAATGATATGACAAGCATGTTATACATAATCAGCTTTTCCATACACAAGATATTAGAAAAAGGTTGAATTAACAGCTGTAGAAGAATTCTGATTCGCCCCAATTACAAACAGGAACTGTATTATGGGGGAGAAAAAAAAAAAAACCTTGCCTTTGAGTTGATTCCCTCTCATAGGAACCTCATGTACTATAAAGCAAAATATTCAATATGGCTTTCTTTATGGAAAGAAAGATAAAGTTCTTTCTTTATGAAAGTTAATCTTTATAGGGTAATCTTTATGTAAGCAGATCGCCAGGTCTTTCTTTCACAGCATTGCTGGGTGGGTTAGAATTGCAAACCTTTAGGTTGGTGGTCAAGCATGAACCGTTTGTATCAACCAGGGAACTTGTATTATGGAAAGGGAAGCTTCCCCCACCCAAAGGGGAGGTGGTGGGGCATGGAGATGCAACATAGGCTTACAGAGGAAAACTCTCAACACAGGAACATCCATGATTACTGCTGGATCTGTCACCTAGTTCTCTTCCTCACTCTTCCCTTTAATACAACAAGCCATCCAGGCAGCCTGTCTAACCTAAAACACCAGTCAACTCAGACCTATCTGGATATTTTCGGAAAGCTGGAGTCCCAGGCCCAGGATAGGTCTATCTTCTTAAAGAATCAGCAGCTTGCATAGGGAGGAAATAAATAAACGCTTCAGGGGTGGCCACCTGTGTGGTTTTAGGAACACCAGCTATGTTTAAATCTCTGTGCTAGTTGAAAAATGTTGTCATGCAGATATAAGCTCCAGCCTCATCGGGGAATTGTCTATTATGTAAGGGCTATTCCAAAAAACCTACTGCTGTCTAGTCGATTCCAACTCATAGCGACCCTATAGGACAGAGTAGAACTGCCCCATAAGGTTTCCAAGGAGCAGTGTGCCCCCAGGTCTCCGTAAGGACTATATCTGCATGCTAAAAAAATGAAACTCAGGCTTCTATTACTATTCTTGTTTTGCTTTTGTTTATTTGTTTGAGTGTTTTTCCCCAAAAGGCCAACATGTGTATGTTAGGGACAAGAGAGAGCAGAGAATGGGATAATATAAATTGTACCATTAGAATTTTTTTTTTTTCCTTTATCAAGAAAAAAAAAAAAAACCTGTTGCGGTTAAGTCGATTTCTACCCATAGTAACCCTATAGGACAGAGTAGAACTACCCCATAGGGTTTCCAAGGCAGAAATCTGCAGCACACTTGAAGTTAGGTACAGTCTTGGGCTTTCTGAGATCCACTTTCCCCAATCACCAACCATTGTCATCAAGCCGATTCCAACTCATAGCAACTCTATGGGACAGAGTAGAACGTCTGTTCAGAGTAGAACTTCATAGGGTTTCTAAGGCTGTAACCTTAACAGAAGCAGACTGCCACATCTTTCTCCCACGGAGTGGCTGGTGAGTTCAAACAGCCACCTTTTGGTTAGCAGCCAAGCGTTTAACTACTGTGCACCCAGGGCTCTTCCCCCCAACAGCTTCCCAATATTAAAATCATATTGCTTTTTTCACAGGGCTCTCTTCTCTCTGTACTTTTTTCTCTGTGTGAGCAGATATTATCATGATTTGAAATCAAATAAAAAACAGACCTAACTGCTTGTTGTAAACCAGTGTAACCCTATTTGGCACTTCAGCAATTAGGAAACCCGGGTTGCCTAGTGGTTAACAGCTATGTCTGCTAAGCAAAAGGTTGGCAGTTCGAATCTACCAGGCGCTCCTTGGAAATTCTATGGGGCAGTTCTACTCTGTCCTATAGGGTTGCTATGAGTTGAAATCAACTCGACGGCCATGGGTTTGGTTTGGTTTATTAGCAAATAGCCTCTGAAAGTTAGAATAGCATTGGTGTTTACTGTTTCTTCTTCGTAGTCTGGTTACCAAGTGGTATGTGATAATGAATACAAATGCTGGTGTAAATGCTGCCCAGCGTTTATTAGCACTCAGGTACATAAGTGATTTAGTCTCTTTCTGCAGCGTGAGGGAAAGTTCCTCTCTCTGCCTTCTAGTACTCCAATATGGATGATCCTCTACTCTGAGGCTCTGATGCAGTCTTGTGGTTAGATCAGGTGACAGAATATGCCAAAGCATCAATGATTTGAAGAAGGAAGAGGGATCTAGTTCTTGACTATTGCATGAAAACTTTACGCACTGTACGTGGGAGAAAGACCTATGCCATCTCTGTAAATGCCTGTGTTGGATGCAACACAGTATCTGACACATGGTAGGCGTTTAGTACATATTTATGGAATGAGTAAGTGAATGAAGATGAATATGAGAAAATGAATGAGGAAAAGAATAGATCTGATGAGAGTTTGCATCCTATAATTTGTTGGTGGTGATGAGGTTGCAAAATACTATGTTATTATCATTACTTGTGACCCTATTAACCAAAAAACCAAAACCAAATCCATTGTCACTGAGTAG
Organism: Elephas maximus indicus; assembly: GCF_024166365.1. Classification (NCBI taxonomy): domain Eukaryota; kingdom Metazoa; phylum Chordata; class Mammalia; order Proboscidea; family Elephantidae; genus Elephas; species Elephas maximus. The sequence continues at coordinate 61,724,242 of NC_064836.1, forward strand.
GTTCTGACTCATAGTGACCCTACAGGACAGAGTGGGACTGCCCCATAGGGTTTTCAAGGCTGTAATCTTTACAGAATCAGACTGCCACATCTTTCTCCTGAGGAGTGGCTGGTAGGTTCAAACTGTCAACCTTTCGGTTAGCAGCTGAGCACTTAACCATTTCCCCACCAGGCTTTCTTTGTGACCCTATTAGACAACCCTAATGGAAGCACAGACTGTGACGTTATTAAAAACCAAAACTAAGCTCGTTGCTGGCAAGTCGATTCTGACTCATAGTGACCCTATAGGACAAGGTAGAACTGGTCCATAGGGTTTCCAAGGAATGGCTGGTGGATTCAAACTACTGATCTTTTGGTTAGCAGCTGTAATTCCTAACCACTGCACTGCCAGGGCTCCATGACCCTATTAGACCTAGTCTACTGACTTGGGAAGCAATGTTATATCAGAAGTAGAGGCCAGCTCTTCTATAACTATGAACCCTCTTCAATTGCCATTACCAGAACATTACATAGTCAGCCAACTCATTGAATGTGAAATGGTTAACTAAATTTTGAAGAATCATGGAATACAACCTTCATGGGAACACTCATATGTGACTATACTTTCATTAGAGTTGAGACTATTTTCTGGTTTAACACAGGCTGGCTTTGCATCCTTCTCTTGCTTCAGCCCCACTTGCAAGCAGGTTGGGCAATCTTTCTTAGCTATTTGCCTTGGCAGGGTTCCAAATACAACTACTGGGTTAAAGCTGCAGGTGACTCCTCCAAATTGGCTGCTTCACATGATGGATAACATTCAGGATCTTTGGAACTTCTTTTTATATATCCTTATGTGCACAGATGTACTTGTTTTCATTTGCTTCCTTCATTTCTTACCTACTTTCTTTACTTGACTATACTTACTCCATTCATTTTTCTTGCCTTTCTGTCTGCCTATACTGCTTGGCAGATCTTTTAAGAGTCACACCCTCTTTTATTTCATTTATTTTATACAATGATCTTGGACTCAGACTCCTTAAAATATTCTTTATCCAGGTTCTACATCCATATGAACTTAGCATCAACAAAACCCAACTTTTAAAAAATATGCATGAGATATTTTTTATCAGGTGCGAAAGTGACACACTCGCAAATATATTTGGGGAAAATTTATTCATTAAAAAAATACTAGGAAACTCTCTTTTTTTCTTTTTTAATCCTTGTTACATGGATTTTAAAAACAAATTTGGGAAAACTTCCTGCTTTAGAAAAAAAAAATACCAATGCAAGTATTTGTTGTTAATAAAATCTTGTGACATTCAGGATCATTATTACAATTAGTACTATACTGCAAATGTAGATTTGAGACATAGGGCTGGGCATTAGATCATGCTGGATTTATCTGAGTTGTTTCATTTGAAAGAAAAGTATGATTTTAGCATTTTTTCTTTCAAATTTTCTCTTTTTTCTGTGGACTATAGCAAGACTATTTTTAAGGAATCTAGTCAGTAGAGCTTACTCTTTTTTTTGCCTAAAATAAGTGAAGTATGAAGGACTCTTTGGCTCAGTTACCCATTATGAGTCAAGCAAAGGAAATCTTAAAGCCGAACTCATCTAGATAATTGCCCCAAATCTCTATTTCCCATCGGTATGTGGACACAGTCTATAAAATATGTTAAAAGGGATTATTTACTTCATTTTAAAGCAGCTGATTCCCAGGATGAATTTAATAAAAGTGATTTGTCATCACCATTGATTCATAGTAAGTAGTTGTCCTGGGAGCTTGGCACTAGAGGCTAAACCTAAAAATTTTAACGAACTCATGATTTCTACCTCAAGGAGTTTAGCCACTGAAACACAGCAGAATGCTTTCAGAACCAGATGAATGATTCAGCAACTGTAATGGCTTAAGCAAAGACTTCCGAAGAGATTAGTAACAGATAGAGAGAAGGATATACCTGGACCACACCTTCCTGAGGAAGTCTTGAAAATATGATCACAGTAACATTTAAGGATGTGTGAAGCCAATGTATTTGGCCTTGTTATTCTCAAATCTTTTGAAATAATCAGATGCAGAAAACAATCAATTTTGCCAAAACTGTTTCTCCCTTAAATTTTAATCTTGGGTGGAGTTCCAGTGAAATGTACTGCCTATGTTTCTAATTCATTTTCACTCGTTAAGCCATCTTAGGGGCTATAATGAAGCATTGGGTAGTACTTCCTTGGAGTTTCCAACACAGTTTTTACAGGAAACAAATATGCATTCAGCACCTTAGGGATTCAAACTGAATTCAAAACTGCATGGTCTGTAGATTGAAAAGATGCTGAGACTTCATCTTATGTACTTTGGACATGTTATCAGGAGGGACCAGTCCCTAGAGAAGGGCATCATGCTTGACAAAGTAGAGTTAGCGATAAAGAGAAAGAATTTCAATGAGATAGATTGACACATTTGCTACAACAATGGGCTCAAACATAGCAACGACTGAGAGGATGGCCCAGGATCAGGCGATGCTTCTTCATTCTCTTCGTAGCATTGGCTGTGAGTCAGAACCAACTCGACGGAACCTAACAACAACACGATCTGCCAGATACATGTAAGGGGAACACAATAATTGAGGACGCTTTCTATCATTATAATTATCTTTCTAGTTTCCTTACATCATCTTCTTCAAAGGTTTTAGAGGGCTAGGAAAGTAAATTCAAATTTAAAAACTCCAGAGGTAAACAAAAATCTCTTTTAGCATTACGCTCTTAGGTGTGAATAAAAATTCTCATGTTAACACTATTTTGATATTTGCGTTGATGTTTCACCTGAAGTTGAGTTATTGTCATATTGTTTTTATGATTTCTTTGGTATGTAAAATATGACCCTCCTCCTTCCATAATTCTATTGTCAATGAGTTATTAACATAAACAGGATTTTCTCAAGAGTTTTCATTGGGGTTGCCTCAAAAATTATATATAACTTGACATTGGGATTGTATTATACGCAACTCAAGATTATTAAATAAAGTCAGATGCCTCATCAATAGTAAATATATATGTGTGTGTGTGAAGAGACTACTTGTAAAGATAAGGGGAACATGTAAGATAAATGAATTACACCAACATTTATGCAATGCCTTCAGGCATTATTCACAGGTATTGTCGCAGTTAATAATCCCGATACATTTTATTTGTAGTCTTCTTAAAACCGTTTTACACGTGATAATAATAAACCACTTTGGTAGATGTATTCTACCAAGATGTATTCTAAATATTGCACATTTGGCCCTTGCCTTGGCTGAAAAGCCAAGACACTGTCCTTAAATGTTCGTATGTTCGTTCCATTTCAGCCACGTTGGTAGTCTTAAGTTTCTTAGACAAAACAGTTTAGTTTGGGCCCACTTCAGGACCATTGACTTTGTTTCTCCTTCTGCCTAGACCGCCCTTTCCTATTTATGAAAAAAAGTTCTCTTCTCTTCTTCTGTTCTCCTACATGGCCAATCACCAGTCCCATGGCCTCCTTAATTTGTCTTCTTAGTAATTGACAATACTTTAAAATATTTTAATCTGCTTTGTTGTTTAATATCTACCTCTTCATTTAAAGCATAGCCTCATGAGTTTAGCAACTTCATTCTGTAAACTTCTACATCCCACGCAGAAAAGGGGATAAATAATTAATTCTTGGATGAATGGACGTATCATGGAATGCCCTGAAATTGGAAGAAGACTAGGACTGCAGTTAATATTTCAGAAAAAGTGATACCCCTCTACTACGAAGGCATTTTTATGTAACTATAAGACATGAAGATATATTTGGTAGAAAAATGACTTCAGGTGAAAGGATGTTGTTTTAGAAATGTGTAATATCTTCTAGGATTAATTTGGAAGTTACAGTTTCAGTGACTCACAAAGTTACAGATGGAAACTTTGCATATGACAGTGAATAAAACAGAAGCAACTGTAGTAAGCTAGCTCATTTGCAGTTTGTTGTTTTCATAAAACATACCCATCAATCAACCGAAACCAGCTGCTCAGTTTTCAGAAGCAATGGGTGAAATTCTTTACTAGACGGGATAATAAACTCAAGACTGAACTGCATATGTGATCGTCTAATTCAGAATTGCCCTACTAGGCTATTATTAAACTAGCACAGAAAAAAAAAAATCATTTCTTCCATTTCACTTTTAAATTTTTCCAGGGTTCTAATAACCTTCATGGGTCAGAGAAAAAAAACAAATCTTGTTTTTTTTTTTAAAGGTTTCATATTCCACTTCTGATAGATGAATACAGTTGAGACAATTCTAAGGGGATCTTTTCCTTTCATCCTAGAAATACAATTTTAATCACAAGAACACGTGTCAGTTCCTACTCATCCATTTGATTCAATTTATGCCTGACAGTAAACTACCTGATATATAGACCTCATATCTCAACCAGACGTAGTTTTCTCACTGCTCCGTAAGTGCACGCCAATCACTTTTGAAGTTCTTTTAGTGTACAGTTTCATCACATTCTAGATTACTTAGTGTGATTGTTAATTTGTTGTGTTAACTTGGCTAGTCTCTGATGCCTGGTTGTTTGGCAAAACACTAGTCTATTTGTTCTAGTTATATGTGGTTAAATCAGTTGGCCTTAAACAAAGCAGATTCCACCCCCTGTCTGTCACCTTGTTATACTGTGATGGCTTGTGTATTGCTATGTTGCTGGAAGCTCCGCCACTAGAATTTCAAATACCGCAGGGGCACCTTATGGTGGACAGGTTTCAGCAGAGTTTTTTAGACTGAGACAGGCTAGGAAGAAAGGTCTGGTGATTTACTTCCAAAAATTAATCAATGAAAATCTTATGACCAGAAACAGAATATTGTTAAACAGAGCTGGAAGAGGAGCCTCTTAGGCTGGGAGACACTCAAAAGATGATTGGGGAAGAGCTACCTCCTCAAAGTAGTTATTGCTGTTAGCCGCCCTCAAGTTGGCCCCTGACTCATGGTGACACCATGCACAACAGAACAAAATGTTGTCCAGTCCTTCTACCACCCGCATGATCGGCTTTGAATCTGACATTTGTGATCCCTAGAGTTTTCAGCGACAATTTTTGGAAGTAGATCAATAGGCCCTTCTTCCTAATGGATTTTACTTTGGAAGCTCTGTGAAAACCTGTTTAGCATCATAGGAATATAAAGCTTCCTCTGACATATGGTGGTACTTGCATATGAGGTGCTTTGGCCACGTGGTCTCCCACGTGGATCATGAGAATTCTATCACTGGCCACCAATGTTCCCTACACAAAGTGAAGTTCATCTTAACGAAGCTGATAGAGTTAAGCTATCAGAACCTTCATTTTCTGATGCAGTAGGATTCAAAATGACAAGTAACAGCTGCAGACCTCCATTACCAATAGCAATATGGAATATTCAAAGTATGAATCAAGGAATACTGGAAGTGGAAAATGAAATGGAACACTCAAAGATTGATATCCTAGGTGTTAGTGAGCTGAAATGGACTGGTATGGGTCACTTTGAATCCAACAAACATATGCTCTACAAATTGAAGAAGAGTGGCATTGCATTCATCAATGAAAAGAACATTTGAGATCAACCCTGAAGTACAGTGTAGTCGCTAATAGCTTGATATCCATATGGCTACAAGGAAGACCAGTTAATACGACTGTAATTCATATTTACGCACCAACCAGAAGCCAAGGATGAAGAAATTGAAGATATTTAAAGCTTTCTGCAGTCTGAAATTGATTAAACATGCAAGCAAGATGCACTGATAATTACTAGTGATTAGAATGTGAAAACTGGAAACAAAGAGCAAAGATCCATAGTTGGAAAATACTCCCAGGTGCTAAAAATGACACCAGAGATCGCATGAGAGAATTCTGCAATATCAACAACTTATTCGTGGGAAATACTTTTTTCAACAATATATTCTATAACCGTACACATGGATCTCACCAGATGGATTACACAGGAATCAAATTGACTACATCTGTGGAAAAAGAAAATGAAGATGTTCTTTATCATCAGTCAAGACAAAGACTTAAGCTCCCTTACTTTGGATATAGCAACAGGAAAAAGCAATCACTAGAAAAGGACATCAGTGAAGGGGAGAGAGGCCCTTTTGGAATGGAATGTATCAAAAAAAAAAAAATTTTTTTTTTTTTTTAGCAACAGTTACGTAGACGATACAGGACTAGGCAATGTTTCCTTCTGTTATACATAAAGTCTCTATGAGTTAGAACAGACTCAATGGCAACTACCAACAACCAATTGTTGGGCAGGCTTCAACCAATCAGTTGAAGGCCTTAAGAGAAAAAAAGGAAGTTTTCCTGGCATTTTACTTCAGACTATAAAAAGACATTTGACAGAATGTCCAGACTTTTTCAGGCTCTCTTCACTCTTCATGTCACCTGACCTACACATTTTGAGACACAAGCCTTCAGGAGCCTACAGCCTGTCACCTGATATTTGTACAGTTTTTAGACTTGCCAGCCCCCCACAATCATGGGAGCTAGATTCTTTAAGTAAATTAATCTCACTTTTTCTCTCTCTCTCTAAATTTTTTATATATATATACATAAATATACGTATGTATCTGTTTCTTTAGAGAAAGCCAAGACACTTAAGGATTTAATTTTCAAAATAATTTTCTATGACTAATTACTGTGCTCAAACCAGTGTTTTTCCTTTGTGTGACTTACAGAATTCCAGCCACCTTTGTACGTGATGTTTGATCTGAGGTTTAGCTCCAAGTTTCTCCCTTGTGAGTTTACTTTTCTTAGCCCCAGGACGTGTGAACCAAATTGCAGTGTCAGTTCTATGCCTTACTCTTTATTTATGTGATATAATAAATGGATCTAGCAAATGTTTCCAGAACCAAAAGGAGTCTATTTTTTCACTTAATACTTGGATTAGCCACACATTCGTTTCTTTCTCCTGCCTTAGATCAATCTTACTATCAAAACGCACCTAATTTAGTAGCACCGATGGGCCATCTAGGTCTTCTTTTTTTCTACCTTAAATCACTCTGCATTGTCAATGGCTTTTTTCTCTAAATTTGGGCCTGTTACACTAATTTCAATGGTTAGGCAACAGATACACTGTCTAAATTCTTCTATATATGGGTTTAGTTTAAAAAAAAATGACTCTGCTAAAGTGGACCTGAATTATTTCATCAAGACTTGTTGTCTGAAAGGAGAATCAAAAGTTGAGCCTTAAATTGGCATTGTTTTCAATCCACTATTTGAGTACCTACACTGTGCCAAATTGCTTGCATTACAAAACAAATCAGTCTCTGACTTCAAGAGTTCAAATCTGAAAGGAAAGACAGACATAAAACAATTTTTTCTTAAATGTACAGAAAAAACATAACCCATTGCCAATGAGTTGATTCTGATTCATAGCCACCCTATAGGACAGAGTAGAACTGCCCCACAGGGTTTCCAAGGAGTGGTTGGTGGATTTGAACTGCCGATCATTTGTTTAACAGCTGTAGCTCTTAACCACTGAGCCACCGTGTTTTCAGAAAACACATGCACCTATAAATAAGCAGAGTTTGTAGAGAATATGCTATCAAGCATGAGCTTAAATATAATGCCCACATAGAACTGGACAAACAAGCCATGCAGTGGTAATAGAATGACCAAAGACATATGAAACTGCTTGGAATGTTTACGGAATGGAAAATAATTCCATCTGATCTGGTTAGTCAACAGTGTATACTCAGACTTTCTGGGTGGTAAACGGGCCTGTATATTAACCTAAATCCAGGGATATTTTATGGATTAGAACAACAGCTCTCAAACTTTAACGTCTATACTAACCAGGGTAGCTTGTTAAATGCTGATTTCAGAGATCCATTCACAAAGTTTCTGATTTAACATATCTTGAGTAGACTAAGAAAAATGCATATTTAATAAGCATCTAAGGAGATTTTAATTCAGAACAATATCACTCAATAACAGTCACCATGTTTAATCTATTGTTTTATTTTCCTAGTGCTGCTGTAACAGAAATACCATAAATGGGTGACATTAAGAACAAAAATTTATTTTCTTAGGCTTCTGGATGCTAATAGTACAAATTAACGTTTCATCCACATGGATTCTTTTCTTCTAGGTAGTTCTGGGCATTCTTTGACACCTTGGCTGTTGGGCAATCCCACATGGCGCCTGTCTTCCCACGCGTGTTTTGTGAGATTCCAACACATATTTCGGGGGGGTACGTTTTAATCTATAATATGTATATACGCTGATGGCGACTTTCTTTGTTCCCCCACATATACTTCAAATGTGGCAAGTTTCCTACAGTTTTGACTTCAGCTGTCACTTCATAAAATGCTTCCATTAGCTTAAATTTTGGACATATTTTTGTTTCCTCTCTACATGATGTTCTGAGATTATTTCCAGAAGATCTGGTTATACAGAATGTTATCTTTGAACTTCAACTTCAAATTAGCTGTTACGACAAGCATAGAGAGTTCAATGCACACAAAAAATCTCAGTGGCATCTATATTAGAACCATTAGGTATTTACCCACTTCTTCACAAAGGGCAAAGCTTGGCTTCCAGAACATATTAAGGCGAAGGCTTGCACACCTTAAAATGTGTAAGAATAACGCAGGGGTCTGCTTATAATAGAGATTCCTGGTCTCCCTCCAGAGATTGTGACCTGTTTAGTGGGGAGGATGTTTCCAATGATTCTGAACCCACTCTGAGACACTTTGTCCTTTAGAGATGAGGCTCAATGATTAGAACCTAGATTACAGTGTCTATTTATATTTAGTATTGGATTTTTCTCTTGGTCATATCTGTATCAACTCAATCAGTCTCACTAAATTCTGGATCAGTGGTTTCCAAAGTAGGATGCATGTATTTGAGGCTCAAAGACAGTAGATTGGAATGCAGGAAAAATATTAGAATTCAATTTATTTTAAAAACTTGATTCTTTTTCATTTTTACTTTTCGAGTATGTTTAATAATTTACAAAGTATATAAGCAAAGGAACTAGCTATGAAATTTGTAAAAATAAACATAATATATACATAACCTCATTCCCACTGAGTCTGTTCTGACTCATAGCAACCCTAAGGGACAGAGCAGAACTGTCCCATAGCGTTTCCTAGGCTGTCATCTTCACAGAAACAGACTGCCACATCTTTCTCCAGTAGAGCAGTTAGTGGATTCCAACCTCTGACCTTTCAGTTAGCAACTAAGCACATATATGTCTGTGTGTGTGTGTGTATCTCCATATGTGTGCGTATGTGTCCCTGGGTGGCTCAAATGGCTAAGCACTGACCTATTAGCCGAAAGGATGATGGTTAGAATGCACCCAGAGGTTCCTTGGAAGGCAGGCCTCGCCCATCTGCATTTGAAAGGTCACAGCCTTGAAAACCCTATGGCACAGCCCTACTATGTACACATGGGGTCACTATGAGGCATAATTGGTCAATGGCAACTAACAATAACAACAATAACAAATGATTACCAAAGCATTTTTACTGATGATGGCAACAATTTTGAAAGTTTGGAAATCTTTGTTACAGGTTATACAAGTTTACATTATACTTCCATGATGAACAACAATCATGTATCAGTTTCTTACTACCACAGAATACTATTTCTACAACACTTGTTGGGTCCAGACAACTCTCCAAGGTACCCATTCTTCATGCAGCAACTAAGAGAGGAGGGTCTACCATTCTGTAACTGCTCCATCTTAAATACATGGCTTCCTGGGCCTCGTAGCAGGGGAAGAAACTGGAGAATTGTGTACAAGCTCTTGAAGGCACATTTTATTGGTGAAATAAAGCCTGAGGCTATGTCTAATTTTAGAACAGTGGGGGAGTTCAAACTTCCCATGTACAGGAAATGTTGGTAAGCAAATTTAATATCTACCGCACAATTTAAAAACAAATCTGTAAAACAATTTGTTAAGTTCTAAACATATTTTAAATTTGTATACACATATATGGAAATCCTGGTGGCATAGTGGTTAAGTGCTACAGCTGCTAACCAAACAGTCGGCAGTTCAAATCCACCAGGCGCTCCTTGGAAACTCTGTGGGACAGTTCTACTCTGTCCTATAGGATCGCTATGAGTCGATACCAACTCAACGGCAACGAGCTTTGCTTTGTTTTTTTTTTTAATTAAATACATTTTATCAGGTCCGGTGGCGTAATGGTTAAGTGCTACGGTTGCTAACCAAAGGGTTGGCAGTTCGAATCCACCAGGCACTCCTTGGAAACTCAATGGGGCGGTTCTACTCTGTCCTATAGGGTCGCTATGAGTCAGAATGGACTCGACGGCACTGGGTTTGGTTTTTGGTTTATACACACATGTGCTCACACGTATACGTACACACGTTCCAGTGCTGGTATTATAGGATTGCATATATATGCATACCCATTTATAATGAAAAGTTAGTATGTCCATATTTTAATTAATTTAGCACACAACAGAGTACAGCCTATAAATTAAAGTTCTGCCAGCCTACATTTCTTTTTCGTTTGAGCATCATTCTTTGATATGATACTAAATTTAATAAAAAAAAAAATTATCATTTAATTGCAAATTTAAAGAATATTCCTCTCACTATCACACTGTTAGGAAGAAATAGATTGTAAAAACAGTTGAAACACATTCGTCTTCAGCATCATGATCATATTACGCATTTAAGTTAGAAGGGGGGAAATATGGTTATAAGAAAACGTGGAATTTTGGCCTTCCTGTTCCACAGAAGCAACTGAGGTATTTAAATTAACTGGAAAAAAAAAATACAGACAATTCACTGATTCCTATGCCAAATTCCATCAGTTTGAAGGGACTTGGCTTTTCACAGCCAAGTTTTAAGCATGAGGAAATTATAAATGGAAACATATTGTGTCCTGTGATCCTGGCGGTGGCAACTTTTGCTCCAAAACTGGATGGGAGATTGAGCTCATTCTTTGGTTTTCCGCTTTTTGCTGCAGAATTTGCTATATTTTAACCAACGGTTAAAAAAAATATTGCACAGCTTCAGTGAAAAGGGCAACGTTTCATAACTACATAATAGCTTCATCAACGAATAAGAGTCTGCTTCCTGCAATGAAGCCACAAATATGTTGAAAGACCCCAGCTTTCTGCAGGATGTACAAAGATCTCTGTTCGAGTCACTTTTGGACCATTTTCTCTCTTTGTGGTGGCAGTGGTTGTCTGGCTGCATGGGAGTACATTTAAAACACGTCTTACAGATTTTTTAATAATGCATTCTTTGGGAAAAAGGGGGCCCAATTATTTCCTATGCTGTAAGTACTTAAAGCCCTTCTGTGATGACTTGTTGGTTTTCTTTAGCAATTCAAGATTGATTAAGTAAGAAAGTAAAAAGGGTTTGCAAGGGGAAGTAGAAAAAAATACCTGAAATGTTTTTGTTATCAAACTTGTTTTTTATTCATTTGCTGTCGGTGCCACAAAATCCGTGATGTCCGAGCTAAGGTCTCAACCAGAATTATTCACAGGGGTTAAAAGCAACCAAACTCATTTATCTTGAAAGCTTTCCATCTAGTGATGCTAGGCTCAGAATATTTACTTGTTTATTTATTCTCAGTTTCCATTTGATATACTCAGTGATGATGGGTTTCCAGCTCTAAGTTATTGTCATCTTAAAAAGAAGAAGATGGATTCTTCTAAGTCAGACTCTCTGGACTGAAAGTATCTTGAACTTGAGTATTTTCTTGATATACTGATGATACAATTAGGTAATAACTTAGGCAAATTTTCTTGAGAGGGTTTCCCTCTGATCTGCGTCTTTCACGCATAGCAATGTAATAATCTAGAAAGGTAATGGGGAAAACAAGCCTTATTTATTTCCATTCTTTTTTATTTTGGAGTAGATTGCACATTTTTCAATAAAATTATACAGAAGATAACATATGATCATCAGTTTTCTACAGTCACCTTACTGTATGTTTAAGATGGATATTTAAAGAAATAAATGCTGTCTTTTGAACCTCCTTAAATTTACCAGGAAATTAGGATCTATTTTCTCATATAGTAAATATGAAATTCATCTCTTTCTCTCTAGGCAGAATTATAATTTAACTATCATGTACAATTGAATTAATTTCTAAATATTGAAATTTAGGATTATGCCTCCAGCATAAAATCTGAGAGAAATCTTGTTCTCAACAGGTATATATGTTGATTCATAAAGAACAGAAGAAATGAGACCAGGGTCAGACATTTCTTTGATTCTGGAAGTCCTCTGAATGCAAGTTTATTGTTTGTCCATAGTCCTCAGTGGGGTTTCTTCCTAAAGTCCTTCATGAGGAGAATCTTTGGTAACACTGCTGCACATAGCTGACAGAATTACTCGTCAGTGGTTAAGAGCTACAGCTGCTAACCCAGAGGTCAGCAGTTTGAATTCACCAGGCGCTCCTTAGAAACCCTGTGGGGCAGTTCTACTGTTTCCTATAGGGTCACTATGAGTCAGAATCAACTCGAAGGCAACGGGTTTGGTTTTGGTTTGGTTTGGTTTATCCCATACTCACTGGTCTAATCAATAAACTTACCAGCTGGCATCAAGTAGATTCTGACTCATGGCAACCACGTATATGCCAAGGCAGAAATTGCCCCATAGGATTTTCAGTGGCTGATTTTTTGGAGGTGTGTCACCAGGCTTTTCTTCTGAGGAAACTTTGTGTTGACTTGAGCCTCCAACATTTCAGATAACAGCTCATTAACAGTTTGCACAACCCCAGTACTCCCTTAATCAATAACAGCCCACGCTTATTGAGTATTTACTATGTGTCAAGCATTACACATATATTATCTCATTTACTGCTCACATCAACCATGCAAAATATGTATCATAAATGTGTAATTTCACAGTGAGGAAAAAAATGTTTAGAGGCATTCAAATATCCAAGATCACAGTTGTTGCATGACATAGTGGGAATTCAAATTCCAGACCTTTTTGACTGCAAAGCCATCTTTTACCCTCTATGCCCTCCTGCCAGTAGTCCTTGGGAGCCATAAAAGGTTAACCACTCAACTATTAACTGAAAGGTCGGCAGTTTGAACCCACCCAGAAACACCTTAGAAGTAAGGCCTGGTGATGTGCTTACGGAGTGTCACAGCCTTGAAAGCCTCATGGAGCACTTCCACTGTGCACACGTGGGGTCACCATGAGTCGGAAGTGACATGCCGGCAGCTAACAACAACAAAGCTATAAGTTAACACACATTTGAATAGTGAACACCTGTCAGCTGCTGAAATAAAGCACCTGAAATGTAATTGTGCGACACTTCAGCGTTTTAACTAAAACAAAACAAACAAAAAAAGGACTGACACAAAGTAATTATTCATTGCTGGGGACATTATAATCCCTCCCCTCAGAAGGCATGATTTAATTAGGAGGCGTAGTTTATGCTTGGACAAAATCTGCTTAAGATATTCACTTTTACTTGTAAATAAATATATTTTAGAGTTAACGGTTTGAAGCCAGTTAGTACAGCCACAGACTGAACGCTCAGTATTTTCAAGATTATACCTTGCTATCATAAGCTAGAGGCTGAACTGCAGTAAAGCAATAAAACAATTTAGAAAAGACCCAAATCCTCCAACCCTGCCTGACTTAATAACTCAGGGTTACTGTGAATCTGCCCTCTCAATTCCCAAGGAGCCACTATCATAAATTAAAACTTGGAATAAGCTTACAACAGAGTGGGTGGGTAGTAGTCATATGCCTCCAAACAGCAATATTATTCTCCAGTTTTTCTGATTAAAACATTTTTGTTTTGGCTTAATGAATTTTGCTAATTGACCATTAAACAAAAGCGCAAAAAAATAGGTTCAAATAATATTATACTGTTGAACACTGAGTAAAAATACAAACTGTTTTACACCAGCTGCCAACTTTTTCTTTGTTTTACAAGTGCAATCCAACTGCCGGCTGAAGTATTCTGGCTTTTCTTTGAAAGCTACTTATGTGCGTCTTGACTAAGATCACGTGTTTTCAATTTCTTTTGCATTTTACCACTTACTTTCTACAGCATTCTTTTATGGATGACCAGCGGCCTGGCAACATAGAAACTGAACCACAGTGTGTAATTAAGTTCTTCGCACATGGAAGTTAGTCATCGACACGATTAAGCTACTGGCTTCAGGATCCAGCACTGAAGGAATGAACAGTATAATCAAAGAGCATCGTTCCAATAAGATTCTCCCAAATCATGGGATTGAAAAGCTCTGCCAGTTTTTTGGTGTCACAATAAGAATTCAAAATAAATTCTTCTTCCAAAACTGAAAATAAATCCATGGAAGACAGTATCTTGTTTCTTCAATATTCACTTTCTACAAAATTTTCAGGTTCTGAACTCCAGATAGATGACTCAGAATATTGGTGACAACTTATAATAATTTAGAGATGTTTTGTGCTCAAAGTCTGAACAAAAACTGTCCTAAAATATAAAACGTACTTTTTTTACACAAAATAATATAATACTTAATGTGATAATTAGTTCAATAAAATATAATATGGAAGAGTTAAAATATAACGTATTTTAATATTTTAATGATTTTTATATCATGAGTTACACTACTTTCATTTTAAGTAAGAATGGTATGCTTTAGAACTATTTTAACTTCTATGATGCAAAATTCTAGTTTAGGCTGATGGTCAGCAGGGCAGGTATGTATCTAGGTTCAAAATATCACAGGTTCATTTCACTAATCATAATGAAACTACTTGGAGTATAATTTTCTCTTAGAGTACGTAATCTGTCTGTTTGAAAGGAAACTTTTTTTGCTAAATAATTTATCTCTAAAAATATTTCAAGAATTTTCAAAGTGAGATTTGAGAGTAAAGACCTTGATGAGAAAACCATCCAAGGTCAATTTATCAATTAACCAAAAAATTTCACACCACTACCTGCCCTCTAACAACATTATTAATTAAAATTGTATTAAGAGGTTCTGGCTGAAATGTTTATCAATTAAGATAAAAAGTATAAAATTGGAAATCGTAGAATTCCACATTTAAATAGGTGTCATAAAGTTGTGATAATATTCAATAGTTTGGGGACTTCAGTAATGGTTGATGTAGAGAACAAAGACTTGTGTAAAGAGAACTTACTGTTTATGGGTTACCTGGAAAATCTGTTGACATTTTCTCCATCGAATTTTCAGTATGATAACTAGCATGTGTAGACTTGACCACAATCATATGCGTAAAAGTAGAAATAGCTATAGAACTCTAAAAATATGCCGCAGTTCATATTTCTGACACTCTTTTTTCACCAGGCATTTGTTCTTCCTTTGATGAGGGGTCATACATATTTTCCGGTTGAGAGTAATTGAATATGGGTAATTATCTTATTTCTATAGCCAGTATGGAGCCCTGGTGGCCCAGAGGTTAAGAGCTTGGCTACTAACCAAAAGGTAGGCAGTCTGAATCCACCAGCTGCTCTTTGGAAACCCGACAGGGCACTTCTACTCTGTCCTATATGGTCCCTATAAGTCAGAATCGACTCGACAGCAATGGGTTTAGTTTTTTTGGTTTGGTATAACCACTGTAGTATTTCATAAAATATGAATATGGGGTAAAGGGAAGGGCAGCCATTACATTGCTGGCCAAATAATGGAAGAAATACAGCTATGTTGTGAGTAGGTATGGTTTGGTTTAGGAAAATTTTGTTCTTTTCAAATTGCCTACTCACCTCCCACTGGAAACTACTTCCTAGATTCCACCATAGAACATAAAAGCATGTTTCTTCCTTGAATGTTACTATTTCCTCATAGTGATTTGTTATAACTATTTCCTTCAAGGAATCTTTTAATACGTTGGTGAATATGTATACAGTAATAAATTGCATCCATAAGGAAGCCAGGGAAGGCCCTGTGCATTATACCAGAGACCTCTCAAAGATGTCGATTTTCAGTCTCTGAGTGTACTTGTTGGGGAACAATTTGAGACAGATTTTCCTTTTTCACATATGTAGGTGGGCAGCCACTTGACCTATAGCGGGGACAGGCAGTATCTGGAGTCAGGGTTGGTGTTACTCAGACTATCATCTGACGTAATTTTAAACAAGGGTACAGTAATCTGAGTCACTAAAGAATATAGTGGGAGATAAAATGAACTATCCTACCATCAAGTTAGAGACTGATGCAAGTGAGTTGTAAGTAAGAAGTGGGATTAAAAAAATAAAATAAAATTGGAGGAAAAAACCTGACAAATCAAACTTATTGGTTTTGTAGCTCAAAGAGTTTTTCAAAAGATTAACTATTGGGGGAATGGAGTGCTATGGTAGGAGGGGTGCTCGTGAAAAAAGATGATCAGAATGTCTAGTCATGCAGGCTAAAGCTCAGTCAAGAAGTTGACGTCAGGAACAACATCAGGGGCGTGGCTGTTCTGACCATCTTAGAGTCTGGCAGTTCAGATCTTTCTTGGTCCCCAGTGGAAACACCATCAAGAAATGTGCAGGGCCTCTCACATTAACTACTTTAAGTGGGATAATTCTCCTGCAATTTATTCCATGCATCTATCCCAAAATTATTGTGTGTATACCTGCCATGTTTCATATGCTATAAAACGTGAATCTTAATATCTAGGAAGATGTGATATTCTACCTGAAGAGAGAAATAAGTACCTGAACAGTTCAATATAGGGGGCTTGAGGAGAGTATGGAAGGTACATGTAACCCAGAATAAGGGGTTTAGGGAAAGTTTTCAGGGAGAGGTGGCTCCTTAGAGGCAATGAAAGGCAAAGAAAAAGATAAAGGATAAGAATGCTCCAGGTAGAGAGACAGCTGGTGAAAGGCCCAGAGTTGAAGGGTGAGTGAATCCATATTTTAGAATCACACAGAGTATGCAAGAGTCAAGCAGACATCTGATCCTATGGAATGTTCAAGGTTCTCAACATAATCTTGCACTTTACCTTTTGGGTAACAAGGATTCACTGAACGGATTGAGTAGAGGCAATACTTTCAGATTTGTCTTCTAAGATTTTTCTGGGCACAGTGAAGAAAATTATTAGGAGTGGAGCAAGATTGTTGTTGTTAGTTTCTGTCGAGTTGATCTCAACTCATGGCAACCCATGTGTGCAGCACAGAACTGCTCCATAGGGTTTTAAGGCTGTGAACTTCCAGAAGGAGATTGTCAGGCCTATCTTCAGAGGTACCTCTGGGTGAGTTCTAACTGCCAACCTTTTGACTATCAGTCGAGTGCATAACCACCCAGGAATCCTGGAGCAAGATTATTCATGTTGTTAGGTGCCTTAGATTCCATTTCACCTCATATCAATCCCATGTGTCAGAGCAGAACTGTCCCATAGGGTTTTCTAGGATGCAATCTTTATGTGAGCAGATTGCCAGACTTTTTTCCCACAGGGCCATTGGGTGGGTTTGAATTGCCAACCTTTCAGTGAGCAGCTGAGTGCTTAACCATTGTACCACCAGGGTTCCACTGGAGCAAAGGTAGAGACAAGGAAATCAGTTGAGCAGGTGTTGGTTTAAAGGAGAAATGGCAAGATTTTTTTTTTTTTTTAATGTAGTAACCGTAGAGCTTATACTTAATTCTATAAATTCTCCTTTATTGTTCTAAATTTACTTACAATTTCCAGGCAAGAAATGTAATGGACCGTGTCAGAAATGGGTAAATCTGATCAAGAAAAGGTATTTTCATTAAACAAGCCTCTATAGTAAGTAAATAGGAAACTCAGAAATGGGTGTATCATTTTAAATTCCTTTTTATAATTAACTTCCAGAGTGAAACTTTACAAGAGACTTTCCCTCTAAACCAGTACTCATTTGCCAAGCATAATAGAAGAACATGCTTTTGTGGGCTGCTATTCAATTATAAGAGTGGTTTGACCACTTCTTTAAAAATGTTATATTAGCAAAAAAAACTCATCTTTTCCTGTTTCTGCATCTATCACTGCTTACCAGATTTTCTCTAACAGAACTTTTATTTATAAAAGAAAAACTATTTTAAGAAGTAGAGGGAGTCATAGAGATGGACAGTTACAGTATATCAATAAAAATAAAAATCTGGCATATTGATAATAAAAATTATGGTTTTACTACTAGAGGGTAAATAAATTCTGTCTTCTGTTAACTTTTCTAAGATCAGAATGAATAATTCTAAATTTTATATCATAGTTTGACTGTATTTATTGATAAAAGAGATTGAACTTAAAAATATGTGGATTTGAGCATTAGTTTCTTCTCCTGCTGGCTATATTCCTAAATTTGTTCTTCCTTTTGTGCTTTTAGACCAAATAAACTAGGTGATACTTAATATTTATGAGTCTTTGAGTCTAATCATATATAATTTAATAAATATTTAGACCATCTTATAATGACAATAAAATAATAAAAACATTTTAAAATTGTTGATTTTTTTTTCACTTAAGACTCCACCTCCCTTTCCCTGAAATTCCCTTTGCTATAAAAGCAAATCCAGTTCTTCATCACACATCCTTAATCATAGAAGACCATTTCTATTTAGTAGAGGATAAAATATACCTTACATAAGCCAACAGCTCTAATGCTGGAATTGAAATTATTTTATGATGGAAGAAAGGATGCCGGTTTGTTGATCATTTGATTAATGCTTTTAGACAAAAATAAACTAATTGTCTCAAAATGCGTGCCTAAAAACTCAGAGCACAATGATCTAAGTTTCACTGATCTTAGCTACGTTGCATTGTAAGGATCTTCAAACTGCTTTAAAATTGTTTACATATCAAAATTATTAAAAGTATTTAACTCTAAGAGATACTAATTATATGTTTGGTACTAAAATCTCAGTTTTAAAATGATGGTATACACAAGAGGTCTGTAACCCTGGGAGTTATTGCATCCTAATGGGTTATAAAAGATCCTTGGTGGTGCAAAGGTTAAGAGCTTGGCTGTTAACTGAAAGGTTGGTAATCTTAACCCACCAGCCACTCCACAGGAGAAAGACGTGGCACTCGACTTCAGTGAAGATTAAAACCAAAAAACCAAACTCTTGCCGTCGAGCTGATTACAACTCATAGAGACCCTATGGAAGCAGACGACCACATCTTTGTCCCGCAGAGTGGTTCGTGGGTTCAACCTTTAGGTTAGCAGCCAAGCACTTAGCCACTGTGTCAGGAGGGCTCTGTGGAAACCCTATGGGGCAGTTCTACTCTGTCCTATAGGATTACTATGAGTGCAAATTGAGGCTATGGCAATGGACTTATTTTGTTCGTTTGTTTGTTTATTTTAATGGGTTGTAAACCTTTCGAGGGTGACATTATTTTCAAACCATGATACAGTGATGAATCCACCTTAACTATGACTCTAGTGTTCTCTTTAAATGATACACTTTTGAGAAAAAAAAAAAAGGAAAGGATTGTGGAGACTTTAAAATTATGCTTTGATAACACAAAGCTTCTGTCTCAGGGCACCATAAAATCTGATGACTTGTTAGTAGCCCCGGGCTTGGAAAATACAAGAACTTGCAAAGAAAACGTTTCGTATAGTGCATATACTGTTTATTGCGTGTCATTTGCACACTATGTTTGCACTTATTCTGTCCAGTAGGCAAGGTTGCTCCCAGTAGCTGAGCAGTTTGCATGTTTCAGCAACATTACAGTAAAGCCTTTGAGGTCTGTGACAGCTAGGATCACAGCCAAGACAAATTAAGCATTTCTTTGTGATCCTTAAAGCCAAAGATGGTTGTAAAATTCAAAACTATAAATGTGTTTTGCAAAAAGTTCATATTCTATTGCACAATATAGGAATATTTTGATACTATATGTGGCATAAGCAGTTTGTGATCAGCTGTTAACGTAAAGATTGTAGGTTCAAACCCACTCAGTAGCTCTGCAGAAGAAAAGGCCTGACAATTTGATTCCATGAAGATTACAGCCAAGAAAATCCTATGGAGCAGTTCTACTCTTTCACACACGGGGTGGCCAGGAGTCAGAGGCCGATGCAACAGCAGCTGAAAACAACAATATGCTTAAAAAAAAAAAAAGACATCTGATTTATTACTCATCATGATATCCCCACATTAGTAAAACCAAACCCATTGCCGTCAAGTCGATTCGGACTCATAATGACCCTATAGGACAGAGTAGAACTGCCCCATAGAGTTTCCAAGGAGCTCCTGGCGGATTCGAACTGCTGACTTCTTGATTAGCAGCCATAGCACTTAACCACTTTGCCACCAGGGTTTCCCCATTATAAACAAACAAACAAACAAAATTCTTCCCCAAATTTCTTCAACTAAGCACATTTATTGTCATTATTTGAGCTGAATAAAAGTGTTTCAAATATGGTCAGAACAAACTACAGTCAATGGGGCTATAATGAAGTTGTTGTTAGGTGCCGTCGAGTCGGTTCCAACTCATAGCGACCCTATGCACAGCAGAAGGAAACACTGCCTGGTCCTGAGCCATCCTTACCATTGTTGTTATGTTTGAGCTCATTGTTGCAGCCACTGTGTCAATCCACCTCGTTGAGGGTCTTCCTCTTTTCTGCTGACCCTGTACTTTGCCAAAAATGATGTCCTTCTCCAAGGACTCATCCCTCCTGACAACATGTCTAAAGAATATAAGACGCAGTCTCGCCATTCTTGCCTCTGAGGAGCATTCTGGCCACATCAAGAACCAGAAA